>NW_027094052.1:4134259-5512345 GCF_000319635.2 Colletotrichum fructicola Nara gc5
GCGATTTCTGACTACATAGTATCAACCACAGCTAGCCACTCACCAGGAACCCAACACCTCTTTGATGGTGCTTGCAACTGGCCGTTTGTGACTGATCCCTCAAAGTCAATGTCTGGAACGGTCTCACCCTGGAGCCCACATGCATTTGCAGACTTGACAGCGGGCCAACTTCAGACGGACATCAGCTCAAAAAAGCGAGGAATGCCGCCAGGAGCTAGTGGCAGATAAACAGCCATTCCAGACAGCTGGAATCGCTCGGCGCTGATCAACAGCAGGATCAAGTGCGGGGAAGCTGACGGGAGTTGCGTTCGAGTGTGCAGTAGATCAACAACCTTGTGTTGCCAGGTTCTCCTCGGTCCCACAGAGATACCATGGATAGCTGGGCAGGGCAGAAATGAAGACCAGAGGCACCGGGCGTGCTGTGCTTCGCGGCCGAACTTAAGCTTAAGACGCGCCCAACAAAGTGACGGCTTTGGGCGGAATGGGAGAGCAAAGCCGGCCGGTTACGCGCGCCTGCAGGGTCCTCGATGTCTAACTCGATGGTTCCGTGCCTCGAACTCCTGGAGCCTGAAGTTGCACAAAAAGACGAGTAGCGAGCTCATCCCGGCACTTGATGCCTGATGCTTAGTCACCCGCGTCCCCACTTGGCGGCAAAACCGCAGACGAGCGCCTACCGAAAAGAGGCAATTAGACGAGCAGCCGCAGGTTGACGCAAGCCCCCAAAGACCAGAACTGGCCCGTGCACCGGACACCTGGTATCCACTTTAGTTAGGTACCTTAGTGCGGGTCACATCACATACCGCTGGGCAGGAAACAGCACGAGGAGAGGAGACACGGGCCCGTGGGAGGGCAAGGTTCCAGTCCCGGTGCAGTGTCGGGTTGGGGGCAAAGTGTGGTGCGGGCAGCTGGCACTGGGCGACCGGCGCGAACTGCCAGGGAATCGTGCAGCGTTCGCCTCCTGCCCGCCGACCCTTGCGGCCCACCGCCCACCGCCGCCCACAGTGCCAGCGGACGGCGGACAGCGGGCAGCAGCGCAGCGTACATTCCGTCCCAGCCCAGCAAGCACACACTGCCTAGCACCCCGTCCCCGTCCCAGTCCCAGTCCCTCCCAGTCCCTCCCAGTCCAGTCCTCGCCTTTCCTGTCCGACCGACCGGATACAGCCTCAAAGTTCTCTCCATCTCATCATCAACCCCGTCCCACGCAACCCGACAAAAAATTGCGCCGCGTCGCCCCCGACGATCCGCTCCGGATTCTCGCATCGCCGGTCTTCATCTCGGACTCGCGCTGCCTGCCATTGCTGCTCCCGACTCCGTTATCGCAGTCGCGTCATCACCCATCTTTCGCTCACCCTACGTTGCCTTGCGTCGCTCAAGTCCCGGCGCCCGCCAATCGCGCGACCCGACCGCCCCCTCCCATTTTGATGGCTCCCTGATCACTTCGTCCCTACGTCACCCGGCACTTCACGTTGCCACAAACCATCGACAACCGCATCGACGACGACGACTTCCACTGTCTTGAGTCTCGTGCCCGACCGATCTCTCGATTGCTGCGAGCCGCGCCCCATTCCAGGCGCGACCGACCGACGGGAAAGTGGCGCTCACCATCCTTAGCCAGACCGACGCTGAGCTGTCCCTTCAACAACACCTCGACCTCGCCCCCGATATCCTCAGCTACCCCCGTCTCAGCACCGAGGGGGGCACCGAACCATTGATGATGGCACAACCCGTGCCTCATCATGCGACGGACAAGAAACGCGTCAAGGTCTACGAGCTGCGCAACAATGACTGGTTCGACCGAGGCACCGGCTTCTGCACCGCTGCTTTTATGCAGGTACGTCATGTTGCGCGCCTTCTCGATCGTCACGCGTCGTCACGGTTGGGCTGCTTTTTGTCGTCAGATCAGATGCTAACCCGATCGCGTGCCACCAGACGGAAGATGGCCAACCTCGCGACCCCCGGGTCATTGTCGAATCGGAAGACCACCCCGACCGGCTGCTATTAGAGACCAAGATTTGCAAGGAAGACGGCTTCCAAAAACAGCAAGGCAAGCTGCACATTGATGCTTCGTCTGGCGCATATCGACTGACTGAAGAAACAGAGACCCTGATCGTCTGGACGGAACCCAGCAACGGCATCGACATGGCCCTGTCTTTCCAGGAGGCTGAAGGGTGTGCCTTGATTTGGTACGGAGTTGTCTCGCCTCTCAAGCGCGACCTTGTCGCTAATGAATGTCTCTTGTAGGAAATTCGTCAACAGCGTACAGCAGACCTTCCAGGGCGGGCTGGTCGCAGCGGATGACAGCCTCTCCGACGACCTCGCCATGGAGCTGCCAAGCACCATCAGTCTCCCTGCGGCAGAGATTGGAAACCTCCCAGAGATTGAGGCCAGCATGCGCATCATGAGCCAAACGGCCAGCGGGCGAGACGCCTTGGTCAAATGCCTGACGCCTCCGGGTGACTACATTGCCCGCCTGCTCCCTTTGGTCGAGATGGCCGAAGACCTCGAGAGCCTCCCCGACTTGCACCGGCTGTGCAACATTATGAAAAACATCATCCTGCTGAACGACACCGCCATCATCGAAGCGGCGGTATCGGACGCATTCGTCATCGGAGTGGTCGGCGCCCTCGAATACGACCCCGACTTCCCGAGCCACAAGGCGAATCACCGACACTGGCTGGGTAACCAGGGGCGATACAAGGAGGTGGTCCCTATCGAGGACGACAACATTCGCAAGAAGATCCACCAGACATATCGCCTTCAGTACCTGAAAGACGTCGTGCTCGCTCGCATCTTGGACGACCCTACGTTCTCCGTCCTGAATTCGTTGATCTTCTTTAACCAGGTCGACATCGTCCAGCACCTGCAGGGCAATTCCGGGTTCCTCAGCGAACTCTTCAGCATCTTCAAGCCGACCCAGCCGGACCAGAAGAAGAAGAAGGACGCCGTGCTCTTCATCCAGCAGTGCTGCGCCATCGCGAAAAATCTTCAGCCGCCGGCGCGCCAGACGCTATTCGCGAACTTCCTCCACCACGGACTCTTACAGGTCATCAACTTTGGCCTGCGTCACAACGACGTGGGCGTCCGCGTGGGTGCAACTGATGTGCTCGTGGCTCTGATCGACCACGATCCCCAGTTGATCCGCCACACAATCTACCGACAAATCACGGAACGCACAGTGCCACTTACCGATTCCCTCATCGATCTCCTTTTGGTGGAGTGCGACCTCGGTGTAAAGTCACAAATTTCAGACGCGGTGAAGGTTCTCCTCGACGTGGTACTGAGCCAACACCCCCCTCCACCAGAGCCTGTCATCGCCCCCAAGGCCAGTGCGGAATTCAACTCCCGGCGACACATTGACGTACAGCAAGATGTATATGTTAATACCTTCTACATCAACTCAGCGCCGCGTCTGTTCAAGCCACTCTTCGACTTGAAGGAGCGCAAGGACATGACCTTCCCGCTTCAGCAGGCCTCCATATTCACGTATTTGATTGAAATTTTGTGCTTCTTCATCAGGCAGCACGGGCATCGCGCGAAGCAATTCATTCTCGAGCATGACGTGCTTCGTCGAGTGGCTCAGCTGCTGGCGTGCCCGGAGAAGTATCTGAAACTGGGTAAGCTCAATTGCAAGGATCACAAGGCCTCTGCTAACCACCACTCACAGTTGCCGTTCGCTTTTTCCGCACTTTGGCAAACTTGCAGGACTCCTTCTGGGACAAGCACATTATGGATCACGGGATCTTGCTGCCGCTCCTCGACCTGGTGTCCAAGTCGATGCCTCGTGACAACCTGCTCAGCTCAGCTTGCCTGGAGTTCTTTGTCTACATCAACGCACAGGATAACAAGAAGGACTACTGCAAGTTCTTGGTCCACAACTACCGAGAACGACTGGTCGCGCTCAGCTACGAGGACACCTTCAAGTCCATGGTCGCTAACTTCGACCAAACGCAAGGCTTCACTCTCGACCTCTACAACGAGTCGGAAGAGGACCACACAAAGAGGATGGGCAACCCTCACACAAGGCTGGCGGAACAGCTCCACGTGGATAGCGAGCAAGACGAGTACTTCAACACGTCTGACGACGAAGAGAACCCCGAGGCTCAGGCGTTCGATAAGATGAATGCGACAAATGGGTTTGACGGGTCGACGACTTCATCAAAACCACTGGTGGACTACCCCTCAGACGACGAGGCAGACGAGAACGCGGAAAATACGGACCCCGAGGTCTTGCCAACATCGGGTGAAAAGCAAGACGGAGCAGACGGCACTTCCGATACGAGCAGCGAGTCGTCGTCGGTGGCGCCACCAGAACGACTGTCGGAAAAGCGGCGTCGTGAAGAGGACGACGACGACGAGCTCGGCAAGATGATGCAGAATAAGCGGAGGAACAGCAGCTCCGCGGGCTCGAACGCTTCCATGACGTCGGGCATCGTCAGGAAGAAGAAGAGCTTCGCAGACCGGACAAATCCGGCAGCGCCAAAGAAAATTGCCATCAGCATATCACCATCCGTAAAAACGGGCGGTACGGCAAGGTCGGACGACGAATCGTAGGCGATCACGCCCGTTAACCATCTGCATGTTCGGCTATGATTGGTGATGACTGTTTCTATCTTGCTTTTATCCAAGGACGGGCGAGTTCGGTGGCCGAGGCGTTATTATCACAAAGTTCACACGGAACGGGGAAATCGAGAAGAATTGCCGAGAATAGCTAGAGACAGAGAAAGTGAGAAAGACTTTGCCATGCGGACCAGAGGCTAGAAAGTGTGTCCTGGCCAAGGACAAGCAAAGACGCCAGGCAAGAGGGCAAGTTGACATTTTGCAGGGTGTGCCGGCGAAGGCCCTTCTGAGGAGGACCAGAATGGAGAAGGCTGAGGGCCCTGTGGGCTGGGATCGTTGGCTACGTGTACCATACTTGTTGAGATGCTTCTCCAAAGGCTCGCGTGCGGCCTGCGGGCTTGCTTATTCTTCCTACGAGGCTTTTCATCGGGCGCGTAGATCCCCCCTTCTCTGAGCAAATACCAATTTGGCTTGAATCAAATGATGGAACTGTCCGTTATGTGACTCGAATCATAATTCGCTTGTGAGCTGCATCTTGTGAACTGAAATATGCCTTATAATTGGCACCTGACGGTCTATGTGTCTAGATTTACGCTTTACATTTAAATGTACACATATTTGTACACTACAACATTCATGCATAGTCCCGCCTCATCATGTTCCTGTCCAACTGTGGCAGTTCATGCACGCCTCCTGAGTGACGTGCTAGTAATACGCCCCGTCAGCTGAGTGCCGCCTCTCCGGGTGCTCGTCGCCCCAAGCTGGCTCATCGTAATCGCTGTCTGAGTAGGCCTCGGCGCTCTCCCGCTCCCACCTGGCGGCAAGTTCTGCGGCGGCGGCGTCCTGCTGGGCAGCGACACCGGCCAAGAACGTGGCCGCACGCTTGGCCTTGGCCATGCTCAGCGCCTCGGCTGTGCGCTCGCGTCCCGTCGCGGCGTCAATCATCTCCTCCTGCGCGTCGGCCTTGGAGGTGTGGTGCTCCTTGCCAAGGGCATCCCGCGCCGTCTTGACAAAGTTGAGCGTCGCCAGGTCGGATTGGATGAGCTCCTCGGCCTTTTCGGATTGGGAGGCGACGCGGAGGTAGCGGATGGCCCAATTGAGAGACTGGCGGCAGGCGCGCGTGAAGCGGTACTGGCGCTCCGCCAGCTGGGAGATGACCCAACGCAGCTTGTCGTACTCGTGGCGCGCCGTGTAGGCGTGGAGGAGGTTCTTGAAGTTGGAGAGGCTGTAGCACAGGTCGCCGTGCCCATTGGTATTGGCGGCGGTGACGCAGATAGTGATGGCCTCGCGGTAGTTGCGTACCGTAAGGCAAACCCGCGCGGCGCGGTCAAAGACGCTGTCTGCGATGTGAATGCCGTCGCTCTGCAGGCCGAACAAGACGCCCTTGATATCGTGGAACGGCCAACCGCGGCCGCCTTTATTGCCCTCAGCCTGGTGATACTTTTCGATCTGATCAAGCTTGGCAAAGACCACGGGGATGACGGCATTGCTGATGTCGTGCCCATCAGACTGGGCCTTGGACAGCAGGGTTTTGGCTCTCGGGCAGGCTATGCCGTTGCTGCTGATGCTGGCCTGTACGGCCAGGCGCAGGCATCGGCTCGAGAACCCCATGTTGTTGTGTACCGCGCGGTTGTAGATGGAGTTCACCACGCCCCAGTTCTCATGCTGGGCCTCCAGGAGCATGCGCTCGTATGTCTTGCGCTCGTCGGCGGGACTGTAGCGGTGGGCGTTCAACCGGACGCGTTTGGTCACGACGGGCAAGGGGATGCTGGACAGCTGCTTGTACACCTTTTCGACAGCGGCGAACTCCTCCTTGGAGACCCCGCTTCGGGAGAGCTCGAGATATAGCTCCCTCATGTGCTCGTCACTGTACGTCCAGTCGCGCTTGCAGCTCTTGAAGACGGCGTGCCAAAAGAGCGGGTCGGTCTGGTACCCTGCGCCTCTGCAGAACCTCAGCCACCGGACCATCGCCTTGATATCGTGGCATTTGCCGTGCCTGTCGGCGATGAAGCGGACCAGGTAGCGGTCAGGAGTCACGCCAAGCTCCTGGATGTATGTCTCCAGGAACGTCTCCGTCTCTCCCCAGGTGTGGCTCTTTGAGTAGATTTCGAGGATGCTGACGAAGATGGCATTGAACTTTACCCGCTGCTCCTCGGGAAACGGCTGCAGCGCCTTGAGGGAATTGAAGTCGGCGCGAACTGCATCCCAAAGTCCCTTGCTTGCCTTCTGCTTCGCAAACGCACCACGAAGCTCCATATCCTTCCACGCGTTGGGGTATTCGATGCAAAAACTCTCAAAGTCTCTCTTTGCCAGTGCTAAGTCGTTTGCCTCGAGGCGGATCCGCACAATCGTGTGCCGGATGGCGTACGTATGTTCGATGCCGTAAAAGTCGTTGTCCAGCACATGATTGATGAGTTCCAGCGTGCCCGTGTAGCCGCGTGAGCGCTCCCACTGCTGCCACAGGATGGACTCGACCCATGTGCTTTCAACCAGCCAGCCGTCGCGCTGGCTGAAGCGGCACATGGTATCCAGAACCTCGAGTGCGGCGTAGTTATGCGACTTGATCACGCAGTCAACCGCGAGGTCGCACATTTCCCTGGTCTGGAAGCTCGGTCTCAGGCTCTGGTACGACGAAACGAACGTGTCGATGGCCAGCGTGTATTCGTTGTGTTTGGCCAGCTGGCAGATGAACCAGGTCGTGTCAGAGAGCTGGGCTCTTGCAATGTACTTGACTCTGCCAAAGACTTCCGTAATGAGGGTGCTGCGCTGCAGTTCCAGAGCCCTGGAAATCACATTCTTGCCCATTGCGATGTATTGCTGGCGCACACGGGAAGGGGCCTGGTCGATATCGGCAATGTCAGCCAAGTACAGCCTCCTGATCTGTCTGATGTGATCCGTCCGCGCAGTTTCCCCGGTAAATTTCTCCAATATGAGGGCCTCCATGAGCTCCATTGGCCGGTGCGCCAAGTAGTCGCCCAGACTGATCGGTCCATGGTTGACAATGATCCGCAGAATCTCCCCAGCGTCCGTGTAGTGGCCCTCCTGCTGGCATGCGATACACAATAGCGTAGATAACTTGATGAGCCAGTCGGGAGGTTCCCGACAGTCGGCGACGGAGGCTTGTGCTCGACGCACCAAGTCTACGGCCGCAGTCGGCGCATACTGGTTTGGATCTGACGGCGAATAGCGGGGTCCGTCCACATTCCCCAGGTGAGGATTATCTCTCAAGAACTCATCGAGCGTGTGGGCAAGCCTTCTCGTCGGCACAATGGGCTGAACAGGCTGAAATTGCGACTTTCTGGCTGCCGCAGCAGGTCTTTGATGTCGGGGCTCCCCTGATGAGCGGGACACCGGCGCCGTTCCGTCAGATTCTTTCTGCTCCTTCTTTTCTTTCGGGCGTGTTGGCCGTCGGGGGTCGGGCCCAAGCCCCTGTGAAGCTTCGTACAGCTCGGCTGAAGATCGGCTCTTCGACCTTCTTGACCAGCCCGAGAAGTCTGGGTCGGTTCGGACTTCCTCCTGCAATGCCTCGATCGTGGCTCGCCCATTGGTGCTATACCGTTTCAAGGACTTCAACTTCCGCCCATTCTCGACGGCGGACCGAGCAATCTTTATGCGTTGGCGCCGCTCCTCTGCCACCAAGACGAGCGAGCATGACGTCCCAAAGAGAAGGCCTCGCAGCGCATGGAGAGCGGCCTTGGAGGGGACTGGTGGGGGTGCAGACATTGCGCGAGCTCGACAATGTCCATGACCGATTCGATTCGTCTATCGACTCATCTCGGAGGGCATGCGATCAATCGTTCGGGCGTGGGCGTCGTGGTGCAGCAGGAGCATGACAATCGGCTGTTGGGAAGCACCAGGCAAATATCGAGAGACCCTTGTCGAGACCAGAATTATCGTACCATCGCCTAGCTGCCCTCGGTCGCGCTGCTCCGGGCCGCGGTGGTGGTGAAAATTCGCCGGCACAGTAATTTTCCGGTGCCGTGCCGAAAGCCAGGCGGTCGGTCACAGGCGGGGTGCCCTGCAGACTGCCGTAGCAATCCCACTGTGTTTCCCAGTCCTTTGCACCACTACATAGGTAGTACACGCTGCAACCCTCCCAAGCGAAGCCGAATGAGGTGTCATTGAGTAGGTCGGCAAGTTCTTGCAACGGAGCCTCTAATTAAATGTCTAGGCGATACCAGTGAGAGCGATGGTCCCGTTATAGCCGGTCATTCAGCACCCAAAATGGCTTCATCCATTCCTTTGGTATTCTTTAATCTGATGGTAAGGTAAGTAGCTACGGTTTGCAGACGTTTCCAGGTGCTTTGGATATCTTTATATTGCCGTTGTACGGTCTTGCGCTTCGTATGCACCAGCGAGCCTGCTCACCGGCGGGATGGCTCTAGCCATGTGCAATGACACTTGGATGACCTTGGCACCAGCAACTAAGGCAGGAGCGCCAGCATCGAGAACAGCAGTTCTGGCCTCGTTGACAACGTTGACTGTGTTGTGCGTGCTCACATATCAATCCCCAAGGCAAGGAGAAAGTTGCTCCGACTGCTTATGAATCCAGCTTGTCCAAAGTAGCACAGTTGCCATGTAGTTCCATTCGCCGCCTCAATCGGGCCTGCAGCCGGACCCCGCTAAGCGCCTCAACATGCGAGACCATACACAATGCGAAGAATGCGAAGAGCACAATCCGAAAGCCCCTCCATGTTCGGGATTAAGACCGGTGTTTAACCAAACCACGAAGCAAGGTCATCCACTGCCGTGGCTGGGTCTCTGTGCAGGGCCTTGTTACATGGCACACGCGAGCTGGAGCATCACGGACTTAAGGCCGGTGCAGGAGCTAACTCTAAATGCCCACATATCCAATGGGACTACCGCATGCTTGAAGGCACTCGTCGAGCAATGATGAGATCACCCGCAACTGGATCTACAGCCTGCATTGCCGGCTGGGGCTGGTCCACGGGTGCGCCTCCAAGCAGCCAGTTGCACAGGTAGCGACCCGTAGTCGGTTTCGCGTCCAAGTGGGAAGGAAGCAAAGAGCGGTATAAGTTTCAACCCCTCCTTCCTCGTGGATGCCCTCAATTCACATCACCAATTCGGCACTTGAACATCACCGCTTCACTTTGAATCAACTTCACCCATCACACCTCATTTTCCCTCATCCTTTGCAACATCAACTTACACCTCCAGCACTGCACCCCAGCCGCCACACTCATCATGTCCGCCCTACCTATGGCAGCTCCCCCCAAGACCCCTCTGGGTCGCTACCGCATGCTCTCCCCTACGGCCTCCATTCGAGTGAGCCCTCTCTGCCTCGGCGCAATGAACTTTGGCAATGCCTGGGAGGGTTACATGGGAACGTGTGACCAGAAGACCGTCGAGGGCATTCTCGACTTTTTCTACGACCAGGGCGGCAACTTCATCGATACCGCCAACAACTACCAATTCGAGGAGTCCGAGGCCTGGATCGGCGAGTGGATGAAGAAGAGAGGCGTCCGCGACCAGATGGGTACGTTTGTCGAGCTCGTCACCATTTCCTCACTAACACAGCTCTAGTCATCGCGACCAAGTACACCACCAACTTCAAAGCCGGACCGGGGGCCCCTAACATCATGGCTAACTTCACCGGCAATGGATCCAAGAGCTTACACACATCCGTCGAGGCGAGTCTTCAGAAGCTGCAAACCAGTTACATCGACCTCGTGAGTTTCGAAATCTCCAGTTGCCAAGTGACGTCACTGATTCGCGCCTAGCTCTATGTGCACTGGTGGGATTATTCCACGTCGATCCCAGAGCTGATGCAGTCCCTGAATCATCTCGTGGTGACGGGCAAGGTTCTCTACCTGGGCATCAGTGACACTCCGGCGTGGGTTGTCAGGTACGTGAGGCGCAGTATCGGATAGAACACATTACTGACGCCCACGCAGCAAGGCAAATGAATACGCCAGGAACCATGGCCTTCGTCAATTCTCGGTCTACCAGGGCCGCTGGTCTGCCGCCTCTCGCGACTTCGAGCGTGAGATCATCCCAATGACCAAGGCCGAAGGCATGGGCCTGGCCCCCTGGGGTGCTCTGGGCGGCGGCGCTTTCAAGACGGAAGAGCAACGCAAGTCCCAGGAGGGCCGCAAGGTTCAGGCCAGCGAAGCGCAAATCAAGATCAGCCAGGTGCTGGAGAAGATTGCCAACCGCAAGGATACCATCATCACCTCCATCGCGCTCGCATACGTCATGCACAAGACGCCTTACGTCTTCCCCATCGTCGGCGGACGTACCGTCGACCATCTGAAGCAGAATATCCAGGCGCTGACGCTCAACCTGAGCGACGAGGACATCCAAGAGATTGAGGCGGCTGTACCGTTCGACATGGGATTCCCTCACAACTTCCTGTGGGGAGAGAAGGCCCCGTCGGCCCCTGGAGAAGTCTGGCTGTTGAACATGGGAGGAACCTTTGATTACGTCCCCGAGCCCAAGGCCATTGCGCCCAAGGAAGGACAGTAGAGCTGGAGAATCAGGTCTCACCGCACGAGATGGCGCCCGACGGACTACTGAATGTGTATGATAAGTGGGATGGGCATACTAGCACCAAAAAATGAAGCCATGACAACGCATTATACTTTTTTTTCGGATTGTTTGAAGGCATGTGTTTCGGAAGTATGAGGGTGTCGTTGACATTGTGTTTGGGGGCCTTGAGCCTCCCGCCGATCGATCTGGAAATGGAAACTGCATGTCAGATTTTGGTCAATGGGGCACACAAGTTCCATCTGCCTTCGCACGATAAGTGTATAGAGCAGATTGGCTTACAGTCGATTTGATACATAAATATCCGCCGCCTTAATAGCACTTGGGAGCAGACGCCATGCTAGTTGCTCTGTACTGGACACCGCATGGCTCCTTCCTGACGCAGCACTAAGCACTTCCTTCCTCCTCGGCAGGCAAGCACCGCCTGACAGGGCACCTTCCAACTTCAAGTTCGAAGAGCAAACTCTTCATGACAGGCGTTTTGTCGCCTGCAACTACATGTCATAGAATCAAGAACAATTTGCTCGCCACATCACAATGCCTATTTGACACTCATCTTACATTATGCGCCGCCAATCTGAGCGCCCCCGTGGCCGCACCCTCAAAACTTATTCGAAGAAACCCCAGAGCCGCAGGTCCCTTGGCGCAGAAATATACCGCGACTTGACGGCTGGCAATAACTCTAGGGTTTCGAGCGGCGACGAATCATCCATCCGGGGAACTCCACCTAATGTCGGTCATCGCACCCCTTCAGCATCGTAAGTTAGCCTCGAGCAGAATTTGGGCCTGAAGACTGACAATATGAAGGTTTCGAAGGGATGAAGAGAGCTTGCCTAAGACCAAGGAGAGTGTCGCACTTACACCCGAAGAAACACACCATGACAGAGTTCAGCGTACCAAAGACCCCTATCACATTCAGACCTCGTCCATCAGCCTAGGAGAAGCTTCATCGCAAGATGATGACGATTCATCATCGAGGGACCAACAGTCGCAATCCGATAGCTCGCCAAATTTGGGCGTCACATCCGTCGGACGGGGCGCTACACACTCTGCCATCAAAACGGAACCACGAGACTCGCCTGAGGCCTTTCCCGATGCGATGGTCCGGAGTCATGTTCCACAGCTTCATATTAAAACTGAAGGCTCTCCATTTCAGAGGCGGAAAAGAAAGAGAGCAGAGTCTCCCTTTGGGTCTGACTTCTTGGTGGCCCACCAGCCGCGACGGTTTAACCAACAAGAAGGTAAGTGACGTCGATGCGATGCTATAAAGATATGCTGACATTGCCGTAGCTTGGAAGGAACCTGATAGTTCAAAGAAACGAAGTCTTCCCGTTGTTTTCGGCCCTAGAACGCCTAGTCCCGTCAAGATGCAGGGGCGCCGGAAGGTTGCAGAGATACACCCACAAGATTATAAAGTGTTGCTATCTGCGTCCCCAGTGATGCCGACCCTTCAGCGGGGTGTTCGAGACGGATTCGAACGCCGCGAGGTTCCGAAGTTCAGCAAACAATATTTCGATGGCAAGCGGCGAAGAAGGCCACCCCCAACACCCGGCCTTGGGTCGCTTCTGAGTGCCGAGAAATCGAGGGAGGTAGCTATTCTTAAGGAAGGACCAGGAACTAGAAAGACAGTGTCAGATCCCGCCAACGCGTATCTCATGTCGGGGGGAATACTGGACGAGCCTCAGGAAGTATCTCGCACAGAGTCGATGGCCTCTTCCAGCAATCGGAACGCTGATGTACGGCCTTCCGTCGAACGGCTTGCCAGTCATGTCTCCCACTCGGGCAACCCACACGACGATGGCAACCTCGAGAATGATGGAGCTGTGAGCAAAAATACCGGCATGGAGATGAAGCGGTCGCATGGCCAAGGAAGCTCTTGGGTGGCCACGACAGACAATTTTGTCCTGCGAGAGACCGGTCCAACTACCCGACGCTCTTCCAAGACTACAAGCGAGCCGCACTTATACCTGGACGAACGAGACACTCGTCCACCTATCCGCGACGCCCCCAATGCTTTGGGGGAGTTGAGTCTGTCACATCTAACCACCAAGGCCGGGCCCTTTGAATTTTTGAGAACACGAGACAGCAAATAGTATCATGAGAAAGGCGCAATTTGTGGAAGACAGATGGAATATCGGAGAAGAAAAATGATTGCACTACGTCAAAGAGCTAATGGCAGCCAACCTCCAGACAATGAGCTCGATGCAGATAGATTTGTACAATCATTGCGGCTTCGCGCCTAATACAAGAGGTATCTTCTGATATAATACATACCAGGCTTTTCCGTAACCCTCCCGGTCCGTGAAAACGAACTTGCTTGCATATGGAAACCGCCTCAAACGCCATGCGCCACAGAATCCCTCGAATATCAACAGGTGATTCAAGCATTGAAGTCAATCATTTCGCCCCCTTGGGCTTGGCCTCCGCGTCACCAAGCTCGCGGACGAAAACGCTGGCCTTACCCTCGGCGCTGTAGTCCTCCATGCCTGTCTCGAAGCCGGGACAGACGCCGATGGCGAGATACTTGCCGTCCTTGGAGAACGCAAGCGCAGCAACGCTGTCGGGGAACTTTTGGTACTGCTTCATCCTGCGCTTGGCCTCGGCGTCCCAGAGCGCAACGGTGCCGTCGCCACCACCAGAGGCAAAGGTGCCATACACCGGGTGGAAGATCATGGCGTTGACCGGGTAGACAATATCGCCCTCGCCCTCGGCGGGCGCAGCTTGGCGATGGCACTTGAAGGCGTACTTGCGCGCCTGCGACTCGGCTGAGTCCTCGAACCACTCAACGGCGACACGCCCCTCGATGCTGCTGGTGGCGTAGCCGGCGTCGTTGGGCATGCAGGAGACGGCGCGGGTCAGGAACTTGAGGGAAGACTCGCGCTGCTGCCAGGGCTTGATCTCGTGGGGTCCGGGCTGCGAAAAAAGGGCGGGCACGGCGCTGATGTCGTAGATGTTGACCAGACGGGCCGTCATGGCGACGACAACCTTGGACGGGCTGACAGCCAGGGCGTGAGGCTTGCCCGGCAAGTGGACAGTAATGTTCGGGTCGGAGGGGGACTTTGCGTTGTGGATTTGCAGGGTCTGGTCCCAGGACGCGGAGATGAGCAGGGCTGCAGGGCGTGTTAGCTGGGCTGTGTGACGGAAAGGAGCTGTGACGTACAGTGCTCCTGGCTGTACGCGACGCATCGCGCGGGCGCGGTATGTTGGGAGACTACGGACTTCTCTCCCGACTCCAGATCGACCCTGTCATGATCCGTCAGCAGGGCGCTCCTCCAGGAACGTTCAATTGCCGTCGTACCGGTAAACACAGTGGTCCAAGCACGCCGTGTAGGCCTCGTTGTCTGTCGCGCCGAAGCATACGTCAAGGACGGGGGCGCGGAACTCGACGGTCGTAATCAGAGTGCCCTGCGCATCTTCGCTGCCGCTGTGTGTGTCGTAGAGGTAGATTTTCTTGTCCCAGCACGAGACGAGTAGCCTGGTCGGTGAGTCGGGCGCATACGCGAGCGCGGAGATGGCATCGCTGGGCGGCTGCGCCAGCTCGAATTGGGATGCTGCCTGGCTGTCAGTCCTTTGAGTCGTCTCGCAGAGTCATATACGCCCTCGGCACTTACCAGGTGCCATGTTGACGTTGTAAATCGGAGCAAGCTGCAGCTCTTGACCTCTACGGAGCTAGGATGGGAGCTTCGGTGTGATGTTTACATTGGCAAACTGGTTGGAGGGGCGCTCACGTGTCGATAAGCGAAGAGGCAGCTTATCGGGCGAATCAGCGCCGTTTTTGCCGGGGACCACCGCCCGCGGGCCGCACCCCCACCATTGTCGGATTTCTGCGATTTTGTGAACCGCAAAGTAGCAAAATTGTGACTTGATCGCCCAATCACCAACGCAACTCTGCTCACCCAAAGAGGCCAACTTTTTCGACGCCGCCCCGAGCAATCGATCCGTACCCCGCGTCAGCGACTCGAACCCACGACGACAAGGCAGAATATCCCGCCGAGCACAGAGGAAACAAGCTGTCTCCCAGAGCAACTTGTAGGAACGTGTAAAAAGCCCGCGCGCCTCCCATCGCACCCCGCCCCTCCTCCACACCTCTCTCGATACCTTCGACTCCCCCGTCGACCACCACCACCACCACCAAACACAACGCCCTCGACGACTTCGAGAACCAGCAGTCAAGATGGCGGAACCGAACTACAGCCACTTTCGATACTTCGAAAACAAGTATCCCGAGATCGACGAGTTCGTCATGGTCAACGTCAAGCAGGTTAGTCGCCCCGCTGCCCAACGCACCACCGCATCGGACCCGATACAGCCGGCGGCCCCCGTTTGGAGGAGATGATGGAGCAACGCCGTCTGACAGGAGGATAGATTGCCGAGATGGGTGCCTACGTCAAGCTCCTCGAGTACGACAACATTGACGGCATGATTCTGCTTTCCGAACTCTCGAGACGTCGTATCAGAAGTATCCAGAAGCTCATTCGCGTCGGCCGCAACGAGGTCGTTGTTGTCCTCCGTGTCGACAAGGAGAAGGGATACATTGATCTCAGCAAGCGCCGTGTGTCGCCGGAGGATATCATCAAGTGCGAGGAGCGGTACAACAAGGGCAAAATGGTCCACTCCATCATGCGCCACGTTGCCGAGAAGACCCTCACCCCCATCGAGCAGCTTTATGAGACTATCGCATGGCCCCTGAACAAGAAGTACGGTCACGCGATCGACGCCTTCAAGCTGTCCATCACGTAAGTTGGATCCAAAGAGTCCGTTCAGCTGGCACAATCACTGACCAAACCGGGCGCAGCAACACCGAGGTCTGGAACGACGCCACCTTCCCCAGCGAGCCTGTCGCCGAGGAGCTCAAGTCATATATCGCGAAGCGTCTCACCCCTCAACCCACCAAGGTCCGTGCCGACGTCGAGGTCACATGCTTCGGATACGAGGGTATCGACGCCGTCAAGACCGCCCTGCGCGTCGCCGAGTCCCGCAACACCGAGCAGACCCAGGTCAAGGTCAGGCTCGTGTCCCCGCCCCTGTACGTCCTCACCAGCACATGCTTGGACAAGAACCTCGGTATCACTCGCCTCGAGGAGGCCATTGTCGACATCCGGAACAGCATCGAGGCGGCCGGCGGCTCGCTGGTCGTCAAGATGGAGCCCAAGGCCGTCACCGAGAGCGACGACGCCGAGCTGCAGGCCCTTATGGAGAAGAGAGAGCGTGAGAACGCCGAGGTCAGCGGTGACGAGAGTGTCTCGGAGAGCGACGACAACCCGGAGGTTTAGATTTCAACGGTCAAGGCAAACAAAAAAGGGGGCGGCTGGTAGAATGAGCGTACTGGCAGCTGGGAATCCGGAGTGATTCTAATGAGACGACCAAAAAAAAGTACCCATTACTTCACGTGTTCCCCAGGGTGTCATGAGTGCGGAAGAAGTGCTGCCTACGTTAGCAGGCCATTGTTATCGGGCATCGCAAGTCGGCGCGAGGCTGCCCAACATGAAGGCGTTGGGAAGGATCCGGGTCGAGCTGTTGGGTATGATGACGGCATGAGCAACGATGAGGGATTCCCCAAAGATAGCACGCATTATTCCAATAGACCCCGGCGTTGACAATACATCATAGGCGTTTAAACATCTACATGGGGACAATGACAACAAAATGATCTCTATATGCTCGGTCTAGTATGGAATCTAATGCAGAGTTCCTCTTCTACTGCTTGCTGAAGCTTCCCTCGGTCCACCCGCCATCAACGTACCATGTGGCTTTATTGACGAACCTCCCCTCCGGCCCGAGTAGAAATGCGATCGACGCCGCAACCTCCCAGGGTTCGGCCAGACGTCTAGTCAGGCACGGCTGGTCCTCCGCGGTAAGCCAGAATTGCCCGCTAGGGCTGTTGAACGGCTTGTGCATCATGTCCGTGTCGATGCAGCCCCTGAGTGAGTGGTTCAGTGAATTGTCCCGTCTCGAGTGAATCCAAAAGGGGGCACTCACGGACACAGGGCGTTCACGCGGATGCCTCTATTCGCACCCTCGAATGCGGCCACCTTGGTTATGCCAAGAAGAGCATGCTTGCTGGAGACGTAGGCTGAGACGCCCGCCGAGGCGTAGTTGCTCGTGATGCTGCCGACGTTGACGATGCTGCCGCCGTCCTTCATGTTGCGCATCTCCTCCTTCATGCAAAGGAAGGTGCCAAAGACATTGGTTACGAGGATTTTCTTGAAATACTCCTTGGGTAGGTCCGTAATGGGAAAGATCTCTCGTTGCTCACGGGCTATTCATGTCAGTTGCTTTCCGACGCTTCGAGAGAAGGGGATACAGACCAGCAACATTCGCCGCCCCGTCCAGCTTGCCAAACTTTTCGACAGTCTCGTCGATCCAGGCCTTGACCATGTCATGCTCCTGGATGTCGACGACCTTGGTCATGACTCTGCCCTTGACGTCGGGAATGTCCTTCTCGATGCCTTCCAGCGCCTTGGCGAGGTTCTCCGCCGTGGTGGCGCACATGGACACCTTGGCGCCGCGGATGAGGAGGTAACGAGCCAGGGCAAGACCCGTGCCGCGGCTGGCGCCCGTCACCGCGATGACCATGTCCTTGAAGGGGTACGGGTCCGCCATCTTGTGTTCTCTTTGTCTGGAGAGGGAGGGGAAAAGGGGGGCGCCGCGGGGAGAGAGAAATGATATGTGATTAGAGGGATGCTCGGCAGAACAGTGTGATACTCAGCCGAAGAGATCTCGGGAACCTGGCAGCGGCAAGAATCAAGGGTGTAAGGACAAAGGGGGAATGATCTGGCCTGGGAACGAGGGAGGGAAACGGAGAGAGCGTGAAGACGAGATGGGAATCATTAAATCCTCGAAATGGTACGTGGTCTGGACGATCCCGTCTCCCCGGACGGTTGTCCCGACCCATGAACCACATTCCGATTTCGTGGTGGATGTTTGCAACTCGACCCTGGTCTTTGCTAGCCAAGAGACTCATGATCCTGGGGTCGACGGCATATGCATGGGGACCCAGATGGAACTGGTGCAAGCACTCTATCGACTGTTCTGTCTACCGGTCTGTCGAAGAAGAGGAGGTTACGAGACATGAAGCGTTCGCAGAGGACTTGCGAAGCGCGAGAACGCTGGACGCCGCCAATCATAAGCCTGCTGCTCGAGAAGCATTTTCCTAAATAGTCAACGGTGTTACATTGCACCTGTACAGACGGCCGAAGCAACTGGTACTGCTTAATCGACCGCGCCTACGTGCATGGCTCTCACATCTTCTCGATGTCGTCGCTGAGTCAAGACCGTCAGGAGAACAGCCGGGCAACGAACTCCGCGCCTTGCTTGGGATACTCAAATTCAAACCGACCTTGTCTTGTGTTGCCCGATGGTCCATGGGAGAAAAGAAGTGGCCTCTCTCCTCCTGGCGGCGGAGCACAACCCCGGCTCGAGGTGCATGAACCCCCCGGCTCCAACGGCATAAGCCAACGTCTGGACGTCCTCCATCAGCCAACCACACATCCTGCTGGTCTCATCACACCGTACATCGAAGCAAACATGACCACCTAATCGGTGCAACTCCCGTGGTACAGCAAAATCTGGCTCGATGTCCGTCGTAGGATAATCTACTAGACGCTCTAGTTGCTTGCTCCCACATATAATCCCCAGAACGCCAGCCAGTGCGAAAACTACATAACACTCGCAAACACTACCGAGATTCAAGATGCGGCAGGCAGGCTGTCTCGCCCTCCATCGCAGAGCATGCGAGGTCCCCGATGCGGTGACTCGAAATGGGTGGCTTGCTGATCATTCGGTGTGAGTTCCCGAGTCTCTGGCTTTCGCATTGTTCTCGCAAACAATGACAAAACCTTTCCATTATACTCTGAACAGTCTAGGAAGAGGGGGCGAACGATTGGCAGATAACGGTCTCGAACGCCTCATCGGAGGACTAGAGAAGCAATCATGGCTTGGCCTCCTATTTTCTTGCCTCGCTTTAAACACTCCGTGATATCCACTGTGATGTTGATAGTCACGGCCCCCAAATCCTCCAAAGGGAACACAGCCTGCAGCTTGTCCTGATCGTTTTGTATTGCACCACTTGAAGAAAGAAGCACGCAATGGATTTGCCATGGACTGCGCCAGTACCGCCGGGCGAGGTGCGGACGCAGGTGAACCCGCCGACCCTGAAGGTGAAGCTGTACTCGTGGGCGTTTGTGACGACGTTCATCGCGGGGACAACGGTTGGGCTGCGCATCTTTACGAGATTCTACGTCACGAGAACGCCGTTGAATACCGATGACTGTAAGCTGTTTCCTCAAAGAAGCTCTGCTGGTGTCTAACCTCACCGGCAGACCTCATTGTCATATCGTTGCTCTTCGCCATATCGACGATTGTCGTGCTCTTCCAGCGTAAGTCTCCGAAGCCCTCGGACGCAGGCCACGCTAACCATCCCCAGAGGTCGAAGTCGGATTAGCACATCACATGTGGGATATACTCTGGGACGTGTACAACGTCCACAACACTGGGGTAAGCGCAGACTCCGTTGATAGTGTCAGGGTAACCGGTTGCTAACCTTTGAGTGTAGTGGACAATTGCCGCGACAATCGTGTATGCCCTCAGCATCAGCTTCTCCAAGCTGTCCATTCTCTTCTTGTACCTGCGTCTGTCGCCGCAGGTATGGTTCCGCCGGGGCGTCTTCTTCCTCATCGGACTGGTCGTCAGCTACTCCATCGTCTACGTCCTCATCAACATCTTTGGCTGCACACCGATTAGAGCCGGCTGGGACCTCAACATTGTGGAAAAGACTTGCGTGGACAAGTTCTCCATCTACCTGTCCCTCAGCATCGCCAACATCGCCATGGACGTCTTGATCCTGCTGCTTCCCATCCCCGTGGTTGTGCCGCTGCAGATGGCCAGGAGACAAAAGTTCTCCATCATCCTCCTCTTCGGAACAGGTGTCTTGTCAGTGCTCCGTCCCCTGAAACGCCACTCCCGAGGTGTTTGCTGACAAGTCTCAACAGTGTCTGTGGCGTGGCCACCAAGCGGACCGTTCATCTCCCTAAGCTGCTTGCAAGCCCGGACTATACCTGGGAAGCCGTCGAGGCGTTCATCTGGGGCTACCGGGAGCTCAATGCGGGCATGATCTGTGCCTCCGTGCCGGCGCTGAAGCCCTTCTTCATGCGGTACCTCCCGTCCTTCATCACCTCCCGACTCGGCAGCAGCAAGCGCGGGGGATCATCGCTGAACAAGTCCTCCAAGTCGCGCCTCAACACTGTCGTGGCACAGAACATGGAGCGTCGACGACGCCAGGATGAATCGTACGAGCTCAGCTCGACGGACGGCAAGAGGGACGGCGTCGAGGACGACGAGACAAAGCTGTGGTCGGGGTACCGAAAAATGTCAAGGCTGCCCTTGGTGGCCATGCTCGCGAGACTTCGAGGCAGGTCGACGATAACAGCAACAGCAGCGTGGACACGCTGGGTGAGATGACGGGCCCGCGCAGGGGTGACAGGACCGTTGTTGTGTCGGCTGAGAGCAGTGCGCCAGGTGGGTGCGGTGAGGGATCGAACGGCATCATGGTGCGCCGCGAGACGACTGTGCAGCACGGCGCCTAGGCGTGCTCAGAGCATCGATCTGTTTGGATGTGTTGATAAAAGTTGTTGGCTTCTTTCTCTAGTTGGTGTAATGGAGGCGTGTCCAGGCGGAGATTGTTGGGAAGGGAAGCCGCTCCGTAGGCTCAAGGACATGTAATCATAATATTCTGTCCATCCACTTGCTGTTTGATTTGTGAGTCTGGTGCTGTTGTGCTTTTGACCCATCTTAGAGTTGGCAGCTCTTCAGAAGACGGATGCGAGGACTTCCTCCATCTTGTAGCGAAATGAAATATGTGGGTAAAGTCGACGAGCACGACTTCATGCCTAGCTGGCCATGGTATGTCTACTGAGTTGCTCAACGCACATTTTCAACAACTTTCAAGTCGACAGACTGTCGGATGTAGTAAGGATGAAGGAAGACATGATATGATAAGCGCAACTGATAAGATAAGATAAGAAGGTGGGATGGCATCCAATCGAAAGTTTCGCCAAATAGAATACAACTGCGAAAGCTTCAGCAACCACCTCACCACACGCAACCACCGTCGCGCCCATGAGCTTCCGATCGCTATGGGCGCGCGCACGAGGGAGCTTCCTCGGTGACACGGCAATCCGCCTGGTCGGCATTGCGACCTGGATCCCCGTCGTCATCTGGTTCAACGACCATGTCGCGACTGTGACAAAGATCAGCGGCGCCTCCATGTACCCGTACTTTAACGAGGACCGCAACAGCACCATCATCCGCGACCTGGTACTGAACTGGAGGTGGCACGCGAACGAGGACCTCAGGAGGGGCATGATTGTCACCTTCAGGTGCGTTGCTTGCGCATTGCCGACGCACTGGGTCACGACAAGCTAATGCTGCAGCGCAACAGGAGCCCATTTCACCCGGAGACCGTCGCCGTGAAGAGAATCATCGCCCTGGAGGGAGACCATGTCAAGACACGGCCACCGCACCCCCAGCCGATGGTCAGGGTGCCGCAGGGCCACATCTGGGTCGAGGGCGACGGCCCTGCGGACCAGACACTGGACAGCAACACTTACGGCCCCATATCCATGGAATTGGTGACGGGAAAGATTGTGTGGTTCTTGTACCCCTTCCGCAAGTTTGGAAGGACGAAGTGGGAGGACTTTAAGATGAAGCCGCGGGAGTGATCTACATGTACGGAGAGCAAGGCTTCTCTCAATGTGTATAACAGCAACTGTATCCCTACTTGACTCATCGGAAATGCAACCGAGTTCCTCCCATGACCTCTGACGCAGGCCCGGCGGGTGCTGATCCGCGTCCCCCTCGGGGGTCTCGGCAGCGCCCGACGCCAAAAGGCCGACGCCTATCGGCCTAGCGCCGGCCGCAGCTGAAATGCTTAGGTGACTCGAACTCGCGGTGACGCAGCGGGACAGGTGGACCGCTGCTGCGGCATGTGGCCCGTGCTCATCCAACAAAAATTCCCAGAAGCCCGGGAACCCTGCGAAATTTCATTATCGTTGATGCGTTGGACCTCGCCGCCGCCAAGTCTTTTGCCCGCGCAATAAACCCACGCGACGACCAGAATCGACGGGGAGGCCTCTCTCCTCGCCCTTGCTCTTATTCCCCCCTCTCAGCCTCGACACGGCGTCGTTGTTCCCTCCCTGGGCACCACTGACTGCCCCCACGAGACCTTGAACAAAAACAAAAACCGCAGACGTCACCGAGACCGATCTCCCTCGACGACCACTGACCGGAGAGAAACTGGTGCCGACTGCGACAGACGCACCCGCAAATGTCTGTCGCTGACCGCCTCGTCAGCTACTTTGCTCCGGCCGACAACAGCGCGCGAACAATTCAGGGGGAGCTTGCGGTTTCCAACCCGGCGGCGGCGGCTTCAATTGCGGGGGATAGTCATGCCGGACAGACGGGAGGACTCTTGCCGGATATCAAAATCAGCGGACAACCACTCGTTCAGGATATGGGGCAGGGACATGGAGATCTCGAAGAGGAGGGCCGCCCGCCCTACTTCCACGCCATGATTGCGGGAGGTCTCGGGGGCTCGACGGGAGATATGCTCATGCACTCCCTGGACACAGTCAAGACGCGCCAGCAGGGCGATCCGCACATACCGCCAAAGTACACATCACTGGGGTCGTCATACTACACGATATGGAGGCAAGAGGGCATCAGGAGAGGTCTTTACGGCGGGTGGGTGCCGGCATTGGGCGGATCGTTCCCGGGCACCATGCTATTCTTTGGCACATACGAATGGAGCAAGCGGTTCCTCATCGATCATGGCCTGCAGCACCATCTGGCGTATCTTACAGCAGGTGAGTTGATGCGTGCGTGGGGAAGGAGAACCAAAGACTAATTGACCTATCCAGGCTTGCTGGGAGACTTTGCCGGTTCCATCGTTTACGTTCCGTCCGAAGTATTAAAGACTCGCATGCAGCTGCAGGGACGCTACAACAACCCTTATTTCAAGTCAGGGTACAACTACAAGGGCACGATTGACGCCGCAAGAACCATCGTCCGCCACGAGGGTCCGGCTGCGCTCTTTTACGGCTACCAGGCGACGCTCTACCGCGATCTCCCCTTTTCAGCGCTGCAGTTCATGTTTTGGGAGCAGTTCCACGCCTGGGCCCGCCAGTACAAGCAGAGCAGAGACATTGGCGTGCCTCTGGAGCTTTTGACTGGTGGTCTGGCAGGCAGTTTGGCCGGCGTAATGACGTGTCCTCTCGACGTCGTCAAGACACGGCTGCAGACACAAGTGCATCCCGACCTGTTGCCGAAGGAGAACAAACCGGCAGCCAAGGGCGCGGCGCACATCTCTGCGGCCAAGTCCCAGACGCGCAACATCTCAACGTCGTCGCCGTCAACGCACACACCGCGACCCGGCGCGGTGAACCTGCAGACGTCCTCCGTCATCACCGGCCTCAAGGTCATATACCAGACGGAAGGCATCAGCGGGTGGTTCAGGGGTGTTGGTCCCCGTGGCGTTTGGACCTTTATCCAGAGCGGCACCATGCTGTTCTTGTACCAGCGTATCCTCAAGCAACTAGAGGTTTGGGACAGCGCTGCAGAGAGGGAAAGCAGCATTTGAAGAGCCGACGGTCGGCCTACTGGTGGAGGTTTGGCGGGGAGTTGGATGAGGGAAACATGTACAAACACTTCCATCTGTACACTTACGGATTTAAACATGGGACGGCGTTTGATGGCATAGTAGAAGGGCGTGGAGTCCCATAGAGCCGATAGAGCAAAGACACTGTCCACTTTATAACGACCACCTGATCATTCCAAGTGGCTTGATGTGAAGGTTGCAAAGTCAATGAGATGCATGTGAAACCAGCTTATCGTGTAGACAGCCCAAATGCAGCCTGCAGGTACCTGCCCCGCTGGGCCTTAGTGCCCCTGAACCCCTGTTCCCGGCCCGCTAACGCCCCTGTGATGACAGAAGGGAGCTTTACGCGGGGTGTCTTACAGCTTTCTTCCAGCTCCAAAATTTCAAACCTCAAAACGCGCCGCGCGACATCGTCTCATAGCTTCATTCACGCACCTTATCCTCACCACAGCATCACCCCGACTCGGAGCGCGCACTCACTGATATAGTAATTTCGAAACACACCTCTGCACCAAGGCAGCCGTTCCAATGGCCTCCGATGCAGGCACCCCTCCCCCTCCAAGGGAGCCTACTCCAGGCGGCTCCCTGCCCTCTTCGACCGCCGTTCCATTGAAGCGACCTGCTCTCGAAGAAGACTTTACACCCTCGGTTCCCTCTCCTCTCAACCCAGACGTCAGATCTACACCAAAACCACCAGGCGCAGACGAGATGCCGGCGAAGCGCAGCAAGAAGGAGACGCTGAAGAAGCGCGAGTCCAAGGGTGTCAGCGACAGCAACCGTGGCACTCCTGACCCGAAGCATAAGGAGCCGAAGCAGAGTGACTACAGTCCCATGCGCTACAAGCTGGCGCCGCCCAAACCCTCCGATTTTGAGCCTGCGAAGCCCCCAATCTTCATCCACCACCACGACGTTCCTGCCCTCGACGGAGGCCAGGTCCAGTTCTACGAGACTTCAGAGCAGTAGGCTTCCTCCTCGCCTTGCTGCGCCAGGCACGACTAACGACTCGATAGTGTACATAACAAGAAAAGCTATCACTACACCCACTGCATCGCGGACCCCGAGTTCCCCTCGTCGCTCTACTACCGCGGCACGGAAGCGGAGCCCTTCGGTCCCCATCTGGCGTTCGAGGACAGCGCGACACACCTCTTCTTTGACCAGTCTGGTCGCCATATAACGACCGAGAAGGGCTTCCGCATGACGCGCGCGAATGTGGCGATCCGAGAGGGTCGCTTCTACTGGGAGGTCAAGATCACGAGGGGCATGGTCGACAAGAAGGACGGCGAGGACAAGCCCGAGTCGCATGGCCACGTGCGCATGGGATTCGCGAGACGAGAAGCGTCAGTGGACGCCCCCGTTGGGTTTGATGCCTACAGCTACGGTTTCAGAGACGTCGGCGGCGAGAAGGTGTACATGTCGCGGCCAAAGGCCTTCTTTCCCGAGGGCGAGGGTATCCGAGAGGGAGACGTCATCGGCCTGGAGATCCAGCTGCCCTCGGAACGATTGCAGAGAAAGGTACTGGCCGGTCAATACAACCCGGCCGTGGACACGAGCATCGACGACGATAGCTTGGCCTTCGAGGCTCCGAACATTGTCCGCGACCGCATCCCGATCCGCTTCAAGTCGCACATCTACTTTGAGAAGATCGACTACCACACCACCAAGGAGCTCGAGGACCTCATGAACCCCTCGCCTGTGTCTTCCGGACCCGCCAACTCTGTCGAGGCGCCTCACCCCAACCACCCCGTTCCCGCCCTCCGAACGCTGCCACACTCTCATATCAAGGTGTACAAGAACGGCATCGACATGGGCACGGCCTTCCACGACCTCCTCGCGTTCCTCCCGCCAGCATCGAAGCCGCAGTCTAACATTGGCGCGCGCGATGGCCTGGACAACGGTATGCTTGGTTACTACCCCGCCGTCAGCGTTTTCAGGGGCGGTGCCGCCGAGGTCAACTTTGGCCCCGACTTTTGGTACCCTCCTCCAGGCATCGCCGGTCCGGCCGACGACGTGGACATGGTCAACGGCGGGCAGGATGAGACCAAGAAGTTCGACTACCCGGCCCTGGACGAGATCCGCCCGGTGTCGGAGCGGTACACGGAACAAATCGTGGAGGACATCGTCTACGACATCATCGACGAGGTCGACTTTTGGGTCCAAGACGGCTGCAAGATCATTGACCGCTTCGGCCAGGGCGAGAAGGCCGGTCAGACGGGTATCGCGCCCACGGGTCGCGACGAGATCAAGGAATTGGTGCAGGATGATTAGGCATCATCTGTGCGATGGAAGAAGTCTCACCGATGAGACTCTCGCTTGCTTACGAGATACCCGACTTTGCTTCTTGCGTTGTAATCCACAGTTGTACATTATACTATAAAATGGGCGGGAGGCTTGGGACGGTCCTTTCTACATAATAGCCTCTATTTTCCTAAAGCCCGGGGGGCCCCAATACGAAAAACGAATTCATTCCACAGTCGTTCATAGCCCTCGTGATATCTCAGCTTGCTAACTCATCATGCGTCCGTTCATGCTCTTTGCAAACCAGACGTTGCGGTCGTGAGAAAAGAAAAAATCTAGTCATCATTCATTCATTGGCGGAATCACTTCCGTGTCGCCCTCCTCCGTACAGACTCGGGCGTCGTTCTTCCCGAGTCCCTGCCGCTGCGTCGGCTGCGTTCGCTCCTCTCGCTCCGCGGCCTGTCAGACCTAAGAGGCTCTGTGCGGGAGCGGGAGGGACCCGGCAGGGCTGGGTCATCGGGCAGCTCCTCGATACGGCCGCTGCCGTCGATGATCTCGGGCGCATTCTCGCGCTTAATGCGCTCCTCGCGGCCGCGCTTGTGGCAGTACCACAGGACGAAGAGAAGGACTGAGGCGTGTTAGTATCTGGGCTGTTCATGAATCAGACTGGTGCGCTTACGGAATAGCGCGACCGAAATGATCGCATTGGTGCCGATAAAGGCTGGCCATCTCAGCTTCAGCGCGTTGACGATGGCCTTGAGCATGCCCACCACGGCACCCGGCTTGGTGACCAGGTCCGAGAGTGTGGCCGGCGTGAACATCTTCTTCGCGGCGCCCTTGACGCCCTCCTCCGCGGTGACCTCGGCGGCCTGCATGCCCTGGCTCTTCGCCGCGGCCGCCAGGACCTCCGGGCCCAGACTGGCGGTGAACTTGTCGGGGAGGTTCGTGACGAGCTTCTTCATCCCGTTGGGCAGCTTGTCGAACGACTTCTTGATCGTGCCGTCCTTGTCCTCCACGAGCCTCTTGATGTCGTCGACGGCGGTCGGCACGCCGTTGACCAGGTCCTTGAGGGCGAGGGTGAACTGCCGGACCAGCTCCGAGGACTCTGCCGACAGCGGGATGGCCTTGTTGTTCTTGGCGGAGAGGTTGAGGTCGTCGAGCACGCGCGACAGGTCGTCCTTCTCCCTCGCTTCCTCGTCGGCCGGCACGGCTGTGGGCTTCACCGGCGCGAGCTGCTTGTCCTTGTCGTCGCCCTTGACTTTGGAGAACAGAAAGGCGATCTTGCTGGGCTTCTTGCCCTCGGCCTTGGGGTCAACCGCCACCGTGGCCGCCTTCTTGGGGGCTGCCGCCTGCTGACTCGGGGCGGTCCGCCGCGATTCGTCCGACTCCCACATGTACTCTGGTGTCTTGGTGCGCGGAGGCAGAGGCGGGCGGAGGCTCTCGTCGTCAGAGTCCGCAGCGTCCGGGTCGGACAGGATGCGTCTGAAAAAGTCTTCGTCTCTGCGGTCTAGCACCGGTGCTGGCCCGCCATGGGTGCGGTCGGTGGCGGCGCTACCTGCGGGCGACAGCGAGCGGGAGCTGGTCTGGCGCCGCGACGGCGACGGTCGTGATGCTGGGTGTTGCTGCTGCGGGGTTCCGACGTTGCTGCCGCTATCGTGCTCTCCGGCGGCCTCCTTTGCGTCCTTCTCCGTCTTGTACTTTTTGTACTGCTTGTAGCCAAAGTATTCCAGCATCGTGGGCGAGTGTGTGCTGGTATGAGTTGTGGACTGGCAAAGGTGAGGGGTTGAAAGGATGGCGCTCGTCGAAGGCGAGTCGTCGAAAGTTGGCGGTCGGACCGGTGGTTTTATTCGATGGCCAAGCGTCTTTTTTTGTTCTGAATCACATGTGGTGCTAAGTTGTCTGGGCCCTGGTTCTGGTTCTCGGGCGTGTATCATGCCTTGTGAGAGCTCAGGTGTGTTTAGCCACAGGAAGACCTTGGTTGGGTGGTAGCCGTTGGGGTAGCTTGCACCGCCACACGTGATGTCACCACAATGCCATCTGATGATCATTCATGCCCATCGATTGGAGCCCTCCAGCGCAACGTCAAACAACCGCATGTAAGCGAGCCCGGCTGTTGGGGCCGCGACTCCACTAAGGGTCTTGCACCGCCACACTTTCATCGGAGGCCCCTCACCGGCGCATGTCGCCTCACCCTGCCGAGAACCGTTCGTCCTTGTAAAAATTGCCAGCGCAAACACATGCAGCGCCTGGCTCGTCCAATGCATTGATTGACAGCTGTCTTGGAGCTATGGCAGGGCAATAGTTGGCAGTACTAAGCCACCAACACGGGGTATCTATCGTAGAAACTGCTCGTCGCATCCAAAATGTCGTCTTCACTCCGAGTCCTCCTCGCTCTCTCCGCCTGCCCCGTTTTCCTGCATGGACTCGTCTGCCGCATTACTCTTGCGCCCACTGGGACCACTTCTCCGTCGGCCCCTCTGGTAGGCCTCTGTGCTGGTTACGGCCTTCTCGCCGACGAACAGCCCGCCGTCCCAGTCTTTCGAGCATCGTGGACATTTCTGACTGCGCTGTGTGCGCCAGTATGCCCCCTCGCAGGTATCGTGCAGCCGCGCGTTGCAGTCGACATTCGTGCATCTCTGCCCAATGGTGACGACCTCCTTACACGCCTCGCAGAACTTGATGCGCTGCCACTCCTCCGCCGCCGCGTCTGGGTCGTTGTATGAGTCGACGAGCATTCCCCTAAGCTCGAGCAGCGCCCGCGGGCTGAGAGTGTAGAACCCGTCTCTGGACTTCTCCAGCCAGCCCTGGTTCACCAGATTCACGAGCATGTCCTCCACCTCGCTGTGTTTCAATCCCTTGTCTGCAGCAGACTGCGTCGCCGCCTCGCCATTCTCGTCATTGTTGTTCTGCCGCGGGGGCCGAGCGAGCTTGATCGCTTGCATGTCAGTGATAGCCATGACCTCCATGCGTTGCGAGTTATAGGTCTCGAACAGGGCGTCCAGCAGTCTCTTAATGAAAGCTATTTGCTCGGCATTGTAGGTCGTCGCCAGCTGTGTCATCGGGTCGGAGGCGGTGTTGACGAGGGCGTATATGCGCTTCTTAGACACCTGGTGGACGGTGCTGCGGATTTCGTAGTCGAAGACGGACACGGCTTCGGCGGCCGCGCTCACGTAAGAGTCAAAGTCGTCTCTAGTGACCTGGTCGGGCGTGACTTCCTCGCCATCTTCGGCCTCGATCGTGAAAATGGCTGCCAGAATGGACTGGGCCTCTTCAAACGTAAGGGCGCCGCGGGCGAGAAACGCCTGGAGAAAGGCTTGGTTGCCGTGGTTGTAGTGTTCTGGGACGATGGGCATGTTGGCGGAATGAGGAACTGGACTGCCGCGCGCCGGCCCTGGTATCGTAAAAAGATGTAATAGTATGCGAGGCGCGAATCAGATAAAAGACTAATGCGGTAAAGTTGCTGAAGAAGCTATCGCACGTGCGGGAGTGATGTCGTGGGGGAGGGGGGATTTTCCAAGACGCGACTCACACGCGTTTCCTACGGGCAGAAATTAATTGAAAAGAAGCTCTGGCTGGAGCTCGACGGCCCCACCAATCGACCAACACGGTGCACCGCTCGCTGAGGAAGGCGGCGTGGGGCCCCTACCGAGCCACACCACACGGTGGCTGGATCAGCGGGCTCTGAGCCTGAACCTGGAAGGCAGCATCGCCGGAGATTTCTTCTTTGGCTGGTGCGGGCAGGGGCTCTCCGCAGCAATGGGTTGGGATCTCCTCCAGAGTGGAGGTCTAGATCCTTCAAGCTTCCACCCCTGAACCTTCGTGATCGGCTGAATTCAACCGCAGAAACCTTGCTGCTTGGAAGTCGCAAGTGCCACATGCCGACGACACGGCACTTTGCTGTGACTGGCGATCATACCCTCCGGTTCAAGCTGGCCGAAAGACACCGGCCTGGCGGTTATTGGGGGTCCCAGAGCCAAGGAACAAGAAGTTGGCTAGCACTATTACTACTGCCGTAGCCAAGGCAGACACAGAACGGCGCTCGTGGACGACGACGCGAATCGATCGCCGCCTCCAACTCAATCAGCACGTGGTGGTCCGACCGTTGCTCAGCTTCCAGCTGCCGTGCCGGCGGCTTCGATTCATCAATGGAAGCCTCAGCCTTCAGCAACCTTCCATCTGGCAGACTGTCAATGTTACCACCGCATGTGCCGCCGACCTTCATCTCAACAATCTGCGCCACCGCCGACCCAAACCTGCTCATTAGTCTGCGCTAGCGATTACCAACTTGCCAGATTTGGGCCCAGGTCCCGAAGCCATTGCTGTTGCTCGGGCTCCTTCGGGCATCGTTCACTGGCACTTGTTTTCTGACTCAGGAGGCCAGCTTCAACACAAAACCGCTAGTCTCATCTTCCCCCCGGGCTGTCCCTGTCTTTTGGGCGAGCTCCAAGCACCAAGCAGTCGGTACACGGCGTGGTCCCTTTGGAAATGAGCTTGGGTGATATGATTGACGTGAAAATGGATCAGAGGACTGGGAAACTCTCCCTTCAGCCGCAACCTATTTTCTCGCTTGACAGACAGGATGCCACCGTCGCCGCTGACTCGACAACCAGCACTCGACGACAATAGAAGCTTGATTTGCCATTGCCATCCGTGATGGGGAGGATCCCGTCTGCAACCCGCCGCCTCATCGGTCCGGTCAGCTCTGCCGGGTTGAGGCTGGTCCGGGAAGCCCTCCGCGGTGTCCACGCATCCACATGTCTACAGTCATCAGCGAATCTGCGCCTGCAAAGCCAACCTCCACTCGCCATACATGTTTCGAGCCATCGATGCCTCAAACCCAACCGAAGGGTCTGGTTGGTCGCAACCTTGCTGCGGATAGTTCGGTCGAACTCGTACGTTGCCATGCCGCCTATACTCGCCATGGCCTAGTTCCACTGTCATCAGCCTATCCGGTCTTCTCTCTAATGACAGTTGCGACGACGCTTGCGCATTGCTGCTCCTCCTCGGCCCAACCCACGCAGCCAGTCGACGGCTTCATATTAGACGGATTGTGGCGTCCAACGTTTTCATCTCGGGTCGGCGTGTGAGACTCTGCGGTCGGCAGATGCCCGCAAGAACCGCACTTGGAACCGGCTAGAATACGTCAATGTCATTTTGTCTCGCCATGACACATTCGATGCCAGCCTCCGAAGCTATTCGCCCTTGGTGCAATATTGCTGCGATGATCATCTTCTCACATTATCGTGTTTCAACTCTCATTACCCACCGGCATCATGGTAAAACTCTTCATTGCCATCCCGAGCGCGCGCCCCGCCGGCTTCTTTGAAGGATCCCCAGCCAAGACATTTTTGGACCATCGAGGGCAAGCTTGGGGGGCGCGGGCTTCGTGAGGGAGGGCTCGTAATACGGCCCAAACCCCCCTTGTCCTGCTCCGGAGTATCCATCTCATCATTCTGCCCGCTTGTGTGTGTGCGTGTGTGTCCTGATCGCACTTTATGCAGTTGCGAACGCCGGACATGGGTGATCACCCTTCCATGTTCCTGAAATCTTGGTAGCAGATTCTCAAAAGTCGTGCCCGGGGGAGTCTATCCATGCGCAGATCGCAGGGGGGGCGATCGCTGCGATCTAAGGCTGCATGATAAACATGGCCTTGCTTGCTCCCCAGTTCTTAATTTCTTCTTTCTTCTCCTCCCCCGTCACCTTGTTCCCTGCCGTGGTCTACGACTCCGTGTTCATGTCTGGCCTATTTGGCCAGCTTCCAAGGGGGTGACATGGCCATTCAGCTGCCTCAAGAGGAGTTGGGCACAGCTATAGGAGTTCTCGTCTACTCCTTGTTCTGCCTCGCATGCAGTTGTACTATGGGATGGCTGACCTATGTCCATCGTGAGGCTATCAGCTGTAGGTTATCCCTTTGTCGTGGCCAGCAGGCAACTGACTGTCATCAATGCAGATGTCGCACTTGTGTCATACTTCACGGGTCTCTCCACAGCCGCCTCCGTGGCCCAACAGCTTCACACGATTGTGTACTGGAGGGATATCAAGAATGCGCAGTTTCGACACTCTATCGTCAACGTTGGCAACCCTGAACTCGCCATCGCCGGACAGTCGACCGGTCTTGACCTCGTACTCTTCTACATTCGTAAGTCGTCCCTAGAGCACGAAATGCGCACGCCTGACACTCTTCAGAGTTTTACAGCTACAATGTCGAGGCGGCCTTGACCTTCTTCTGGTCCATCGCGCTCACGCAATCCATCTTCCAGCTTGAGCCGGTCAAGTCTACACGAAAGCGAGCCAACTATATCGCCAAAGGCACCGCCGTTCTGCTGCCCGCCTTGCTAATGGGCATTCTCCGACTTGAGGCGGTTCAAAAGCAAGCAGTGCCTTTTCTCTTTCTGGCGGATGGAGTCAGTAAGTGACATCTGCAGCCATCGGATAGTTTCGTCTGACAACATGTCTAGTGGGCTTTTGTCTCAGCGGGAGTGGTGTTCTTCTCATCGTCATCTTGGTCAAGTACATCCACACGCGCCGCAACCTCTTATCATGGAACGTCCGCTATGGCCAACGTTCGGCCAGCACCAAGAGTAGCGACACTCTAGTGGTCGACACTAGTAACGGGAAACGCCGCCAGAGTATATACGACAGATGGCTCGTCGTTCGATTCAGCATCGCCTTTGTGGCATTAGCGTGAGAATAAACTCCTGATCCATCGCCTAGTTCCCCGACGACTGACTAGTCCTTTTAGCATTTTCCAGGTGGTCACGATCATGTTCCAAGTATCATCTGCCCGCCAAAACAACCGTGACTCGTTGAGCGACAGCCCGGACCTCAGCACGGAGCGTCTCCATCTGGACCTCATACTTTTCCTGCCCGGCGTCTCTGCGAGTCTCCTCACATTTGTTGTCTTTGGGACCACCAAAACATTCCGCGATTACCTGGTCAATAAGCTCGTACCGAAAAAGCTGCGCAGGCTGAGCAAGCAGGCGTCTCCGAGGAGAGCCCGACGGTCTATGGCGTACTCCCAGAGGAGCGGCACACGCCCGCCACGGCTGTCTCTCGACACGTATGTCGGGAACGATCTGGATGTGTACACGCCCACGCGCGACGGGGCTGGAATTCAGCTGAGAGAGTTGAATGCGGATGGCTCAAGCAAGCCGGGCGAAGACGAGTTTCCCTTGGTGCCTGAGCCGATTAAGCCTAGCAATGTTTATTTGTATCCAAAGCAGTAGTTATGATTTATGACCAAAATGATACCACCCGAGCCGAGGCTCTGTTTCGATTTGTATATCGAGGCTTTGTGTGCATTTTATAGCTGAGATTAAAGTGATGAAGTGAATCGCGAAACGATGGATCCGAAGATGTCGTCGGTCGCTCCATTGCGACGGTAATGAGCCGCTGTACAGCTTCGGGATGAATGTGCAAGAGGGAACTTATTGGCAATGATCCAGTCTTAGCTCCCCCGTCGTCGCAATTTCCAATGCCGAGACTCCTCAAAATACAGTCTGAGAAGACGATTGTACAGGAAAGAGATGAGGGTGTGGCGATGAAGTCGTTCACTTGAAATCGAATACGACGCATTTCTGATCTTACTCCATTGCTGTGATCCTGTGACATGGTTGTAGAGCCTACCTACCTACCTGGGTCAGAACCCAAGTTGAGTCAGACTTGCACTTCGGACAACTGTTGGTGTTTCGCTGTCGTCCAGCGAAGGCGACGCCTAGTTGGCATGAGCACTGCTGACTAAGACAATTAGCGCCGTGCACGTCCACCGTCAAGCTCCATCAACATTCAACCTCTTTCAACCTCACCTGAGGCTCCATTGCGACGGCAAACAAACCCGACAGAGCAGGTTGTTCTATCACCTAACTCATAATTATTCACTGCGAGCGACTTCACACGACGCGACGAACCGCCCTGGCCATCTAGAGCACTGCGGCAGGACGACGGCAGCGATTGGCCAACGTGCCCCGACTGAAGTAAACCCATCACGCGGCCAGATCCACTCACTTCCAGCTTGCGACTGAGGCGCATCACATACACAGCACCTCTGGTGCAGAATGTGCTAGCACATGAGAGACGCGCTTTTCATTTGATCTTCTTTTCTTCTTCTGGAGTCTGAGCCCTTTGTCTTTTGCATCCATATCATAGGAGAATTTCCGACGCGTCTCCTGGGTCGCCGCTACCCGAGGCGGTCGCTCAGCCTAAACAGCATCCAGCACCTTCACCTCTCTCTCACGCCTCACCATGACGGGGCCCACGTCTTCCGATGAGTTCGCGGTGGTTAACATCTGCCGGAGCGATGGCCAGGACAGCGGTCCCGGTTACTGGCCAGCCCCGGCTGATGCTGCGAAGAAGAAGGCGCCTTTGGACAAGGTACCACGGGCGAAGCCTCACATGATTCGGCTAGCCGAAGACGACCCAAGGTTCCAGGAGTGGCGTATCAAGCTGGGAATCTTGCTGAAGCAGGAGCTGAACCCAACAGGTGAGTTCAGAGCCACTCGAAATCACTCATGCGTCTAACCCTCTCACAGAAGGCCCGTCATGGCTCCTCAACTTCCCGCGGGGATACTGGTTATACGAAAAGTCTAAGCACCTTTGGGTATCAGGCTATCCCGTCAAATCCAAGCTCTTCAAGAGCCCTCAAGAGTTCGGTCTCCACCTGCTGTGGCTCCTCTCCAACTCTACGGACCGGATGGACTGCCGGTGCATTCACTGCAACGTCCGAGAGATGCCTGCCCTCGAAGAGCTGACCGTGACGGAGATCCCACGTCCGGTACCCGGGTCGACGAATGCGCAGCCCCCGTCCAAGATGCGCAAGATTACGCCGCAGATGCCGCTCAGTCGCACTGCTTCACCAGCGCCAGCAGCGGCAACCCCACCAAACCCGAAGAAGGAAACGCCCGTACCGGTTCCGACGCCCGCGCTGAAGAAGGAGACCCCCGTGCCGGTGCCGTCGATACCGCCTCGTGCCGTGCCCGTCCCGGCTCCGGCTCCGGCTCCAGCCCCCGTCCAGACACCGGTCCAGCCGCCACAGGTCCCAGTACAGGTCCCGGCACAGGCGCAGCCACAGCCACCACCGCAGCCACCGGCGCAACCCCCGGCCCAAGCCCTTCAACCTCGAGTCCAGACGCCGGCACAACAACCCCAGCAGCCTATAGCCCAGGCACCCTACCAGCAGCAGACGCAGTTCCCTCCCTACCCTCAGCAGCCGCACAACCCGGGCGCCTTGTTCCGCGTCGGAGAGATGGTTTGGCACCAAATGTCCAACGGCTGGCGCCTTGGCGTCGTGGCAGCTACGGGCATCATCAACCCCAAGAACAGCAAACCCGAGGCGCTCCAGATCCTTCCTATATCCCATTATCTCTTCGGTCAGCTTCCGGTGCAGCTCATCGAGGCGTCAGCCCGACCCTTTCTTGCCTTCTCCGTACCAAGTGTGGGCATACCAGAGCTGCAGGGCAAGGCGTACGACGACGTGCCGTGGCAGCAATTCCTTGGCAGTCTGAACCCCGAAGACACCCACCGCCGCGAGGTGATACTGTTAGATTCGTCCAAGATGGCAGCTCAGAAGATTGGCTCGTCTTACTCCTTGTTTACCCGCCTTTCGACAACCGAAGACGGCAAAAAGACGGACTACCAGGGCATTTTCCTTGGCGCGGAACGCGTCGAGCTCGGCGACGTCCTGCGTATTCGTATCACTACCGATCAGCCGGGGGTTCCGGAGGCAGCTACAAACCTGTCGGACGCTCTGCTTGGCCTTCGAGAGATTTGCACCGCGGTGGATATGCCTGGCGCGGTGTTTTTCAAGGGTGATATCTATCAGCCCATCACAGGCGATAACAAGCCTGTGGGCGGCATGCCCGTGACTGAGGACAAGCTACCGCGCCCCTTGCGCGAAGAGAGCGCCTTCCGAAACAAGTTTGCGCCGGCGGAGCGCTGGCGGTGCGTGCTTCTCCGGCACAACGCCGTCCTCCGCGAGGGCGAGCTCAAGGGCCGCTTCTATCCAACCCATAAGCTTCTTCCTCTGCTCGACGGCCAGCAAAAGGTCGGCGCCGAGGTGCAGCAAGGCATCGTCAGGGACGCGCAGCAGCGGCTCAACCAGCGCATCGACGGATTCAAGACTGGTTACATTGGGCGCAAGAGCACGCGCGCCGAGACGATTGGTCCCGCGTTGCCGCCCGGCAGTGCCATCCGCTTTGGCAACGAGGTACGAGAAGAGACAGAGGCCTAGAGAGCCTTTTCTCTACGTCCCGGGAGACCAGTGGTGGTGCCTCGCCATCATGGATATTATTACCCTTGAGATTGTCGCCAGAACTTGTCTCTGAGACAGACCATGGGCGCCGTGTGGCCGCCGAGAACATTACTAGAACATATTCTTGGCCGTGGTATAAACGTTGATTGGAAGGCCGGCCATTGAAGAGGGCTGAAGAGCATTTCCTGTAGAATAGATCCAGGACCAATCATTGGAGGAGGGGCATTGACGGAGGAAGTTTTGTAGACTAGAAAGATCACACAGCATAGCTCTCGGGGAAGCCGACGGGAGCACATATCACATCCATAGCAATCTGTTTTAAGAAGTCATGATGGCACCTCTGTTGCTTTGACCAATTCCATTGCGAACCCATCTACCGAGACATTGCCATCGACATCACAACCACACGTTACGAAGACATCAAACCAGCTCCTTCCAGTTGTGGAATTCACATGCAGGCTCGATATAGGGTCCCCGTAGATTTTCTCCCCAAAAAGAATTTCACAACTCACCAATCACCGCGTCAAGTCCCGCCGCGCCACAGCCTCACCTGTCACTCTTTCTCACACACACCAAGTCATCTCGCATGATCCAATGGCAGAGCAAAGTCCAACAATCACCCAGACCAAACTCCCGGGACCCCTCCGTCAGCACGCTACTTGGACGAAGAATATAGGCCATTATGCGCTTTTCATTCGTCGGTACCTGATGGCGCGTTGGAAAGAAAAAAAAAAGACAAGTCTTAGCCACCATCCATCAACACACCATCCAATACTCTCAGCCCCCCGTTTTTCTAGAAGGCCAAGAAGGCCGACCACACACACACACCTACTGCACACACATACGGGCGGTTTTGTCCGTGGCGTTCCCCCCGTTCCCGCCGCCCGTCAGATTAGGAAACCAATTCACCAACCAACAGAGCAAACACACATTACGACCAGAGGCTCCGTCTCCGTCAGCACCAACAGCCGCGGGAACCCAGGAAAATGGACCGCGCAGATCTCGTTTCCCCTCAACAAGATCTCATCCTGCAAACCCGTGGCAAAGTGTTCCAACTCACCGCCAACTTTTTTTCCTTCGTTTGATTGTCATGGGCATTACGCACGCACGCCCCTTTACGCTACCCAGGTAGGCGACCCGCGCCACACACTCACACACACACACACGCGCGCATATACCCTGCGATACGAACGCACCACACATACACACACCCCTTAATTCACACGGCCAAAATTAATCCTCTGCTTAAACCCGTCGCCCGGGCTCGTGGCTCGCTCTCACCTCTCACTCTGTACGTGCGTGCGTGCGTGCGTGCGTGCTGTCATGGGCAGATTTCCCGGGATTGCGGTTCCCCTCTGATTAGCCCCCCCTCCCTAGTTGCCGGAGACCTCGGTCAGACTTCTTGTGTGTGCGTTGCGCGCATGAACTTTGCTTTTTCGCCCTCTTGTTCGGTTTCTGGAAATATGACCTGACAGGCTACGTTACACGGTTACACGAGTCGACGTGACATCGCTGGTTGACGACTCGTCGTAAAGTCAGATGATAACGGTCTGCTAGTGTGGTTAGGACAACGGCCGATGGCACATCACGGACACCGTCTGACGAAAGCATCATGACACAGAAGAAACACAGCTTGTCCAAGGCGATTCTGATTTGCAAAATCCTAAACCGTTGGATACAAATGATTTGTAATGGGTGATTCGTGAGAGATGGGAAGAATGTGATGAGAAAGAGAAGAATAATCCGCTTTCCGCACGGCTAGTCTGCCACCCTTGATTTTGGACCCGCGTTGTTGGTTCTGTTTGTCTGCCCATTACCGCTCTTTTCTTTCTCGCTGCAAATGCAACTCCCCTCTTCGATACAGCGCCTATCAACTCCCTTTTTGCTTTTCTCTCCGTGTCTCTCTTCGCTTCAACCGCTGTGTGTCTCCGGTTCGTCCCGTCTTCCGCAATTATGGCCTGATCCACCCCCTCCTCCCAGTTCAGGTGCGTCAGGGTACGTCTCCTATCCTTTCTTTTTCTGTTTCTTTTCAGTATGGTGGGCAAGGTGTATGCAGCAAGTTGGAGGTTGTCATTAGTCGGCAGAAAACGGTGCCTTTTGTGTGGTCGAGGCAATGCTGGGTTCGTGGTCGCGTAGTGTGTGTGATGTGCTTCAAGGCTTCATGTTCTTCGTTATCCCTCTGGTGTCGTTGGCCGATGCAGAGAGACCGTTGTGGCGGAATGAGAAGGTTTGTGATGATGCAGATGATGGATGGTCGTGTGGTTTCGTAGTGTTGCAATATGAAAGGAACGATGAATGCTGGTTCGACGGAAAGAATCGGATGAAAACGTGCGCCCGAGGGATTTTGAAGATGAATAGGAAATGTCGCGTACTCGCTCCCGCCCCCTGCACCAAAACAGCTTCGACATCATTCACCCCGCCATGCCCGGACGCCTTCAAGTCGAATTCATAAAAGTCGGACGGTGTAAACACAGTGGAGTGTCGCATTACTTGAGTTTTAGAGCCTCGATCTTGGCTTGTATGCTCTTGAGGATTTCCGGGTCTGGTTCTGGCTCGACCTTGCGAGGCTTCAGGCGAGGACAGTTGGCGTCTTTCTTGTGTCCACACTTCTTGCACTCGGTGCCGTCCTCCGCCCCGCCGGGGTATATCGTCTTGCACTTGTAGCACTCGTGATGCGGCACAGCATTCGGCCCAAACTCGTCGCCAGGGTATCCGAACGGATACTTGTCCTTCTTGGGACTGTTGATGCGGTTAGCAGTCAGCGTCGACATGTCACGGGGGTTCAACGTACGGGTCTCTGGGACAGTCGGTGCAGCGGTTGTGGCTGCACTTGGAGCATGTCTTGCTGCCGGCAGTAAAGAGCGTCTGGCACTCGTGGCAGGTTCTGCGAACCCTCTGTCTGGGCTTCTTGTAAATGAGATCCTGTCCTCCAGTCTTGCTGGGGCGCTTGAGGACGATGTCCTTGGCGTCCTTCGGATCATACGAGTAGTCGGGGATGATGGGAGCGTTCTCCTTCTGGGCCTTGAGGATGGCGGCGCGCTTCTCCCGGCTCGCGATGCGCTCGGCCTCGGTCCGCTTGGGCGGGTAGCGGACGCACTTGGTGCAACGGACGTGCTGGCAGGTAGGGCACTCTTTGGCGGCGGCGAAGGTAGCGTTGCACTTGTGGCACGTTCGGTGAACACGCATGCGGATGGGCTTCTCGACGCGGAGAGCGGTGCCCTCGGTGGAGATCCACTCGCTCTGCTTAATCTCGAGGCCGAATCTCTCGCCCAACTTTCTGGCGCGCTCCTCAAACAGCTCGGCTCTGGGCACCTTGACGACGCCCTCGAGGTCCTCGTACTTGCTCTTGGTCGGCTCCTTGGCGGTCTCCTTGGGGGCGGCAGCAGGGGCGGCGGCGGGGGCGGGACTGTGATCATGTTAGACTCGTCATACAGGCCATTGCGAAATCGCAAGAGTTGGTTGATAGGAAGAAATTGGCGCTTACGCAGTGCTGGACTGTCCGGCAGGCTGTCCAGAGGTGGAAATGGTCGACTGGCGCTTGGAGGAGGATCCCTTGAAGACGGTCTTGGCTCTAGCGAGCATCTTTCCCAGGCCCTTCTTTTCCTTCGGGACCGAAGGCCCGGCCTGCGCTGGCGAACTCATGATTGTTGTTGCTGTTGTTGTAGTGACGAAGCGTTGGTTTGCAAAACGTGGGATCCCGGGTCAATTGTGGATTTCCTGGGGTGAGTTGAAGATCTGCAGTGCACTAAAACCACAATCGAGCAGGGCTGGGATTGGTGTTTTGGCGATGCGGTTGACGGAGGAGCAATTGTGTCTCGCGGCAACGTCTTTAAGAAGCGTTGGTGGTGGCGGTCGAGAGGCGAAAAAGTGCAAAAGGTGTGTGGTTTGAGGGTGGTGGTTCGCGCTGTCGGGATTGATCAGCGGACTGGAGGCGAGAGCTGGATGTCGATCGTCGGTTGTTGCGAAGCGAGGCAGCACGGCGCAGCGGGCGACGTCGAATTGCGGCGGGTGCGGCGATATTGACGGGCGAGAAAGGGTGAGTCCTCCACGATAGTTGTGTCTATCTCCTTCCCATTGCCTGGCGGTGAGGGAGAAGAAGAGGTCGAAATCGCGAACGACTACTTTTTTTTAGTTGTTCGGGATGAGTCGGCCGGGAAGAGGGTGTGGTGTAAGAAGGGGGGAGGATGAGGAAGAAGAGGACGGACGGGACGTGGACGGGGAGGAGGTGGTTGAAAGGAAGTCTGGAAAAAGTGGGAAGGCAAGCCAAGGCCAACCAGGTGGTGTACCAACCCAAGTCAAGCGTATCCGTCCTTTTTACTGCGTAAGTGGTGCGCCGTACCGTATGCACTGCGTAGCGTAGGTAGGTAGCGCAGGTAGTGGTCCCAGTGCAGCGTCCCAAGAGGGTGGTGGGAAGGCACAGGGGTTTGAAGGGGGACATGGGCAGAGGGCTCCACGTCCTTGGCCAGCAGCAAAAGTGCAGGTTGCTGGTGCTGGTGCAGTTACAAGGGCCATGCAGTTCCAGCAGCAGGGGCAGCGAACAGCGGGCAGCAGAACCAAAAAAACAACAGACGGGGGCGGAAGACCAGACCTTACCGGCGACACACCTCACCTGGGCTGGGGAGCGGTACCAAACCAAACGTGGACTGGCAGTGGTAGCACTAAAAACCCACCTCGCTGGGTGACTGCTGGTGACTGGTCACCCATCACAGCACGGTGGCTCCAGTGGCTCCCCCCAGTGGCTCCCCCCAGTGGCTCCCCTCGAATGGCCGTGGCCCCATCCCGGAGACAAGGTTCCACTCTTCAGAACAAGAGCGACCCACAGTTCTCGAGTGGATACTTTAACAACTTCACAACCCGGGCTGGTGTGGAAAAATACGTGCCTGTCCCGAGGGAAGGGTGGAAGGACGCCGCGACAGACACCCGACATCCAGACAGGCCAACCAGCCAGCCAGATTCGAGCGTCAGCACAGGCGCTGCATCTGGGGCTGGGGTGTGGTGGAGCAAAGGGAGGGGGCGTCCACCCTCGCCCACCCCTCCCTCTCCTCTCTTTCACTCCTGCTTCGTTTAGTCCTTGGTAACGTAACTGCTGGGATCGATATTGCACTGACTGGCGACAGACAACCTATGGGACTGGATGACTGGCTCATAGGGGCCGTCCATCTCTCTCTGTCTCTAAGGTACCTAACAAGCAACGCACCTCACTTGTACACTCGCAACTCACATAACCACTGCACTTCTTATCCGCACATACAAGACCACCACATCGCTCTGAAGCGAAGAAGCGAAGCGGGGGTCTGTACCTTCCAATTGGGAAGCATGTCCGAGCTTTTCTGGTTGCTGCGATTGCGGGCCTGGAAAGCGGGGGCCTGGGAGGGTCTTGAACCACACCCATGAACCCTGTCAACCCTGTCCAGAAGCACAACCACAACCGGGGGATTCACACGGAGCTGCTCTGGAATATGTCCGGCGCTAAGCCTTTCGGGGCCATGCCTCACCTCACTCACTGCGGTTGCTGTCGACACTACTGCGTGCTGTCTACTATGTACACGAAAGAGCGTTCGTTCCTGGCCTGACATCCGTGATACACGTCTTAGCTAAGACTGCCGTTCCTTGGGCGTGCAGCAGGTCCCAGACTCTTCCAGACACCACATTGTGGACGAGGCTCGGAGGGAGACGCCCAAAGAGGGATTCCAGGAGACGGCGATATCGACCTTTGAGACCGGGACGGCGTGACAGGACGTCCCCTTCGCCCTCGGCGCGCGGATGTGTCTGCCTCTCTCACCATGCACCTTCCGTCTCCCCAACGCTAACGAGCTGGGCACAGGATGGCCTCAAGGGAGAGGAAGGGCGGTGGACTAGCTGGGCCTACATAGTACCTTGCCTCGAGCTAACTTGCCTACTCTGGTATCCGTAGCCTGCTGGCCAAGTGCGCCGTAGCGCAGCCTCCAGCCGTGGTGTCCGTAGCGCCGCCTCCTCAACTTAAGGTGCCGTGGTAACGTGCGGTGAAGATCCCAAGGCCAGAGCTAGAGAAAGGCCCTTTTAACACACAGATGATGGCTTTTCCAAAAGTCCCCTACCATCCAAACCAACCAACGGACCGCGGCATTCGACAAGCAAACCTTTCTTTTAGAGATCAAGCTCCGGCTTGTCGTCGTGAGACCTAATTAAAACACGACCGAGGATATCCCATTCTTTCTAGTTTCCCGCCCCCATGATTCCAATTCCCGTCTGTTGGCGGGGGCGCGGCCGACCGACCGAACGACACACACGGTATCGTACGCCCCCAGCATATATCAATCGAAAAGCCGGACATTGTAGTGTCTCACTCTCGGTCGCTTATTAGTAGATGGGGAAGGGGAAATACACTCGACGGGGGGAGGGGTTGAAGTGTCGTGTTGAAGAACCAGAACCTCGGAACGCATACAACGCCTGACGGTTGATTGGCAATTGGCGGGAATTAGCAAGCGACGTAATTACATGTTTGGCGAGTGGGATGAGGAGTCTCTCCCATGACCTTCGCTATCCGTACTCATAGACGGTAAGGTAATGACAGCAAAACCGGCCGTGCTCACCTCACCTCACTTCACCCTCGCAGCACCTGGCACCTGGCATCTGCACCTCCTAACAACACTGTGGAAGCGTGAAAGCAAACTGCGTCTTCATCCTGCTGCCCACGGCCCCAAGCACCACCCACCCGACCCACGGGTATCTAGATAGCAAGCCGGACCCGAAATGGCTTAGCGGACGGGCCTCCCTTCCCTTCTTTAACTTCCCGCACCGGGTACGGAGTCCACTTGGGCAGAGCGCAAAAATCTCACTACTGCAAGAGAAGCCAAAGCCAGATGCAGAAGACTGCTTCCCCGGCGCCCCGTATCCATCCTCTTGCTTCCCAGACTCCAGTCCCAGGCTCCCAGCACATGAAAAAGAGCAACGGGGGCCCGCTGCTGCGATGAAAGAGGCATCTGGATCGTCGAGGAGGAGATCCTTTTGAGAAGAAGATGAGCAAGCAACAAAACACACAAGACAGAAAGGGCCCACCGCCTCCTGAACCTGAACCCGGCCGAGGCTTTTCGCAACACGTAGGATCGGCCACGATAGACGACAGCACCGTGTAATGTCTTGGATCCCGAGCATAGGGGAGGGCCGCGGTCCACGGGAATGGTAGCGGGGCGTCTGTCTGTCGTGGGAGGGAGAGAGGCCTTCTCGCTATGAATCAATATCCCGTTGATACCAGGACGGTGGAACGAGACGGCCGGCCTAGCGTCCCAGAAAGAGACACTTTGATGCCTCGGACGGGTCAGGTCAGGTACGGCACGACGATGTTTCCTCTTTCATTTCAGGCGCGGGGAGCGCAGAGCCCCTGGCGCGCGCAGGAGTGCTTCATGTCGGTCTCTCACAATTAAAACACCACGCGATAGACGTTCGGCCGCATCGCCGACGGCTTCATCGGAGCGCCGCGAGCCCGACACTGCGTTCCTCACGATGGCTGTTCGCTGCTGCGACTGTGCAGTACCAAAACCTACGTGCCGGGGTGAGATGCATGTAGCCTCGGACAGGATGAAGCTCCTTCTGTTGGCTCCTCCTGTGTACGGAGTGCTGATACGTAGGACGGGTTGTTGGATGGCTCCTCTCCTCTCGCTGTCCTGTTGGAAAGCTGTACAGAAGATGGGATATCCGTACAGTGCAGGACCAAACGAATAGAAATGGAATGCGCCGTGGTGCAGTGGCCCTCTCAGGTCCCAGGACCGTCCCTTGCTTAGAGGCGTTGTGGATTTGGGTTGGTCCCATGTCTCTCGCACCTAAAAGCCTCCTGACCTTATTCCCGGGCACCGACCGAGGCGATCCCAGCAGTTCATCCCCGACCCCAGAGAGGTAATCCGGACGGTAGGAGGAGGTGTTCGTTTGTAATCAGCGCGTTGTGAGGATGGACATATCTTGCCTTGGATGTTGATGTCTAGTGGTTCGGATTTGCGGCGTAGGAAGTTGGGAAGCAAGGCTTACCGCTCCTTCATCGTGCGCACGTGTCAGTCCAGCAGGCCGGGGACAGGGCGTCGCATCAGCAGAGCTTCGTTGCTTCTTTTTGCGAGTCTCTCCCAGCCTTACTGTGTTTTGCGGCGGAAGTGTTTTTCCCAGGGACACGCCCCCTAGTAGAAGAGAAGAGGAGAGTCGATCCGAGTCGAGGGCGCTCGCACTTGGGAGGACTTGGTTAAGAGCCCCGTGTGTTTCCGTGTCTCTGGTATCCGTATCTCTCAGTGTCTTACTTATGCAGTACGTACACTACCTGCCCTTCTTTCCCTCATGCGTTGGATCCAGTCTTCCTGCTATGAGGCCCCTGATTGGTGCTGTAGACGAGAGAGATGAGATTGGGCTCCCGGGGGGGCGTCCACCTAAGAGTTTAGAAACGGGGACTGGGATTTCGGGGGAAGTTTTCAGATGGAGACCTGTCGCGTTCACTGTGCACAGCGAGGCCCAGGCACCGCGCGGAGACGAACGATGCTCACCTCAGAGCCCAAGCACCCGGGCGAGCGAGCACATCTCCAGCACAAGCACCACATAAAACAGCAGCGGGGGTGTTGCTGGTCCCGTCAGGCCAGCACAGGGCGGTACGGATAGCAGGGAGACACAATCCGAGGTTGCTCTCTGCAATGTGATGTACCCGTACCACTGTGACGGCGCCATCCATCCAGCAGCGGAGGGCCCTCAAAGATTACGAAATCACCACCCGGACCACAGGAGTTTCCAGCGCCATTGCCTTTGCCAGTGCCAGCGTCCGCCAACCAGTCAGCATCGGCCAGAGAGTCAACCGGAGAAGTTGGCGCGAATCGAAACCTCTACTGGGACCGGGGGGCGTGAGCTTTCTTTCCCCAGGCAAACCACACCACACCAACCTCGGGGCCAGGCTGAAGTCGAACGTCGTTTCCAGCAATTGACTACAGCACAGGTTACTACTTCACCAATGGAAGTGAAAGAGATTTAGGCGGCTCCCACGCGTACACGGCCTTCTACACTCTCATCTTACGGCCGCACCTCTCTCTCCCAGCCCAACTGAGCGGTCACGACTATGCTTTTTCGTTCTCGAAGCATTGGCGTTGGAAATGGCCTCCCTCTCCAGAGATCCGGTCAGGCCCAAGGCCAAACACACAAACAGACAGGGCCCTTTCCAACAACCGAACCAGCTCGTTGGAAAGGGGTCTCCCATCAACCAGGACGCAACCAGCCGATTCCACGGGCTGGGCTGCGGGAGACAGATTGACCAACGCACCAACAGAGAGAAGAACCCATGAGGCTGGAGAGGCGGTCAGACATTGGACAACACCAGTGCCGCCCGCAGACCTGGGCGGAGGAGTCTCACCAACGACGCCTTCATTGACGCTGGCAGAGCCTTTCACCTAGTGATCCATCTACCATGGAAGTAATCGCACACAGCAGACCACTAACAGGGGTGTCCTTCTTCCATGGAAACTTCAAAAGTTCTACGCCATGCTTGTTGCTTTTGTTGCCTGCCATGCGCACGTTGGATGAGGTACCCGTACGACAGACATGTCGACTCACCTTTGTGTCACTAGCGTCCGAGTCAGTGGAAGATGTCAACGTCAATCAGGCAAGTGTCAAGTGTCGCCGTCGACGTCAACCCGTCGCCTAAGCGTGCGGGCCTCGACATGTCCGCAGTACGCACTCAGACATCTGGGCATGCTGAGGCGCCGCACACGCGACGCCATGCTCGCAATTGATCGCGCCTCGCATCGCACCAGACACCGGGAAGGAACACCATCAGTCAATGCCAATTCAACCTCTGTTGACAGGCCCTAAAGGACGCCATCGTCACCCGCACAGCCAGACGCCCAAGCCAGTGCGATACACATGTACAGCCAGCCCGCAGCAATTAAACAGGAAAATAAAAAATCATGCCATCCCCGCTGCTGCACCGCAGGTCACCACCACCGCACCGCATTGCAGCGCCGGAACACCGCAAGCTGCATACCGGTGACACCCACAGCAAAAGCGGTGGACGGCTGTCAGCTGCTGCTGCTGCTGCTGCTACTGCTGCTACTGCTGCTATTCACACAGGCCGGCGTCGGCGTCGAGCTCCGCACAATTTACCAAAGCCCGTCTCCTTCTACGCCTTCTACGAATACTGCCCTGCGCCGCTGGCGGGAACCTCGCTTGGAGCGATGGCTGAATAGGCCGCCGACGATTGACGGAACCCTGGCGCCACGCCTCCCGATTCACTTGCCCTGGACACGCGAGCCGAACACGGCCTTTGCTTCCAACCGCCCTGCCGGGTCTCTGCTTAGGATGGTTGTCTCACCAGAGGACCGACCTGGACTGGTGTGTTCTAGATCTCGCCTCGAGCTTAGTCCAGACCCGGCCATCATCCCTCTCGTCGACTCAGGTTTCGCATTTATTCGGCCGTGAATGACTTACTACTGTATGGGGTACAAGCAGACGACGGCTGCCTAATTGCCTTCCTTACCTTGGACCAAACAAAGCCAGAGGCCCCGCTCGCCCATGTTGCAAAAAGACACACAGTCCGTTGCAGACACACACACAACCAGGCAGGGAATGAACGGGACGATACTGCGAGGCGTCAAACTGCATATCGACCGGCTGCGACTCTCGCAGTGGCAGGTGAGAGGTGACACGTCCTGAGGGACAGAATTGCCGCCCACATACCTTTCTGCGCTCGCGCCCAATCAAGCGTATCGCCGCCGATGTATGCGAGCCACAGAGAGGAGGTGCAAACATCTGCAAAGCCCACGCCGTTCCTGGAGAAACACACAGGTGTTCTCGTCAGGTGCAGCTAGCTACCAGCCCCCCGAATCATGGTTCATGACAGCAACGTGGATTCGTTCTGGCCAACGAGCAGCAGCTGTTGGACCAACCGCATAACAGCCGCATATGACCCGCCGCCCGTCGGGGTTGGCGATCAACACGATGGAACCCCGAAACGGCAGCTGGCCAGTCGGGTCGACAGATTCTTCAGCAATCCTGTCGACGCCTTTTCTTCGGGGAGACGAAGAGTTTACCCTACGCCGTAGGACTGGCCCGGCCGTGTCGTCCCAAGCGGTCGACAGGTTCCATCAGCCCCGCACGACTGCCACGATGTCGATGCGACTGGCCTCAATTCCGCCTCCGGCCTTTACTGGAAATGGATCTCTCTGCAGAAGCGGGGCCCGCGGGATGGCTACTCGCGGCCGTCTCTGACCAGACACCAGACAACCAGTCCCTCAACAACTTCGTTCCGTGTCGTCATGTCACGCACAACTCGAATGACTTGCAGCGGCTACATCTCGTCCGCCCCTCCGGGCGGGTGCTCGTGTATGTATCGACTGGGAACATTGCTAATATTGCTGCTGCACCGCGCCCGCTTTCCCTCTCTATCGGCCGTCTCGTTTGATGAGCAGACAGCCCATCTACATGTGCTTGCCCAAGCGGGTAGGTGGAAGGACAGCTCCTCCGTCGGGCCAAACTCCAGAGATGTCTTCACCTGTAGCATCGACGGTGGCCGATCGCCCCCGCTCGTCCTGAGAGCTGCGCGGGTTTTTGTGGCGCTTCGGAACGATTTAGCTCGGATCGACGTTCCTGTGTGCTAACTACCCGCTGGACCCCCCCTTCTCCCTAATTACGGAGCACGTTGTCGGCGCCGCATCGCACTACACAATTTAAACATCATCAACTGAGTTCTGACGACCATGGGGATGCAGAGACCTGCCGAAGCCAGCCAATATCGTGTCATCACTTTGTTGGGTGCTGGAAATCGTTCGCGGTGTCTCTCATTCCACGACCTACCGACCTGCTGGAACGACTGACATCAGGTGGCGGCGGCGACACGACAGACACGGATGGCCAGACACAACCGGTGGAGTTGATTCGCTGTCCTCTCTTGCCGCAATGCACACCAGCACACCAGTTGCCGCTGTACCGGGTTCGGAGTCTTGGGGTGACCACAATCTGGTGGCCTGGAGAAACCGGCCAAGTGGTTCTCGATGGTCGGCGGTAAATGTTTGCTTGCATTCGGTCTGGTCCCTCAGATCTGCCCATTGTGGCTTCTCATGGCTTCACAAACTCCATAGCGTGCGAGCGAGACAAGAGCCATTGCCTCCCTCACCGCTCCTTGAAGACCAATCAGCAAACAATCCGTTGCCCTGGAAAAGCCTGGGATACCGAAGGATTGTTCAGAAGCAGGCACCATGAAAGAAGCATTTTCTGGAAATGGCAGTTTGGACGTCGCCAAACTAATAATGGGCATGCCTTAAGTCTGGGCAACTCCACTTACCCCTCTTCAACCCTCCATTGGCTCCTGTACGTCGGCGAGAACATGAACAACACCGTCTTACAGCAACTCTACTTGGGCTTGCATCAAGCAAACAATCACCGGCCAGCTCATCGTTGACAACCGTCATTACACACAGTCAGCACAAAGGGTTGCAACTCAGAGGGAGGCTATCGAACAAGCACTCTGCCCGGCAAACTCAAAACATGGGTCAATGAATGCTGTAGGGTAAAAGTCCAACACTTCCGAGGCAACCCCTCAACCACACTGGGAACTTTTGCAACCGCGGCGAGGCAAAAGCCTTGCCGCCCCCCGAGTTTCAGAATCGCATGCCATGGTTACGGCGACGAGGCCGCGGGCGTATCGACTTATTCAGCTGAGAGCCTCACTAAACGCTGAATGGACAGGCGTGTACAGATCTCGAGGCCGTATCGCCAGCCGCCCACCCGCTGTTATTTCCGGGGTATTCTAATCTACGCCACTTCAAACAAGAGATCCCAAGCAGATGGTGCGCTTCAACGGTTTCGGTAGCCCAGATTGTCTTTGGCACCGAGGCGTTGATCATGAGACCCTACAGTGCCCAGACCAATTCCCGAGTACGGTCTTCTTTATGACGTTTCCGCGCCGCCGTCTTTCGCTCTCGATAGACACGACCCTGCTTATGTTGCTGAATCGGTGCCTCTTCCAAATTGTTTGCGCATGTTTTGGTTTCGTTCACTGGGAAGCCAACTTTCCGACACAAAACACATCCACCGACCAACGGCTTCTTAGTCATGAATCCGAAAGCAGCAAAGACATGGCTCGCAAGTGCGACACTGTCTGAGGAGTCTGCTGAACAGGTTTTCCGATGACGACGAGCAATTTGTGATGATCGTGCCGAGCGTTGTGCAAATCCAACTGTCCCGCGACGACACTTTTCGCAGCCGAACCGTGTGCTTGTTGCCGCTCGGCCTCGTTCGATCAGCATCTCTTCTGGAAGCCCAAGTGCTTGCGTCCCCGGTCCTTGTCAGGACGGCCCGAGACGAGGCGCCCTCCAGTGCGGGGCGGCGGTAAGGACGAACCCACGAGTTGACGTGGTTCAGTTGTTGATTATTCCTCGATTTTGCCACCGCAAGTGTGTGTATCAACATTATTATTATTATTTTTCTCTCCGACGACCATTAGCATTTCCACAGCCTCAACTTTCTTGCAACCCAACACCCGCGTTCCAAGGGAGGAGAAGAATTGGGCGCGGCGCGCGGGCAAAGGCGGGTATATTCCACATGTGGTGCCATTTCCCTGTCCTTGCGACCGGCCCGCGCTACTTTCCCCGTTTGTCAATCAACTCCGTTCCCCCTCCCCTCCAAGGCGAGGGCCCTTGCTGAAGATCCTTACTTCTGCGCCGTTGGCACTGCGAACTTTCAAATCCCGACGTGTGCTTAGAAACCAACCCCCGGGCTTTGATCAGCGCTGTACGGATAGCAATTCGACAGTACGGACTTACAGAGTCGTAGGGGATGGCCAGCGTCATCGTCTAGTCTCTTTCGACGTGCATGCGTGCGCCGTACGGTTTGGTTGTCGTCATTAGAGTTTCGCGCAACTCTATTAGACTCTAGACTACAGATCCTTTCGGGGGGCCATGTTGGATAGGATCGTTCGGAGATGAGCAGAATTACGGGATGGTCGGATGCCAAGGAAAACGTGGTATCAAATCATGAAGCTATCTCGAGGAAGCTGTCCTACTAGTTCAGGTAAGGAGTTGGCCGGCGAAATTTTCGGTTTCGGTGGCAGACTTTGTCCGCCGGGTCGCATTCCGTGATTGGTGAGAGAGGGGAGGTCTGAAGGTTTTTCAAGGGCGCCGTCCCAGCAGATTGCAACATCAAGGGTTGATCGACTGCGGTCAGAACCTTAAAAACAACTTGTTGCAAGAAACCCACGGCCGCGCGACCCAAGAGACGGCGATGTCTGGCATTGACATGGCCTGGCCATGAGGACAAGGCAGCCCAACCAAACCTTATGATCCCTCCCCCCCCAAAGCCTGGGGGTTTGTGGTGCACTGGTGTTCTGCCATGCTTGATATCTATCTATTAGACTTTGAGGCTGCGGGGCCCCCGACGGCCGTTGAAGGCGCTGTCCCTCCTGCCTGGAATGATCTACCGAAGGGTTTAAGAGAGCTCCGGGGAAGGGCTATATCAAGTCTGTCGACTCAGAAATAACCCCCTATCATGACAGAGACATATCGCGGGCCCCCAAGTTGTGTCAATGCGCTTGGTTTGGTGGTGGTCTGGCGACCCGCGACATGAGAGTTGTCGTCTCTTTGGGCCTCGTGCAATCAATATCGACAAACCCTCCCTCCCCCTTGCCTGGGTGGTTCCCGGCACGCGGCATCAGTCCCGAGTCTAGTCTCCCTGGTTTGACTGCCAGGCCGCCTCCCAAATCCTGACAGCTTCGAATCAGTACGTAACCTCTTCTTTCTCGGTGACCATTATCCTGACAACGCGCTTCTCGCAGGATTGCTACAATGCCATCGGCAAGGCTGTGCGAGCAATCGCCTGCCTCTCTTCTTCTCGGAGTAACCGCTCGCAAGAGCCCCGTGTTATGCCGTCCCGGGTTGCCTTTCTCTTTCATCCCCCCCGGCCTGCGTGCCTGTGCCTTCGGTGAGGTTATCGGCGAGACGGAATCATCCGTCGAAAACGCAAGCAAACACGCGCATGGCTTACTTGATTCAGTCGGCCACTCTGACAATCAACAGGGCTGTCTGTGTGAGCTTTGTACACTACGTATGACGATGAGCATCTTGTGGTGCACGGGGAGGGGACCACGGGCCACCCGGGGAAGCAGCCCGGCGAACGCTTTGTGCGATGGCAGATGACAACGGCAGCAGTGAGCAGCAGGCTGAGGTGGCAGGTTCAAGGCGACCCTCGCTGGTGTTGCTGCTGCTGCTGCTGGGTTGATGTCTATCAACGGAGTGTGGGGCGGGTTCTTCATGCCCGCTCTCAAGTCCATCACAGTGTGATGGGTATCCATACTGAACGACCGGGTTGGTTTGTCAGTGTCGAAAAGAAAAGGGACGGAGTTTCCCGTTGGCAAACTGAAGAAGCTGCAGGGTTTTCTCTTGCCTTTTTCTTTCTTGGGATACGATGTGCATACTCCGGCCAGAAACAGCAGTTGCCCAGGCCGGCATTCCCAGGTGCATCCGCCAATCTGCGAAGTATATCCGAATGATGTGCAGCGCTTTACGTGTCAGGAGGTCAGAGAGAGAGAGAGCCCAAGGGGGCACACGTTTTACGATACGGCCAATTAGGCGTGGGCCAACAAGACAGGAGAGGGAGGTAGATACACACGGATACGCTGGGCAGACATGGCGACCAGGACTGGGGGAGATACATACGGCAACTCTCCCGAGGCTCAAGGGCATGGCCAGCAAGATGACCGTTTCATAGCCTCGCTGGATGTTGCGCCGGGTCCCCAGGGGAGGGAGGGGGCCGGCAGGCAAGGGAAACACACAACAAGACGGGCGGGGAGTGGGACGGACAGTCAGTCCGTTCGTGACGTGCAATATCGGGAGTTGCTCCGGGGCCGCGGTCGAAGAATTACACTGGTGGCTTGTGGGGGCGAGAATGAACGGATCAGCCCGTTTTGGGACGCGGTGGCCGTGATCGAATGGTGAGCGGACGGTGACAGGGCAGGGCAGGCGGCGTGGCGGTCCGTTGGGCGAAGCAGGTACACGTGTATGCCAGATAGGGCAGAAAATAGAAAAGTAATAATAAAAAAAGGCATGGGCCGTGGTTGAAGTCGTTGGATGTGGGACGATGGTCAAGGGTTTGCAGGAGAAGTAGCTCCGAGAGCAGCGTGCTGTGTGTGCTGTAGCGAGGTGTGATGGCGAGGCGATGCACCGCGTTGCTGTACGCTGTAATGCAACCTGGCAATGGGCAGCGATCAAGGGCAGCGCTGCGCAGCGGCACGGCGGGTTGAGAAGAGATTCCTGTTTTTCCTTTCCATCTCGGGTGATGAGGTTCCCGCTCAACCGCTGCTTCTTGCTGGGGTGCGATTTTTGCATTTTGGGCATTACTGGCTCGCTGTCATGAAGAAATGGTGGGTTCTTTGACGGGGTTCAAGGAGGTTCCGTTTGACTCGAATGGCATCACAGGCGAGCGGGAAGGCCCGCGGGAGACGGTCCAGGGGGTTGGGTCGGGCGACTCAGTCGGGCATCCTCGAATCGCAAAGGCTGTCCTTGTTTCGATTTCGTGCCGCTCGTCGACGTTTTCCCTTGGTCATTATCCGTCTTTGATTTCGCAACTCTTCTCTCCAACTCCCGAGCCTAGGCATGGTTCGCCGGACGGGAACAGAGACTCGTTCTGGACTCGACGCGACGCCGGAACCGCGGGGAACGGAATGCAGCCAGCGACGGCAGACATGGACCGCAAAGGGGAAAGGACGAAGGACGGTGCGGTACGGGAAAGCCTTTTCCCCTGATCGGCTCCCCTAGTGGGATGATCTGATGCTCTGGACGCGAGGGCACGAGGGGGTCGGAAAGGAGGTTGACATATTGTTCAGGGTTCGCGTGCTCCAAAGGTGGTATTCAGCAATTGCCCATTTCATGATGTGTTATTCCCTTCTTGGCGGAGAGTTCAGAGGCCCCCCGGGCTTTAGTTTTCTCTTCTTGAGTGATTTTCAGGGACGAACAAGAAGGGGGAACCCTGAATCCTTGATAGACTCGCGTCAGGCATGAGTTGACTCTGGATGCTCGGAAAGTTTCTTTGATGACAGCCGTTTGACAGCACGCTACGCCCAGAACGGTAAAGGGGTTCGAAACGGGAAACGGCCAAAATTGGAGCCTCAACGTCTCTCTGTCTAGGTCTTGTCCTTGTGCCGACTTGCCCGAATGTGCTAAATACCCCCAGTTCTTCTGTTGAATATTCTGCCCGTTGCAATATTCGAGACTTGTTTTGATGTTCTCGTCTTGAAGATCAGGCGCGGAGAGCAGCGCTGTAGCCGAGATGGCTTGCCGATGGGGGCAATTGGGGGCGTCTTGTTCCTCATTTACGCGGTGATGGGGTACTGACTCTTCGGACTCTGGCAAATGTCAGAGCGCGGCCCAAGGGAATGGGTGACTGACTGTGCGGGTACCTACGTCACTCTGGGCAGATGGAGCTCGTTTCTCTCGAAATTGACTCGGTCTCTCTTTTTGTGAACAAGGTGGGTTTGTTGTTTTTCTGGGTGGATATGTGATTGATCCAAAGGCCCATGCTCTTGTTTAAAGTCGGATCCGGGCCGGATGTCGGGGTTCCTGAGTCGTTATTCCCATATGCTCTGTCAGTGCGTCGCGGGCACGGTCTTTATGAAAAGTGATTGATCCTCGAAGAATCTTGGGATGCAAGATACGAAGGGGCTGATCCGATTCCCTGGGGTTGTGAGAGCTGAGCGGCCGTGATCGCGTGCTCAAGTCACAACCGCGACGATCGTATGAATGATGGCCTGGATGGCTGGTAGTGTGCCTTCCGGGCTGAGCACGTCACGTCGTGCTGTGCCGCAGTTCGCGGCCCAGAGTTTGATATTCAAAGAACGGGATGTCCAGGTGCGGAAGACGGAACCACAGCGCGTGAACAACTGTTGCGGAGCGCTGTGGCAGCCGGGAGGCAATCATCGCGGAACAGAGGAATAAGACCCTGGGCGTCGGGAGGCAAGACGGGGGCCGTTCCCTTGTCTCATTCTTCATAGGGCTTCACCGAAGATGGAGATTGGGGGTTCGAGCCGGGGGTCGATCACAGCGAGAGGGAAATGGGAGGGGGGTGCGCTCATGGGCACCGTTACGTGGCCCAGCCCAGGGTCCTGTCTGTTGGTAGCACCGTAGCAGGCTGGCATCTCTCTGCCCTGGCTGCGCGACTCATGTTGGGCGGGAATACGGCGGAACAATGAATCGTTGCAGGAATTGCTGGTAGGGTTGCCGGTGTCCGTGCTTTGGACGAGATGAACGCCCACGGTTGAGGGCCGTTTCTGCGGTTCCTGAGTGCAGTTGTCAAAGGCAAGATATCCGACGTTCGTGAGTCGAAACTTCAGGTGTGTGGTGGCCGCTTCGACGTGGTGCGATGCCGAACCAGTCCGCCGGGGTCCGGGCATCTAAATCTGGAGTCCCAGGGTGTTTGTGAGACCACATCGGCCGGCTGTGAACGGTGGCTATCACCATTCAGGCCGGTCGTCGGCCGCCATCGAAGCGAACCGTGGAATGTTGGTCCCAGGACACGGCGGTCCCAACAGTCTGGCATCCGTGTTCTTCTGCAGAATTGGGGCACGAAGGATCGGTTCCGCGTTGGGTACGGATAGAGACAGGTTCCAGCGACATGGACCCTGTTTCGAAGGAATTGAGGCCGAATACTGTGTGGATCAAACGAACGACAGCAGGATGACGGATATTAAGTTCCCAAGAATGACCTGCGATATGGATCCGAGTCGTGGTCGTGTTGGTTGTTGGCGGTGCCTCTGTCAGGTTCTTGTCAGCCGTGCCTCCTTGGTTCTGCATGTGTCAAGCCTGTCAAACGTCAAGTGCGTGAATCATGGTGCTGGGGAGTCCGACGTCTCGGGCAATATTTGAGTGAAAAGGGACTTTGGAAGGATTTGAGGTGCCACAGCTGCTGCAGAGCTGACAGGAACAGTGTCAGATCCCCACAGAGTCGCAGTTGCCCCCTTTCATGACATCGTGTCTCGCTGCTGACTTTCCCAATGAGGGAAATGCTCACTGAAGCTGTGTTTGGTATCGGCTCCGAGGTTATTCCCAAAGGCATTGAGGTGAGACAAGACCGTTGATTGCTCAGGATACGGCCTGCCGCTGGTCGACGTCTCCACTGGAGAAGTCAGCATGACTGGTTCGCAGAGCTCCACCGCTTAGCGTGTGGCTTCCTAGGCTGCTGTTGGCACGATGCTGACATCGCAATTCGAAGAATGTGGCGGACATAGCTCAGTTGGGAGAGCGTCAGACTGAAGTCAACTTCAATCACTTAATCTGAAGGTCGTGTGTTCAATCCACACTGGCCGCATCTTCATCTTTTGCCAATATAGGCTTGTTCTCTTTTTTTGGTCTTTCTCTCTCGATCAGCTCGAGTCTTGATTTGTAGATAATACAAGAGGGCTTGCTCACATGCCTCCAAAAGACGAATGTTCTGTGCCTGGCATGTCGACGTCGGTCTGGATGCGTCATTTGTCACTGAGGCCGCTGTCTGCGATACCTGGGCCGATGACTTCCCCATTTTCGCGTGCAACTCAATAAATTTCCAACAAACTTGTTGAGACTGGGCGTCTTCTTTCAAAATAGAATGAGACAGTCGTATTCAAATTGTGGTCTGCATCTTGCCTTGTGATGCTGCTGGTGATGCTCTGAATGAGCGATAGGCGGGACCGTCAAAGCTCTGCCGATAAGGACCCGGCCCGGAGATAATCCACGCCCGCAATCTCCCGGGACATTTCGTCACGAAACGCGACTTCGCAAAGCTTCACTTAAACTCCAGTACACGACGACGACACGCCCACGCTCCAGTAGCATCCGCATCGCATTCCAACACGCCGCCCGCGCTTATTTGCCTCTCAATATACCCTCTCTATCCCAAGACTGTGCACATTGCCTTTGCACAGTCGCCCGCCACCTGCCCACAAACACCCCCACCACAGCTTTATGCAACACTGGCCAACTGAGTCTTCGGAAACGCGCAACCAACAAGACAACCCTTCGAACCCCTCCTCCTCAAGTCAGCATGGCTTTCGTCACCGCCAACAGCCGACCGGCGTCGATCAGCTCCGTCGCGCCGACTCCGGCGGCGCATCCCCGCGCTCTGTCCCGGAAGGTGGCCGCCGTGACTCACTCGACGCCATCAGCGCTGCCCAGCTCGACGAGAAGCTTCGCGGGCTGAGCTTCGACAGCGCCAGCTTTACTTCCGAGGCCTATCCCTCCATCGCCGGTCAAAGAGTGATTGATTACGAGAATGCCCTCACGCCCTCGCCCCGACAGCCATTGGGCTTCAAAGTCATTAAGCGATCCGATCCACGACCTGATGGCGTTCAGCTTACAGACTTTCCTAACGGTATGTCATGCTCGCCCTCGGAAATTTGTATACATGAGGGCTGATAGACTGTGCAGAGATCTTGACCCATGTCCTATCCCACTTGCATCCCGATTCCCACTCGGCGTTGGCGCTCGTCTCGAAGCGCTTCTACGCCCTCGTCACCACTCCCCATGCGTGGCGAATGGCCTTTTTGCGATTCTTCCCGGGCCATGTCATGCTGGACGATAACTCCGGGAAGCCTCGCTCGGGCCCCCTTGAAGAAGATGTCTCCGAGTTTGTGCGATCTGAGGCGCGCTATTTCGCGCGCCTGACGCCGTTGGCCACATGGAGGAGCGAGTACTTGCTGCGCACACGTCTGCTTCGGGGCCTTGTGAGGGGCAAGCCGGGCTCCGGCATTGGGTCTTCCACTCGCAGCAGCAAAAAGTCAAGTGCCGTTCTGACCTACAACTCGAAGCTGCCTTGGGTTGTTACGCACGTACACGCCGTGTTCTCTACCGCCGCCGCGAAGAAGCCTCCTCAGGCGATCCACGGAGCGGCAGACCTGGGTGTTGGGACAATTAGCGATCCTACCAACGGGAGAGTCGAGAAATGGGGCTTCAACGACCCGTTTTCGACGCTTCAGCTGGATGAGGTTATGCCACAATTGGAGCCATACGGCGTTGGAAACGGACCTGCTGCATGCCCCAATGTCATGGACGTCAGCCAGCCTTATGGGCTTATCTCTGGCGAAGGCTTTCCCGGCGGACGCGCCTATTTCCGTCCCGCAAACGAGCTGCGTGGTCGATATCTCGGCACTGACACCGGCGTGATCGACACGTATCCTGACATTCCCAAAATCCCGGCACTGTCAGAGGCACTCTCGAGTGTCTGGATCGCCAGGTCTACAGCGGTGCCCAACATGACGCACTCGGTCGTCGGTATCATGACGGGTTCAACGCTGGGAGTTGTTACATGCTATGCCCTCGGAGGAGACGGTAGCGGTCCCCGACACGCCAACGGCGAGATGACGGCACGTTGGGTTCTCAGCCCAGGCGTCCCCATTGTGTCTCTCAAGGTCGACGAGCAGTATACTCAAAAGCGCAAGACCGCTCAGCGAGTCTGGGCTGTCGCTCTCAACGCCCTGGGCGAGGTTTACTACCTCGTCGATGTTCCTAAGTCACCCGTCGAGCGAGCCAAGGGCGAGGACATTACCAAGAACGCTTGGTACGCTGGCAGGTCGGTCTACTGGCAGCTCATCGACCAGACCCGCCGCCAGGCACAGGCCGATGATCTGGACAAGCATGCGCTCAAGGGCGCTTACTCTCCTCGATCTCCTGCGGACGCGATGAAGTTGAGCAGGGAGCAGCTCGTCGCAGAGGCTCGCGAGATTGACAAGTTCATGCGATACAAGCCTAACCATTTCCGAAGAGTCTGCGACGGCTGGGACATGCGCAGAAGACTCGAAGTCGATTTTGCCAACGACGATGGCGGCGGCGCAGGAGAAATCATCGTGTCCATCCGCTGTGGCCTTGACGAATCGGAGCCCGAAGTCACACGTTTTGTTAGATCTGTCGCCCAAACGCCCCGGCCTAGTGCCGAAAATGCTTCCACTCCTTTGGAAGAGTCAATACCGGTCTCGACGTCTTTGTTCGGAGATGGCATCGTCGATGTCAAGCCTATGGCGGCACAGCAACCGAGCAAGGGCGATGTGACGCCGGCTTCTTCGGGTTTGCTGACTCCCCCGGCCACGCTCAGCTCGCTGGACGAATGGTCTGTTTCCAATCTGGCACTGGGAAGCCACAAGGTGTCAGAGATCACAGCATCTGCCGTAGATCTCTCCTCTCACGCTCTTGTGACTCTCTACGAGGACCCTCTCCACTTCGGGCACAAGTCGGCTGCCACTCCCACCATGACACCGCAAACCGCGGAGAGTGTCGCAGAGATCCCAGGCCGAAGGACCCGCATGATTGCCATCGGAACCAAGACAGGCAGCGTGGTGCTTTGGAACTTGCGCGACCAACAAAACACGGAGGTCAAGCCCCTTCGAGTGATCCAAACAGACTCTCCTGAAATCTCCTGCCTGGCCTTAACGGCTCTCTACCTCGTCCACGGAGGAACCGACGGCCTGGTCCAGGCATGGGACCCTCTTGCTTCAACTCTGGAGCCCCTTCGCACCCTCAACGCCCGCTCCGCGGGTCGCGTCCCTCGTCACATGTTGACGATGAACCCTTCACTCAGTGGCGACACGTATCCGGCTGCGCGGGCCATCTACCTCGACCCTGACCCGACAGTCCTGCGCGGCATCACCTCCTTTGGCGCCTTCTTGCGCTACTGGGCTTACAGCGCCACCACTCAACCTCCCGGCCGCAAGCGCCATCTTCGTCACTCTGATATTCACGGCCGCCTTGCGACGCGTCGCCAGGGTGGCAACGTGTCTGGTTATATCGCCGCCGAAACCGCGGAACTCCGCCGAGAGCAGGAGCAGAAGGCTCGTGAAGATGCCTGGCTGCGCAATCGCTTCGGCGTTGGTGCGTTCGGCGACTTAACCGAAGAGGAGGCCATCCAGTACGCTGAGATGATCTCCCAGGAGACCTTGTTGTTGGAGGAGCAGCGGCGTACTAGCGCCAGCGACACTGGCTCGGCAGCTGACGGCGGCTTGGACACGGCGTCTTCGTTCAGCGAGAGCACAGTCGATACGATCACGCCGGAGCCAAGTGTGACCGGCTTCACACCGCCCCCTCCGGTGCCCGAGGAGGATGAATACGAAGTGCAAATTCAACAGGCGCTTAGGCTCTCGCTCATGGAGGCTGTCAACGATACTGGACCGTCGCCGCGAGGCAACAGCTCAGGCGATTACGAGTTTGCAGTCAAGTATAAGCCCAAGGCGACTAAGAAGACGAAGCGGTCACCCTCTACATCTCCGTCGGCAAGCTACACACCCAACGCCGGGTACAACGCAGTAGGGTCCTCCAGTAGAGCCACACCCAGGGACGACGACCTGGAGCTTGCTCTGGCCCTGAGCGCCGGTGACGCTGGTTCCAGCAGACCCCCGCCGCAGGAAGACGACCTCGAGTTGGCTTTGAGGCTCAGCCTCCAGGAAGCTACCGTCAGCGGCCACTCGGGTCTAGGGATTGAGCAAGATCAGTTCCTGCAGGAGGAGTTTCCCGTGCTGGAGACCAGGGGCAAGGGGAAAGGGAGGATGTGAGGATGGTCTGCTGGTTTGAGTTGCGCTTGTCTGATTTTCGTGTTTGTGTGAAGCAATTGGTCCTTTTCTTCTGCATCGTCGCAGATAATGCCGTTAATCTACTTCTTTTCGAGTAAGATTCGTCTGCTCATACCCATACCAACCGGGTTCTTGCTTATAGAGCGTTGTTCATGAGAACCCCAGAGAATAGATACTTTTAGCCCGTACACACGTCTGTCCCCGTTGGGTTGTTGTATAGATCATGCGAGTAAGCGCCATGCAGGAAAGGTGCGCACTTTGACTTGTATGTTGAGCTCCGCCCGTCCTCGCCGACACTATGAGGTTAGTGGACCAATGTAGAGCGACGTCATTGATGGTGATGTGTCTTTATTTAGGCGTCCGGATACCTTGCGGTGCTGTTGCAGACATTGAAATATAGGATAGAGGAGCAGGCGGACAACCACTTACGTGTACCAGACTAGCGAGCAAGCGAGCAGGGCGGAGGAAAGTGACGATGACGAGGCGCGGCTGTTAATAACGACCCAGGTCTCAGGAGGCAACCGTCTTGTTCACGGTCGAGCATCATCGAACTGGTCTAATCATTGAACAGGCAAATCTTGTCTTGATCCTGGCTTTCTGGAGGTTCCCTGGCTGACAGGCATTGGACCGTTGGCCGTATTTGACTACGATCAGACTGGAGTTGTACTGTGGTGAAAGCTTATAGCGCTTGGGAATAACTGCCGCTATGGATCATTCCTGTAGTTGTGGTTTGAGAGGGCTATATATTGAGTAGGCCAGAAACAACTCAGCGTCTCATACTTTTTTCACCAATTCTAAATTTGTAAGTGGTTGACAATATCACGCATGCAAATTGGTCTCAATTTTCCCATAGCAGAATGGAGATATTTGACGAGGGGAAACAAGAACGCCCACCACCCATTACACCATACAGAACGAATACCTTCTCAGAAGTGAAATGCGGCAGAGACAGAGAATGCTTGGGCACGCTTGGGAAAGACCTCAACTAATCTACTTTGGCTTTCTGAGCAAATATGGTAATCTCAGTAAATCAGACGATGATACTGGACCTGCAATATGGTCACCGAAGCTTGGTGCCATGCAGTCTAACCGACCGCTGGAATCGAGAAGACTCCAGATGAAGTGGTCTTGACCCGTCATATTCTATATCATTATGTCCATGACAGGGACGTCACACTCAACTTGAAATCATTCGGCACGCCCATTCGACCCGAATTCCGGGCTGACTAACGTCAAGTTTCTCTAACGTAATGTCTTCAAAACCATAAGTTGAAGCCATGAGCTTCTGCGAATGAATATTGACAGTTTATGTCGATCGCGCCCTTCAGGCGGGTCAACCCCGTAATAAGGGGGAAAACCAGGCAAGAGACTCCGAGACCCAGCCGGCCGCCGGCCCGCCCTTCGGCCCCGGGTGAGCAGAGGAGGTTATGTTCTCACCTGAGCTATGAGCAAGCAGCCGGGCTTTGTCATAAGGCGATCATGTGTGCTTTGGTACACGTTTGAAGTGATGTGCCGTGTCAGCACCGAGTACATAAGTTAGAGGCTTCGCCAGGTTGAACTAAACGCCATTCTGGCATTGATACATTCTGAAGACTCGCCTAAGCTCGTGGGTCATTCAGCCATCATTACAAACAACATGTGCCAACACGATATCGAAGCCAACGGGTGGGCCGCCATGCCAGTCGATGCCGGAAAGATCTTTGGCGACAAACCATTCCTCCACGAACCGGCACCCATTTCGGTTCAAGATATCCAGTTTCCGTCCGATGACCCAGTCGTCGCGGAGACTCTGGGGTATGCCAAAGACCGCCTCCATGCTCAAACCTTCAACCACTCGATGAGAGTCTTCTACTATGGTACGTTCTCTGACAGGCATAAAGCCACGTGCTGACAACCCTTGACAGGCAGGGCAATCACCAGACAACAATTCCCACAAAAGGCCTCTTCCTTCTCCCCCGTGACCTGGGTCCTGACCTGCCTCCTCCACGACATCGGCACGGCGGAGGAAAACCTGACCACGACCCACATGTCCTTCGACATCTACGGCGGCATCAAAGCCCTTGACGCCCTCAAGAACCACGGCGCCACCACGGACCAGGCCGAGGCCGTCTGCGAAGCAATCATCCGCCACCAGGACATGGGCGTCGATGGAGGGTTACGTATCTGGGGCAGCTGATCCAGCTGGCCACGCTGTACGACAACGTTGGCAGGCATCTCAACGTGAAGGACTTCGACAAGATGGTTCACGACAAGACGAGGAGGGAGATCAACGAGGCTCACCCGAGACTGGGGTGGTGTTCGTTCTTTGCAGGGACGATTCGGAAGGAGGAGGAGATCAAGCCATGGTGCCACTCGACGCATATTGTAGGTTTTGATAGGGAGATTGAGAGCAACACTTTGATGAAGGAGTGGGAGTAATTAAATGTTAGAGTAGGAGGAGGTCAATCCAAGGGATGCAACGGTGTATGTGTAAGTTGGGTGTTGTCCTACGCTCGTATATGGATTCATGCGGCCCCTGGTTACAACGGGTATTCGGGGAATCGTGATGGGGCAGATGAACAACTGAATATATCTGATCATCAAAAAGAGTACTTGTTATGAAACTAGACTCCAATCTTCTATGAGGAACTGTCACTGCAGTCAGTGGGATACCAGTTCTTGACAAGGAGGTTCAGATATTGTCGGGTTATGAACCGTGGCAATGAAGGCTCGGATGAGGCATCCGAGACTTTTGATATTGCTTCCAAAGAAGACCCACCATTTCCCGTAATGAATAATGAACTCACAGACCATTTGCTCGCAATTGTTGTGAGTTTGTAAAAATTGTAAAAGTTGAACTCGACGTGATAGATTGAGCTCGTGGTGCCGAGTACCGACTTTCTGGCAGTGCCTGTGGAAGCCGAAGACGTATTGAACAACATTAAACCCCTTCTCTGTGTGCTTCTGCTAATCCTAGAGCCTGTAGCTTAACTACCATTTACGCCAGAGTTCTAGCAATGCCATTTAGAGTGCGATAGCTTCTGATACGTGTTTAGTGACTTGCGGGGTGGTTCAGGATAAGAAAGTAGTCTCCAAAGCTGATATCACAGCTCCTGTACGGCCGCCAAAACTCCCCACGCAACAGTCCAAATAGAGAATTCTGCAGATGCCGCCCGGATCAGCGCCGGACCCAGCTCATGACCGCAAGCATCCCGCGCCGGGGGCCGTTCCGTCTGGGCACTCTCGGCGTACGCATTCGACTACTTCCCCAGCCCGTCAGACTAAGTCCACTGTCATCACAAAACAATCCTAACAAAAGTGCTCAACGTCTCTCTTACTCCTCTTCATGAATCTGGGACGTTGTCGTCTCCGTCACATCTTGCATGGCCACAGTGTCTTGCACAGCAACCGTCAGATAAGCTCCCGAGACACCATCACATTCCTCCGTCTTACAAACCCTCCGAGTTCGGGATTACCCAAATTCCAGCCGGTGAGACCCGTGACGTCTGTCTTTCGATACGAGGAAGCGGCGTAGGGCTGATGGGCGACCTTGAAGTTGATGTCTTGACGATTCACACACTCTGGTCCATCATCGAACGAGCGATTCGAATAGCGACCACTCACCAAAGCCTCACACCAGCTGGATCGGAGTAGCCATCCTCCGGAGCCCAGCCCTCGCGGAGCCGGTACCCGACTCCAAAGGGGGCACAATATCTCACCAACATGTCATCCCGGTCTAGTCTGCGTAGCGTCCATCCAGTCCCGCACCCTCCTGTCTGGCACAAGACATTGTCTTAACACTTCCACTGCGGAAGCTAGCGGTTCTTAGTATTAGAGTTAACCAGAACCGCCGACATAGTCCCATTCCATTCCGTCTCATCCCGACCTTTTTTGACCTACGCGTGATCGGTCTCGCAAATGTTCCCTTTGGGATATTCAACTCTGCCTCTATCAACCAGCTTTGCATCCATGAGACGTCCAAGATATTCTAGAACTTCCCCCCTTCCCCCCCTCCTTGGCAAAGCGGGAGAGAAAACAGGGAACAAGAATCGCAAAATAGAAACCACGCCTCAACGTCGCCTCCAGGTCTGTTACCGTAGCAGGAAGGGCTGAAGTGAAGAAGCCAATCTATCTGCCGGGAGACCCCATTCGTCCCTTTTCCCCGACCTCTTGGCGTTTAAACCAGGTAGTGGATAGATTGAGAAAAGGCAGCATGTTGTTTTCAGCCCATCGCTAGCTTGACAGCTCTGGGCGGGCTGGCTGTGGGTTGGTTTCGGACCTTGACGGACTGCGGGACGGCTTTTTCAAAACGAAGAGAGGCGCGCGCGCGGGTGGTATGTGTATGGCCCCCGGTCCAACATCGAACATCGAACATCGCCTATCCCGTCCGTCACGCTTTCTCTCCCCCCAGCCGGCCCCCGCCGGCTCCACGGCTCCTCCCAAGGCTGAGAGGTTTTGGTGTGCTGCGGCAAAGATGTCGTTGCCGAAGCCAGGGCATGGTTGGAGCGAGCCGTCAGGGGAACTCAATCGTCGTTGTCGCCGAGACAGGGATTATCCGTGACGTATAGCCATGTGCAAATCGACCATGGGGCCTACACCTCGCTTGTGAGTTTCGCACAGTATCCAACATGGCCGCCGACTCGTGCACCTGTATCATCTGAACTCTTCCAGATCAGCCCCAAACTGCGCAACCCAATCATGATGGCGGTGCCCCTTTTTCTAGAATGGTTCTCTCCCACGTCGCTGGAATTCAGATGATATGATGCGCGTCATATTTATCGTTCGGCACCCTTCATGATATGGCCTTTGACAGCCGCAAGGCCGATGACGACGTGCGGCCGTGAGAGGCTGTGCCTTGCTGCTGCGACCTCGTCCCCGCTCGAGGCCCATTGGCAGCAGCATTAACTATGATTAGAGGTGTATAATAATACAGTTCGAAGGACGTCGGTGAGGTCGCATTGAAGGCATCCCCCCTCCCCCACCCACGTCCCGCCTTAGCCGTCCCTGGGCGTCGTGCCATCATGAGCCCGTCGATGGCAACACTTCAGCCCTTCCCGCATCTGCGCAGAGCCCCATTTTCCCAAATCCGTGGCCTTTCTCCTTCCAGCCTTGCTACACCAGGCCTTGCTTCACCAAGAGAGAAGAACCGTAAACGCCTTGGTACATCTGTCATGAACCTTGTGTCTCAAACCAACCGACCCAGAACCCAGACGCCGATCGCTATGTAAAACTCAAGTCGGGGACCTGCTGTCCTCTTCGCGTGCCTCACACCTGGGCCGCCATTCGTTTTCGTCTCCGAAGGTGCCGGCGCCGACGGCGCTGTGGCTGTCGGCGCGCTGATTGTGGTAACAACAGTCGGCCCAAAGGGGTAGCGCAAGCTGAGGGTTGACACAGCTACCCCGGATGGGCCAATTGTGATGGTCTCACCACCAATGACGGTCGTCGTAGTCCCTCTCCCTGGACCGACCGTGAACGTCTTGCCTTCCACCACCACCACCGAAGCCCCTACCTGTGTGATCGTCGCACCACCCACGATCTCAAAGGCCGTGTCCGAGGCCTTCGCGTTTGGGCCGCCCATGGTCACGTTGCGCACAATGACCCCTGATGGCCCTATCAGAATGGTATCATCGTCGACAATCTCTGTGATGGTGGACGACGCCAGACCATACGTGAACGTCGTCGAGTGAACGATCACGACACTGGGACCAATAGCGGTCACCATCTCGCCGCCCGCAACGACAATCTCCGTCTGTGTCGGGGAAGATCGATTGATCGACACCGTTTGTTTCGGGAACACGATACCGGAAGACTGAATCGTAATGGTCTGCCCCTGGACCACGGTCACGACTGGTGTAGCTTGCAGCTCGAACGTCGTCCCTCCGACCACTACAACATTTTGTAAACTATCCGGTGCAACGACGACTGGTACATCTCCCACGACGGTGCTCGAAGGCGCCACGGTGCTTCGGCCAACATTGCCCGGCCGGTCAACAATGGTACCTCCGCCAACTACCTCGCTTGGGTTGATTGTGAATTCCGCACCGCTCACGCTGACTTGACGTGTCTCGGAGGGGTTCGTCACTGTGAACGTCTGGTCGTTGACGATGACCTTGGTGGGCTCGACGGTGATTGTGTAAGTGGCTTTTGGTGGTTCCTTTACACTCTCACGTGGCGGAATCGTTGATGCGGGTGGCCTCTGGTCGTTTGGGGGCGACTGAGGCTGGCTCGTCGGCGAGTCGGGTGGCCTCTGGTTGTCTGGGGCCGGCTGAGGCTGGTTTGTCGGCGAGTCGGGTGGCTTCTGGTCGTTGGGGGCCGGCTGCCGGGGATTGTCGGTGGGCTTGTCGGCAGGTTTCACAGCTGTGTGCTTATCTTGCGGGGCCTTCGTCTCAGGATCATGGCCGTACCGTGGTGTGCTGATGGGAGAATAAACGACTGACGGGTTCTTGGCCGTCGTGACGAACGTATAGGTCGTAATAGGTCCTATCTTTGGCGTGGACATGGTGAGCACCATGGACGGCAGAGCGGCGGCGGTGCATCCACTCGTATCCGTGCATGTCGTGAACCCAGACGCTATGCGCGATTTCGACTTTCCTTCTCCTATACCCAAAGGAGAACATGTGATTGGGACAGTTATTTCGGGCTGAGGGGGCGTGTAGTCTGCCGGATCCCCGTAGAAAGTCGTCGTAGATGTGTAGACGATGGACCAGGTTGTCGGTACGGCACCGTCGCTGGTCGATATGCATGACACATCTGGTTCGTAACCCGTGGGAACCGTCAAGACCACGACTGAATTTCCTTCGACCGTGTCGGTAAGGTTCGTTACGGGTCTGCTGGAGTTGCCGCTTGGCGAGGCGGATATTGTGGCATTGCTGATGGGAAACGATGGTTCGAGACTCGATATCGACGTTGTTATGGAAGCCGAAACTGCGCTTCTACTTGGACTTGTCGTTGATGTGTTCGCTATGGGTAAAGTACTCAGGCTGTGGGAGGAGGCGTCTGAAAGAGCGGATGACCCTGTACTTGAAGGGTTTCTGGTAAACGTCGAGTTTGACACCTCTGACGTGCTGACGACGCCTGGGGCCTGGGACGTCCCATTGGCCACGTTCGATGAGATCGAACTCCTCGAGATCGGCGAACTGCTTTCGTCTGATGTTGGGGACGGTGTGCGGCCTGTTCCTGGCTCTCCTGTCACCGAGAGGGTTCCTCCTGGAAACCGAGATGCTGACGGCTGTCCATTTGTTGCAGACAGAAGACTCCCGCTTGCCGATTGAATGGTTGAGGCCGTTTCGACTTGAGTAGATAGAAATGCGTCCTGCGACGACGGACTTATTAAGCTGGTTGACGTTGTGCGGTTGAAACCCACAGCTTGTCTTGGGAAATGCGCAACACGCTGTGCTGTGCGTTTGTCAGTTTACCGCAATCGTGCCAAGCGATGTTGACTGGTGTAACGCACCATTGCCGCCCACTGCATGAACTGTACTCGAGAAGGTTGCGAGAGAGAACAGTACAATATCGACAAGTTTCACGTTGCTGCGTCTTCCCGAGCCGCGATCCCCGTCCCCGTCTGTCCCACGTATCCCTGTCCGCGTCGCCATTGGGGTCCAGACGCGATGCTGTCGTGTCGGCGGGACAGCACCAGAGAAAGGATTATTGCTGTCAGGCCGATTAAGAAGTGCACCTCAAACTCATCACATTTCATTACTGATCGAGGCACGAGACGAAAACGGAGAGACAAGAAGCGGGAGCAGGTAAACGGACAGCCAGCCGGGACGCCGCCCGTGACTAGGGCGCGAAGGGGTCCATATTCGATATCGGCTGCTGGTTCGGGATGGTGGCGCGGGTGACAGCTTCTACGCGTGCCTGGTCAACTCGAGTAGAGGAAACCGGGAAACGACCCAGGTGCCCCAACATCCCTAGCGTAGGTAATCAGCACTTCCTTGGTTGCCACTAACACACATGAACCGACTCATTAGAACTGGCCCGCCGTCAACTAAAAGACCGCCGCGGCTGGGCCTCTAGCGTCGCACCGCGCAGGCACCAGGGACTGCCTTTCCAGGACATGGGACCGATGAGATGGAGTTGCCCCAACTGCCACCAGCCAAGTTGCTGCAGCCTCCGACTTCGTAAAGTTGCAGAAAAGGATGATCACTGACACCTCTGCATGCTTGGTCCAGCATGTCGGCCAGTGAGATCCAGCAGCTCTAGGAAGGATGCTGCGAAGTAAGACCTTGTACGAGGGAGAAAAACTTCCGAACGGTCCACCGAGGCAGGTCGATGACGAACATTGGCCGCGATTCGAGCCCGGAAAGCTGAATGAGTGCGTCTTTGCTTCCATCTCGTGTCTCTGATGTGCTTGGAACCACTCACGACCGACGTATGTCTCAGCCTACTGACCTCGCGCTCAAGGGAGACTCAGGTAAGGCAGAATGGGTCTGTCGTCGGAAAACACAGTTATGGGATGGCCGGCGACACACCCAGTAAGCACTCTACATTCCGATAGACACTTGGCCGCCCGCCTGTAAGACGAGCTCAATCTTGCAACGTCACCGGAATCGAGCCCTGATCGGCCTGTCATTGACTGCCCTGGCGACGATCCCCCAGACAGACCGAGCAAGCAGAGTCTAAATGCGTTTGCGGCCTAGTCGGCGGGTAGAGTGACGGTCGAGGCTTGCGCGAACGCGTCGCTATTCCTTCTTGGCCTCATTTCAACCCTTCTCCAAAACTCGGATGGGTGCAGGCCATGACGGAAAGTTCACTGAGACAATCTCTTGCGGTCCACCTCCGCCAACTCTGTGAAGCTCGGGTGCGGCGACCGTGCGCGCGGGAGACATCCGTCGTCCGTACCAGGACAAGTGTGGCTGTCTAGAACATACAGACGGCGCCGATGCTCGGTGCTTAGAGGAGGACGAACGGAGAGAAAGTAGCCAGTGGCTGCTGTCGTCGTCCAATCTGAAGTGACGATTTCCCGGAGCACCCCGTGGCCCTTGGGATGTGTAAGACGAGCAAGCCACCATTCTCTGCCAAAGGTCGGTCAAACATTGACGCTGCATTTCTGCGGCACGTAAGGCTGACCAAAAGGGATGCCGTTGTCTGCCACTTCACACTGCCTAGAGCGCATGGAGTCTATCAGCCGATGGGCAGAGAGGGGATTCAGAGGTCGGTGTGGTAAGACGGGTTGAAACAGGGTCAACCCAGGTCTGACGGACGGGCCTAGCGCATTTTCTCCGCTCGGCATTTGTTCAGAGATTGGACGAGTAATTGCTGTCCGAAGCTCGGGAGGTGAGCAGTTGGAGTCCGCCTTCAGTGCCCAGCGCGTCGGCACGCGTGGGGGTTCTGCAGCTTCAAGGGGCTCATGAAGTTCTTCGCCATTTCCGACATCTGCACGATGGCTGCGGTGATGACCGACATCACACCACGGCTCCATGATGACCGGCTATCAGACATAGCGTACTGTAACCACTGCGTAGGGAGGGGACTGCAGTTCACCACGGCATAGGCACAGTCAGCCAAGGCGCTGCAGATACCTGCCGAGCCATGGCGTTGCAACAGGCCTACAAGCAGCCTGGCGTGGAACATGTTGACTGCCGATAGATAGCCTCAGTGATGCGGGCGTCTTTTCAACGGTTCCCGGGATGCGAGTCAGTCTTGGCCGAGTTCACTCTCCAGGGCCACAAGTGATAACTTTGAGTGAGTGATCGTTGGACCTGTTCCTGACCAAGACCCACTGTCGGTGCAGTGAGGCCGTCAACCGGCCCAGGCTGTCTAGAAACGCGACGAAGAGTCTTTCTGGTCGTGTCGTCTCCCGCCAGTTGCGGTTCTCGCCCGCGCAATGGAGAGGTCGGCGTCATGACCAGCGGGACCCAATCAGAAGGATCAACAAGCGAGTGCGGTGCGGGCTACCAGCAGCGGAACCGGAGCACTCTTCCCTTGGACTTGTCTTTGGTTTCTCGTGGCTCTTGCTAGTGGCAAAGATGCTGCTGGGTTCTGCTTGGTTCTTCTGCTAGCGGCGTGCCTGGCCGGGCTGAAGAGGTGTCAGGTAGACGAGTCTGGGCCGCGGAGCAGGAAAAGTTTGTTTCGTGGTGCTTTCTTCTGTCTTGTTCGGGTTGACAATTATGATTGCGATTATAGATGAATTGATGAAATTATTTCCAGTCCAGTCCCGAAGAAGCCGGTGCCGCAAGGCCTCGACGAGTTGTGGCCCGTGAGGGATGATGGGACTGATTGGGTCTCTGAGCACGTCGCGGATTCCGGCACGGTTCCGGTAGGTTACAGCTCAAGATAAGGTACGCAAGTTGTTATTCCGTGGCCGTGAATCAATAGCGACAGTGGGCGTGGCCATGGGCTGTCGCACCGTCGCGTCGCATGTTGTTGGTGTTTCCACGCAGAAGCGAGCAACAAAACCCCACGGGTCTGAAAGGGGCAGCTATTCGCACGCAGCGCAAGGCCGCCAAGGAATCTCGACGGCGGCAGCGGGCTCTTGGACTGCAAAACAACAGAAACCCAGAATAGAGGCGGTCCCTGAAGGCGGGTGTATATCTGTCGTGCTAAGAGCCGGGTTGGGGTCCAGCTTGTGGGGAGGATGGCTGGCGCTGAAAGGGGAGAGATGGAGAAGCTGCGGTCCACGGTTGCATTGGATCGAAAGGCATCCGTCGTTGCGGAACCGTGATGTGCATTGCTGCTACCGCGCAGGGCCGGTCTGCAGGGCCGACAACGGGAGACAACGGGAGACAAGATTCAGTTGCATCCCTCTGCGTTCTCCATCTCAGCTGGCGACTCGCGGGACGCCGATTTGACGCCGACAAGAGAGACTGGAGAGGTAGGCATTGGGCCATTGGCTGCTGACTGAAAATGGACCTCACGTCCAAGTCCACGTTCAGCACGCACAAGGCCGGAGGCGGGACGGAGACTCCGGTGGCTGTGGGTGGTGAGGTTGCTGCCCTGGCTGTAGGTATGACTGACGTACGTAGGTGGTGGACAACGGGAAGTGATGGGACGAGTCGAATGACAGAAACTCTGGCACTGGGCAGCCCAGACTGGCAGTCTCCAACTCAGGTCCGCAAGCTGAGGTGCTTGGGTCAGGGTTCCTGACACGGAAAGACATCCCGTCGTGCCTCTTTCCTTGCTCTTGCGCACGTAATTGGTAATTGCTGAGGTGCAGTGCGGTGCTCTTTCCATCTGAGAAAGTAGCCGGGCGGGTGCAAGTGTCCTGCCGTGCCTTCTTCTTTTGATTTCTCAGTCTCCCCCTGCCCCTGCCTAAGGTATCTACTTCCAAGTAAGGTACGTGAGGTACAGACAGACAGACAGACAGACAGACAGACAGACAGGCACTGCTTGCCCGACAACCGTCAATTCGCCTCAGCAAATCATCACGAGCTGGAGCTGCTGCCGTTGTCCCGGCCGCTAAACTACGTCAATCCAACGCCCTCCAATGGTCCTGCGCCGCATCCCCTTCTACAGCCTTTAGTCACGGACCCTTACGAATACCCTTCCTCGTGGCGTCGGACCCCTTCTGGCGACAACAACAATATTCACACGTCCTCACTCTCACCCTATCTCGCCCTGCCAGTGGCTGCCTGCAGCAGTTGCCAGAACAATGTGATTGCGCCAGGTTGATTGCCTCAACTCTGACGGCTTAGCGAGATGGCCCAGACAAGGTACAACCTGCAGAGGCATCCCATGACCAAACCGCACCAGCCAGCCCCCAAGAGACAAACTTGTCCAGGAAATGGCAGGATGCCAGACTGTCTGAATCGGCAGAAGCCTTCTTCCGCAGCCTCTTGGCCACTCTACTCAGTGTTATTCGACCCTTGGCAGTTGCTGAACAAACCGCGCCATCGACGCATTGTTCACCCTCGTGTCTTGTCGATTGCGTCGTTGCCAACCAGCCATGCAGGCCGGACACTTCTACGAAAGCCTACCTGCCCCAAGCGCGTTGCTGACACCACTCCACTGCTTCATATTCTCCGGCCTTGTCATCCAAGTCGCCGTTTCTCCATCTCCAAGCTCTGCGTTACCTGCAAGTCCTCGGCCGTCCCGTCTTTATCCCACCATCGCCGCCGCATCTCATCTCGAGGGGCAACGAGACCACAGACAAAGGCGGCCCAGATGCTCGATAGTCCAAGCGCGACCCGGTTAGTGGGTTCATGGCTCCTCGACTTGCTTGCGGTTAACATCTGTTGACAGCCATGGCAACCTCTAAACCCATTGCCAACTTGTGCAACTTGCCAGCTGAGCTTCCCGCTACAGAAACGGCCAAAACTCAAAGGAGAGGCACCATAAGCCTTCGCTACCTCGTGTCGCCAAGGCGTCTCTGTTCGCAAACATGCGTGAGACTCGCAGACAACACGCTCGCTCTCGCCGTCGTCATGGTCGCAGTCGCAGTCGCAGTCACAGCTCACTCCCCGCCTACTCCTCGCCTGCCGCGTCTAATGATCCCAATCCTCCAACCCACGGATGACCACACTCGTCGTCTTCTCACCCATGTATCGATCTCAACGGTGCCATACACTAGGACGTTAGCATGTCGACATCGTCCACGACGGGGACGGCGGCGGCGACACTACAGCCCCCCGCTGGGTTCCAGTCTTGCTGTGTCTCGATCTGCTGCGGGGCGCACACATGGCTCTTGCTGGCTTCTGGAGCCTCTCGAGGGCACGACAACAGCCATGCTGCTTAGGGAGGCTTGTCACGCTCCGCCGCACTTGTCCTGAAGCAGGCAAAAGCACTGTGTGTCGATAAGTCGATAAGAGGGCAAGGATGCATGCTTTGTACCCCGGTCCCCAGCTTTCCCAAGAACGACGGGACCACCAGACCGGTGCTGGACGGGGCCCTGGTCCTTGTCTCACACCCCGACGTGCCATTGAGCCATCCGGCTTTCCTTTGCTTGTTGCGGCACAGCCCTTGTCCAGGTCGGTAGGGCCTGGCTCTTCCTTGCTTGGATAGCCATGGACGCTTTCTACCGCAGTAGCTGGGTGCCACCCACTCAATTCAATGGCAGAAACTTAGAATTTCCGCTCATCATTCAATTGCCCTGCCTTCCCCCCTCCTCTTCCCGTCTTCCGTTCTTCAAGACACACACACACACACCACTATTTCGACAACATCCTGCAGATTGGTTTTGCGGGACAAGTCATGACCGCAGCTCTCGCCAAGCGCATCGCGTGGACGGCTCGGCAATAGCTTCAGTTGATGGACACAACTCTCTCAGCGGCCCGCTCTTCCCTTGGAACGCCCATGCAGATCACAACGACATCTTGGTGACTGCGCGCACCTCGAACGAACCACAAGCCGGGTTCTACCTCACATCGGCGGCATGCTGTCAACTGTTCTCGTCGCAACGGTGCTTGTTGGCATCGTCTGCGCACAAAGCCCTTCCGCCGTGGCTCTCACTCCCTCGAACGACTGGTACGGCGTCGACGGCAACTGGTCAACGGTCAAATTCCAGGTCGGCACGCCTAGGCAGTCTCTTAATGTTCTTGTGAGCACCTCGCTGTCGGAGTTTTGGGTTGTCGGTGCTGGAGGGTGCCTTGCAAGTGAGTACATCTGACCCGTCTTGTTATTCGTGGGGCATGCTTTGACACGCGATGTAGAGGAGCCTCTATGCAACTCCGCCCGAGGTAATGTTTTCACCGTCACAGACTCGAAATCTTGGGATCCTTTGGGAGGATGGCAACTTGGTCTGGACTATCTCGGTTACGGCGGCAACGGCGACTATGGCCTGGACACCCTCTCGACAACAACGCTCGCGGGGGATGTGATTAGTATGGACAATATCATCACAGCTTCGATCAACAGCACCGACTATTACCTCGGATTTCTTGGTCTCGGCATCACCAAGGGCAGTTTTGGCAATGAAATCGCTGAGTCGCCTCTCACGCAGGCCGTCAAGACTTACGGCTGGATCCCTAGTTACAGCTACGGCTACACCGCCGGTGCTTACTACAGTAGGTCAAGCCGTCCCCTCCCCAGCCACACCACGTCCTAACCTTCGGCAGAGGGCACTTCCGGCACGCCGTGCTCCGTGACTTTGGGAGGATACGACTCCAGCCGGTTTGTGCCGCACAACACCGAGTTTTCCCTGGACCCGAGTGATGGACTTCCTCATGCGCTGGTTCGGGGGATTGAGGTGACCGTGGGCGAAGGCAAGGCGGTTCCAGGAGGCTGGGGTTCCCGGACTCAGATTCTATCCAACATGACGACTTCATTCTCAGCCATGATTGATAGCTCCACTCCCTATCTCTGGCTCCCGGATGCCATTTGCGATCAATTTGCCGCTGCCCTCAACTTGACGTACAACAACACTTTCAACCTCTACACGGTCACTAACGAGCAGTATGCTGCCTTGAAGTCGTCATCGTACTCGTTCACGTTCTCCTTTAGCAGCCATGACAACACGGACGACTTTGGACACCCTCTCACAGTCCCAGGCGTAGTCAACATCACCATCACAGCTGCGGCTTTCGCGCAGGTCCTGCGCTATCCTTTCATGGACGAGGCAATCAAGTATGGCGATCCGGCCGTGCCTTACTTCCCACTCCGTCGCGCCTCCAACTTCACCAACACACTCATCATCGGCAGATCCTTCCTTCAAGAGGCGTACCTGATCACAAAGTACGACAGTGGCGTTTTCTCTCTCCACCAAGCGGTTTTCCCCGAGGACGCCCAGACACATCTCAACATTTCTCAGATCAAGCAGCCTGACAACAGCCCTTACCCCGGTCCTCCCGCGCAGGCAACCATTCACGGTCTCTCAACAGCTCAGATGGGAGGGATCGCCGCTGGAGTGGTTGCTGCTTGTATTGTCTTGTTGGTCGCGTGGTACTGCCTCCGCCGAAGGAAGAGGGCAGCTTGTGCGGCGGCGCGGGCGATGGAAGAGGGCAAGGACACGGCTTCAACCATCATGATGGAGCCGCCTAGGAGTCCTGTGGCAAAGATGTTCTCCAAGATGCTGGGCAAGAAGAAGGCAAAGCGAGGCTCGCCGCAAGAAGTCATGGGTAGCACTTCTCAGCCCATTGAGGTGGCGGCTGATGCCAATCACGCCGTGTACGAACTGCCAGCACCGATCGCCCCCATCGAGCTTGACGGAGATGACGGCAAGTCCTTGCACGAGCCCACAGGATTTGGAACAATGCAAACGCAAACCGCGGGCACATACGAGGCGGCCAGGAGGAACATTGAGATTCAACTACAGGGCCCCGTGCCTGCTTACAGCCCTCCAGAGAACCCAGCAGACTTCCCTCCCCCAGAAAAGTCGATGCCGGACCTGGAGCCAGTTGCAACCTACAGGCCGGTCGACATGCACTCGTCAGCCTCTGCGTCATCTCCCTCATCTCCCACATCCCCGACCTCGCCCATGTCCCCCACGATGGGCGACAACTATTCGTCCAATCAAGGGTCCCTGCCGTCTCCTATGAGCAGCCCGCAAGGCAACTGGACGAACCGTATGTCCGATCTCCCATCACCCTTAACTGACGGACACACATATCCGTCGCCAACCTTCACGGTCAGCAACTACGGGCACACAATAGCCCGCTCTGTCTCCATAAACCGTCCTGTCTCCCTCAACAGCGACCTATTTGTCCCCAGCCGTTCCAACTCTGCCAACTCTCCCCCAAACTCTGCCGTTCCTCTTCTACCCGTCTCCCCACCAGGCGCCATCTATCAAAGAACACCCATCGATCCCTCGAACGTGATTTGCGTTGGGCCTTTACCAGAGAACGTTTCTCTATCGGACCCTCATCCTATTGCCCCGCTCCCGCTGTGTCCCCAGGGCCGCACCCTCCTCTCGGTTCCCGACCTCATAACAGATCGCCGCTTCTCAACCGATACGCTGGGAAGCAACTTCACCGAGTTTGAGGAGGAGCTCATGGCGCAGCAAGAGCTGACCAGGCAGGCAAGCGTGCCCGAAACCCAGCAACGGAGCCACAGCGCGGAACCGGACCTGTCGATGGGCCGACTGGACGGCACCGAATGGATCCACGTACCCCAGCCGGCCGAGCGCCGATACAGCTGGGAAGACTAGCGACGAAGCCTCTCACGAAATATTTGCACATTTTGCATTACGCATTACAACTTATAATGCTCAACCGCATCTTTGCAGGCGGCATATTTTCTCTTCATTCTCACTTTCGTTTTATTTCTTTATTATACGGATCATCGCAATACGCGACGGAGTTTTAGATACCTCAGTCCAAAATAGGACCTTGGCGTTTGGGCATGTCTACAAAAGAGGGCCGCAAACCCATGAAGATTTTCCGGATTTCGAAGGATGTCTCTCTGATGGGAGCCTCGATATAGGAATGATGAATTCATAGAGGGGCATGGGTAGTGGTTAGAGGCCAAAAGGGCCGATATCAGCAAGTGGCTACGAGACAGCGTGCCTTGCTGCGTATTTGTACCGTCGACATTCATAGTCAAAGACCAAAGGCTTTCGGGCCTCAAGACAAATTCGTTAAAGACAATTTTAGGCTTACACTGCATGTGAATTCTAGTATATGTTGTCGGCAAGGTTGATTCATACGCCTATGCTTATGAATGAGACTTTGCGAACCCCCTTCTACCGCCAGAGACCTCTTCTATGCATTACAAGACTCAAGTGTCTACCAAATCTCTTCCCACCAGGTCAACTTTCCGAAAGCAGCCTCCACTGCCTCTTCGTCGGGATATGCCTCCGTATCCTCGGCCAAACAACTCTTGACAGCTTCCTTGACAGCCCTGGACATCTTCAGACTGCCACCGCAGACGACGAATATTGCGTTGCCGGCGACCATGGACCTGATCTCGGCCGGTCGTTTGCGAATCACGTCCTGGACGTACTCGCGCGGCGTGTCCTTGTCGCGCGAAAAGGCAGTGTGCACCGCAAACCTGCCTTTCTCCTGCCGGCTCTTGAGATCCTCCCACACATCCTTGAAGTGGAAGTCGGCGTGGCGGCTGCGGTTGCCAAAGAAGATGGCCATGCTGCCTACATCACTCCCATGCGAGAGGCGCTCCTCGATAAAGAGACGGAGCGGCGCGACGCCGGTGCCCGTGGCGACGGCCACCAGAGGTCTGCGGGCATGAGCTGAGCCGTGGAGCGACGCGGAGCTGCGGTTGAGCGTTATCCTTAGCGGCGTGCCCGTCGGCAGCGACTCGAGGTACCGCGAGCATAGGCCCTGGCGGATCTTGCGGAGGATGGTCTTGTACTTGACCAGCGCCACCAGCAGTTCCACCTCTGTCGTTTGGTCCTGCTGCTGCCTGACGCTGGCGATGCTAAAGTCGCGCCCCCGCATGATTGGGAACATGTCCAGCACGCGGCCGAGGGGTATGCGTACGGAGGTGAACTCTTCGAGGACCTCGAGGATGGTGCGGCGCGGGCGGGTGGTGTAGTCGTAGAACTCGTCCGTGAACTCACGCATCGTGAACTCGAGGAGGCGTTCCCTGTGGTACTCGTCCGTGGTGAAGTAGAACATTTCTTTGAGAAAGGAGCGGCGGGGGGTGCTCGTGATGTCGAGGTTGTGGGTGAGCAGATGGCGGAGGGTGGTGCTGGTGGTGGGATCGACGAAGAGCCCGCGGGGGAGGTCCGACGGCAGGGAGAGAGGGAGGTCCGCCACGGGGCCCCAGTCCATGAGGTCGATCAGCTTCTGAACATCTTGAGGGAAGTTCTTTGGGTATATCGTCAGGCTGTCAAAGGGTGATATTGCCGATTGGGAGGGGAGGGTGAGGGTTATTTGGCGGACGTCTTGGAAGTGTGTGGAGGGGGTTACACGGGTGTTGTGCGTGAGTGTTGCAGGTTGACTTGAGGGAATGTGTAGGAGGGTGGAAGGGGGTGTATCGGCGATCTTGAGTGAGTTTGTCTCCTGAGAGAGTTCGTCAATGGCTTTCTCAGGGTCTGGCTCGTGGCCATTGGTGCTCTTCGCGTCTAGGTTCAACAACGATATGCTGTACCGTGGAGGCAGCAGAGCATCATCTGGGATAGGAGAAACACCCGCCGGGAGGGGGTATAGGTCGAGCAGCTTCTTGCGGAGATCGGCGGCCCATGGCATGTATCTCTCATCTGCGCTGCGGCATTGTCAGTGGAATGTGTCGTAGGGGTTTGCGATCAAACGGGAAGAAAATAGAGGGTCGCCACAAGACCGGCAGAATACAACTCAAAGTCACTCACCCATCTGAGTCTTGCTCGTCAGCTTCGCCTCGAGGGTAGAACTCTTGCGCTCCCAACTGCTCCAGCCGTTTGTGAAGCTTTCTGGCTGCCCAGTTGAACCTGTTGAAACCTCCATTAGACCCTCGCCTGTGCCGAAGAAGACTGGCAAACACATACTTGATATACATGCTATCGCCGAGCCCAAAGGTCGTAAACTTGACGTTACCCAGACAGCCAGGCGGCAGCTTTTTTCTCAGAAGACTCTTCCAGAAGACGGTCGAGTTGCGTGGCATGTCTCCCTGGCCTGTTGTTGAAATGACGAAGACAACAAGAGTGTACTGAAGCAGCAAGCTCTGTAATTGGGAGTTAACAACATCGCGCCTTATTGAGTTGAAAGGCCATGGATGACGAACCAGTTGAGCCCCGTTCATCTCGTCTACTTTGGTGTTGAAATGCAGGCGCTGGGCGTTCCGGCCCAGCTCCTCGGCAATGTCCTGGCTGTTGCCCGTCTCTGAGCCGTAGAGGATCAGCATGGACCGACCGGGGATACTGGCTACATGCGCCGGCTCGAGGCCGTTATCTGAGGCCGTCATGTTCATGTATCTGGCTGGCTTCTTTTTTTCTTTCTGTTTTCTCTCTCTCTCACAATTGGCCGAGTTTGAAAACAAAATTCCAGAGTTGACAATTCCGCCAAATCTTAATAGAATCACTTGGCCGCAATCCCAAATGAAAGCCTTAGTCGTGAGAGTCGTGACTCTTAGTAAATGCGGCTCATTGATTCGTTAGTGCGCAGACACCAGAGATGTTTTTCTTTGCCCCTCCAGCGGCATCGGAGGTGGGTGCCATCCAGGCTGGCTAGCTACGGCACAATGCGGTACGGAGATCACGTGCTACTGCGCATTGCAGGTGAGATGAAGCCGGACTGAGGTCGAGGAGCGATGAGTGGCGGCCAGAACGCAAATCTACGAGAGTGAATGAAGACTGTCCGAAGCGGACAATTCGATACTGAGAAATACGGTGGCCCTTGTCCAAGGTGCCGCAGATGATTCGTGTGTCATGCTGATCAGCCACAGAGCATGGATAATTCCCGAGATCCGGGTCAGACGAGTTTGCGCCACAGGTCTCTCGTGGCCCTCTGGAGGAACAACAAAGCAGAGACACACAGGGCCTAAGTGCCGGGACTTGGTCGCTAATCTTCTTGGGTTTAGGGCGGTAATGGATGGGTGGATGGTGCCCCCCAAAGATACGGCAGCTCTGGGCCTTGCATGTGAGGTAACGGCTGGGCGGGCCACCGCGGACACGGGACGGCGGCGCCAGTGTCACTGTCACCCCCTTGGGCTGGACGAGCGATGGGCGCCCCATTCTGAAGAAGCTCCTGTGGAGAAACCTAAGGCAAGGTGGGAGGGACCCGATGAAAGGCCAGCTCGACGGTAAGGCGAGCGACGACCTTCAGCGGAAAGCTTCCCGACTCAGGCTGTCGCCTCGCCTCACCCTCTGACTTGCCTGCCACTTGTCATCGCCTCGCCCTAACATCAGTCAACACGGCCTCTGACAGACCTTGGGACGTGTCCAGAGCTCGCCGTATGAGGCGACAGTTGAAGAGCAAACCACCAAATTGAGCGGATGCGAGATTGCCTGTGGACCAAGACTCTGGCAGACCGCCTCCTATTGATTCGTATTGGCCTTATTGCTTCCAGATATTGAACATCGGACATGAGAGATGCAGGATCTCGGATTCTGGCCCTCGTCCCTATTTCTCGCGCCGATTTACCCTGTGTGGCACCGTCCAGACCCCTGGCGCCCTAGCGTAGGATGCCGGGGACCCTCCCCAAAGCCTTCATGCGCTCCGCGAAATCCAGTGGGCCATGGGAAATTTGTTCATTCTGGTCCAATTTCGGGCGCAAAAGCACCTCTCCGCGGTCCCATAGATACGGGAGTGCGGCGTCAACCGGGGACGGAAGACGGGTCCCGAATGGGCATCCGCCGAGCCACTTCCATCTTCGGATCGGATCAGCGGTCAGTTGCGCATCGAGCTTCACTTCACGTTGCCCGTGCTGCTGAACGAGTGCTTTCGACGTTGTTGCGACAGTCGAGCTTGCCCTGCTCGCTTTAGTCTTGCTGCAGCAAAATGGACGGCGTCAGTCCGCAAGGCTACTGCAAGGCGACCAAGTAGACGGACTTCTGCCGGCACCTGTCCTACCTTGGTGTAGCTGAGGGTAGTCAAGGTAGGGTTGGACAAAGAGCAAGGCAACTCAATCGGTGTACCAGTCGGTTGCGGTGGACCCTTGGATTTAAATCTCCGGCGCATGTTTCTCTTGGACCAACAGGAACAGCGGACGAGAACCTGCTGGTTTGGGGTGAGAGTTGAACCGAATACCGGTAAGCTTGTACAAAGCAATCAGATGCTTGTCGCTGAAGGGGACCCTGGTGGTCCGAACTATGACTATGTCCTCAGATTGGACATATTGCGGAAGGTTGAGAAGATTCCTGGCTGCTTCTTAAATGATGGCATTTGGGGGCCTGGCTGGGGAAGTTTTGCCGAAAACACCTGTCAGCTTGAAGGATAAGCTTGCTTCTGCGGTAGGCTTCGACGAGGTTGGCTGACCACCAGAACAGGTCGCCGCTCTCCTGGCTGCTCTCCAAATCATACCTCTAGTTGCAATGGCTTGGCCGAAGGACAGAGAAGGCAAAAGAATTGAATCACAGCATGCCTCTCCACAACATGCGGGCCCTGGGGCAATTGCTGCAAGTACTGCCGATGTCGTTGTTGAAGTATCCAATCGGGAGAGTTGTGGTCACAGCAAGCGAACTTGCCGACACATTGAGCAAACTGCATCGGCAAGTGACCTGCTTGATCGCGGCGAGACGAATTTGGCATGAGATCTTTTGATATCCAGGCCATCTGGTTTGGACCAGCATCCGGAGGCTCCGTGTAGAGTGGCCGTAGGTGCCGAGATCTTTGTCGCATTTCGGCTCCCAGTGGCTCCACGAACACGCACATCAGCGGGTGGACACTGGATCAATGCTGCCTTGGCTGGGATCCCATCGCAGGCATTTTGCGGGGGAAGAGTCATTTCATTTCCCTGATAGGCCGGTGTTGTGGTCACCGCCTGGGCAGATCACACAGGATTCCGGTCGCGAAGCAAGTGCATGTTTTTGTGTGTTGATCGTTGTCATGTTTTTTTTTTTTTTTTTTTTTTTTTTTTTTTTTTTTTTTTTTTTGCGTGTGCAGCAGGTGCTTGTGGCTGGCCAGCCAGTCATGGCCAGGCATCTGGGCGATTGTGTTTGATAAGGCCATATTGCGATGATATCGACATGAGATGGGGGATGGGAAAAGAAAATGCACAGAAGCTGCAACACGGCGTTCCGTGCAGGGGTGTTGTCAGTCACCCCCGTCGGTGGAAGCCCGTGCCCTGTGGCTGCCCATCAATGTACCTGCCATGTCTAACACTATCGCGTGGATCCTTCCTCTGGATGACATTTCATCTTCACCTCCTCTTGGTACGTACCTCGCCCAGCTCAATGCCTGGCGACAGGGCCTCACCGACCGCCTTTCGGCTTTCGTCCCAAAGTGGCCGGCTGCCCCTTCTTGCTGGAGCATCGGGGAGCGTGGAGTTTATCAGCAACTGTCTGCTAGCGGCAGGAACAGCCCAGCTGTCAACCTCCATTCATCTCAAGTTGGTGCGATGCTAGTGTACCTCATGCACTCCGTAGTGTTTAAGAGAGACAGACAGACAGACAGAGAAAAAGCAACAGCTTGAAAAAAAACAACTCCAACGTACGTAGAGCAATCAAGTGAGAGCCACCGTTTGGTCATTACGGTTGTTAAAATATATGGTAATCACGACACATCAGACCTACCATTCCGTCATTCGGTGAGGAAGCTACCTGGCGGTCCCCTCTCAACCACCCTGGGCGTCTCTCCTTCCCCAAACCCCTGCCTGCCTCATGCTTCTGCAGACACACAACAGGCAAGTACCCACCGGCCGCACCGCCACACCTGCCCATTCGACACTCCCGTAAAGGTAGCTAAGGAAGGTACCTGCCGCTACCTACCGCTAGACACTGACCACGGCCTCCCAGGCTGTGGGCCGCACCTGCTGTTCGGTGGGTTTGCGCCTCGCTTACCCTCGTCCCTCGTTCCCCCCTGCTCACCAGAAAAAAAATATTTGTACATATTTCAGGTCGCGGCTCGGCTTCCCTTCCTCTCTCCCCTTTCCTCCACATCACAACTTCAAGATCCTGTGTCACCGCGCAACGCAAAGTCGTCTGTCAACCTCTCTCAAGCTTTCTAGGGCACCAAGCTACCCTAAAATCCCCCCCTCCATTGTTTCAGAGTTCAACTTCACCGAACTTCCAATCCACCCAAGCAACCGAACCGTCGTTCCTGTCACCAGGTCCTAAGTTCGTCCGCACGTCATCTGTTATCACGCACCTCATCCTGCACGCAGCCTACAATCAACCTCAAGCCTCTTCTTCATCCCAGCCTAAACACCGCCAAGATGTCTGCTGCCGTCGAAAAGGTTTCCGAAGCCGTCAATGACGTTACCAACGCTCTGAGCAATGCCTCTATCACCGACAAGGCCGCCGATAAGCCTGCCGCCAACAACGATGCCGTCCTCGCCAGCGCTGCTGAGGGACGCCGTCTGTACATCGGCAACCTGGCCTACGCGACAACTGAGGGGGAGTTGAAGGAGTTCTTCAAGGGTTACCTTGTGTAAGTCGCCTTTTTTTCCTTCGTGTTTTCCGAACCCAGGTGTCGTCATGCCACCGGGAGCCCACTCGAGCTTCGGGCGGTCAGTCGCACCTGCCTACCCCAAGCACCAGCCACGACATATCCTCCGAACCACGGCGCGGCTTTCACGTCGCTGCCTGTCTGCGGACCAGGAGAGTCATCATGCTGCACCCGTCTGGAGTCTGCATGGCCCCATGGGCTGTCGCCTTGCCTTGCAGACCGCCTCTCTTCATCTTCAATGTCACGATGTTGCCCCGTGGCCTCTCCTCCCTGACCAGCCCCGCAAAATTCCACCCACTTGCGTCACGCGTGCCAGCTCATACTGACCCGCCTTTTTTCACAGCGAGTCCGTCTCCATTCCCAAGAACCCTCGCACCGACCGACCTGTTGGCTACGCCTTCGTCGACCTCTCTACCCCCACCGAGGCCGAGCGCGCCATCTCTGAGCTTAGCGGCAAGGAGATCCTGGAGCGCAAGGTCTCCGTTCAGCTTGCCCGCAAGCCTGAGCCTGCTGGAGAGAAGACCGAGGGTGCTAACGGAGAGGGCGCTGGTGAGGGTAACCGCCGCAGACCATCTGGCCGTGGCCGTGGACGTGGCCGTGGCCGCGGTGGTCGTGGCGCCCGTGGTGGCCGCGTGAGTCACCCCCGAGGAACATCATACCCCGTGATATCGTTACTAACATCTGATCAGGAGGAGGGTGCTGAGGGTGCTGCCGCCCCTGTTGATGCTGCCGCCGAAGTCCCGCCTACCTCTGAGGTTCTGCCTTTGACCGACGCCACCAACAAGAACACTACTGACGCCGCCAAGACCGAGAAGCCTGCTCAGGCTCGTGCTCCCCGTGAGCGCCGTGAGCGTGGCCCCCCGGCCGACGGCATCGCCTCCAAGACCAAGGTCATGGTCGCTAACCTTCCCTACGACCTGACCGAGGAGAAGGTCAGTCATCTATCCGTAGCAACTTGCATTGCATCTGGCTAACAATCCCATAGCTGAAGGAGCTCTTCGCCGCCTACGAGCCTTCTTCTGCCAAGATCGCTCTGCGCCCCATCCCCCGCTTCATGATCAAGAAGCTCCAGGCCCGCGGCGAGCCCCGCAAGGGACGTGGCTTCGGCTTCGTCACCCTCGCCACCGAGGAGCTTCAGCAGAAGGCCGTCAACGAGATGAACGGCAAGGAGATTGAGGGTCGCGAGATCGCTGTCAAGGTCGCTATTGACAGCCCTGACAAGACCGATGAGGAGGCCAACGCTCCCAAGGAGGAGACCAAGGCCAACGGCACCTCGGAGGCTGCTCCCGCCGCTGATGCTGCCGCTACCCCCGCCGCGGCTGCCCCTGCTGCTGCTGCGGCTCCCGCTACCACCACCGCCTAGATATAGGCGAAACAAAAAAACCACCCAGCCCCGGCATGGCATCTCTGAGCCAGCTTTCAGAGATGTCGCCTTTACGAGCTTCATGATGCGGTATCTGTTACGACGATTTCCCCCTTTTTGGAAGTGCCCCTGAAAAAGGTGGCCATTGCATCTACGTCTTGCTTTCTCCAGACTCGTTCTCGGTAGATAGGCCAGACCGGATGTGCAGCGCTGCCATCATCACTAAATTAATACACACGATCTCACCGACGACCTCTCTCTGCATCTGTTACCTACCTCCCGTTTTCTCCGTCACCCTTTGCTGGGTTGTACATTAGCTTTCGCGCGAGGCGGTCTGGAAGGAAGAGGAAAAGTTCGGCGCAAAACGAATAAAATCGGGTAGCTTTTTGCAGTTAATGGAAATGGTGCCAACCAAATGCAAGTAATTGTGCCATGCCGTGCCTGTTTGCGAGTCCGGTGAAATAAGGTTGTAAAGCGTATCCGGAGTTCGCGTCCGTCTGAACGTCGGACAGAGTGCCGTCTCCGCATGATGGGTTCTGCGGATACCTGACCTGGTGTTCCTGGGTTGGGCTACCTTGGGTGGAATCGGTGTCGGTTTCAGTGGCGCTTGTCAGTGTTTCGAGGGCTGTCATTGGTGGCGGCAAAGGGGCCCAAAAGCCAAGTGTCCCAGAGGCAGTCTGGACCTGTCGAGAGTCCCCCCGATGCTCCAGCCTTCGGCAGTCCCCATGAAATAAACCCCCTGTCTTGTCTTGTGGCCGTACTCGGCGAGTCTGCATACGTTAATTGTTGCCATTCATCCAAGACAAGACGCCACCAGTAGGAGAGAAGACAGCGAAAGAAATCCTCGTTTTGGGCGCCACAGTGACTTGAAAGTTGAGGCTCAGCTCGCGTATGGCCCCCCCTTGTCCAAAGAGGTCAATTGCACTACCACCCGACCTAAATTAACAGCAGGGCCAGCTGTCTACGTCCGCCCAGACTCCCGTCCCCCTGGTCTGCAGAAACCACGACCCCTTATCGGCATCCAACACCCACGAGCCCCTCCACAATTCTCGCTGCGACAACCTCGAACATACCTCAACCCGCGCGGCCTAGCCGTCCGTCAAATTGCCTGCACTCCTCCCCCGCGCCGCTTGAAATCCTTCCACGATGGCTTCCAAGGCCATGTGGGAGGTCGACCCCGAGACGCGAGCCAAGGTGAGTCCTTTTTCGACACCGTTTGCCGTCTTGCGATTGCGCGGCTCCTCGCTGACCCTTCTGTCCTCGTAGCTGGCCGCGATTCAAAAGGAGGCCAAGAACAACGTCTGCTGCGACTGTAACGCCCCGTCTCCGCAATGGGCCTCCCCAAAGTTTGGCGTGTTTATCTGCCTGTCATGCGCCGGTGTTCACAGAGGCCTCGGTGTGCACATTTCGTTCGTGCGCAGTATTTCCATGGACGCCTTTAAGCAGGTCGAGATCGAGCGGATGCGCCTCGGTGGCAATGAAAACTGGCGCAACTTCTTTGAGCAGCACGAGGATACCAAGATGAGGGGCGTCTCATGGGACGACGCGACTATTGCCGAGCGATACAGCGGAGAGGTGGGTGAGGAGTGGAAGGACAGGCTCACGGCCAAGGTTGAGGGCAAGGAGTACGTTCCCGGAGAGAAGAAGGCCGCGCCCGCTCCGGCTGCCGCCAAACCCGTCAGCAGGACCGGCACGCCGCTGAGCGGCACCAACAGCCGCTCGGCCAGTCCCGGCAGGAAGGTTAAGGTCGACGACAAGTACTTCTCCAAGCTCGGTGCCGAAAACGCCTCAAGACCCGACAACCTGCCGCCGAGCCAGGGCGGCAAGTACGCGGGCTTTGGTAGCTCGCCGATGCCCGAGAAGAACGAAGCTGGCATGCCGACAGTCGACGACCTGCAGAAAGACCCCATGGCCGCGCTGAGCAAGGGCTTCGGCTGGTTCACGAGCACCGTCTCCAAGACGGCCAAGACGGTCAACGATGGCTACATTCAGCCCACAGCGAAACAGGTGGGTGATTCTTCTACTTCTGGAATTCCGTGTCCTCCGGCGCCGGCCCGGACGAAGACGTCAGGACTAATACGTCGCCCCCCAGCTGGCTGAATCCGACTTTGCGAGACAAGCTCAGGTCGCCGCCGGCAACGTCGGCCGCGCAGCGCAGCAGGGTGCCCGCAACGCCCATGATGGCTTCAACCGATTTGTCGAGGGCGGTCCTAATACCCAAGGCGGCCAGGGATCAAGACAGGCGCCCTTGGACGAGAGCAAGAAGGACTTTTGGGACAGCTTCTCGAACCTTGCGGACCAGAGGCAGACAAACAGCGGCAGCTCCATCGGCACATCGGCTATGGGCAAGAAGACCGGCGGAGCTGCGGCGCCCGCAACGAAGAAGGACAACGATGGCTGGGATGACTGGTGAGTGATGCTGAAGAAGTGAATTGGGGAGTTGAGTAAGCGGTTATCGTGCTTTGGCAGGCCTGCATAACGTAGAGTATCATTTTGCTGCAATATCAAATTGTTTGGAAACAGGAATTTCCTCATTTTGCCTTGGACAGGATTGGAGGCTCGGCGTATCATTTTGCTCATTTTGCGGCGGAGAATGTCTCCCTCACAGCGGGTTCATCAAAAGCAACGCATATATCTGAAAGCCGAATCTTCAAGAAAAAACGACGCACCTTCGGGATTCTGTTACCGCAGGTCAAGTCGGCGTCTTTGCTCTGAATCACCGAAAAGGGTTAAGTGGAGCGGTGACCCGAGGTTAGCCGGTATCGCTGCACGGAGGTCCCATTTTCCCCAGTGACGACACGGCCACGGGCGACTCTGAATCTGAGCTCCCACCTCCAATTCCCGTCTTCAATCCCACCCCACCCCCGACGACAGCAACACCATCAACTCTCCGAGGCCATTGTACAAGCCAACAGAGAGTCCCAAAATGTCCGCTCTCAGAATCCTCGTCCCCGTCAAGCGGGTTATTGACTACGCTGTAAGTTTCGACTACCCCACGAGCCGCAATGGGCCGCAGAGATTTGGCTTGTGATCCGACGACCGAGCTGACACCCGGAATCCGAAAAAACACAGGTCAAGCCCCGAGTCAACAAGGCCCAGACGGGCGTCGAGACGGCCGGAGTCAAGCACTCGATGAACCCCTTTGACGAGCTCTCGGTCGAGGAGTCGGTGCGCATCCGCGAGAAGAAGCGCGCGCCCGGCGGCGTCGAGGACATCACCGTCATCTCCGCGGGACCCCCCAAGGCCGTCGACGTGCTGCGGACGGCCATGGCCATGGGCGCGGACCGCGCGATCCACATCGAGACCAAGGAGGGTGACGACCTCGAGCCGCTGTCGGTGGCGAAGCTGCTGCACAAGGCCGCCGAGGAGCACAAGTCGAACCTGGTCATCCTCGGCAAGCAGAGCATCGACGATGACGCGAACCAGACGGGCCAGATGCTGGCGGGTCTCTTGGGCTGGTCGCAGGCGACGCAGGCGAGCGAGGTCAAGTTTGGGGAGGGCGATACGGTCAGCGTCACGCGCGAGGTTGACGGTGGCGTCGAGACCGTCAAGGCGAAGCTGCCGCTCGTCATCACGACAGACCTGAGGTTGAATGAGCCGCGGTACGCCAGCTTGCCGAATATCATGAAGGCGAAGAAGAAGCCGCTCGAGAAGAAGAAGCTGGCAGACTACGGCATTGGTGTTGAGAAGAGGTTGAAGGTTTTGAAGGTTACTGGTGAGTTGTTGATTTTGGCTGTACGGGCACGTTTGGGTGGTTGTGCTAATAATTTTGTACAGAGCCTGCCCAGAGGCAGGGCGGCGGCAAGGTCGAGGACGTCAACGGGCTTGTTGCGAAGCTCAAGGAGCTTGGTGCCTTGTAAGGGGCGTGGCTTATTAGCCTGTACCAATATTAAAGAGCATTTTGCAATAGACTGGTTTGATCATGTGTTCCATCCATGTCTGAGCTATCTTGAGTATGTCTCTTTGGGGAATCATGTGTGAGCATGCTCATCTACAAGTCAAGGCAGTTCGGCCGTTACACGAATGCTCAACTTGTGTCGTTGTGATTCGGACATCTTGAGGGATGATGTTGACGAGGGGAGCACGGAGTACTTCATTCTCTCATGAAGCTTCCAAGACTTGTGGCAACATGCGCTGACAGGCGTTCTAGATTGGACAGAAAGTAAACTGATGGATGCGCCGATCTGGCCTAGTAGAGTAGTCCTCGGAAGTATCCACTGACAGAGCCGCGCATGAACAGGATATCGGATTACTCCAAAGCTTGTAAACTCTGTCAATAGTAATCAACTCTAATGTTGGGTTCGGCTGTCACCGGTCAGCCAGAAGTGCAACAGGCCCCGGATTGGACGTTGGTTGATGCAGCGTAAGGCGCTCGCTGGTGCCGTCTGTCGAAAGCTGCTCGGGAGCAACTCGGCGACCACATTGGGCGCGTGTCATGCATCTGTGTGGAAGTTGTAATCTACAGCAGGAGCATCACAGAGTCGGCGCGCCTTCCGAAAATCCACACGACCGCCGTGCCGGGACCCACACTGCCTCCCGCCTCACCTACGGTACTTATTCGAACTTCACCACCAGGCCTTTCAACCAGTTCAACGAAAACGGCGTGACCCAGTTGGTAAAAGCACACGTTCAAACAAATACCGCCAATAGGATATCTGGTGATCCTGGAGGGGCGCCCAGTTCGAGTCGTCTCTCGTCACGCGAGAGGGGGGCCTAGCAGTAGTAAGTCTTCCGTTCCGGTTTGTCTTTTATTAGTACTTTCTTTATTATTTCTTTTGCGTGTTTATGTCCCTCTAACGGCTTGGTTCTGCTGCGTTCGACCGAGGTCGACCTCACGATGTTCCATTCGCATATAGAAAACATGACAGAGCCGCTTCCTCACCACTCCCGCATAACCCAAGCCCTAGTTGGTCGCATCCTTTACCTGACTGTACGAAGTCCCTCCCGCAGCAGCGTCAAACTCCATCGCCTGGTCCAATCCAACGATGGAAAACAACTTGCGCGGCGTAAAGTCCGGCTGCGTCCCAACCACGCCCATCTCCTTCAACCTGGTCAACGAGTCTCGCATAGCCTCATACGCCGGGGCAATCGACGCAAACGGCACAATCATCATCCTGAAGCCGATGTCCTTCGCTTGCGCGGCAGTCCACGAGGGCGTCGACGCATGCTCCACCATGTTCAACAAGACCGGCGTCGGTGCAAGCGCCTTGCACGCCTCCCTGGCCTGCTCTTCGGTCCTCACACCCTCGAGGAAGGCGACGTCTGCACCGGCAGCGATGGCCGCTCTCAGTCTGTTCAGCGCCTCGTCGAACCCGTGCGTCTGCAGCGCATCCGTGCGGGCGATCACGACAATATCGGAACCAATCTTCTCGCGGGCGAGCTTCGCAGCCTTGATGCGCGCCGCGAACACCTCGACGTCGACGACTTCCTTGCCCGTCAGATGGCCGCACCGCTTCGTCTGCACCTGGTCCTCAATGTGCAGGCCAGCGACCCCCGACTGCGCGTACTGCGTCACCGTACGGGCGACCTGGTTCGGGCCGCCGTACCCGGTGTCCGCGTCCGCGACGAGGGGAACGGAGGGGTCCAGGGAGGCGAGCATCTCGGCGTGCGAGCGCATGTCATTGAGGGTGGCAAAGCCGAGGTCTGGAAGACCCAGGCGTGAGGCAGAAGTGCCTGCGCCGGTCTGTCGATGTTTAGCTGCTGAGACTGTGGACGAGGCAGGTAGGTTGTTTCTTACCATGTAGAGGCCGTCAAAGCCGACCCCGAGTGCGATCCTCGCGCTGAAGCCATCGTACACTCCAGGCAAAAGGATGAGGTCGTCTGTCGTCTTGAGACGGTTGCGGAGCCGTGTCGCGGCGGATACGTTGTCCGATGGCATTGTGACGTGAACCGGGTTGGGTGTGTGTGGTGTTTCGCAATGTGACGAACTCTCGAAAGGCGCGGTGTTTCTCGACGTCCGTTGTCCGCGTAATATCAGACGGAACGAGGGCCGCGGTTGCCGCTCGTGATCGACCCTCCTATTATACTGATTTATAACCTCCATGACGTGTTAGTCCATCATACCCACAAGGTGGGCTTCCCCCCTTTTTCCCTTCTCGCCTTTCGGGGATATCGGAGAGGCGCGACGGAGAATTTTCTGTCTGTTTCCACCTTTGAGCCACTTGTGAGCCTCATCAAAAGTTGGAGAATTGACGATGCGTGGAACGCCCTCGTTATTCCCGTGCTGTTTGCTCTACCAAGTGAAGAGGGTTCCATCCCGCATGCCCGCGTCCGCGGACCGCCATCGGCCGAGTTTATGTGGGCTTTCCGTCCGATCATTGCCCCCGGTGATCTTAACTCATTTTGACCCAGGACTAACATCTCTTTGGTCGAAGTTCCCTTTTTGACTTCCCTTCCCATCCAACACTCCCGCGGTCACAGCCGCAAAACATTCAAGGTTTAGAAAGAGGGTGAGAAATGCGATTATATAGACTTTGAGCCTGCAACACTTTTGCTTCCTCCCCCTCCAATACAAATGGACCAACGCACAACGATGGGGGAGTCTGGAGCCCGGTGCGTCCGAGAGGGCCAAGCTTCGTTATCGGCTCTTTGCTTTTTCTCGGCTTTTCGTTGCTTGTTTTGGGCAGATGGGCACAAGAATCCCATGTGGTCTTGAGGATTTGGATTTGTGAGAAGGTTGGATATAATACCGGGACGAACACTACCGTTTGGCTTTGGGGAGGGTGGCCTGCGTATGCTCCTTGACTCGATGTGCGGGTTCAGGACTGTGTACTCCAATACAGTACATTCCATCAACTTGACCTTTTCTTCATCTTATCGTCCACTACTTGTCCTTCAAAGCTGGGAGAGACGACACATACGACGGTACGGAGACGACTTGGACGGCATGGGCAGGATAAGTTTCGCCAGCAAAAATGTCTCGGTCGAGACGGTCGAGAAGGGCACAGTGGTCCCGGATTCACCACTTTCGCCAACCAGGCCGCCGGAGGAAATCGTCATGGAGCAGCCAGAATGGAGGGCCACCGAGAAGAGCCTCGTGAGGAAGTTGGACATGTCGTTGCTACCAGTGGTCTGGACATTGTACATGTTCAACTTTCTCGACCGGAACAACCTGGCGTAGGTCTCGCGCCGCCGTCAGTGGCAGGGTGGAAAGGAACTAACAAGAGGCTAGGCAGGCGAAATTGAACGGTTTCGAGAAGCACCTGGGCCTTGTGGGGAACCAGTTCAACACTGCTGTGTCGGTACTCAACGTCGGGTACGCACGCGCGAAACGTCCCGTTTGACACTTGTTGTGTATGGGTACTGACACGGAGTGCAGGTATATGACCGCACAGCTGCCGTCCAACATGCTCATAACACGGGTCCGGCCGAGCATATATATCCCCTGCTGCGTGATTCTGTGGTCATGCGTATCCGCTTCAACGGCCGCGGCTAAGGACTTTTCGAGTCTGGCGGTCATCCGAGTCTTCTTGGGCGTGGTTGAAGCGCCTTTCTTCCCGGGGGTTTGCCAGCCCACCTACCTAACCCCCTTAGACTCTTGCGTACTAAGACACGCTCTAGGTCATTTACATCCTGTCATGCTGGTACACCCAGAAGGAGCTCGCCTTCCGTACCGCGATCCTTTACTCTGGCATGCTCGTGGCCACCGCCTTCGCAGGGCTCATCGCCGCCGCCGTGTTCGCCCATCTAGACGGCGTCCGCGGGCTGGAGGGGTGGCAGTGGCTCTTCATCATCGAGGGGGCGGGCAGTTTCGCGTCGGCCTTCACCGCGCTTGCGTTTCTGCCGGATTACATCGGGAGTAAGACGGGGGTTTGCTCGTGGCTGATGAGCGAGGAGGAACTGAGGGTTGCGAAGATGAGGATGGACGCGGACCGGGTGTCGGTGCCGGAGGAGAAGGGGACAGTGTGGCATGGGCTAAGGCTTGCTGTTACAGACATCAAGACGTGGGGATTTGTGAGTGTTGATGACGACCGTTAGGTGATGTCGTTGCTGATCCTGTCGCGCAGGTCTGCTTGAATGTCTTTTTCCTCTCTTGTCACGGGCTGACGAGCTTCTTTCCTACGATCGTCCAGGGGTTCAAGCTGGGCTCGAACACGATCGCGCTCGTGCTCACGGCGCCGCCCTACCTCCTAGCCGCCGTCGTCAGCATCGGGGTCGCCATGTCCAGCGACAGGCGGGGCGAGCGCGGCCTTCACATCGTGGCCCCCTTGTGCGTCGCCATGATCGGGTACATCATCACGGCCTCGACAATCAACAGTCCCGTGCGGTACTTTGCCAGCTTCCTCTTCGTGCCGGGGGCATTCGCGCCGACGGGCTTGATCTTCAGCTGGGCCGCGAGCACGCTGAGCGCCACCCCCGAGAAGAGGGCCGCGGCGACGGCGCTTGTGTGTCTGCTGGCGCAGCTGGGGGGAATCTGGGGGCCTTACTTCTTCAGGCCGCAGGATAGTCCGCGCTACTTGCTGGCGTTTTGTCTGATGCTTATGTTCTCATGTCTGACGGTGGGCATGGTGTTTGTGATGAGGCTCGCGTTGAGTAGGGAGAATGGGAAGATAGTCGGGGAGGCGGAGGGGACGGGCAGGAGGGTGAGGTTGTACATGTTGTGATGGAGTTTTGTTTTGGGTCTGGCGTTTATGAGATGTGGGAAACGATGGGATGAATGACTTTGTCTGGAAGAAAGAGCAAGGCGTCCAGTCTTGAATTGTATGTAGCATACGCAACGGGGATCAGATTATCACTCTTTGAAGATTACGGCTTTTCCAGGTTGGAGGAGTTAATGGCGCTCATGTGAAAAATCCAAAACGACCTACGAGAACCACCCGCTCAGCGTCTCCGATTGAGCCTTTCTCAAGTACTTTGGTTGTGAAGGGTCATGTCAATAACTTGTCGGTCCAATACATGAACTTGAAAGAGTAAATGACTGCTTCAGTAGAAGACTCAGGAGTTCGTTTATCGATCAAGCAGAGCCCCAAGAGGATTAGTGGGACTCGAATGTCCGACAATAAAAACATTCAACTCCTCATCTTGTTGGGCATGCAACGCATGTCCATTTGGGAAATGGTTGGTTGAGTCAGTATTAGGTTGACGCAGGTCGTGTAGCGATGCAAGTCCTGTTGCTGTCTGCCATCTTGGCATGCGGCCAAGCGTCTCGGCTGGGCCTGCCCGACACGACAAGTGCCCACGTGATGCCATTCTATGGCACAGAAGCGCAGCCAGGGTGACATTTGTGTAGAGTCTCTTTGAACTCTGCGAAAGCCAGAAACAAAGCAAACATGGCAGAGGTAACCATTTCTCCATCATAGAGTTGGTTGCGTGCTGAAGCTTGTTAGATTGAGCGAGGAGAAGGACAGACGGGCGGTGGAGGGCGCAACCGGGGTTTCCGAGAGGTTGGCGCTGGCGGGTGTCTATTTCGAGACAAGGACAGCAGCGCGACTCGAGTCGGTGAGGAGAGGTTGTGAAAGGATTCAACTTGTTTGCTTCGTTTCTGGTTGGCAAGGGAGAGCTCGATAGGCCGGAGGCGGAGGGCGTCCCCGTCCGTCCGCCCCGTTTAGGCCGGTCAGAGTTCTAGGCCACATGCAGTTACGGCAGTTAGTGGACTATGCATTGTCAAGGTCGCAGACAGTTGGACGTTTTGCTTTGGAGTTTTGGATGGTGGGACTCGACTCCGAATACGGCCGGTTCATCAGAGACAGCCGTTTGGTTTGGCCACCGAGCCCACCGGTCTGGACGTTGCGTCAATTTCAGGACTCCAAAAGACACAAATTACACTTCCGAATACAGCAGAGTCGATCTTAGGGTTTGGGTTATTTTCCCACACACCAAATACCAGCTCAATGGCTCCCTCGCGTTCACGGCGGTGATGTAATGTCGGTCAATCAAACAGGGCTGATAAGAGCTGGGGGGGAGAAATACCACCCTAGGGGCCTAGGTATCTTAAGGTGTCTTACCTTATCCGTGAGGTCCTTGGGTATCAGATAGCTTAACGTGCGTGGCCAGCCAGGGAGAGAGGAGTTATGTAAGGCGTGATTTCTGGGCGGATTGTCTTAGCACATTGCCTCACGTCAAAGCCCCGCGATAACGACGACATCGGCGTGCGCGCCCTGACTGCGGGGCGGCGACATGTCCCTCATCTTCTGCCGTCCTTGGGGCCCTTGGGCGCGCTGTCTGGCGAGAGTTTCCCCTGCAGCGACTGCGACTCTTGCAGCGTCGGTCCCCATGGCCTCCCCGTCTTCCCCGTGGCGGGCGTATCACAGCGTTGGAACCCCACCAGAGCCAGCAAATTTGCACAAAGGGTCCAATGACAAGCTTTCCATTTATTTTCTTAAGCAGCCTCAATGTACCGTGTACTGGCTGCACGCCTGCAAATGTACGCTGCGAGTGACCTTGACCTTGACCATGACCTTGCCCGGGGACACTGGAGCTGTGTCCTGTCCCTGTCCAGTGTGTGTGTGTGTGACTCCTCCGCGCCGGTGCTCGTGCTCCTCTCTCTCTCTTATTTTTCTAGCCGATATCTACCTCCCCTTCACTCTCTCTCTTTTTTCCCTCCTCTCTCACCAACAAAAAAAATCCTGCACCATCTTGCAACATCCCCGTCACACAATATCTCCGGCCATAACCCCTCCGCCTCCAACATCTCGTTCAGAGAAAAATAAAACACCCCTCTTCTGATTGCACATTTGCAAAGCTGCCCTTATGAACGGGCGCCCGTCAGTCTTCACCTCTCAGGTAAGTTGCTGCTGCTGCCGATGATATGCAGCCGTTTTTTTGTCTCTCATCGTTTTCCCCTCCTGCGGCCGGGGGGTTTTGAGGTCACGGCCTTCGTGATACTCAACCCCGCCGGTCAAAACTCTGTCTCGTGCTCGTGGTCATAGCCCAATTGATTCAACCGGCGTCTACTTGCACCTTCTGCATTCTTCAATTTGTCCACAATGCCGCCGAATACCAGTCGCTGACTCGCTATCAATAGGATTACCTTTCAGGTTCGCTCGATGCCCTCTCCGCGGTTGACTCACCGCCCTCTGTCAACCAAAGACTAACCATGGCCAAACAGACCACTTGTGGAAGGCTTCCAGGGCCTAAAGGTCTCTTGACACAACCAGAAAAGCTACCTCGTACCAGACCTACCAACCGATAAACCACCATGTTCTCTCGATTGGCCACCCAATTCTCCAAGCCCGCGGTCAAGAGTGCCGCCGGGTTGAGCACCGGTTTCCGCGCTCAGACCCGATTCCTCTCCAAGCAGGCCACTGGCAGCAAGGGACGCAAAATGCCCTTCAACCAGACCCGCGCCACTGCCCCCGTCGCAAACCTCGACGCTACCTTCACCATCCGGGTGCGTAACCTCCGACGATCCACCGAAACGTCACTGTGAATCAGCGGTGGGCTAACCATGCACAATAGGATGGTCCAGTCTTCTCGGGCCGAGCCTTCGGAGCAAACTCCAACATCTCCGGCGAGGCTGTCTTCACCACCTCTCTCGTGGGATACCCCGAGTCCATGACCGACCCCTCCTACCGCGGCCAGATTCTGGTCTTCACCCAGCCCCTCATCGGCAACTACGGCGTCCCCTCCAACCAGCTTGATGAGTACAAGCTCCTCAAGTACTTTGAGTCTCCCCACATCCAGTGCGCCGGTGTCGTCGTCGCCGACGTCGCTGAGCAGTACAGCCACTGGACCGCCGTCGAGAGCCTGGGTAACTGGTGCGCTCGTGAGGGCGTCCCCGCCATCTCTGGTGTCGACACCCGTGCCATCGTCACCTTCCTCCGTGAGCAGGGTTCTTCCCTCGCTAGGATCACCATCGGTGACGAGTACGACGCCGACGAGGACGAGAGCTTCATCGACCCAGGCCAGATCAACCTGGTCAAGCGCGTCAGCACCAAGGCTCCCTTCGTTGTCGAGTCCCCCGGTGCCAAGTACCACGTCGCCCTGATCGACTGCGGTGTCAAGGAGAACATCCTCCGCAGCCTCGTCAGCCGTGGTGCCTCCGTCACCGTCTTCCCCTACAACTACCCCATCCAGAAGGTCGCCTCCAACTTTGACGGTGTCTTCATCTCCAACGGACCTGGTGACCCGACTCATTGCCAGGACACCATCTACAACCTGGGCCGCCTGATGGAGACCTCTCCCGTCCCCATCATGGGTATCTGCCTCGGCCACCAGCTTCTTGCTCTGGCCGTCGGTGCCCGCACCATCAAGCTCAAGTACGGAAACCGAGCCCACAACATCCCCGCTCTCGACTTGACCACTGGTCAGTGCCACATCACCAGCCAGAACCACGGTTACGCCGTGGACGCCTCCACCCTGCCCAGCGAGTTCAAGGAGTACTTTGTCAACCTGAACGATGGCAGCAACGAGGGCATGATGCACAAGACCCGCCCCATCTTCTCCACCCAGTTCCACCCCGAGGCCAAGGGCGGCCCGATGGACAGCTCCTACCTCTTTGACAAGTACCTCGAGAACGTCCAGCTCTTCAAGGAGAGTGAGAAGATCTACAAGGACAACCGCCCCACGCCCCTCATGCTGGACATTCTCAGCAGGGAGCGTGTGGGTGTCGAGCCCACCACCCTGGCTGCGGCTGCCTAAGTTTGTTGCGCTGTGGATTAGCTCGTTCTTGACTTTCATGGGATTTGCGGTGTCGTAGCAGGTATAAATGGGTTTTCGTCATGGGAAGCTAGTGATGGTTCCTCTTTTTTATTTACAGTTGATAACATAGCCCCAAAAGTAGCTATTATTCCTAAATTGATGCAAAAAAGGCACTTCATTTGGAAATAACAACGTCGTTCCGTCCAGTGAATATGCTACAAGTGCACTGTGACGATTATTCCCTACAAGGCCGCTTGTGTTGACTATCATCGATATAAAATCCGATTCCCTCTTTTAGACATCTGACGAAAAAGGACAGCCCAAGAGACTGCCGCGAATTCACAACCCGATGAAAATTTATGGACGAGGACAGGGAAACACGTACCCACAGACCTGCAAGCTGAATTCTCCCTGGATCGCACTCAAATCATCAGCCTGCTACCTAGGCTAACACGCCAATGGAGGACAAATCTTGAGGCAGGCCCCTCTCTGGCTAGCCGATAGACGCTTGCCAAGCCATATATGAGTTGAATTTGAAAGCGATATGCGAGCTCGTTGAAGATGTTCGATTAGCGTCTCATCCATCCACTATTCGGCTCTGTCTGCGGCGCCCCCCCTTCCTCGGCAGAGAAGGAGATTACGCCCAGCATGACATCACAGAAAGTTTCAAAGGTTCAGTTTAATGTCTTCTTGAATGTTCTACTTTTGGGAGAATGAAATCAAAATCCTCCTGTATGGTGAAGCCCGCGGGTAAGGCGGGCAGTGGTATCGCAGCGTCTCTCTCTATGGTGTCAAAAAAGGGGTCTTGTTGGGAAAAGCAATCTACAGCTTCGCGCATGCCATGGAGGCACCCGACGCTGGGCATTAGAGAGAAATTCAAATAGCCATCCTGCCCACCTCATTTCCAGTTTTCCCCGTCCCACCCTTGCCCTGTGCTTCGAAAGCGATGCTTGGCGATGTCGTGTTTGTATCCTGCCGCTTGCGTCGCTGACGTTTTGCATCTTTTTGTCCCCAAGTTTTCCTACACTTCATATACATGCTGGATAGGATTCGACTTGCGCGCCAAGTCCTGATCCAAAACCCTTCGCCCATCTCTTTGATATTGTTACGCTGCTAAGAATACTCAGTGCGTCTCGAGGTTCGCAGCCCGCTGAGCTACTCCGGAGACCTTAGGGGACCTGAGTCGATGAGCGCCGACAAGGACCAAACCACTTTGAGGGCTACCCTTAGTGTCGTCTGGGACGACTGTATCCACGGTTGCCTTTCCTGTAAAAGCCACCGTCATTGATACCTGGGATATATCTGTCGCCCATGAGACGATTGTTTTAGTATCGTCTCTCACGATCGTCGCTGCGCGAGCCGAAGGTTCCACGGTCGCCTTGCCTGTAAGGGCCGCCCTCATTGATACCCGGGAGGTACCTATCGCTTAGGGGACGAGGGTTGCGACGACCATTGCCACCGCCGCCGCCGCCGCCGCCGCCGTTTCTTCGATTGCGGCGAGGGCCTGATCCGCGGTGGGGTCCGCTGTCGAAGCCCCGTCTGCGTTGCGCATCTCTCTCTCTGTGCGGTGGGCGAATGCCGACAAAGACTTCTTGGCCGCGGTCGACGAAACTATCGCCTTGCTCGAAAGTGTAGCGGTTGATCTCGGTCTCGGGGCCCATGTCGCGCTTAAGGTCTTGGGTGTAGAATGAACGCATGTTGCGGATTCGTCTGCTGGCCAGATCGTCGGAGACGGGCTGGAATGTGATCGGAGGGTTCTTGCGCGTCGTTTGGACAGGGCCTCCTGGGAAGTTTTGGATCTGACGAGAGCCTCTGCCTCCAGGGCCGCGGGGCGGGTCCCGGTCTCCTCTGGGTCCAAGGGGCGCTCCCTCTGTGCCTCTGGCCCGGGGTCCCAAAGGAATCGCGTTCACGTCCTTAACAGCGGGCCCCGAAGGGATAGGTCTGGTAGGTTCGGGGGCGGCTAGCGCGGGCGGAGGCGCGGTGCCCGAATCCAGGCGGGCAACGACGAACCCATCGTCCTCACGATCGAAAATGACCTCCCAGCGAGCTCCTCTCCGGCTCTGTCCCTGAGTCTCTTCCTCGTCAATCCACTCACGAACCTTCTCGGGAGGAACAAAGTCCACCCAAAGTGGCTTGCGCTCACGCTCATCGGGCCAGATGACGTCATGTAAGGCGTTGCGGACGCGAGAAGCCTGAGATGTGGTTTTGAAGACCGCAAAAGCATGAGTCCTAATCTGGTCGACGAAGAACTCCTCGATATCGCCTTCGTTGGGATCGGTGCCGGCCGGAGTCGCAAGCTCAAGCAGATGAGCCTGAACCACGTTCTCGCGAAGAGGCCTCATGAAGTTCTTGATGTAAAGAGCTCTGGTTGCAGGGTGGACGGATGGCTGCACGTCGTGCTCATACTCCATAGCATTGCCTGCTCCCTGCCCGATAGGGGACTGTGTATCATTCGCGTCCTTGGGTTGGTCTGCGATGTCTGCTGATTCGGGAGCCGGGACAGAATCATCGGCAGCCGTAGTCGCGGGTTCATTCTGCGCCTCATCGTTTGTTGTCATTGCGACGTCTTCAACATCTCCCTTAGTCTCGGGTTCGTCCTGTTCCATGGGCTCGTCTTCAGGCTGGGGTACATTCTCGGAAACGGCCTTTGCATCATTGGCGATATCTTCGGCAAGACTGGTGTTCTCCACCAACGCGTCCTTGATGTTGCTGATGACCCCAGTCACGCCAGAAGGCTCTGAAGATTGCACTTCGTCGTCCTCTTGCGCCTTGAGGCGTTTGCGGGAGGCGTCCTCCAGGGGCTCGGCAGGGCTCTCTGAACGGCGCTTTCGCTTTTGAGCATCCTGAGCTATCTCGGCAGGCGCAGGAGGGGTTATTTCGGCCGAAGGCACGCCTTCTTGAAGTGCAGCCGGGGCATCTTGTTTATCGTCACTCTCGGTGGCTACCGCCGGAGCGTCGCTGTTGGTCTTTGAAATTGGGGAGGCAGACTCGGGCGCGGGCGCGGTTTCGGGTTCGGCAGGCGCAGCATCAGGTTCGGCATGCGCCGATTCCTTGGGGGCTTCGTCGACAGAAGCAGAGTCCGCAGACGGCTCCTCAGCTTCTATAGCCTGAGGTTCGGAAGTCTCAGTGGGCTCGGGTTCGGAGGCCTCCGCCTCGTTCTCGGCGGCTGCATTGCTGGCATCGTCTTCGGTGAGTCGCGAGACGAGGTCCTGCTTAAGGCCGGCTATGGCAAGCCCTCGCCGCTTCAACTCAGCCTTGAGTTGGACGACGGTTTGCTTGCTCCAGTCCTTCATCGTGAATAATTGCTGCGTCGCAACGAGTGTCGCATAGCTCGAATGCTAGATAAAATTGAAAAAGTGATATTGGGCGCGTGATCAGAGCGATATTTGCGCGTTGCCGATGTTGTTTGCGCGTGTTGCGATGTGTCAGGTTGGCGATGCTGAGCAGAAGGTGGACAACCGGGAAGGCAAGTCGTCGTTGGGTCGCTTCCAAGTTGAGCGCGTCGTCGCGACCTGAAAAATTGCCCCGTCATGCAAATCAGAGCCTCTCCACTGAGCTACTGGTACTTGGTACGCTAAGGTAGACAAAGTCGCTCTAGTGCAGGGGTTGCCTCCCACCCTCACAGTGATCGATCCCGTCTGGGAAGGATGTCATCTCTGCGCGCGGCCCCACAACTTTTCGCGCCGTCATCTGCCGGGAGATCAATCACGTGGTTCAAAGCGTTGACTTCGTCTCAAGTCTGGCATTTTGCGCGCCGCCCTATGCTTGAGCGCAATTTGAACATTTGCTTTGTTTTCTAGAGCTAGAGCTACGAATTTTTTTTTACACCTTGCTCTGATAATTTTGAACATGAGGAAAGAAGTGACAAGGGATACCCGATGGCTCCTGCTTCTTCTGTTCGCATCAACATGACTAAGCAAAGATCAGACGGTGAAGCCAGTTGAGCACGGGCCAGGTATCCATTCTAGCAGCGTGGCAGCATGGCGCCAGCCGCCAGCCGCCGTACCTTAGCTTAAATCTTGGAACCTGGGCTATTTTTTTGACCTCACCGCGTCGACATTAATTGAAAGGGAAATTCCAACGGCTTTTGTCTCGCGCCGTTTTCGTCGCGAACAATGCCACAGGCCCTTTGCGCCTTTCTGCTTTGCAACTTTCTGTTCAAGGGACAACAGAGCTCCGCCATCTCCCTGGCCTCCTGCCTTGCTGCGCGGTTTTGCCGCAGATGGTTGAGATAAAAATTGCTACAGATGAAGAAGCGACAAGTGTCGGCTCGACAAAGAAATGCATCTCTACGGCTTCTCTCGGCAGGCACGATCGTGAGATATCAAAAGACGTGATTTCCCCAGCACCAGCCACCTGCCAAACACAACCACCAGACTTCAAATCCCTACACGCCGCTCATCCTTATTATCCTCCAGAATCATCTCACAAAACCTCATACTTTCCAATGGATCGGCCTTCATCAGGCTCCGTACGGAGTATTTCGCCATTTCAAACCCCCCAGCACTCCCGCCTTCTGGATCACAGCTTTCTCGGCGCGACGCCTCTCACGGAGACTCCGGCAACAAGCGCAAGCATCGGCAGAGGGGGTACTCCTGGTTCGGACAGGGTCTTGTCAGGCCGTGTCAAAAAGTCGACTCACAGAACACCTTTGCGCAAGGAAGATGTTCTCAGTGAGAAGGAGAAGGGGGAGGAACAGCGGCAACTGAAAGAGATGATGGAGGAAGTGAAGCTCTTTCCTAGAAGCGACAGTTGGGCCGATGACGAATTCAAACTGTTCAAAATTCTGTTCATGAGACAATACAGCCCTCTGCTGCCAGGTGACTGGCAGATGAGCTTCAGAGGCATCCCAATTCCCGATATTCTATTTGCCAGCTCCGTTGCACACCCACCCATCATCAACACGCGGTCCGGCAACGATTTCAAAGGTGGGGTTTGATGCTTCAACTTGATGGTATTGAGTGCTAACTCGGCTCCAGCGACGAAAGCTTTGGCTCGCCTCATTGACCTGACGAGAGAGGTTCGAGGCTTGGCTCAGACAGGCCAAAGGCACAGAGCGAGCGCGCTGATCACGAAGAGACTCCAGGAGTACGCCAAGTGGGCTGAGCACGACGGAGAGTACGACACACTTGATTACGTGCCGAACATCATTATCGACGCCGTCGACACGTCTCAGACGCCGCAGGCAATTGAGGAGCACATGCAGAACCGGCTAAGAATCGCCGCCGCAAGTCAACGCGCTCACTGGAGAGCTGAACGGGCACCTGAAAGCGGTCATGAGGAGAAGGAAGAGAATGGGTACGCGTCAGAAGTCGACCCCGAGGAGGCTGAGCCCGAGGACAACAGGATTGTTCTTGTGCCGGACAAGTACCCGACGCCGTCACCGCAAAAGGCCGACTCGCCTCCGTCGACCCCGCATCGAAACGGGATCAACGGCGATGGCATCAGCGAGCATAGCAGCCCGAGCGAAAACTCCGAGAGCGCCGAGCAGCCGGACGAACTCTGGGCCGGCGAGTATACGCGGCGCCCACCTGTCATTTACGGACTGTTCGTTGTCAACACATCGGTCATGGTGCTCACTATTGACTCGGCAAAGGAACAGGACGCTGCTGGGAGTTACCAGGTGGAAGTCGGCTTCAGCAAACGTGGCCAGGACGTGTGGAACGCGATCACCATTGCCATCGTTGTCTGTCTGGCCAGGGACACCATCGTGGAAATGAGGAAGAACTTTGAGACTTCGGTTTTGGACGAGTCGAGCGACCCTGACGCTTGATATGACGGTATGAATGATATGAGGCCCCGGCACGGCAGCGAGCGTCGTTTGATCTTTCTTTTCTCTTTGTTTACGGCGGCAAGCAGTCCTTTGGAATGCGTATACCCATTTCTGTTTTGGCGAACGCTGCAGATACCCATTTCCAGAGTAGAATCCTTGGCAACTATGTTCCCCAACAAGGCATCATAAGATTAGCTGCATCCTTATTTCTCTAAAGATCATCCGTACTGTGCGCTCAGCTGAGCAGATGGCATGACTTTCACTGGGCAGGGATGACATTCCAAAACTAGGCGATTGGCTCGTCAATCTGGGGCATCGTTACAAGCCTTGACGACCCCTCACTTGGGACATGTGCGCATTATCGACAAGTGTCTTGATCCTGACTTCACGGCTCCTATCACCGACCTGAAGCGCCGAGCCTTGAGACGAATTCGTCGGATCCGGCCCTGACGGGGTCCAAGTCGTCCCGCGACCGATCCTGGCTCCATGAGGGTGCTCGGCTCTTGGCTCGGAGTCATGCAGATCGGAGGTCGGCCGCCGAAGCAAGAGAAAACACACAATGTGACGAAGCAAGGCAGAAAAGTCGACGACTCTAATCAATTCGCCTCTTAACACCGAGGATGGCGCTGTACGACCTCGGGATTACGTATCCTGTTTTTTCGTAATGGCCTTGGAGGGGTGCCGACATAGGACACCGACTGCCTTATTCGTCACCGCCACGATTCCCCATACCGCAAAATGCCCCGTTGCCCTGTCAGCTTATTCAGGTCGCCTGTCACTGGGCCATCGCCTTGCCCGTCCTGCAGGCCAGGTTCTCGGAGCCGGATTCCGGTCCACTACGAGCTGCAGGTACTTTGGGGGCCTTTTCTCACAGTGAGGGAAGGGAATGTCAAGGAAGCGTCTGGTGGTGTGCTGCGTGGAGGGATGATAGGTCAAGAGCCGAGCCATCCTGCTCTGATTCGGCCGGGGAAGGAATCGAATTTTCACAATGGAGGGCTGCCATTCTCGATTCTTGTGTCCTGTTCCCTGCGCTAGGGGTGGCTGGCGGCGGTGTAAGTCAAATCCTGCTATTTCAAGACTTGACATGTGTGTAGTAGCACACGCAGTAACACATCATCCTGCTGCTGCTGCTGCTGCCGCGGCGCCGCCTTTGTCGGGCTCGGAGAGCGAGCTGGCCCAGCGAGGTGTGTTGCATTGCATCCTGGGAGGGCTTACTACGACAGAGTATGGTACCTTCTGGGGCCCTGTACCTTGGTCGATTCCAGAGCGCTGGAGGGGAGGGGACCGGAGACCGAACTGGCGGGCATAGCGCTGCGCGAGGGTGGATTTGATTTGTGACCTAGACCTGGGCTTGATGAGGAGGGGACCATTGCCCTTCTCTCTCTCTTTTTTCTGCCGTATCTCGCTTGGCCGACGGGAGTGTGCCGCGCTGATGTGAGAGATGATCGGGTTGTCTAATCTGATGTGATGTTGTCTTCTCAGACGGGGGGACGGGTGGGATGGGACGGTGCCCAAGGATACCTGACTGTAGATCAATCTGTTTGCTGGAGGTGCAAGTCATGGCGTGTCGGTGAAGTCCTAGGGCACAAGTCAGTTGGCGTGACATTCGGCTTTACTGAGAGAGCATTAGAGTTCAAATTCTTTCCTCCGGGGCCCAAGGGTCTGGCGCAGAACAACATGGAGACAGCGTTGCTCGCCAGACGTGCCGATTGATCCATTCTCGAGACAAGCAAATCAGAGCGTGCTGGCGGATGGAGTAGTCCAGGGTGTCCAGGGGAGCCGGCCCAGGCCAACCGGGAAAGGCTAATTACGGCGTATTGTTCGGGTTTAGGCTGGAGATTTAGGGTAGATAGGTCGTGTCATTTGCTCCCCGGCTGTCGTTATCTCGCCATTGCTCGGCTAGATGTGATTATTGATGGTTGTGTAAGGGGAAAGAAAAGGGGGCATGATGATGAGGACAAATGAAGGAATATTGACTGCGCAAAGACGACAAGGTCGTGAACGCAAAGTTAGTTTGGGGAGGCAGGACAGCGACAAAACAAATCGAAAAAGAACAAGGCGAATGAAACAAACATGCTTGAAATATTCCCCAAACAGCATTAGTTCGACCCTCCGTGTCATCAATGCCGCGATGCGATGCTGGACTGGACGCAGCAAGGTGGACTCGAGTCGGGTGGATATTGCTAAACTCGGTGGACCACGCACCCATGTCTTGAGTGTCTAGCGACATGCCACGGGCGGCCAATCAGCAGCCACATGTTGTAATCCGTGACCTCTCAGCCCAGATCACCCAACGACGGGCTCCGATTTTCCCCCATTCTCGTCCGTCACTCGTCATTGGGAACCCAGCGTGGGCTGTCTGTTCTCGTGATTTCTGCCAGCGCCGCGTACAGTTGCACGTTCTCGTCCGCCCATCACCATCGCCCTGTTCGCCCTTGTCGCCTCGTTGTGTGTGTGTGTGTCGAGGTACACCACGGCCACCACGCACATCGCTACCACGCTTCCCGCCACTAGCTCAGCGTCCGTCACTTGTCAGGTTCGCTACAGACTCGCTACCGCCTAGCAGGCTACAGCCTCCAGGTCCTCCTCAGAGTCTTGCACCCACCAAGCCAGCCCTCTCACCGCCCGGTGAACCCTCGCAAGCGCCTCCCAGCGCACCGCCAGCCGGGTACGGGTACGGTGCAGCGTGTACGGGTGCCCTGGATAGCCACTGACTGCCCACTGTCAGAGTCGTCTCCCACGAGGGGCTCTTACATGTCCGTCATCATCACCAGCAACACTTGTTGTCTCCTCCTCACCAGCATGCACTCGAAATCACCGCTCTATCCCTCCTAGGCGCTCGTCATCTCCTCACAACCCTCTCCTCCTCCTTCCCCAACCCAACCCCTATTCAGCGTAACTCGGCTTCTCAAGCCCCCCGGGCTCTCGGCCCCTCCATCTCTCACACCACACTGTGTTCGTACAGGCAACCCGAACACGGCGAACCCCTTCGTCCCTTGGATCAACGGTGGCGACCCTCTGTCTCTTCTCAGTCCCCCGGCCGCCGATTCCGCCTTCTTGCTCCGTCATCCGGTTCTCCATATCCCTCCTGACCTCTTGTCGTCGACTGTGGACGGGGCAATCCCTCCCCTGAACCATCCTCCGGCCTGCCGACTGTCGAACCACCTTTGCAACCGTGGTGGGGTTGTCTAAGTTTGACCTGCTTTTGACTTCTTTCCCTCTTCCTCTACCTCCGTCGACCGCTTTGCCCGTTGAAGTATCCTCTTACCTCCGAGCCAGCCTGTCGCCTTCCTCCGGTCTGAGCCTCTACTGCTTACGAAGTCATCAAATCCCCCGTGATCGATACCTCGGTGAAGGCTTCTAACAGCAAACCCCTGAATACGAGCCTCTCGGATCTACTGGTCTTGCGGTTTGATACAACACAGACGCCTGCCGCAGACATCCACCTCGCACCCACGACCGAGCCGCGCTTCTTCGAATGGCGATGGCCGATGGCATCTCGTCGGCGGCTCAGGGTTCGGCCAAACAGCCCCCCTCGACCATGCGAACCGCCCTTCCATCACGGCGCATGTCCCCGAAAGCCCGAGACGGAGGGCAGCATGGCGCCGTAGAGCACGCGAGAATCCCCAGCCCCGGCCCCAGTGCCGACAACATCGACTCGACGACCCTGCGCCCGGAAATGCGACGCAGTCCGTCGAGCGAAGCCACTTCAATGTCGGTCGCCAGGAGTCCAGCCTCAGTATCCAGCGACAGTTCTCCCCAGGCGAGAAGGACGGAAGCCAGACCCAGCCCGGCACCGACGACAGCGAGTTCTGCATCCGGGCAAACCGGCCAGGTCTGCAGGTAAGGAGACGACAGCCAGACCACCCCCTTTTCTGCAACGAGACTAACCAGCCGCAGCAACTGCGGTACAACGAGGACACCGCTGTGGAGGAGATCGCCTCAGGGAACGACGATTTGCAACGCTTGTGGCCTGTACCAAAAGGCGAGAAACGCTTCGCGGCCAACTAACCTGAAGAAACCGCCGCATCTTGTTGCTGCTACACCAAGGACCGCTCCGCCAAAAATCGCCCCTGCGCCTGGCCCTGGACCGAAATATCTCAGCGCTCCCGCTCCAACGTATGTCACCGAGGAGCAGGCCCCTTCAGGGACCTGCCCAGGCGGTGGAAAGTGCAATGGTACTGGCGGCGCAGAGGGTTGCAGCGGGTGTCCTGCCTACAACAACCGCGTGTCGAAATCTGCTCACTTGAATGTTGTTCAGGGGCAAGGTTGTGGCGGCGGCGGCGGTGGCAGCTCCTCGAGTCAGCAGCAGCAGCAGCCTGAGCCCATGGCAGTTGACGACCCCGCGGCTCCCGTTGACATTGCTGCTCTGCAAATACAGGGACAAAATCCAAACACGACCGTCGTTATCGCCTGTCAAAATTGCAGCACGACCGTCACGCCCCTGTGGCGACGTGATGAAAGTGGGCACACGATTTGCAATGCTTGCGGTATGTGCCGTCGAAATCTGGGGAAGATCTCGATCTCGATGTGCTGACATAATTAGGTCTCTACTACAAACTTCATGGAGTCCACCGGCCAGTCACCATGAAAAAGTCGACAATCAAGCGAAGGAAACGAGTGATTCCCTCTTCGTTTGGCGGCGAGTGGACTGAAGAGATGCTCGACGGATCAGAAACGCAGAGCATGGCGCCTGAGGGCAGCCCGGAAAGAGGCACGATGAACGAGGACGGGTCTATCAATCTGGGTTTTCGGCATCGCCAGGAGGGCCCCCTGGCTATGCTACCAGATCCTCAGATGCGCCCCAACAGGCAAGGGTCCCCTCTGCCATCGGCGACCGACCTGGCAGCCTATCAATCATCGATGCCGCGGACGTCGCATCCCTACCCTGGATCGCTGAACGACGACAACCGACTTGCGCCGATCACATCGCTGACCGCAATTGGCGAACGTCAATCGTCTCTGTCGCCTGCGTCGTTTCTCCCGCCATCGCGCAAACGGTCCTTGTCTGCTGAAGGAAACCCGGCGGGTGATGGTGGCCCCGACACCTCGAAGCGGCTGTCGTCCATCAAGTCGATCCTGAACCCCACCGACGGGGACGAGAGCCCTACCTACCACTCCGGAGGCGAGGACGCCGCTGAGCACTACGCCCGATCTGCAATGTCTCCCGCCGGCTCGGCGCCGAGTCCAGGGTCCTACTCCAACACTCGCCTGACGCCCCTGCCCTCGCCGGGGCCCAGCAGCCAGACAAGCCATCCGGGCTATAGCAACCAAGAGAGTGAGAGGGCGAGGGCCGAGAAGAGGGCCGCTCTGACTAGGGAGGCGGAACGGATGAGGGAGATGCTCGCTGCGAAGGAGCGGGAACTTGCGGAACTGAACGATTGAACGAATCTTCCAAACGATACACACGAAAAACGGGATCGGGATATCGGCACGGGGTTATCATGTGCGCGCACATCATGGCTTTGGAGTTGCTTGTGTGAATTTTTGAAACAGGGAGATGGTGGGCGGTAATCTTGTGGTTTTTGCGCGAAAGTCCAAACGGAGTCATTTTGCTTTGCTTTGCTTCTTCCATTCTTCTTCTTACTTCTTTTTTACCCCCGGCGAAACGAGAGAGAGAAAAACAAAAACGGACAGGTCTGGCCTTTACAGGAAAAGGGAGAGGGTGGTGTTGCGCATCTTGGCGCTCAAAACAAAACTGCATCTTATCTGTCCCGGCGTGGCTCACGACGCGGCGGCGTTTCTTCGTATTACGACGACCAAAAAATCCCTTGTTTTTTGTCCTTTTGTATTTGAACGGGCTATGAAGGGCAAATGCTTCTTTCAAGAGAAAAGGGGGGAGTTTGAATAGTCTCTTCTGCTTTTCCATGGTTTAGATATCGGACCATCGACTGGTAATGGGCTCTACTAGGCCAGGGTAGTGGGACAGACGGCCTCGATGGAGAAAAATTCAAGCATGGCAATTGTCATTGGACAAGATGCCGCGTACGTTGCTGTTTTCCGCCGCAAAAAGTAAAAAAAAGCGAGCAAGTTTGCACGTCGAGTTGTTCAAGAAAAAGGGGTCTGGGACATCCAAGGTTGGTTCTGTGTTTTCGAGGGCAAAAAAATCAGGTCTGTTAGACTAGCCATTACGGATCCCAAACAATACCCTGCTTTTACCGGCCTCCTTTGTTCTCCTTACACCATCTAAGAAATAAGTGAAATTCATACAATTGCGCCCACCGCAAAGCAGACGCAACATCTTCCCAACCACTGACGCAAGTCCCACACCATGCGCAAACTCATACCAGTAGCGCTTTACAAGTTTCCGAATACACGCAATGTACAGCGGGCCCGGCGGGCCAGACATCCAGAGGGGGTTTTCTGTTGGGTTTTACAGTGGTTTCCCTTCTTCGTCGGATCTGCCCTCTGCCTCTCTTCTCGGTTCGGTTCTGTTCCCCATGCTTTGTCGCAAGGCCGAAGGTCGCGTTCCCCTCTCTTTTCAGTATCTTGACAATTCGAAAAATCCTCAGCAAATCCGGTTCACATCGTAGCCATCTCTGACCCGTGCCTCCCGCCCCAAAGAAGCTTTGGGAGGGAAACGCATCCGAGATGGGCTTTTTGGTATGTTGTAAAGGGGGGCGGCTAGCTTACACCTGCTCTGCTCCCCAGCCGCCGTCGGCCTCGCGCATGTTGGCTGGCGGCTCGATCTGGGGGACGAACTCGAGGGCGGCGTAGGCGACGCCGATAATGCCGATGATGGAGCCGGCGAGGATCTTGAAGATGCCGTTGTTGATGAGGATGGAGCCGATGAAGATGTAGACTAGAAGCGAGCGTCAGGATCGCAGGTTCTCCAAATCGGGGAGGGCTGCCAGGCTTGAACTTACAGATTCCACGGCCGATGAAGGAGAAGAGGAAGGAGGCGTAGCGGGACACCTGGGGAGGAATCTGGAACTCTGCAATTGGGTTAGACGGGCTTCTGGGAGCTGGAGACAAGGTCAAGTACCAAGAAGAGCGGTGCCTGTGTCCAAGAGGTTAGCTTTGGTTCCCGATCCGACTGTGGTTTCTCGGCAGGGCGCAAACTTACAGAGACCGAAGATAATGACGTAGGCGCCAACAATGATTCCCTGGCTACAGGCGGTTGTTAGTCGGGTCGTACAAACATGGACTGCGTCCCCTTGTCCACAGAATTTTTTGATGCGCGGAGCCGTGCGCGCGCGCTGCGAGATAGCTTCGCGGCAGCGATGCGCAAGCACAGGAGATGTCCGACGGGATCGGCTGAGGGCGAGGACACGTACAAGGAGAAGTCGAAGAATTGGGCGATACCACCCAGGACCATAACGGTCGCGGTGACAAGGTTGACGATGCGGCTGTTGGGGGCGATAAGTTAGTCCATGGCAATGCGATGGGGTGTCCGGGGGGCACGTACAAGGCGTCGGAGAGCTCCATGTTGGCGATTTAGCTTGGTGGTGGTGGTTTCGGGAAAGTTGATGGGCGGAAGGGGGATATGTAAAGGAAGAAGAAGGGGAAGAAGAAGCTGACGTGGATGGAGACGGAGACGCCAGGCAACTGGATATCGCGGGTCTTTGGGGATGGGGATGTGTGAGTGGGAAACGTGCAAGGTGGGTGCGAAAGGTGTGACGTCCGGAGAAGAGGCTGACGAGTCAAGGTGCAGCACTTGTGTCCAGTGTGTGTTGTGCTTTGCTCCTGAAGCTGGCAAACCTGGCAGATTAGATACAAGGAGTGCAGCTGTGGATACTGCGGCGGGGGTAGGTACCCGGTACTTTGTTAGCTGTTGCCGTGCTGCTGCACCAAACAACCCGAACACGTAGCAGTGCCAACAGGAGGCGCATGTCACCAGCCACACCCAAGCTAACCCACCAGCCTCTCACAGAAGGTTTTTTGACACTGACATTTGAAAGCTCTGCGACCGCCTGCCTGAGTTGGGGGCCAGCAGGGGTTCAGCGACAATCGCGACGTCAATTGGTGTAGAGGCAAGCTCATTACCTCAGCCGAAGCAAGGTGAGAGCTTCACTTCAACAGCTCCCACTTGATTGATGGTCTGATATTGAGGACTTTTCGACAACGGGTTGCTGGTCTCATTGGCTCTTTCGCTTACTACGATGTGAGCGCAATCAACTGGAACTTTCTTTTTCCCAATATTTGTACAACAAATTTTGTTTGATGTTCCCGTCATGTTAGCCCTCCGAGCTTCAGTGCCTAGGCAGAGCCACCTCGGCCGGCTGCCGGGGCGAGCTCTGTATGTTGGTGTCTTGAGTTTCCGGAGGTCGATACACATGCCTCCCGTGCAGACGAAGCATCACTCTGCGATTAAGGATATTAGGAACATTGGCATCATTGCTCATGTTGACGCTGTGAGTGCGCCATTCACAGCTTGCAGGATGAGATTGCTGATGACCTGAAGGGTAAAACGACCACCACTGAGCGCATGTTATACTATAGCGGCGTGACTCGTCGAGTTGGAGGTAAGAACTTTTGTGAGGGGTCGTTCTGGTGGATGAGAGTTGCGGATGGGCAGTGAGAGTCTGCAGGATCATGAGCTGATGAGAGGATCCAGATGTCGATGCCGGAAACACCGTAACGGACTTTCTTGACTTGGAAAGAGAAAGGGGCATCACGATTCAGTCAGCAGCCATCACTTTCAACTGGCCTCTACCAGAAGACTGCCAGCCTGGAAAGCCTCCCAAGACTATCAACCTCATCGATACCCCCGGTCATCAGGACTTCAGATTCGAAGTCGACAGGTGTCTTCCTGTTCTTGATGGTGCAGTGTGCATCATTGACTCTGTGAAGGGTGTGGAGGCTCACACAGAGAGAGTGTGGGCTTCTGCGCATGAGCACAAGATCCCGCGTATCGTCTTCGTCAACAAACTGGACCGAGACGGCGCATCATTCCGCAAGTCGGTGCTTGAGATTGGTTCTCGTCTCGGCGGATGGCCACTAGTATGTCAGATACCATGGTGGGAGGGCGACCAATTCGTCGGCGTTGTCGATATCATCAACCGCGTCGGATACAGGTGGAAGGCCGAAAAGCAAAAGACAAAGTACGAATTCGCCGAGCTTCAGGAGGTGCTTTCGGGCAACCCTCTTCTTGCGGAGATCGAGACGGCTCGCGAAAAACTGATCGAAGGAGTCGCCGAGTGGGATGAAGCCATTATGGATCTCTTCGTTGACGATCCCACCAAGATCACCAGTGAAATGCTCAAAGAGGCTGTCCGCAACGTCATTCGCAGCGGCGACGGAAACGCCATCCCCGTCCTGGCGGGTGCCAGTTTCCGACACATTGGCGTCGAGCCTCTGATGGACGCCATCGTCGACTACCTGCCTAGTCCAGACGAACGTCCAGAACTCGAGGTTCGCGTGGGGGCCAACAAACAAGAGCTCCAGAAGCTTCTTGATAACACTAACAAGCATAACAAGAAGGCCAGCCACGGCCAGGTTGCTGCTGTAGCGTCTGTCTTCAAGGTCTTCCACCATCCCAAGGAAGGAACTCTGAGCTTCGTCCGCGTTTACCACGGCGATCTTCACCGGAACTCGTCTACCTGGAACACCCACATCCAGCAGTCGGAGAAGCCTTTCGGTCTGGTACAAATATCTGCGGAGAAGACCGAAGACGTGCAGCATCTGGCAACGGGCCAAATTGGTGCCATCAAGGGGCTGAAGAAGGCTCGCACGGGCGACACTCTTCTCGCATCTGTCGGCAACAAGCAAGTTCCAGATAGTCTGAAGCATGTTCACATAAGACCGCCCGAGATCCCCCCAGCGGTTGCCTTCCTTGCCATCGATCCTCAGGGCATGACTGCCGCCAAGGAGCTTGAGATTGCCCTAGACAACGCATCCCGAGAAGACCCCAGTCTCAGATGGACGCGCGACGAGAAGACTGAGCAGTTCATCCTCCAGGGCATGGGCAAGCTCCACCTTGATATCGCGGTCCACAACCTTAAGCAAAACCCCAAGGTCCAAGCCGATTTCGGCCCCATTGAGGTCGACTACAAGGAGTGCATCACTGCCCCGATCGGACCTCACCACGTCACATATGACAGAGTGGTCGCGAGCAAGTCTGGCAGGGTGTCATGCAGCGCGACCCTTGAGCCGCTTGAGGAGCACCACCGGCAGGCCGCCCTTGAACCAACTGTCGAGCGCGATGGCAATATGATCCATGTCATCATCGACTTACCCGAAGAGGGCTATTTCCCCAGCTTTGACCCTGAAGAAGCCCGTCAACAGCTAATCAACGGAGTAGTCGCCGCACTCGCACGTGGTCCGCGCCGCGGTTCACCTGTACAGGGCTGCCACATCACAATTAACGTCGATGCCACCGAGGTTGAGAACCCATCAGGAGGACACTTCACAGGCGCCGCAAGCCGTGCTGTTCGCGAAGCCCTCCGCGAAGCCCACACCACGCGCCAGGTGGTTGGTGTTATGGAGCCTGTCATGCTGGTGCACATCAGCTGTCCCGAGGCCGCGGCGGGCATGGTGCAGCACGACATCAGCTCTGGCGCGGGAGGCCATGTGTTGGAGATCAATGACAAGTCTGCCGAGTCGAGTTCAACGATTGATGTCAGCAGAATATATGCTCCCCCGGACCCTTACGACAGTGTCGCATCCCTGAGGGGCAAGAAGTCCATGGCCAGGACGGTGGAGATCGTGGCTAAGGTGCCGTTCAAGGAGGTCCTCAACTTTGATGAGCATTTGAGAGGCAAGACTGGCGGACGGCACTCGATGACCATGGCGTTTGATAGCTTCGATCGCGTCGTGGGCTCTAGAGAGAAGGCCTTATAAAGATAAGAGGCGCGATGTACGATATAATCCAAAAGCGAGGTACCGATACACGGTAATTGTGAAGAGAAATTTTCAAACATATCCAACTCATTAATCGAATGGACATTGAACATGGACTGTGGATATTCCCAAGGAAACAGTTGCCAGCGGACATCTTGAGTCAAGGGAAGATAACTAAGCCAGGTTATGAGAGGCTTTGAATCTCCGTAAGTAGTTAAATGAGCAAAAACAACAACGTGGGAACCTAAACAGAAATACAAATCAAATGTAGCACGACCTGGTTTCGATCCAGGGACCTCTGGGTTATGAGCCCAGCGCTCTACCCCTGAGCTACCGTGCTTGCACTGTGTTGATAGCCTTCCCCGTTTCAACACATAGGTAGGCTTAGCTGGGACCTCTCTTCGACAACGTCTAATCCATGCAACTCAAACTTTACTCAACAGAAACTATTATACGCAAGTAGTATTTACTCTAGTTTAAATCATAAGATTAGATATTAATTATAAACTTTATTAATGCTTATCTTATTTCTCAGACTTGTGATTTGATAGTTTTTCATCACAGCTGTATGTTCAGCCTTAAAATATAACTAAGGTAGTTAGTCGGCTTAAAATGACTTCTCGCTGTTATCATCACATATCAATTTAGTAATATGAGAGCGAGCTAGTCAGACAGCTAGATTCTCTAAAAAATAGGGGTGACTGAGCATTAATCATAGATATAGTGTTTGCAGCAGCAATGCCACATTCTTGCACGTCGCACACCTCGTATAGACTATATTGGAGAAATGCATGATTGGCCAACGATGCTGACATGCAGTCGACTTTCCCTGTCCCTCATCTCTCAGCTTCCTATTCGGGCGGAAGGAAAATCAGGCTGGCTCTCAGCAGTCTGTTGTGAGACAAGACAGGTGTAAGTAGGCTTGGCTGAGCATCTCGTACGTGGCGCAGCATCGGATCAGGCTGTGACGGGAAACACGTATTGAAGGAGCTGCCTCCTCACCTTGCGTGTTTTTGCGTGGTTGTGTTGGAAAATCAGCAGCCTCAGTTGATACAAACATGAAGCCGTTCGATCGCGCCGCCAAAATACTTGGAGGCTTTTTTGCTCTCAGAGATGGATTCGTTCCTCTTCGATCTCCTTTTCCGGAGAGTTTTTCTTCTGAAGCTTCCATAAAGCTGTTCATCGCACGGAACCGAGCTTCGACACATTCGAAATGGCTCCCCTCCGGTTGGCGTAGGATGGCACTTCTCAATATCGGAATACTTACGTTCACGATGCTCTTCCTCTGAAGTATTCTTCTGATCTCGATCGCAAAAACCGACAGTTTCATGCAATCTTGGCGATTCTTCACAGCGGGCTGTGGAAGGACGACCGTCACCAATACAATGCTGCACTTGCTGATCAACATTTTCTCGAGTGTTATGCTTGCATCCTCAAACTTCTTCATGCAAGTTCTAAACGCACCAACTAGATCGGAGGTCGATGCTGCTCACGCTCAGGGTAGATGGGTCGATATTGGCGTGCCGTCTTGGCGAAATGCTTTCATTCTTTCACGCTTCAAACGGCTCGCGTGCCTGAGCTTACTGTTGACTTCGGTTCCTATTCATATGATCTTTAACAGTTCTTTGTTCAAGATCGACAAACGTATGGGAGATTTCCATGCAACTATCGCGACCGAGGCCTTCGCCGATGGTGGCTCTTACTTTCTCCCGGGCGTAAGCATGATCACCAGCGAACTCTATCGCGAAGGCAACAACAACGATACTGGCTGGAAACGTACATTCGAGGATGATTTTGGCGACACCTCTCTCCTGCCAAGTTTTCAAGATCTCGCCACCAACAATTTTTCAAAGCAAACAGCCAATATGTCGGAAGCGGCCACTCAAGTTTCGAACTGGGATAAGCTCGGATTGACAGACTGCCAAGGACTCTTTGGTCAATCGACATGTACCGGGTTGAACAACTATCGCAACCTTGTCATAGTTCTGAAGGGTTCTGGGTGGAAAAGATCCGAACTCTGGAATCTTTCGGCCAGTGGCGAGGAAGTGTGGCAACCCATAGTGCCTCGAGACGAGTCGAACAACCTATGGTTCAGTTCGCAATGCAACATGAGAGGTACCCTGTCGCAAAACGGCTATGCCAGCTGCAGCACCAACTGTGACATATTTTTCCAGTGGAGCAAATCGAAGGGTGACAGTCGAACATTTCTCAAACTTTCGGCTTGGTTCCCAGCGCACCATAACGAATCGAATTGGAACGAAACACTGTACTCTTCCGTTAAGAACGACTTCATGCTGGGTTTCAATTCGGGTGACTTCGAGCTGGATCACTGCCGAGCGGAGCCGAGAGACAACATGTGCAGCATTGCCCTCGCCAAGCCACTGCTTCTCGTTGTTGTTGTCTCGATTCTCGTTAAAATATCCACCTGTATCGTTGTAATGTTGGTTCTCGGCAACGAGGAACCGCTCGTCACCCTGGGCGATGCTGTGGCATCGTTCATCTCCATTGAACCCCGGCCGAAATTCGTGTCAGGTCTAATGACTCACAATATCGTCCAGGACAGAGAAAGAGACGGCACCATCTATGAGCCATTGGGACCTCGCAAATGGTTCAGAAGACAGCATCATAGGTCCCCAACTGTTTCCACAGGAGCTTGGGTCAAAGCCTATTGCCTATTCATTCCGGGGTTTATTGTGTTACTTTTCATCGTTGTGGGACAGTTTAATATAGATATATCGTGAGTATTAACGCTGCTTGACCAGTCCCCTAAGGATATCTTAACGACGAAAATAATTGCTTACTTTATCTAGAAAGTGGAATAACACGGAGAATGCTAAAGTTATGGCCCCTATAGGTCGTGGATCTATCCATTTCCTCACTATTATAGTGGCCAACATCCCGCAACTGTATCTTTCCTCTTGCTACTATGCGATCAACTCATTGATCACCCAAATGGAGATGGGGTGGGAGTGGAGTCAGTTCTCAATCAAGTATTCTCCGCTGCGAGTCACGAAACCCAAGCAAGTCTGCAAAATGAACCCTATAGATACCTTAAGTGTCTAACCTTCTAAAGAGGCCAGCAAACGTCCACATTCCGTCTTCAACTGCCATACAAACTCAGCATTCCTTTGATAGTCTGCAGTGTCTTGGTGCATTGGTTGCTTTCAAATGCGCTCTTCATAGTAGTGTCACAGGGGAGTAAGCAACCCCTCAGCGAAGTTAGTTGTACAAATTTGGTCTAACGTGTCAATGATAGCATATTATGTTCTAGGCCCTTCAGACTACACAACCGATCCTGAAAGTCTTCCGGATGACGCTGCAATAACCCTCGGTAGCTCGAGAGCGCACACACTGGTGTTGTTCCTCATCGGTATAACGATGATGATCTGTCCAACGATTCTTTCGAGACAGAAGCTGCCAGGGCAGATGCCAGTCGTTGGCTCTAATTCGATGGCGATTGCAGCTGCCTGTCGAGTCTCCCCGCTATCTCAAGTTCCCACGCACTCAAACGAAGAGAATACCACACAAGATACTGAGCTTAAAGAGCTTGTCTCAACCACAGGCGAGGGTGTCGAAGGTGTAAAGGGGGCAGGCACGCCGAAAACAATGATATACTTCCCGCTCAAGTGGGGCGAGGTCGAGATGCCCAAAAACTGGCACGACCAGCCGGAAGGGTGCCGGGAAACGGAGGGAGTAGGCCATCTCAGTTTTGGCACTGTCCTGGACAACCCCCGTCCTCCGAAGGAAGGTCGCCTTTATGTGTGATAAGTATAAAGGAGAGGTCAATCTAGGCCCTGGCCTTTTCTCGCGTCGCCCTTCTTTACAGATCAGATCGGCCAATGCTGACTCCTTCATCTTGCGTGGATGTTCCTAGATAAGTATCTGAACACAATGTACAAAATCTTGTGGAAAGAGGCCTCTAGGCTTCTGCGCTTTTGCGCCATATGGGAAATTTCCAGGTCGAAATCGGACTTGGTCAGGCCGGACGGGGTGATATTGGTGTTGCTACTACTATAACTCCACATCGCATCTTCACCGTAAGGCCACTGAACAGAACGCCAGAGGAGCTAGGCAGCTATAGGAGTAGATGATGTATGCGACAGACTGTTTGCGTTTGGTTCTTGTGACATATCGAAGTCAAGATCACAGCTGATGAGGCGTGACTGGAGATGGAATCAGAATCAGCCTGAAGCATCGAGAGTTTCCGGTATACCAGCTAAGAACACAAGAGGAATCGATCGTATATGTTCTCGTCAATGTTATGTCCGGGACTACCGTGCTTTGTCTTGAGTAGGCCCAGTCGTGTGGGATGAAAGTCCGCTAGCTGCAGAATAATCCATCAGCTTGCATGTGTGAAAGGCGGGACTTCAGTCGGTGATCCTGCCCTGTACTCATGCCTGTGCGGAAGAACTTGTGCAGCCCGGTGAGAGGCGGGTTGTGTGACGGTGTGATGGTGAACAAGACCCAGCACCGAAGTGTCAGATTCTAGCGCCGTCGGACTGGACAGTAGCCGTGATCCTTATTGACTAGTCTGCGATCTGGTTTGTCAGTATCAATGAGGAAGAAATGGACATGCTGCATCGGGGAAGGTCGTTGATAAATTGTCCTACAATGACTTGACCTCACGTCATCCCCGGACATACGAGTAGCCAGGTTCGCAAGGACTTAAGACACCCCTTGGTGAATGACCTACTTGCCGATGGACTTCAACTACAGCCCTAGAGATCTCGACTAGGCATGGTAAAGTTGCTATAGGGCTCACGGTTGATGTGCTTGGAAGATCTGGTGAAAACAAGCAGAGAAATCAGACCGCATCTTCGGAAGCATCGAATATGACAAATAGTCTACGTGAACATGCCAAGCTGCAATACCCCAACAGAGGCCGCCGAGCCCGATAGGCGCCGAACACGCCTGCTGTGCCATGATCCTAGAAATTGGCGACGAAGAATATAGAAGAAACAGTTTCCATGTACCACCACGTGGCCGTAGACGTGGGACCCCGGAATGTCACTGATCCGCGAGGCGTTGACGATCATGAATGGAGGTTGGCCGGGTCGCGGGCCAGGGCCTGGCGATCCTCCCATGCGGATGGAATTATTGTCGACCGGACAATGCCAAGCTTTTTTGTTTCGTTTGTCAAAGAGGATGAAAGTTGGGACGAACCGACGGCTGCTCTCCCGTCGCTTGTTTTATTTTTAGGCGGCAATGGGAAAAACAAGCGCGCTGAAGGTGGTGTGCCGTGGGCTTGCATTGGCCCTGCAGAGGCCCAACACAGCCTCTGGATGCCCGGATTGACGCTCTCCGGGCGACCAAAGAGCCAATCAGAAAACGGGCGCACCCCAGCCCACCTTCTGTTCTAAGAAAGTTTACTCCTCCTCCCCCAAGCCCCCCATACGCAAAGTGGTCAAGGCCCGTAGTCTCGGGACTTCATCCGTCGACTGACCAATCCGCGCAGAGACAGCCCGGCCGGCCCTATGGTTTTCTGCAGGATTTCGACTTTTGTAAAGAGCAAGACCAATGACTCCAGCCTAGCGCTGACGGGTAGACCGGCTCCAGCAAGGCTTCCATCTGGTCGGAGTACACCACTCCCAGGAGGAACTGAATAGCTACGCCGCGTGCCATGTTGGCACATTCCCACGTCTTGCTCACTGCCCGCTGTATGGTGAGATGGCGGTCGGGTGCGTTCGTTGCCGTTGCTGACTCCGTCCCCCAGCCATGCTTGGGAGGCCGGGACCTTAGTGACGATGGATGATTTGGGTCCAAAATAGAGTACATCCACCAAGAATACATGGCAGCCTGTTCCTGAATACAGATTCAAGCAGGCGAGCATCACAGTATATAACAAAGCGTCATATCCCGAGTTCATGATACCTTCTCTTGCATCTCATCTCGCATCCACATCTTCACAGTTTCCTATCTGCTCCATTTCCTTGTTTCCTAGAGTCTGTCATCTCAGCTTTACACCAACCTAATACAAGTCATCCAATACACACGCAATAATCAAGATGCTCTTCACTCAGACCGCCGCCGCCGCCATCCTGGCTTTCGCCTCTTCCGCTCTCGCCGGACCCATCAGCACTCGCGATACCACCCCGGCTCTGAGCTTGACCCAACAGCTGTTCCTCGCTGATACGTGAGTCCTACAATACAACAACATCAAGCCTGAGCATCAAACTAACGAGAACAGCGCTGCCGACCGCTTCAAGCTCCTCCCGGATGACAAGCAGTTCGTCTTCGACTTCAACCAGAAGCAAGCCAACCCCGGAAAGGGTGGTGAGCTCGTCGCTGCCAACCGCAAGACATTCCCCGCCCTCGTCAGCACCGGAGCCGGCATGGTAAGTTCCCCCCGATACTCCCAGATCTTCCAACAACAAAGCTGACGACTCTTGAAGGCTGTCGGACGGGTCAAGCCCTGCGGCATGAACACCCTCCACGTCCACCCCCGATCCGTTGAGCTCCAGATCGTCACCGAGGGCCGCCTCATCACCGAGATGGCGCCCGAGAACGGCGTCCTCGCGGCCGACGGCAAGACCCGCCGCATCATCCGCACCGAGCTCAGCCCCTACATGATGACCCCCTTCTACCAGGGCTCCGTCCACAGCCAGTTCAACCCGGACTGCACCGACGCCATCTTCGTCGCCAGCTTCACCTCGGAGGACTTTGGCACCGGCCAGATCGCCGACGAGACCTTTGCCTTTAGCGACGATCTCATCGCTGCTACCTTTGGCCAGAGCATTGACGGCGAGGATATCGAGATGGTCCGCGCTGCTATTCCTGCCAGCATCGCCCTTGGTGTCGATGCGTGCTTGAAGAAGTGCAACATCAAGAAGCGTGAGATTTAAGGGGGTGACGTGGGACGTGGGATGTATATAACTTGCTACAAACGGGATTGGGATTGTGAGGGCATAGCGAGGGGCATGCATGGCATACTTCATGATGGCATTGGGCGGGAGCGCATCTGATTTGGCTTGGGTCGTGAGCATTGGGCAGGCGTTCTTGGCATTGGGTCATCTTCACTGGTTCTGTTCTTTGTTTGAATACTTTGAAAAATCACATACATGACGTTTAAAAATCTTTAAGAAACATATCATCTCTTCGCGAATACTGCCACAGCTGCGGCTTCTGTAATTGCTGTTGCCGCCTCTAACACTGCGACCTCTGTCCTTGTTCCCAACCCCCTTTCCAGCCTTGTGTAACTTGTAGAGACTGCCTAATTTTCCTGTGCTGGGGCGACTACTTTTCCTGCGGGTTAATATGTACTATATAGAGCAAGTATTGATGTCGTCGTCGTCGTCGCCGTCGTCGCTATCGTCACCGTCCGTTATTATCGTTCGTCGCTATTGTTAATTCTATCCGCTTTACTCCTACCATCCTCAGTCGGAGGAACCCGATAAACAGAAAATACAGTTTCTTTAGCACAGGGAAAATAGACGGCCTCTACGTATGACCTATATCCTAAAGCTTACTTGACTTACAAAGTTGGAGCCCCGGTAACAAAAGGCCACAGGCAAATTCATTGCTGTGTACTGTGTATGAATCAAAGTCTGAGCACCAGTGCTTTCGCTTTGATATTGCACAATGAAAACTGCGGTCTTCTTGAAAAGTTAATGCCTCTCAGATAAGCCCAGGAGGAGAAGAGGGACCAAAAGTCTCCATAGCTTCGTGGTTCCCGTCATGTAAGTCAGACGCATTCCTCGGCTGGTCCAGAATGGGTCTACGCGTGCCACCAGATGAACGAAAGGCAACGTGATCTAACAACAAGACGCTCTCATTGGGTCATGGGCGATAACGTCGATGGAGCAGAAGCAAACATCGCGGCCCCCGGATCTCAAACCTAGTTGCTATTACACAACTTGTCCCCAGAAGAATAGTCGATGAATAGAGATGAAGCCTCAAGAAAAGAAATCGCACATGCTCAACACGAGATTAGCAACTCAAGACACAGAAAGCTTGTGTTCAACCAGGCTCCACACGTCCAATCTCTTCGGTAGCGTTCCTGCCTTCTGCCAGAGATGCCGTCCCAACAATTCTCTATGTATCCCTTGAAATAGTCGGCTTCTCCACGCGCAAATGGGTGCAATTGTGTTTTGCCCGGTCTCTCCAGGTTTCTCTCGAGGGAAACAGCACTAACCTGACTTGGTCATCACATCGTTTTTACTTACATCTCGAATCTGACAGAATGACACAAGCCACCAAGGCCATGGAAGGCCGGTACTGAACGTGTATGCATGGGTGGACGCTCATCGTGAATGGGATGTAGCGAAGCCACAATGACGCATGCCAAGGTCGTTCCAGCGGCAGGAAATGAATTTGTGGCCTAGCGGCGTCTGTTGCTAGCAGTATTCACTTGGTGTTCTGCGCCAATATCGCGGACAGGGACGGCAGCCCGATGCTCAACAGTCTCCTCGCAACGTTTCCTAGATTTTGTCACAATTACCGTGAAGATGCTTTCATGAATCCACAGTATATGGCAGCTTGGAGAAGTTCACCTAGATGCAGACCTTGATAGAAGGCCTCAGGTGCCAGATGAGCCTCCTTCCATCCAGCGGACCCTTAGTGAAGCTGAAGTTATCCATTATCTACACGGAGCCGAAACTACAGCGTCTAGGTGACAAGCGTTGTTGGCCGTGCGATGACCGCAAGCTCAGAGATATTCTCTACGTCACAAAGTATGTCAAATCAAGACTGATCAGTTGGTGCTTGGCGCGGGGACGCGATGCCCCAGTCTCATTTAAGAGAGCGAGGATTAAGGCGGGCATGGCGTGACCTAGCCTGTTCGCGGCCCTTCGGAAGACCTAGCGCCTCAAGAATTGTCATCAGAAACTGCGAATGATCATCAATCAGTAATTGCGCTGTCAGCCTTGTGCGGGCTATTGGAAAATCCTTTCAGTCGAACAGAAGACCGTTGAGGACGTCGACTCCGGAGCGCCAACCATTGGCATGTCGCAATCTGGGACAGCTACACAGACGATGCCCACGATTTGAGTATGCGAGCATGGGAGATTCAAATCGCGGGCGCGTCTAAAGGGTCTGGCGTGGAGGTTTGGCTAGGCCGACTTGGGCACAGCTCGCTGGAGCGCAATTTCCTGCTCTGGCGATGGTGGCATCTGGCACCCCGGATCTCTCGCACGGCCAGCAAAGATGATAGATCGCATCCGCTTGCTGGCTGACAGTTGCTCCGGCGTTGGCTCGTTCACCTTGCCCGAGTCAACGAGACCGGGGCTGGAGAATCGTCGGAGAGAAAGAAAGCTCGGTCGCTTTCCTGGGCAAACGGCACGTGGGTTCTCACCAGTTGAGGGTCCTGGGACATGAGGCTCATGCAACATGTCCACTTGCCAGGATGGTCGGAACGCCCTTGCGAAGATGTGCAGTTGTGCTCGACAAGGCTCTCGCAAAGGGAAGCAAGCCCGAGGATTTTGAGGGGGAACCCGGATAGTTAAGGAGGTAAGCCGCAGGCGAAGTTGAAAAGGGTAAGAGCGTTTCGGTCTGTGGTTCAAGCCTGGAGGCGAGCGGTGCAGGGCCGACTCGACGTTGGAGTAAGGAAGTTAGGCGTTGGCTTTGGCTATTGGGGGCTTGAATCTTGATAGGAGAATCGGTCCACGGAAGGGGAGGAGGCGTCGTTTAGGCCTCGGCATGGTGGGGCATGTTCCAGATATCGTGAGCTGCGCTTCCAGAAGGAGAAGGCAAGACCGCTGGATCATGGCGTCGGTGTTGAAGAAGGCGTTGCTCCGCATTCCGCACTTTTGCATTCCAGCACGGCGAGAAATTCGGTCCAGGAGAAGAGTGCGAGATTCATGCAACCCTGCGAGGGAGGCGACCCATTCGTCGCACTATCGTGTGTTTTGGTGGTCAATTCAGGAGGTCGCAGCGACAACGGGACGGAGTGTGGGAGTCTGTAGTCGGGGTCGTGGTGCTCAGGGGAGAGCGAAAATTTCGTCGAAAAGCGGCAAAGCTGAGCCTGTCGGCCGAGTCGACTGCGACATTGTTTGCTCAAGTCGCACGTGGAATTAAGCTTGATGGATAAGATTGGATGACAGGTTCGCGTGTGACATTGCGACCGGCGCTTCTCATCAACTCTTTGAATGGGCGACTGCCAATTTGTCACTCGTCTGCACGCTTTCTCTCGATCGAGGACGGCGCGGAGAGGCTCATCTGGAGGATTGCCCAATGTGGAAACGTCCCCTCGCCGGTCGACCAGCCGGCGCCTCCTGCCCCCTGGCCGTGTGTGTGCGTTTGTCTGCTGTCGAGTCTGGAGTTGTAACTTGTCAGTCGCGCGCTGGTCAAACTCAATGGGCGCCTCGTTCAGCCATTTTCCAACGGCAAGGGCAACCGCGACACCATTGGGAGGTGCTTGGCCAATGAGAAGCGGTACCTGCGTCAATTTATGCATGACCTCACAGGTAATGTGCGGAAATGCAGCACTTATGCAGGAACTGGGCAACGGTGGAGGTCAACACTAAGAACCGACCAACCGTCAGCCTCCCCGTTGGGCTGGGCCTGTGCTTCTCATTTCGTTTGGCCCCAGACGTCTTAATCGCGCGTTGCCTCCCATTGGCTCCTGCGCGGAACAAGTCAAGCTTTGCCGAGATGACGGCCGAGTCTGATTGGCGAGTGCACCCAAACTCCAGCACCCCCGTCGTTTTCATTTCCCCCCGGGCCTCGCATCCTTGAACATCGCAAGGCCCAGTCCGCTCCAATTCGTCCATCGTCGGCCAAGCCAGTGCAAGCCTCTGCCTCACCCCGGCCGTCACCACCGCCCAATGTCGCCATGACCAGCCGGAATCCTTGGGCGCGCCCCTCAATGCCCTGGTCAAACCAGTGGCTCTCTCGCAGCCCTCTCTCCTCTTGCGGCCAACAGGGGGCAGATCGCGCAAGGATCTTTGGACTGGCTTTTCGCAAATGCCTGTCAACGGCCTGCTGCACCGCACCAATCGCCCCGGGCACACTCGAGCACGATTCCCGCCCCAGATGATTGTTGCTCGTTCATTTCATCGTCGGCCCATCCTGCCACCTCCACCCTCGAGAGTTCTCCTCTTCCCTTCTCTTGTCCTTGCACCGCATCCTTACGCCTTGCCCAGTCTCCGTTTTGAGACGTTCCGCTCTTTTCACCGACATTCGCTTGAGCCTTTTCGCTTTCTTCCGACTCACGCTCGTTACCGAATCAACAACACGCGCGCGCCGCCGCTGCTCACTACGCCTTGCTTCCATGTTATAGCATTGAGTCCGGACAACTACTCAACAGGCCGCCGCTGTTCACAACTTCACGCGACGCACGCCCTGCTGGACCGAGACTTGGCTCTTTGAATTGTTGGAGGACTTCACGACAACTCGCGACGAGACCCCGCTTCCGAGATGAAGCTCACTACGATTCAGGCCGCCGTTGGCTCGGCCATTGTGTTGCTGTCCGCTCAGCCGGCCATCGCCCACGACTCTTCCCATCGCCATCTTCACAAGGCGCGGCCCGCCGTTAGCCCTGCTGAAAACGTCGAGCAGCTTGTTGAGAGGGAAGTCATCAAGAGGACATCCGACGGCAAGGCCATCTGCAGCCTTCCCAGCGACTCTAGCTTGGTCAAGGTTCCCGGCGCTCAGAACAATGGCTTTGCCATGAGTCCCGACCAAGTCTGCACCGAAGGATCCTACTGCCCTATCGCTTGCAAGCCTGGCATGGTCATGGCACAATGGGACCCGAAGTCGTCCTACACTTACCCTTCCTCCATGGTGAGACTGTCTCGGGTATTCTTACTAAGTTCCAGTCGCTGACCAACACAGAACGGCGGTCTTTACTGCGGTTCCGATGGAAAGGCCACCAAGCCGATCAAGGACGCTCCTTACTGCGTTGAAGGTGCCGGCAGTGTTGAGGTCTACAACAAGTGCGGCAAGACCTTGTCCTTCTGCCAGACCGTCCTGCCTGGTAACGAGGCCATGCTTATCCCCAGCGTCATTGACAAGTCTATCACTCTGGCTGTTCCCGACCCCAGCTACTGGTGCAGCACCGCTGCTCAGTAAGTGACCTTTGATTGTCGCGAAAAGAGTCTCTTTACTAACTTTAATAGCTACTACATCAACCCTCCCGGTGTCACCGATGAGGGCTGCATTTGGGGTGATGAGTCCAAGGCAGTTGGTAACTGGGCTGCTTACGTTGCCGGTGCCAACATGGACAGCCAGGGCCGTACTTTCGTTACTCTCGGCTACAACCCCATCTGGGAGGGCTCCTCGTTGAAGAACACGAAGCCTACCTACGGCGTCAAGATTGAGTGCCCCGATGGTGGCTGCAACGGCGTTCCCTGCGCCATTGATCCCTCTTCCAACGCCATTGGCACGGTTACCAGCAACCAGGTCGGCACCGGCGCTGGCAATGCCAACTACTGCGTTGCCACCGTTCCCAAGGGCCAGAAGGCTCGCATCATTGTATTCCCCCTTGATGGTTCTGGCGGCGATGACTCCTCCTCCGACGACAAGAAGGATGACAAGAAGGACGACAAGGTTGAGATCAAGGTCGCCAAGTCCACGCCCTCGCCGACTCCCACTCCTACCCCCACTCCTACTCCGACCCCGACCCCGACACCGACGCCGTCTTCTTCTGCTGCCCCGACTTCGAGCAGCTCTAGCGCCAAGAAGTCCAGCTCTGCGTCGTCTGCCTCGGCAACCCCGACTCCCACTGTTATCCCTGGTATGTTCCACGAGAACGACACGGACACGACCACTACGTCTTCCAAAGACACCAAGATGACCACCCTTGAGCCCACCGCCGCTTCCACGACTGAAGAGGCGGTCCCCGCGACCACCTCCAAGGAGAACGAAGGCGTCAGACAAGGTGGTGGGGCCATCGCCGGCCTCATCATTGCGTTCGTCGCAGCCACTTTCCTGTACTGATTGTCACTTGACTTCGGTAGCATCTATTCGCTTCGCACCAGCCAGCAGCAGCTCGTTCTTCTCTTCAAAGTCTTTTGCTTGCCGATATGACGCAGCGCCGTCCTTATGCTGCTACTCACCGACCTCGACGTCTCGGACACAGCCCGCTCGGTCGGATATATCTTCACGCTCAAGGGCAAGCACGCTTGCCACGTACCCTTCTCGCTGCTGGCAATTCTTCGCTTCGTCCGTCGCTCACGAACACGCGGCAAATCTTTACATACACGCCGGTAGCAGATGGCGCCTTCATCTTTTGGACGTATTATATCAAATCTCCCGCGATGATTTCGCGGCAGTTTAGTGTTTATTGTTTTAGCAACATCGCGTCTATGGCGCGAGCTGGCGAAGCATTCTTCCGGGTTCAGTCACCTGGCCTCTCTTCAAACGGAGGCATTTACACTTTTGGATCGGCTTGCTTCTCATCTATACCCATTTACGTACGCATTATTTTTTGTTATTTATTATTATTTGAGGACATGTGGAGGAAGAGGATATGATATGGAAACATTAGTCATGACATGACGGGGTTGGGGGACCGGAAAATCCTATTCTTCAGGGGGAGACTTTTGTAAGATGACTGGCTTGGGGTCAGACGTTGGAGGTGAGATGATGTTGAGGATGGGACACGACGACGCGCGCGCGCGCGTGTGTGTGTGTGGAATCTACACCGCCTTGGTCCGTCTTTTCGACTCTTTCGTCGGATGGAGGATCCCGGTAGCAAGACCCTGCCTTATGATGGGCAATCAAATGAAAGATTCAGAATCAACTATTTCCGGTCTTGCTTCAAACGGTGCCGTGACTGCTCCCTGTCTCCCAGGCATGTCATATCGCCATTGGTCCGTAAAAGTGGTAATATCAACTGGGTATCATTATTCTGCAGCTATCCTATGCCTTCGACACTGTTTCTGTGTCTAACCCTTGACCCAACCTGGAACGTCGTCCAGGTCAACTTCCTCCTCGTACTGTCTCTCCTTGATCGCGGTCCACGGTGCCGGCCACCCCGCCAGCGTCGGACTCTTCTTCGTGGCACCCATGACTGCAAACCGTCCCTGCGAATGCGCAATGTACCCATGCATGAAGCCCAACTGGATCAGAGTCGCAACATTCATCTCGACGTCGTCCATCTCAACGGGGCTGTTCCCCCACACCAGCCCCTCGTTCGGCCGCAGCTTCTTCGGTCCCCCGGGCGGCGGGACGAGAGTCGACGACGCGTCGTGGGAGACGGCCTTCATAAACGCCGGCGTGGCGTTGGAAGGGCGCTGGTGCTTGGAGGGGATGTAGCCTTCTAGCCTGCGCTGGAGGTACGTCGCCGTGGTGTGCAGGTCCGCGAGGTCCAGTGTTGCCGCCCGGCGGGAGGGTGCTGCCGCCGCGTTAGGGTTCGTGTCGTCGGGCCCTGGGGCGTATGTGAGGAGGAAGGTCTTGCGCGCGAGGGAGCGCCACAGGAGGGGCCGGAGGCGGTGTGTGAGCACCAGCAGCAAGCCCTTGTCGAACAGCCACTTCTCGTGGATGGCGAGCGCGTTTTGGAAGAGGACGAAGTCGCCTCTGCGGATCGCCTGGGATAGGGGGTGGAAGATCGGGGCGAGGGTGGCGGACTCTGGGCGTGAGAGGAGGACCTTGGAGGGCAGGCGACCGAGGAGAAGGTTGCAGGGGATGAGGTAGCTGAGCACCAGGCAGCGGTGTGATGTCAACGCGGGCGGGATTTGGAGGTAGGCCTCTTCGAGGCAGAGAGCTGCGCGGACAAAGTGGCAGTTTGCAAGGTTGAAGCGGCCGAGGTAGTAGAGGAAGGTGACGCGCTGGGCTGCCGGGTAGAGGGACAGAGGCGGGGAGTTTGTGGAGATGTTTGTGAAGATTTGCTTTGCGAGGTGAGTTCTCCGGCACTGTATATCGTTAGAATCTGGTCACCGGCGATATGTCGAAGCTGGCTTACGGCAAAGAGAAGTTTGAGCACGAGGTTGGCGAACATGTAAACGCCAACCTTCTTCCCCTCGGGCTTGCTGTAACGGGTGCTGGAACGGTCTGTCAGGCAGGTGGTGAAGATCTTTTGGATGATCTCAGCCGACGTCTCGGCGATGGACTTGCGGTCGTCTGCGTCGACGTTGCGGATTTGACGGGTTAGGTCAGGACGCTTGCTGAGCATCATGGTGAGGCGCGATAGGGACTCGCACAGCGACATTGCCGTTTTGAGGAGCATGCCACCATAGGTTGGGTGGGCGAAGGCGGTGCTGCAGGAGCTGGGTGAACGTGTCAATGACTACCCTCAATGCAAGCTGGACACACACTCACTTGACCAGCCCGCTCAGCAGGGTATGTGCGCCGAGCAGATCGTCGTAGTCGACATCGCGCCAGAAGAGCATATAGTCCTTCATGAACGTGATGAAGCCCGGCCACGGCGAGCCCTGGCCTTCCGGCACGTCGTCCTCTTCCGGTAGACATTTTTCAATCGTATCTTCGAGTCCGCTTCCCGAACGGAACTGGTTGCGCAGCTCGGCCGCGAGTTGGTGATACTGTTGATGCGCGTTCGGCTCAACCTGGAGCCAATTGCGGAGTTCGTCGCTGTTTTGGGCGCGCACAAATGTGCGAATCTGAGTAAGGAATTGTAATAGAAGCGCCATGGTGGTGCCTCCCGTGTTGAGATGCTGGAAGTGGGATGAATGGGGAGATGCTGGACGGTGAGGAAGCGATTATGAGCTTGGGGCATGCGATGAGAGCTCGTCGGTGGTCAAGGTAAGGTGTGAGGTGGGTTCTTCGGTGAGTGGGAGCAGGGGTGTGGCGCTCGGTGAGAGAGACTGGCGTTGCCCCGCCAGGATGGTACCGCGTCTACATCCAGAGCATCTTCACCTCATCACTTTCTACGCAGTCTTTCAAATTGTCTCACAGAACACCAATTCCTTCATGATAGGAAATATTTGTGCTTTTTGATATGTGGCTATTCATGTACAAGTGTACGCCGCCCAACATCTTGCGCCTAGATCTGTCCTTATCGCCGCGTCTGAGCGGCGCGCAACCTAAGAATCACACGAATTGAGCTAAACCTGCAGCCTCCATTTTGAAACCGAGCTGCACGTAGCCGGAGCTAGAAGACGACGTCCGATCTACATTGATTTACACAGACTCGACGCGCTGCACCACAAGCGCAGTGGCTGCACCTCCTCCGTTGCAGATGGCAGCCACACCGTATTCGCCGGGCTTCAGCTGGTGCAGCAGTGTTACGAGAATTCTCGACCCGGAGCTTCCGAGAGCGTGGCCGAGAGAAATGGCTCCTCCGAGGGGATTCACACGCGCTCCCTCAAGGCCGAGGATCTAATCGACAGTCAGCGGAAATCAAGTGGCTTGCGAGTCAATAAGCTTACCTTCTCATTGGCCTTGATGACAGCGGCGAAGGCCTCGTTAAATTCCCAGACAGCCACCTGGTCCTTGGTAATACCGGCTCTCTCTAGCGCAATCGGAACGGCCTTGGCCGGGGCAACTGGAAAATCAACGGGGTCGACCGCAGCATCGGCCGAACCGCAAATCTTGGCCAGAACCCGGGAGCCTGATCCGTACTTTTGAGCAATCTCTTTGCTTCCCAGAACCAGCGCGCTGGCACCGTCGTTCAGAGTGGATGAGTTGGCGGCAGTGATGGTTCCTGTGCCGTCACGGACGAAGGCGGGCTTCAGAGTGGGGACCCTGTCGAACTTGACATCGAGGTATCCCTCGTCCGTCTCGATGACTGTATCGCCCTTCTTTCCGGGAACGGTGACGGGCGCAATCTCTTCGGCGAAGGCATTCGCCTTCCACGCGGCCTGGGCGCGCTTGTAGGACTCAATAGCATACTGGTCCTGTAGTTCACGGGTGATCTCGTACTTCTTGGCGGTGTTCTCAGCGCAGTTGCCCATGTGGAATTGGTCGTAGACGTCGGTAAGACCATCCTTGATCAAACCGTCCTCCATCTTGACGTGCCCGAAGGGCGGCAAATTCGAGGAGCGGGGGACATAGTACGGCACTCTGGTCATGTTCTCCATGCCTCCGGCAATCTGGGCTTCTGCCAGACCCAATTGGATGTTCTGCGCGGCAAAGACAACCGCCTTCAAGCCTGAAGCGCACACCTTGTTGATGGTAATGGCCTCAACGCTTGACGGGAGACCGGCAAAGATCAAAGCCTGGCGAGCCGGCGCCTGTCCGACTGATCCTTGCAGCACGTTTCCCATGTATACGTCGGAGATTTTGTCGACAGGGACCTTTGACTTTTCTAGGGCAGACTTAATGGCGACAGCGCCGAGCTTCGGCGCGGAGACGCTCGTGTATGATCCATTGAACTTGTCGATACATCAGCCGACGGTCTCAACTTGTACACTTACAGGGGTTTCTACCTTTGCTGTTGGCGTTCTCGAACCACTGAGAATGTATGCATCGCGAATCTCTTGCCTCAATGCCGCTCTCGTTGAGAACAGGCGAGTCGCAGAGGCCTGCTTTGCGAATAGGCTCGGAAGCCTGGAGGATTGTCTTGAATACATGGTGACACGGTGACAGGCAGGCTAGAGAAGGATTGACAAGGACGGCGGGCTTTGAGACGATCCAACGGGCACAGAAATAGATGGGATGGCTGCAGCTATTTTACAGAGGGATGGAAGACGGCGAACATGTGGAAAGGCGCGGGCGGCAATAGCTTACCCGAACTGTTCCCTCCCGCCTCTGCCTGCCTTACCCCAGGTATGCTGCGGGCTTCCTCGGCTTAAGGAGGGGGAAGTGCACGGGCGGGGCCGAGCTTCTCATGACCTCACCCCCCTCAGTGTGAACCCCAGGGTCGGCAAGCCGAGTCCCCCACCCCGGACCGTGAAAATATGGAGGTTGCACTTGCAGTTCGCTGGCTGCCGTCACTTTTTTTTCTGCAGTGGTTCCGCGGCTGCATCCCAAGTGCTCCAGCTTCCTTGCTTCCCCGGAACGGCGGAACATGGCGGCATGTGCCTGTCGATTCCGATATCGTCGCGATCATCGTGTACGAGTGTAAATCACCGGCCATGAACCCGACACCGCGGCTCCGTAAATATGCAGGCGTAGGGTTCAGTAATCAGACGTGCGCATTGCCAATAGATCAGCCTGGATTATCTGTATTGTAATTATCGACGCCGTTTGTCAGCCATGCTTTGTCACCTCTCGCCTGGGTAGGGCGCATCATCAGAAGCCAAAAAGCAGATGAGGCGTCTCGAGACCTGCAGAGTGTCGCTGCTTCAGTGCCCCAATGGCTTGAGTCGTGTGCTGCGCCTGGACCCGGGGTCCACTCGGCGTTGGTTTGGTCTCGTCTGATTCGCGTTTAATCTCCCCGGCACTGATTGGCCACAATCCAGAGACCCACTGATTGCGCCTAAGCGGCAGGCGGTGGTGACTGCTTCCCGCGCCATCCTCTCGGACTTGTGAATTCAATGTTCCACGCCCTTCCTTTACCACCTCCACGGCGCTTTCAAGAATCGTCGGAATCGCTTCGTTCCAACAATCACCAGAGTATCTCGGAATAGGCCATCAGCTCTTGGGCCTTGTGTGCATTTCCGAACCACGGCTTCCGCGATAGCTCTTGTCTCCTACCCCTCAGTCCCGGCAATCAGTCACCGACCGCCACCGACCGCCACCATGTCTACTGCTGCCCGACGTCGTTTGATGCGTGACTTCAAGGTAATATCTATCGCTGGATTTTTCTTCGATGAAACATCACCACTGACAGCATGGATGACAGCGCATGCAAACTGACCCTCCCGCGGGTGTCTCTGCCTCTCCCGTCCCCGATAACGTTATGACTTGGTACGCCAGACCATCCACGGGCCGACCGGCTTTCCCACATGTGACTTACAGAATCTCTCCAGGAATGCCGTTATCATCGGACCTGCCGATACGCCCTTCGAGGACGGAACCTTCAGACTCGTCATGCAGTTCGAGGAGCAATACCCCAACAAGCCGCCCGCCGTCAAGTTCATCAGCCAGATGTTCCATCCCAACGTCTACGCCACCGGGGAGCTCTGCTTGGATATCTTGCAAAACAGATGGAGCCCTACATATGACGTCGCAGCGGTGTTGACGAGCATCCAGAGGTAAGGCGGTGTGTGCATCGGACTGGAGCTGCGTAGGCTAACCATCGCCAGTCTGCTTAATGACCCAAACACCGGATCGCCAGCGAACGTCGAGGCTTCCAACTTGTACAAGGACAACCGTAAGGAGTACACCAAGAGGGTGAGGGAGACGGTTGAGAAGAGCTGGGAGGACTAAATTGCAATGATACCACAACAAAACACATACGACTGTCATGAACAACATTCATAGCCTCGCAGGAGCAGGGTACGCCCATGAGGGATAGCAGGAGGGCTGCGTCCGGGACGCTGGAGGACAAACAGAAGCACAGCCGTCAAGGTTCTGACCTCACAGTGTTGTGGCACTAACACGGCGAGGGCCGGAGCTGACCAGACACATTCCTTGGTTTTGCTCGCATTAAGTAGCTGGGGCATCCGATGAGGTGGGAGTGGGGGGTTTGGCGTTTCGGCTCGTGCTGTCCTCTCTGAATGGCTTTTGGGGCGGCCCCATGTTGCGGTTGGCGTTTCGCGGTCGTGCTTCTCTTGGGTGACGTTCGTCCTCAGCTGGCTTTACAGGGGAGTTCGCAGGAAACGCATTTGGGTAGCGAAATACCAAATCTATTGTCCATGATGCGGCCCGACGTTTGTTTATTATGGCTGTGATTAACCACTACGAAAGCGGAGCAACCCACCCCAAACACACAAGGAGTCAACCGTGCAAAAGGCGCCAACTTTCATCTCGAACCTGTCGCGTGCCTGGCTCTGGTCCCTAGTGCGCAATGCGCCAGGCCGTCTGTTGTGTGTGATGAGCACCTAGGTAGGTGGTATTCAGGGAAACAACCCCGCGGGCGACACGTGGGTGTGTTCACGGCCAGTGGGATGGCGCTGTGTGCGCTGTACTTTCAGCGGACGGACATGGAAACAGGGGACCAGATCGCTCTGGGACGGACCCCTCGGCTGTGCTCGTTGGTGAGGTGGGGATGAAACCACCAGTGAGGATGAAATACTGCAGTGTGAGTGTGTTTTTCTTTGACCGCGCCGATGCCCAGCGACTGGCTGTGGTGGGGGGCTAATGAGAGGGGACACCAGGAGGGAGCTGTCTGAGTTGAGCCTGTGAATGTGTATCTTTTCTGTTGTTTTTGCCGGGCAGGTACCTTCTCCCAGGTCACACCCTCCTCTTTCCTCCAAGGCTCCGTACCTCGCTCTGTGAGACCACACTGGACTGCAGCGAGCGACCCATGCCGTTCTCAGTACTGTGACTCTGACTGTCTTGCTGCAATCAAATATTCCACGCGAATTCTAGCGCGTCCCGTCATTTGCATCCCAACCCCAAAAACTCCCAAACAATCCCAATCTCCTTTCCTTCTCCCCTTCTGCCCCTCGACCGACTGCCTGGCTGGCTGCAAATTGCTGCTGGTTTGTGCTGCCGATACCCTTCCTCTTTTGCTTATCGCCTTGCAGAAAAAAAAAATACCTGCGATATGTCATTCTAGCAGATTATCCCATATTCTGCACACCGTCATTTCATCCCCGCCTTGTTTGTGTGGCCTTTCAACACACGCCCCCGTTGCCGTGCTGCGACCGCCTCGTGCCTCGCAACCCGCAACCTTAACCCCCCTATACCGCAACACAACGCCGATCGGGATCCATGACCTTGGCTGCGACGCCTCTTGGTCTGCAATACCGTCACGATGTCTAGCGCAAACAGCATCAAGGTGGTGGCCCGATTCCGTCCCCAGAACAAGGTTGAACTGGAGTCGGGCGGCCAGCCCATCGTCGCCTTCAATGGCGAGGATACTTGTACCCTCGACGTAAGTATCAACAGTCCGGGCCCGACTTCTTGTGGCGCGCATGCATGTGGGCACCCGACTAACGGTATGTCTCGCAGTCCAAGGAGGCGCAGGGCTCTTTTACCTTCGACCGAGTCTTCGACATGAACTGCAAGCAAGCCGACATTTTCGACTTCTCCGTACGCTCTACTGTCGACGACATCCTCAACGGTTACAATGGAACCGTCTTCGCCTATGGCCAGACCGGTGCCGGAAAGTCCTACACCATGATGGGCTCCAGCATCGAGGACGAGAACGGCCGCGGTGTTATCCCCCGCATCGTCGAGCAGATCTTCACCAGCATCATGTCTAGCCCGAGCACCATCGAGTACACCGTCCGAGTTAGCTACATGGAAATTTACATGGAGAGGATTCGCGACTTGCTGGCTCCTCAGAACGACAACCTTCCCGTCCACGAAGAGAAGAACCGCGGTGTCTACGTCAAGGGTCTCTTGGAGGTCTACGTTTCCAGTGTTCAGGAGGTCTTCGAGGTCATGAGAAGAGGTGGAAACGCCCGTGCCGTCGCCGCCACCAACATGAACCAGGAGTCTTCCCGTTCGCACTCCATCTTCGTCATCACCATTACCCAGAAGAACGTCGAGACCGGCTCGGCGAAGAGCGGTCAGCTGTTCTTGGTTGATTTGGCTGGTAGCGAAAAGGTCGGAAAGACGGGTGCCAGTGGCCAAACGTTGGAGGAAGCCAAGAAGATCAACAAGAGTTTGAGTGCTCTGGGAATGGTCATCAACGCCCTGACCGATGGCCGATCGTCCCACGTTCCTTACCGCGACTCCAAGTTGACCCGTATCCTGCAAGAGTCCCTCGGAGGTAACAGTCGAACAACCCTCATTATCAACTGCTCTCCCAGTAGTTACAACGACGCCGAAACTCTCAGCACACTTCGATTCGGTACTCGTGCGAAGGCGATCAAGAACAAGGCCAAGGTCAACGCCGAGCTCAGTCCCGCCGAGCTCAAGGCGCTGCTCGGAAAGGCCCGCGGCCAGATTTCTACCTTCGAGGGCTACATTACAAATCTGGAGGGCGAGGTTCAGCTGTGGCGTGCTGGAGAGACTGTGCCGAAAGACAAGTGGGTGCCGCCTATTTCCGCAGATGGCGTTGCCGGGGCCAAGGCGGAAGCTAAGGCAGCCCGTCCATCAACACCGTCCCGCCTGCTTCCTGACAGCAGAGCCGAGACGCCAGCCGTCTCTGAGCGCTCCGGAACACCAGGGCCTCCCCTCGACAAGGACGAGCGAGACGAGTTCCTGCGCCGCGAGAACGAGCTCCAGGACCAGCTTGCGGAGAAGGAGTCCCAGTTTACGACGACCGATAAGGCTCTCCGCGAGACCAAGGAGGAGCTTACCTACCTCAAGGAGCACGATGCCAAGACTGGTAAGGAGAACGAGAAGCTCCACGCCGAAGTCAACGAGGTCAAGATGCAGCTCGAGCGTCTGCACTTCGAGGGCAAGGAGGCACAGATCACCATGGACGCTCTGAAGGAGCAGAACGCCGAGCTGACCACGGAGCTCGATGAGGTCAAGCAGCAGCTCCTCGACGTGAAGATGAGTGCCAAGGAGACCAGCGCGGTCCTCGATGAGAAGGAGAAGAAGAAGGCTGAGAAGATGGCCAAGATGATGGCCGGCTTCGACCTCGGCGCCGATGTGTTCAGCGACAACGAGAAGGCCATTACGGAGGCCATCGCCCAGCTGGACGCCCTGCATGAGGTCAGCGCGACTGGCGAGATCGTCAACCCTGACGAGCTCAAGGCGCTCAAGTCCCGATTCGTCGAGATTCAAGGAATCGTCCGTCAAGCCGAGCTTTCCGTGTACAGCGCTTCCTCAAGCGAGGCGGACGCCCGCCGTCGTGCCGAGCTCGAGGATCGCCTCCAGACCCTCCAGCAGGAGTACGAGGAGCTTCTCACCCGTAACCTGGGAGATACCGATGTTGAGGAGATCAAGGCCCGCTTGGAGAGCGCCTATGCCGATAAGCAGACCACCTCCATGCAGCTGGTCGACGAGCTCAAGGCCGAGATTGCCCAGAAGGCCGCTGAGAACTCCAAGATGAAGGCTCTCATTGAGGATCTCCAGCAGAGAGTCAAGGCCGGCACTGCTGCGCCCACGACCAACGGCAAGTCCATTCAGCAGCAGATTGCCGAATTCGACATCATGAAGAAGAGCCTCATGCGCGATCTTCAGAACCGCTGCGAGCGCGTTGTCGAGCTTGAGATCTCGCTTGATGAGACGAGAGAGCAATATAACAATGTGCTCCGGTCATCCAACAACCGGGCCCAGCAGAAGAAGATGGCCTTCCTCGAGAGGAACCTGGAGCAGCTCACCCAGGTCCAGCGCCAGCTGGTCGAACAGAACTCGGCACTCAAGAAGGAGGTCGCCATCGCTGAGCGTAAGCTGATTGCCCGCAACGAGCGCATCCAGAGCCTCGAGAGCCTGCTACAGGATAGCCAGGAGAAGATGGCTTCGGCCAACCACAAGTATGAAATCCCAGCGACCCCTGTCCCTTCTTTTAGTACCCCAACCCCAGCCAAACCTCCCGTGAACAAATTAGGGAGAATCCCACGCGTTTCCTTTTCCATCCTTAACTCGTGTCTCATTTCTAACGACTGGTGTCTTGTAGATTTGAAGTACAGCTCGCTGCCGTCAAGGAAAGGTTGGAGGCTGCCAAGGCTGGCAGCACTCGTGGCCTGAACTCGCCCTCTATCGGAGGATTTAGCTTCTCGGGCGCAGGCAGCCGCATTGCCAAGCCCCTCCGGGGTGGTGGCGGTGACAACCAGGGACCTTCCATCCCCGTCATCTCCAGCATCCAGCAGAATGAGGGCGGCTCTAGCAAGCGCAGCAGCTGGTTCTTCTCCCAGAAGTCCTAAGAACGTCTCGCAGCTCACTAACCCTCGACGCCTATCTCCCGAAACGTCAAAGGGTGTGCGCACCCATAGAAACGACAAAGTATGTGATTAGACAACAGCTCGGCGCGGACTAGACCGCTATACCCCCCGCTGTGTTGATCTGGCGGCGGCTGTCCTTTCATACTCTTCTCCTGCTGCTCTGCCTCGCGAATTCAATTTTCTTTGGTCATTATACTGGAAGAGAAGTTGATTAGACGGCAAGATTCACAGACATGGGCCACATGATTAGTAAGGGAGGTGTTGTTCTTCTTCCACGGATCGGATCGGTTCACGCAGTTGGATTTTGCTCGAGACAAGCAGTTCTGGGAGGCCTTTGTCTTTTTTGTTTTAGTCGCAGGTATTAAGGCAAGAGCGGATACACACGAGTATACGACAAAGGCTCTTGAGGTGTGTGGGTGTGGAGAGGAAGAAAGAGACAAAGGCTGGGTGGGAATGAGCAGAGGATGATGGATGACGAGAAGACGGCCAAAACGGCGTGTGTGCCGCTGCTGCATAGTTATGAGGGAGTTGTTGCCATGACACGACGGACCTCACTTACGAACCCAAAGAAATTTGACGGCTAATGACACTAGATACTCAACTCTGGTTTACCCTGACTGATCATTGTAATTTCAATTTCTATGTGAAGTGCTATGAAAAATACTACCCCAGACTCAGTTGAGTGGGGAGGGTATTGCGGGAGTGGTGTGCCTGCGCACAAGCATCCAGATGATGCCAGTAAGCAAGCAGTAGTAACCCATCTGTTCCCCGGTGCGAATGTCCTGCTTCCTGAGCAAAAGTACAAGTACACAGAAAATTCTGGCGCGGAGTTGCCAAGAATTTGTTGGAGTCTATCCACACCTTGAGTTCCAAGTTATCAAGTCATGACAACCTAAAGCCGCGGGGTGACCAAATCGCTGGCTGGCCGCAGCTTAGTGCTTGGAAGCCTTCATCATGAGAATAACCTCAGGCACAACGATGGCCGCCATCAGAAGGAAGGTCACGATGCAGACGGCGAAGATCTTGACGTAGAGGATGACAAGGCGCTTCCAGGCAGCGCGCGAGTAGGTGGCCCAGGCGACGGCCATGGTGGCATAGCCCTTGCCGCCGACGACGCGGGGCTCGACCTTGCCCTCGAAGGAGCGGTCGAAGGGGATGACGGTGTCGGCCTCCTCGGGAAGCAGCGAAGCCTGGACACGGACGAGGACGACCTCGGCGGGGATGACGACCAGGACGTGGAAGGCGAGGCTGATGAGGGTGATGACGACGCTCTTCCAGGCGTCGCTGGGGCTGCCCTCGGTGCCGGGGACGGTGGTCGTAGGGGCGCCGAAGCGGAAGTTGGGGAGGTCAAGGCCGAGGGCCCAGCCGACGGCGATGGGGACCCAGGTGGCGACCAGGGAGGCGAGCCAGAAGGCGGCGACGGGGCGGGCGGTGGCTTCGAAGGTGCGCTTGAAGGGAGGGAGGCGAGACCAGAAGTGCAGAGGGGACTGGGGAGTGATGACGATGTGGACCCAAGCGGTGCTGAGCTGGACGAGCGAGAGGGCGGCGAGGAGGGTCGCGACGGAGGCGAGGATGTTGGGGAGGAAGGCGGAGAAGATGCCGTAGAGGGCGCCAGTGGCCAGAGCCTGGGCGACCATGCAGAAGAAGCCGCGGAAGTTTGCGCGCCAGCCGCCGTTGGCCATCAGGAGGCGGTTGATGGAGCGGAGGGAGGAGGTGACGGTGGTGGGGCGGCCGCCGGTGACCTTGGACGGGATGGGGCCGACGCCGGGAACATCGGCGGCTTCGTCCTCGTTGAGGTTAACCGGGTCGTATGCCGGGGGGTTCTCATCCTCGACGATGGTGAAGATGGGGTAGACCTGCTGGAGGGTGTAGGTCAACTGCGAAGGTGTTAGTCGTGTGAGCCTGTTTGCTTTTTTCGGGAAGGGAAGCTTACAAGGAGAAGGACGGGAAGGAAGACAATGAAGTCAGCGAGGAGGACTGCAATAGACCACGGGGGCAGATCGTTTGGCTGCTGGCCCTCGGTGGCGCGTTTGTACACCGCGCTGGCGATGTGGTGCATCATCTTGGCGGTTTATCTGACGATCAAATAAACCAAGTTTTGCGATGAATGAAAGAAACGGAGTTGACGATGGTGTCTAATTGTGATGATGAAGGAAAGAGAGAGGAAACAATCGACAGGGCAGGCGAGGGGGGTGTCCGACGTCAAAAGTCGAATCAGACTGGGGGCGCTGGGATTCGGTTTATTAAATCCATGGACCAGTGCCACTGCGCTGCTTCAGAGAGAAAGTCTATGAGTGGTCGGTGCCCGGTGTGGTATGTGTTCCCCCCTTCACCCCCTACAACGACCTCACCTCGATTAGTGCCGTAGCGGGCAGTTTTAGCAGGCAGCAGGCTGACACAGCCACGCCGTGCCCCCCGCCGACAGATCCTTTCGCCTCCAAACGCCCAGCGAAGCCGCGCAGACGGCCTTCCGATGTCGTGTCCAGGTCGATTTGACCAGGCAGACTTAGGCAGGGCTGCTGGGATGACTCCCATCCATGTCTGTTTGCTGCGTTGACGGCGGCCATGCATCAGTCTAGCTAGCCGCTGGACAAATGGACTCGCGACATCGCGAACGCGGAAGGCCGTCCAAGTTGATTTATTGGCGAGGTTTTGTGGCCAGTTGGCCTGGAGGCGTTTTGCTGTGTTCGTACAGCATCGTGAATGCGGGCGCTTGTAGCGTAGCAAGGCGGAACTGTTCACGTCGTCTGAAATCTGGATGAAACTCCGTACTCTGAGTTTTTACTGTGTTCGAGTAAGTCCCGTCTCGGAAGCCTTCTCGACCAACCCTTCTCGTCCGGCATTGTTGGGATCAATTATTGATAGAAACAACTCGGAAACACTGTTTCGTCCGAGATATTGGACGCCCTACATTGCCTGACCCGACGTTCATCATGCCCGCCGTTCAGCTCGCCCTATTATTGCCAGCTGGAATGGGGAAAAGTACACATCCGCGCCGCGATCTGCCATGATTCGCCTGGCATGGCGAACTAAAAAGTACCGTTCATCAGCAAACGCCGACGCAGCCGGTAGGATTCGGCTCGCTTCCCAACGCGGTTACACGATACGCGCCGGGCACTCGAGCCGGTTCTCGTGTCGGGGGCTTTCCTTGACGACTGCTGTCGCCAAATCGTTTGGTCTGTTGGAAATGCATTCTGGCCATCAGGTTTGTCAGTCATGTCCGGCTTGGCAGGCAAAGTTCTGTTCAAGGTGAGACTTGAAGCCGTCTGCTTCCTGGCGGGGCTTGAAACGGCAATTCAAGCCACTGATTCAGGGTCCAGTGCACCCAGCGAGTCCCAGGTGCAGAAGAGCTGCAGTCCACTGATGCGACTAAGTGGACTGTGCGCCGAGACTGGTGACATGGAGCTGCCAGGTACAACTCTGTTTGTACTCCAATGCCCCACATCGTAACTCCCACCATACGTCACCCGCATCGACCCCTCGGAGCAGCTCGCATCTTTTCAACTCCTGACTCAAATCACGTCTGAATTCCATGTCCGGCAACGCGATCCCAAATCTGCTGTCCCTCCGCGGAGCAAGGGGAGGCCGACCCGGTCGCGGGCGCGGGAGAGGCGGCCCAGGCGGCGGACCTTCCTCCGCGGGTCCGACGCATGACCAAACCATCCAGGGCACCGACGACGATGCCGCCGGATCACGTCTTAGCGCCGTCAACGTGGGATACCTCGAGGACCCGTACGCCCGCTTCTTCGTCGACGGCATGGCTGGACCGCCTCCCAGGAGACTACCCATCATCAACCGAGGTCCGTGTTGTCCAGGGTCTGCTTCCGTCGAGCATGGAGGCTGACCTCTATCCCAGGCACTTACACGAGAACCGTTGCTCTCGACAGCCTTGTCGACAGCTTTTTATCGGGTGCCGTTGGTTCGGGCGACGGGCCGAAGCAGAAGCAAATCGTCTCTCTCGGCGCCGGGACCGACACTCGCCCCTTTAGACTTTTCTCCAGGACCGACCGGCCGGGACTAGTCTATCATGAGCTGGACTTTGCCGTGACTGTGCGAAAGAAAGCCCGCATAGTTCAGGGCGTACCCCCTCTGCGTCAAATCCTCGGTAACCCTTCGTCGGAGGAGGATGGTTCGTGGAGCTGTCAGCCTTCAGCTTCCGACAGCTACTACTGCCACGCACGCGATCTTAGAGAGCTCGTCCAGCCCGGCGCACCAACCCTCAAGGGACTCCGAACGGACATTCCGACTCTCTTGATATCTGAGTGTTGCCTGTGTTACCTGGAAACATCCGCAACGAAGGACCTCATCTCGTGGTTCGAGCAGAAGATTCCCGACCTCGGCATCATCATTTACGAACCTATCAAGCCCGACGACCCCTTTGGCAAAATGATGACGTCCAACCTGGCGGCAAGACGGATTCGTATGCCGACATTGGAGAGCTACAAGTTACCGCAGGACCAAGAACAACGCCTTCGCGGCACTGGCTTCGAGCATGCGAACGCGTTAACAGTCGAGCGAATCTGGGAACGGTGGGTGTCGTCAGACGAGAAGGAAAGGGTTGACCGACTGGAGGGGCTGGATGAGGTGGAGGAGTGGAAGCTGCTTGCCGACCATTATGTTGTAGCCTGGGGATGGAGGGGATCCGGGTTTGAACTGTTCAATTCCGGTAGATAGCGGGCATGGGAAGCTTCCCGTGCGAATGCGGAAGACCATCCGAGGTTGCAAGAGCACCAACGTTGGGGTCTGGTTCACAATCCATGAAAAGCGTTAGCTCTGAGATAGACTACACAGGTAGACAGTTGCTAGGGTTTGCTTCCTAGCTCTGTACTCCATGGCCATCCGGACTTGTGTTTGCTGTCCTAACCCAACTCATCAACAATGTATGATAAGGCGGCAGCCAACTTCAAATTTCGAAAAATCCACATCAAACTGGACAACACCGAAGAACTCGGGCAAAGATACCGAGAGTCGGTAAGGTGCTTTGAATCGCAGCTTGTTCGTGAGACACGACATCTGCTGCACGCACCACCAACTCTGATAATTATTGTAATCAACCTTGATATGTTCCGCCAGCTTGTTGCAACCTTGGTGCAACGATGTTCCCGGTGCAAGCTAGATCTTAGACGACTATATATGTTGCGTACTCTAGTACAGAGTATGGTTTCTCCCAGTTGCGTTCGGCTGATGTGGACGAATGCACGAGGACAGGGGGTAGCAGTAGGCTTCACGTTGACCAGATGGCGTCCACTTGGCAGAATTCGACTGCCTTATCTCGTATGCTCCGCGCTGGAGGAACTAATAACGAATCAACACGACGATGCCCACAAGGAACACCAAGCGGGAGGGCTATTTGACAGAGGCAGACCTAGATTGCCTAGGATTTGACAGTCTATTGGGAAAAAAGAAAAAACAAAGAAGAGATTCGGCTGGTCTGGCGAGGCTCTGTCAATTGGCCTTCCGCATAGACACCGATGGATGTTCCATTCTGATCGAAGATAAGTTTAACCACTTCAGCTCCCTTCAATTGTCCTGGAAGCCAGCTTTCGGATCAGGTGTGAGCGCAGGGTGCCAGGTGAAAGGACTTACGCCAACCGCCCAGCGCCTTCTCAACCCGCTCCATCCATCGCCGCTCTCAAAGCTCTGGCAGGCGCCGCATTAGTAGCTCCTTTTGATCCCAAGGGCCGCCCTCTAATCTGCTTGGTGTATGACTTTAGAGTGTGCCTCAAGATACGGGCATGGGGCAGTCAACAAGGGTATGTGAGATAAGCGGCTGCGGCAAGATCAACCTCGTTCGTCGATCCCCGGGCTCAGATAATCTGACGATGATGTGGATTAAATCGTGTCAGAGCCCACCAAGTGTTGGAGTGAAGCATGTAGGTGAAGTGTAAAAGTCCACTGAATAAGCAGGGAACTGGCGATCCTCAAATATGGCATGTGCGGACCTAGTTCGTGGTGTTCTCTCGGGCATCAAGGTGTTGGAATGAAGGGTTGGACAGGGTAGCGTAGAACAGGAACGACATCGTAACTCGCACTTTTCTCTCAGCTACTACGCACTATGCAACGGAACCGCAGACAATCATCGGGGCTTCCCCTTCGTGGGCGGAGGTCATACCAGTACAAGTCGACATCGTGAGGCCAAATCTCGCGTCAGCCGCGTCGCAAACGACGCGACAGCCTCACCCCGAACCTCTCAGAAAACAGCAATAAAAACAGGACAGTAGCCACCAACGCCAAGCTCATTGGTGCCTCTGCGGTTCATTTGCGCATAACGATCAACCTTCTTCGCTACGGCCCAACGCGGGTGCCGCAAGCAATGAAAGCAAAAGAAATTTGTCTTCTCCATCCAGAAGAAAAGAAGGGTTCCAAAAATTCCCTAGCCAGCCGAAGCCAACTAGGAGTGGTCATAGTTATAGTTTTCAACTAGCAAAAACACGATCTCGGACGAATCCTCACTGATACGCGTAAAGCCCTTGCACTCGGATGGAGAAGAAAAAGAAGAGAAATTTCGAAAGACGGCGGGGGGTCGAGAGAATTTTATACCCGTTGCCTGGCAGCTGGAGTGGGGCACCCAATCAGCCGCGGTACGTACCTAAAGTGACCCCGAGGTGCTCCCTCCTTTCTGCATTTGTGCTAGTGCGCACCTGCCTGGGTTGAGGCCAAAGTAGGACCCACCGGTACCGCTTGCCCAGGGGAAACAGAAACTTTGGAAGGTGCTCTGCAGAGCAGCACCGGCGGAAGGCATGCCGGTACGTACCACCCGCACCCCCCGAGCTCCGTGTCCGCCGACTTCACATCTCAAACCTCTGCGACGCGCGGGGTGGAAAGGGAGAACATTCAAGACCACTAGGGACATGCGAATATCTGAACCGTAAAGATGCTGTCCTTCATCCTGATCCAGAATCGCCAGTATGTTTCTGTGCAACCCAGTCCACTCCTCCTGCGATCCAAAGAGGTTCTTGCTGACTGACATGCTATGATCAGGGGCAAGACCCGTTTGGCCAAGTGGTACGCACCATACAGCGACGACGAGAAGATTAAGCTCAAGGGCGAGGTAGGCAGCAGCCCATTCAGTCACAGTCCATCGCGGTAAGAAAGGCTAACGTCCTCTGTCCGCCGTCCAGGTCCACCGCCTCGTCGCCCCCCGAGACCAAAAGTACCAATCCAACTTTGTCGAGTTCCGCAACAACAAGATCGTCTACCGCCGGTACGCCGGTCTCTTTTTCTGCGCCTGCGTCGACACCAACGACAACGAGCTCGCCTACCTCGAGGCCATCCACTTTTTCGTCGAGGTCCTCGACGCCTTTTTCGGCAACGTCTGCGAGCTTGACCTTGTGTTCAACTTCTACAAGGTCTACGCCATCCTGGACGAGGTCTTCTTGGCGGGCGAGATTGAGGAGACGAGCAAACAGGTTGTGTTGACACGGTTGGAGCATCTGGATAAGCTGGAGTAATGTGCTGTGCCGTCGCGGAGGACAAATGAGCGTGCGTTCTCGGGGGAAAGAGGAAAGACAAGGGAACGTGGGAGGCTTACCTTTTCATGGGCCGCTTTTGGACCAGCGCTGCGGCTCGTCCATGATGCCAAAGGAGTACGGATATGCTGGAGTCTGGAGTTCAGTTGAGAACGACATGCACGACGTCGGTTCTCCTCGTAATTATGGAAACTTTTTGAATTTGGGCAAACTATAGGCTATGAACGAGTATCTCGGGGGTCAGTCCCCGTTTTTGAAAGCGAAACTAGGAGGTATGTCCTCGTATCCATCGCCCAGATGCCAAATGTGCAGTATTTAGGCACAGAACTTAAAACCAGCCTCCCCTTATCTTCAGACCCAGGAGAAGCAATTCTGGGTGTGCAGCGCAACCCTTCGAACCCAAACCTGATATCCTGCCTCTTGTGGTTTTGCAAACGGATATAAGCACGTTTAAACTATCGTCCTCCGCATACGGAATCCGATTTGTACCGCACACGAGCTCAGAAGTCGGATGGATCGAATGCGCATAGGCGGGAGACGGCCGGGTCGGTATGTCGCAGAACGTTTAGAGAATAGGGCAAAAGTTCCTCTATGAGCAAAAAATGCTCACGCAGCGGTGGATGCAGCCTCAAGCATGGCTGGTAACATAAGCAAGTGTTAATTGCTGACGATCAGTTCAGCTTTTCGGGTGTTAGGAAGATCTCCTTAGGATCAGGCGGAGTCTCTGACGGTCAGGCGCGACATTCGCTTTGCGGCACGCGTCTCCTCGTCCTCGTACATATCCATTGCCGTGTTGCGGCCAGCGACGTTGACGTACACGTTCTCATGCTCTCGGCCTTGGAAAAGTGCCTTGACGCGAGGGTCATAGGGAGGGTCTCTCTGGAGAGGCTTCACCGTCTGGTATGGGACGATAGCCTGACCCTCGGTTGGGGTCTCGACAGAGCCCTCAGCAGCGTTTGTCATGCAAACATCACCGTCGGTGTCAGGAGAGATTGCTCTGCGCGGAACAGGAGAGCTCATCAGCGAACAGGCCGAATCATCGTTGTCGTTGCCTTTCGATTCCTCCGTGATGACGGCTTCTGTTTCAGCGAAGGTGGTATTCTGGGAGATATCAGGGCCGAACTCGTTAGCGGAGTTATTGTGTCCAGTGATGTTGCTACCAGGGCTGGTGAAAGGCATCGGACGGTTGGAAGGGGTCGACGAGGGCTGAACGTAGCCGTAGGAAGCCAACTCCATTCCGAAGCTCTCAAGAAAAGCGTCGGCCTCAATACCAGCGTGCTTCCACTCCTCTTCGGAAGTAAGAGGAATGAAATCCTCCTCCATTGCGTCTCGGTTAACCGGCTGGAACTGTGTGGCATGCTGCTGACCGGAGGGGAAAGAGGTTGTAGAGGTCGGCTGGTTGAGTTGACCGACATTGGGCTGCTCAAATAGAGACTCGGCATCATCCCAAGGCAAACCTGCGGGAGGAGGAGAGTCACGACGGACCCGCTTTGTTGGTGGCGTGTGAATATCACTCCAAGGAGAGAGTCTACCATCGGAGGCCGCGATAGAGGACTGAGAGTGTTGCAAGGAACCTCTACTGGTATTAGTGCCTGTGACGGTCTCGTTGCTGTCCTTTCTAGCCGTCTCCAGCTCCATCTTCGTCTCAGGGCGGTATGAATCAAGACGGCGGTTCGAGTTGCGCCGACTGCGACGACTACGTCCGTCGATGGGAGCAATGCTGCTGCTGCGGGAACGGACAGTGCTTCCTCCGGCATTGGCACTCGGGCGGTATCTATCAGTGCAATTCTGAATGAAAGCGGTCCTGTCCACATTAATGTGGCCGTCGCTGCCTCGAGAAGTTTGCTGGACGGACGGGTTTCTGTTTCTTGCACTGGTCACCACTCCTCCTTGTGTATGCAAGATTCCACCCATTGGAGCTGCAGCTTGATGAGCCAAGCGATCGTCTTGAGCATCCATAGTGGTTTGGTGCGATTGAGGGCCTCCAAGTGTCTTGGACAGAGAGGATCGTCTTGTAAATGAGTCGCTTCCGGGTTCTGCCTTCGAGGATTTTGATTTCTTGCGAGAACGTCCCTTTGATGACGGCTTGATGGGGCAAGCATTTCTGTAGTGCGTTCCGGCTTCACCACAGTTGTGACAGACGTAACTCTTGGGAGGAGGGCTGTCAAATGAGGGATTGGAGTTCGTGTCGCAATCCTGAACGAAATGGCCTAGTGAGATTTTGTCAGCTGGCTATTCAGTCGCTTGATGGTTTGTCTTCATCCGTACCCGGTCGCTCGCAGCGCTTGCACAGGTAGTCGCCGGTAGGGACGGCTGGAGCCGCTGCAGCAGGAGGCATGACGAAGATAGTCTCTTCTTCGTTCTGCGCTGAGAGCCACTCTAAACGTTCGCTACTGACACCGTCGTACTTGGACTTGTCGAAGCTGGAGCGCCTGCTCTGCAAATCTGACTGTTGCGAAGCTGATGAAGATAGAGGAGCTCTGGTCTGCAGGAGATGCTCATTGAAGGTTGAGGAAGTGGCTGTAGCAGAATGGGCAGAAGCACGACGAGGCTGGTCAACCAGCTTCTTGAAGTGGATCTCAATGTCGCGTCTGGCGTAGTTGAACTCCCGCTTACCATCTGGGAAACACTTCAGGTACTCATTCTGGTGGTTCGAGAACGAAGCAAGAACCGGCCCCTTGTCGTAGCCTTCGCGGGCCAAAAAGTCACAACCTTCTCTGTAAACAACCGTGGAGTCAAGGGCGGAGTGATAACCAAGTCTTGGAATTTGTAATGTCATCCATTTGGTGTAGATGCCGAGGAACGTGGGCTTGTCAATGACGTGCCTCGAGGATCGAAGCAACTTCCTCTCCAAGCGGCTCTGGCTCACATCCTGGAGTTCTCGTGGCATCAAGTCCAGAGCAGCAAGTTTGTCCCGGGACATAGCGAGGATACAAGTGCTTGAACCAGCTGAAAAGGGTATAGAATAGAGCACGAAGGCGCTTCTGAAAAAAAAAATAGTATTGCAGTTTGTGAAGCTTCACAAGGACTGTGTAGTGAAGGCAAGCTGAAAGTGCGACAAACGTGAAATGAGGTTAAGGGAACAGCGCGTTAGCTGCACTCAACGCGGGCAGGATACTTCAGAAAGAGAGGTTTTGTTATTTGTGAGATTTGAAAGAAAGCAACCCCAAATGTGAAGTAGTGCGATCCCAAAAAGTTGGTGTCGAGGGTTGAGTGAGTGAGAGAAGGGTGGGAAGAAGGCGCGTAGTAGGACCTCATGCCAGAAGTTTTGTCAGTGCAGGTAGGAGCCCGACTACAGGAAGACTGCAGTGGAGCGTTTGATACTCCCGAGACAAAAAAGGTCCAGACGGCAAGGAGCCCGAGGTGCGATCATGCTGCCTACCGAGGCCAGCACTTCCTTCATTAGGCCGAGTCCTGCTATCCAGACTCTACTGTCCTCCGTGGTTCCTCCATCTGCAACACCGTCGCGGATTGTCTCTCCCTGACGGTATTTGAAGCACTTTTGCCGATTTCTGGATAACAAGCCACGCCTAGGCTACATAGGGGCAACGAAGATAGCCGCAGCGACATGGAATGATTACCACGGCTCTTCATCGGGGAAAGAGCTCACCAACTGCGAGGAAAAGGAAGCATGACGATGCAAGCTCGCAATACGCGTCCATTCTACGCCATGCCTAGAGAATACTAAACACCAATATGCATGCCCTTACCAAGGATAATTCCCTCAAATCAGACTGCCAACTCCTCGTCCTGCAAGGCAATAAACTCGTCATCTCTTCAAAGCCGCAAACCTCCTCTCCAACTCCGTAATATCGGGCACATTACCCCCCGGCCCCTTGCCGCCCGGCTTTTTCTGCGCCGCAGCGTCCATCTTCTTGTTCGGCTTGAGCTCCAGCGAGTTGAGCGTGACCTTTGGGTGAACATTGTCCGTTGTCATCCTGGGCGGAGTGACTGTCAACGGGCTGCTAGGTCCTCCAATCGTCCTCGGTGGCGTCGCCTTGCTTAGCTCCTCCTGTTCCTTGGCTACCTTTGTGCTATTTCCCAACGGACCCTCGGGTATCTTGACACCGATACCGCCGCTCGGGTTGTCGTCGTCGTCATCGTCGTCCAGCAGGTCAGGAGGCTCCGCTGCCTGTGGCCGTTTCGGCCAGTCGACATTGTACGCCTTGGCAATCTCCTCCAGGTACCCGACCACTAGTTCCTCCTTGGGTGGGACGACGCTGAGCTTCTTCACCACCTTATCTGACACCTTGCCATCCGAGTTGTCCATGGCTGTCATTACGAACTCCTTGCCATACTTCTCCGCGAGCAGCGTCCGCACGACCTGCAGCTCCTTGATCTCCGTCTTGGGCGCCGCATAGATGATGCTCTTGACCGCCTCCTCCAAGCCAGGGTCACACGTTGAACCTTCGAGAAGCCCTGCGCGTGCTATCAGAAGTTCGCAGTACAGCTCTAGTATCTCGTGTAGCTCGGTCGTGATGTCGGAGCGGATGATGTTCTCGACCCGGATGCGCGCGGAGTCAATCTTGCCCACCTCGAGGAGCTGCGCCATTGCGCGTCGTTGCGTCTTGGACAGTTGCTCATCGCGCTGCTGGACCATGCGCAGCCGTGCGATTGCCAGCTTCAGCTGGACCTTGAGCTTCGTCTAATCGGAGGGGGATCATTAGCATTGGACATGTCGTCATCGCGCCAGAACGGCGGGGTAAATGCGGAATGGGCGGGGACGACTCACGACGACGTTTACAGGAGGGGCCATGGTGTTGCGTGTGTCCGTGTAGTTCGAGGAAAGAGAATGACGACCAGTACAGATTGAATGCGAAAGACGCCACCCTTGAGCAGCGCAAGGCAGACAAATTGAAGCAGGGTGGAGGACAACCTTGGAACTCCGGAAGGGGTCTGTCTGCCTTATCTAATCGCGACAGGTAGGTGGGATGGCTGGAGCTCGCGCCTCACTGCGGGGTCCCGTTTGTGCCCAAGTGGCATGGACCAGGGATAGGTGGTCTGCAGCAGACGGGGGAACGTACAGGATTTAGGGGCTAGCAGCCCAGGGGAATGCCCAGGAATTACCACTGACAGGTGCCACTCGGGTCCTTCATCCCGGCTGCTACGTATGTCACGCATTTCGGTGTCATGGACAATTCCATGTTGTTTTCACTTTGAGGATCGACATGACTTTTTCTTATTCTTGAATTGCCATGTAAACCTGCCTAGCCTGGCCAGTCCGTCCCGGACCCCAGCTGAAATGCATGCGAGTATGATCCACCAACGCCAAAGTCATTCAGCCCATCCGTGGGTATCTTTACATCGTGCCGTAAGAAAGCTCAACCGCGAAATTGACGATTGCAAATTGAAAAGCCAGTTTGTGTACTTGTGATTGCTCGTGTTCGTCCAGAAAGACAAATCAGAACTGGCGACAGGTCAGCATAGTGCGTCACGATAATTGCAGACAAACGTACGATGTTGAGAGCCGTGTGCTGGGGCAGTCTCGAGCCATTGAGCATAGCTCTGGTCTTCTTGGGACGCTGCTGGAGACGTCTGAAAGCCTCCTGAACATGGCGCGGTTCGATCGGGGATCTACCCTCACTAGGGGGATCGAAGAGACCAGTCGCGACCTTTCGCTTCTTCGAGCCGGCATTGTCGCCTCCGTTGAGTGCCTTGAACAAGTCCTCCTGCTCCTTAACCTTGAGGGCGTGCTCGGTAAGGGTCTGGACCATCTCGAACGTCAGGAAACCGAGAATGTCCACAATATCGTCAGAAGGCTTGCTGTCGGTGACAATTCCAAAACCAGCCCACTCGCGGAAGCGCTTGCCCTTGCGGTAGGTGAAGGAGGCCTGGCGGTATTCGGACCAGGTGACGTACTCCTCCTTGGTCATGGCCTTGGTACGCTCATCAGCCTTTCGAAGGCGCTGAAGGGTGATGAAGTTCATCTCCTCCTCCTCTTCATCCTCCTCATCGTCACGCTCGGGGACCTCTTGACTGTAGAATGAGGACGGCTCCCAGGGAAGGCCGACCTTGGCCTTCTTGTTCTTCTTTGCAGCATCATCGACGGGGCCACCAGGCATCACTCCGCCAGCAGGGTCTTCGCCGGCACCGAGATCCGCCTCACCTCCCTTGTCGTCGGAATCCTTAACATTTTTTCGAACATCCTTCCACGAGAGGAAGGTCCGGAGGCGGGAGACCTTGGCTTGGTCGTGGCGGATCTGGAAAATCAAGTCATTGATAGTGATTGATCGAGAACCACGACGAGCAGCGAGGTCTGTGCAGTTTCTGAGCTAGCAATGGGTTAGAGTGGTAGCGCCGGAAGTGGGTAAAAGCATCAACATACCAGCTCAATAACCTGCTGACGAACAATATCTTCGATCATACTAGTAGTTTCGACAGACGGCTCTGCAGTCTCGCCAGAGACGTACATCATCTTTCGGAAAACGTTAGCGATTCGCTCATGAATTCCATAGAGTCGCTTCTCGCCCTCCTTGAGCGGGGGCAAAGGACGATGTTTGGGAGCTCGACGACGCCTGGGCTTGGGCTTCTGAAGCTCGGCTCGCTCTTCATTGGTGACGGGGATATCAGAGATGGATTTGAAACCAGATGGATGAATAACGCCGACCGCTTGGTCGAAGGCACTCTGAAACAGCTCATAGGATTCGCGTCGAACGCGTTCGGAAACTGCTTTGGCTGCTCTGGAGGGGCGCAGGGGCTTGGGTTTCTCCTCAGGTCCCTCGACCTCGCTGTTGCCATCCTCGGGAGTCAGCTGCTCGAAAACGCCAATTGCCATCTCAATACCGCTGACAAGGTCTCTCAAGTGACATCCGACATCCGGAAGGTAGTAGGGAAACCCGAAGCTTTTGAGCCGCTCCATGTCGCCAAGCTGGTGATTTCTGGAGTTTTGAGAGAATTCGAGTATGGGCTGGATTTTCGGAGGGTGCGCTTCCAACAGGAGGGGAAGAAAGTGTTTGGACCCTTCAGGAAGCAGCTAGGTGTCGTGTGTTTGAGTAGCCAAGGCAGGTGTCTCCTTAGAGACATCGTCGGGATTTGAGCCTCGTCCAGCTAACCGGGCTGGCTGGACGCCTTGACGGCGCTGCACTTGCAGCCAGGAGCTCTTCGAAACGGCTGTTGATATCCTTGGCCTGACATATTGGAACAAGCTATCACGAGGCTAGGCCAGCAAGCCTGGGGCCTGGGGCGTCGATGTTTGTTGGTGTGAGCAAGAGAGTCAAAGCGAAGTGAATGCCCAGCAAAGCGATAGAGTGGTCCTCAAACAGCATAATGTTCTAAGCTTACCTGACTGATCTCCTGGCGATATTTATACGCCTTGTCATTCTTTGAGTCCGACATCTTGAAGGTTCGAGAACAGCTTCGACGATGTGGATTTGGTATGTGGTTGAATCGTTATCGAGGCAGCAAATTTCCAAAATTTGAGGATGCTGTTATTTGTGGTGGGTTTGGGTATTTTGATGCAGTGTCACCGAGGAAAAGAATTCGCGTCGGTGTTCGGAGTGGAACGGGCTGATCAACTTGGTGCCAGAGGTGAAGTTAAGGTGAGCAACTGCAACAGTGGATTGATTAGGTGACAAGGGCCCGCCCCCAGATTCAGAGGTGAAGTTGGGGACCGCTGGCTGGTACCGGAAAAAGTAATTGCCGTCTCCGCGCTTTGTATGCAGCGCACAGGCCTAAGGGCCCATCCCCTGTTGCGTTGAGAGATCCACCAGGTGCTGTGGAACATAGCTATGAGCTGCTTTCCGCGGCTTTCACCCCGCAAGTCGGAGGAAAACCTCAATCTGTGGCTTCACAACCGTCTTACCCTGCTGTATGCTATTTCATATCTGGTCTAACCCTTTTATGAAGACTATTTCGACATATCAGCCACTCAAGGCTCCAGAATTGCCTCGGTGGCTCCGTTACCCAGCTCCCGTGCCTTTGAGAAAGCGGATTGGCCCATCGTCCCGTGCATACTATCTATCCACATGATGGTCTGCAAAGTGGAACGAGCCTCATGCCATGATAACTTTGGATATGCTAGTGTGAACCAGACTGACCGTAAAGATAGCTCGTCAGGTTCAAAGACGGATATGGAGCCTACGATGAGCATCCAGAACAGCAGTTTCTCGTGCACCGGCGTGCGTATGATGAAGTTCTTACATGCCATGCGGAATTTCGCAGCAAGGTATGCGTACGGAAACTTTCCGCCCGGAATCTGCAGTGTCGTTGAAAGGAAGGCGAGCATGCCTAGACGAAGACACTCATCTGAGGCATCTTCAAGATCGCCTTGAAGGTGTACGAGGCGTGCCTGGACGGACCCCAAGCAGTCTTGGAACAGCAGGCCGTCGACCCGCGAGCTGTTCGCCAAGTGGTTGTTGACCAAACAGACCAGGTGTCTAAGGTCTCTAAAGACTACGGCAAGTCTGATATCGGCGAACACTTCGATCAGACCTACCTCGATGGTATTTGTGCGGGTTTCGGGAGATCTTTCAAAGTATGGACTCCACGATACAGGGCCTGTGAAGAAGGACGGAATACCTCCGCTCCCAAGGGCCCACGTGAGAGCAAGCCTGGTCAGTGTCAGAGATTCGCCCTCTAGTGCCCTTACGGTTCGTTATAGACTCACCGATCAAGCTTGAAATGCAACTTGGGAAACCTATGAAGGTATTCAAGTCCCCCGCGTAGACGAACGATCTGTTGCAGCCCTGACAAGTGTACAGCGGCAGAGTCAAAGTCGCCCCACAAGCTCGCGATCATTGCCAGTGTCAAGATGACATGGAAGATGGCCTCGTTCTCGTGCGAGTTCTTCTGGGACAGGGACTTGTTGAGCAGAGAAATGGTGCGTCGCAAGTGAAATTGCGTAAGCTTTCCTGAAGGCGCGTATTTTGTACGGTCTTGAATCGCTGAGGAGCAGAACAAGATGCTGTGGAGAAAGATCTGATCCTGCAAAATCCAAGAGAAGGATAACGCTTCTGAATTCGGGGAGCGGGGCAGATTGACGATATGTTCGACGGGGTAAAAAGTCTCCTTTAGTGTGGCAGAGGAAAATACTGAAGATAATGAGATCTGGATACCTTTCGACACGTTGGGGTGGCTTACGTCTAAAGAGAACCTCCTGGGAAGGCCTCTCCAAGTCATCTGCGAACCGCACCAGGCATATGTCGGTGGGAGGCAGAGAAGGCGTCGGGTCTTTCAAGACGATCAGGTCGTCCTCTGAGCTATCTTCCGTGGTTGGGGGTTGTCGATGTTTCCTAGCTCTCCTCGTTCTTGAAGGGTTATCTGTTGAAGACCGAGACGAGTTGGATGGGACGGACCGAGCCCCTCGTTCATGTTCGACTGTTTGCGACGAGCCAGTAGTTTTCAAAGCCTTCCGCGCAGCCTGCAAAGATCTTCGAGACCCTTCTTGTCGGTTCTTTCCCTTCATGCATCGACTGCGAATGACTGATCGGTCGGCGGATCTAGTCTTGCCAGAGTCGCCGACAACGACAAATGCGAACTGATTGGACATGGTAGCCGTCTTTCACCAGTTCATCAAGATTAAAAAAGAATGTTAAGCACTGTCGTCACCTATTCTCACACTACCCGGGACAATGGAAAGAAGGAATCCACTACGGCTACGATCCGAGGGATTTTGGCCTGGTCTTGTAAGATCGGTGGCGTGGTCCCGGACATAAGACTTCACAGCTCCGACCACATCGTATCCCTTTTTCGGTAAGCTTACCTAGGCCGAAGGCAGCTCCGCCTATTTGTTGCAGCTCATTATTTTCCACTTTTTCATTGGAATGAGCAGAGGCAGTGATATAACTATCAACCAGGATTGACAGAGCAGCTATCTGTGCTGTTTTCCTCAATGGCACGAAGGCCAATCCGATAAGAGTGACTAAATGTGAAGCATGGAGACCCAAGATAGGGTGCCTGCAACAATGGGTGAAAATGTCCTGCGCTTCCCAGCAGAAAGACTTCGGTGTCCATCTGACCAAAATTAAGAACAATGTTGTCCTGGGACTCGGCAGCTCCGAATATTTGCTCGGTATTTCAAATCGGCCTGGAACAAAGAAGGCTTACTATGCTACGGCAACAGCACATCCTGCGAGATATTTAACATCTCTTCCGTCGCCGCCGTGTCTGCTTTCGTCGACTCTCTGGGCCTCACACATGTAACTTTTCCGAACACGCGAGATGTAGTCACGTAAACACCAAAGATAGGCGGTCTCAGTGAGGGGAGGTCGATCCCCTAAGGGCTATCATTGACAGGATGTTTCCACGCTTCATAAGCGACCCAGGCCTGGAATAGTCCAACTACCAAACTGAGAATACCCAACAAGATAGCGACGGAGATCCCCACAAGCTTTGCCAGCATAACGTGCCTGTCTTTGCTGTTGGCCTTCAACCATAAACCGAAGTGGCCGCGTGGCTTCGGATTCTCGATTTCGTCACAGAGGTCCATGAGTCGTGAGCCCCAATAGTTGTATGTAGTCTCCTTTTCGTGATCGAGTCGGTACGATTGAAAGCGCCTATCTTGGCAATCGGGGTCAAGCGATTCCGCCGAAACCAGAGATCGAAGTAGGCTTAGAGATTCATTATCCATGGGAAATAGAATTCTTTCTAGTGAATCTATTGTTTCAAGTAACAGTTGGCGCGGAAAAATGTTGCTTTTTACAGTTAGCAGAGCTTTCTCGAAAACAGTTTTCTCAGAACGCTTTACCTCGCTAAGTTATTGGCGCTGGTCTTCGAGGCCTTTAGACATTCTTTCAGCGCCGCCGTGTGATGATACAGCTCGACAACTCCATTAGTCTGATCGAGCTTGAGGTGATTTCTGATGTCATTTGTGCCCCGAAACGAGATACGAGCAATCTTCTTCAGTTTTGTGGCCCTGATAGTCTGTCTCAGGCTAAGAAGAGAAATGTTGTCTTCGTTCTGACTTGGATGATCTCGTTTTGGAAATGTTGCCGAGACAAAGTTGTTCAGACTTTCGTCACGATGCCAAACGCTTGGCTCTGTGTCTCCGAGAAGGCTACCGCTGTGATTATCAGCACAACAGCTAACCATCAGCAATATTCTAACGGCTATGTTGAAGGCACGTTGTTTGTCCTCTTCGTTGACTTGTACCATCTCGTTTCGACTGTTAAAATACTCTTCAACTAGATCGTCTCGTCGGGTGCTCGGTCTGTCTCGAACGAAACGGATAATGGCGATGAGGTCTCCATGAGATCGCAATGCTGGATTAAAAGTCTCGGGTGCGTAACAGGCCGTCGTATCCTTGTAGAAATCGAAGTAGGTCTTGAGACTTGTAAGTCTCGACCAAGGGCACGCAGCATTATCGCAAGAATACAAAGATTGGCAGTTCTGGCAAGCATTCCAGTCCCACAAAGCGTGACACAGTTCTCGAATTTCAGCATCTGTTGTTTGGTTCAAGATGTAAATATTTGACATCTCGTAATCCATTGTGAGGAAGCCGTTTCGTTGAAATCTTCCCAGGATCTATACATTTCTTACAGTCGGGAGTGCAAGCTGTAAAAATATGAGAAGCGAGTGTTTTGGTTGAGTCTTCGTCAGAATCAGGCTGGGCAATGGCCTTCATCTTGATCGACGTACGTGCAGACTCACCCCTCACCTCGATGGATCTCACCAATCAAATTCGGGCGGCCGCCTCATTCACGTCGCTCAGCCATAGTACTTAAGGCGACCAATCCACGTGTTGGAAATGCCACAGACTGCCTCCTCTCTCTGTACTGCCTACTCGCATTTCTTGAACCTCCTCATCATGTTCATCCAAGCCACTTGTGAGGATCAGTTCAACCATGTTATCAAACGTCCTCTACACGGTTTCCAACAGAAACAAAAAGCCCGAAGCGGAACAGACATCCAACGGCCCCTACATCTCAACATCCTCTCAAGACTTGGATAATGAAATTTCGCCGGACTCAGGATACTCATCAAACCCGCCTAATACATCTACAAGGAGGACATCCAAGCTCAAAGAGGGGACACCAATCAAATTAGGGGGGAGAGCCTTGCTTCGGTTCATGGACGATTCAGGCCAGAGTGTCAGAGCACGCTTTGAAGACTTAAGAGGAAAAGTCCTGCCACTACTAAGTGATGAACTAAGAGCGAGGGGCGTGAGCCCTGGGAATGTATCAATACGACATATGATCCTTGGAGCGACCCGGGACGACGCGCATGACTACGTAGTCGTCCTCTGTGACCACAAGTCACTCAAAGCTGTCCGTCGAGTATTCGACGGGGAAAGAGTCATTCGGGATCTGTTGGATTCATCTGATAATGATAAGTGTTCGTTCAAGGTAATACTCGAAGGCAGCCCACCTCGCTTGAGAGCCCTGCTATCAACCGTCTTGGTAGAGATTGCGGAGGCGGGATATGAAGCTTTCCCGGGCACCGGCGAAACTTTGTGTGGACAGCCACTGAGACTCATCAACCCTGTGAACGACATTAGATATACCACTTTCGGCGGAGTCATCAAAGTTGTGGACAAAAGCAATGAAGCTACATTCTACGGTATGACTACAGGCCACGGCATTTCCAGTCTGGAGCCTGAGGACTTTGCAATATCGAAGATGATGGATTGTTGGGGCAGCTCAGAAACGGAAGCGGAAACAGAACCTGAGACAGAAAGCTCAGATAATGACGAATCTGGATTTTCACGCCATGTGCCAAGCATAGTCGACCATAAACGCTGGCAGCGTCTTGGAATGGCCTTCACAGGAAGAAGCCAATCAAACAAGTACTCCGATTTGGCGTTGCACGAATTGAGGCATGGGTCTTTGCTTCCAAACATGATTTGTACGAGGGAGACAAAAGGAAAGATCAGAAAGCGTCCACTAAGCACGAAAGTCGGAATGGTCACTGCAGAGTCATCCAAGATCCTGGTAGAGTTGATTGGGGGTCACAAAGGTTCAAGAAATGGTGTGTTGTGGAACCAGCCTGCAGGATTGCTGGTTGGACCTGACATGTTACCCGTGGACGCTTACATGGTGACATTGAACAAAGGCTCAAGTAAGTCTGAAGCTCAATCAACCCATAGTCATCTCTTAATAACCTCAATAGTTTCCGATGGGGATTCCGGCTCTTGGGTTGTCGGCTCGCGCTCTCTCGAACCTTACGGCCACGTCATCGCTGACGATGTTTTTGGAGATATTTACATGGTTCCATTGAATACTGCCATGGCGAGTATCCAGGAGTATCTACAAGCCAAAGCGGTTCATTTGCCATCGAGCAACGAAATGTGGTTATCGAGAGCGATGCCGAATCCCAGGTTGATTTTGTCCAAAAACTCTCCAGCAGATCCGAAGGGTTTGTCTAGATATCAAGAGCACGGTGCAATTAGACTCTTGGACTCGGATACAACTGATTCTGGGAATAAACATGACGCCGCACGCAAATATAATGAGTCTGAACCGTTTGAGACCGAAACACCTCAGGAGCTGGAAACGGCACTCAAGAGCCCTTCAAGAACCCAAATGGTTATGGAAGTGGTTGAAAGAGACAGAATGCTCATTTTGGGCAGCGCTAAAGCTCGCCGGGAGAAATATTTGCAAGAACTCCAAAAGAGTCATTGCCCGCGTCTTGACTCTAAACAAAACTCAGCAAACATCATACCAGAGACAATGAAACGCCCGTTTCCCACAATCACTTCGGAAAGCCCTTTGGAGTATGCACGCCAATCGTTTGGACAACCCATTACATTGGCGCCGGGACTGAATGCGATGTTGACGGGTTTTGATCTGAAAGATGGTGCGAAAAAGGTATTGTCTGCTATGAGGCAAAGAAAGAGTGCCCCGGGAGCGGCCACTGTCTCCGACAGAAAGGATCCTCGAGGCCCTGGTTACGCCAATGAGACGATTTTCAAGAACAGAAAGCCCCTCTTTGATTTCAACTGGAATCGCTTCACAAGTGTTAAAGAGACGAAGAACAAGCTGAGTTCCCCTGGATTTGACTCAGCGTCCCTCACCGGTTCGACATATTTCGATGAACAGGCATCACTAGTTCGAGGCAATCGGGGAGACGATGAGATAGATTCGGGTCTTGGATGGGAAGGACTTACATCCTCAAGTCGGGGACCATGGAGCAGATGAAGAGATGGATTTACACATGAATCGGAAAACGTATGCAGCGATACGTGCATGTGGACAAGTACTCATACGAAATAGCTCCTCATAAGCAGTCGGTGACAATAGTTATCTACGCCACTCAGCTTTCATCCTCGCCAGATCTCGCTCCTTCAAAAGCACGACACTGTTGCGTTTTTTCATGGTGACTAAAACAAAGAAGAATCCAATTCGAAATATCGCGAATCTTTAGTAACATCGTAGATTGAGAACTTCAACGTAATACAGTAGACCTCAAACATATTCTGTGGATGTTGTGGAAGAGGTAGCGTCCTGGCTATGCAATGCTGGAGCTGCATAAATTTCTGGAGTGTGCTTCAGGCAAATATGATGAGAACCGAATGATCATACAATTGAAGCTGACTATAAACCAATACTGTAGTCGAATACAATTTATGCTGCCACATTGGTTAATATATGTGTGTGTACCGCACCTGGATGGGCAATACGGCCAGACATGAGCGACAGACTTTTTCCGATTCTGACGCTCGTACCTGCTCTTGACTTTTAGCCTCTCAGATTTGTTGTTTTGGAACTGAACACTCGCGAGATAACTCCAGATCTCGTCCGGTTTCGAATATACTACTTAAATATGAAGCTTCGTCCCAGGAAACCACTGGCGATTACGAACAATGGTTCCGGATCATCGCGTGAGATAGCCAAAAGGGTCACGAAAAAGGCAACGATACCCTAGAAAAGCAAGTCTGCAAACACAAGGGATGCGTCACGTCGCAAGCCACGAATAGCCCCCACTCGCCGAGGGCTGAGATCTCAAAAGAACCAGTTTTGATTAATGGACTTGCCCACGGAACTCCGGCTGATGATCCTGGAGGAGATGACCGCCAGTCATGCCGGATCACTCCTCAAGCCATCCACAGTCTGTGTCCTATGGCGAGAGTTCTTTGAGAAAACCATATTCACCAACGTAAAACTCAAGTCATCTTCCGACATACGTTGGTTCGACCGAATGATGACTGGAAGGCGAAAAAGTCTTCTACAATCGATTTGGCTTCATGTAGAGTTGTGGACATACAATTGCGTTATTTGTCAAACGGAAGAGACCGCCGCCGAAGCGGCAGCCAACGGCGAAATCTTCAGTACGCGTCTTTTACAGCTTCTCGACATTCTCTCAACGCGGGATATCAAACAGAATCTTACGCTTGAGCTGAGTGCCGCATCCCCAAGTGATACGAGTCACTGCTTTGGACCGTTGATTGGCGGACAATTTTCATGGGCAGACCCTAGTTTTCACAAGGCTTACTTCACCCAAGAGCGGAGATATGTTGGCTCTCAGCGGCGGGGACTTGGAAACCTGCTCGATTTCGACGTCGGCAACCGAGCCACGATTCCGGAAATTCGAGAGATAAAGAAATTCGTGATTAGCCGCAAATTTCAGAGAAGCCTGTCATCAGGCGCTCTGATGAATGTATACCGATGTCTTCCCTACCTCGAAGAGATAGTTTATGAGCCATCACGCGGAGTTGATTTCGCAGACGACATCGCCCGGATCTCGGCAATCAAAACGTTGTTTAGAATGCTGCCGCGAACGGTGCAAAAGCTTCAACTCTGAGAGAAATTTTTTTTCAACAAATACACGTTCTTCGGCAAACGAGACACAGAATCTCTCGCGCTGGTGGCGGCCCAAAACGCGCGTTCTCTTGTGGCTTTTGACGCATCAAACTTGTTCAAAGCACACGAATTTTTCCGAATAGCCTCCTCGTACGGGCCGTGGTCAAGGATGAAGTCTCTAACGTTGAGATCTAAATCCCGTGAACAACCGGAAACACTGTTTTGTGATGCAGCTACAACAGCCATGCACATGCCTAACCTCCAAATCATGGAAATATGGGCTGGCAGTCTAGGGTGGGGGTATTTGTTTCGTTATGAAGTGCTGAGCGGGATAGCCGAGATCTCATTCGAGGCTCAATTCCGGTTTGACCTCAGCCCGAAAACATGTCGTGTGTGGCGAAGTGTGGCAGAACAACGCGGACTGAAATTTGAGGAAAGAACTCTGATTCTCGACAAAATGGAGTTGTGCACACAAGAATCTGTGAGAAGTCGGTTGCGTAGCTGTAAACTATAATTATAACACCGCGTAGCCCATTGTTAGGGCACACGTACCTTGCCCATCGTTCCCGCCGGAATATGTTGGTCAGTGATGATGAGCACAGGTATGATAGATGTAAGCGAAAAGATGAGACTTTCAATGAAGTCTAACGGGTATTGAACAGAAAGTAGAACAAGAAAAGGAGATGCAGACGCAGGAGTCGCGCCTTCAAGAGGTGACCTGGCGACTCCCCTTTCTCTTATGTACATACAAGACACCAGCTAGATGCTGTCCTCACGGCCGTGCGCGCGCCCATGCCTTTGAATCCCTCAGCCTTGCCCTGTCCAGAATTTTCCCATGGTATGTTGTTTGCCCCCCTTCCGAATCGTACATAAAAAGGACCATTAAATGTGCTCAGCCTCGTGGTTGCAGAGCTAAAGAACATGCAGAGTCGCCGCTGAGCCTGACGAGGGTCTTTCCGAAGTCGTAATCTGTCCAAAGTTATTCGCCCCATCCAATGTTACATCAGATAGGAGCGGGATCTTCGACCATCTCTGCATCCTCGGTGTTGGCAACGATCCCGTCAGGACCCTCGCCTTCAAACACCTCATCTCCCTCGTATGTCTTTCTCTTCCAGCCGCAGGGCTCTGAAGGGTCCTTGATCCACTCCATGGTCGGGAAGTAGTGCTCGTTCTTCTTCATGGTGATAACCCACGGCACGCTGTCAAAAGTGACGGCCTTCAAGCGGAAATCTGCTGCTGTGTTAGTCTTGACTTTACGTACATACTGATAGGACACTCACAGGTGTTGTCTGGAATCTTCTGGACGGTTGCAAGGAAAGATTCCATGTTAGGCGTAGACTTTCCGTTGACGTGGGTGATGAAGTTTGTGGGCGCAAGGCCGTATTGGTACGAGGGCGAACCTCGAGTGCGAGCCGAGACGTAGACCTCGCTGTGCAACTTGCTGATCTGTTGTCTAACGGCATGGTGAGGGCGGTGCAGGATCGCTCCGCAGAAAGAAATGGCATGATCTGTCTCAACGTCATCCGCAGCCACGGTGTGAGCCTTGATGTGGAGCTCTTGGCAGTCACGGACAATGACAGCGTCCAAGACCTCGTGAGAATACATGATATCGAGCTCGGAAACCTTGGTGATGACCTTGCCGTTGAGAGTGAGCAAAATGTCACCTTCCAACAGGGCACCAGACTGTTGATCACGCTCAAAAGTCCGCTTGCTAACCATGAACAGTTGGTGGTGTGTCTTGTTGGCTTCGGTGACCTTTGTCATCCACTCATCAGAGACGCCCATGACTCTGGCCTGAGCCATGCCAATGGCCCTGAATTCAACCGACAGCATTCTCAGCTTCGGGACGAGACCCTGTTGAATCTGGGAAACAACAGATAGCAAAGTGGGGGTGGCCAGTCCAAGGTGGTACTCTTCGTCGCGGTTAGAGCACGGCGAGCGCTCGCCCAGGTAAGTGAGCCAAAGGGCTTGAACGGTGCCGTCGTCCGCGACGAGGACACCGCTACCACATTGGTTGCTCAAGCTGGTGTCAACAGTAATGGCATCAACGTTGACAGCACGGTATCTGGGCGCGCCGGAGTTGGCCGGGATCGCCACAGCCGTGACTTCGGTGACAGTCGTCGACGCGTGGACAATCTTGCCGATTCTGTTGTATCCCATGAAGTTGGTCGAGGCTCCCTGCGAGATGTTCTCGGTGCTCAACTTGGCGCTCTGAACAGGGGCGTCGACCAGCTTGGGGTCATACTGGACGATGGCGTAGTTTTGAAGCGGGTGCAGGAAAACCACCTTGCCCTCGACAATAATAGAGTCAGCAATGGTGATAGTCACGTCGCAAAGATCGTAAGGCACAATGGCTCTGGAGATGACGACGAGACCCTTCTCAGCGTCGATGACCAGACCCATGCCCCATTTTCTGTTCTTGGGGAAACCGTCAAGCTTGACAGGCATGGTGCAGTTGACGTGTACGAAGCTTCGTACCAGGTCAGCAATGGCAGGGTGCTTCACGTTCTCGAGCTGGATGAAGGACGCTGAGCGGGCAACCGGCGGAACGGGAGGAAGGGGGTCGGCGAGGTCAGTGAAGTCCCACAGACCTGTCTCGTCGTTTCTGACCGCCATCTTCATCTTGGCTGACCAATGCCTATCGACGTAGATGACTGTCGTGTTGAGAGTGTGCAGATCACGCAGATGCTTGTATGTGACAACAACTCTGGACTTGTCTGGGATGGTCTTCATGACGTCGATGAAGCTCTCCAAGTCAGGGGTCTTCTTATGGTCCACACTTTGAATCAACCAGCCGTTGTCAGCGCTGTCAAACCTGAAAGATCCAGTGGCTTCGCAAACGAAGACTCCTTGGCATGCAACACCGTAGAGACGAGCTTGTTGGTAGGACAAGCTGTGGAAGCTGGCGCCGGCAACGGAAACAAATCGATCAGGGGTGATCTTGTGCAGGTCGCCGACGTCAATATCAACCTCAATATCCTCTCCACCTCGCTGGATTTGGAGGCGAATAGATTTGCCAACGTTGGAGTCGAGAAGATCATCCAAACGAATGAACTGCGTGACCATCTCTCCGTTCACCTTGATGAGAATGTCGCCCTCCTCGATCTTGCTGTCGGACTGGCCCTTTGGAAGCACAATTTCTGCAACAAGCATGTTGTTCTCCTTGGGGAAGGCCTTGCGAGCAGCAGCCTCCCATTCGGCGGTAAGACCGAGACGTCTGCACTCGTCAAAAGGCTTGAGAAGGAATTGGCATTGGATGTCACCTCTCGTGACGGGCTTGCCTTGCTGGACACACTGCAGGGCTCTTAATGGGCGGTCCAGGGGTAGGAAGTAATCTGTTGAGGCGCCATCGGAACGTCCACCAGCTTGCAGCGCAACGGCAAAACCATCGATGTTGACCACCGGACTGCCCGAACTGCCACCACTCGCGGCGGCGTTGGCCTGGTAGTAGCACGTGTTGAAATCGCTGTAGCCATCGCCGTACTCGGGCGCGTTGCGATCCAACCGACTGATGAATCCAGACAAGATACTGAGCTTCTCTCCAGCATCGTTACCAACGACTCTGATCTCGACACCCACTAAAAATACGTCAGTGCCTCCACTTTAAAAATGCGTCGCCCATCAGGGTGTCTGCCTACCCTTTGCAAGATCCGGTCGCAACTGCAGCGCGTTCAATTTCATGTACTTGACGGCCTTGGGATCGAATCGCAGGATACCGAAATCGTGGACAGGGTCACGGTAGACTGGGTACGCATCGACTTCTTCGTGGTTGTCGAAAACGACGTATCCCCAAAAGGGACCGGATCCGACGACGTGTCGATTTGTCAGGATGTATCTGTTGGGCCATAGAATTAGCATGCCGCCTCAATCCATATTGGGTAGTGTCATGACGTAGTCTTACCCCTTCTGTGCGTCCACCACGAATCCAGTCGCCTCGCTGGTCAACGCCGGGTCTGTGTCGAAAGAGCAGGTCTGGCAGAAGCGAATAGAGACGACGTTGCTCACGACATTCTCAATGGTCTTCTGCCATACCTCGGGTTCTTGGGAGATGGGGAACATGCTTCCCATCATGGCGCTGTCCTCCATGCCAGAGTCCTCTTCAACGAAAGCCGAGTGTTCAAGCTCGATCTCGGGAGTGTTGTCGCCAGCGGACAGCTTGCCATTGACGGCGCGATGCTGCTTGTGCGGTCGCAGACCCTCGGGGCTTGTGGGCGCCTTGCGCTTGGAGCGCGGAGACGCGTTGGTGCCGTTCATTTCTGCGATCGGGGGGGTAGGTGTTGATGGATTGGAGGGTTGGTTTTGCTGCGCGGTCGGCGGAGGGTCAGATGCGACGGCGCCGGCAGCGGACGAGGTGGTAGAGAAAGGACGTTGGAACTGGCCAAGACCGGTTCGTCGCGTTGTCTTATAGCAGATGGTTTTGGGAAGAAGGGCCAGAGTAGTGCGGGAGCAGCCGTGTTTGGCGAGCGGGAGCTGGTGGTGCTGGCGTCTGAGCAGCTGGTTGAATGCGAGGGTGGAGGAGGTTGTCCAAGGTGTGACCGGGGTGGTTGCGGTGGTTGTGGATGCAAGATTCAAGGAAGTCACAGTCCCTCTGCGGACGAAGACGGAGCGCATCCAGTGTTGAGAAGGATGGCAGCGGCAGGCAAGCCTTTCACAGGCTGCTGGCAAGTTCCTGTTCCCGTTGGAGGGGGGAGACCTTCAGCGAGCGACTGGAAGCGTTTGGAAATTGAACTCCTGGCTCGGCAGGGAGACAGTCTCAATCCACTGAGGCTCAATCTTTGATGCAATGTGATATCTCCTTGATCCAGAGACAATTAAATAAAGCAGGCCAACACAGTCTTGTCGGCCGTCGAAAAATTTCGGGATGCGAGAAAACGGGAAGGCAAACAGGATGTGGCCACCACCCAAATCCAGATCACCAGGCTAGATGCATAAGAGCCCGCTTATATGGGTGCAGAGGGTGCATGTCCCGGGTGGGTTGGCTGCCCCCTGCCCCGGCTGCTGATGTAATGTGACACTAGCGACCCTCCCCACGCCTGTAGCCTTCGCTAAGCCGGCCTGCCGCTGCGGCAATGTCCCGCCTAACAATCTTGACAGAAGGACGTCAACGGGTGTGTGCCTGGCCGCAGCTAACATGGGACGGTGATGGATCATGCTCTCCAACTGCACACCATCAGGGGCAGCTATCCAGACTGGATGAATATGCAGGTCTCACATTCTGCTTGCACGAATGACCAGCTGGGGTACACCTTGATCTGGAGACCGCCTCGGCCCATTTGATTCGTCAAACGCAAGTCCCATCCACGGCTGGGCGACCTCTCTCTCCATCAACGCCCACCCCGGCGATCAACATTTTCACAGATACGAAGTCAGCAATCGTTTTGTGTGCTCATTCCTCTTCTGATTTCGTGGCCACAACCTTTGACGAAGTGTGTCTAACCTAGGCCTGGGTTCCACATCCGCAAGATAACGCTTCCCGCATCATGAAGCTCATTCAAAAAGGACCACGTAGACCAGTCATCACCAAAAGGTCCTTCCAACCCAAAGATCGCATATTGATGCGCTTCAGTGGCTTCCTACTTTCCGGCCATTCGTAGGCACCCTATCCGGAAAGGACGATGTTCGGCTACTGCTTCTCCTCGACGTTCTCCTCGGCCTTCGCCTCGCCGTCCTCCTCCTCGGCCTCATCCTCGACCTTGGGGGTGCTTTTCTTGGGGGCGCGACGCTTCTTGGCCGAACCCTCTGCTTGCCAAGTCAGCTTGCTTGAATTTGACATGAAAGCTAGATGTAGACTTACCACCAGCGCTAGCAGCGCCGCGCTTCTTAGGGGTCTTGACAGGGGTGCCATCCTCGTCGCCCTCGTTAGCCTCATCGCCGCCCTCGCCATCGGCAGCACCGGCAGCTTTCTTGGGCGTCTTCTTGCGAGCTGTAGACTGTGAGCAATAGGACTTTTGAAGGACTGAGAAAACCCACCCGCACGGGGCTTGGCCGGGGTAGTGACGGTGCCGTCACCGCCAATGTTGAGGTCCCGGATCTGAGCCAGAACGGTGGCCCACTGGTGTTGCAAGGCCTTCTGCGTGCGGCCGGGCATGTTGACGTTCTTCCAATCGACGCCCTTTCCCTCAGGGAGCACACTAGCGAGGACGCGCAAGAGGAGCTGGCTCTGAAGACGACTGTCAGTATTTGATCCAGACATGAAAACGGAGACGGAGACGGAGACATAGGAACAGAGGCCCAACTTACTCTCTCAGCCTCAGTCCAGGCGCCAGCTCGAGCGCCGAAACCCTCACCACCCTCGGCAGTGGCAGTGTTGGCGTTCTTTGAGTCAGCCATGGTAGGTTGTAGTTATTTCTTGGATAGCTAGAGTGTTGGTGGGATAGATTGTGTGAGAAAGGTGAGTGGTGATGATGTTGCGAGGAGAAGATTTTGGAGAGGACGTGGAAGGAAGGCAGAGATTTAAATAGAAGAGGAGTAACGAAAGCAGCTTGCTTCAGGTTTCTAGAGGGAAGGAGGCGGGTCTCATGGTCCAAGGCTGCTCTCGCTGTGCAGGTTCTTGACTGACATCGTGGTGACAAGAAGTTCACAAGGCGAGAAGGGCTTGAGACTGTGGCTTCCCCAAGAGAGAAAGACGCAGACATCTAGACAGACAGCAATACTTTGGGTGCCTTTAAGGCGAGAACTGAGTTGAAAGGGTAGAGGACAACTGCTACTGGTTTCATGGTCAGTATACTCCTACACGCGAATAATCTGCTAATCAAAGTTGATACCTGCCTCTGCTAGGCAAGGGGCATGATACACGCAGGCTCATTGGATCACAGAGACTGTCTCTGGCAACACTTGCTTGGGTGAGATGACTGGCCGTGTGACTTACTTTCTTTCGAAGTGGTTCTGTAGCCTAACTCGAGGTAATTGTCCCCCTCACATCAAAGAGCACTCTAGCAAGGCAAGAGGGTGTTAGATAAAGGCAAGAAACACCAAGACTGAACGGGAAACTTCTGGTCTCTAATAGATAGGTTCAAGAAGTAAACGACTGACTTATTGGCATCTTGTCAGGAGTCAGCTTCATAGAACGACAGACAGGGCATGAGGAAGGAAACCGGGGATTTGAAAGGATTGCCATGCTTGGACGCCAGGTATCACTAGGGGATAAGAATTACAGCAAGATCATTGCGTGGCTCTGACCTGTGGAAGCAGCGGGCCCAGTAAGCAGAGCTCTGCTGCCAGACACGTCCGTCCAACCAGGAGTGGGGAACGCGCCAAGATCGCCGCGGCCTGGAAATAACATGAGAAGCAAAGATAGGGCTGATTCTGTGGCATTAATTTCGATGTTTGTCTCCTTCCTATCTGGCTGCCCGCGAGTACCAATCCTGCCCCCAACATCCTTCGAAGACGACCAAGTTTCTAGTAAGTATTACACAACCCATTCCAAGCCAGCCGAGGCAGACAACAACCAAGGCTCAGCGTATCATCGCCATATCTGAGTTTCCAGGGTAGCGCAACCGTTCTCCATCAAATTGAGGGACCCAGGACCGAGTGCGAAGAAAGGAGACTGCGAGATGTAAAGCAAATATGAAGTGTGCACAGGCAACACACCCCCCGTCTATGTCGTAATGAATTGTCGCCGCACGTCGGCGACCGAACGTATGTGCAATGCGGACTTTTCAGTCGCAAGAAGTGAGAGACAGGTCGAAGCGTGAATAATATCCTCCCAAATGCCGGGTATCGTTTCGTGTCGTTTCCCATCAGTCCAAGCTGTCGTCAAAGTCGAAAAAAGCCCATCTCCTAGGCAGAGAACAAGGATACAGTCCACTCCTCTCAAGACATGGCTTCTCCATGTCATTCTTCATTTCATCTTGCTCTTATATAGCATGAACTCTCGGATGCGTGCTTCGTGGTCCTCGCATGCCAAAGCCCATTTTCTCCGCACCTCCTTGTCCTGTTGCATCCAGTCGAGGTACTCCATCAGCTCTTCGTCGCCACGAGAGGCTATGAAGTCGTAGCCCTTGCGGGCTCGAAGATCGGCAATGTTTGTCTTGCGGGCGTTGAAATGCTCGATGACCTGAGCGTTGAAGATTTCCCATCTGAGAACATAGCTTTGAAAGTCTTGGATGTACTTTTGCCAAGCTCCGCCCGTTGGCTTCAGACCGACCGCAAAGGTAGGAGGAGGGCGCGGTGCCACGGGCACCACCGGAAATTCAAGTGCCGGCTTCTTTTCTTTCTCGATAGGAATGCTGCTAGATGGCTGGCTTTCGAAGGGAAGGTTCATCTTGAGGTCACCCAAGGAACCAAGTCCGGAAGCAGTTTGCGCAAACGGCGCCACGTTCTTGAGATCTGCAAAGCTGGCCCTAAACTCTTCACTATCCTCAGAGCCTGCGGCGTTGGGGTTGAAGTCAGGCTTCCGCACTGTAGACTTAGGTGCGGTTTCCGTCACTCCATTGACGTTACCAGGCCTCCATTCCGGGCGAGAAGGCTCAACCGGGATGTTCCTCGCGCCGTTTGACTGAGCAGCATTCGGGGCGCCTCCGGCCTGTGGTGGATCAATATCCATGGCGTTCGGGCTCTTCGCGCCAACTGGCTCTGCAGTAGTCTTGCGGCCTCGCCAATCACCATCCTCATCACTGTCATATTCATCGTTCACCAAGCCGGCGCTACCAGCCGTGGGCTTCACCTTTGCTTTGCGGGAGTTGGATCGAGTGGTGCGTGTCGGGGAGGTAGACACGGACGGGGCAAAGTTTTGGGCGCCAATCTGCTGGGTCCAGTCCTGAGCATCAAATTTACCTTCGGACGAGGGCGATCCTGTAGGCTGACCGGCAAAGTCCTTCTGGTGTCGCAAGGTCGGACGCTTAATCGGTGATCGACGACCTACGCGGCTTCCAGACTGAGAACGGCCCTTGGCGTCATGAACAGGGCTTCCGGCACTGAATTGGTAGGCCTCAGATCCATCGTTGTTGACAAACCTGGTGTTAATATCGTCTGTGCTTCGCCGGCTGATTGAAGGTTGCTCGGGTTCGGTGCGAGTGAAGGTATCATCGTCGATGGAGAAGTTGAAGCTAGTAGAGTCACTTCTGTCAGCTTGATGCACTGGACTGGGATTCTGTTTTGAAGTGGTGATCTGGCGCTTCTCGCGTCCAAGCGGGGTTAGTTCCGGAGCTTGTCTCTTAACCAGCCTACTCAGAAGCTCGCCCTGCTTGCGCTCAAATGGTGTAAGGGAGTGACTTCTCAAGCTATCTCCACTGGGAGAAGATGACGCAGAGGACGACGTTTCGCTTTTCTGGCTCTGATGCTGTTTCGTCGGCTCCTCCCAAATCACGGGCGAAGGCTGCTTGCCGTATGTAAAGTTCGGCTTGACATATGAAGCGAAAGAAGAAGTTGAATAATGAGAAGTGCCGTACATTGAAGATGCCTGTTGCTTTCCTGCAGACTTGGTGTTTCCATGTTCTGGACTATATTAGCTGAGCTCCGTGAAACCAACAGTCACAAACTCACCATCAGTAGCCGTTGCTGGCTTGGGGTGACCGCCATCTTGAGCAAAGCCAGGGTTCGCATTCGGCGGCGTGTATCTCGCGCTAGCTCTGGATCTGAAGGGGTCCTTGGGTGAGTTAGCTGCCGTAGCGGTCGCGGTGTTCGGTCGGTCGTCTTGTGGCGTCGAGGACGTTCGAGGACTTGAAGGCTCAGTTCTGGCCTGACGCGGAACACTCTGTGCACGTTGACGAGCGCTTCCGGGTGATAGGTTAGGCCCGAACCCTTCCTCGGGCTGCCGAGGAGTTTCACGAGTGCTCTTGGCTCGTCCGATAGGCACCCCATCGAACGGGTTTGTCTTCTCTCCTCCGTGCGAGGAGTAAGGTGTGCTCTGCCGACTGTCTGCGTAGCCCTCACGGAATTGGGCAAGAGGGTCTGGGACACCTTGTCTGCGGGCATTGTCGGCGAAGATGTTGGAGTGACGGTTGGTCGTGGAGTAATTGGAGGCGTTGACTGGAGGCTCGTCACCAGGAACAGGCGAGTGAGGCACATAACCTCCCTTGCGTGCTCCAAAGGCGGCCTCTGCTCGCTGCTTTTGGGAGGGTGTTCGTGGCACAGGTCGCTTAGGGGGCTCCGGGGGTTCGTTTTTGGGCTTTGGTTGAGACTGGCTCGCTTTGCCCCTCATGTTCTCGAAGGCATGCCAGGCATTCCGTTTCGCCTCTGGGTCACTCTGCTGCTGGGCCTTGGCCGTGGGAGCTGCACCCGAGGCAAAGTTGCGGTACCTATTCGCTCCCGACGACGGCGGGTTACGAGCCGTTGAGGTGGCATTGCGACGAGGCGGAGGCGGGAAGTTGGAGCCGGCGTTCTGCCATGGATTGCCCCTCACTCCAGAAGCAGTTGGGTATCTCGATCGTGTTCTTCCAGCATCGTACTTGGCTCTCGAGTCGGGATCGGTCAGGACCTCGTGGGCCGACTGAATCATCTGAAACTTGGAGTTGACTTCGGCTTCTCTACCCGGGTTTCGATCGGGGTGATACTTGAGAGCTAGCAGAAGTCAGTATGCCGGACGAGGAGGCACGGACGGGGAAGACGTCGCCGTACCAAGTTTCCGGAACTGTTTCTTGATCTCGTTCACGTCGGAGTTCGCTGGAAGCTCCAGGTCCGCGTAGTAGTCGCGGCTCATGTCAACTCCTCCCATCCTGGCGGTGGATAGAGGTTGTCAACTGCTAGCAAGGTGTGAAGGCTGCCTGATTTTGCGCAAGATGCATCCCAAGGTCGGTCGTCGTGTATGGAAACGATGTGAACGTCGTGCTGAGGAGCGAGTTTTGTTGAAATTTCCTAGTCGCCCAAAGTTGGATCCAGCTCGTTCGATCGAGTGCTCGTGGCTGGCAAGCTATTGGCAGAGTGTGCGTTGGGGAAGGCGAAGTCGCAGGCGTGACGTTGCCGCTTGCAGGTGGCTTCGCCTCGTAGTGCGGAGTAGCGCAACTGCAAGTTTGCGTGGACGAGGTGAGGCGGTGCAACTGGCAAAGAGGCAACCTCGTTGAACGGTTGTCAAGTGCGATCGCTGGTCGTGGAAGATGAGGGAAGGTGCAGACGAGTAGAGATCTATGGTAGCAAGTGTGTCAGCAGTTATGTCACAAGACGAGCAGCTTGCGACAGAACGGTGGTGGTATCCGCGAGTGAGAGGTATCGTGCGAAGCGAATCAGACGTGTCAGACGAGTAAGCAGCCGTGCAATAAGCGGGCGAGCAGTCTCCAAATGGACGCCACAAACGGGAAGGAGGGGCAATCGACACCGCGAGTCTAGGAGTCTATTATGTCTCGCAGAACTGCAGACAGCAACAAGGATTGGCGTCGATGCTAGATGACGGAGCCAGGCACCGCGGGGGAGCAAAAGGTAGCGGTCCGACGATGCAGACAAGGGCACCCGATGGTAAACCAAGCGGGCAGCAGCCAGTCGGAGGCAAGGACGGCAGTAGACTGAGCCGCCGGCAGTGGTTGGCTGCTCACCGTCTTTCGTCGTCGGTTTCTCAGGGTAGATGCAGAAGTGATTGGGTGGCCGCGCATGCGACCTGTCGTGGGAGGGCAACTCACCGAATGACGTCAAAAAGCAGCCGTAGATGCAAAGCCGAGGGGGACTGTCTGGTCTGGCAACGGGCGAGCAGACGAGACGGCTGATGGCGGGGAATGCGTGATACGACGCTGTGTCGACGTCGTCCAAGAAGAAAAGAGGTTCACGGGTCGTCAAAAAAGGAGAGTTGAGAGCCTCATCAGCTGGGTTAGGTAGGATTTGCGAAAGCGAAGAAGCAAATATTGACTGCGACCTGGCCTGCTTTACCTTTTTCCTTCCACAGAGAGTAAGGTCTTGTTGACGGCCCGTCCGTCCTTCCTGTCCGTTCGGTTGCGCGGGCAGCAGAGGGTCAATGGGGCAGGGGTCCAAATTTTTATTTAGCAGTCCCTTCAGGGACTCCCCGGCAAACCCCAGCCGTTGTTCCTTTGGCTGCCCCTCCATCCGCACCAGCCCTGAAAGGACGCCTCAGCTCGCTCATTCCAGCTGCCCCTCATGCCCTCGTAATGGTCGATAGGGTCGCCTTGCTTCAACCTGAACCTCCGAATGTGGATACCTACCACCTCGATGGCCTAAATCGAACTTAAGAATTGCGACTCTACCGGTGCGCTAAGCCACCGTTCTACCGGGCTGATCTCGGGAGGCGTGATGAGCCGCGCCTCAAACTAACGACGGGAGTCGACCAGTCAAGCCACTTCATCTGCCAGCCACCCAACTACATCAGAGACCTGCAAGATAGATGGCCGATTCCGTTGCCTCCCCATGCAACAAAAGTTAGGCAAATCTGAACATCATCAGCAACGGATCAGCACACGCTCGGATCTTGCCCTCAAGCTGAGATGAAGCTGTCTACGGAAGCTATGAACGGCACTCTCGTGTCAAGACACTGTCCACTCTAACATGAGCCCGGAGGTGCTGTCTCTATTGGTCTAGTCTCAAGTACTGGCTCCGCTCAGTGTTTGTCACTTCATACAAGTTGGAATCGGGAGTACTGCATGATATGTTGTGGTCTAGCGACACAGATGACTTTCCGGAGCCAAGTTTTTTCAACAGGTCAATCTAGTGAACACAGGGCGTACCCAGCCCGAAACTCACGAATCGGGCTTCCGACCTAGAAATCTACTGCTTCCGCGGCACCCTGCTGATGCATATCGCAGCCTAAAGGTCGTCAACAAGACTTACTCGTTTCGTTTTGGTCAATCTGAACGGTCCAAGAACGACTGGCAAGAGCCACCTTACCTATCAGAGACGTTTGCTGAGTACGCTGGAGTCCCTGTCACAGACGAAGGGATCGATGACACAGGCTCGACCATTCGAACATTTCTTCCTCTGTCTTCGGCACAAGCAAGGGGGAAATTGCAAGAATTTCGCGGCACGGCACGAGTTGTGGAATCGGGAGTGACTTGCGTACGCCCAGAAGTGACGAACCTCAGCTTTTGTTACTTGAGAAAGAACCCGCCGAGTATCAGCTTATGTGGCACTGTCTGAGTAGACGGGCTTACGCTGGAGAACTTTCTTGGTGCAGAGCCTTCGTCGGCTGGCACAGATAACTTTGCCTGTTTGCTTCCGCCATTTGTTAACCAGAACAGGTTTGGCAGGTTTGTCCGCTGGATATCGGCGCCAACTGGACGAAGATTGATCACATTTTTGAGGACTCTAGTGACCCCCCACTGCGTCGGTACGAGCTGTGAATGGCACTGGCAACAACGCAATCCAGTCTGTTCTATCTAGCAAGGAAAATATGTGGCTGAAGCAGACGTTCAATGTCACGAGGTTGTTCCAGTTGGTGATGGAAGAAGCCTCGAATGTGTATGGTACTCCCAGAGACCCTCTCCTCTCAGAAGAAGAACAAAGGCGCATGGATCGCTATAGCAATATCAGAAGGAATATCTGTAAAGGGTTTGACGAGCAAGTCAATACAAATACACGCCCTAGAGATACTTACACGGAGGAACTAAGAACATTATTATATCTAGGATGACGTGTCGCGTTTCTACGAAGAATCTGAAGCTGGTCGCTACAAGAACGAGACCGAGAGCGGAGCCCGTGTTTACGGGCCCAATATACACGAAACCTGCATTCGAAGGAGCTGAGTTCTTTCGAAACACTGGCTGGAATTTGGATGTAGCTCATGATGTTCGCGTACAACTTGGAGTCGCTTCGAACTCAACGACGCCTGAGGACCGTCAAATTATGCACATCAGCCCCGCTAGCCTCAAAGCTTCTCTGATTAATGCTCGTAACAGAGTGAATTCAGCAGAATATGGCGAAGTGGATGAATTGGCTGGTAATTGGCCCTACGACCATTCGCTCGACGAGCCGCTTTCGTTCTGCCCGAATTGCGGGCCCCATGAGAACATGACACAAGCTCACTCAGTCGACGCCAACTTGTTGAATGCTGTCATGAGTGACACGGAGTCTTGCACGCGCGTTACAGGCTGCGTACTTCACGAAAGCGCGGATGATTTACCATCGTTTCATCAGTTTTTTCCCACCTACTGTAAACGAGAACATCACCATCACGATCTTCGAAGTTGCAACAGTGCCAGTCAGTCGTCGAGGGTACTGAATCGTCATGGCAATTATCACTGTATTCGCTGGTATCTCCACCAGTGTTTGCATCCTCTTCAGGACGACAGATTTCAGCATACCCAACGACGCCTGGCACACGATTGCTCAGATGTCCGAGAGCGCCGAGATATCGAGCATTCTATCCAGGTCCAAACTGAAAACAGACGACCAAGTCCTTGAACTCAGCAAAGAACTACAGGATGAGGACGAAGAGGGTCGCTCCGTAGTTCGCAACGGAGCTTTTTTCCGTGCCTCGTCCTTTTCGACAGCCAGAGACAAGCATACAGAGGCACAGCCCAGGTTGCGCGGCCGTTTATTCTTCTGGAGTCAGGCTTCAAGAGTAAACAGCCAGAGTTGAGTCGGGAAAACAGGCCTGTCTGTAAAGGGATAGCAGATGATGGACGGTCAGAAACGCTGTCCGAGAAAGCAAGGACGATATCGCATTTAAACGTTCAAAAGAGGGTAGGGTACAACAGAAGAATAGTCATGGCGAAAACGCGAGGCGGATGGGCCTCGGCGTTGTCAGCAATGGCAGTTTTCAATGCCAGCTTAGCAAAACCAACATAAGGAGTCGCCAGTCAAGGTTCGCCAAAACAGATGACCATGAAACTTGGGACGACGTCGGTTCTGCCCCGCCCCCGCCGACCTCACAGACCAGAACGCGTGTCTACGCGCCGTGGTTGCTCCGCCAACGGAGCGGACATCCCGGTTATAGAACAGCCCTCTATGCATCCCGAGCGTCATCATTGGCTCGGCAAATGGCGTCAGCTTCCATATGACAGTGCTGTGGTATATGTTGTTCAAGCAAGTAAAACCAGTCTCGCTCAGAAACGCATGTGTCTTTTCATTCTGCGAAAAATATTGCCTTCGAAAACCAATGCTTTATGCTGCCTGCCAAACGCCCGCAATCAAAAATAAAGTCCTTTAACACAGTATTGCCTTTACGGCAATGAATGATACGCACACGCAATGCTATAGCCCTGTGGCCTCCCCTGGCACCCATCCGATCCTGCCCGCAGATTAATGTCCTCATGAGCGCGTTCGCATGTGTCTCCAACACAGCTGTATCCCTGATACACGATAACAACGCCTAAAAACCACACATGGCGCTTAGCTCAAATCCTTGCTCATCTCATAGGACCAGCCGCCGTCTTTGCGCAGCCTATTGCGAGCCGCAATATCTTTCCTGATCTCATCCTCCGTCAAGCGGTCTGATCCGCTCCAGTTTGCACTAGATGTGCGGGCGCGGAACTTGTGCCATCTCTCCTTGCTGTTATTAAATACTTCTTCCATGTTCAAGGCCCGAGGAGGGCCAAAGATGCCTTGAGGATCCAGAGTCTCTTGTCGCATGAGAGCTCGGCGCAGATCGGGTGAATCAGCCCAAGGCGCCACGAAGTCGTCGTTCTCATCTTCATCTTCAGGATCAGTGTCGATTTCAGGCAGCTCAATTTTTTCGCCGTCTTGGAATCGGGGCGACGACCGCGTAGCAGACTTCTTAATCGTTGCTGTCTTGGTGCTTGCGGCAGCCATAGGCCGAGCCGGGGTCTTGTGCGCCGGGCCAGCAGGGTTGGGGTTGGGATTGAACGGAATCTCTCCCTTGGCGAACTGGTTGATATCCAGTTGCTTGGTTGCCTTGACCGTGCTGTTGTGCTGGGCCGTGACAACGCCCTTGAACAAATCCCTCGATACGCTCTGTGGGCCGTTGCTGTATCCAGTAGAGTACATTGGCTTGGGCATCTCCTGGTTGTGTCTGTTAGCTGACGCTAGAATCTGTGTCGGATGATGAGAAGGACAAACCTTCTTGAACCCAACTGACGGGGGCCGAACGGGAGGTCCCTTGATGTTTGGGGGCTGGATGTCCATGTCAAGCTCATCAGCGAAGTCGTCACTAGTACGCCTTCGCTTGGCTTCCTTGGCCTGGTACGAAGGCCCATTGCGGGCAGGCTTGCGGCTGTCCTCGTCTTGCGGGAGTGGTCGCTTGGACCCGGCCTTGGACGCGTTGGAAAGAATCGTATTGACCGGTCGATCCTCCTGAGATCGAGGAATAGTCGATTGCAGACGCGAGGGCGGACGCGTAGGAGGTCCATCGCTCCGCTGGCTTGCGGAATAATCAACAGGACCGTTGGGCTGAGCTCGGACGGCAGGAGGCGGAGCTCGTGTCTGCTTGGCACGCTCAATGGCAGCCTGCCTCTTCTTCGCCTCAGTCTGTTCTCTCTGCCTCTCGGCATCCTGTCGCCGTTGCATCTCCTGCTTGCGCTCCTCTTCTTGCATGGCAGCGCGCTTGCGTTCAAGCTCGAGCTTGGCATCCTTTCTCTTCTGGAGATCTCGTTCTTCTTGCTCCTTGCGCTTGGCAGCAAGCTCAAGGGCCTTTGGTCGCCCGGTTGACCCAGCGGAACTCTTGAAGCTGTTCACCGACGCCTGCTTGCTATGCGAGCTGGGTTGTGACTTGGGCTTGGTAGATGAGCCAAGGGTTCCCTCCAAGTTTGAAGACAGCTGGCTATTGCTTGGGTGATACTGAGAGTGCTGAGAAGTAGTGTTAACACGAATGACGGTCGGTTGCTGCTTCGCCCTGCTGGCAGTCTCCTTCGTCGGCTTCGTAGGGCGGCGGAGCTCTCTGTTCCTCGTCGCCTGGCCCGGGCCGGCGGATCGAGAGGCTGAAGGGGGCGGCACAGGGGCTGGCGCCTCGGCCATCTCCACATCTGGCTTCTCTGGCTGTGAAGCAGGAGCAGAGGCATCGGTTTCGGCTTGGTTCTTGGCCTTGCGTGGGCTGGTCCTCGTAGGCTTTGGCGCTTCCTTAGGTGCCGGCGTCCGGACGGCCTTCTCTCGCTCCTTCTCTCTCTCCTTCTCCCTCTCCTTTTCTTTCTGGGCGGCGATCTTCTTCTCCATCGCCGCAATCTTCTCTTGCTCCTCACTAAAGACCCGGGCCTTCTCTCGCTCTTCAGCCCTGGCTTTGTCAAGCTTGCTCATCTGGTCAGCGAACAGCCGTGCTTCCTTCTCCTTGCGCTTGTCCTCCTTCTCCTTTTCGACAGATGCCCTTGTTCTCCGGGCCACAGGGCGCTCGGGGCTTCCAGTAGTGGCTGTCGCCTGAGAGTCAACTGTCCTATGTTTTGACAAGTCGGGGTACAGCGGCTCCGCTGAGATGGACTGAGGAACGATAGATTCCGTAGACGACTCGGAATGAAACCCGAGTCGTACCGTGGAGGGTGACATCATGGAAGACTTGCCCTCGGCGCTGATGGCCGCACTGCTAGCAAGAAGACCCTTCGAAGTCTTCAGAATGGAAGACAGCTTGTTCTTGACTTGCTTCAGCGGGCTGTCTCGGAAGCTTCTGGTCGGCGACTTGGGAGACTCAGGCCGTCCATCCTCGGGCACGACAGACAGAGGGTTGGAGACGGAAATGTGCTTCTGGGAAGGAACCAAGTCTTCGGTCATCTTGTCCTTGGAAAGATCTGGCAAGACGGAAACTGAAGCAGACTTGCCATGGCCATGCGAGCTAGTGGTACGATCAGGCACGACAGGGGCCCGTTTCGGAGAACCAGGCCGGCCAAGTGTTTCCTTCTGCTTGGGGAAAGCAAACTCCGACCCGCTGACAGTGTCAGCGCCATCAATGCCCTCCATGACATCGGCGGTGTGACTCTTAGGCAGACGCGGTCGGGGAGGGGAAGCTGGGGCGTCCTTCGCAGGAACAGGAGGTGCAATCCAGTCATCGTCGTCTTCCTCGTCGTCTTCTGGGAACGCGCCAGGTGTTGGTGGTGCTGCTGTAGACTTCTTTGGTGACGCTGGTCTAGTCTCTGGAGCTGCCTGTGCAGTTGCTTGAGCAAGCTGCTGGGCAACTGCGGAGCTCGGGATCGATTTGGAAGGCCGGGTGGCATTAGGCTGAGATTTACCCAGCATGTTGATTTGGTCTTGCAAACGCTGAGTGTACGCCTTGTTGTGGGTAGACGCGTAGCTGTCTTCCTCCTTTGCCGCATCCGTCACAGGATCGATGTCCATATCATCAGCATCTTCGTCTTCTTCATCCTCTGAAGCACTGGGAACGTCCATGTTGTTGCCCAGGCTCTTTCCACCAGTGTGTCGACCATAATAACTTGTGCGGTGGTTATCCAGATGGCTTGTCCTTGACACTCGAGGTCCGAGGCTCTTGTTCTTCAAAGGCTCTCTGGCAGGTAGCGAAGCGAAGTTGAGACTGCTCTTCCTAACAGGGCGAATCGGGCTCGAATCAACGGACGGTGATCGGGTGTCTTCGTCCAGGTGGACGTCCACGTCCTCCTGAGTCTCGGCAGCTGGTGTAGGAGCAGGAGAGGGCGATGGCGCTGCTTCGGGGGATGGCGCAGGAGAAGCTTCCTTGGCTGGGGAGCGCTTGACAGGTGAGGTCTTGACTGGAGATGTCTTGACTGGTGAGACGCTCTTCGCAGCTCGAGGCTTGGGGGATCTGATGGGAGATGTAGCGACCTCGGTTTCCTTGGCCGGACTGTCAGGAGCTGGTGACTCGGAAGTTTCCTCTGGGGCTTCCACTGTGATATCCCTCATCACTCGGGTCGTCTGCTCCTCCTTTGCGGTTTGGAATGTGACTTCAGGTGAGCGCATTGTCCTCGTTACGGTCGGACTCGGTGGCGCGTTCTCCTCATCGTTGGTCTCGAAGGCGACGTGACCGCTCTTTCCGGCAGTCTTGGGAGGGCTGGATCGAACATCGGCAATTTGGGTATCGTCTTCGATAAGATCGACGTCCATGTCGTCTTCATCGTCGTCAATGTTGTCCATGTCCTGGCTGCCGTAGTAGCCAGAATCAGCAAGGGCGACATGCTGTTTTGTGACGGCGGGTTTGGGGGATGCGGCCGCTTTATGCGGGGAGACAGTTCTGCTAAGTAGGGGTGATGATGTTGATTTCGCCACGTTGAGCTTCGGTGTTGCGTTCCGAGCAAGCTGTTGTGTGAAGGCGGTCGGCGCGCCTTGAGGAGTTGCGGAGAAGACGTCTGATAGTGGCTGCACATCGTTAGCCATAATTGTCGCGCCTGGGCTACAGAAGACTCACCACTCGAGGCTCGCCATTGTCGATTTTACGCGCCGTGCGTGGCGTCTTGCCGCGAAGCTTTCCTGGAGTCTTAAAAATCTCGGCCACGTTCCTGATCACAGTGTTAGTAACTGATGCCTGCTGGTGACAAGGATGTACGTGCACTTCGTTCTCGTTGAAGATCCCGGCCATGTGTTCGTTAAGCCAGTCCAACTCGTTTCTCGCGGCAAAAGAAAATTCCTCGGCTTCCGCCTGGACGATGCTGAGGGCGGTCGTTCGTTCTTCAGAGATCCATGACGCGGAGCCGACGGGCACACGCGTGCCTCGCATCGTAGCCATTGTGAGGGGTAGGGCGCGACAGGCGCAATAGTGTCGCTATGAAGAGAAGGTGAAATGCTAGCTGGTCATGGAGGTCGAGTGGGAGTCGAGGTTGGTAAAGGAGCTTGGTAGGGGAAAAAGAGGATAGCAAAAGTGGGAAGCAAAGCTGTACAGATGTGTGTGCGGTGGTGTTGATGGGCCTTCATCAATTGCGTTGCGAACCGAATGTTTTGGTCGAGTCCGCATTTGGCTTAGCGCGGCTGAAGGTCGTGGGGCTCTCTGGCCTGGGGCAATGACAAGTCGCGCTTGCGGCAAGTTCGCGGTTGCTGCAACCGATAAGGGCCTTATCGGGCGGGACAAGCGGGCGAGGGTTCCATGCGAGGGGGGGGCTCAGGGAGGGTGAAGTGGAAACGCGACCGAGCGAAAGTAAACAAAAAGTCTCGACACCGACAAAGTCCTCCTCAGCAACAACACCGACAACGACTAACCAGTGCAGCATGAGGGTCATAGAAGTTATTATAGACGTATGCGACTCGATCCCACTTGCATTTGCTTTCTTGCGCTGACATTTCCTAGGGCTTTAAGTCGTACGCCGTGCGGACGGTGATTTCAGGATGGTAAACAAACATTGCTTCCATCCGATGGGTCGAGAGGGAACGAGGGCTTACACAGAACAGGGACGAGAGTTTCAACTCAATCACTGGCCTCAACGGCTCTGGCAAGTCCAACATTCTGGATGCCATCTGCTTCGTTCTGGGTATTACGAACATGACCACAGTCCGAGCGCAAAATCTCCAGGTAAGAAAGACATAGTGGATGACCGTTCCCGGTTGACTGCATGCTGATGCGACTGGCCATAGGACCTTATCTACAAGCGCGGTCAGGCCGGTGTCACGAAAGCGAGCGTTACGATTGTCTTCGATAATAGGGATAAGAAGAAGTCACCAATCGGTTTCGAAGAGTATGCGACAATCAGCGTCACCAGACAGATCGTCCTCGGCGGCACGTCCAAATACCTCATCAACGGACATCGTGCGCAACAGCAGACAGTGCAGAACCTCTTCCAGTCTGTGCAGCTGAACATCAACAACCCCAACTTCCTCATTATGCAAGGTCGGATCACCAAAGTCCTCAACATGAAGGCTGTAGAGATCCTGGCCATGATTGAGGAAGCCGCAGGAACCAGGATGTTCGAAGATAGGAGGGACAAGGCACTTAAGACGATGGCCAAGAAAGAGATGAAGCTGCAAGAAATCACAGGTCTGTTGACAGAAGAAATCGAGCCCAAGCTCGAGAAGCTGCGGACAGAGAAGCGCGCATTCCTCGACTTCCAACAAACTCAAAACGACCTCGAGCGTCTGACAAGAGTGGTTGTCGCGCACGACTACGTACAAAACCAAGAAAGGCTGGAGCATTTCGCATCAGATCTCGACGGCAAGAAGCAACGACAAAAGGCCCTCGAGGAGTCTGCGACACGGTTGAAGAGCGAAATTTCCCATCTTGAAGAGGATGTGAAGAGAGTGCGCGCGCAGCGTGACAAGGAGCTCAAGAAGGGAGGAAAGGCACAAGGTCTGGAGGACGCCGTCAAGAAGCATTCCAACGAGATTGTGAGACTGGCGACAGTCATGGACCTGAAGAAGTCCAGCATGGCTGAAGAGAAAGAAAAGAAGACCGCCGTGGAAAAGACAGTGGCTGAGCTGGAAGCGACCTTGCAAAGCAAGACCGAGGCATATGAGGCGACCAAGGCGAAGTACGACGCTGCCAAAGATGACCTTGAGAAGCAGAGCCAAGAAGTCGAATCCAAGGAGGAGCTGCTGCAGACACTGCAGACCGGTGTTGCATCCAAGGATGGACAGGAGAGCGGTTACCAAGGCCAGCTTCAAGACGCCAGGAATCGCGTTACTGCTGCCCTCACCGAGCAAGAGCAAGCGAAGATGAAGATTGCGCACTTGGAGAAACGTATCAAGGAGGAGGAGCCGCGCGCAAAGAAGGCAAAGGAGCAGAACGCCGATCTCCTCAAGGACCTCGAAGGTCTGAGGGCACAAGCCCAAAAATTGGAGAAGGAGCTTGGCAAGCTGGGTTTCCAACCCGGCCAAGAAGAAGAGCTCTACAAGCAGCAATCTTCCCTCCAACAGCAGATCCGCGGTCTTCGACAGGAGGCTGACGGCCTGAGGCGCAAAGTTGCCAACATTGACTTCAACTACGCCGACCCGGTTCCCAACTTTGACCGGTCCAAGGTGAAGGGTCTGGTTGCTCAGCTCTTCACTCTCGACAAGCAGAATATCCAAGCCGGCACAGCTCTTGAGATCTGTGCAGGTGGACGTCTCTACAACGTCGTGGTCGACACTGAAGTCACTGGTACTCAGCTGCTTCAAGGAGGAAAGCTTCGCAAGCGTGTCACCATCATTCCCCTGAACAAGATCAACACTTTCAAAGCCTCTGCCCAGGCCATCGCCACGGCCCAGAGAATCGCGCCAGGCAAGGTCGACTTGGCCCTTACGCTCGTCGGGTACGACAACGAGGTGTCTGCTGCCATGGAGTACGTCTTTGGCAACACTCTCATCTGCGCGGATGCAGACACGGCCAAGAAGGTCACTTTTGACCCCAACGTCCGTATGAGGAGTATCACCCTTGAGGGAGATTCTTACGATCCCTCCGGCACGCTATCTGGTGGTAGCTCGCCCAACTCTAGCGGTGTGCTTGTCACCCTGCAGAAGCTGAACGACATTACTCGTCAGCTCAAGGAAGCCGAAGGCTCTCTGCACCAACTCCAGCTTACAATTGCCAGCGAAAAGTCCAAGCTCGACCACGCCCGCAAGATTAAGCAGGAGCTTGACCTCAAAAGCCACGAGATCAAGCTTGCCGAGGAGCAAATCAGCGGCAACTCGTCCTCGTCCATCATTCAGGAGGTCGAGAACATGAAGGAGACGATTGCCCAGCTCAAGACCGACACAGCGGAAGCCAAGAAGAAGCATTCAGAAGCGACTGCTGATGCCAAGCGAATCGAGGAGGATATGAAAGACTTTGACAACAACAAAGACGCGAAGCTCGTCGAGTTGCAAAAGTGTCTCGACAAACTCCGAGCAAACCTCACGAAGAACACCGCTTCGGTCAAGGCGCACCAGAAGGACCTGCAGGGTGCTCAGCTTGACTCTGAACAAGTTGCCGGCGATCTGTCAGCCGCCCAAGAGCAGCTCCAGGAAGTCGAACTCGCCATCAAGGCTCAGCAGCAAGATATTGAGGATCTTGTCAAGCAAACGGCGAGCCTGCAAGAGACACTCGACGGCGTCCAGGCCGAGCTGGATGATGAGCGCGCCAAGCTTCACGGTTTCGACGACGAATTGCACGCTCTGGAGGAGGCAACCCGGTCCAAGAACGCTCGAATCGCCGAGGAGAGCCTTGAGATGCAGAAGCTGGGTCACCAGCTTGACAAGTCCCACAAGGAGCAGGAATCATCCGTGCAAAGGGTGGCGGCTTTGGAAAAGGAGCACGAGTGGATTGCCGACGAGAAGGACAACTTTGGCCGCACGGGAACGCCGTATGACTTCAAGGGCCAGAACATCAAGGAGTGCAGGGCGACGCTCCGCAACCTGACGGACCGCTTCCAGGGCATGAAGAAGAAGATCAACCCCAAGGTCATGAACATGATTGAAAGCGTTGAGAAGAAGGAAGTCTCCCTCAAGCACATGATGAAGACGGTCATCCGCGACAAGAAGAAGATTGAGGAAACCATCATCAGCCTCGACGACTACAAGAAGAAGGCCCTTGAAGAGACATGGCAGAAGGTTAACGGCGACTTTGGTCAGATCTTCAACGAGCTTCTGCCAGGCAGTTTCGCCAAGCTGGATCCTCCCGAGGGTAAGACCATCAGCGATGGTCTCGAAGTCAAGGTCTCGCTCGGAAAGGTGTGGAAGCAGAGCTTGACTGAGCTTTCTGGTGGACAGAGGTACGAAGCTTTGTTTTCTTTCTTGCTTGGACACTCATGCTAACAACCTGCAGATCACTCATCGCTCTGTCCCTCATTATGGCCTTGCTTCAGTTCAAGCCCGCGCCAATGTACATTCTCGACGAGGTCGACGCCGCTCTCGATCTGTCGCACACACAAAACATTGGCCGGCTGATCAAGACCCGCTTCAAGGGCTCGCAGTTCATCGTCGTCTCCCTCAAAGACGGCATGTTCCAGAACGCGAACCGCATCTTCCGCACCCGCTTCAGCGAGGGAACCAGTATGGTCCAGGCGCTCACACCCGCCGACCTTAAGTAGGCTGGCGAGTGAGAGCGAATGTCCCGGCCGCTGTTGTCTCTCGACAGCCGCTGCTGGGGTCCGGCATATCATGATGATGACGACGAAATGGAATACCACAGATGCCCTAAATTTCTTGTCATTAAAGCGGTTCTTCACACACTTTTTTGTATGATGGGCGAAGGGGGTCTTTGGTTGGATACCAGGAGCGCGTGCAAATGGGGCCGTGGATGCGGAAATGAAAATCACTCGCGTGTTTGTTCGCTCGGGCGGTTACGTTGTATGTAATGGGAACGAACCCAGGCCTTTGGGAGGAGTAACGGTATGATCTATCTATGGAGGCTCGAGTGCTGTTGATAATGATGATTTGATTTATTCTCTGTTCCGCATTTTGAATAACGATGACGCCCCCGGCCCTCTTAGAGACCTTCTATTACTTGCGTGATTTCTATTCTTTGCGTGATCTTACAACCATCCCGTGACTGTGGTTTACAAAACAAACGCCATCATCACTGCTTGATGTACACATGCTCCCCGCGCTGTTCCACGCTCACGTCCATACCGACCTCGAGCCAGGCCTGCATGAACTCGACACGGTCGGTGGTGCCGTCAAAGAGCGGGCAGAGCTGCATGCCAAGGCAGCCCATCTTGGGCGCGCCCTCGTCGACCTCGCGCAGCCTGCGGAGGGACCTGTCGGGCTCGACCTTGTGACGGACGCCGGTTGCTGGGTCCACGTTGGGGAGTTTGCAGCTTTTTCCTCAAGTCAGCTTCCGGCCGTTAGATGAGAGAGAGTCAGAGACGGGACTTACCGGACCGTTCGGCAGGAGACTTGGAACTTTGCTGGGGCGGTGATCTTTGAGGTGCCCTGGGTGAAGGTGATGTGTTTCCACGACTCTTCATCGTAGGCGGGCGCACCGGCGACTGAGGCTTCAATTAGAGACGTCACACTGTGTGGTGAACTTGCAAGGGCCACAAACCGATGATGTTGGAGCGGAACCTCCTTACGTCAAGCTGCGTGAGCTCCTCGTCCTTCGGCACCTCAGAGTCGAACTCTTGAAGACTGCTGAGGTTCATCAAGTGAATGGGGTACTGTCTCACTCGTCAGCGCTCAACGTTCATCTTACAATCTCTTCAGAAAATGTCACTCACCGCATCCTGGAAGCCAACAATGGTCTGGAACCCAGCCTCCTCCTTCGTCGGCGCACACCGATACACCTCCCTCAGCTTGCTCGGGTCGACCCTGAAGATGGCGAGCTTGTTGCTCACACCGAGATACTGGCTCAGCTCCTTCGGGATCTCCTTCTCCATGTTGAGAGCGGGCACCATCTCCTTCCACACCCGCACGTCCTCGTACGTGTACCCGCGCTCCTGGATCTCCTTCTCCGTGGGGAACTCGACAGGCAGTAGGACCTCCCTCTCGGGCACGGCACGCCACCCGTCGCGGATCTTGGCGGACACCCACTGCACGAAGCCCGCGAAGCCGCGGTCCTGCCAGGGGAAGCGGAAGACGATCCACGCGTCGCTGGTGCTCTCCATGAAGACGGTGCGCTTCGTCGGGTCCGGCACGAAGACGTCCACCTTGACCGTCGCCAGCAGCGGGAACTGCCTCTGCGTGACAAACTCCCAGCTGTGCCGGTCCTTGGACTCCTCCGAGTCGTCGACGGCGACGGGAAAGGCCGACTTGAGCTGCGCAAAGGTGTACAGCCGGTCAAACTCCAGGCCCGTGGGGAGCAGCTTGCTCTTGGCCATCTCAATGCCGCGGCATGACTTGATGGGGTACACGCAGAGTGCCTGCAGCCGGGCGACGGCGCCGCCGGCCGGAGGCTCGCGGTGCTGGGCGGAGAACTGGTCGCGGAGATTGCTCTTTGGCGGGGCGATGCCAATCTTGGAGTGCGTTGCGCGCAGGGCGTCGCTGGTTGTTGCCGGAATCGGCGGGAAGAGGTAAAGGACGGGAATGAGGAAGCAGACGACGGTTGCGAAGGGGAGGAAGAAGAAGCCGAAGCCCAGGCCTGTTGGGACTTGGTGCAGGGCTGCCGTGGCCGAGATGTTGGCGCCCGCTGCTGCTGCGGCTGCCTCCATTATGATTATTGTTGACTTTTTTTTTGTTGATGCAATAGGTTGATTGTTTTGATGTTTTGTTTAGAGTTTGAGGTGGCTCTCTCTCTCTCTCTCTCTCTCTCTCTCTCCCTGTCGATTGACGTCGCTCGCTGTCTCTCCCTTGTAAGACAGTTGAAGAGGTTGAATGTGAGCTTAATTGTGGTTTAGTCACCACTTTTTCACAACCACAGCCGACTGTGGTTCTTTTGGTGTCGATCCGGTGCTTATTTCTTCATGTTACGATATGAAGCATCATCTCACCTCATTTCTCGAACAACCACGTCTCCGGTCCCAGAGGCTGAAACTTTGACCTCCTCGCCATCCCTTTCAGGGTCCAGAGTCCCCTACGCTACCATGCGCGTTTGAAGTCTAGATCACGTGCCATGGCATGTGACCCAGTCTGTCATCCCCTTAGTCAGGGGATCGTCTCCTCCGACCCAACTGGGGCTAGGAACAGTCCGTCGGCCCGTGCTTGAAACAAAACCTTGGTTGAGGACCATCGGTCTCAATCCCGCAAAACCAATTTGCAGAACCGTGGTTGTGGGTGTGGGCTGGCGAGCAACGGCTGCCGGCGGAGCACCGTTGTTGGTCATCGTATACTCGAAACCAGCAAGGAGAAAGGAGCAAACCACTCCCCAGCCCCCATTCTGCTTTTCGTAACGATTGTCGCTGACTTTCAATCCACGGGCCGTGTCCCTTGAGAGCCTGTGCAGTCAGTAAGGTGGCTCACGTTGCCAACCGCCGCCCGTTGAGGTGGATTTGGCGACTACGACAACATCAACTCGTCACCGTCATCCGCTGTTACGTCCGTAAGACAGAGGGATTTACGGTTACATCTACAGCGGCGAAATCTCCGGCTCTCCTGTGGCCCCAGTTGGCTCGTGCCTTGCAGGTCTAGCCAACCTCCCGTTGCGTAGTGCTCTTCCAGGTGCTGCTGATCCAGCACCAAGCCGGGATGTGATGGGTTTGCGTCGAGAAGCCATCACTCGGACCCCTGACAGTTGCTGTCGATGCTCAGAGTCTAGCCTCTTAGCTCGAGCCGGAGCCCGGCTTTCATCAGATGGCCGTTCCTGTCAACGAGGAGGACTCAAGTACCGATCGTATCAACCGCCTTCGAGCTGAGATGCCGCAGCCGACGTTGTACGACGAAGACGTGACTGCAACCTATCGTGTGAGCATGTACATGGAACAGTTCCAGCACCAACGCGCTGCGCCCGTTGTCTCCTCCGCGCACCGTCACGCCGGTGGGAGCTATGGTCCATCTCGATTGCTGTGCAATATTGTCACTAAGTCTGATCGCATTGTCGTAGCCAGCTTGCGAACGTAGTCTGTTCCCAGGTCGTATCGAAAAGGGTCCTGCCGTATATTCCCCGAACGACAACCCAATGGTAGCATTGAAACGACATAGAGACAACATGATGTCGTCGACGACCGTTGCGATTGGATGTTCGCATATAGTGTCGCACCAGGGTGGTATTCTTGCGCGATTCGAGCGATCGTTTGGACGCTTCATTCCTGAATAATGTGCAGCTACCCACGAGACGCCACGCCAGCTCAAGTTCCGCGGGAGTTGAGCGACGCTTGATTATTGTCATGATGTGTGACCACGGTGCGTCGGGAGAGCGGGATGGACTCATCGGGCCGGTTCAACTCCCACATGCGGCTTCCACATTTAGTATTGAGGGTAGCCAGCACCCCGTAGAGTCCGTACGTTGGCACAGAAATACTCACCCACTCGGAACAGAACGAGCCGATAATACCTGTTGATATTGGCCTGAAGTGATACTGCTACCTGCCGACTGAGCTGACGATCATTGAGCGCGGCTGTGCTATGTTTATCACTACCTTCCTCCTTTTGATAGACGACGGCGGTCCGTGGGTGTAGAGCTCAAGTGTAAGCTAGTCAACGGTATTATATGTGCAACTTGATGGGATTATCGTCAGTATAGAGGGGCTATTCCGACCCTGCGAACGTATGACAGGATTGCACTCCATGCCGGTAGCGCAGCACGCATATTAGGACATTTCTTGTCCTGATTACCTCCCCGCCCAGTATGAGATGGCGACAACGAGCATGAAGTCGATAATGCTCTCACTAGTATCTTGACCTGGGCTTGTGCTTAGAGTTGTCGCATGCGTGGGGACAAAGAGCTACAGGCCAGGGCAGGTGTCTTCCTAGGATCTCCCCGCCGGAGCTTCTCTGTAATGGAAATGAACGACAATTTGCATGAAATGGCGTATCTGGAAATTTGATCATCCTCCTTGGGAAAGGAGAAGATGAGGCGTTACACACCAAAGGTGCCAGTGGTCCTGAGCTGTGTGACAGGTCAGATACTGCATCTGACCGAGGGTTGTCTCGAACGAACATGACGACTATGCTGGTAATGCGAAACCCCTTGTCCGGAACCCCTGAATACGGAACAGATGAATTCGTTGCAGGAGGCCTTTGCGCATCAACCTGGTCAACCCAATTGCTCTGCCGGTAAAGGAGCTCGCAGTGCATAGTGAACCACAGTCTAGGGCACTCGTAAGATGTTGAATTTGAACTTGAAGAATCGAGTCCATGTGCTCGTAGTCCCAAAGCCCCTAGCCTGATTTCGTCTTAAATTGTCAAAGTTACCGAGGGGTATTCACTGGTTGATAGAGGCCTAAGCGCTAGAAATGTGATCTTGACGCCGAGGTTGATCGCGATCCGGTTCCCAAGTTATCAAAACGTGTCGAGATTCAACAAACGGTTGAATTAGTCCTGGATGTCTGAAGCTCGCCGACGAGTCGGTTGATCCATCATGGTCGAGCGTCCGGGGCAATCGCCAACGTTGGATTAGTGCCAGCCACAACGGTAGGATCTAGCACCTAGCTAGACCGGCTCAAGGGGAACTGTCCTAGCTGAGTGCTTAGAGGCAGTTGATGACACCCCGCGGCGGCAGGGATGGATGGCCACGGGCGAAGCCCATCTCTGGGCGCCTTCTGGGCCCTGGCTATGCAGACGCTACAAAATCGCCAAGAATGCTGGGCCTTCTCACGACCACTGCACAAGATTCCCTGACGCACTACGACCGCAGTCTGAACAGTGGCTGCATACAATTCATACTAATGGCCTCCTGCGGTTGTCTGGCTGAGGCCGTGTTTGTGGGAGTGCTTCAAGGGTTACTCTGAAGCAAAGTGATGGTGAGCTGGCAGTGCAGTTGGGCCAGACACACCCATCCCACCTGAATTAAACAGAGGATTTGTGCAGTCAACTTTTCCCCCTGACGCGCGGTAATTGAGCGCAGTTGCCTGTGAATCTTTGTAGATTGCAACTCAGAAATGACTTGTTAAGCTTCCAATGTTCTCCTCGTCAACCCGCTTCGGTCCGGGATTGATTGTGGTTCCGACAACATGGCCCATCGATCAGCTTCCGTCTTTGGGGTTGCCGTATTATGAGCAAGGTATCAATAGCCGCCTGCCATCGGCGCTTTGCCTGTTTGCCAGGAGATGTTGAGCCGGGAGAGCTATATCAAGCCGCATTATTGTTTTAATTTGCGAAATGATCCCGCTCTGCCACCAAACTCGAATGCCTCGGCGCCTCGTGGTACCACCAACCTTTCAGAGGCAGTTCATCCGATTAGCGTTAGCTTTCTGAGAGAGCAAAGGCATTTTTGCCGACCGCGTCGAACGGCAAGGCGTTCCACCCGTGGCCGTCACCGAAAGGCCGAGACTGTGTAGCGCGCTGACCCGAATGAACCAGGCCGGGCGGCTGTTCGTGGTCCTGCTGGACCGAAGGCGAAGACTTGGAAGCTTCAGAGCTGCGGACTGCCAGGCCGTAGGAAGACTACATTTGGTTGAATTCCGTCTTTGTTGAACAGCTTGAACCAAGGATATACTTCCGATGTGGATGCAACAGCCCCTTGCTAAGACATTTTTTTTGGGGCAGTCATCCGAATCGCGCGCAACAAAAATACCCTGTAAGTTTTTTCATAGATATGACCGAATCAGAGCAGCTTTGGGGCTCAAGTGGATATTTGGGGGCCGCGGCAACCGTGATTTTGACGGCGCTGGTTCGAGACTTTGGTGACTTTTTTTCAAAGAAAGTTGCCCGGGTGTATGCAGGGCGCATCCCCTTTTCCACGGATGGATGCATCCCGTACTGGACATGGAGTGGTGATCCGCTGGGAAGAAACCAGCCTGCGGCAGGTCCAGCCGCGAATTGGGCGGCAACATGACGCCATGTTGGCGTGGGTATCGACTCCTTGGTGCCAGGCGGTTTTGACCACTTCGATGTAAGTCCGATTTGAACAAGTCGATCCTTTTTTCTGGTTGAAATCCGGGTGTGGCGGTCAGCAGAAGTTGCCATGGATGAATCTGCAGTCCAGGCGCATAACCCATGATCCCGACAAGTCAAGGAGCAATGACCTCCTCCATGGTGGGGTCGTGGAAAAAAGCAAAGAAGGAAGAGATGCGAAAGGCTTCGGAGCTCGAGCCTGCCACATGTCCCCCTGTCTCGCAGCGTCCCTTTGCTACGGAAATCTGCAACCTTCCGCCGGCAGAAGAGAGTCCATGACGCTGTGAATCCCGGATGTCTTGGGAATCGATCAAACGGTATCGACAAGCTGATGTCGACGGCGGGACAGAGATTCAGGCAGAGCGCGGCAGGTGATGGTCGAGGTTCTTTTGTTTCTTCTCCCTGCCTCTGATGAGACGATGGCGACTTGGGGTCAGGTCGTTGGCAGTTTCTATCAAACATCCATCCAACGGTTTCCGTTGTCTCTTTTTCCGAAGATTGTCCCATGGACGTCCACTCTGGAACGACTCGCTATTGATGGGCCGGATTCCGATATAGAGTGCCGTTGCTGATATTGAAGCAAAGAACATGGATAATGGCGGTTCCGCGGCGTCCACAACGGCCAGGTCAGTAGCATCGTGACTCGTTGTCAGTAGGTATCCGGTGCGTATGCTGGTGAAGTATGTGCTAGGTAGGCAGCGATTTGTAGTATTGTTTGTAGCACCACAGTGGGACGCGCCGATGCGGTGCCGGGAGGAGATGATGGGGGTACGAGAACGAGGATGCTGAGGGTATCCGTACGAGGGTGCGCCCCAACTGACCGGTCAAGTTAAGGCCTTGTTGCCACCTGGGAAAAAGCAACGTCAGGGAGATTTCCGTTCTAGAAGCCGGGCCGCTGGTGAAGGCCGGGAGGATGCAGGGGGGCCTAGGTTGATTGAAGGAGGGGGGAGATGGTTTTGAGTTCAAGGGCCACAGCGAACAGGGAGGAATGAGACGTTGCAGTTGCAGCAGTGGCATGCCCCCATCTGGATAATCGGATTGTTGACGCACAGTCGTTGCGGAAGGTGCAGGGCGCCGGAAAGTTTAAAGACCCAGTTCAGTTCAATTCAGTTCAGTTCAGTTCAGCTGAGGACAACCTTCCGCGAGAACGAGAGAGGGGAGGGGGGAAAGGGAAGAAGGTGCCGCGTTTGAAAAGGCCATCCTTGCTGAGTTGAGACAAGGCAAAGCAGGGAGCGGCTGCCTCCAGCTGTGCTTTCGTCGAGGAGCATGGCAATCTGGCACGAGGTTCGAGTTGCATAGTCTTGCTTGTCCCGTAAAAGTATCGGGCTGTTCTAGCTGTACTGGGCATGTAGTGCAATAAGGCTGATGTCCCGATGTTCCATGGCAGCTGCAGGACGGGGGTTGGGTTGGGTTGGAGAGGGAGCACCAAGAATGACCATACTATGGTAGGTGACTTGCACCATTTGGCCAGCCCCAACTGCCTACGATGCCTGCGATGCCTACGATGCCTACGATGCCTACGATAGGAAGCGCCGCGGAACATGTCGTAGTGTGCCATCTGGAGATATATGTGTAGGGGATTATGACGAGGGTTGTTGAGAGAAAGATTTTGTTTTTGTGATGGGAATGCAGCGCATCGCAGCGCACTGCATTGCATTGCATGGCATGGCATGGCATTGCAGCAGAGCTGAGAGCGACTATTGCAGCTATGGCAGGCGGAGGAGGCGACTGAGGCAGCGCTGCTACCCGCATTGCTACCCGCATGCCTAGGGCGGAAGAATGCAAAGAGCGCGAAAGCCATGCAGCCACACAGCAAACAGCTTACACTGCATGTGCAAGTGCAAGTGCAAGTGCAGTAGGCAAAGAAGTACATACTGCATGGCACGAAAGCAAACGCAGCCAGCAGGGGGGAAACTGGATGGCAACACCAACAACAACTCGATCGGTCTGAGCCGCTGAAAACCATTGGATCGGGTCATTGGAGGTTAAATTGGCACCGCAGCCCGCAAGACAGCGCATCCCGGGCCATGCCGAATGCTGGAGATGGCAAAGCCTCCAAGAAGAGGTTGCAATGGACGGGAAAGGGACCAAAAGGAGGAGAGAAGTGGGCGTGACAGCAAGCAACTTCCCTGGTTCTCGTATCTTACCAAAGAATCGCAAAGCAACTAGCCCCATCTCAGGACGGCGGCTGATCCTGGCGAGCCTCGGTGTCCCTCTCGCGTTCTCAACAGAGCTGGAGGCAGGTGAGAGCGGAGATGGTCCGGCGCCGAGCTGTGCTGTGCTGTGCTGTGCTGTGCGGTGCGGTGCGGTGCGGTGCGGTGCGGTGCGGTGCGGTGCGGAGCTGCGCAGGGCTGGCGCAGGAATCATGCCTGCCACTTCCAGTCTTAGGTTTGTGCGTGTTGGAGACAACTTCTATTCTGTTGGCATTGGGCAAGGAATGTTCATGACTTGCTCAACGAGATATTTAAAGGCCTATATGTTAGACCTTCAAGATTAACTGCCGGGGGTTAATGTTTCTACTGACGGGTTTAATTGACTCTATTGGAAGTCAAATGATTCAAACTCCTTGAACTTCTGTCTCGTGTCTGACCACTTCCTTGACTAAGTTGCCTTGTAGACGGACGTGAGAAACCAAGGCCAGAACAGTTGACTTTGCCCCACGCCAAACGCTGAATGCGTCTCATTGCATTGTGCCTTGTCCCTTATCCATAGAACCCTGGAGAGGGGAGGCAGTATATGCTCAAGTAAGACTTAAAGATACTTCAACTATGTAGGTCTTGTGGATACGCAACTACTATTCGTGGCCGGCAGACTACGGATACCTAGGTAAGGTAATGCTCACGATGGACAGACACTTCAGAGGCCCCCATCCGCGGAAGAAACACGTACCTGGTCTCCTGCATGCTCAGATCTTGCCTAATCTCGTACATGGCGCCTATCCAATGCCTTGTCCCCAAACTGTTCGCGCCTGGAGTAAAGTACCCTGCGGCAGAAGATCCTTGGTGAGATACCTTGTAATGGCCTGAGTTCTGGTAGACGCCTTCCCAAATAGCCACTAGAGGGAAGGCAGGTGCCGCTCTCTGCTGCATCGCGATGGAGACGACGACAACAGCCCCAGCTGCCCTGTGCAGTAAAAAAAGAATTAAAATAAAAAAGGCCCCTCGAGACCGAGTGACCCAATGGCCCCCCAATGGTCCCCAGGCGCAGGGAAGGCACCTACTGGGTCGGGACAAGGTGCCTACCTTACCTACTGCGTACCTACCTACCTGGTTTGGTACGGGTACTCTGTGAGGTAGAGAAGTACTATGTATGGGTATGAATGCACTAAAACCAAGGAAGGTGGACCCGGCCCGGCCATTGACTCCTGCTGTTTCGAGACCCATTGGATCATGGAGGAAGGACCTCCATCTGCCAATGGCAATTACATAACACGGCTTGTATTTTTTTATGTTTTTTTCTGTCTCATCAACCTCTTACAGTTTGTCCCGTCCGACATCCTTTGACAATCGATGCGATGCCCATTCATCAGCCTCTTCAGGGACGATCCAGGAAGAACCCACGCCTCCGCCCCGAAGAGGAAGGGCAGGACGGAGCGCGGCACACGGCACACGGCAATCCTACGACACATCATATCACACACATCACACATAACACGCATGCGCACAACCTCTTGCTTGAATCGGTACTTCCATTTACTGCGCAACGGTACCTATCTTTGTGAACGCCTCCTGACTCCAGTCCTCGCCCCCCCCGGTGACGACGAACCGCACTACGCTATCTACGTAATGGCGCTCGTCCTTTTTCCGCCTTTCGTCCCATCTACAGATACCTACCCATCTGGCGTACTGCCCGCGCTAGGTACTGTCGTCCTCCGCGCACATCACCATTGGCTGTAAGGCTTGCTTGCCACTGCATGCTCGATTTCTATTCCGGATCGCACCCTGGAGCCCTGTCAAGCCCTGGCATCTCTGTCCCTGTCAGGACGCCGTCGAACAACACCAATGTGCCTTGCTGATCCCGGCATGAACGCCGGCGGGCGAGTCCAGACAAGCGCTCAAAAAAACACTCTGGCTGCGGATCCGGGTACCCACGGATGCAAAAGCTTCCTGGACTGCGCAGTATCAACACACACACATGTCTGGGCATCGACTTCAACGAGAGCATACTTGGGCAGATACCCACGCCCATCACTGCAGATGCGCCTGTCGATCGTCGCTCATGTGCGCAACATCAGGCACGCATCTCAGCAGAGCATTCGGAGCGGGCCACTCCATGATGCCTCTAGTACAACAAGACACGGATGCTACACCACGGAAGTTGGCCTGCTCACTACCTACTATGCAGTACCAAGTAGTGTACATACACGCTGCACCGCATCCATGGGACGATGTTCCTGTGCTTGGATGCTGGGACTGTTGATCAGTGGCCCGCCCTAGTCCGCAATCGAGGCATCGATTGGCCCGAACCGCTGTCCAGGTCTGCCCTGCCCCTCATCCTGAATTGTTCTGGGACGAATGTCAGCCTGGATCGTCGACTCCTGCTGCATAGCGCACACACACCGGCTTTGCCATCCATCCTTTTTATCCCGCCTTTAGCCCGCAGCCTCTGCTCGACATGCCCACCTGTCCAATCTGACATGCAGAGACGGTCGCCATCCTTCCCTAACGCTGTCTCAAAAGAATATTCTTGCCAGCGAACAACCTTCTGCGGTGGAAGGGAGGGTGAAAAAGAAAGCTGGCTGGATGGCGGGTTGGCAGGCTGGGGGCAGCACGGGGGTCAGTCAACAACCAGGCACCGAGAACCAACACGGCGGAGAAACTTACACTACCTGACCTTGCCATCCATCCCTCAGGCCTCAGCAGCAAGGTGTTGGACCTTAGCTCCGACGTCGAAGCACCTTGTCTGTTCTTCGCAGCTCTGACCTTGGGGCTTAAATGAAAGTCCCGTGTTAATACTTGCATCCCGCCCAACGGTAACTTACCTTTCACACTACTGCCGCGTCGCACCGCTCCCAGTCTGCTGCTGTCAACGCCCGCCCGTCGAACATCGATCCCGCGGACTGCCGTTCCAACTTCTCCACCAATGCGGAACATGTCACCAAGCTCTGGCGGCGGCGGCAGCTTCACCTCATTTCTCGTCCCATCCCAAGGACCGCCGCCTTTAAGCATGGGCGCTAGCGGCATCAGGTTCCCAGGGCCAAGAAAGCTAGATTATGCTGTTGCTGCTGCTTCTCCCCTCTGTGTTCCACCGGGCCACACCTCCCGACGATGTCTGTGCTGCCGTTCTAACCACACCTTCCTCACGCCCCCTCAGCGCTGCCCTAGCTGTGCCAGACTAGCCCCAGAAGCTGGGTGTGGGTGCCAATGAGGGTGTCCCTATGGTGTGGATTGGTGAGGGGTCTTGGCCTCCTCGTCCTCTTCCATGTCGGTGGCTCCTTGCCCCGACAGCCTGGGTAGGTACACGGGAAACCTCTGCGAGTGAGTGCCTGGCTTCTGCCCAGGCTGGTCTGGTCCCCTTTACCTTGAATAGACCTACCACCTCAGCATGAGCTCTCCTCCTCGCCGCAAATACTGGTGCGCCGTCGGTCTCTTGCTCTAGGGGGACGTCTGTGAAAGAGGTAGCACATGCAGATTGTACTCTCACTCTCATCTCTTCTCTCTCCGGCACACTTCGTTCAATACTATCCCTCCTCACGGTGCGGATGGTGGTCGACAGAGTCGTCAATCTCCGCCGTCTTAGACAGGATCAGTCCCACATTGTTTAAGAGTGACCTTTCAAGCTGAGCTTATAGGCTCAACGAGTTGCGACTGGACGCCCAGACTCGAATGAATCCGCGCTAGAGTCGCATGGAAGAACGCGCCTACACACTTCAAACTGCCAGACGACAGTTGTTATTTATTCAAGCATATGTAAATTGGAGCGGACGGGCCTGGGAACGCGGGTTTCAAACAATGGGTCTGGCGGCCATGTATGCGCGAGTTAAGTTGGACTAACTTGCTAGTGACAACGCCGCCTTCCATCCACGCCAGGGCGACTGCGCCCAGCTGTCACGGCCCTTCAGTCGCGCAATCCGAGATCAGGTACAAGACACCAGATCAACGACAGGAACCTCCACACATCATTTCGAGCTAGGCCGGTGTTGATCAAACTCCCAGCAAGAGGAGCTGACAGGGTCTCGAATTCGGGCGTCCTACTTTGCCAACCCCAACCCCAGCAAGCCCAGTCCAGTCCAGTCCAGCTTCAACCCCACCAGCCTGGGCGCTTGCTTTGGCTCGCCGCTCGTTACATCACTTTGGGCGAAGGACCCTTGTCTCATTATTTGCCAGGGCTTATCTGTGCCTCTTCTTTCAGATTTTGACGTCCAGTTCTGCTCCAGTGTCACACGCACTCACCTCTGGACGGAATTTGTGGCTTCGACCTTGTGGGTGAGTAGAACCCGTCAACAAGTATCGTCACCTCATCAGCCAGGTCCGACGATCCGTGCTGTTCTCTGGATGCTAAGCGTTTGAGCAGAGCAGACGGCCGTTCAGATACCAGACCCAGCTTGGGCCAAGAACTTAAGCCGCCGGGTCCCAGAACGGCCAGCCGTTGCCACATTCCTCAGTCGACACGGGTGGTGACTCCGTATCAACGCCTTGAATCGACCTACTTCTCCTCCTTCTCGCAGTGCCTGCCACGCCTCAGCCGCCCCAGCACTCACGCGCCATCCCGGAACCTTAATCGACCTAGGGTCGTCTTTTCAAACCGCTCCTCCCGAGGCTAGGGAACCACCAGGACCTTGAGCTCGCAAGGGTAACTGCGCCAAAAACCCCTTCACCCCGCGCCAGCCTCTTTCATCACTTTTCAGGACGACAGCTCTCCATCCTGGGCCATTCTTCTGCCCCATATTGCAAAGGATTGTTAATCTCCTGCCGACATATCATATCTCCGGCATCCTGAACCGTCGAAGCAAACCTGCCCACTGCCTATCCTGTCAACAACCGTTCCAACGCTAGCTTCCCTCTCCCACCACCACCGCCATCCAGGAGCATTTCTTGTGTCCATACGCATTCCACGCCGTGTCTTGCCGGGACGTGGCCGATATACCCACATGCTCGGCCACTTTCGTCTCGCTCTATGACTACACCGGCACTCAAGGTTCGGATCTGACCTTGCTCATCTGGCGGAACGTCCTCATCCTCGACCCTGTCTCTCGATCTTCGCCCCTTGTCCGACCCAAGTGAGTGGAACCGCGGCATATCTACGCATGTTTACTCGTCTTTCCCATTCTTGGTCTCCCCTCGCAGCAAGGCAAAAGTACATGCCACTCACACGTTGGAGATCATTGTCAACGCCAATTACAGCCGACTAGGTCCCTTGGCTTGTAAAGTCTGGCCAACCACACCCGGTTCTCCTCTACTCACCAGCTGGCAAGGACTTTCGAATTTTACCGGGATTATCTTGGGCACGAAGCCTAGACACAACCATCTCGCCATCTCCCTCTAGGCATTGACTTCCCTTCCTAGCGTAGCACCTACAAGGAGTCCCAGGCATAACGCCAATCCCGCAAGCAGATCACCAAAGCGCAGGTTGTGATACCCGCCCTCCTCAACTCACCTGGTTGCATTCTGGTCACTCAGGAGCCCCACCACGGCCTTTACCAACTGTTGTATGAGTTGTGGACAGAAGGTCCTGTGGCTCTGGACGACCTGGACCCCCCCCTCCTGTGTGGCACAGCTCGAGTTCTCCAAAACCAAGTCCCTCTCCAACATCTCTCGCGCGGCCCCTCTCACACCTAGGGAGTCTCCTTTTACGAAAAGCCCAGCCAACGGTCGGTATCTCCTCTGTGACGCTGCTCAACAAGTAAGCTTCCGCCGTCTACTAGCCATCACCTCGTCGAAGTAGTGCCCATGCCTTGGTACAGGGACCAACAGTCTGTCATAGGAAACCATAGGTCTGAATCGCTCGTCCAAGCTCCTTCACCCCTCTATCTAGACGGATCAGCCTCTCAGAGGATCGGGCACCATCGACCCCACGACTACTTTCCCTGACAACTTTAAGAGACCCGCAACTTGGCTCGCTCGGCAGAATCCGCTTAACCTAGTATTTTCCAGCGCAATTCGCACCGTCGTCCCGTGTTGCCACCGGCGGTCCCAAAGGGATACAGCTCCGTCATTTGCGCTTGTGTGGACAGAGCGTGCCAACTTTGCGGGAAACGTTGGCACACGCTCCACACTACGTTCCCGTCCCCTTGTCTCCCACTCGAAATCTAGACACCAATCACCTACAACCGCGACCATGGGGGACTATTACCACCACTTTCTCACCTCCATGTCCGGAGTGGCAGCCAGCCAGAACATGAGTCCACAGGATACTCATTCTCCTCAATTCCCCGGCGGCCAGATGCCCATGATGGGCGGCGCAATGCCGGGACCTTATCCCAACCTTGGATACTTCACTGGCTTTCCCGACCCCGTCGGGCTCAGCGCCCCCAAATCCTCCCGCAATCGAAGAAAGTCGGCCCCCGGTATTGACCATGTCAAGCACCGACGCACAAGGTCAGGCTGCTACATGTGCAGAAGTAGAAGAGTTAAGGTAGGCAGGCTCGTGAGTCCTGCGCACTGCGCTTGTTGTGCTAATAACCATGACAGTGCGACGAGAGTCGGCCGATATGCGACAGTGTGTAAGCCCGGAACGAAACAGACAACCCGAAATAACTAACATGATCGCAGGATGTCGCAAGGGCAGCCGTGAGTGTATATACCCAGAACCTCCAGCAACCAAAGGCTCGGCAGCACAGACGGCAACTTCGAAAGAAGGCAACACCACACAGCAAGCCAGTCCCGACTCTTCCAACGATGCAGAGGATGGAGAGGAGGAAACAGAACCCGCCGGTCTTGACACGATTATTGACGAAGATGAGGGTGACGAAGATTCTCCGCACAAACACTTTGCAGGCCCCAGCAGAAGCAGCACAGCTTCTTCATTCAGCCTTCAGCGCTCAGGAGGAACCCGTGGAAGCTCCGAAACACCCTCGCATGAAGGAACCAAGAGTGCCTCGCCCTCGGCATCGGTGGGGACCTCGAGCAGTCAAGCCACGACTACATACGCGATGCCAGATCTGGGAGTGCTTTCTGTGAGCGGCCACGTCGATTGGTCTCATCTTCCCCTCGACATTCGACAACACCTCGAGTACTTTTGCGAAAATATCACCCACTATCATTATTGCATGCTGGCCGACGCACAAAAGGTGTTTCGTATACATCTCCTTAACTATGCGTTGCGAAACGAAGCTCTGCTTTACGCGGTCGTTGGGTTCGCCGCTTATCACCGCACAATTCAGGACCCTGACGGAAAGATGGAGGACTTTTTGAAGTATTACAACAAGAGTGTCATCTTATTGCTTAACTCTCTCAAGAGAAGAGAAAAGCACGACGTGACCACTCTTCTTACCGTGCTCCAACTGGCGACGATCGAGGTATGGAGTGACAAGGACATTGGGATCCAGGAATTAGCTAACAATAGGTCAAATAGGAGTACTTGGGCGACTGGATCAATCTGATGGGTCACCAAAAGGCTGCGTATGAGATGCTGATACACCTATTTTCTCCCGAAACCGCCAATCATAGCCCAGTTGGCCGCATGATCGTGTCTTGGTACGGCCGATTCGATATCTTCATCGCCCTCATGGGCGGGTTTCCAACGATGCTGCCGAGGCAGTGGTTCACGACAAACGTCGAGTACTGCGATAAACAGGCTGCCGTGGACGAAGACAGCATGCATTGGAAATTGGAAGCAGAGTCTGGCAGGCTCAGGGTTATCTCCAGGGATATGTCAACTTTGTTTGCGCGAGGGAGCAGGGGGCAAATATCACCGGAAGATTTCGCCCTGGAGCACGAACGGATTCAAAAAGCGCTTCACGACTGGAAAGACGGCTGGGACCACGAGATGACCGACCCGGCCAACTTCGTTACGGACTTCAGCCATGCGCGGCCGCTGACGGAGGAAGACATTGTGGACCCCTTTGCGCCGGGCATCCTATACAACTTCCCAGCTTTCGCCACAACGATGCTCACCGGCGAGTGGAACTCTACGACGATGATGCACAAATGCCAATCGCCAACAACAAAACGGATGGAGCTATATCAAGAACTGATGGGCCACGCGTACGCGATCTGCCAGATCTTCGAAGCTGTCGAAAGCTGGCCCTCAAAACCGAAGGGCAGCCTCATCACAATCCAGGCATGTGTTGCTCTCTCGGCCTTATTTCTGCCGCATGATCCCAAGCATCACATGTGGATCAGACGCAAATTCGCGTTGTTGGAGACCATGGGGTAAGTTGCCACCCTTGACTGACTGTGCAAGCTTTATGGCCGCTGACAATGAACAAAAGATACATCCACCCGATCACTCTGCGATCCAAGATGGCCGAGCTGTTCCAGGAGCCGTCCTGCGTGCGCTGGTGGCTGCCTGACGACGACGGATTCACGCCCATCCTCCAGAGTGTTCGCACCTTCGCGGATGAGCGCAATGCTAACGCGATATCGACTCAGGCGGAAAACCTAAGAGAAGTGCGACACATTTTTGCCAAAATGCAAATGTATGACGATCCGTCAGCCCAAGGCGGTCAAAATCCGGCAGCGGCCTGATGTCGGACTCAGACATTGTTTGCATCAAAACTTTCCTCGAGCTTCGTTTACGCACAGCGGATGAAGACAGTGATTCGGTCCTGTCCAGATCTGGCCCAAGAGGGCCAAGAGCATTGTTTAGCCATTCGATTTATTCACCATATCCATGTTGCCCATAAACCCAACCTTACCCGTTTTCCCCTTCTTGCATCTAGGCCATGTCTTGCGTTGCGGGCCACGCATTTTGGCGTTTTTGTTCCGTTCTTCATGAGGAGGTTCACTGTATCATACGTAACTTGACCCCCTTATCTTCGGCACACTTCCCACCTTTTTCTTGAACATCCTTTTTCACCCTCAGTCCATGAGCGAAAAACAAAAACAGTCCCGCTAGACATAGACATGGTCTTGTTATATTGATACACTGTGATTGGTTGTCACCCATCACAATATTATAAAAGAAAAAAAGTACTATACATCATCGTCCTCAATTCATAACAAGAGTACACCCCCGCCTCTAGGGGGAGCAACTGCTGCGTGGCTCAACCAGGAGGAAAACATGGATGGCTTTTTTTACCGTGCGCCCACTTCCAATAGTAAAGACACCAATTAACATCACGAATCGTTCTTCTCCTTCGTCTCGGCCTCTTGGTTGGCCTCGTCTTTCTCTGCTGCCTCGTCTTTGCTGCTGTCGTCCGCTGCGTCTGTAGTCGCCTTGGTGGGTTCCTGGGCAAAGTCATGCGTGCTGACGTCCTTATCAGCCGCGTCGTCTTCCTTGGTGTCGTCTGTCTTTTCTTCCTTGCTAGCTCCACCGTCTGTTTCCTCCGTCACGGGCTCCGCCTTCTCTGCTTCTCTCGTCTCAGAAACCTCGTCGGCCTCGTCGTTTGCTGGCGATTCGCCGGCCTCTTCCTCGTCCGCCATCACAACGGTCTGGTCCGCATCATCCAGTGACTCATCCGTTTTTTCAGGCTCCGCCTCCCTCTTGACCTCTTGCACCACCGGCGCTTGTTCCTTCTCCTCAGGAGACGGGACGTCCTCCATTATCTCCTTCTCCACTATGACAGGCACGTCTGCAACCTCGGGCTCCTCCTCGACAGTCTCCGGCGCGGAGATGTGCATGTCGCGCATCTTGCTCGCCACGTCGTTGTTGTCCTCCTCGTCGGCCTCCACAACGGTCGTGACCGCACTGCCAACCGAGGGACTAGCCCTGACGTGGCGTCTCGTAGCGGTCCGGCCCACGGGCTGGAAGTTGTCGGGATCTTCGCCCGGAGCAAGGCCATCGCGCTGGGGAGGCTTGACGATTGACATGGGCAGCTGCTTCTTGTCGGCGCCATTGCCATCCGGCACGGCCGTGGCAGTCTCCAGGCCCTCGGCCTCGGGCGGCAGCTTGTAGTTCTCGGCGGGGAGGAGCTCGTACATGTCGCAGACAGTCTTGAAGAAGACGTATAGACCCGTCTGGCCCTCAATGGTCCAGAACACGGCGCGATGTTGGAACCAGGCGTGGGCGAAGATGCGGTGCAGTCTTCGGAAGACGTTGACGAGGTTCTTGACGGCGACGCCCTTGTTGTGTACATCTGACAGCACGACGAAGCGCGAGGGGAAGATCTTGGGGTCGGTGACGATGTTGGCAGCCCAGTCGAGCGTGTGGCAGCAGTAGTCAATGGCACAGCAGCTCTTAGGCTGCTCGTGGACGGCGCAAAGGAACTGCCACTCGGAAGCACGCATCTCGGGACAGGTGGCGGCGCTACAGGGCGGGGAGTCGAAGAGAAACCCGACGATGAGGGTGTTGCATTGCGAAATGAGGAACCGGCACAGCTCGTACAGCCAGAGGGTGCGGTCGATCCCGGGCGGGGGGGTCGCGAGCTGGATTGCGGTCGTGCGGTTTATCGGGGTGCTGTTGCTGTTCGTGTGGTAGTAATGGAGGGCTGCGAGGTGCTCTTGGAGCTGGAATGCCGAGTCGAGCTACATATCCACGATAATTTGTCAGTATGAGGACGGAAGGCGCACGCAGGGTAGGCGCTTAGGGGAGTCTGGTCTTATCACGACCTCGGGCGGCAAGGACAAACCTCATTAAGGGGGACCAGCGGCGGCCCAGCTGCCATGTCGGCTGCCTTGGTGCCCGGATGTATGCGGCGCCTTGAGTTGGCGTCGATCAGGGACTGCTCCATCGGGGAAGCCTGGCGATTTGACTGCGCGCCCATAGAGGGGGATTTGGGGCCGATCTGGATCTCTGCGGGCGGCGGTGGGCTGGGCAGCCGGGGCGAGCTCGGCGCCATTGACATGGTGCGAGAGGAAGGTATACGAGAGGCGATGCTTGCGAGCGACAGGGAGGAAGACGAATGCGTTGTCGGGAAGACTTTCGCGGGAAGATGGTGGGAGTGTGGTGTGTTTTGATCGTCGGTGATGGTATCGTGCGAAAAGTCGACCCGAGACGGGCGGCTGGAGCTCTCCAAGTCACACAGACAGCCACACACACACGCCGTGGGCACATTGGATAGAGGAGGTACCGCAATTTGGGGGCCAGAGCTTCCCGCCCAGTTCAGGTCGGACAGAGCCCCTACAAGGCTTAGTCAGGATCTGTCCTCTTTTCCCCGGGATGGCCAATATTAGACTGTCGAGTGGGGCCAGTCGACGTCAAATTCGCAGTTTGCAGCGGTACGTACCTTGGTATAGCCAAAGCTGCAATACCTCATCTCAGTCGCCTGCCTGCCTCACGTCTTGTACGTAAAACACGCCTTTTCAACGACGATCATAGACGTGCTTCGCACAAAACTGCGGACTCAAGTTTTCTCAACCTGGGTTCTGAGAAGCAAACCTAGACCGTCATAACTCAGATTTGCACTTACAGAAAGACTACTGGTCCGAGCACAGTCACAGGGTTCCCCTCCATTCTGCACCATGGATTTCGACGACGATGCCCCGCCTGATCTGGTCGAGGCGGGAACTGTCGTTGATGAGGATCTGCCACCGTCCGACAAACAGATCAAAGTTCCCATCACCATCGTAACGGGATATCTGGGTGCCGGAAAGACGACACTGTTGAATTATATCCTGACTGCTCAGCATGGAAAGAAAATTGCTGTGATTATGAATGGTTTGTCTCATGACTTTGCCTGTTGGGGTTGAAATCTAATGTAGCGCAGAATTTGGAGACTGTCAGTCAAAGCAACTAAGTGCATGGAAATGATGCTAAACCTAATCAAGCACTCGATATCGAGAAGTCTCTCACTGTCAACAAGGGCGATGAGCAGGTTGAAGAGTGGCTTGAAGTTGGCAACGGATGCATATGCTGTTCCGTCAAGTAACACTTCCCATTGAGACACGTGCCTATCAGACATGCTAACCTTTGAAGGGATACTGGTGTCAATGCGATTGAATCCCTCATGGAAAAGAAGGGCGCGTTTGATTACATCCTCCTCGAAACTACAGGTCTTGCGGATCCTGGTAATCTAGTGCCCCTCTTCTGGGTCGATGATGGGTTGGGCAGCACCATCTATCTCGACGGCATCGTCACACTCGTCGACGCCAAAAATATCCTTAGCAGCCTCGACGACCCCTCCGGCAAGATCGAGCTCGAAGACCAGGAGGACGACCATGGCCACGGTCCGCTGATGACTACAGCGCATGTGCAGATTTCTCATGCCGACGTCATTGTCATCAACAAGGCTGATTTGGTGTCCGAAGAGGAGTTGACGCGTGTTCGGACCAGAATCGAGTCAATCAACGGCTTGGCAAAGGTCCATGTCACGCAGAAGAGCGAAGTGCCGAGTTTGGAAGGCTTCTTGTTGGATTTGCATGCGTATGATCAGGTCGCAGAGCTCGATTTGGGCCAAAAAGGGCACAGCCACCTTGACTCTGTGCGTCCCCCCGAGATGAACATCACGCTTTGTTGGAAGATCCTCACTGACTTGGCCGCAGACCATCTCTACTGTCTCGATACCCGTGCCTAGATTGGGACCTAGTCAACTTGCCAACGTCGATAAGTGGCTGAGAAAGATCCTCTGGGACCGCCGCTTACCTGGGGATGATAAAACTGTTCTCGAAGTGCACCGTGCCAAGGGTCGGCTTGTATTTGAGAATGGAGACGTGAAGCTCATGCAGGGTGTCAGGGAGATTTTTGAGATTCTTGACTCGCCCGATCAGACGCGTGAAGCAGTGGGAGAAGGCAAGATCATTCTTATTGGAAGGTATCTCCAGGGCGTAGACTTTGAGAAGAGTCTCTTGGAGACTCTCAAGTCGGATGCGTAGAAATAGAAGCACTTGCAAGCCGAAGTCATGATAATGGTGCGCATGTCGAGGCTAATGCGTCACGTCGTCGATATGTACATTGTTTCAATGGCCAGGAAAGCAGCGAGCGTCACTCAGACCCCAACAGCCCGATCTCATCATTTAAGGTTCGCAAACAGATTGTGCACTCGAATCTTCAGCAACTCTTCCAGGTACGTTGCCTCGACGTGGTGGAACCAAGAGCAAGTCTCCATGCCAGGACCACGGCCCTGGCGTAATACTTTGTTGGATGTAGCTTTGGGTGCACAGCAGACGGTACGAGTTCTCTCTCAATGTAGTCGAGTCTGCAGACGAGCGATGCAGGTGGTTGGCAGCTAGGAGACATCTGCTCACAAAAGGCAATCGCTTTCCAGGAAACGAATAAAGACTGCTGGCGGTGATGAGAAGCACAACCCGACAATCAGAGCTCTCGGGGGATGCCGTCTCCAGGCACCAAGTACAAGGGTCATGTAGCCAGACATGGGTCACATACTGATACGCCATGGGTGAACCAACGATGTTGGATGCTGCGCCCGCAATAGACTCCGAGTCTGGACCCTTCAGGTCATCATCCCATGTACTCGGAAAGGAAGCGATGTCAAAAAAGGCTTTAGAGCGTGTAGCGCTTGCTGGCACTGGCTGCAGGGGTTTTGGAGGGGCTCTGGGCGCACAGGCCATCGGGTCCATCTTTGACCGGTCTTCCGTCCGTTAGCGTTGACTGAGCCACTCGACCTCTCGACGCCTGTACACCAACAATCCCCGTAGAGCTTCATCCGTTGGTAGCTTCGTCGACAAAAATAATCTTTCGAGCGAATCCGACCCATCACCGATCCGAATTGAGCCCCGAGCCAGCCCCGAACACGAACGTAACTACGCGATTCTCGATTGCGACCATACAACTCACGAGCCCTAATCATGAATCGACCAGGTAGGCCAGATCCTCGCCCATCTCCTTTCAGCCTCGGGGGTACCCCGCCGTTTGCATGTCCATCAAGGCCATCTCCATCATGCCTGCCAACACGAGTCCCCCTCGACTCTATATCCTCCATATGCCTACGTAGGATGCTGCGATAACGCACGCGACTTGCCCTGCCACCCTCAACCTGCCCACGAGACCCCGCCATCGCCATCCACCATGGGATCATCAGGCTCTGCGCCAGGGCAAACAGCCGTAAAACGTAGTCTGGCAAACAAACGCGCGACCTCTGCCATACATTTTCCATACCATTCAGCCCCGAAGCCAGTGGAATCTCGTTCAAAACAAAGCCGCTTTCCAAGTTCTCAAAGCTGACAATGGGGCCCCAAGTAGGAGCAGTTCCTCAATCACTGCGAGGCATACCGACAGGCTTTGGCGGCCAACAGCAACAGCAGCAGCAGCAGCAACAACAACAACAACAAGCAGGAAGGGCAGTGTCAAATCGGATACCAAATGGTAAACTAGGTAGGAGGACAGCCTTTGTCCAGGCGCAAGCACGTGCTGGAACATCACACAGATAAAGAGAGATCGCGACGTTAACATGGTGTGCTTGGGATCTGTAGGAAGTAATGGCAGTGGATGGGCATTTGGTGGAGGAGTGCCTATGGGAGGTGCTGGATTGCAAAATCCAGCTCGCCAGCTTGGAGGCAATGTCAGTTTTGCGCAGAGCTTAAGCGGGTCGCAACCGGCAACACCACTGGACCTTTCGTACGTTCCTTCCCCCTTCAAGCTGAACAACTTTGCGCACACCCTCCCTCTCGTCCTTGTTATTGTTGTTATTGTTATCGTTCCCTCTTGCACCCTTTCCCACTCCCGGGAGCCACCCCAGCACTCGCACCTGCATTTCCGTCCTCAACCTACGATCACTGGGGGCAACAGCCATACCAGACAACAGACGCGCCTCCTGCTCCGCTCTGTCAGGGATCATTGTACTACCAGTCTTGTACCCTGTAGCCCTTCTTCTCCTTTTCATCATGGTCAGCAAGCGCAAGCGCATTTTGCTTCAGAAAAGCAGGAAGCTGAGGGACAAGATGGAGTCCAAGGAGCCCTCATCTGAGGATCACCCCAAGAAGGGCTACGCCGAGGTTTTGAAGACGTAATTTTATTTCCCATGGCCTCTCCTCTTCATTTCTCATTTTTCTTCTATCGGTGGATTTTTACGTTTTTTTTTTGGGATGGCGTTGGTGCTGACTTTTGAAGTAGCGAATTCCCCTCGCTCTCCAACAACGCCCAGATGAACAGCAGCGGCCAAGCGAACATGTGGTCGTCAACGGCTTCGCGGAACTTGGGCAGTGGCCCTGTGCCACCGCGGAACCAGTCGACACCGTTGTCTGCTCAGACCGCTCAGGAGGAGCTCTTCACTCCGACTTCAGCTCGCCAAGGCGGATTCCGATTCGGTACTCAGAACAGCGGAGGAGCGGCGACCCAGGCGCCGTCTAACCCGGCGGACGATTTCCCACCGCTGAACCGTAACGCGAACGGTGAGATTGGCGGCGAGCGCGGTGTCAACCTGATGCCCTCATTGGGCTTTGGCAACCAGGCAAGCGGCGCGGCCGCTGCGATACCTCCTAGTCGTGGCGCAGGAAACGGCCTGCTCAATGCTCTCTCCGCGAACAGCAGAACCTCAGATGACCGTTCACCATCTGCCGCCAGCGGCCAAGGTGAGAAGAATCATAATGGCTCACATCGCTCTCATACTCACACATACCAGGCCAGTCAAGATCACAAGAAGTGTCTGTGGATGACAGCAGACAGAAGGGAAGCGCTTTCCGCGAGGAGGCTTCTGGCGATAGTTCATCTCAGTCTGCCGAGAACCGCAATCCTTTGGGTGCCATCGGCAACGATTCACTCACCGGCAAGGGCAAGGAGGAAAAGGACGGCCAAAGTCTGGAGGTGCAAGATCCTTTGGCTGGCCTGGCACCTATCGACAAGTTCGGCTTGAAGGGCCTGCGCATGTTGATGACTAACTACCCCAGCTACGGAGCGCTCATGCAGGGAATGGATCCCAACGAGTTCGGTCTCAATGTCAACTCTTCAGAGTAAGGGACCCGAGGATGTATGATGTGACCTCCTGCTAACTGGACAGACTCATCTCAACCCAGATCTACTCTCTGTTCGATGACACGCCTCCCCGGCCCGCGATTCCCAACGTCCGCCTCCCTGAGTGCTACAAGGTGACGAATGTGCAGCCTATCGAGACAAAGATCCCGTCGTTCAACGAGGAAACCCTCTTTTGGATCTTCTACAGCTGTCCTCAAGACATCAAGCAGCACCTGGCTGCGCAGGAATTGTGGGGATATCCGTTTCCTCAACTCACCAGTACCACTGCTAACTCTCTGCAGGCACACACGGAACTGGCGTTGGCACAAGAAACTGCACTTCTGGCTGACCAAGGACGAGCTCATGATGCCCGCTAGCCTTGGCCCGAACCACGAGCGCGGTTACTACATAATCTGGGACACTATCAGCTGGCGTAAGGAGCGGGTACGTCTCACTGTTTACCCCATAGTCCTGCAGAAAACTAACAAACGGACGCAGAGAGAGCTTACTCTTCACTACGGCGACTTGGAGACGAACTTGGCACCGGCAGCATAAGGTGTTCTGTTTTACTGGCTTCCTCATCAACTTGATGAGGCTCAAAACGGCTTGATACCTGGGTAGTTTACCGAACAGGCGTTGAGTCATGTGGATATGGCATCGTTTTACAGGCTTCCGGACTGAAGCAGAGGCAGAGGGCGACAGGCCTTCATGCTTTGTGTGTATGATTCACTGGTCATTGGGAATTACGGCGGCCGTCAACGAAGGGAAATAAAAGACGCTGCCGAATCTGCGAAGCACTCTCTCAGTTCCAACCGTAGAATTTTCCTCCGAGTGCCTGTCGAAGTAAGACAGATTTGTTGTTGCCCATGTTGATGCGGTTACTCAGGCGGCTCTGTGGGTGGTAGCATCGCCTGCAGGCAGGACCGGGACGCTGAAAGTGAAGTGCCCCGTGCGCTCCTTCCCTGTGCGGAAACCTCCGGCTTCTTCGCGCCACATACCTCCTAAGCTCCTAGCCCCCTGCTCCCTGAGCAAGGCTATTGAGCTCATCTCCATAAAAGCTGCCAGCTAACTTACCTAACTACCGCGAACAACGTACCTGTCCCGATCGCATACTTATCACGCCCAGCGGCGATTCGGACCCCCCCGCCTCTGACTTCATCAAAGAAACCCACGTGAGGCGAGCGAACAGCATCTTTGCCAACCGAGGAACGTAATCGCCAGGGTATCATTGCACGCACCATCTCTGACCCCTCGATCGAAGCACTCCGGCCAGTCCGGCAAACAACGAATACGCCCTCCCCTCGCAGTCATGGCGAACGAGCAAATCTCGCTCCCGTATCTGATAGTGATACTGCTTGTCACAGCATTTGTGATACGGTTCCTCTTCTTCTCGCCATCACCGCCACCGTCGGCATCGGCATCCCGGCAGAGCGCGGCATCAGTGCTGCGCACGCGCGAAGCTGCTGTCGAGAGGATACAGCAGATGTTCCCCCAGGTGGATCGACGGACGATTCTATGGGATCTGCAAAGGAATGGAGGCAACATTCAGGCCACGTCCGAGAGGATCTTGGCGGGACGCATGGAAACAGTAAGTGTCCAATGTCTGTGAAATGTGGACTAGGCTACGATGCATGGGCAGTTGCTGCAGAGAACTGTTGTGGCACTGAGTTCGCGATTCGCTGTTTATGGACATGTTCAAAGGCAAAGCGCATTGTGCTGACCGAGATACGTTCAACAGCCCCCGGTCACCTTCCAGCCACCTCCTCCGCCGGGAACTAGCCCAGCGGCAGCAAGCGCCGCCACCGCAGCAGCCTCCAAGGCCGCCGAGAAGCCTTCGCAACCTGACTTGATCACGAGATACAAGCTGCAAGACAAGATCGCACAGCAGCAGGCGGCAGCGGCAGCAGCGGCCGAAGCAGAGAAGGATAGGGGCAGCAAGGGATGGAGTTCGAATCGAGATGAGAGGCAGGCGCTGTTGCAGAAGCGCAGAGACGAGATGATTCTGGCGGCGCGGAGGAAGATGGAGGCCAAGATTGCCGCGGAGAAGACATCAAGCTAATGACGTTTGTCTGAGTAAACGGAGTTTCTTGTTAGGGGAACAGAACGGAATGGGATGGGGCAGGCAGAGCGCAATGTGCATTTGAGGGGTCTGTACACATTCACATTACTCACAGTCACAAACAACAGCAGATATAATATCTTTCAATTCAGTGGATAGCGTTGAAGGAAGACGAACATTATGGGCATGGGGTAGTGCTTTACGTCAAAGGGATGATGTTCCCGTTACCATGTTCCCTATGTGATTCCGCAGGCGGGAATCCCACATGGGTGCTAGCGGGGATCGCCTCGAGGGAGGGCCGTGGAGGCGCGATGATGGTAGATGAGATGAGCATGTGCTTGCCGACAAGCACGACTCAGGATCCCAAAAAAGTAGGGACCACCAATGCAATGCGATATTGTACCGTAAACGCTCACAACTAATTCTCCTTCAAAGTCAACCATCTTGGCTGCTGTTGCGACGATGTTCTGCTGACCTCCTGCAACTCACCCATCACTCGAGTTTATGTCAGAGACTGGTTTGACAGCAACTCAAAAAAGTATGGTTGCAAAGATCACGTTGGACAGTCCCCCCTATCTATTTGCTGGCTGATTTGTTTCATTTGCTGGTTGCGAGCGCCAGAATGCTTATCGAATGCCCCCCCAATTTGTTTCATGAATCAGAGTTGTGTCACCTTCCTTCAGCCACATGTTCAACTCAAGTGCCAAGTGAGGCTCTCGTTCTCGCGGAGTGGGAGGCTCAGTTGAGTCAATTGAGAGGTGCCTGACAGAAGTATGTCTCACTGGGCTATCCGGGAGGCCTGGCTGCCCTTCGCAACGGGACCCGATTAATCTTGCGTCTTGTCTTACACGTGCGTCTCTACCGGCCCCCTCCGGTTCTGCGCATTCGTGCTCTCTTATCTTTCATTTTATACGAACACGTCTCCCATCAAAGTGAGGTGTTTAATGACCTTGTGGGGGTTGAGCGTGATGGCGCAGGAATGTGAGTTTCTCAGGCAGGTTATCTCTGCTGGCGTCATTCAGGGCATCCGTCGCGCGCGCGCGCGCACGCAAACGCATGTGCTCTTTTGTAATCAGGGATTCGGTGGTCTCCAGCGGAACACATGAGCGATTGTGAGCCACACGCAGGACCCAGAGACCCAGTTTCGTTTCCACCTGGCAGCAGTTTAAATGTGCTTGTGTGCCTCGGGGACGAGGTCGGCGGTGGGGCTTGACTCGGGTGCAGCGGTGTCGTTGTTGTCCTCGGGCCTGAGAAAAAGTACTATTACAGAACACACGTGGGGGGCGGGTTCCCCTTCCTTTGGTGTCGAGTCTAAAGTTACACCGCCCTCTGGAAGAATATTCCCTTGGGAAAGCCGGAGTCGGATCCGGGTCATACAAAGAAAAGGAATAGAGACACTGGGAAGCGTTCCATCAAAGGGAACACAAACATGGACACCCGACGTCCTCGCCCTCCCTCTGTTGGAGTCTGGTTCGCTGGACGTGGTTGGCTGACGGTGCCCCGATGCGGCGGGCTAACTCTGCTTGGCGCCGATGTCAGATCCCCCCTCGAGGTACCTACTGAGAAGGTGTTTCGTTTTGCGGTTTCTCTGAATCCTTCTGACTGGGCCAGTGCACGCTTCTTGACTGACGCCGAGAGCATTCGACATTGTTGGAAACAAGTCCCTTAGAGACGAGACTACTCTCGTCCCGAATCAAACCAGCGATCGCAAAAGACCCTGCAGCGGATGTCAAAAACAATCCGAGGTTTTGTCTCGTGGTGGGCAGAGGAAAGAAACTAGCAGAGAAACGGCGTCTGGTGGCGAACAGCCACCCATACAGAGGATTTAGTAGAGAAAGAACATCCGCAATAGTTCGTCTTTTGCTGTGTGGCGGGGTCCTCGGGGAAAGTCACAGAGACGGAGTGTGGTCACTCTCTTGGATGTGTGTGGGATGGAGGGGGGAACATGTCGGGATGGTTCCAAGATGCGGCGGCGTGGGCTGGCGGCTGGATCTCACTCGCTGCGTTAGTGCGTGGTGATTTTCAACCGCTTTTCTGCTTCTTGATTTGCTTCGTCCACTGCTGATCCGTCCAGTTGCTCAAGTCTTCTGCAGCTGGTTGAACAACTTGTTGACGATGTTGCACAGCAGACAGTGACATGCTGGAACCGCATATGACGCTGCAGCCGGGAGAACCCCTGTAACATATGGCGTGCCATATCTTCGCGAGTTCTCTTGGGATAAGGCACCTTCATGCGTCGCATCGCGCCATGATGAACATCCAGTGCAGTGCTTTGCCCACGGTTGTTGACAAGGAAGTATTCGGCAAGGAATTCTCAGAAGCAGACACCTAGAGACGGGTACAAGACGGAGTCCGGTACGTACCCGGTGGCATGGGTGGATCAGATAGACGATAAGCCCCGCTTCGACCCAACATTTTTGTCTTTCACATGCTAGAGGGACGCTACCGCAACGAGGCGTTCCAAGTACTCCCGGTCGAGCTCACTCTCACCTCAAGTCATGGGCGACGGGGGCGTGCGGTTTGAGCTCCCGGGGCCCTTCACACACTGACCCGACCACGACTCTCTCTGCGGTGGACTTGCACCCGTCTTCCGCCTTACGCTTTGTACGCCGTAGGTACTAAATGCGGTAGCAAAGGCGCAGTGGTTACAGTCGACGTAAACAACAACAGCGCGGGGGACGCAGGTAAACAGCTAGCCACAAGACTCTTAAAGCAAGACAGGGTACCTCGTGGATGCATCTCCCACTTCCCCGGCCAGTCACCCAGTCCACGTTCACCTCGTTCTGAGGTAACTTTTCGGACGGGACTCTTCCCTCGTATCATCCCCATCCCCGGCCACCACCGATTCCCATCCGCCCACCGCCTGGGAAAAGGAAAAAGATCCAAAAACGGCCAGGGCCTACCGGCCAGACTCCAGGGTTACCCTTTCCTGCTTGGCACCTTGTCGTCTCGTCCCTCTTCGCCGCCTTTATTTTTTATTTGCTCTTGTACTCACTCGAGATCCCATTTCCTTTGTCTCACTTCACATTCTTCAACCCACGTTTACTTACAGGTTCATCCCACCAAGTAACCATCTGCCAAACCTCTACTTTTTCTCGCCTTGCTGCTCTGCAACCCTTGTTGCTACCAAGCCACATCTCGAAGACAGGAATCTTCTCTCCCCTTTACCTCGGAAGAACAGCTACCTGCGCAGACGCATCGGAGACGTTCCATTGGCGGGCGATACCAACATCTCCAGACCTCCCCTCACCCAGCATTCCCTGATTGCTAGAAAGCGCGCGCTGGGCTAGAACACCTACCGTTGGTCGACGACATTCCTGATCTCGCCCAAACCGTCCTCGATCACAGGCCAGGAACTCACCTGAAGTCCTATTTCTCCGAATTCCCCAGCGACTCGATTTGTTGTGGTACTGCGATACTAAACCCGGCCGCCGGTGGAAGAGACCCGAAAGACACATAATGCCCCCCTTGCGACCTTGGGCAACCATTTTCGAAGAATTTCATTTGCAGCAGAGTAGAATGTCATCGACAGTTTTCTCAATGCTTCCCACGTCACTACAGGCGCGGCTGCCGCTGCCGCCGATAAAACAGCTCCGCAAGACCGTGAGCCTACAAACCCTCACCTCCAGCAGGCAATCGCATACCCGTTCCCTCTCTGGCCTCGACGGCGTCCATTCCAACACCACCCAGTCCCACATCATTTCAGAGACGGAGGAGCACACGAGGCTGGTGGCAACCGAGCACCATCAGTCATCGCGGACGTACGAGGTCCGATCGGCTGCGGACAAGCAAGAGTATCAACAACAGCAAAGTGAGCACCAGGTGCAGCTGCTACAGGCCCCGCAACAATCGAATGTGGATTGGCGATGGGTCCAACAAGGTAAATGCCAATCTACTTAATTCTCAGGTCGCCTTACTGACTTGAGTGTGCTTTAGGTGTGAATCTGATCAACGTGGCTCGCGATGATACTCGTCGCCCACCTACCATGGGGCCGGGAGCGGAATTTGAACGGAAAGCTTTCATCGACGGCGTTGAGTACATACTCAAGGCTCTACCAGGAGATCTGAATGACATGGAGATCGACCGCCTTCGTGCCTCTTTGCCGAATAATCTCAGATCCCCTGCTGGTGACCGGTCGCATTCACCGTCACGCAGCCCGAGTGGACCGCGATCAATTCTCCACCGAGGCGTTCAGACGGCCGTTGTCAATATCTTCATCCTCATTCACCTGGCTTTACCATACATTGTCCTTCTCATCCGCCTGGCCGCCCGTACCGAGAGAGAATACAAGCTATCCGAGAGAGTTGTGGGTTCCGGCATGAGCTTCGCCAATACCGTTGGCAGCTTCGGCATGAGAACTACGGGCGCTCTTTACAACGTTGGTGACGGCCGGGTCGGACAAGCACTCACGGAAGCGATTGCCTGGACCGTGGAGGGGGTCACGGGCGGTCTTTCCGAAGGAGTTGGTGAGGGTCTGAGCATCGTGGGCGCGAAACGGCAATGATATGAACGATGAGGATACAGAATCCAACGCTACGAGATGCCTCTCGTTATTACCCAGAAAGGGCATTTTCTTATCATCTATCTTGGCTTTAGACTTTCGGAGTACATTTCTGGGTTTTGTGTTGGTTCGGTCGGCAGGTCTTTGGGAACGACTGGAGAGAGGAGTTCTTCTTTTGGACGATTTAAACATTACGAAGACCACTGTGGTCGAAGCGAGGTATGGGTGCTGGCTTGCTGGCGCGAGTCAGGATATGGGCGTTTCCAATCTACCTCACTTGAGAGAGACCTGATGATCTAGAGTGGTTGCATGCATTTATTCTGGTCAAACCCATCTAGCCGTCGGATACGGCAAGAGATGGGTGACACGGGTAGACACGAGCCTACGTGGGATTCTCGATAGCTCAAAATGAAGAAACACTATCATGACACTGACAGCAAACTGACTCGTTGACATCGGCGCTGATCCAGCACGAGTTTGGGTTTCGCATGAGCGCCTCGGGATGGCCCCGGATTTCACATGACGGGAAGACATAAGTGCAGATAACGTGTGTTTCTGAATCCACTTGCCTGGGCCGCCCGCCTTACTGGAAGTGGAGTTGCTGGGAAAAGCGCAGAGTTACTCAACGAGTTAACAAATAAGATGAGAAACCCAAGACAACGACTCTGTTGCGTTACCATCCATTTTCTTCTGTTTGACGCCAAACACTTCTACAAGGATCCAGTGTGCCGCCGGAGCCAACCGGGGCGCGCCCTTGAATGGCTCCACGACTGGTCCCTCGATGGACCCACAAAAAACTTATCGAAGACGTCTGATTAGGCCCGAGACCAAAAAAAAAATCCATCGCCTCCCATCCACCTCCCAACTATCGCAGTTCGACGGTGAAAAAACAGAGCAAGACGTCTCCGTCCCCGTACCTTCATTCATTCCCTTTTTCATTCAAACTACATTGTACTCGCTTCTTTTCCAGGTTATACCGCTCTAATACGTCTAAATGTTTCGCCAATCTCTTAGGAGATGTGTTCGCATCAGCGGCGCAAGCTTCGCCGCCCCTGCCCTCCGAACCACGCGACCGGTCGTCCTCAAGTCAATCGCCCAGCCCTCCCAGATTGCGCTTCGTGCGCCTGCCAGCTTGAATGCCTTCAGGCTCTACTCGAGCGAGGCCGCGGCGGCTGCTCCTGAGCAATCGGCCGATGCCCCCCAGCAGAAGTCCGGTCCCATTTCAAGATTCGAGGACCTGCGCACCCTGGGCGTCCACGACAACCTTGTCAACAGCATCACCAAGGGCTTGAAGTATGAGACCATGACCGATGTTCAGTCCAAGACTATCGAACCGGCGTTGAAGGGAATGGACATGTAAGTCTCGAATTGCTTCTCTTCCATAGTGTAAACTCGCTAACTGACTTGTTCCAGGGTCGCCCAAGCCAAGACCGGTACTGGAAAGACGCTTGCCTTCCTCGTTCCTATCCTTCAAAGAATGATCTCCGCGGATCTCTCCCTCGCCACTCGTAGAGCGCGCTTCTCTGCCGACGCCTCCGACATCCGCGGAATCATCATCTCTCCCACCCGCGAGCTTGCTGAGCAGATCGCCGTTGAAGCCGAGAAGCTGTGCCAGGGCACCGGCTTGGTTGTCCAGCGTGCTGTTGGCGGAACCCAGAAGCGGCAGATGCTTATGGAGACCCGCAGACGCGGATGCCACTTGCTTGTTGGAACGCCCGGTAGACTCAACGATCTCCTCAGCGACCGAAGCAGCGGTATCAGGGCCCCGAACTTGGCTGCCATTGTCCTCGACGAGGCCGACCGCATGCTGGATGTCGGCTTTGAGAGAGAACTGCAGGATATTGTTTCGCAGTTGCCCGACGCCAAGGAGACTCAGCGTCAGACTCTCCTCTTCTCCGCCACCATCCCCAGCAATGTCATCAACCTCGCCCGCCAGTGGGTCCGCCCCGACAACTTCGACTTTATCCAGACCGTCTCCAAAGACGACGTGCTTACCCACGAGAAGGTGAAGCAGCATGTTGTCAACTGCAGAGGCTGGGGCAACGTGCTTCCCTCCCTGTACGAGCTCATGCACACTGAGCTCGAGAAGCGTGCCAAGAACCCTGACCTGCTGCCTTTCAAGGCCTTGGTCTTCCTTCCCACCACCGGCTTTGTTGAGCTGGCCAGTGAGATCGACCGAAGCATGAAGCATATGAGAAGCCAGTACGACCGTGTCTGGAGCTGGCGCATTCACTCCAAGCTCACCCAACCAGCGCGCACCAAAGCTGCTGATCAGTTCCGCGCAGCGACTTCTGGAATCCTCTTCTCCTCAGACGTCACTGCCAGAGGTTTGGACTTCCCCAATGTAACCCACGTCATCCAAGTCGGCGCCCCCAGCGACCGTGAGCAGTACATTCACAGACTCGGCCGCACTGGTCGCGCGAAGAAGGAAGGAGAAGGCTGGCTCATCCTCCCCGAGTCTGATATCCGGAAGGCTCGTACCGAGTTGGCTGGCCTCCCAATTGAGCCATCCGCCCTCGAATCTGCCAAGGTCGATTTCACCAGGGGAGAGACGTCCAGTGAGATTACCAAGGCAGTTACTAAGGTTGCGTCCGAGGTTCCCGAGGAGATTCTCGAAAAGGCCTACTTGTCTCTTTGGGGACAATTCGACAGCAGAACGGCGCAAGCCAAGGCGGACGAGCTCAAGGAGTGGTGGATTGATGGTATGCAGAAGGATAACACGCCATTCATGAGCAGGCAAGCACTTGAGAAGCGCGGCATCAGGAACATTCGGGGCATGAACACCACCTCCCCTAGAAGATCCACTTACGAAGATGACCAGCCTCGTGGTTACGGTCGTGACTCTGGTCGCGGATTCGGTCGTGATTCTGGCCGCCGTGACTCTGGTCGCGGGTTCGGTCGTGATTCTGGCCGCCGTGCCCCTCGCGACGGATTTGAAAGGATGGAGCAAGACCGCTTTGGCGACAACAGAGGAGGCCGCCCTCAGCAGAGATCCCAGAAGGCATCTTTCTAAGCTGTAGTCTCTAGGAGAAAAGAACGATTGAAGTGGAGAGAGAGGCCTGTGATGGTGACGGGCCTCGAAACGTGTTAGACATATCATACCCCACCACACCCCAAATTTCCCTTTGATCTGTCTAGGAGGCAGATTTGTATCATAGACATGATTTTGTTACGGAGCCACGATAGAAGGTCAGTTTGGGGGGCGAAAAACGGGTTGTGCAGTTGTATCAAAATCATTGGGATGGAACCGAAAAGAAAAACCGGCTTACTGTACCACGAAAGCTCACGACAGCCATGTACATATAATATTGGAGAAAATCTCCGAATCTCTTCTTTAAATAACGTTTCTTTTCGAGCTGGTGCTATGATTATGCTTCAATGCCTTAATGTCCCGTTCGTTTGTAGATGTATTCATTCCACATCGTCTCACCCCTCAGATACCACCTTTTGCACCTACAACCTGCGGATATCAGTCATACAGACAGCAACGACAGCGACGATAGCCTTCATCTCCGGCCTCGATGAAGTCTTCCAAACCTGAAAACCTGGCTCCCACCAACGCCATTTGATGCTATTAGAGCGTTAACAAAAGCCATACAACCTCATGTTGGCAGCTCTTGTCCCGCAACACTACTTCTAGATCCCGAACGCCCGCCAAATGGTGAAAGCCAACGAACGACACGAAAACCCTTTACCGACCAGCCAGCAAGGCGTTCGCATCCCACAACAAAACCCTCTCGTCCCAGCCGACGGTCGCCACCCAACCCCCGACACCAAACAGGCACCAATCTACGCCCACTACAAACTCGGTGTGCCTGTTCATGATGCCGACTTGCGCTCCCACCTGCGCCCCGCCCGCCGGCCCCGCGGGCGGCGCGTTCGAGCGATCGTCCCATAACCTGACGGTCATGTCGTAGCTCGCCGTCAGCAGCAGGTCCGCCGCGTGCGGGCTCCAAGCCAGTCTCCTGACGGCGTATTCGTGCCCCTGCATGACGGACACCGGCCCGGCCGTCGGGTTCCGGATGTCGAACGTGCGCACGGCGCGGTCCACGCCGCCGGTCGCGATGACGGTGTCGCGGTACTTGTTCCAGTCGTGCGTCAAGACCTCCGCGGGCGCTGCCGAGGGGAAGCTGGGCCCGGCGGCGTGCACGGGGATCATGGACGTCAGGTGATAGCGTGAGGAGACGGGGGTGCGCAGGTCGAAGATGCGGATCTGCGAGTCGGAGGAGACGGCGGAGATGATGTTGGGGTTGGAGGGCTGGAAGGCGGCGCTGTAGGTACAGTTGCCGACGGGGAGGGTGCGCAGGGAGTGGTCGCGCGTCGGGGACCACAGCTTGATTGTGCCGTCCCAGGAGGCGGAGACGAAGGTGTCCTTTGTGATGGGGCTCCAGTTGACGGAGAAGGTCTCGCGCTTGTGTTCGTGGAAGTTCATGACGGGGAAGTCCTTGACGCCGAGGTCGAAGAGCTTGATGGAGCCGTCGCCGCAGGCCACGACAAGCTGGTTTTCGTTGATCTCGGACCAGGCGAGGTCATATTGGGAGTCGTTGGTGTCGAAGCTGTTGTTCGTGCAAGGTTAGCCATGTTAAGAACCGGATTGAGTGTTGACATTGAAGGTAAGAGGGTACTTGCGTTGCTTCAACCTCGACGCCGCGGGCTGTCAGGCCCAGGCAGAACACTCGACCATTTCCTACGATGCCAAAGTTGGCAGAGGACGCGACGGCGATGCGCGAGTCGTAGTAGGGCGAGTACTTTACGGCGTACGGGTTGTAGCCCTGTGTACGGAATTCAAGCATTGGGGCCATGGCGGCGGCGTCGGTGCAAGGCGATGCTGCTGCTGCTGGTTCGGGGGCCCGTGGTGTTTGTGAATTGGGACGGGCAAGAAGAGGCAAAGGAACCGTCACGGCAAAAGCATATGAACGCGGGCGGGACAGCTCTGTCCGGGCCACAGGGGCTGGTGATGTAACGCTGATCCGGGGTACCTCGGCAGGACGGGGGAGTGCTGGGATGAGGGATGGCGGGGTGGCTTTCAGCACTCCAAGGTATGCGTTTATCGGGTATGAGAGGGGCTGTGGGGCTAGCACTTTAGCAGCGCGTTCTAGACGCGCCTGGTCGATTACGCCCTTTGGCAGTGCGTCGTCCGTCCCCTTTTGCTGTACTGGCTTGGTTTTTATAGTCAAGGTTCCGCGCGAACGGGATCCAGCTTCGAATATGAAGCGGTTTCGATGTTCCCAGCCGGTGTATGACTACATCATGGAGCCTGAAAAGAAGCGGAAGCACAGTCCTGCCTCGACCCAGCGCGCAGAGGAGGATGACGAGCCAACTGAGGTGAAGCTTGCGATGCTATCATCGCTTCACCCGAATGTTGAGCAGGAAATGCTGCTCGATGTTCTCTTGGCTCACAATGGCTCCGTCGCTGAGTCTCTAGAGGCACTCGCAACCCCAACCTCTGCCAAGAAACCCAGCGGCGTAATGGGCGCCCAGAGCTCGTTGAGGAATTTCGCCACAAAATCGGTGGAAAATGGGACTGGCGCAGAAAGCTCCGCGAAGAGGAGGTTACTGTCGAAGAAGGGCACCACGCTGCATCTCTACGACCCTGACGACATTGCAGAACACACCCCCTGCTCAGTCATCCACAACTTTCTCCCGGCCGAAGAGGCCAACGATCTCCTGCGGGAGCTCTTGCGGGAAGCTGAGACCTTTGAGAAGAACGTCACATTCAAACTCTTTGACAACGTAGTTGCCAGCCCCCACACCACGAGCTTCTATGTCGAGAGCTACGACGAGATTCAGCGGCAAAAGACGGACTACCTGTATAACGGCGCCAAACTTACCGACATCCGCCGCATCACCCCTCAGCTTGTCAAAGTCAAGCCAAAGGTGGCGGAAGCCGTGAACGCGGAAATACAAAAGAGGATTGCGACCCGTTACCCCGGGGGCAAGAAGCTGCGGTTCCAGTCTCCCAAACCGTGGGCTCCCAACTCGGCGTTCGTCAACTGCTACGACGGACCGCAGGAGAACGTCGGGTATCACAGCGACCAGCTGACATATCTCGGTCCCCGCGCCGTCATCGGGTCTCTGTCTCTCGGCGTGGCACGAGAGTTCCGCGTGCGCCGCATCATTCCCAAGGATGGAGATAGCAACTCGGCCGAGGACCCTGATGCGGAGGGCCAGATCTCGATTCACCTCCCGCATAACTCATTGCTGGTCATGCATGCCGAGATGCAAGAGGAATGGAAGCACAGCATTGCGCCGGCGCAGTCGATCGACCCTCACCCTGTCGCTGGAAACAAGCGCATCAATATCACGTACCGCGACTACAAGGCGAACATGCACCCTCGTTACACGCCAAAGTGCGATTGCGGCATCCCCTGCGTGTTAAGGGTCGTCCAGAGGAAGAAGGAAAGCCATGGGAAGTACTTCTGGATGTGCCATGGCGGAAACGCGCCTGGTAAAGAGAGTTGCTCGTTCTTCCAATGGGGGAAATTCGACGACGATGGCAATCCCATGTGGACTCACGCGAAACCGAAACCTTCGGCGTGAACTTTTGTCTATTCTACGACACGTGCTATTGAACACACCGATCAGGGGTTCACATATGGGTTTGTGTCTGCCGGCTTGAGGTCTCCCGCACCGTTGACCTGGCGAATCTGCAGGCGCGTGAGGTCTAGCCCGTCAATGACCCGAGCGTTGACGGGATGCACCTGTTGGCACAACTTGTGGTAGTACTGCGCTATCTCCGCCATACCAGCGAGCTCCTCGTCGCTCAGGGACCTGCACTCGTTCGTCAATGGGACGCCGCATCTCTTGCAGAAGGTCTTGGCCAGGATCCCGTAGTTGAATACGTGCCGGCCAATCTTGTCTTCGTCTCCAGCCAATACGACCTGCTCGGCGGGGGGTTTGATCCAGACGTAACCGTTCTACACGCGGGTCAGTTCACGCTTTGCGCATGCGCGGTCTCCCTCGGAGAGAAAGAACAATCACTTACACGCGCGCAGATGCTGCAGTTGCACTCGACAATGCCTCCCATGAGACCTTCCCCTACCCATGTCTCATCCATGGGATTGCTGAACACCGCGAAGGTGACATCGCCGCAGTGACAGCTGCCCGTGTACGCCTTCCCACCCTCAAATTCGGCCGGCTTGGAACCTTTGTGCGCATGAGGGGCGTACTTGTCTCCAAGCGACGCGCCGTCAAACCTGTCACTGTGTCAGCCTCGAACCGACTCTGTCGTGGTCGCTAAGAGGACCCTACGGTTTCTTCTCGAGCGCAAAAATGTCCAGGTCTTGGATTGAGCGCACCTGCAGGTACCGTCAGCTTCTTGGCCGTTTGGGTCTGTGGGAGTAGATCGTGCGGCGGAGGATTCGAGACTTACATTCAACCCCAACTTCATACCTGGCGGCCCGTTGGGGAAGTCCACCATAATCTCGGTAGCACAGTTACCACAGAACTGAGCGGGCATCAGGATGTTTTCTTTCCGCGGATAATTTCGTCAGCTCACCTTATGGGTCATGTTACCAGAGCCAAAGTTGTAGCTGGAGAGCTCGCTCGCGGCGCCCTTGACAACTTTGAAGTCTTCGGGAGCGGGCATGACCCAAAGAGCGCCCTTCTTGGAGCAGATGCTGCAGTTGCAGTCGACTGCACTCTTGATCTCCGGGAGGCGGACTTCATAGACGAAGGCGCCGCAGTGGCAGTTGCCGCGATAGGTTTGCTTGGGTTCTTCGGATGTCATGTTGGGCGAGGAGGGGAAGATTCTGCTGCTGGAGAGGAGATGAAGGAGGCAATGAGGTCTGGCAAAGATGAGATCAACATCTTGACAGCTCTCCGTCTCTTATAGAATTCAATACACACGATGCAAGAGCGTTTGAAGCGACCAAGGCTGCGTGCTGAGGGCTGAGATGGGTTTGCGTAGCCGGATTAGTCAACAGTACATTTTGTTGAGATGGAAGTGGATTGCTGACAGTCCACCGTGGCCTCATTGGTATTTCTTAGTGAAGATGTACGGTTCTCCGGCCCCAGGGATACTATTTTGAAGCTCGTTTCCGGGTCACCGACACGATCTCCGGGCGGCACTGATGGTTTTACGCTGCTGACTGCATAGCATAGCATAGCGCAACGCCTGTGCGACGTCGGATTTGGGCGCCGTGACCCGCGTTTGTCGCATGCGACGATGACGAATGTGCTTCAAGAAGCGAATGGCTGTTTTTACCTACTGAGACTGAGACTCTTTGACTCATCTAAGCGGTTGCCGTTGCATCACACTTCATTGGTCCCTTACTGCAGCTCGCGACAGGCAAGAGTTGCGCCGCGCTTACGGTGTACACAAGGCATGTCGTCACAGCTCTTCAGCGTTGGTTGATTGTCTAGGTTGCCCGACAACTCGCAGGCCCAATGAGAGGTTGACTGACGGCTTACGATAGAGTCTTTGTGCGTGAGAAGTATCCAATGCAAGACTCGGGAGTCATTCAGACGGCGTGTGAGATAAGCCAAGCAGGCAACCGCCGAAGCGGACGTTGTGTTGTTACCGGGCGAAAGGAAAGTTTCGGCGACCCAGCTGTTGGGGACCCGCGGGAGCTACCTTGGACATTTATCGGATTGGACTTAGAGGGCGATGTGGCATGTTGGGGTGAAGCTGTCATACGGAAATAGAGGCAAGGTGCAATTCGGATGTTTGTTGAGATGAACACCCTCGTCCACTAAAGGATCCTGAGCGGGGAGTTGAACAGGGAAAGACGGGTTGGGGGATTTCAGTGTCCCCAGCACTTGGCCAGGGGCCGTCCCGTCCCGGCGAGTTTTTAGGGAAACCCGCCGAATCCCATTAATCTGGCGAGCGTTAAAAGGAAAGCTGACGACCGAGAAGGAGGTAGCCAGTGAGTTGTGCATTTTCCAGCAATGCCTTACGCGCTCCCGGGGCCATTCAAGTTCCGGATGGGTCCGCAGACGATCAACGGCCGCCGTGGTTGCGGTGGGAGGGCCGAGGAGGCGGAGATGACCAGCCCGGGCATATCGGACTTACACCCGTTGCATGTCATCGCCAAGAGAGGACGGCACACTGATAAAGCAAGCGAACCGACTTTTCGACCTTTTGACGATTGCTTGCTTCCCTGCGTGCCTGCTTCGCATCTCGCCAAGCCGGCGTACGAAGCTCCAAAGATGATTGATAATCGCTTGATCAGTCACACCAAGCATTCCTCTCGATAATATCTCCATCCAATCGGCGGAATGCAGCGGGCGCCGTGGGCCAAGGAACCACAGGCTTAACAGCCTATTCGAGTACACTTTGCCCAAGACGTCTCAGTTTGAGGACGAAGCCGTTCCTTTCCCCGCATACGATGAACCGCAGACACCCCCCAAGACATATCCCCCCCTTAGATCAACGATCAACGATCAACCGGCCGTCACGGGCTGCCAATTACAGATTAACGGGGCTAGGTTCCTGATTCGAGATAGGCCGCACGCTGTGTGGGATGGGGCTCCCCCGGCCGGCTCCCGCGGGAGAAGTCAACCTTATTACAACGGCTATGGTGCCAAGCTGATCGGCCGTTCGCAAGCATGCCACACCAGCACCCAATTCGTCCAAACGGCCCTGTTCCTTTCTTAAAGTGCAACTGTGGCTCCTCGTCCACCGTCGTCATTCCTCGTTTGCCTCATTCACTTTCCATCTCAAGTAAATCACCCCTGCCTCGAATGTCTTGCCAGCTGCCGTGCTGGGAAGTCACCCGCCGGCAGTTTGTTGCATCGCGTACGACGTGATTTGCTTGGCGAGCATTAGACAGCGTAACTCCCCTTTTGTGCTTTAAATTTGCCAACTTGGCCCTCGGTTGACAGTGCATCGGAGGATGGCTGGCGAAGCGGGAGTGCCAGGGCAAGACATCCAGCAGTCAGTCAGTCTGTCATCGCTTCGGCACTTTTGGTTTTCGCCATGGACTCGGAAGAGAATGTGAGGGAGGGTGATGTGATGGCCAAGATCTGCGAATTACCATCCCCGCTTCCGGTGTGCTAGGTTGAGAAAGGGAGGCTTTGAATCCTGGGATCCTCGTGCTGGGCGTGTGGGTGGCCCTTTACCGTTGCGTCAGGCAAGCGGGTGATTGCAGTGTTCTTGCTTGAAATGTATTTGAAGCCAGGCCCGACCCCTTGCCCTTGGGTGGTATCCAAGGACGGGGGTTACTCCTGAGCTCAAGGTCTTGCTCCGTCTGCTTGCTGTATCCATAGGAGCTCCTGCTCTCCTGACATCACCTCCCCAGGCTTTCTCTTTTAAAAGCCGAGTCGCATCCACACATCTCGGGATCTTCCCATAGTGTTTCACCTCTTCCAGGCATATACGTGCACAGCCAGGCCTAGGACAATCCTCGCTGTCTTCGGATCGACGTTCGACATGGCCTCCATCAAATCTGCCGTGACCGTTGTCGTGGCCGCGCTGCTCTCGGGAGTGGCTGCTCAGTGCCCAAACTTGACTCCTGTCTCGCAGCCCTCGTTGGCCGAAGGCTACTCTGCAAGACTTGTCCTGAACGGCCTTGATTCTCCGCGAAGTCTTCAATTTGACACCGAGGGAAACCTGCTCATTCTAGAGCAAGGTGCTGGCGTTCAATATGTCAAATTGACCGACAATGGCGGAACAGACGTCTGCGCGGCTTCTCAGAAGCAGCTGATACCCAACACACAGGTATGTCAATCAACCCTCACGTTGAATGATTTTCCGGGAGACGAACCAAACTTACGAAATCGCAGCTCAACCACGGCATCGCTCTGTCCGCGGATGGCAAGACGATTTACGCATCGTCTTCTACAGTAGTATACGCCTACCCATATGACGCGGCCGCCGGCACGGTTGGCCAGGCTCGTCCCATCATCAACATCCCGACGCAGACTGGCCACTCGAGCCGAACATTGTTGATCCCCAAGAGCAGTCCCAACTTCCTACTGGTTTCGGTTGGCTCCGCGCCTAACCTCGACCTTCCGACGGCCGAGGTCTCTTCTGGTCGCAGCCAAGTCCGCGCCTTTGACCTCACTACGATCACCGGCGATCCCGTTGCTTACAACGATGGAGAGGTCGTGGGATGGGGCCTGCGTAACAGCGTCGGTCTCGCAGACAATGTTGACGGTGGAATCGTGAGTGTGTCCTGGTAACTTCTCCAGGGCATTGGCTAACGACACATTTAAGTGGACGGTCGAGAACTCGCTAGATAACATGGACCGGAGCGGTACGGATGTCCACAACGACAACCCCGGAGAAGAGCTGAACTACCACGGCATCTTCAACTCATCATCCAACGAGTTGAGTGGAGCAAACTACGGCTATCCCAACTGCTTCGCTGTCTGGGACACCACTACCATCCCTGATGTCCAGGTCGGAAGCCAGGTCACCCAGGGAACACCTTCAGGCGATGTGACGGATGCGTACTGCCAGTCAACACCTGTGGCACCTCGACTCACTTTCCAGGCCCACCTGGCGCCCCTCGATATCAAGTTCGAGCCCAGCGGAAAGGCTGCGTACATTTCCTTCCACGGTAGCTGGTAAGCACCTTCAGGACGGGACTTTGAAGTTGACGGAAGCTAACGTACTCGCAGGAACCGCCAGCCTCCTGATGGCTACCGACTCAGCCGAGTTGACTTCGGAGCCGATGGACAGCCCACGGCCGCCTCGACGAGTCGGGAGGCGGAAGTCAGAGTGATGTGGAACAGCGACCAATCTGTCTGCCCCAACGGTTGCTTCCGACCTGTCGGTCTTGCATGGGACACCAAGGGTAGACTGTTCATGGTAAGCGACGCATCGAACGAGCTCTTCGTCATCACGGTCCCCGCCTAGAATGCGGGAGACCCTGGGATGTCGTGCCCGGCGTAGTCAGCTAACCATATCGCTGTGGATGGACTGGGAACAGTGTGTGGAGGTATGAAGAGGAGGATCTTCTATGCACATATTTACTGGAGCTTGGTGGCCGGATGCCCTGCACATAGCTTAGCTACGCCGGCAATACAATTCACGTTCGATTGTTGTCTACTCACAGATGACCTGGCTCGCCTGGGCGGGATGGCTGGCTTCGGTCCATCTGCCTACTGTCGGCGCATGTCGTTACAAAAAGAAACCCCAACCCTCAAATGTCTTTTCTCTCGCAAGGAAAAGGCTGTCTGTCAAATGACGAAACGAAACAGTTCCTCTCATCAAGATTGCCGAAGACAGACAAGCGGGGAAAATGTGCCTCGTTGCCGTGCAGCAGCAGAGAGGACGACCCTTGCATCGGCCCGGGCTGCAGTGGACCAAGCGGGGATCTCCCAGTGTGTTTGTGCCTCTCCCACTTGGGCATAGTCTGGTGCGTTTTTCGCTCTCAGCAGCAGTTTTCCCGTATTGATTCGCGTGGTAAGGTGGGAATAGAAGGGAAAACGCAAGTGCAAATGCTGTGCATGCCGTAGTACGCTTCATGGTAGCGCGGTGCTCCAATCAGGTGTCACGCCAGCTCTCTCAGGTCTCACTCGTCCAACCAATCTTGCCTGGGCACCCTCTCCCACCCGTCCCGTCCGTCGGTGTCCCTCTCGCTCCCGGCCAGTCTTAATCCAACACACTCATTCTTTTCAGCCTGCCCGTTTACTGCGTTGCGTCCCCATCCCACGTTGGGCTGAGCCGCCAAAACACTCGTTTGCCGCCCTTCATCCATTCTCGAACCTGTGGTTCGTTTCGTCTTCATTCCGACGCCCCGAGGCTTCACCGGTTGTCGACGCCCGCTAACCGCAACGCATTTGTCTCAGCCTCTGCGACACTGCAACGTCGGAACCCACGGTCTGTCGAGGCACCGTCACGCGCGCGCATCGTGCTGCATGAACTGTCCTCGCCTGCCTGATCCTTCATTCGAACTCCCCACGCACATCACTCGCTTGACCCGTACCGTCCGACATTTGGGCTCGCGACATTTGCGACTCAGCCCTACAGCCCGACTTTCGCGTCTTCGAGGCGCGCAATCTTTGCGACACGCTGCACACAACCCTGTCGCCCACGTCACTTGACGCAAGCGCAAACACAAATACGCCGACCGCGACTGAGCGCACGAGATGCCTCTCATCAATCGGCAAAACCTCGACGACGATGTAGTGGTCCCGGCCCACTACGGCGGCTGGTCACCGCTCAGCCCCGGCGCCGTGGTTGGCGTCACTCTCGGCGCCGTCGTCGGGTTCCTCCTCGTCCTCTGGATGTTCTACACCTGCATCAACTTCGGCCGAGCTCCCGTTGAACCATCATCATCATCATTGTACACACCCACCGCGACATCGGTTCTCTCAGTTCGGTCTCGGAGCCGACATCACCGCAAACACCGCAGTCCGGCTCGTGGGCCGAGAATAATCGCGACGGAGGAGGTGAGGGTCCGAGAGAGGGACAGCTTGAGCCGGACTAGGGGCGGACCGATCATCGTTGACGCGGATCCGCCGATGGTGGAGCGTAGAACGAGCCGGGGACCGCCGCCTCCCAGGATCGTGACAGATGAGGAGGAGGAGGTTGTCGTTATCGAGGAGCATGAGCCTGAGAGGAGGCGGAGGAGGAGACACAGCAGTTCTCACAGGCACAGCAGCCGACACGAGAGCCGGAGACGTAGCAGTCGCGACTACTAGGGCAGAGGGGATGTACCTGGGTTGGGTTGTTGAGTTGTTGAGCCTTTCGAGTCATGGGGGAGATGTTGGGCATACGATATTGTAATGGATTCACCCTGCTTCGTGATGGACAGATATTTTCGACTGCGACGCGTGTACTGGGACGACAAAGTGTACGAATGTTTGTGTGAGAGATGTCGGTTTGGCATGTGAGCGCAGCGGTCATGCGATTATACGTCAAACGGGCCGGGGAATTTTCTGGGGAAAGGGGCCCCTTCTCTCGTCTAGAGATCAGACGGAAGAATGACAGTGGCGCCGTTCCTCGGATGCGGGATGGACCTGGGCGTGTTCGGTTTCGATACGAAAAGAAGATGCCCGCATTCCTCACCCCGGAAGAGTTGTTGATGTTCAGCATTACCCGAATACGGAAGAATTTCAGAATCTTTAACCCTCCACGATCGACGGCGGGTGTCGTCCGGCGCGTGACGACGCTTGAAGCGGCCTGAAGCGGAGCCGCGACACCACCCCGAAGAGCGAAGAGGTTGCCTGTCGGAGGTTTCGGGCTCTTTTTTGCTTCATGTTCATTCGGTGATCTCTTGATGATTCTGTTGGGCTTATTTAGCAGGTCGGCTGGTGAGGCGTTAGGGGTTCTGGGTGTTATTCCGTGGTTGAAGAGGGTTTGCTAGTCTGCCAGGCAGACATGCACGCGGATGCTCATTGATTTACACTGAATAATGGCTGCATGTGTTTTCCCCAGAGCACTTTCGTCCGAATATTTGTTTCCCTTGCTCCTGGAGGGACTGAAAGCGCACCTACCAAGATATGGGTGCGCCCAAGCTAAGCCTCGGCGCGACTTGACATCTCATGCACGGCATCTGCATGGTGCACAAGCCGCGCCAGGCACATTGAGCCAAAATATCACAAGATCATCGAGATCCCGGGTGGCGCACCTTCTTTCTACGCCTCTTCGTCGCTCTCGCGCCCATGGAACCCTGATGACATGGAAGGGGAAGGGAGAAAAAGGGTAGACTTTCATCGTCAGTTTTGACACCTCTGACCACCTCAAGGGGGGTGTGGGAACTAGGGAAGGAAGCATTGGCCAATGACAGGTGCGGCACCCGCATTTCACATGCTTTCCCCGGACTGGACGCCATGCTGCTAATAGTTTCAGAATGACATCACCTGCGAGCTTCGGCTCGCCGGGGGGTTAGCAGCGCGCAGGAACTCAACCTGCGTGCGTGCTTCGCTCCAAGTCACCAGCTAAATGGATCAGGTTGTTCATGAAAGGGGGAACAGACAGCAAATCAGGCAACCAGTGCTGGCGAGTTAGTGGACAATGCTAGGTAGCTAACCATCATTCCGCCCCTTCTCTCGGCTTGCACGCCCAATCAGACGTACCTTCTGAGACTTGAGGAGAGCTCCTTTCTCTGAGACATCATAGCTCCCACCTACCTGCCTACCTTACCCACCGTCTCGTTGTGAGCGTCTTCTTTTTAACATTTGACTTTCCTCCACGCTTCTCCCTTTTTCTCTTCTTATTTTCTTCCCGTCATCACACTCGCAACGACATCCTTTGACGTCCATTGCCCTTAGAATCGTCATAAGATATTGTCGCGGTCACGACTCCGAATACACACAAGAAGAAGAATAGCAGTCGCGAGATCGCAGCTTTCAGTGTGCAATGGAGCATCCAGGTATGTACCCATGTGCCACGATTCCCCCCAAACCCCTGGTCTATCTTGTACGACACCTCGCAACCCCAGCTGTAGATCTAGCCAAGATTGCGCGATGTATCCATACCATCTCGATCAACCTCGTAGACTTGCAGAGCCTCAACCCCAACCCTCGTGCAAAGAGTTAAGTTCTGACGATGCTCAGTGAAGGAAATCAGGACGGTCATTCGCGACTTGGTCCAAGGCTCGCCCAAGGAGCAGTATGACGCCCTCTTCAACCACTTCACCGAGGACGCCGCCTTCACCCATCCCTTCTGCCACGTGCCAAGTTTTGGCAACGTCGACATTCCCTTCCTCTTCACCATCAATTCACGGTGGCTCGTCCTCATGATTTACCGATGGTACCGCATTCTGAGTCCCAACATTGCCATGAACATCGAGTCGGCTGGTAGGTTCACATACTCGTCACGATACATCGCGAGCAGAAATACTCACACACACACCCTGAATAGTCCTAGATCAAAGAGCAAATCTTCTATACGTTAAGATGAGCCAAGACTTCCGGCTATGGTTCGTTCCTTTCTACTCCGCCCCTGTCGACTTCGTCGTCGTCCTCCGTCTCGAGACACGCAACGTCGATGATCAAAACCGGCTTCTGCCTCGCAACCAAACCGACGCTTCTGCCGTCGGGGCCCGCCAGCGTCACTTCATCATCCACCAGGAGGACCACTACCAGGTCGGCGAGTGGCTTAGGTTCCTTGTCCCCTTCTTCGGATACTGGGCCTGGCATGTCTTTACTCTCTTTTCCACGATCCTGTGTGCTGCCGGCGCCCTGATTGGATATCCCGTCACCCGATACTTTGACTGGCAGGCCACAACGCAAAACGGCGCCCAGGTGAATAAGGCCGACTAGTGCGAGATCTTTTGCTCCAGGTTGCGCCACCTTTTAGAGCGTCTCCGCTCCTTGGGGCGCCGCCTTTCCGAGCTCCTCCGCCCCTTTGCCGAACGCGTGCTAAATCCCCTACGCCCCTTGGTCCACCGCGTTGCCAAATGGCTTCGAACCACGCCCGTAGGAAACTTCGTGAGGAACCAGATTGGTCTCTTACTTCTCTTACTTTACGTGGTCGTATATGGTATCATGGGCGTCATCTTGTTTGTTGCGTGGCCTTGGTATTTGCTCTACAAGAAGATCTGCAACGTCGACGGAATGAACAATAGCGAGTAGTACACTGAGGAAGAAGTGGCGTGGATGGAGCTGACATTGTAGGCAAAGGGTGGTTGTGTACAGCAAGATCATTTGCGCTCGGTCGCAGAGAAACGTCTGTAATCAATCATTGATCAGCACTATGCGAACCTTGTATTGTCAGAAGGACGGCAGTTTCCTGAGCAGGACGATGTGGTTGGAGGAGTCATTCCAGAGACATCATGTTATAGCAATCAATCCTAACGTCTTACTTCCGCTATCGTCGCTGATGTTATCGTCATTGTCGTTGTCGTCGTTGTATCAAGTAATAAATCGAAACGCCGGGCAGTGAATACACAAGGAACTGTGGCTGCGAAGACACAGACAAAAAATAGGCGGTCTTATGATCAACCCACTTCAAATTCAAACCTGCTTCCGGCTCATCGCCCAGCTTCGTCTCGTGCTCTTTTTTTCGCGCGCTTTTTTGGGTATACCAACACAAACAGCCACAAGAGGGCTGGCTGACCAAAAGAAAAGTCCAAACCACACATTCACACAAGTAAGCCTTCCTCCTTTTTGTATATACCGCGTGCGTTGCCCTCCTCCTCCCTCCGTCTTTTGAGCTATATGCAGAGTGCTTCGGTCGAGACGCACTGACTAGTCTTCTTTTCATCTCCCAACGTGATCTGTTCTAACTTTTTGTCATGGCCTCATCGTGTAATAATTTCATGCGTATATACGCCCTCGCAAACTTGGATAGATTTGCCAAACACCGTAACCTGTGTACGGCGTACAAGTGGTGGTAGATTAGGCGGGCCCTTACATGCCACCACCGTTCGCATTAGCACCGTTGGCGCCTTGTTGATCTTGCGGCTGCTGTTGCGGCTGTTGCTGCTGCTGTCCTCCAAAGAAGAAGCCGTCGAATATGTTCATCTGCTGCCCGTCGCTGAAGTCGTGGTGCATGTTGTCCCAGTTGATGCCGAAGCCGAGATCGAGGTTCGGGGTCGTGCCGTCGCCGCCGGCGCCGACTTCGCCGTTCGGGTTGCCCTGGAGGCTCTGGAAGAAGTCCATGGTCTGGATGTCGGGGTACTCGCCGCCCATGTTGTTGTTGTTGTTGTTGTTGTTGTTGTAGGAACCCCCCTGCTGTTGCTGCTGTTTCTGGTTCATGAAGGAACCGCCGCTGCTTGACCTCTGAGCCGCCATGCGACGCGGCACAGGTGGCGAGGCGACGAAGGAGGGATCGATCTCTGAGGGGCTGCCCTGGCCCATCATGTTGAAGTCGACGGCGCGCGGCGAGTTGCGCGGGGGCAGGTCGCCGGCGACCGACAGGCTTGGGGAGGAAAGCGTGTCCGAGAGGGCGCGGTCGGTCTGGAAGCTGCCTTGCTGGAACTGCTGTGGCGGCTGCTGGCGGCGGCGGCCCGGGGCGGCGCTCGCTGTCGACGTCGAGGCGCCGTCGCCGCTGGCGGAGCTCCACTCGAATCTGTTCTCGCGCATCTTGCGCGGCGGCACGGAGCCGAAGCCGCCGGTGGAGTTGGCCATCTTGATGGTGGCCTTGGCCGTGCGGTCAAAGGCGTCGCGGCAGGTCTCTGCGGGCGGGCACTTGTCGATCAAGTCGGTGAAGACGGACTTGGCGGCGAGGATCGTGAAGTCTACTTCGTCCATTGTCTGGAAGGGCCATGTCAGTACTTATCAAAGCTGGGTTCGAAAAGGAGGGCCGACTTACCAGGCGGCTTCTGACGATTGGCGAGTGCCAGATTGCGTAAAGGTATGAGATGCCGGCCATGAAAAGGTGGTGGGTGGAGAGGTACGTGTAGCTGACGAGTCCGCTGAGGTGTAGCTGTCGATAGATGCGCAGGATCTTCTGCCCAGCCTCAGCGACCTTGAGGTAGATTCTGTCCTCGTCCTCGCGCAGCTCTGCCTGGAACGCCGTCGGGCTGTTCACCTCGTTGGACGTGTTGTACTCGCCCTCGAACATGGCAGGGACACTCAGGCTCTGGCGGTACAGCATGATAATCGCCTGCCAGTAGTTGAGCTCCAGGAACTCCGTTGAGAAGGCCACGCCCGTTTCCTCCCTCGTCGGCGCCGAGTTCTTCCACTGGTACAGCCGCCGGTCAATGTCGATGCGCCAAGAGCGGAAGCACTCGAACTTGACGAGGAAAGGGGACGGCAGGTGGGTGTGCATGTCCGAGTTCGTAATGTTTTGGCCCGAAGCCCGCACGACTTGTGTCTGGTTGTACTGCAGAACCTGCAGTATCTCGGACTGCAACAGGCGTAGCTTGAAGTAATGGTATGCCACATGTTTGTAACTCGGCTCGGCCGAGTCTGGGGGCATCTCCAGGAACCCGGTGGGGGTGATGTACTGATCGTCCAGCAGCGAGGGGAACTCGGTGGTGATGACCTGGTCGCTGATGCCAAACGGTCGACCTACGCACGTACTGACCAGGCGGTCGAGGGAATATGTGCACCACCAAAGCCGCCGCCTCATGTCACGGATGAACAACCGTCTTCCCTTTTCGCGGGACCGCGTCTCACCCGACTCATTCATCTCGCCGTTTTCCTCTTTAATCTTCCCCAGCGGGTCCATCATGGCTTTCGCTACGTCGCTACCGTCCTCATAATGCAAGCCTAGGTCTACGGCCAGTCTAACAGCGACGCCAATTATGTACCTGCAAGGCCGGTTAGCGTACACGTTACAAAGATCGCATGAATCACGGGACAAAACTCACCATAGACCCGGCGGGACGGGCCGGAGGAGCGCAAAGTTGGCCAGCAAAAGTACCGCTTGCAGAACCTCCAGCCCGCCGCCACTATTGCCAAGACACGCCTCGAGATGTACGATAGCACTCGCGTGATATTCCTCAGGCTGAGCCTGGCCAAACTTATTTGCGTCTGGCGGATTACGGGGCCCAGCACCTGAACCGTCTGATTTCACAGGCTCGCCCACGATGACGCCGCAGCCAATGGCAAACACCATGTTCAACATATATAGTTCCCGCGGTCCTTTCGGCCCGCTCGGGTTGGCGTACGCCTGTTCGAACATTTGCATAAACTCTCCGCGATGGAGGATGGGTATTTGGGGGTTGGCGTGCTCGAAATAGAGCGTCACAAGCCTCATGCCGACATCACGGTCTGGGAAATTCGCCGGACGGATCGTGGGTTTAGTGTGGAGGCCAAAGAAGGAGTCGCGCATCGACGTCCCGCTGCCGATCGGGAGGCCTTTGCCCGCGCGGTCAGAACCATTCTGATCCGATACGGAGTACTGCACGGCGGCGAAAACGACGCGGTTGAATGACACGCCCGAGGCGGACGCCAAGGACCGCGGCTTCGACGGGGCGACGATATCGAGCATGCCCGTCTGCGCCCCGCCCTCGGCCTTCTTGGCCTTCTCCAGGTCAGGGCGGTGGACGCTGCTGTTCTTCGCGGGGCCGTTGCCGTCGATGCTTTCTGAACGCGCCGAGTGGCCGGGGTCTGTGGTCGATCTCGGAGGTTCGGTTCCGGGGCGTGAGCAGAGCTCGAGGTTCTCGGCGGGTGGGAAGAGGATGTTGTTGTTGGCGAGCAGCGCTTCCAGCTGCTCCACGCGGGTTTCTAGATAAAACACATAGCTTCAAGGACAAAGTCAGCAGCCTTTCAATGTCAACGATACCACCATGGTGTATGGTGGACTCTACGTGAAGAGGCAGTAGTAACCCCAGTTGCTCGCGCCGTACCTTCTGGGGATCTCCTTCTTGGTGATTGGATCGTAGCCCACACAGGCGACGCCGGCCTTTGCGCAGCTCGCACAGCTGGGCAGCTTCTGGTCGCACCTGTTCTTGCGCAGACGACAGCGGTTGCAGGCGCTCACGTTGCGAAAGTTGCTGCTCTGGCCCGGCTTCCCGCCCGCCTTGTCGGCCAAGGCTGCGCCGGCGCCGGCGATAGCGTCGTGTTGGTTGTCGCCGGACGGGCTCTGGTCGTTCCCGCCCGAGGTCGGGGAAGCGTCGTCGTAGGAGCCCTGGCGCGGACGCTTCGTCGGCTTCATGACCGGCGAAGGCGGCGAGTGGGCGGGCATTGCGTAGTTTGGGCGTGCGCGCGCGCGGGCGGACTCGGCGGCGGCGGCTACGGAGGGGACGTCGACGAGGGCGGGTTGGGAAAAGGGACGGGATTGTGTTTGGAATTATTTTCCGGGCGGCGGCCGGCCCGGTCGAGGTCCTCGGTGAAGCAGGGATGAGGAAGGTGTCCAATCAGAGTACTGGTAAGGAGAATTGTGCGACGGTCTATCGGGTTGAAGGCTTTGATCAGCGTTAGGGAAGTGGGCGATTTGTGAGAGGTGACGATTTGCAGCGTTGTTGGAGAGGTTGGAGGGAAAAAGAGACGTCGGTGAGGCTCACAAAGTGCTGGTACACTGCTATCGCGACGTTATCTTGACTTGCGCGCAGGCAGCTCCACCCATCATTCGGTAGTGGCACCGATGGGACTGCCCGCGCTGCAACTGCTGAAGAAGCGATCGTTATTTTTTTCCCTTCCCCTCCGAGGTACCTTCCCAGGATATCCTATCTCTTTTTTTACTAAGGCGGCGCTAGAATTTTGGGTAATCGAACGGGGTGGCGGGGTGGCCGGTACGGCAGTTTTTTTCCAGATGCGAGTCCGTCGAAAACGAGACACCGACAATGTGTGCTGCTTGCTCAGCTGGTATTCACGTCGAGTCTGAAGACGTGACCGAGACTCGGGTCGCAGATGGCAAGAATGCGCATGTCGAGGCGGGGGAGACTGACGGAGGCGGGCGGTGAGGATGCGGGTTGAAGGTAAAAAGACAGACCCAACAGCGCCGAGGTTGAAAGAAAAAAAGAAAAACCGGCGCGAGTCACAGAGCATCCGGCGTGTTGCTGCAGGATATGAGAAGCAAAAGAGTGGGCATTTGCAACCTTGCCTGAACAGCGTCGGTGAAATGGGGTGGATTACAACGTGCGGACGGGCAAGGCAAGATTGAAGGCACCTTTCACACACACACACACACACACACACAAAGTTGCTGTAATAAGGGTGTGATGCTAAAGCAGGCAATGCGCTAGCTGTTGGGCAGGGGGTATTCCAACCTGCCAGGCCAGGATACAACTTTTTTGTCAACTCCAAACACCTGCTCACTAATACTTTTTCCAGGCTCAGCTGATAAGCGCAAAGGAAGGAGAGGGGATCGTCTGCGAGAGGCGCGCCTGTGGTAGAGAGTGGAGGTAGTAAGCCTCGAGTAAGAGCAAAGAAGAAAGCGGCAGAACGTGAGAAGTGACGGCCTGACTCTCTGTCACAGTTGGATTACACCTAGTCTGTGGCCTCTGTTAGTAGTTGCTTCTTCTTTACAGAATGCAACTGGCGGTGGGTAAGGACCTCATCGCCCTCACACAGAGTCATGCCTAGTCCAAGCAAGGTGCGTATCCAATTGCACTGACACGCTCTTCTCTTCTTCATCAAAAGCCTGGAAACTTGAAAGACAGCGTCCAAAGTCAACATGTAGTGGCCCCCCCCGCACTTGGGGGGAACATCGAGATCCCAGCCGGCTAAACCGGATCCAGCAACTCATCCCGCGCTGGCGTCGAGAAAGCACTCTCTGGATTGGACGCTTCACTGAAGTTTTGGGCTTGGCAGATTGATGGCCGCCGGGTATCAGTTGACACTGCTTGAGCTAAGCAACTGTAATCAACGAATTGCCATTGATTGATACCACGAGAAGAAGGAGTCTGCCACAGACCTTCGCCAGCTCTCTTATCTATCCGTCCCAGCCGCAGGCCTTCTCTTACACCACCGTAACTGAAGACATGGAATCATTATCTTCACCCCGTACTGTCGCGTGCGCCGTTCCCTACTCTGGACCGACCTCCAGAAACGAATACGACAGCTGTGCAGAAAGAAAGCAGAGAAAACAAGGGTGAATGTCGTCTTCATGTGGTCGTGATCATCTTGCCGAGTATATAATCTCTCCGCCTACCTTCTTGTCCCCTTCAGAGCATCACGTCGGCGTATTCAAGTACCTACCTTGAGCCAACGTTCGTGCGTGTAAGTCAAAGTCCGGCTTAATCCGCCTATTGCCGCTCCCAACGCAGCTGCCGATAATCGGTGGCCATCCTCACGGCCAACTCATCGTCACCCTCACTGACCTCATAGGTGCAATTAAACATGATCTGATCCAACCATTCAATCAGCCATCAACAAGTACCGAGGTGGCATTAACGACCTCCCAACTCAAGCTTAGCACAAATCCTCTCAGCCGCCAGGGGTCGCCAGCTGTCTTCTAGCCTCCCCATGCTCCCCGTCCTGCCGATATCGACTCCTCTCCAGGTGTCAAGCTCCAGCCCAACCCATCACCAATGGCAATAACGCCTTCGTGACCCCCCGGAGCGGGGACCCAAGGAACAAAAAAAAAAAAAAAAAAAAAAATCTTCGTGAAAGGTACTACCACATGTCAATTGCACTTACAAAAAGGAAACATGGGTACAGAAAACTGCATAGCCAGGGGGGAAACAAAAACGTCGTCAGCCTCGATGGGGCCCCGTCAAGTTCCAGACCAGAAATAGAACCACACTCAATCAATCCAAAATCTTCGGACGGCCAAAACCCCCCACACCGGGAAGTCCGTTAGTGTTCCAAACAGAAGAAAACGACGCTACCGTTCCAAACTCATTGATCCAGCACTACACAAAAGCAGAACGAACGCATGAAGGGCTGTGGCAAAGCCCGCCCATGCATTACCCCAGCGGCCTTGAGACAATTATAGTAGAAACGGCTGGGGAGGTGATGGATGGATGAGAGCCCCTCGTCCTGGGAACCGGAAAACTCTCCTGCTACTGCTCTTCGGATGAACTGAACATAAGATAGATGCCGGCAGTATAGACCAGCCGACATAAAACGGCGCGCGATGGTTAGCAAACAACCCCTGCGAATAGTCTACCCCAGATCTGCTCAAAAATAGAGAGACCCCTCCAACGTAGCATTTATCCATCGGCCAGAGGGCCTGGCTCACATGCAGGCCCGCCAAAGCTTGTGGTGTCTCATGGCAAGCAAGTTTAACTGCATCACTCATCTCGATCTCAATTCACACGTCCAAGTTTGAAGATTTTTTATAAAATGTTTGTCAAAGTAAGGGGATCGTCCCCATCAATTCTCTAAGTGGTCATTAAAACATAGGAAGCATCCTTCGCAGGCCTGCCCCCCTAGCAAGAAAGAAAATCCCAAGAGATTCCAATCCTCCGTCATCGCAGATTCCCGGTCGGTCGGTCGGTCTCTGGTATCCAACAATGCCATTCGCTTTTTGTGCCCTCTCTTGTCTCTCTTACTCTCAACGTCGATTCCTGGACTTCCATGGTATCTCCAACTCCTTTGGTCCAAATAGATCCAAACAATAAAAACACAGGTAAACTCGGCTCAGGCGATTTGCCTGGCCATACATGGTGGTATGAGCTCGAAACGCCCCCTAAGTCTGCAATGAAAATAGAAAGAGAAAAAGAAAGAGAAGAGAAGATTCTCCTTCATGCTGCCCGCTGATGGAAAATGGGGAATAAAACAAGTGACAAGTCGTGAGAAATTCCCGTGTATGCTCTCTCTCCGCCTCCGTCCGAATTATATCACGTATTCCAAAAGCTCTTTTCCTCTTATCCTGTCGTGTCCCGTGAACGATAGTCTATGTCTTGGTCGCCCTGTTCCCGTCGATAACGCCGAATGATGAGAAACGCCGATGGCTTGGTTGTTAAAGGCAGAGTCATGATGTAGCATAATGCCTTTAGCGTCGAAATCGAAAATGAAAACAAAAATTCAATCGTAATCCGGCTTAACGTCTGCAGCTGGGGCCGGCCTCAACCTCGTACTCCTCGTCGTCGTCCAGGGGGAGCAAAAGTCCCTCGGTCTCAGTAGGCTCGAGGGCCGTCTCGATGTCCTGTGTCGGCTCGTCCAAACGTCCACGGGGCTCGGTGGCGTACAAGCTGAGAACGGCTCCGATGATGGTGATCGCACCGCTAGTCCACCATGCGAGACCAGAGTAGCCGATTCGGAGGCCCAAGGCGTAGAGAAAGCCAGAAACGGTGGGGCCAAGGGCTCTGCACAAGCTGGCCGTAGAGGCGGCGACGCCATTGATGGTTCCAAGGGAGAGCAGGCTTGGTGCGGAGTTGGTGAGGAGGATAGCGTTGCTGGGGTAGGCCATGGTTGAGAAGGTGCACTTCCAGATGACCATCATGTAAATGCCAACCATTCGAATGTTGCTCGGCAGAAGGACAAGGTATGGGGTCAACATGTACAGCATGAAGTACGAAATAGCGAGCATTCGGAAAAGGCGGAGGGGTCCGAGGCGTCGAACGACCATGGGGAAAATGAAGACGGTCGAGATCATCGAGTAAACGCCCTGCACAGAGAGAATGACACCAATCTGGCCGGTTTCCATGCCGAAGCCGTCGACGAACTTGAAAGGAAGGTGGATATCCTTGTGCTCGGGCGAGGCGGTGCTGAGGAAAACGGGGAAGAGCTGATCGAAGGTCATTGTGTGGCTAGCGAGGAAGTCAGTAACAACCCGATGGCTCCAGTCAGGAGATACACTTACAAAGCCAGAATGCCGTAGGAAATGATGTTCAAGACAACCGGCCGGGTGAAAGTCTTGCTTGGCTCAGCAGGAGTCTGCTCAATGTCTTCACACGGGGCAGCGCTCAGATCCAAAGTTTCGGTAAGTTCAGGAATCTCGGAAGAGGATCCAACAAGCTGAGGCGAGTTCTCGTTTGTGCGGTATCCGGGGAGGTCGTCGTCGTCAAGCAAAGCCTGCTTCTCAGCCTTCCGCGCCGGGATCTGGCAGCTTCCGAGCGAAAGCCATGAAGAGATGCGCTTTCCAAGCTCGACACCAGCATCTCTCCTCTTCTTGCGCTCCGCGTGCGTCTCCTCCAAGAACAAAAGTCCGATGATGACACCGAAGAAGACCGTGATGGCACTGAAGAGGTTAGGCAGAAGGTAGGGGAAGCGCTCCCAGATTGTTCCCTTGGGGAACAAGCTGGGAAGGTTCACACAAGGTTCGGCGAGCGCACCGCCAATCATCGGTCCAACAACGGAGCTATCGAAGATTAGACACATGAACCTGGCAAGTGTGACGAGTCGCGTAGTTGGGGTATACTCGTCGCGGAATTAACTTACCCAAGGCACCACACTAAGGGCATGATGGTGTATGCACGAGCTGGTGGATAATTAGTCTCCCTGACCTGTAACCGGGGAAGGATCCGAACTTACGCTGGTGTTCCTTGACAGTGACCAACTCGGCAACAGTAGTTTGCAACACACCAATGTTGCTGTCCCCAAGTCAGTATCCCCGTTTGACAACAGATTCAAAATAGATACATACCCGTTCAGCAGACCACCAAGAGCGCGCGCAATGAGCGCAACGGCCAGATTGGGTGCGAAGCCGAAGACCAGAGAGCTGAGAGCAGTACCGGCGAGACCCATCAAGAGAACTGGTTTGCGCCCAATCTTGTCGCTGAGCCTTCCCCACATGACTCCAGTCGAGAATTCAGCCAAGGTGAAGGCAGAGGTAACCATGCCGGCGTACACGGCGATTTGATCGTCGGTTTCAGCGATGTGGAAGTCGCGGACCATGTGGTAGATGTATGGGAAGATGGACATGAAAGCGATCGGTTCGCAGATTCTGCAAAGAGCTGATTACTCGTGTTAGTCGCAGCTGCGCCCACGCTTCGTGTAAGCCTGGGAGAACTTACCGAGAACAAACATTTGTCTCGCGGGGAAAGGTGGACGGCTCGACTTGGCCTTGCTCCCTGAGGAGCCGCCTCGAGGGCCTCCCGTCATGTAATCTGATCTCTTCATTTTCGGAACTTCTTTGACCATGCGATTCGGGTTCGAAGCGTTGACAGGCCGGTAGGTGAGTGATACCCAGCGTCGGAAGGGTAGACGATAAGAATGCTTGGGCGTTCTCGCAATATATAGCGTTGGCGGAACCCAGAAATAGTTCGGTTGGTCTTGGATCGAGGGAGACGAGACAGGAATCGCTGTGCAGGTGGTCCAGAATGGTGTGGGCAAGAATTTGTTTTGCCAGTTCTCGTTAAAGGGAGGGAGAGTCTGCGTGTTGAGACTGATGATGTAACCGGAATAAGCAAAGGTGAAAAAGCAAAGGTAAAACAAGTAGCGTAGAGCAGAGCAGCAGAAGCAGAAGCAGAGCTGTAATCCGGGCACCGGTGGCTGAGGGGCTGTGGAAGAGAAGTATCAGACGGTAAAGGAACGAGCAAGCTCTGGGGAAGCAAGCAACTTAATATGAAGGGAGCGCGGACATGATGATGAGAGGACCAAGAGACGTCAAAGCCCAGGGCCACCCCAGACACAGACCAGACCCAGCTGGGTTGGACAGGCCACCGGGACCTTACCATTGCCTGGGCGGAAGCAAATTGGATCTAAGATTGGAACGGCGGTGACCATGGCATGGCCAGCGCAAAAAGCAACAAGACGATCCTCCCACTTGTCCACCGGGGAGGGACTCAGGGAGATGCGGCGGCGAAAGTCCCACGACGTGGGAAGGGGATCCAACTGCCCGGCATGACGGTCGTGGGGCCCAAAAGCCCTGTGCCTGATCCAGGGGTACCCCCAAGACGACCTTCGGTGGACTCCCTCTCCATAGAAGCGCGGTCGAAGGATACCCCCTGTCAACCTGGATGTTCGAAAGGCGGTCCCAAGCCACGAGCTTTTGCCTTACAGCTGTGGGTACGTACACGACGGGGCCAGTACCGAGTGACCTGAACCATGGGTACCCGGGTGAGATTTCGTGGGACAAGCCGACATTGTTAGCAGGGTGAGTGGTGAGTGAGAGAGCCTGCGTGGTGTGTGGTGTGCGTCTGTCCCTTGGCCTCTCTGCATTTCTCTCTCTGCATCCCTCTGCGTTGCTCTCGGTACGTACCCGACAGACCGACACGACCGGAGTAGGCAAAGTAGGCAAGGGGTGGTAGACTCGGGGAAGGATGGCGCCAGACCGGTACAGGGATCTCTGGATTTGGAGAGGGAAAAAAAAAGGTTTCACAAGAGGCAACGAGGCTAGTCAAGCCCTGATGGGACTGGTCTGGGTTGGGACAGAGGGAGACTTTTTCTTTGGGGGGGTCAGCTCTCGGAATGGGGTGTATGGCTGTGTGGGTAGTTGCAGGCGGTAGCAGGAAGGAAAAGAAAAAACAACAGACGGAAGAATAGAACAATGTGTGCTAAGCTGCAGCTCAGAGCAATGCAATTGTTGTAGTCGATGGCCGCTGCGTAGCAGCTACTTGCCCATCAAGTACAGAGACTGCAAACGCAGGCAGATGCAAACGCAACGACAACTACGTCCACAACTGCCGTCGCCGTCGCAGTGTGGTGATTGACTCTCGTCACAACGTTGTTGTTCTTGTTGCTGTTGTCTGTCCCATATTTCCTTCCTGCTTGCTTGACTCTAAGCGCCTGCGAGAATCTCTGTGTCTCTGTGATGCCATAGGACTGCGTAGGCCCGACCCTGGTCCTGTTGTTGTCTTGACATCAGGTTTTTTTTCTCGTCCCTGGTCGTTGGGCAGTCAACTCCAGATACTGGGCGGCCAGGACACAAATGAGTTGAAGCCGTGCCAGGGCGAACATCAAGCCAGGAACCGCAGCATGTACATACTGACTGTATCCGCAAACGAGATGCAAAGTGTCCGCGACTCCGCGATGTGAGGTGCGCCGTACAGCGGCACGTAAGGTCAGGTCGTAGTCTGCGTGCAGCCCAAGTTTTACACCCCCCGGCACTTGGGTCGCATGGCTCTGCTGCAGCAGGGGCTCGACATTGGATTGTTGGACTTCAGCGACAAACCACCGCCCGAGGGCTGGTCAAACGCTAGTGTAATGTCCAGAGGACATGGGGAAAATGCCCAGGTTGACCCTGTGGCTCAGCAATAGACCGCCTCCTTAGCACAAGTGAACTAGACCTGATCCCCGCGCTGCCTGATGTTTTGCGGTGAGCAGCCAGTGCAGGACGTTAGGTTTGCTGCCTCTAATTGGGAGAGGTGGGACATCCACCGCGGATGATCCTGAGCTGCCCTCCAGTACAACGACGACTGGTGAGTGACGGTACCTATCGTTGGGCGACGAGGAGGTGGGACGGGGACGCGGGTACGCCTCCTGTAGCACGCGGAGCTTATCACGCCCCAGAGACTGTGCATCAGAGCGCCGAGGATCTGAGCAACGAAGCTTGCTGATTGAGCCATCTCGTCCCTCGACTCCCATCTTGATGAAGCGGTGAAAGGAACGGCCAGGGCTGCGGCGTTCCCCGGCCGGATATCGACAGCTGTTGCACCAATGCTGCCTTGTAAGAGAAGAGAACATTTCGAATCCAAAGAAGGCGCAGCCGCTGCCCATGCCCATCATCGATTCGGAGACGGTTTGCCGAACTTTTTTGGAGCCTCGTTCCGATCGACCTGCAGGCCGTTCGTGGATCTTGCGCTCGCGGCCAAGTGCACACATGATATGCGGCCATTTATTTGATTGTTTCGGCGCTGATGCTGAATACGAGAGAAAAAAGTATCCGTAGTCATACAATCTTCTCTGCCTACAGCGGCCGTATGTTACCGTGTGGAGATGTGCGCCTCAAACGTCGCACGGGTCTATCGGCCGAGACGTGTTTCCGCCTGTGAATCGTACCGCACATGTCCAGCATTGGTATGTGATGTGACGTCTGATAATGGCGACTCTCGGGTTGCAGCTTGCTCAGGCGCCGCACGGCAGAGGGGCTTGTTGGTTGCATGCACCCTGGCCACGACGGCTTCCGGTTCAAATGCCAATGACAGACGAGGTGTGCGCGACCGAGTGCCCAACGGCGTCTAGAGGCGCACAGCGGAGGGATACCCGAAGACATCGACTTGCTAGACCGGGGGAGTGCAAGCCAAAATTCGAATTTCCATACACCCACACATCCTGCCATTCGTCGCTCCATCAAGGAGTCATATCGTGACATGTCCGCATCTTACTTGCCGCGCACCGAGTCACTTGATGCTGCATCTTACTCCGCCGCAGGATGGGGGCAGTTGTGTTGGCAAACAGTCAGCCTGTTTGCTTGCCGTCTTGTTCGCCGACAGTCGCCTTGCTTTACGTTGCCCTGGTTTCCCTTCACCGTCGGCGTCCTGGCACCCACCAGACCGACACGTCGGCACCTGAAACTTTGAGCACTCACGTGTGCTACTGTCAAGCGCTTGTCACTGAATGATTGACGTTGTCCCAGCGTGGTCATGACGGTCCCACGCAGCATGGGATGGGGCCGCACGAAATAACCCTGGTGTCACGTTGATTAACGGCGAGGGAGTGGGAATTGGGGATTGAACCAACGGACTGGGCCAACATGGACTGGGTCGGCCGCAGCGTTGGCCCTCTCCAGAGGCATCCAGCTTGTCGGTGAGCAAGTGAACACGAGCCACAGCAAATGAGTTGGCCGGGGTAATTATGAGTTGGAAAAAGTCTTTTTTTCGTTTTCCAATAAAGCTTATGACCCTGGTCCGCCGACGGTCATCTCGTTGAACATGCACCCAGATCGCAATTATGAGCAATTCCGATCGCCTTGCTTCAGGACCTGCAAGTTAGGTAAGACCCTTCGTCAAGTTCGTCTCGGGTACCGACAACGGACTGAAGACTCCTCCGACCTGACGGATTTTTTGGCTCCTGTGCCGTCCGTAGGATTTTCGCGTGTCCGGCATTACACAGGAAAGCGCTCGGACTCATTCGTCACGCTCGACTGATTGAAAAATATCATGTGGGCGTCGCGGAAGCCGGAACGGTAAGTGATAGACAGGAGTTTGCTGCTTTCCAACTTGCCACTTTCAAAATTGACGGTCCATCGGACAAGGTCAAGGGGCTGAACGTCAGCACAGAATTTGAAAGGGGAAGCGGAAAAGTGAGAGCGTTGGTTGGCGTGGGTGTGGGTTTGTGCTTGGGCTTGGGCGTGGCGGGTTTCGAACGACGTGACAGTGTGCTTTGCCCTCGCTGCTCACCATCTCCTCCCCCACTGTGCACCGTCGTGTTCCAACGTCGAGCCCAGAACCGAGGCCTACCCCAGCTCAAGGATATGAGCGAAATGGGTTGGCGAAGGCTGATCCCTGTTCAAAACCATGTGGCATGGCTTATATCATTCCCCGAGCTGCATCACCAGTCCCTAAAACCTTTGCTCTGTCAGGGATAGCTGTGTCTGAGGTCTACCGCGCGGAGAAACACAACGGTGGCTGCAAGTAGGGAGCCTCATGCGTGGACATCGTGGTGTTACTGACTTTGGCGAGATCTACCGTGCTTTCAGCTTTAACCAGACTTTGCCAATCTGCAGCCTCCAGTTCTCGCAACGTTTCTTCTTTCCACTCATCATGTCAATAGCCCGTTTGACCGGTAGTCATTGAATCTTGCAATTAGCCACCATTCAGACTTACTGCCCGCACAGCGTCAAAGTGTTCGCAATTTGACGTGAAAGGCGTGTAATGGTAATTGCACTTTGATTTCTGCCCAGCCTGGTCCGGATGACATCCGCGCTGTCGCCGTTGGGAAATCTGGTGCCACTTTGGCGCTCCATAGTCACAGCTTTGGCTTTGGACTTGTCGCCAGCGTAATTTGCGAGCCTCGTCGACCGAAGAAGCAAGCTGCGAGCGACAAAGAGCGCCAACCAAGTCGGCCCGCAAAACGAAATGGCGGTGATCCCCTCTTAGGTTAATCACAATCAGGGAAATTGGCTTTCGTTTCTGTGCTAGATCAGGGGTACCCGGTCTCGCATCCCAGTCCGCGTCCAAGCACCCCCATACGACCGTCTCTTTGGGCCCTGATCGGGCGAGTGCCGGAACCGGTGCCGAAACGTCAGGTAGCTGGTTCGTGAGTAAGTACAGCGTTGAGGTATCTTGGCTGTACATTCTTAGCTCCATTGTCGCCGCAAACTGCTTCATCGAACCCTACCGACTATCGTCATATAGACCGCGAGTTGCAACAAGATGACGACAATCGGATGGTTCTTGCCGCCAAAGTGAACGGGTAGTCATTGTTGGCGGAGCATGATCAATCAGCGCATGTTCTCCCATTCAAATGCGCCACGTCAGGCAGCTCAAGCCCGATTGGTATGTTATGTCTGTAGAAGCACGTTGAATGGCTGCAGGCTCCGTCTTGCAGCTCTTGCCGATAGAAGGCGGTTCGTGGAAGACTTCCATATGCCGTTTGCAAATCTGGGGGGCAGCAGACAACTAGCCCACATCAGGGGTTGGCTCATGTAGGTAGGTATGTCATGCAGACAGCTCTTGACTTGACTTGCGAAGACCTTGACCAAGATGCTTCTTGCTAGCTGGCTAGGAGCTATCCATCCCAACCTAGTCGAAAATCGATTTACCGGCGTTATCGTAAAACTTTAAAGAACGTGCTCATTTGCAATGTAACAGGATGCGAATCAATCAGAACTGCCAGGGTGGTGATTTGGGTTCCCCCCTTTGATGTTGGGGACCCAGGTTGAAGTCTCCATCGTGAGGCGAGAGCACAGTTTTTGGGATATTACATCGTCATCCGCGCAGGCCGTCTCGACCGAAACCGTCGGCGGTAGAGAGCCGAGGCGAACGGCAATGGTAGCGATTTGCCTACGAATTGGGATTTCAGCAATCGTACGATATCCGTTGATGATGTTTGACCGGTGTTTACAGCACATTGAGAGATTGTCAGGCTGTCATTGTCATGCTCGCGGATGGCAAGCCGGTGAAGCTGCCGAGGCGAACTGCTGCATACCTGTCCGAGCGGTCACATAGTACCGATACAAACAGGTACGCACCCCCATCCGGAACTCAATGTTCTCTTGACCCGGATGGCCGGATCTCAGGGGCAGTGGAAAGTCTCCTAGTCTTTCGCCACGCGGCGCTTGGCGACCCATCGAAGGGGAGCAGCCGAATGGCTGGGGATGTTCTCCCAGTTCTCCCTTGACCGAGCCTAGCTACATCCACGCTTAGTGAGTATCCAGAAAAGGGGTGGTTCACTTCCGATGGGACGGCCGGTTTGGAATTGTGCAACCACATGACCTGTCAACGTCAGGAACGGGGCTCGCTAGCAGAGGCCAGATCAGGGTAAGGCCCTGCTCAGAAGGCTGATCAGTGAACCTTGACTTCTCGTCGTCGGTTTCAGAATCATATTCGGTGTTCCCGGGGAGGGGCTCTTGGTGGCTACCAGTTGGATCACCACTGCTGATGCTTCGAATGCTTCTGTGGATTCCTCTGAGCTTCTCTGCCACTTCCTAAATGAGAATGGTGGCTCCAGTACCTACCCCCGCCCGGTGCATTCGTTTCGCAGGGGCTGTATGGTCTCGGTGGCGCGATACGGTGAGAGACAACGAGGCATGCTTGGATGTTTGCGTCGCGAAAAGCTCAAGCGGCAAGCCGGCTGGCTGCCGATTGACCAGAGCAGCGACGTGCTCCCGAGCGGAAGCAAAGCAAAGTGACCAACTGCAGGTCGGCCGGACGTCGATATGCGGCGCCTGTTTGGACCCTCGCAACATCGGTGAAGATAAAGGCGAAATAAGGCAACCCCATGCCAGGGCCCCCGTACTGGGCACCAACATGCGAATCCTTCAGGCGTTAGACCCCCGTGCATGCGATTGTTCGATGACGAAGCGACGACGACAATGTTGACGACCAGCCTCCAGGTCGTCCTGAGTCCTGGGTCGCTGGGTACGGGAACAACCAGGATCCCAGGCTGAGGTGGGGGTGCGCAAACAGGGGTTGCTACCAACGGACGGGTCGGACGCGCAGAGCAATTTCAGGGTCAAACAAACCCATGATTTGCAGCAAATTTTCATCACGGGGGAACGGCGGCAGGTTACCGGACGAATCGAAAGACTGGATTTTCCAGATGCTGATCAACTCAAGTGGCGCACAAGACGAGGACTTCGAGGCGAGACGAGGCGAGCAGGACGAGCGCGGAGCGGAGCTTCCAAAGTTTTTCCTTTGACGCGCGAGAAGGCCATGGCATGCCGTGATGTGTGGTGTCCCGTCCGTCCCGTCCCAAGTGATTGGAAACTGCGGGCTGCATATTGCCCATGTTCAAGGTGGTAGTCTGCCGCGAGGCAAGTGGGCAGCGCTGGGGGGCGGGCGGCTACTGCAAGTGTAATTGTAGTGCAGTGCGTATCTGTACTCGGTCTGCGCGTGTGTATGTAAGATATGTACATATCGTCGGTAGTGGGCTCTGATGCGGCGGTGTTGGTAGTGGTGCTGCGGGTGTAAGTGCAGATGGCGGTGATACGTATCCGTGGTCGTGGCCACGGGGGCGGCCGAGTTGTGTTGTCTCAGTCCTGTCAGGCTGACTGTCTCTCTGCCATGTCAAATGTCGTCGATCTGGAGGGTCTGTCTCAGTTGTGTCGATTGGCGATTGAGTTTGGGCGACAGAAAGGGCGGGGTGTGTCGAGCGAGAGAGCGAATATGCGGCCCGAGAACAGAGGGCAATCGGTCAAGCTTCGTAGAGAAAATGCTTTTTGTTGCCGTTCTTGTCCATCCCGGGGTTGATGCTGGCCTCAGGTGATGGTTGGCGGTGGGCAGAAGGATGGGCGGAAAAAGGAAGCGTTGGTCAAGGGCAAGATGAGCGGTCGATGTGATGAAGGACAAATGATGGGGTTGGGGTCAAGAGACGGGGGTGTTTGACGGGAATGGATGCTTTCTTTTTTTTTTCGTCACCTCTCCACCCCTTGTCATGATGGTTTCTTTTTCACAGCTTCCTCGTGTGGTTTTTGGTTCTCGGTCAGTTGGTTTGCTGTGGCCCAATCTGGGCTGTCATGTCGATCCCAGATGCGTTTGCGTTGCTTTGGATGCAATCGGTGAGAAAACGGAATGTGCAGGGTGGAGTGGTTCAATAGGCTTCCAAGGAACCCAAGGAAGAGACGGTGAGGTGTCCGGATACGGGCGTAAGGAGACACTGGGCCGAAGGTCGTGAGGAGTCAGGAGGAGCCCGCAAGCCCGTTCCACGCACGGCATCACTTGCCCCAACATCCACTTCATGGGATGGGGATGGGTCCACGATCGGTCTGCCTGTACCTTCCGGTTCGGATGTGTTTTCTTTTTCCGAGGGTATGAGTGAAGACACGCAGACACGAACATGGCAACCACAGGCCATCTCCCAGCCCGCCGCGGTTTCCTCGGGACACCTCAACCTGTAAGGTAGAGACGCATTTTGATGCGCGTGCCCCAAGGAAGGCAGGGCAGCGCAAGGCAAGAGTACCTATCTTGAGTTGCACGGCAGGATGGCGCCTGCCTCACCGTCCTTCTGCGCAGATCGTGGTTTGCGGGACGGACGGCCGGGCGGGCCATCACATTACAACCGGAGAAGGGAAAAAAGAAAGGAACGTAGGGGAAACGAGCAACCAACGCCAAAACTTCGGGATGCGAGGTCTGGACTCGACGTACATAGGAAGGCATCTCCTTGTGTCGTGATCCCGTGCCCGCCTTCCTACAGCGAGTGTGTAAGTGCCCCTACGTACCTACCTTACCTGCCGGCCTTACCTTACCTCTCGCTGGGAGCACTGTCTGAGACCTTTCCTCGACCCGACTGCCTCCTCCGAACAACTTAAGACAGCAGGAGGGAGGCAGTTGGCAGCTTACCGTGCATGAATGCCCCAGACCAGACCACTTGACACCTCACCACTTGCCTCCTTACCTCACTTTACTGTATCCGTACTCTACATGTCTTGGTACCCTACTTGCCTACCTGGCAAATCGCAAGTGCGTCCGTCATGTCATGCCTTGCTCCTTCCTTCCACATTTTGTTTTTATTTTTATTTTATTTTGCTTTCCGTCGAGGTGCTTCCGCCTGCCCGTTTGTCTATTCGGAGCCCGATGGAACAAGCAGGCCAACGGCAGGTGCACCTGCCACTTCCGGCACCTTCTCGCTTTGCTTTTGCCTTCAATTGGACGCTTGCCCCGTTCGTGGTCGGGTGCGCACAGCACCACAGTATCCCCCAACCCACGTCTTGCAGCTGCGAATACCCTCCCTCTAATGCCAACCTGCGGCCTGCTGCTGTCAATCGGGAATCGCCTTTTGCAATACCACGTCGCCGCTCGTCTGCAGCGGCCCGTCTTGTCTGAGCATCTAATCATACCAGAGAAGAAAGCCTATCTCGAATCACACAGTGTTCGCCATAACCAGCTGCCCCGTCCCGTCTTGCGCCTCTTCCCGCCCTGCCTTCCCGCGTGTTGGTTGCCTCACACGACAACGGAATCTGCCCTCGGATCTGATTCTGACTCTGGCTCTGCCTCCGCCAACCTCTCCCGTCCCGGTCCTCCCTTGATCGGGTCTGACCCGGCCGCTGCAAGCATCCATTGAACCATTCCTTGTTCACGACCTGCTGGCTGATTTGCCTAATAGGGGTTTACACGATCTGCATCTGTTGCATCACGAACTAACACATCTTGCGATAGGGTGTCATCTGATCACTCTTCCTTTTGTGGCTGCAGCACCACTAGTTTTCACGCGCATACCGCCTATCGCCTGCCGTGTCTTTGGTCCATCATTATCCCGCAACGCTGCAGGGACTCGACCAACTCGGTGTGATACGCTTGTGCTAGGCCACCAATGTGCGTTGGTTCCTGGTGCTGTCAGGCCTGCCTTCGACCTGCTGGCCTGCCAATCTCCCGAATTTCAATGAGGCGTGTTCAAACTCTATCAGGCAATTCGAGGGCAAGGACAGGCACTGATGGTCCAATACTCGCAGGCTAAAGTTACATTGTCATTCCACACCTTTTGGAGCTATCGAAGCAGTTCATCCCTTGCTTCGCACTCGGTCTACCATGCTCTTACAGTTGTAAAGTGCCAGAGATGCATCCCTGCACTCTGTCTCGGCAACTACATGTGTCAATTGCCACGTTCAACCTTGGGCCGAATTACAACGTGGATTTTCATCATCAACCAGTCGCTGGCGACCTGTCACGCTATCCATCAAGGAAGTTGCTGCTACTGTATAATGCCCATCAACACCGTCCGAATGAGAAACGAGTGGAGAATGGCGGCCATTGACAAGGTCCTGCAAGATCTGTCACATTTCCGGCCAAGGTTTATGGCTTGCGATATCCGTCAAGATCGGCGATGCAAACTCCTTCGATCAGCATCTTTTGATGTGATATTCTTTCGCGCGACCCAGTGCTTCCTTTATCGCCTGTGGGTCTCGAAAGACATTCATGTTGCTTGCAAAAAACCATTGCTAGACCGCGTATGCTTGCCTGCAAGAGCTGGGGTCAGTGTACGTGTTGGTGACGACCCGGTCTCCCCGCCGGTTTCCCAATGTGACCAAGCTGTGCGGCGTGAGTTGACGGTCGGCATAGCGAGTTGCTTTTGCCTGATATCGGAGAGACCCATAGTCCCCGTTGGCGTCGGGAATCAGATGACAGACTGACAGATTGTGCTGCAGATCATGAATATCGACTGGTTGTTTCTCAAAGAGGCTCATTGACTCGGTTTTCGCAAGCTTCACCCGCGTTGGGAACCCCTCTGCAAAGCCTTGCCAAGTCTAAGTCGTTTACCCACTTTGCTCGATGGGCTTGGGTAGGCGAGAGCCTGGACTGACGGTCTCTACTTAGTAGTCAAGAAATCAGTTTCGCAGGCACATGACAGCTGAACAAGACTCTTTCCACACAGCCAGGGTACGAATGCAGGTATTCAATTCTTCTGATTTCCGTTTAACAGTATTAGACCCCGGGCTCATGAACCTCCAAAAGCAAATTATTGCTAATGAAAGCAGAAGGCTTGCAGCTTTCTACGGCAAGGGGTCGTGGTATCCGCTCTCTTCATCTGAACAGCCAATCATGCAGTGTCCTCATAACTAATTCTCCATCTCCCGGCCGCCGGAGCCCTGGCTCGCACGACCTCGGAAGCCCGGGAAGAGATCCTACTCTCCATATACCCTGCAAGCGGCAGTGGGATCCAAGCAAGGCCAAGTCGGCCGGCACACAACAACTCAAACTGAGTATCCCCGATGGCACAATTGGCTAGCGCGTCAGACTGTTAATCTGGAGGTTGGTGGTTCGAGCCCACCTCGGGGAGAGATAGTGGTTAGATTCCACCTGTGCTACTTCACGATATCTTTTGTTATTTTTACACGTCATTTTTGAACCTCACACCTCTTTCAAGCCCTTCGCAGTGCAAATCAGTATGTATGCATGTCGCAGCTGACTATCATAGCCCCTTCCTCATGTTTTTGTTATTGCGTACGAGTCTACGTCGCCGTAATTTTCCATTAAGTTGAGGCAATGTCACTGCAGTGGTTCAGGCGGCCCTCTACAAGTCGTCCTAGGGGGCAAAACAGCAATACCGCCTGATTCACTTACGGCGTATGACAGTCTTCGTTTGGGTCCTGTATACTTGGGCCTCGTGATCCTTACATACAGCATTTGCGAGGACTGGACTTATGCTTGCGAGGGTATGACCCTAGCACAACCGTGGAGTGCAAGGGTGGGTGTCCGGAAATGCTCGCCGGCAGGTCTAGTAAACATACCCTGCCCTTCTCTGGGCATGGGTTCGACTTCTGACGGCACGTGTAGGGCCGCACCGAATTTGCGTCCTCCCCAATTATGGATGTTTCCTCGAGAGAAGGGGCTTCATCTGAAGTACACATCATGAAGGTCAAGATACCGGGAGCAAACGAGCCCATTTCGCGCGATAAGTGGCAATGCTTCTGATACTAACATTCGAAGTTGTCAGCTCATATTGTACACACAGACAGCGGCTCGCAAAAGCATCCAGGGATCATCTCCACTGGCGTTGTTGTTACCTTGTTCGATCCTAATTGGTGAGCTGCTTTCTTTTTGCAAACTGGTAATTGGTCCTGCCAGAGTCCTGGTCATGGGCGTGAGAACACACCTTGGCAGGTGACAAACTGAAGAAACCGACAAGCAGCTCGATTGGACAGCTTCACCTTCGGTCAAGGCCGCCTCACCGGCTTGGTCTGGTGCCCCCATGTGCTTCGTCCCTGTAAGGGGTGGTTCTCCACCTCAATATCGCTAGGAGCCTTAAAGCTTGAACTCCATGTCTGTTGTCTGCGGCCCCATGTGAGTTTCCCCGTAATCGTCATTGTGACAGGTCACTTACCACCATGTTGCAGCCTCGTAGATCTCTCACCGCCTGCAATAAAGGCCCCTGTGTCTCTGGCTGCGTAAACCGAGAGTTGCCAGGGTAGCATGGAATGTTGCTGGAAAGGAAACAAGCAAGTATCACATCCTGGTTTATTGGTCAGCTGCGAGTCTGTGGCCTCGATTTGTCTCATCAAGGCCCTTGAGTATTGGCAGTCTGCGCGCGTCTTGGGCCTGGCAAATCCTCCCAACTGGCATTCTTCAAGGCTGTCATACTTTCTGCAGGCATCGCTATGTTACACAGCCTCGGGGACTGCCACTTGCGGTGCGTCAACCCTGGGCCCTTGTTGGAGGGGACTTTGTTTTGTTGGCCGTTTTTCTTCCTCACTTCTTGGCAGCCTTCTTCTCTTTCGACATCTTGCTGCATCGGAAAAAGCTTCAAGAGCAACCACATCCAGTAAATCATCTATCAAGCGACAGGGGTCCCGGGGTGTCCGGACCTCATCATCAAGGAGTAGCATCACATGGAGAAGCTGGGACCATAGCCAGTGTCTGATACGGAGTTTCCATGGGTCCTAAGAAACTCGTCATAGGCCACTCATTACACGCTTTCACCGCTGCTTCAATTTGGGGCGATGCTTCAGTCATCCGACTTGTCCGGGACCCAAGGCTGACAGCAATTTAGACAACCCAGGTCGCAACTTTACAAGGCAAGTTATTTTGTAATGCATACTGCCACAAATGGCAATCGGCCTCAGAAATGGGTGGCTGTCATCGGCCTAGACCACCTAAGCGAGCCGGACCAAAAAGTGATTGATGCTGGGGTTGATTTCCTTTGCCCTTTTTCTGTTCGATCGGGGGGCATGTGAGTATTGCGCCCAGAAACCCCCCTTGCCCGCGAAGTCCTCGAAGCCATGGAACGAGACCTGGCTAAGCCTTGCTGCCTAGGGTCCATCGAGACAGTAAACAGCAATGGACACGTCAGGCCGACTGACGTGTATACAGGGCCGGCGAGGGGTGATTGTGGTGTTGCGATGCGAAATGCGATGTGATGTCTCTGAGGCTGTCAGCCTCTATGAATGCCGTGTCTGGCACAGGCTGAATGACCGGAGCTCTTGGCCAACATGGCCTCACAGACGGTTTCGGCAATCCTCGGCAAGCGTGACCAACGGCTGTTGTTGAAATGGGAAAGCCGGAGATATGCGTGGCATTTGACCACGACCCGCGCAGCGCGAGCGGCTTGTAACTGCGATGGACATTGGTTGGGCAGCAACGAGGTTCAAGCGAGTCGGAGATCATCACCAGCGCTCGGTTAGATGGACGTATGGTACAGGGCTGGACGGGCCATGTGGGTGGCACTTTGTGTCACAGAAAGAGAGAATTTCCCATCTAGAGGGTGGCCGGGGAGATGCACTGGGACAGGAGTGGCAGTGGATGATGAACTGGCAGAGGCTAAGCTTCCAGCGCGCGGTCCGATGACCGTGAAGATGATGGAAATGTTGGAAAAAACGAGGCGTACTGCGGACGAAGGCAGCACTTCTGCCATGTCATGAATGGGGGCCTGTCAGACCTGACGGCGCATGAATGCCAGCGAGATGCGAATACCCCCTTCAAGCAGCTAGCTGCATGGCGTGGGCAAGCGGGCGGACCTACGACGGATGGCCTTGATCCTGAATAGGGCAGGGTGCTGCAGGAGGTACTGACCGAGGGCTCCCCTGAGTGGCTGACAGGTCGACTCGGTGAAGCAAAGGCATGGGGGATGGAGCGGTACATTGCGATCAAGTCGAGGGTACATGTTGTGCGACGGCAGCCTCAGGAGGGCGGCGCAGGCAAGACTTGCATCGATATGATGGCGGCCACGACATGGAATGGTGATATTGATCTCAGGTATGTATGGGTCGAGTGTAGTCGGGGAGTGACAGAATGGACGAAGACGGCACCGAGAAAACAAGGGCCAGATCTGCGGTGGGCTGGGCTGTCCGGCCGGGCAACCTCGGGGGCTGCGGAAGGAGGATGCAATGGCGCCGTTCCAATGGCATAGCGGCGGAAGAGCATTCCGAGTCGCGGGGGGGCCGGCTTAGTGGCTCCCGTCATCCCATGCCATCATGCTGGCCTACCCCAACCCTTCAGGTCGTGCTCGAGGCTTTGCTCGCTTGCTAGTTAATTAGCTGCTGCGCCAGGCAAACCGCCTGGAGCTATCGAATGTCGTGCTTTGGTTGTCTTTCGATATCGGCGGAAGCACAAAACATGGAGCCGTCGATGACTTGGGAAGTGAAGCACGGGATGGGTCTCGGAGCTACAATGTCAGTGTGCGGCCTTGTGGAGGAAGTGTGGCGCACGTTGTCGCTCACACTGACCTACCTATCTAAGGTACCGTGCCGTACCGTAAGGTAGGTATCCACAGATCACAGCTGGCTTCCATTAGCTGGGTTAAGGTCGTGGTGTTATCCGTTAATTAGGTAGGTCTCATTCCCTTCCCATCCCATCCCATCCCGTCCCGTCCCTCGCCCTCGGGGTCCACTGTCGCCCGTACGGTGTGTCGCACAAACACCGACACTGTATCTCGGTTGCAACCTCCAGCCCCGAATGACCTACTAGATGGCTGACGGGAAACACGTTGGAATTCACGCCATAGCCAGCTGGAGGTAGCCATGTTTAGGCTTGTGACACTCGATGGAAGAAATGGAAGCCGCGTTGGCTGCTGCCGAGTTATCGGAATCTGCTTGCCCGTCTTAGCGGGGGCAAGCCCCTTCTCAGATCACAGAGCACGGCAGCAGGCAAGTCAAAGGTCACTGGAAGGGAAGGCCGCCATCCGCTGGGCTGCCTATTGTACAGTGCCTAATGTACCCAAGTTGCCTTCTGTTACATCGCTCCTCCGACACCGAGACGCCGACACCAACACCGACGACTGGCACTGTCCTCCTCGTTTGGCCCTTTGTGACAGTTTCTTTTTTTCTCCCAACTTCACTCATCCCTGACGACAAGCTACTTTTTGCCGGATTCAACGCCGCGCCAGCTCCGCTCCGCTCAACCTAGTCACGACCTACATTGCTCCATTTCGCATTGTACCACACCTCAGCCGTGGAGGAGGCAACAACGGATCCAACCTGTCCCTCTTTTCTCCCATCCGACCACTTCCCCGGGTCGCACAAACTGCCCACCGCACACGAGATTGCCTCGACGCACCAACAGGCGCCAGCCACGAACTACGCACCCGGACACAAGCTACATACCATACACATCCTAGCATAGCAACGCGTCGCATCGCATCGCATCGCATCGCACCACTACCACCACCACCACCACCATCACTGTATCCTTACCCGCGATACACACTCTACATACAGTCATAGTCATGGCCGGCAAGAAGGGAGCCGGTGAGAACAGCAAGAAGGCCGCGGGAAACGCCCGCAAGGCCGAGGCTGCAGCCCAAAAGTCTGCTGCCGAGGATGCGAAGAAGGCAGCCGCTGAGGATGCCGAATGGTCCAAGGGCTCCAAGAGCAACGCAAAGAAGTGAGTGTGTCTGACGCACCCTCCACACGGGGAGCAAAGTGTATGCGGGCGTGAACGCGGCTTCCGAATGCCGCAGCCAACACCGTCGTCCAGGACCGTCACACTTCATGCATACTGTCCCAAAACAAGCCGGATCTCTGTTACCCCGCAAAGAACAAGGAAAGAAACACATGGCACAGGACATTGGCTGACACGCTGTTTGATCCCAGGGAGGCGGAAGCCGCCAAAAAGGCCGAGGCAGCCCGCAAGAAGGCTGAGCGTGAAGCCGCGTTGAAAGAGGAGGAGGCAAACACACCGGGGCGATCCGCGCCTAAGAACGCCAAAACGGCTGTCAAGAAGACCCGCGGACTCGACCTGTCGCAGTTGGACGACAAGCCCAGCGGCTCCCTTGCCGCCCTTAACGCTTCGGGTATTGACAACGCCCTTGATGCTCTGTCGCTCACAGGCTCCTCCGATGCCAAGGTTGACAGACATCCCGAGAGACGCTTCAAGGCCGCCTACGCAGCCTTTGAGGAGCGCCGACTCTCCGAGATGGACGAGGACGGCTCGGGTAAGGGTCTGCGTCTGCAGCAGAGGAAGGACAAGATCCGAAAGGAGTTTGAGAAGAGCCCCGAGAACCCTTTCAACCAGGTCAACGCCCGCTTCGATTCCAGCAAGGAGGAATTGGCGCAGCTGAAGGCCAATGAGAAGAGCAAGATCGAGAACAGGCTTGGTTCCAAGTAGACTCTCTTGTCACTCTCGCCTTCCGTACCTATGGTAGCCCTCCACCAGATCAAGGAGATACACATACCTAGTAGATATAGCACAGAGATGATAAGGCTGGGACTCGACTAGCATCGGTCACCCACCTACGATAAAAATGACATGATTACTCGAATATGCATCTGATCATGAGGCCAGGTTTGCCCCTCCATCACGATTGTGCGAATGAGATCTCTCGCTGTGGTACATGACATGTTATGTCTCTGGCGAACAACTGCTGCCACTGGTCGAAGAGACAGCCTGCCACGCCGTCATCCGTCTGCCACGTTGTCTCCTTGTTTTCTCCTGCCTGAACGGCCACCACGGTGTCATCACCAACGCGGGACCGACATCGCTACATTTTTTGGCGGGGTAGCTTGCCCCTTACGTAGGTGAGGTGGGGTAGGTAGTCACTGTGCTGCCCGCCTTCCTGATAAGATAACATTCTTGAAGCTCTCTATCGCGATAAAGAATACTGGCGGCAGAATATTACACCGCCTTTTTTGACCGCCCTCAGCTGTGCATGAACAAGCCCATCGACAACCGTCTCATAATCCTAACGACATCATTATAGGCATATTTCATCTCATCAGAAAAGAGGCTATTTTACGAATGTCTCATAAAACCTCAAAATGGCGAGTCTAAGAATGGGCAGCATGCCGTCGCTGAGGCGGCAGCATCTCCTGGCCGAATTGTGAGGTTCTTCCAAGTCTCAACCCACGCCCAAGCCCCCTGAAACCGGGGGAGAGGGGGTCAGACACAAATGCGGCTGCTAACGCTTGCTCACAGTGCCGGTCTCAAGCAGGCCTGCCCGGAGGGTGTATTTGTGAGCTTGACGCCGGGAGACCCGATGCTGTGGTCGGGCGTCATGTTTGTGAGGCATGGTACTGGAAACTCATGATGAGATCACAATCAGGCAGCATGCTGAGACCATCATACAGGACCCTACGCTACGGCAATACTCAGATTTCAAATATCATTTCCCGACACATACCCGCGGCTGCCGCCACTCGTGACCTTCTCGACAGACATGTTCCACCCGTTGATCACACCATTAACGACCTACATGTACACCACGGATATCCAGGACAACGGCACAGTGAGCGCAACTGACGCAGAACGCCTGCCTCCCGGCGGCTTCAGCCTACGACACGGATTCCCAGCTTGGTTTGGACGGGGAAGCCGAAGTGTGGCGGGTAGTAGGCAGGCCAGCGGCCAGCAGCAGCCCCCGGCAACGCCGGCGAGAGGCGGTACATCAAGCAGTGCGGCGACGACACCAAGTTCCAAGGCTACGCCGATTGGAGGGCGTCCGGGATACCTCGACACCTCGCGACGGGAGGTTTCGACGTACGAGGTTTTGAGATACATTAGGAGCACGTTCGATGATGACAGTGTGCTTGATTCGGTGCCGCTTGAGGCTGCTGGCAACCCGGGCGCTTGGCACGCATGGCGGACGCGTCAGCGCCAGGCGGGCAATGTCACTGAAGACTCTGCAAAGCGGCCAGTGGAGGCGCAGGAAGGGGAAACTGAAGAGAAGAAGGCCGAGGGAGAGACGGCCGCGGCTGATGGCCAAGACAAGGCTGAACAGCCAGTCCCCGAGGCCGAGCCTGCTGCGCCGGCGACACCCGTCGCGAACACTATCAAGCGGAAGCCAGTGTCGGGCGTTGTGCCTACCCCGCGGCACCCTGGAGAGTGGAACTGGGAAGGAGTGTGGGAGGACAGAGTACAGAAGGGCATCGCGGCGTCCCTTTCGGAGGCGGTGCTGTACGGAGCGGCCAGCGGCGGTGACGATTTGGTGAGTCTTCTTCACCTGGAAAGTGATGAAGCAGCTGCTAACTTGGCGCAGATCAACTTCCTCGCAATGGAGGAAGGCGAGGTGGATTCTGTCCGTGAGAACCTGCAGCGGACGCTGGGAAGCGGCGCCGCGACCCCCGAAGAACGAAATAGCATGCAGGGCGTGCCTGCTGGCGAATGATTCCATGGTTTATGATAGCGACTTCCACCTTTTGTCTCATGAAAATCCTATGCTAGATGACCTTTTCTACCCCTTCCCTCTGCTGTTGCTTGAACGCAATCGCGAGAGATATTTCCACCACCGCATCCAACACCCATAGCATCGAGAACCTCAATAATAACAATCTTCAAACGCCAGCCATTGTGCGTCAGTATCTCATCTCGACTATGGGCCTATCACCAATAGCCTTTGTCGTACTGATTGTTCTCGCAACTGTATCGCTTCCACTGATCTTGTTTGCTCTGCTCTCGCGCTTCGTCTGTCGCAACTTCAGAGACGCGGCCGGCCTCCGCGAGCCCAATCCTCGACGCTAGTTCGGTCTGAGACGTGCCCGTGACGACAACTCCAGCAACAACAGTAGCAGCCTGAGCTCTGGCTCGCGGTTTCTTACGGACTCCTGGCCTGACCTTGAGAGCACTCGAGGACACAACGACACGCCGCCATTGGACCCTGGCATCGAGCTCATCGACTTCGCAGACGTCGTCCGATCGCCATCGCAAGCTTGGCACCCGTCGAGAGAGAGCCGCCTGGTATGGAGCTTTTCGCCGACGAGAATAGACCGGACGGCACCGCAACACCTCAACCGCTCCGAGTGCTCAAGAGATTCGGGCGTCATACTGGAGAGGTCGGAAGACCAGGGAGTGTAAGGGGCGTGAGCGACTCGGACGAGAGCCGCAGCAGTACCCCCGAAGGCCCTGACAGGCCTTTGGTGGTCATAAAGAAGAGAGGAATGCAAAATGGCAGAGAAACACCTGGACAGCTTGGTTTCAAACCGAGCCGTCATCACCGCCCTCCTCTCCCAGCATCAAAGAGTGAGACTTCTCAGCTGAAAAAGCATAGACCCCGCTAATGAAGCATAGTTTTTCCCGACACTGACGACGAGGTTGGAGATGATACGATTCGCGCATCTTACGATGGCAACGACCAGATCGCACCGCTTTTATCTTGCGGTCCTTTATTTTCTGACCCGTTTAGTGCCCGTATGCCAACGAGAGATCCGGCAGTTCTTGTGCCTCGGATTGTGGTGACGCCCGCAGTCAGAGCCATAGAAGGCGATAGGGGGGCTATGTGGATTGCTGTCGAAGTGTCGGCAGAGCTGTGCCAGCCGACCGATGGCACGTTTCTTCCAATGACCCCCGTCTCCAACAATGGATTCCCGGTTCCTGGAACCGAACCTCGTCAGCTTGGAGGTACGTTGAGGCTCCGGAAGATGCCCGTGTGGTGCTAATTTTGGCTCAGATCGATACGGCTGCATATACGATATGGATATCCAACTCATCCCTCTAGGAAATAATTGTATCCTTGAGATCATCCAGGAAGACGAACCGACCCCCAGGTAAAGTTTCGAACTAAGCTTATTGACAAGGGCTAACGAGATTGCAGCATGTTATTTCCGGGATTGAAGGTTCTTGTGCTTGCGCACGTTCACTTCGAGGCCAAGGGACCTATCCCATTCAGGCCAAACGGTCATATCCGGCAACGGTCAGATGAGTTGATCGATGACCTTGAAGATCAGCTCGGGAGCTCGAGGGTAGAGTATCTCCGCATCGTGGTCAAATACAAGCACTCAGCATTCCCCAAATGCGGCAGGTCTGACACTGTTGACGGCGTTGCCGATGTGGAGACCAAGCTGGAGACATCGGCCACAGCCGCACTGCAGCACCTCAACCACAGATCACTTTGGTCTCCGTGTGCAATGCTAGCACCAAATCCCCTCTTTGGCATCATCCACCAGCACTGGCCGTAGGGTACCAAGAAGGGAAGAGAGGTTATAGAGCGGATTGTTCGGCAGCGGACCCCCCCTGATGTGCCGCCCAAATCTCAGCCCAAGCCCAGAATGGAGTATACTTCGCCTACATCCATGCAAACACCACCAACCGTGCCCAGACGGGAATCAAGTCTCGGGAAGGATGGCACGGTAAGGCAGCCGGAAGCTGCCCGCATCGGGTGGTCTGAGCTCCGGCAGCCTTCGGTAGCAGGTTGGCGGAGGAGCCGCGCGGAAGATGGACAGCGCGTCCCGTCAAATGCAACGTGCCCCGAAGATTCGGCCTCCGATGACAGGGATGTCAGGTCTCCGGGAATACTGAGAAGTCCGCGCTCCATGGGGGCCGGGTTGCTCAGGACCTTGGGAGCTTCTGATGACGTGACTGCGGACGACCAAGCAGCTGAGAGCCGGAGCCTGAGAGGCTCATTCCGTGGGCAGCGCGGGAAGCAAACCAGCCGTTGGGGTTGGACCAGTTGGTGGTAGGAGTATGGATTGTTTGCTTTTCTTTGCAGTTTTACGTAGACGCAGTAGTCCATCGCGTTTCTAAACGCTTCATAATTCAACATTGGAGTTTCGTCTCTGACTTACAGCCGGACTTCACATGTGTTTTATACGCTTTATGCTCTTGCTCGCAACGAAGTGGCTGGCCTGTTACATCAAACTTTATGGCAGGACGCACACCCTCAGCCTAGTATAGCTGACAATAGAGTGAGGGTGAGGGCGAAAATGCAAAATTTACCTTGGACAAGGTCTCGAGGTGGGCACACTTTGAACGCATTTACAGACCGTGTAGTAACCTTTCAACTTTTTTTTCTTTGATTGACTTTTTGGTGTTTTTAGGGGTATTTTGCTTTTACGAATTGACAAGCATTTACTGCTGAAGCTCATCCCTCCACGGAATAGAGGTCTGGGCACCCTTACGCTCGACGGTCTTGGCCGCCGCGTGGTTGGCCCTGCGGATGCTCTGAGCAATGTCAAAGGTCTCGCCCTTGGCCTGCGCAGCGACGGCAGCAACGCAGTAGGCGCCGACAAAGGTGTCGCCGGCGGCCGTGGTGTCGACGACCTTGGCCTTCTCCGCGGGGATGAGCTCGGCGGCGCCCTCCTTATTGACGTAGTAGACGCCCCGGCCGCCGAGGGTGATGACGACGTTTTGGACCTTCTTGGCGATGAACCACTCGCCGACGCGCTTCAGCCCCTCGGGGGTGTCGAGGTCGGACTCCTGGCAGCCGGAGAGGATGGCGGCCTCGGTCTCGTTGACGACGAGGTGGGCGAGTCCGTCGTAGGCCTCCTCGGGGAGGCGCTGGGCGGGGGCGGGGTTCAGGAGGACGGGTACGGAGGCGGCCTTTGCGGAGCGCAGGGCGGTCAGGACGGTGTCGAGGGGAACCTCGAGCTGCATGACTAGCAGGTCGGGCTTGGGCTCGAGGGTGTGGGGAAGGGAGCCGAACTTGTCGGCGGTGACGGCGTAGTTGGCTTCCGGGGCGAGGATGATGCGGTTCTGTCCGGTGGGCTCGTCGACAACGATGATGGCCATGCCGGTCTTGAGGTCGTCGCCGACAGTGATGCGGTCGGTGCGGACGCCGTACTCGCCGAGGTGCTTCAGGAGGAGAGAGCCGTACGAGTCGGAGCCGACGGCGCCGATCATGGAGACGGAGGCGGATTCGGAGGCGGCATCATTCGGAGACTCACGGGACCGGGAGAGCTTCGCACAGGCGACGGCTTGGTTTGCGCCCTTGCCACCGGGGGAGATGACGACCGAGTTCGACGTCAGGGTCTCGCCTGGCAGGGGGTGGTGAGGGACGTAAGACGTCAGGTCAATGTTGAGGGAGCCGAGGACGGTGATTTGAGGAGCCATTTTGGGTAGTGAGGCGCGTGAGTGTCGACGCAGATGGTGTTTCGTGTGCGCGCCGTTTTACTTCTCTTCAGGTGTAATCGTTGGCACGATGGACTTGACAGGTTCTTTATTAGACACGTCTCGTCGTCAGTCGGGTCTTTCGACGCAGTGAAGACAATCGTGGTTCCGAGCGAGAGAGTGCAGCTCGGATAACTGCGGGAGTGACAGATAACGGTAGGCGGCGTGATCCAGTGATGAGGGGCAGAAACCAGGAGCAGAGGATTTCGAAGTTTTCCCAGCCGACGGAACGTGGAGAACACTGCGGTGCAGTGCGGTGAGGGGAGGGGACCCCGCCGAGAGGGAGGGTGGGATGATGATGCACTTGGCGGGGCAGCTGGCTGATGGCTGCCAGGTTCGCAGTTGGAAGATGGCACCGTGGGTGGAGGAGGGTGAGGGGCATGTTGGGTGGGCCTCCCCTGAAGGATTGGCGAATGGTCCTCGGGGCTGGGACGCTCTGCAGCTTAGGGCGACTTTAGCGCTGCTGTAGAACGTCTAGAATATCCACAGAAAATAAAAACGCTGTGAAGAATTCGAACGCCAAAGCAGGGAAAGGAGGGATCCACCGCTTTATTTCGTGTTGTGGTGTTGGCATGGAAAAAATCGCCATCTTAGGAGGGGGAGATGGACAGGGGGCTGGCTTAGTTAGATCGTAGATAGGAGCGGCCTTCCTGTTGGTTCTTGCTCGTTCGGTTTCAATGTTTTGAAGCATCAGACTGCAGTGCAAGACTGCAAAATACCAAGTAAGCGTCATTAGCTTGGACATCAACCACTGCCCGCGAGGGCTAGGTCCATACTTTTACCTCGAGTTTAAGGGGCCCTGTCCTGCTAAAAGAGCCGAGCCGAAGAACGGAGCCCACCCTGAAGGTTACTGTAAGCGCATCCGACCCCCTTACCGTCCATGGTTTGAATCCGATCGGGTGTTGCACTCGACGGCACGGGACCTGACGTGCTGACGTCGAAAGGGTCTGGCCTGGTCTCTTTGCCTTGCCCCCATCCAGCGCCGTTCATCTGCCCAGGCGGGATGGATCTGAGATAGACTTGAGGATCCAGACCTTGGACCAGACCCTCCAAAATTCTTCTGTCTTGTCCGAGTCTGAAATGGTTGACAAGTTGCTTCTTGCGAGTGCAGCCGTTCGTACATCTCGACCCAGCGCGACGGACTCGATTTTCTTGCCGCTACCGGCCCGGTAGCCGGGGACAGCCGACCGTTTCCATGTTTCGTTTCGGCCAACACGTGGAAATGAACGACACCACGACCGTTTAGACTTTGGGCGTGCAGACGGCTTTGCGACTTAGACTCGGTTTCTTGTTGCCTCTTAGCTGCTTCTCTTGCTGCTCTTGCTTCTGCCACTGCTGCTGGCTGCTGTCGACGCCGCCCTATCCTGCTCTGCCATGCCATGCCATCCCACGCCACGCCACGCCACGCTGCATCGGGGTGTTAGCAGCTATGGGTCAGGGTCCTTGTTGGTGTGTGAGGTTATGTGTGCGTAAGGCTCCACGGGAGTTGGATTTTAGTTGGGATGAATGACTTGGTGAAATGCTCTAGTGGAGGGGAGCAGAAAATATTTTGAAGGCAGAAGAAAAGGCCCTGGAGAAAGACTACCGGAGACGCAAGAGCTGCACAGTAGACCTGACCTACGTTACCCAAGCAGAGGTGCCCAACGCTCTTTTCCGCTGAGGAAGGTACCTTCCCGTCCTTCCTTACCTGCCTCACTTGCCTTGCCGTACTGCGCCGTCATGCACCGGCCGACGAAGAAGGGAAGGGCCGTGTCCTGCTTGAGCCTCCTGCCTCCTACTCGTTGACAACTCAGACCAGTCTCCCTTTCGTGCTTTCCATTCTCTTAGCGCCGGGTTATCTTTATCCATCATGACCTTTTTTGTTTCTTCGTTATCCTTTTCCACTAAGCCGGCCTCTGCTCTTACAAGTTCCCAATCTTGAGTCCTTTCCGGAATTGCATCTCGATCCCCCAAGACTTCGACTGAAACCGCACACGATTTCTCTCTTACATAAACGTCCGTGAAACGATGGACATCGATCAAAACAGCTCGGCCTGGACGACGACTGCCGCCTGTCTGGCCGTTGTCCTCTTCCTTTATCTTGTCAGGCCGCGGTCATCCTCATGGGGCCACCCGCCCCTACCCCCTGGCCCGCCGGGTGAATTTCTCCTTGGTCATCTGCGTGTTATTCCCAAAGAGAGAACCGCCGAGACGTATGCCGAATGGGCCAAGAAGTACAGTCAGTATCATCCCTCCGGCGCCGTCACCAAGGCTTCGTTATGACTGACACATTTTCAGAGTCAGATGTCATCTATGTCAAATCCCTCGGGCAGCCCATTATTGTGCTCAACAGCGTCGATGCTGCCAGGGATCTTCTCGACCGGAGGGGGGCCAACTACTGCGACAGGCCCAGATTCACCCTCTTTGAGGTGTAAGTTACCCCGAACTCCGTCCGGACGTGTCCTGTCGTCATGCTGAAGCAAATTACCCGCTTGCCAGCATGGGCTGGGGGAAGACGCTGACCTTCCTCCCCTTCGGGCCCCGCTGGCAGATGCACCGCAAGCTGCTGCAGACCACTTTCAGTAACACAAACGTGCGGCAGTGGTACCAACTGCAGGTCACAGAGGCCCGCAAGTCCGTCCACAGCATCATAAAGGACCCAGACAACTGGGAGGTTTCCATGAAGAGGTAAGCCGTGGCAGCGCCCAAACGGCCCTGAACTCTTAACGCCGTCGGCTGACATTTACCAGGTTCGCCGTCGCCATTGTCCTCAAAGTAAGTTACGGAGTTGATGTCCGAGATGACAACGACCCGTATGTAAAGATCGCCGACGATGCCATGTACGCAACTGGCAACGGCGGTGCACCCGCCAACAGCATCGTAGATGTTTTCCCTCCCGGTACGTCCCGGAGTGCTGGATATTCCCAAACCCAGCACTGACAGTAATGCTCGCCGCAGCTCGCCATCTACCCAACTGGCTGGCTAGAGACTGGTCGCTGAAATTTGCGCGAGAATGGGGCTGGGCTATCCAGAAATTGCACAACGTTCCATTCGCCGTTGCTCAAGACGAGGTGGTAAGTGTGTCCTTCGGCTTGTCACGTCGACGCCCGCAAAGCGCTGACAAGTCAAGGCTCGAGGCAAGGAGAACCCGTCCTTTGCGCACACGTTGTTGGAAACGTATAATTCCAACGCCAAGAACGGTCTGGACAACGAGTGGTCACTTGACGATATCAAGGGGGCAGCGGGCGCCATCTTCATCGCAGGGGCAGACACGGTAACTGAGCGCACCGACGATGATACTCAGACCGAGTAAGACGCAACGCTGACATGAGCTTCAGACCTGGGCCACCATTGTTGTCTTTGTCCTGAACATGGTCCTCCATCCTGAGATTCAGCAGAAAGCTCAGGCATTAATCGACCGGGTCGTCGGGCAGGAGAGACTTCCGACCTTATCCGACAGACCATCCCTCCAATACATTGACCACATTGTCCAGGAGGTGTACAGGTATGTCAGACCAGTTCGACTCAGGAGCACGTGGGATGGTTGCTGAAGAAGAAACACAGATGGTCTCCGTTGGCACCGTTAGGGATTCCCCACAAGTCCCTTGAAAACGATGTCTACAACGGCATGTTCATCCCTAAGGGGTAGGTTCTCTGCCCCTCTTCACCACCACCAACCTCCGCGGCCCGAAAGGAAGCTGCATGCTTCTAGAATGAAAATGCCAACTGCTTTCCCCAGGTCCATTATTTTCGCAAACTCCCGCGCCATGACTCAAGACGAGAGGATATACCGGGACCCCAAGTCTTTTAATCCAGACCGATACAAGCCGCCCTCTGCTGGCGGCCATGGTGAGCCTTTGCCCCTTGGGCAATTTGGATTCGGTCGTCGAGTTTGTGTTGGCCGTTTTCTGGCAGACAACAGCGTCTGGATAGCTGCGGCCACGATGCTAGCCACTCTCAACATTGGCAAGAAGGTCGGACGAGACGGCCAAGTTATCGAGCCAGAAGTGGTGTTCACTAATGGCGGTACCTGGTGAGTGCCAAGACCCATATTCTTCAGGGGGAATCCGCTGATCTGATGTCAAACAAAGCCACCCAGAGCACTTTGAATGCTCAATAACGCCGCGCAATGAGAAAGCAGCAGACTTGCTGCGACAGTCCATCTCTTCTTGAAGAGCTTAGCAACCAACAAAGTGAGGCGGTCTAGCCTCTTGGAGCTGGTGTACTAAGCTTTTAGGCTTCCGGTTGATGAAACCGTGCGCGGCCTGCATCGAGGGGGGACCTGGATGCTCGGGTTACGTTCTCTCACTGAAGAGAAGGTCCCTTGCGACAGCCAAGTCAGCTTCAGGCTCTCGAGGAAGGAACCTGAATCAAAGACGGCTGTTCTACTGGCCGAGACCGAGACATGAGGGAGGATGATTTCGGATGTCCCTTTGACAACCAAGCAATACCAACGTTGCATTTTCAGAGACAATTCCAAGGAAGTGCCGTCCACATCAACATGTAATACGGACGTAGGGATCTCCACCGTTTTTCCTGCTCGACAGTCCTGAAATAATGGAACCGTTGTTGCCACAAGAGCTTGCCGAACTTCGCCGGTTGGCTGTCGATAAATCCTGAGCTGCATTCCCTAGCTGGAGCTGCAGCTATACCAAGCCTGCATCCAGACCAAAGATGGCTTCGAATCGAGGGTCTGGATTTGCATTCGAACTGGACCCGATGGAAAAGCTCCCTGGCTAAAGGAGGGGTTCCCGCTTGGCCATCGACTTGAGATAGCCCACGTTTGGGCCGCCCCATGTCAATCTCTTCTTGCATGACGTTTGTTGTCTCTACCTCTCATGGGTTTTCTTACTTCTTCACTTGTTGCTCTTCTCCTGTGCCCTATGCCCTATGCCCTCGTTTTGAGGCCGTTGGAGAAAGGGAAAATCAACGGGCGTCGTTGAGAGTCATGCGCACAAACGGTCAAAGCCATCCATCTTATTCGTCCAGTGTCAGGTCATCGCATGAGCCATGTCACCCTCCCTTAAGCGTTGTCGCCATCTATGAGTGAGGGAAAAAAACGTGGCAGCAGACGGGGGAAGGAGAGTGCATGAGCCGTCATGACAGATTTGCGGCCGTAGCAAAGCGTGAGCAGGGAGAGCAAGAGCAGCTGCGCTAGCGGAGTGACTTCCGCGGCATATATCGAAACATAATGGTTGATCGTCAACGCCGGCGACGCCAGAGCCAGAGAATCGTCCTTCCTTCTTGGATTCCGGCGCCCTATCGGTGGTCGCGATGCTAGTTCCGGGGGGTAAGCTGAGCCGCTCGCTCTAACGACAGGGTTACGACTCGTGGGATGAACTGGCCCAGGAGGGCAGCATCTCGTGCATGGGGTGAGATCTTGGATCGTTGTGTGACGGCTGAGATCTGGGAAATTTGTAACAGCGCCAAAGACGCCGGGTCTTCTAGACCGTCTAGAAGCCGCGATGGAAGGCACACCGCATGGGACCACCACCTCAATGAAAAAAAGTCATGAGCCACGCCATGTGGAACTAGGATCAAGCCCCTTTGGCTCTTCATTGGGGGCTGGAGTTGGGGGCGCAACGTTGGCCGCCATCCGCCCTCCCAATTCCATAGAGTAGCAGCCGGTTTTTCGGTTTATTCCCCTAAAAAGGGACCTCTGACTGCGACTTGCATAACAAACTAGAAGCCAAGAACGACGGTAGAGAAGCAGCTAAAGATTCATGACAACGCCGCCCAACTTTGCGCGGTCACATCGCCGATATAGGACTTCTATTTATGAGTCTGTGTGTGAGTCCCTTCGTCTCGTGGGAAACGGCGGAGGTGATTCAGAATTAAGAATCACACCGACGGTCCTTCACCGCAACGTAGGTAACTTCAACCAGCACCACAAAGTTCAGCCCCGGCTCAGCTTGGCCCTTTTTCCCAGGCTTGGGCTGGCTCCCCACGGCCGCCGAAGGAACCCGCAACCCGAGTTATTCTGCCCAGGGCCGGGTGCTGGCCCCGGCGCTTCCCTTTCTTATCAGCTCGACGGACTTCCCGGAGACTCGAGAGTCCATTTTAAAGCAAGAAGCAGCCGCAGCAGCAGGAGAATTGCAGTGTAGTAGGGCCGACGGAGGCGGCCGGGGGTGGCGGCGGCGGCGGCGGCAGCAGCAGCAGCATCCGCCATAGCTTTTTTCTCCGCATGTGGTGCCCTGTAGAAGTGTAGCAGGTAGCTGTAGGTAGTAATGAAGCAATTACCAAGCCGAAAACTTTGACAGCTCCGGACCCTGTCGAGACATGACGCAGATACCCGGCCACGTGCAATTGAGACAAACCGACTCGAGGGCAGCAAAGGAAGGCAACTCTTGACGGGGTGCACCGCAGGAAACGACGACAAAAAAAAAGGGGGCGACGGGAGAACAATTCCAGAAGACTCTCCAGGTTTTGGGATGTCGCGCAACGACAACAGGTTGCGCAAGCCTCAACGGCTAGTGCGCAAGACGGCGCACACACTTTCAGGTAGCGATAGCGGTGGAGGAATGGGCTGAAGAAAGCCCGGCCCGGCAGCTAACGAACGGTAAGAATCAGCCCAAGATTCGACACCGGCCGGCGTTTGCGGACTCTTCGTCGATCGTCGTGCCAGGCGGGTTCCCCCCTCGTCTGCCTAGGGTTCCCAGGGTTGCTTGCCTCCAAAAGCGGCGAACCTTGCATCACTCCAACACATGCTAGAAGCTTACAGGTGAGAAGGGAGGGAGGGGTCGGGAGGAGCTTGGATGTGTTTCTGGTGCAGTGCTACTCAATATTGTGCGTGTGTGTGAAGAAGATTTGTCTCCCCCAAGTAATCCCCCAAAATTCCATCTGATACTCGGTCTTGGCTTCTTACTCTTCTTTCTCTGAAGTGCTTAACTCTCGCTCAATTCGAGCAGGACTTCTGCTTTGTGCCCGTCCGCCGTCTGATACACGCCGTACACTGCTACCCCTCATCAGCAGCAGCTCTGGCCTTTCCCCTCTTATCCCCCCCTATCCTGTTTCGTGCTTGACGAACAAACCCCCCACTTGGGATGCTTGGGATGAGTTGACGAAAAAAAGTCGTGGATTGTGAAAACTGCAATTGTGGAAATGAGATATAGTGGACGTGGAGTATTGGCATCGGTATATCGCAGGAACGTCAGCAGCCTGCGGCTTCCTTCCCCCCCTCGCCTGTCAATATTTCCACATCCATGCCGCCCCATCCAACCCCCTTGTCCCGGTAGACCTTTCCGTACGCTTAACCTTTGGGGCGAAACGGTGTTCTCGAACCGTGGCTGCGGGGGTTGGGATCGTCATATCAAGGAACGACCTTCGACGTTTTTGTAGGCATAACGATGACTCGAGCCGTTTCGGAAGACGTGAGCTTGCATACGGGCGAGTCGTAATCCCAACGTTAAATATTGTCGTCAATCTGAACGACAATTGCCTCTCTTCGTATTGCACAATCCGTACTGGTCGACGAGACAGGTTTGTCGACCTGTTCCCCATCGTCCCATCTATCTCGACTGCTCCGCGCATATTCTTGGTTTCATCCAGACGTGGCACTCATCCAACAGCTGTCAGCTCATCACGCTCCCCCCAACCGAGTCCGCCCAGACATCGAATTCCTTTAGATATACTGGGCTGCCGGGCCGAATCCGCCGGTCGTCGATCGCTTTTCCATTCGCACACACGGAAACTCCCCCCATCGGCCGTGTCTCCAGGTGAACTTCCAGTCGATACCAGCGGAGATTTGTCCAAGCAAACGTTTGGAAGGTACGATCCACCATCGAGGCAGTTGCAGTCGGTCCTGGAGAGGAAGTTTCGACCAGCGGGCCACTTGCCTTTCCAAGTTTGGGGTCTTGGAAGCACGTCACCCTTACATGTTATCTTCCGCCGATCCAGTCTTGCGTATCTGTCCTGAGTTGCCGCCGACTGCTGATTGCCCGACTCCTCCCCCAACTCCGAAAGTGGCGTACTGCAGCGCGTGGTCCAAGACGAGGAACGCAGCCCACACGTCGCCAAATAGCAGTCCCGGAGATTGAATGACAGAAGAGCAACAAAATCGCGCGCAGACAACGGCGATCCGGCACCCCTCATCGTTTGTCTCGGAACATCCGCTGCCATGTCCTCTCGCACATCCTTATCGCAGAAGGAGAAGGCTGAGGCATACGACATGGAGAGCCAGTCTCCGGTTTCCAAGGCCAATGGTGGCATTACCGAGCTGATGGCCGTCCAGGACGGCGAGGCTCATCAGAAGGGCAGCCGCCAAAATCCAAAGTGGTTTCAACGGCTTCTCGACGCCGGTGTAGAGGAGAATGGTATTCGACCAGTACCCATCGAAGAGCGAACCAATGAGAACTACAGCAACCTCTTCACTGTCTTCTTCTCTAGCTTGCTTTGCTTGCTTCCGTGAGTTTTGCACTGTGTCGCCGACTAAATCGGAGGAGAGACTGCTGACAGATGGTCGATAGGATTCCCACCGGAGCGCTGGCCACCGCCCAGCTGGGCCTCAGCCTCAGAGATGCGTCGCTGGTAATCATTTTCTTCGCGGCCTTGACGATCATGCCTCCGGCGTTTATGGGTATCGCAGGCTCCTATACTGGATTGAGACAACTTGTGCAGGCCAGATATTCGTTTGGGTGAGTCGGTATATCCTGTGCACACCTGACACACAACTGATCGTGTGGAATCAAGATATTACCTTGTTGGTGTCCCCCTTCTTCTGAACGCTGCAACGGTGACTGGGTTTTCTCTGTCCTCTGCGATTGCTGGAGGACAAACCCTCGCAGCTGTGAACCCGGGCCACATTGATGTCAAGGTTGGAATCGTCATCACGTGCCTCGTCAGCTTCGCTGCCTCTTTCATCGGATACCGAGCTCTCCACATGTGGGAGAGATGGCAGTGGCTCCCAAGTCTCATAGCCATCGTCATCGCGGTAGGACTGGGAGGGAGGAATCTGTGGAAACAGGCTGAGGTGCCATCTGCGACCGCGTCGCAGATTCTAAACTATGGGGGTCTGATGGCCGGTTACTTCATCACATTCGGTGGGATTGCCTCGGACTTCACGGCATATCATAACCCGAACAAGACAACCAAGTGAGTTCTAAGCTCTAAAGGTTAGTCGACGTACTAATAAGATCAAGATTCCGGATATTCTCATACATTTACCTTGGGATCTTTTCTCCCTCGGTACCCCTTCTCATCTTGGGTGCGGCAATTGGTGGTGCGCTCAACAACGTCCCGGAGTGGAAGGCAGGATGGGATGCCTACGGTATCGGTGGCGTCATGGCTGCAATGCTGGCGCCTGCTGGCGGTTTCGGGAAGTTTCTACTTGTGGTCCTCGCCCTGACTGTCATCGGCAATATCGCGACTTCCATGTACTCAGTTGCGCTATGCATGCAGATGATGCTGCCAGTCTTCACCAAGGTACCACGCGTCGTGTTTATCATTGTCGCCCTGGGTATCATGATACCCATGGCTATTCGCGCTGCTGAAGCATGGGCCGACTCGCTCGAGAACTTTTTGGGATTGATCGGATATTGGGCGGGCTGTTTCGACGCCGTCATAATCGAAGAGTTGGTCATCTTTCGACGCATGAAATACGACTCCTATGACCATGGCGCATGGAATGTCGCTCGCAAGCTGCCTTCTGGGTTTGCTGCGATCGGAGCGAGTCTATTGAGCTTCGGGTTGGTGACACCAGGAATGGACCAAGCGTGGTTCACAGGGCCGATTGCGAAGACGACTGGGGACATTGGGTTCGAAGTCGCGTTGGTGTTGACAGCCATATTTTATGCTCCCCTGAGGTGGCTGGAAATCAAGTTGCAGGGTCGGGTTTGAGTCCGTTGGACATGGTGGTGGAACGGGGGCCCAGGGTAGGATACACCCAGTCAGGCGAGGTATGGCAGACCGACTTTCTTGTTGATGGTTCGAGGAAGCAGTGGCATAATTCGGATTGCAGGACCCTAGCACGATAGAAGAGATTCGACAGTTATCAAAATGATACCATTTCTTGGGCGTTCAGGCGGGGTTTGCTTCGGCGGCCTGCTCCATGGTGACTACCAAGCTCAATTCCCTCCCAAGTCTCAGAAGCTTGCTCATGGCTCCAGGACTGTGCAGGTCGGCCGATCTTTGAGGCTGCCAGACGTTAGCCAAGGCTATGGAACGGGAACAAACAGCTGCCGGGCTTGTTACCTAGGCGTCATGGCTTAGTTGCCCGCACAAGACCATGTCTTCTCCGAATTGATGCCACGCCACGCCGTTGAGTCGAGCGGCGGGTACTGGAGTTCCATCGGGGCGCTGAACTCGGTCGGGGGACACGACGACGCCGCCACGGCCAAGCCATGTAGGTGCCACAGTCACAATGACGGTGTCTACAAGTTGCTGGTAGTCAGGATGGAGAAGGGAATTGATGACTTGTGCCCCGCCCTCGATCATTACGCTGTGCAAGTTCTCGGCATGGAGGGCAGCCAGGATAGATGGCCAGTCGAAACTTGGCTTGGTTTCTCGAGAGCTGAGGAGAATGAATTTTCCGCCATGGGCCTCCAAGATGGCTTGCCTCTCGGGGTTGATACCCGTTTCCCCGACGAGTATGTACGGCGCCAGTCCGTTGCCTGCGCGGGCAACTTCGAACACTTTGCTGTGCTCTGTGAAGTTCCAACGGCCGCGAGGGTCTAGAACAATGGGCCTCGGCTGGGCATCAAGATTTGCACCATCCATACGACAGTTCAAGCCCGGATCGTCGGCGATGACTGTCCCAACACCAACGAGTATAGCGGCATGGTGACGACGCAGATGGTGGGTCATCGCCTTGGACTCAGGACCCGAGAGGCGTGTTCGCACGCCGGGAGCGAGAGAGAGGGAGGAGTCCAGTGAGGTTGCAAAGGTAAGGGTAACAAAAGGGCGGTTCTGAGTTTTGACTGACTGGACAGCAGAACCAGACCCGGAAGGTAGATGCGGCGCGAGCCAGGCGGCGTCGGCGTCGGGAATGTGTAGGGTTTCTGCCATGCCTATTGCTGCGGCCTTTTGGGCCGTCCAAAGAAGTTGAGTGGTGGTCCCAGAAGAAGCCGTTGTACAAATTTGTGCAATTTGGCAGCTCCCTGCGTAGCGCAAGAGCAGAAACTGTGGCAATTCGTGTACTGACCAGGTGCCCCTAGTCGTCTGAAAGTCCAGACTGGCGTCCCTGTTCAGACTGCCAATAGAGACCGCGTCAGCCTACCTATCAGAGGGCAGGTAGACAACACAGCAGATGAATTAACGGTGTTCCGCCTGTCTAGGAGCGGGATGGTCTGCTGTTGCGATGTTGCGACTTGGCAACGGTTTCTTTCCCAAGGAGTTGTGGGCGAATGAGCCGCTGGAGTTAGTGGTCCGGACGAAGTTGAGCAAAGCTCCCGGAAGCCTATAACCCGCAGGTGAATCCTTCCCCTTGAGTATCTATGACTATTCCCAAGAAGCACCAGGATGGCTTCGGATGACTCGAAGTTTATGTGCCTGCCGGGGAAGAGCTCTCGCCAGGTAGGATGGCAGGGCACGAGACAGAGTGCGGAGTTGACGGAGGGCGGATGGTCGGAAGAGGACGAATCTGGCCCGCCCTGAAGGAGGCAGTGTCCAAGGATGCTGCGGTGAGGTTTTTCAGATGACCAGCCAGAAACAAGGCCGGGCGAGATGTCGTAACAGCCGCGGTGATGGATGTGTACCGACAAGCCGGAGGCAGTAGGCGCACCAAACAGGATCAGAGTCAAGATTGAAGTCAGGAGACAGATGTCGACGCCCTGGTGCTGACTACGGTAGGTAGCTTTGGGATCTGCAAATTGTGGACGCGTCCTTTGATGTGATTCGGATGGAGGGAGGGCACGTCCTGTTGGAGAGCGGAGAAGTGTCCGCGGTGATAGACCTTGTTGTAACGACGTTGAACCGGGGCGTGACCGGGACGTGGAATAGTCAAACGAAACGCACGCCAAGTCCAGAGGTACGTGGTCTAATGACTGTCGAATTGGGCTCGGTGTTTGCTTCGACTTCTTCCACCGATTGGTACTCTGTACTCAATCTGCAGTTCAAGTGGCGGCAGAGGCTCGGCGATTGACTCAGAAGGTCCGCAACGTCTTGTGTCAGATGGTGCTTTTTTTTTTCTCTCTACTCCGTCCCCCTTGCTTCCTGACGAGGGTCGTGAAGCAGCGATTGTGTGCGAGATGGAGGAGGATGGATGGAGGGATAGATGGATGGTGTAGGGCAAGGACGAGACGCGGATCCGGACGATCAGACCAATGCCTAAGGCGACTGCAGGCAAGTGCAAGGCCAAATGCAAGCGCAAGTGCAAGTGCGAGTGCGATGGAGGGTAGTTGCAGTTGCAGATGGTGATGGTGATGGAGATGGGCAGGTACAAGTGCTGGTGCAAGTGGAGGTGCAAGTGCAAGTGAGGGTGAGGGTGCGAGGCAGGAAGCAGTCACGATTGGACGAGAGACCCTTCCCAACTGCCCGTCGCTCTCGCCTCAAAAACCGTTGCTTCCTTCCCATTCCAGTGAGAGCGGCCAGTCTGGTGGAGAGCGGCGGGCGGCGGCCCCGCTGACGATGCAAAGTGGACACTGAAAACTGCCACCGGGTTGGACAATGGCAGCTGAAGGTCGGATATTTGGTGCAATAGGGGACCTTGGAACTGGACATGACTGAGGATGATGTGACTGACTAACTGCTGCTGTGTGTGGTCTGGTCTGGTCTGCGCTGGTCTGCATGGCAGGTTGGGTCAATGTCGATGCGTGCGCCCTTTTGCCTTTTTCTTTTTTCCCCCTTTCGTTTTTTTATTTTTGCCCCTGCTTGTCTTCTCCAATTGTTTCCCCTATTGATCCGTCTTGCTTTGCCTTCCCCTCCCCCGTCTTTTTAGTTGAGAGTCAGTCAGCCGTGGCCATCACTTAAGTTGGTTGTTGCCAACTTACATGGAAGGTCACAGGCTAAAAAAGCACAAGGAAGGCAACGTACCCAGGGCGGGCCTACGTGCTACATATTAGCCGATCGCCAACTGAACGTCGGGTCCATCGTCGTCTAAGTGCTCGCTTAACGGCTGCTTCAGATGCTGGGAATGCAAGAGAAAAAAAGATGTCAAGTGGCATTTGGTGGCATTGCTCGTCCTAATCCGCCATCTCAAGCGCCCTTTTAGACTTTAGCCTCTCACCGACATGAGGTTGACGTCCTGTTTGCCTTTTCCGATGACCTCGTTCATCGCCCTGCCCTGCCCTGGCCTTAGCCTGCCCAGGCTCTTGTCCCCTCCCCTCCCCTGCCCTGGCTTTAACTTTCATGTCGACACCTCACTTACACCACCGCAGCAAGCGTACTTGGGACATACTTTTGCCCGACTACTGTTAGCCTGCTACTGCCTTGGTGCCCCTCATCGACCCCCAACCCCAAGTTGTAGTGGGGTTGTAAGACTTGGTACGTCGCATGCGAGTCTTTGTCGCTCCGGGCAGGCAAATCCGCATACACGGCACCTCTAATTGCACTGACCACCCCCTCTTCACCCGCTGCGGGAGGGAATCCCTTAGGGCGGCCGCGCTCGTGGCCATGGGCCAGGATCTATCTATGCCTTCCAGGTGTGAGCACACTGCTATGCTACGCAGTACTCACGATGCTGGTTCCTGATCTGTGTCTCTTTGCGTCTGACAACAAGCGCGCGTTGGGTTGGTCTGAAAGGTAAGAGACGCCGCCATACTACCTACCTACCTACCTCCACCCCCAATCCCCGAAGGCAGAGAGAGACTTTTCCCATTTTACCTTTTCCTCTCCTGCCTCAAGTACTTGCTGGCTTTGCTAATCGCTTTGCTTTCCATGTCTTATGCCCACCACACCTGCAGCAGCGGAAATCCCATTTCGGGACTATTCCGCCGGTCTCTCGCTGAAACTCCCCGGTCACGCTTTTTGGTCGCTATTACTCTTCATTCGATTCGTCACTTTTACCAAACGAAATACGCCCGTGATGGCTGGCGCATGCTCACGATCGATGCCTGGTCTGGCCTTGGCCAGGCCTTGTTACGAGACTGGACTGGGCTCTTGGAGGCGGCTGCTGTCACTCTGTGCTCTTGACTGAGGTGCATTTTGCAGCTGGACCCAGCATGTCCTGCGCCCTGGTACTGGGGCGGGCTGGAAGAGCGACTTCATGTGGTTACAACGCGACGTAGTCACCGCAGGACAAGCAAGTTACATGCGCAGGAAACAGAACCCAACTGGGCACTACATTACGCAGACCGAAACCTTATCTCCGACTTCCTCATTGGCGCCTCACTTTCGACTTCCCATAACTTACCTGCGGATATTGCTGTCCTAAAATATCTTGATCTCGTACGAATCCCGCCAACTTCCGCCTCCCTGACTGCTTCTTCCGATTGGCCTTGCCTGTCCCGCGCTTGGTTCCTCCCATCAGCTGGTGTCGCAATTCCGGGTCTCCCTTTCATCGAATTCCCATCCCCCCTGGCCTCCGACAAGTGCCTACAACACCCAGATTCGGGTCATTCAAGCCACTGGCGCACACCACTATCAACCTTTCTTCTCATCTTCTCTCCTCCTGTGTGGGGAGATTCTACCTGGTTGCACTCGCGAGGAAACCTTAAGAAACCTTACTGGGCTACCCGCTCCTTGGCCGCGTCCACATACGCCAATCTCTGTCAAACGGTCTGCCCGCGAGGTCATCCTTACTCGGTTTGAGGCCTTGCCCGCGCACATCCTTACTCGAGAAATCAGGCCATCTGCCCAGCTATTTCCGTGAGCCATGCCTCGTGGTCTATTATCAGTCCAGAGCCCTGGGCAGCTAAACGCCGAGATTGCTTCAAGACTACGCCGTCGTTAACCTCTACCGGGCGGGCGCACTTGAGCAAGCCAACGTTATTGGGAGGCGTCCGTGTCTTCAGTGCAAATGGCTATTTGCGCGCCTGGAAGAAGCAGCTTGACTAGTTTTCATATCGTCAAGCAGCACACTCCGATGGGCGATGCTAGCCGTTAGGTTCAACCCATAAGAGAGGCTAATCAGGATAGATACGATGTCAAATAAGCCCCAAAGGCCGACCTGACAGCGGGATTTGCCAGCGGCGATCTGCAGGGGCCTCTGTCTGCAGTACGCCTGGTGCTAAGGTAGCCAATACCGCTCTGTCGCAGACTACTCGTGGGGCTGGTGCGACCTAGGGCATCCGAGGCATCCTGAAGTTGACCTGAAGACGCACAGCATCTTGTCCCGAGACATATTCCTCATATCCGATTGCATCTGATCGAACGAATGCTTCGGCCAGCAGCACCCCGAGGGACCAGGCGGTCTCCGTCGTGTCTCATTCCTGAGACTGCCGAAGAAGACCAGTTGCCCAAGCCGCCACTCTGCCTAACCACCGGCACGACGCAAGTCTGTCTGTCTGTCGGCTGGGCACAGGGTTGGGAAAGCCGCAAAACAAAGATCTGACAACCACATACTGCCGAAGACACAAATCTCTGCGCATCTGGAGCTAGCGATTGCCGGCCGCGGGTGATGGCGTCTTTGCGCGCCAGTTGGCCCCAAATCACCGCCTCTTTTATCCAGGGATGTGACCACCTGCCACCCGGCCGTTCCTTCGCACTCTGATAACCCCATCCCTTACTGCTGAATCTTGTTGCCATTCTGCGCCTCTTTTTGCCCGCAAATCCACCTGGCGGAGCACACAACGTTGGGGACGAACCCACAACATAACGAGCCTGACTAAGTTGGATATTCAGAAGCAGCATGAGAAGCAGTCTGAGACATACACGCTGGCCTACAGACTCAGGCTGACGAGATCGCCGGGCGAGCTTTCCAAATCCACAACACATCCCGCGTCTTCGAGGCAGAGTGGTGTTCGAAGGCAAACACGGGATCCTGGCTCGGAAAAGGGCCGACGCTTTATGGTGTTCAACTCGAACCCGTAGCAAGCGGTCAGCCCTGGCCAGCTAGCGGTCATCGACGACGCCTGTGCGTGAGATCGGGGCTTGCTTGGTCTGATATTTCCCACTAAGGCCGCCTTTTGGCTGCGCAAAAGGCGAGCGTTGGCCAAAGCTTACATCTGCCCATTCCCAGAGGGCATTGCACTAGTGTTTCGACATTCCGGTGACATCCTGAGATCTGGCCAATACCCGAATGGGTTTGTTCACTTTGAGTTGCAACATATCGCCCATAGCGGTGGGGGGAAGTAGGGGGGGCAGACCAGATGCTCAGGACCCCAGCGCCGCTCCGGCAGGCAACTTGACGATACGTTCCCTTGCCCAGTCTCTCGGATACGTACCGCTGCGCTGTACACCTATTGTCAGGATGTCCAAGATCAGTATCTGCGCAACCGAAGGCTGGTAAATTGACCTGCTCAGTGTCATCGGATGCAAGGGCCTTCTCTCGGTCCAGGTTGTTCGTTCCATCTTAGTAGTAACAGACGCCACAGACAGCGTACTAAGGAAGTGGAACTACACACATTTATCACACTTGATGCCCATCCGCCCACGACATGGCATCCGTTCTTCACGATCTTATCCCCTTCACCGTAGACTTAAACACCAAAGTCTAGCCATTCCTTTGCTACTTTCCCGCCCTTCTCGCAACTATGGGAGCCATTGTTCAGAACTCCCAGATGTATCCGAAGGTCTCCGACCCACCTTCAACCTTCGGAGCGACCGCCCGACATCCTTTCTCGACGGAACCCACTCCGAAGGATCCGTACACCTATCAGGTTGGATTTGGGAACAGGTTTGCCTCGGAAGCCATGTAAGTTGGGCTCGTGAGAATGTCATTCGGGGGGTTTTGGAGGCTGACGGGAGAAGTCCTGGAACTCTCCCACAATCGTGTAATGCACCGCAAAAAGTCAAGTACAACTTGTATTCCGAGCAGCTGAACGGTTCAACATTTGTTTCGTCCCGAGAAAACCTGCAGCATGCCTGGTTCTATCGTATTTTCCCCTCCGTGGCACATGGGAACCTGACGAAAATGCCGCGCAATCCGGATGTGAGTAATACCTCCAAATTTGCTGGTAGTCCGTTGCCCCCTGACTCTTTTGCCCGTGAAGATCGAGTCAAGATTCACATCTAGCAACGAAAACGTTGATTTCATGCCCGGTGCGCTGTGTTGGAGGGCATTCCCGATTCCTGATGTCGACGGGCCATCCGTGGACTTTGTTCAGGGGCTGAAGACGATAGTCGGGCACGGGGACCCCATGAACAAGGAAGGCCAGGCTGTGCACGTCTACACATCAAACGCCTCGATGGGAAATCGCGCATTTTGCAGCAACGATGGGGATATGCTCATCGTCCCTCAGCTTGGAAGACTTGACATTCAGACGGAATTCGGGAGGTAAACTGCCCCCGGGCCCTGGAAACGTGTGGCTCTCGCTGACTTTTGCACAAGAATGATGGTGCGGCCAGGAGAGTTGGCAGTTGTTCAAACAGGCATTCGCTTCAAGGTTACACTACCAGACGGAACTGCCAGAGGCTGTAAGTATCCCTCAAAGGTGTCAGGTCAAAGATCAACTAAATGTCGTAGACGTCCAGGAGTTGTTCGGAAGCCGTTACGAACTCCCGGAGCTGGGCCCCTTTGGAAGTAACGGCCTGGCCTTGCCACGAGATTTCGAGTTCCCCATCGCCTCTTTCGACATGGACAACTCTGAGTGGGAAAGTACGTCGGAAACCCCCTAAATTCATCGCAGCCTAGGCTGACTAGAACTCAGTCGTGTACAAATTATCTGGAAAGTTGTGGTCTTGCAAACAGAGCCACACACCGTTCGATGTGGTTGCGTGGGACGGCAAGTATGTTGATCGACTTATTACCCCTTTTTTCGTTTTCCTTTTTGGATAGCTCTTAACTCCGGCGGCAGTTACGTTCCGTTCAAATACGCCGCCGAAAAGTTTGTTACTGCAGCTTATACAGACAAAGACCAAGCCGACCCCAGCCTTTATACCGTCTTGACGGCCAAGTCCAAGATCCCCGGAGTGTCGGTGACGGACTTCATGTTCTTCTGCCCCAAGTACTCATCAGCAACCAATACCTTCCGGCCTCCGGTATCCTTCCCCCGACCGCTTCTGGGGCCTTCCGACTAACTTGACGCAGTACTACCATCGTAACATGGCCACCGAGGTCGTAGGAATTGTGTATGGCGATTACAAGGGCACGAGTCGCAACCTAGAAGCAGGCGGACTAAGCTTTCAGTCGAGTTACATGCCTCACGGTGGTAGGTCTCGGCGGTCCTCATACATATCGTCACCCACTTACACGAAGAGCAGAAACACACGAGGCCTTTGAGAAAGCTACGACAAGCGAGTTAAAGCCCCTCCGTGTGGGCGAGGGCTTCCTCGGTATGTGCGGCGCCAGTCCGTCTCCGAATTCCATGGCTAACGTGCCAATACAGGATTCATGTTCCAGATCAGCACGCATTGCGCAATAACACAGTTCGCCTTGGAAAGAAGTGGCGTCTTGGAGGGTAAGAAAAATTACCAGCGTGTGCATGTGCCATGTTAAACTGCTGACAATGGACAAACAGTACCTCCAGCGTCCCTGTGGGACTCGATGCAAGGCCACTTTTTCGAACACGTCCAGGAGGTGAACGAGGAGTTGAAGAGACGGGGACTGCCAGTCCTCGGATCAACGACCCAGTGATACGACTTTGCATTCCTCCCATAGCGATTCTCGTTTTCCATTTCTCATCGAGCAGCGTAGCGAAGCGATGCAAGCTTTTCAATGGACGGCATTACAAGCGATTGGGGTAATAGCCCCTTGATTGGGGTCGCACGGTTGCATTCTTCTACATAGGGAAAAAAAGCGGAGGAGACAGTCGAGGCCATCGGGCCAGTGGTAATTGCAGTGGATCATTTTTTGAAGATAGATCGTACTGAATTGAACTGTGACCGTGATTTTGCGGGGAATTTCTGGTATTCAGGGGGTTGTGCGGACGCGTTGGCTGAAGCGTGGAGAAGCGCAACTTAGACACGGAAATTTCCAAATCAGTCATGCTCATCCGATATGGTGTAGTGGCCAACATGATGCCCTCTCAAGACCTTGAGTGGTTAGGCATAGCCCCGAGTTCGATTCTCGGTTTCGGAACATTTTGGTTTTTGATCCTTATCACTTTCTACTTGCCCTATGTTCACTAGCTCTTTTTTTTCTTTCGCATGGCTACGAAATCCGCTTAACGGACTTTCTGGGTGGTTATAATGCGTGTAGCCTGATAAGTGTCCGCCTCCAATCCGTACCCAACTGAACGACCGCGTAATGGCAAATCCCATTGAGTTTTCCATGCTTATCATATCTTGGGACGAGGCCGTACCACATGGCCAAATCCAATCAGGGTCTCAGCCTCGGATCCTGCAGGTGCTGCTTTCATGCAGATCATGGCGCGGGGGCACAGGGATGCAACGCTTTTCAAAGGGACGTTATTCCCTTTGCTTAAGGGTCTGCGGAGAAGGTGCCACAGTGCTGGTGTGCGAGCTGTAAGTGTCCCTTTTTTTTTTTTTTTTTTTTTTTTTTTTTTTGGAAGTCTTTGAAGGTGAAAATTTTTTTTGGCCAGACTCCGGTGCAGCAGACCACATATATCAAGAACGAGCTCCTGTTTTTCCGTCGAAGTCGATGGTCGAACGGTTTGCTGTTCGTCTACCTTCCTAGGCTATCCGGCCTTCTCGGTGTGGGACTTTCAACACTCCTAAATGCTGTTTTCACTTGGGTCTGATGCATTGAGTCGCTCGTTTTTTTATCACGTCGTAGTGACCACTTGACGATAATATCGACAAAAAAAAAAGTAGCGGTGTCGACAAGATAACAGTAGGAATAACCAGAGGTGTGTGGTAGCAGCTTATTCGCAGCGGCGGTTGCTGGCCGCGTGGAACATGAGACAGCATCTCACCTGACTGATTTCTGGGTACCTCACTATTCTGGCTGCTAGCCGTTGCATTTGTTGGCCGACGATTCACTGACAGCCCAGCCAAGTTGGAGCACTGCCACATTCACCACAAGCAAACGCATTGATGGGCCGAACGAGTACCGCCGTATCCGTAGACGGGCTCAATGAGACGGCCGTCCAGCTCTTGAACGGAGCCGGAGGTGGGGCCTACATTATTGCCGTCACAGCCGCTTCTTCCGTCTCTCTTCGCCTTCTAACCGGCATATTGTGCGTCAGCTCTGGTCTGAAAACCGGTGCCTGTTCCAACATGTCCTGGGGACGTCGGGTGCGAAGCGGGAAACACGGAGGAACAGGGTTGGCAGGGGGTTGAGAAGCACCAACCGGGGGAACGAGAGACGTACCCGCTTTTACGCGAATGCTGCGATACATCAGCTGCGGTGGCTTGCGGTGCAGGCGAATGGGGGAAGCCTTGATACAAAAATGTCATTGGGGCTGGTCGTTGGTTTCCGGAACCCGAAGCACCATGTGAGACAGGGACAGTTTGGGGGCTGGATTGTTTTGTTTTGTTCATTAGTTTTACTGGATGATTGAATCAGCCTCCTCCGTACGAGTGTTAAATGCAATTCACAGAGAACTCTGGGAACAGAATAAACGCATCGTGTGTCGGGGGAAGGCAGAATGAGTTCAATAATAAGTAGGTACTCACAAATAGTCATTAACGAATACGGCCTCAACAAGACACTACAGCTTTACCAAGACCAGCGGCGTGCCGCCCAGAGACTTGGTCGAATAAGCCATTTCAGGCTAGAGTCACGAGCACAGCGAAATTTAGGCTTTGGGGCCACCTTTTCTGCCCACCTCACCTCCCCTCCCCAGCTGCAGGTGTTCCACGCCCAGTGTTTGCGGCTGCTACGGTGCAACCTCGCCCGCCCTGGGCTCCCTCCCTCAGCAAGCAGCAGGGGAAGCTCGCAAGTCGCAGATGTTCTGCCGCGCACGCGCACGCGGCTTGGCTCTTTCCCATCCAATCCATCCGCCCGTTCCATCCCATCCCACCCAAAGGCTGGCCACCCTCCTTCACATATCTTCTTCCCCCAACATCGCCACGTTCTCCCGGGTGGCACGCCTTTTTCTATCCACTCATTATCCATCAGTACCTGTCCACTTCCTTCACACACAACTTTGTCCAACCATCCATCCTTCATCCACACGACTGCCTACCTTGACAGCCTTCGACCGAGGCCCTATCGCATTCATTCTTTCGCTTCGGATCGCGCGAGCCCCCAGCTTCGCTGAACCTCATCAACGACCGTTCGACTACGACCGTCGACCTACCTAATTCAATCACTCCATTCGGGATCCTCCAAACCGCTCCCACCACATTACCATAATGGCCGACCACGATAAGCCCCCCGCGTATGGCGGCCCCCCTCCTCCCCAACATCCTCAACAAGCCTACCAAGGCTACGGCTCTCCTCCGCCCCAGGGCCCCGGAGGATACGGCACTCCCCCGCCCGGCCAGCAGCCCTACTACTCTCCCGGCCCCGAGATGGGCTACCCGCAAGGCCCCTACCCGCCTCCCGGCCAGTACCCCCCGGGACAATATCCTCCAGGACAATACCCCCCGGGCCCTTACGGCCCTCAAGCGCAGTACGGTCCCCCGGGCGGCCCTGGATACCCGCCGCAGGGCGGCTACTACCAAGACAACCGAGGCGGCGGCGGCGGTAGCGGCATCATGGCTGGTCTGCTGGGTGCGCTTGCCTGTTGTTGCTGTCTCGACTGCTTGTTCTAAACGCGCGCTGTGCCATTCGCGATTGCGACCGACCGACTTGTTATCGATACCCAACAGATGCGATCAGACTTGAGAGGAAGGGAGAGACTTGCTGCGAGCTGAGCCAAGGGCATGGCATTGAGTTCTGGCAAAAGACAGCAGACCGGTTCACGGGGTTAGGGACAAGAGGGCAAAGTGTGATCAGCATTGGTTTGCATTAGGACATGCATTTCGTCGCACGGCGTCAACGGTGAAAGGGATATTACACGCACACGAAAACCGCAGTTATGGAGAGCCGGGTGGGAAGCGCTTCCAGAGAGAAATGGCCTCGATTTCCTGGGTTCTCCGTTGCGGGGGTTTTTTTTTTTTTTTCCTTAGTATTGGTATCAGTTAGGAGGGGTTTGAGATCCCGTTGTACGTAAGTCGCGTCGTCTTGAAGACGTCGTTACGACAGTCAGCCGAAACCTTCCGGTATAATTTCATCACGTCGTGACTTTACTCAAAATGCCCCTCCAGGTCGTGAACAGAGTTTTGAACAGAAGGCGAGCTTGGTGCGGGGTTGAGTCGTTCTCTGGTTTCCGAGCTGGAATTCGGGTGGCTTGGTCTAGGTGTGACGGAGTCATTCCTGGCACACGCCACCGCAGCTGGTTCGGAGCTCACGGATGAAAGCCACAAGAACACCTCCCAAAATTTTAGGCACGGATGACGGGGCGTCTTGTACAGGCAAGCATTGTGTGTGTTTATGCAACATTGAAATTGGGAGGGGGGTAACTTTCTACTACTCTACGCTCTTGTACAGCTCATCAAAGTCACGCTGGATGTTGGCCACGCAGTCGTTGGAGTAAATCATCTTCTGCACCTCGGGGGAGGCCCACTTATCCGGCACGGTGCCGCCCTTCTTCTCCTTGAACATGCGGTCACGCTCCTCCTTGGCCTTACCCTCGCCGAGATGCAGCTGCTTGCCGGAGAGGAAGGCCATGTTGACCAGCTGCGAGCACCAGTCCCGGCGGGAGAGTTCGTAGGCCTTGAGGCACTTTCGGAGAGTCGCGGGCGAGGTGTCCGGGGCGCGGGCGAGGACCTCGGCGACGACGGAGCCGTCCTCGATGGCCATTGCGGCGCCCTGGCTGAGGTGGGGGAGCGTCGGGTGGCAGGCGTCGCCGAGGAGGGCGACGGGCCCGGCGGAGTGGACCCACGAGGGCAGGGGCTTGTGCATGCGCAGACGCCATTCGCAAACCTGGCCGTCCGGGACGAGGTTGAGCATGCGGTGGACCAAGGGGCAGAAGTCGTGGAAGACGTTGAGCATGGCCGTCTTGGAGCCCTTTGTTGTGTAGGTTGCGTTGGTCGAGGCGGCGAAGTTGGAGTCGGGCTGGGTGGTGGAGAGGTTGTAGATGGTGTGGGAGGAGACGGGGTAGGCGATGATGTGGCGCTTCTCACCGATCCAGCGCACGACGTCGTCCGAGTCGAGGAGGGCGAGGAGTTCGGGGTCGTCGGCCATCTGCTCGCGGGTGAGCATGATGCGGTAGGCGGCCTGGCCCGTGTCCTCCTCCTCGCCCTTCTCGCCGATGGACTCGAGGAGTTCGGTGCGGACGATGCTCTTGATGCCGTCGCAGGCGAGGAGCACGTCGGCTTCTACCGAGTACGCTTCGCCGTCGCGCGGTTGCACTGTGAACTTTGGCTTCGGGTCGAACGAGTCGACAGACACGAGTGAGGTCGCAAAGTGGAACGTGATTGCGGACTCCTTCTTGCACGCATCGTACATGCGACCAGCCAGGGACGAACGGTGTCCGTTGCAGTGCGGGTAGCCATAGAGCTCGCGGATGTTGGGCATGTCGACGTGAGCGAGCTCGACGTTGGTTGATCCCTCTGTTTTCCTGTGTTAGCCGAGTCGCGTGACTACTACTTGGACAAGTGGTTCATTACGTCTGATGCTTGAGCCCTTTACGTCTGTGGCCTCCTTCTCGATCTCGGGCCAGCAGCCTAGGCGGTCAAGGGTTCGAACGACGTTCGGGGGCATTTGGATACCGGCGCCGACGAAACCAAGGGTTGATGCTGTCTCGTAGACATCAACATACTTGAATCCCTTCTTGGCGAGCGCGAGAGCAGCGCCCAAACCGCCCATGCCTGCGTTGAGCGCGTGTTAGTCGCGAGGTTGACTTGAGGTATTGCGGGAGGAAACATGCATACCAGAGCCGATGACGGCGATCTTCAAATCTTTCGGGTCTGCCATTGTGTCTGCAATAGTGTCGGAGTGTGGCTCTGAAGAACAGGCGAAGAAGAGAAGCTCAGTGCGACTGCGCAGGTAAATATGATTATCGAGACAACGGCGTCCGGATTTTCCGCAACAGCTATCCTTGAGGCAGTTTATGAAGTCCGCCGGTCCTGGAGCCTCACAGGGGGAATGTGGGGGATCTGAGCAAGCTCGGGGTCCATAATCGGCTGGAGAAGCGGGGAAGCTCGCGACAATGAGGGGATGTTCGATGTCTTCTCTGCCTTTTTGAAATTTGGTAACGGGCCCGGGATCGAGAGACGGGAATGCGACAGACGCTGGTTGGGTGGGATTGGCCGATTAACCAACTGCCGGTGCGCCGAAGGTGTAGTGGGGGTAATGCGAACTTTCTGGATATCGCCGAACCCCAAATCGGGCGGTCAGCGTTGAACGTTTAACCAGCTGAAGAAGTTCATCATGTGCGACGATGGTGTTGGCAGTGGACCGGTTGGAATCAGCCTCCGGAGTCGAAAGCCGGCATGCACAGCGTTGTTGCTGATGAATAACGTCTAAGGGTTGTGCATCTGGTTATGCAGGTTGGCTAGCGCCGTGGTTGACAGCGGCGATTGTGTCCGTGTTGGCGGTTGACAGCGGGATCGTGGTCTGTTGGGGAGCGGGGGCGCGCCTTCCAGGTTTGGGGAAAATGCCCGCGTTCGGCGACAGAACGGAGGGAGGGCCGAAGTGTTGTCGTCATTCGCGAGAAAACGGCACGGTGCCCCGATCCCGGGACTCTTTCGATTTGCCTTGCTCCAGCGCCGATGTGGAGCGCGATGATGGCTCCCCTAACTCCCCTGCGCTTGTGCCTGACCGCGCATGTCGGGTAGGACCCTCGGGCAGCTGGAAGGCTGAAGGGAAGAAGGGCCGGGACTGGTCGACGGCCGATGGATGATGGGCGGAGGGTGGTATGCAGGAAAGCTAGATAAGTAGCCACCGTCGTAAATATCAGGCTTGGGGTGGTCAGTGTCAATTCCCAGCTCCCTCATTGGGACACCTCATGTGACTGGTGTTGTCGGGGTACTATGTATTCTGCCAAGGAACGAGTTCTTACGGGCCAATACGCGTAAGAACTTGTCAAAGTCAGACCTTCACGATGCCGTCTTCAAGGTGTTGGTGACGCAACGCCTGCCCACCCGCCGGTATGTGGCTCAGCCCATAAATTCCCATGCTCGGTCTAAGGCGCAGTGTCATCTCGGCGAAAGCTTCGCTGTCCGAAGACGCCAAGGCAATCAAGCAGTGCACAACCCGCCTCCTGCGGAATCCAACGGTCGGTTGGTGAGAGATCGCAACCTCGTCTGTCGTCTGGTGCTCCAGTTTGTCGGCGAGTCACTCCCGGCTTGTCGCACAGCCACGCATGTTCGCCTCCTAGCCACGACCAAGGCATTGTTGTCCAGTAAGCATGTCTGGGTGGGGAGAGTTCGTTGACGCTTCGCCTTAAGCGTACAAGGTGCTCCTGGTTCCATCGAAGCTTGCGACCAGCATTGAGACGCCAGACGCCACCGCCAATGGAACTGGTGCTACCGAGTAACCGTAGCGTACCGGGTTCCTGTGTGAACTGGTATTTGGAAGATCGTACATAGTAAGTCAAGCCAAGAACAACACACAAATAAACCGACGACAATGACCTTCAGCCGATCCGTCTCATAGATCTGAGCGTTTCATTCGATCTACGAGCACAAACAAAGCCAGGGTCTCTTTCTGGGGTGCCAGAGTCTTGGATCAAGGAAACAAGCTGGTTCGGTCAATTGGATTATTGTGGTTAGATAGGATGAAGCGCGCGCTGATCTATTTCTGCATCTGCGGCGGGAGGGTGGGTTGTGAGAGCGATGGTGCACAAGTCTACGCAGTACAGTCTACAGAGGCACAGAGGAGAGGCCGCGCGCACCAGAGACGGCGGGAGCGACAGAGAGACAGCTGTTCACTGGGTTGCAGCAGCCCAGCCCAGTCGATGGAGAAATCCAGTCCGTGGCAATGATCCCCTCAACCCCTGCCCAGCCAGAGCGTGGGAGACGACAAATGATTGGGCCAGAGGTCACCGTAGCAGTGCCAGAGAGATGGCGAACCGTGGCGGGACCCCACTATTGTCCCGCTGAGTTGCAGGGGTCTGTTTCGTTTGACGCGACGGGACAATGAAGCCGCTGATGTCACCAACTGCAAGGCCTCACAAGCGACGCATTTTTATCCCTACCACCACGGTCGATTGCCTCTGTGCCTCTGCAGCAACTGAAGCAGCTGCAGCCGCCCCTGTCGCGGCCCCGTCCAGGTTTTGTCCCTGCACCCACCCAGCCAATCAACGACCCGCAACTGTTCTGCTCAAACCATTTGGCGACCTTCTTGGCGCCTCCCTCTTCACTGTCGTCTGTGCCTCCAGTTCCTGTCCATCTTTATTTCTTCTGTTCGACGCAAAAGACAGACTGGGGGCAGCGACAAAAAGAGGACACCCCTCTGGCTTCAAGAACCTCAACGTTGCCTTTGCCGACGGTCTCGCCGACACGACCCCTACTTAGACCTCTCTCAACTACTGCCATCTTCGACGACAACGCAATGTTCTCCCGATTGTCCTTGTGACCGGCACTTTATCTCGACCTCACCTCGAACCCTCCACTCGCCGCCGACCACGACGACCTTTAACCCCTTTACACCGCCCTACTCGACGTCCCTAAATCCTGCCCACGAACCTCACAAAACCCAAGCACCGCATTTATTATACGCATACCGAAACATACTCTTGGCTGCGAAGATAATCCAAAATGTCGGCTACCCCGACAACGGCGTCGGAGACGACGTCTCTCGCGTCGTCTCTGGCGTCTTCAGTGGCCTCGTCGCTGTCTACCGCCCTTTCTGCCACGATATCGGCGACGTTGAGTAGCAATGGTACAATCACCACCTCATCGGCATCGTCAACAACAGCATCAATATCTACTTCTGCAACTGCCAATCCTATCGGTGCCGCGCAAAGGTCCCAGGGCATGACCCTTCTCGGTTTCCTCACTGCCTTGGCCACCGGTTTGACGGTCTTTGGAATTCAGGTCCTCGCCTTCCTTCTTCTACGAAATAAGTTGGCACGTATTTTGTGAGTACTCCTCTGTCGTCCTTTGGACAAGCAGTCACTGACTTCTCACAGCAAACCAAAGACATACTTAGTCCCCGAGCGAGAGAGAACAGATTCTCCGCCGGCTGCGCCATGGAATCTGATCAGCACTTTGTTAAAATTTAGTGACCGTGAAGTCATCAAGAAGTGTGGTCTTGACGCCTACTTCTTCCTGCGATATCTCAGGGCTCTTCTGACAATCTTCATTCCGATTGCTTGTGTGGCGATTCCCATTCTGATTCCGCTCAACTACAGCGATGGCAGGGGTCATGATTTTCTGAATGACGTGGAATCGAACTCAACAAACAGCACCAACAGTACTTCGTCTACCTCGCGGCTGCTGGTTAGAAGCCTGCAGCTTTACATTCGAGCCGAATCGGACAGCAATTCTACGGAAGACAGCATACCGACAGGACTGGATACGCTAGCCTGGGGAAATGTTGGACGAAATCATACAAATCGTTACTGGGCTCACTTGGTCATTGCGATACTGGTCATTGTCTGGGCGTGCACCGTTTTCTTCTTTGAGCTACGAGTATACGTCAAGGTCCGCCAGGATTATCTTACCAGTGCCGAACACCGACTTCGCGCATCAGCTACAACCATTCTTGTTAGCGGTATACCTTCCAAATGGCTCACCGAGGAAGCATTACTCGGCCTCTTCGACGTCTTCCCTGGCCAGATCCGCAATATCTGGTTGAATCGGAACCTCAGCCGCCTGCTCGAGAAAATCCAGCTTCGTGAGAAAATTCACCTGAAACTCGAAGACGCTGAAACCGAGCTCATTAAAGCTGCAAAGAAGAAGCAGCTGAAACGACGCAAGAAGGAGGAGAAAGCTGCTAGAAAACAGTCAAAGTCTAAGGGACCGACCAAGCAGGAGGAACTCCTTAGGAGGCAACGGGAGGACGAGGAAGCCCGGAAGATGGCCGAGGGCAATAACGGAATCAGCTCTGGCGAGCACGAGGAAGTCCCTCATGATATTGGCGCCGTCATGGACGAGGAAGACTCCAAGTCGAGACGCTCCAGGCGATCAAGCTCGTCGTCGTCAAGCTCTTCTGAAGACGGTGATCGTCCCCAATCCAAGGGCTTTGGGCTCAGCGTCATTGGAGATGGATTCACCAAAGTCGGAAAGGGGCTGCTCGGGGGTGTTACCAAGGCGCAAAAAGAAATCAAGGAGTTTGGTCAGGACGTCGAAGATACTGTCGAGACGACCAATGGATTTGCGATGCTACAGCCCAACGACCGCCCCCGCAAGGTTCAGATCTTGGCTGAAGGAGAACGACCTATGACAGCCAAGAGCGTCCGCAGCAACGGAGAGCAGCTGAAGCCGACCCCGACCGCCGACACCCACAAGACTCACTCCCGTCATGCATCCGCTGCTACTCAAGATACGTCAGGCCCCAAGAACAGCTACGAGCCGTTGGGCAATGGCAACACCGTGCGGAAAGTAAGCAACTTGGATCATATGTACGATCAGGAAACTCGGAAATTCTGGCAGTTTTGGAAAGCCCCGGCCGGTGGCTACGCATCGCCCATTCCCCAAGGATATAACTCCGGTGAATTCCCTTTCAACCAGCCAAAGGACAAGACGTTTTGGCAGGTGATCAAGTCCTTCATTCCATTCATGGGCGACGACGGCGAGGATCCTATAGAGTACCCTCCGTGGAGTGAAATTGGCGACGACTACACGAAGATCCTGGACGACGAGGCAGAGTGGCGCAAATGGCTGAGGGATAAGGATCGCCCAACCCATCGCTTGCCGCGCTGGGGCTTCCCTGACTGGCTCGCTTGGCTCACGTTTGGACGCAAGGTTGATACCATTTATTGGTGTCGCCAAGAGCTCGCCCGGTTGAACGTCGAGATTGACGATGACCAAGCCCATCCCGAGCGCTATCCTCTGATGAATTCTGCTTTCATCCAGTTCAACCACCAGGTCTCGGCTCATATGGCTTGCCAAAGCTTGATGCATCACGTTCCTAAACACATGTCTCCAAGGATCAACGAAATCTCGCCTAAGGATGTCATTTGGGACAACATGGCCATGGAATGGTGGGAGGAGTCTCTCCGATCAGGCGTTGTCACAATCATCGTCACGGTGATGGCCTTCTTCTGGGCCATTCCTATCGCCTTCTCGGCTACGCTTGCGAACGTCGACTCCCTCATCGAGAAATTTCCTTGGCTTAGCTGGATCAAAGACAGCCCGAGCATCAAGAAACTCGCTGGTGCTATTGCCGGTGTCTTGCCCGCGATTCTGCTCGCCCTCCTGCTTGTCATTGTTCCGCTCATTTTGGAACAGCTTGCAATGGTCCGGGGCGTCAAGACCGGTACTCAAAGAGCCGAGTTTGTTCAACGATTCTACTTCGTCTTCTTGTTCATTCAAGTCTTCCTTGTCGTTTCGATCACATCCTTCTTCGTTGCGTCAGCAGATGAGTTTCTCCAGAAATTTGAGCAGTTGCAAAGCGTGACTTTCATTCTCGACACGCTGGCCACGAACCTGCCGAAAGCCGCCAATTATTTCTTCTCCTACATGATGCTGCAGGCGTTGTCTGTGAGCTCCGGTACGCTGCTTCAGATTGGCGCCCTCATCACATGGTATCTCTTGGCTCGTATTCTCGACTCTACAGCTCGAGCCAAGTGGAAGAGAAATACCACACTCTCGACCATTTCTTGGGGACAATTCTTCCCTGTGTACACCAACTTTGCATGCATCGGTCTCATTTACAGCGTTGTTGCACCGCTGATCTCGCTGTTCGCTGTTCTCACGTTTAGTTTGCTGTGGTTCGCTCAGCGTTACAGCATGCTTTACGTCACGCGCTTCGAGACCGATACAGGTGGTGTTTTGTATCCTCGTGCCATCAACCAGACTTTCACGGGATTGTACGTGATGGAGGCTTGTTTGGCGGGCTTATTCTTCATAGTGGTTGACCAGCACGGTAACAACGTTGCAACCGCTCAGGGTGTCATCATGTTGGTCGTACTGGGCTTCACGATGCTATACCAGATATCGCTCAACTCTGCATTCTCGCCGCTTTTCCGATTCTTGCCCATCACAGTGGAGGACGAGGCCGTTATCAGAGACGAGGCGTTCCAGCGCGCTCAAAACCGACGCCTCGGGCTCATCGACGATGACGAGGATGACGAAAAGACGCCAATGCGGAATGGAGGTGGCGCAATTTCGGATCCTCGCGGCATCGAACTCCAAAAGCTTAACGACGGTGGCCCGCAACGCAAGAACTCGACTATGCGTCGTGTGAAGAACGTGGGCCACTGGGCGAAGGAAGGAGGCAAACATCTCCGCTCTAAGACGTGGAATATGGGCCCAGCTTCCGTCAAGACTGCCGCTGAATACCGACGTCACCAACGCGACAAAGATCTCGAGGCTCAACGGGCACTCGGAGAAGCGCTTTATGGCGGGTTCCACGACGAAATCGAAGACTTGACGCCCGAGGAGCGTGATGTACTCGTTAGAAACGCGTTTCAGCACTACGCTCTTCGGGCGCGAGCGCCAGCGGTATGGATCCCCCGTGACGACATCGGGATCAGTGACGACGAGATCAAGAGGACGAAGGAGTTTAGCGAGCATATCTGGATCAGTAACGAGGGCACAGCGCTTGACAGCAAGGTCCGCGTGGTGTACGGGGCGAACCCTCCAGACTTTTCAGAGGTCGACATCATCAACCTCTAATGAGGCCTCGTGTTTTTATATAATGAACATGTGCATATACCCAGCGGGCGTTAGGGGGAAGGGAACTTAGCATTAGAAGAGAAAAGCAACTAGCAAGAGTTATACTTGAAATACAGCCAGTTCAATTCGTATCTCGTCAATCGCTCTCAATGAACACATGCCAAACAACTCCAACTGACATGGTCGTTAACTTGTGAATGAAAGCCGAAGGTTTGGCCCAAGGTCTGTTAGCTTATAAATCATTGAGACCAATGACGTGAGAGACTTGACGAAGATTTGGAGACGGACCTTCATCCGACGCGCGAGCGCCAACCCCCGCACGAGTGTGCCATTCCAACCTCGACTGCATCAGCCCTTTCCCTTTCCCCCCTAAACATTTCAGGTTCAGTGAGCACCTTTCGGTTATAACCACAACGAACAAGCACCGTATCGCTCCACGTCACAATATGACAAAGTCAGGCAAAGCCAAGGCCGTCGTGAACGGAACCACCGTCGCGGAGACGACGGAGTGGGAGGAGGTGGAGGGGAACGTGTACTTCCCGCCCTCGGCGGTCAAGTCGGACATCCTGGAGAAGACCTCGCACACGACGTTTTGCCCGTGGAAGGGGACTGCGGAGTACTACTCGCTCAAAGTCGGAGGTGAGTACCTATGGGCGCGGACGTTGTCTGGCTTGATTGGTTGCTGATAGTTTTCATCAGGTGACAAGCTCGAGAATGCGGCGTGGTACTATCCCACGCCCAAGGACGCGGCGAGCGAGATCAAGGACCATGTTGCCTTTTGTGAGTATCGAGGGTTGCGGTCCGTGATGGAGAGTCTGATGCTAATGAACGTGTAGACAAGAGCAAGGTTACGGTCTCTGTTGAGTAGGGGGCAAGAAGCAGTCTCGAGCTTAGGAGTTGAAATTTGGCGCACTCGTCAGGTGCCATGTCAAAGTGTATGAGTACTGCAACTTTGAGATATCACAAAATTCATCACCTGCAAACTCCGAGTGTTGCATTCAAGAACTTTTCTAGATCATCCAGTAGACCAGGGTATTCCTCTACATAAGTCATGACGCAAGGAAACTCATACTGGCCGTCTAGACCTCCACAATTTCGTTATCGTCGTCTTCAATCTCCTCCACCTTGGAGCCGTTCGTCAACTGCTTCTGCTCTCCCTCACCTTCTTCAGGCGCTTCGTCGCTCATGATGACCTGCACCAGACGGTCGCAAGTGTCCTTGACGCCCTCGTCTTCCACACGCAGATGCGTTTCTCGGATGATGGGGTACACTTTCACCCTCCTCATCAGGTCGCGAGCTTCGCGCGTGGTGGTGAGAAGCAACAGGGTCTCGATGTGTGTCTGGATGATTCTCGGGTCTGAGTCGCGCTTCTTGTCGGGGGGAAGAAGTTGCAGATCGGGCAACATGCCCATCGTGTCTTCATCGTCGTACTCTTCATTACCGGTAATGGGGAGCAGGATGTAAGGCAAGATATCGACCTCATCCTCATCAAGGAAGGTGGGGTGGAACTGGATCTCGAAGGCGACGTTCTTGATGGTACTTGCCACGCCCTTGCGGCGGATCTCAGAGGCATGCTCTGTGAAGACCTTGAGCTTGGTGATGGGGATGACCTCGTCATAGTCCTGACGGGTAACGAAGTGCTGGCGGACTTCGGCATGCTTAGTGAGGTCGGCGAAGAGGTAAGCGAGGTAGTCGTAGTCCGCGTCCTTGTTGTAGCCCTTCTCCTTGACGAAAAGATCAATGAGCTGGTTGAGTACGAGTTGGTTGGACTTGAGCTCCTCGGGTGGCGTCTGCTTTCTGGTGACGATGGTCTTGAGACCGTCATACTTTGCTAGGTTGGCCAAGAGCATGGCCATCAGGTTGGCGTTTGGCTCGTTGGGCTTCACTATCAGATCCGCAACTTCTCCGATGAACTTGTCATCTTTGGCAACATTTTCCAAGACATCCTTCTCTGCCGTCAAGTTGACGAGAATGGTGAGGACATGTTCTGCGATTTTCTGAAAATGAATGAGTGTCCGTACACAGCCGACATAGGAAGGCCAGTGTCTAGCTTACAGGGTGGTCTTTGACTAGGAACTTGAGGTGCTTGATTGGCGTCAAGCTCTCAGTCTTGAAAATGGCCGGTTGCGCTTGCGAGTAACCGACAAGATTCTCAACGGCCAATTTCCTAATTTGCGGGTTGGGATGGGCGATGAAGCCCACGAGCTGTTGCGAATAAGCTGAGTCCTTCAGGCCCGAGGATTGGTCTCATACCTCCTCTAGTTCTGTCGGCATTTTGGAGAATTTTGTGGTGTAGCTTTCTGCGAAATGGAGGAGGTTTCTCACAGGAATACCAACTTTTAAATGCTGTTCCAAGGAAATTGTCTCGCCTTCGTTGTAAGACAGACCGGGAGAGTCACTCGCAGAAGCTTTTTGGTGGGGTGTTGTGGCGGGGCACTCGTTATGGCTCGCCCCGATGAAGTCAAAGCCCAGGGGATTGATTGGCCTAAAGACCGCCTTGACCCACTGTAAGCCGGTCCAGGGTTCTGGGCTAATCAGGCGCGGGGCAATCGATAAGAAAATCAAAAATTTCCAGGCTCACAAGAAAAAAAAAAAAAGAGGCACCGCCAATCCCGCCCCGTCGCTCTCCGCCACGACTGTTCGAGTCCAAATCTGATCAAAATGGGCAAGGCGACGACCCCGACCGACCGCCAATCGCGCAGGCACAACCCTCTGCAGGACGATATCCTGGCCACAGGTCCTTTGAAGAGCAAGGTTTCCAAGAAGAAGAAGGGCAAGGATGGCGACGAGGGCAATGGCGACCACTTCGTCGATGCGACCCGCAGTCGCACCATTCTGAGGCTGGGCCGAGAGCTTGCGGACGAAGATGCGCCTGCGAAGCCCGAAGCCTCTGCGAAACCGGGTGTCGATCTCTTCGGCATCGAGTCAAGATATGGGGTCGATGTTGGTGGCGACGAGCAGACATACGAGGAGGAGGAGGCCTGGGGCGAGGAGGACGAGGTCGTGGAGGAGATTGAGATTGATCCGGAGGACCTTGAGACCTACCGCAAATTCCTGCCCGAGGCCGAGGAGGATCCTGCGGACATGCTGAACGATGCCGGTTGGGGAAGCAAGGGCGGTGACGAGGATATGGCTGGTGGCGGCACCAACCTTACCGAGCTCATCCTCGAGAAGATTGCGGCGCATGAGGCTGCCGAAGCCAGGAAAGCAGCGGGCGTGCCCGTGGATGACGTCGACTACCAGCTTCCTCCTAAGGTCATCGATGTTTATACGAAGTGAGTGTTTCGACTTCCCAGCCCCGGAGCTCGTCGCTAACAGGACCTAGGATCGGCCAGATTCTGTCGCGATACAAGAGTGGCCCCTTGCCGAAGCCTTTCAAGATCCTGCCGACCCTGCCGCACTGGGAGGACATCGTTGAGGTCACTGAACCCCAGAAATGGACGCCGAACGCTGTGTACCAGGCGACGAGGATATTCTCTGCTTCCAAGCCGGCAGTGTGTCAGAAGTTCATGGAGATTGTTGTTCTCGACAAGGTCCGTGAGGACATTTACGAGAACAAGAAGCTAAATGTACACTTGTTCAACGCTCTGAAGAAGAGTTTGTACAAGCCTAGGGCGTTCTTTCTGGGTTTCTTGTTCCCGCTCCTGTCTAGCGGCTGCACCATTCGCGAGGCCCATATTGTTTCTGCTGTGCTCGCCCGAGTTTCGGTGCCGGTGCTCCACTCTGCAGCTGCTTTGAAGGGAATCACTGAAATGTGTGTTAAATTCTCTGCGAGAACCGTTCGAAACTGTACTGACATGGTCTTAGTGCCGCTCAAGAAGCCTCCGCTGGAACCGAGGGTGGTGGATCTGCCAACATCTTCATCAAGACTCTGCTTGAGAAGAAGTACGCCCTGCCGTACCAGGTTATTGATTCGCTCGTTTTTCACTTCATGAGATTCAGGAGTGTTGATCCTGCCTCCATCAAGGAGGGCCAGTCCTTCTCTGGAGATATGGTTAGGTCACTTCCTGTGGTTTTCCATCAGAGTTTGCTGGCATTTGCCCAGAGATACAAGAACGACCTGAGCGAGGATCAACGTGAGGCGCTTCTCGATTTGTTGTTGTCGCACGGCCACGCCGCTATTGCCCCGGAGATCAGGAGAGAATTGCTTGCCGGCAGAGGAAAGGGTGTAGCGATTGAGCAGAACGCTCCTTTTGACGGCGACGACACGATGCTTGTGGATTAACGAACTAAAAAATGGGAATGGGAGTTGGATCTTGGCCAGCCCCAGGGCATTATAAGGCGTTAGCAGGTTGATTTGATACCCGCAATCCTAATCGAACGGATTATGAGAAGCTGCGTTGTTTCAAGTGTGTATGACTTTCACGTGTGCTCTTTACAGGCAATTACTGGAGGAGTGTGTTGGCTGCTTCCCAGTACAGCTCAGCAAGGGCGCAGCAGGTGCGAACCATACTGGCCCTGCTCAACAGGTGCCTTCATCCACAGTCACCTGCATGATATGAAGAGCTTTTCAGTCTCCTGTTCGGTCCTGAAGGCATTCTCTACCATCTCTGCCACCTATGTATTCTTTTCGTCTCCAGACCGCGCGCGCCGACGTATCTGTAGCTTCTGCAGTATCCTTCCGCCTCGTCCGTCTTCTTCCTATCAGCCCAGCATCCATCCCTTGACCCTATATCATGTTCGGTGCTTGGGAATATGATAGCGTTTACGGAACGATGGCACGTCGAGGCTCAGGTTCCGACCCTCCTCTAGGCGCCGAGCCTTCTTCAATGTCCCTAACATCCTGCAGGCGAACGTGAGTAGACGCAAAAGCAATTGCAACCATTCATAGCTAACCAATTCTACAGTTCTTCGTCCCAAACGTTCCCTGAAACCCAGAGAGAGACCCAACGACTATCATTTAAAACAGCACTTCGACTCATAATACCTGACGGATCCATGGACACACCAGCCAGCTGGGATGGCTCAAGCACGCCGAAGCCAGCTTTGGCAGAGGGGTATTTCGGGAAACAGGCGATGCCAGGCTCACCAGCCACACCGCACTCAATGAATCGATCGACGCCCACATCAACGGCTTCCCAACAGTCACCAGGCAATTACTTAGCAACGCCGCAGCGAGGGTCTAACTTCGATCCCCCAAGACCACCCAAAGAAGGATTCGAATAGGTGTGGTTTCCAGAAGGGTATTGGGCGGAGCGAGAAGTCCGGAACGTATCCCGCAAAACCAGCGGCAACTTCTGGAAACGATCAAACAAATTGTCCAAATCTCGATACTCTGGGGCCAGCGAGCCTTCTAACTCTGAAGCGGAACCTTCACCTTTGACAATTATCAATCACGGGCCTTTGAGCCCGTCGTCAGAAGAAGCTCTCGTGCTGTCTTTGCAAAACCCCCGCGCTCCAAGCCACATTTGTGACCATCTGCCCAGCATCTCTTCAACTATGAATATCTCTCAGACACACACCGAAGAAATCGAGGTGAACATGAAGAATAATGGATCGGACACACCCCGCAGCTGGAAGTCCATAGGTACGTCCAGTACCAAAAGTCGCGGGGAATCTGCAAAGTTCAACTTATTCAAGAGTAAGCCTGTGAGTCGCAGGCACTGATATCCTTGGTTTTTACGTATCTGACTTGGAGCAGAAGACAGCTCCCGAGGAGCCGAGTGCACCACCCCACCCTCATCAAATTTCCGCAGCTTTGAAGAAGGTTGGAAGCTCGTCAGGTCTCAAGTCATTGAACTGGGGGTTCACCAAGGACGCCCCAAACAGCTCAAAATCCGGACAACGGTGGTTCGGAAAGTCACCTTGGCATCGCAGAGATTCCAATGACACTATCAGCAGCGTGACAAGTTCAGTTCGAGAGGTCTTGGCTGGCAGAACACCAGCTACCACCCCCGATCCCGAAACCTTTCTTCGTGAGTGAAGCCGTCCTGTGATTTCAGTACTGTGTAACTAACGCCATAATTCAGACCAATTAGACTACACCATGACCCCTTATCCAGCCGGAGTAAGTTCTCTCGATAATCGCTCATAGCTTGCGTGATTCTGACCTTTGGCGCAGGAAGCAACGCGGGTCAAGACGCCACCTCTACACGAAGACACCGCTGATGGGAGACCCCGAGGTTTCTTCGGGAATGTGATACCACCGGGAGGAGACGGCGACAGCTAGCATCCGGAACCTGCCTCTGGATTCGAGAGGAAGAAGGTGCAAGACTGTCATAAGCAGCTGCCCACAAAGCCCAAGGAATGGTGGGACGCAAAACCGGACCATCGGCCGCGGCCCAAGAAAACGATGAATGCCCAGCCATTCGAGTTTGACATACCAGAGCACCTACCGAGCAGCCCCATGTGCCCGACAAATCCTAAGCATCCATCCGGTGGCAAAGGGATGTGCGTCTATCATGGTAGAAGAAGAGAGGGTTCGCTACTTAAAGTTGGGCAGACTGTGAATGACAGGCGTCAGGGATCAGAGGTATCGATCACCTCAGAGAGAGATAATAGAGATTGAGAGTGTTTGTTGTCAAAGGTCTGAGGTATTGGTAAAGCAAAAAAACTCCGATTCGTGACCTACAGAACCCAGCACTCCTCCTTATGTAGCTGTCAGTGCAACATGTAGTTTTAGCAAGGCGGACTTCATTGTGGCTTTCCTGATGGTGTGGCGCAGGTGCCTGGGGTCTTTTCGTGGCTGGTGCTCCTAGCTAGCAACAGCTGTGAGGCTGGTCGCAACCCCAAAATTCGAGGCCCATCCTTACCTTCGCCAGCACTCGTCGCAGTCAATTCACCTCAATTCTACCTGGTTATAAATATCGCGCGTCGCAATCCGACCGCAACTACTGTGGATACCCTACTGTCAATTATCAACGCCGAAACTCTTCACGATGGCTGCCGTTGAGCAGGACCCCCTGCTCTTGCTGCGCCAGTCGATCGCATCCAAACGACCTGCGGTTCCGACAGCCTCCTCTGATGCCTCAGCGGCCGAGGTTCCTCTCTCCAAAGCTACACATCTGCGCTTTTCGCACCCGTCGACCGTATCGGTGTCTCTGGATACTCCGACGCGCTTCATATCGAGCGACCGTCCCGTCGACCTTCGATCCATCTACTTCGCCTGGCTGAACAAGGACGTTGCCATTCCCGAATACAATGCCAGCGCGACTCGCCTTAACGAGGAGTTGGGAAGCCTTGGAACTGTCCAGAACCTCGCGTTCGTCGAACGTCTAGACCTGTTTACCTGGCTGGAAGGCGCTAGTGAAGAAAGTGAGCATATCAAGCCGCTGGCTGGCGACAAGGAGGGCAAAGAAGGTGCTGGCGCAAGCGCGTCCAAGGCTGCTCCTGCGGCTGCGTCCAGCAGAGCTGGACGCGGAACGCTGGATCCCAGACTGGCCGTCATCTACAACGGAGAGCGCAAGATGGGTGACCGCAACTCCATTCTGCGCGGTGTCAAGCCTACAGTGAGTCGCATGTGTGGCGATGTCCCCCGGCATCGACTGACAGATTTCACAGGACTTTTCCCACGTCCGCAAGCTCGCCGTTCCATTCATCCAAAAGAAGCCCCAGGGATCGTCAAACATCAGCTCCAACCCTTCCCTCGCACTCAACCCGAAGGCTCCAACGCGTCGTCCCGATCCTATCATTCTTCTCTCGCCGTCCGCCTCCTCGCTCTTGCGATTGTCCAACATTCGCTCGTTCCTGGAGCAGGGGCGCTACGTCAATCCCGATGGTGGTGCTGCGGCCTCGAGTATGTTGCATGTGTCGCGCATCATGAAGGAGATCGACCCCTCGCGCCCCATGCGCTTCATTCTCGTCGAGGGCCCCGAGCAGTTCAAGCCAGAATACTGGAACCGCGTCGTTGCAGTCTTCACCACGGGCCAGTCGTGGCAATTCAAGAACTACAAATGGAGCAACCCGCAGGACCTGTTTCGCCGCATTCAAGGCGTTTACGTTGGCTGGCGTGGTGACCAGCCGCCTGAAAGTGTCCGCGAGTGGGGACACCGTGTGATGCACATTGGAGTCGACCGCTGGCGTGATGGTGCGGGTGCCATCGAGGCTGCCAAATTTAGAGACAAGGAGGCCTCTGAGGCTATCTGGAGGATTATTGAGGCCGGCATGAAGGCCAAGGGATGGACGAAGAGCACTGCGCCCACTCTGCTGTAAAGAGGTGAGGTTGGGAAGACAGAGAGGAAGCTCAGAAATGCGGAGGCATGAGAATCTTCACAGAAGAGAATGGGCGCGCTAAACAGAGGTGCATGTATCAACAAAAAACAGGGCTGGGGAAAGTAAAGTTCACAGCGACGGCGTTATACGGGCTGATTTGTGCAGGACAGAAGATTGGAGAGACACCCGACTTCTATGCAGCTCTATGGATAGGGGGTGCAATGAGTTGGTTCTGGTCATACCAGGTATTCAGAAAGGAGATTGCTAAACGAAGCTAGAGGAACGATACGGTCCTCTGTATTGAACTACAAACGTGCACTTAAGATTGATGTTGGAATGAACACACAAAGATGAGACGGCAAGTAACGTTTATTCAATCGATTCATGTACTGCAAGAATCTAGTAATGTCAGGGAGACCAACAGATGCCAACCGGCCGAGAACAGACCTGCCTTTGACACGGCCGATAGCTCCCAGCGCTTGGACCATGCCTACGATGTACGTACTACCTTAGCCAGCACCGCGTTCACTTCTAACGACGCGTCGGACCCCTGTCCCGTTGCTCCAAAATTCCCGATAGTAACCCCAGAAACCTGGCGCCAGCTCTACGGATAATGAGACGTCCATCTGGCGGCAACTGATTCCCCGAGTCCGACGTCTCACCATATCGTTCACCACGATTTCCCAGTCAAGCCATCAAAATGGCACCAAACGCCGGCTCAAGCCGCAAGCGCAAAGAGCCCGAGCTGCCCTCGTCCCTCCAGAAGAAGCGCAGACTGAACGACCTTTCGAAATCCTCTCCGACAACGCCAAAATCCACCCCTGGCGTCGGCTCATCGGCCGTCAAGAAGTCCAGCCGCAAGACCGCCCCGGCCGTTAGCTCGCCATACGAGGTTCCCGACTCCCCAGAGGAGGGCGCTCCTCCAAAACGAATCCGAAACGTTCGAAGCGTGAACAGACCGACGCCCAAGGTTCCAATTGCCGCTCGTGGCCAGATCAATATCGATGCGTACGATGTGCCAGACTCCGACGATGAGCTGCATCTGAACCCCAAGGAGGTGAATGCGCAGAAGGCGAGCCCGACGGTGAGAAAGAGCGGTGGCGTAGCGAAGGCGGTCGTGCCTGAGCCGAAGCAGAAAGCAGCTAGAAAACGAGTGCCGTCGCAGAAAGGTGCAATAAACGCAGTGGAGCTGGACCCGGCAGAGGAGATTCCCACAACCGAGGAAACAGAGGTGAAGGCGCGCGCCAGTGGGAGGCGCAGGATACCAACGGCCAAAGTGTTGGAGGAGCAGCTGGGAGGGATCCGTTCCGGCACACCAGTGTCCCGCGCGACATCGTCAGCGGCCGACGATGTCCAGGAGACGAAAAAGGCAACCGGCAAGGCGGTTCGCAACGTTTCCATGCCGTTGAAGGGCATCTTGACGCCGTCGAAACGGGACGGGACACCAAGGAGAAGCAAGAGCGTTGCTTTTGATAACGAACAAAGCAAGGAAGAGGTGTTCTTTGAGGATCTGCCAACAAAGTCTGGACGAAGTAAGCAGACCCCGGGAAAGGCGACGCCCAAGGCTGCGAGTACGACAAAACCACGAAGGCCGGCCCACAAAGCGGTTGAGGAGGAGCCGGTGGAAGAAGACGAGGAAGAGGAACCTGAGCTCGAGGTCGAGGGAGGGCCTGCCAAAGAAGAGGAGGAATCGGAAGATGAAGATATCTGCGTCATCTGTTCGAAGCCAGACTCAAAGGCGGGAAACAAGATTTTGTTCTGCGATGGATGTGATCGGTGCTATCACCAAAAGTGCCACAATGTCCCGAAGGTTCCCAAGGGCGACTGGTACTGTGACGATTGTGTTCAGCAAAAGGAATCTCGGGTTTTAGCGGCTGGTGAGGTGGCCAAGATTCCTAACTTCGCCCAACACCTGAACAGCATGAAGAGAGTGCTGCTCGATAGGTGTACGGGGCGCCGACGGATCAAGTTGATTGATCAGGATGAGGCATATGAGAAAGCACACCAGCTGGTGGAGCAGACAGTGCTTGCAGGAGAGGGAAACTCGATGTTGGTGATCGGAGCCAGGGGATGCGGCAAGACCACGGTAAGCAACGCAAGAACATCACCCAAGAAGAAGACTGACATCCCCAGCTTGTTGAGAGCATTGTCAGCGACCTGTCTTTACAATACAAGAAGGAGTTCCATGTGGTGCGCCTCAATGGCTTCATCCACACGGATGACAAGTTGGCTCTGAAGGAAATATGGCGCCAGCTGGGCAAGGAGATGGATGCCGAAGACGACATCACGGCTCGGGTAGGTCCACGTCGAACTGCTCAAAGATGGAGAGGTCTCTAATTCAATACCAGGCCAACTACGCCGACACCATGGCCTCGCTGCTGGCGCTCCTCTCCCACCCGTCAGAAATGGCTCAGGCGGAAGAGGGGGTGACGTCGCAGGCTGTCATTTTCGTCATTGACGAGTTTGACATGTTTGCTGCTCACCCGCGCCAGACCCTGCTCTACAATCTATTTGATATCGCGCAAGCACGGAAAGCCCCCATTGCGGTGTTGGGCTGCACGACACGGATGGATGTTGTGGAAATGCTGGAAAAGCGCGTCAAGAGTCGTTTCAGCCATCGATATGTCTACTTGTCTATGCCGAAGAGTTTGCCAGCGTACTGGAACGTGTGCAAGCAAGGCCTTACGGTTGACGAAGAAGACATGGAAGCGGAGGGGATCGACGTCAGCGTCGAGGGACACGAAGCCTTCTATGCAAATTGGAATGCGATGATCGAGGTAAGCGAACCAGCGAGGTTGAGAAGCACGCAACTAACCCGTGTCCAGGTGTTGCGCAAAGAGAAGTCATTCCAGAATCTCCTTCAGTGCCACTATGCGACATCAAAATCGGTATCGGCGTTTTGGTCGGAATGCATCCTCCCGCTGTCCTCGCTATCGCTCGAAGCCCCAGACCTGGTCCTCCCGCCCCCGGCTGGGTCAGCGGTCTCCCTAAGACCACCAAACTCCAAGTTGCATATCCTGTCTTCGCTCTCAGAGCTGGACCTGGGGCTGCTCATCGCCGCAGCACGCCTGGATATCGTGGCTCACACAGACACGGTCAATTTCGCCATGGCGTACGACGAGTACAGCTCCCTGATGGGCCGGCAGCGCGTGCAGTCGGCTAGCTCGGGCATGCTCGCCCTCGGAGGCGGAGTGCGGGTATGGGGTCGCGGCGTCGCCGGCACGGCGTGGGAGCGGCTGGTGTCTCTGAGTCTGCTGGTGCCCGCGGGCCTAGGCACCGGGCGAGCCTCTGGCTACGGCGGCCTGGAAGGCAAGATGTGGAAGGTTGACATGGCGCTGGAAGAGATTCCGGTAGGCGTCAAGCTGAATAACGTGCTGGCGCGGTGGTGTAAGGAGATTTGAACATGGGTAGTGGTGTTCGTCACCCATAGCATTGCATACCTAGCATAATACATACGACCGAGTCACGGAGACGTGGCGCAACATGATACTTACTCTACCTGACGAAATGACCTGACTTTCTGACTTTGACAGCAACAGTGCGCACTCATGATGGGAGCAGCCGACTGAAGAAGAAAGATCCGAGTGCGCACCAACAGTTTGCAGTCGTCGGAGCATGTCTTTTGTGGCAGCTGGCGCATCCTAGCGCCGCGTGGTCGGATGAAAGACGCTACGAGACTGCGGACGTTTGTTTAGAGCCACAGAGCGCACGCGTAGGTGCTTGTGCTAGCTATCCTACCTAGTCTGGGATATGGCCTGTTTTCTCCCGCGCAAATCAATTGATAATCTAGTGTGCGTAAGGCCCATCGTGAGATCCATGGCGGCCGTCGAAAGCCTCTTTGACTTTTGGTTACTGCAGCCGAACTATCCGCAGCACGTTGCATGTCAGTCAGCACTCAAAAGCAAATAGGTAATGATACCCGTGAATGCGCTAGGAGTTTACGAGAGAGGGAGGGGAGGGACTAGGAGTTAAAGGAGACCCTGGCCCTGAGCAGGTTTGCTCTCACGCACGTTATCCACGTGTTGCTAGGGATCTCGTTTTGGGGGGGGGAGGGGGGGGGAGATGGGCAGCGAATCTCCTCCCCCTCTATATTTCTGAACTGGGGTGACGGATGAACGGAGGCAGCGATCCTCGAGGGTTAGGAAGGAGGCCACATGTCGTGAAACGAGTGATCGACGACGATGAGCCATCAGCCCCCGGCAGAGGGTCTCGGGAGAAGGCGGTTTGGAAGCACCTTGAAATAGGACCATGCTGCGTCATGTTACCCAGCAATCGCACAGCCAACAGATGGGCATGAGGAATGTAACGCTCTCGAGGCGGGATGTTTCTTCTGAGACTTTCGGTGTGCTCTTTTGCCTGCCTGCCTTCCCCGATGAGATGGGATGACAGCGGCCGCCAGGAGGTTGAGAGACATTTGATGCAGAAATGATGGCGGCGGCCGACAGGCTTTTACGAGTCGACGTTTTGGGGGCATGCGCCAAGGAGTTTGGTGGGCTGGTTGGTTGGTGTAAGTCATGGTGCTCAGCAGGCAAACACGGACACGGTACTTTTGCAGCCCGGACACACTTGTTGGACTCAAAGTAGGCATTCGTATGTTGGAGGCGTCGGCGGGTTCACGTCCGCATATCTCTGCACCATTCTGGGGACTTGTTTCTGTTTTCCTTCAGCTCGTAAAAGCGCGTCTCCAGCATCGGGCCGGGGGGGAGCACTGGAGAGATTTAAGTGCAGCGTGGGCATGCATCTCAGCTTGGAGAGGTTCAGGCCTAGTGGGATCGCGGGGCGGTCTTGGGTGGTAAACGATGGACCCAATGGCGGTTGTCGGATGTGAATCGGCTCCAGCATGCCACAGCAGTGGAGCTGGCAGCGTGACCCACCAGACATGGCGGCCGCCGCCACGTTGCGGCCTTGATTCCGCCCGTGTGTCTCCGCTGCTGACGGAGGGCACCAAGGGCACTCACTAAGCTGCTCCAGTGACCATCGAGCGACTGCCGGGCCTGCGCAGCCAATCGTAGAGGTAGCCGACCGCCTAAGACCAAGACCAAGACCAAGACCAAGACCAAGGCCTGTGGAGGCCGCAGTGCCGTACCGATCGCATTGTTGAGCCTCCAAAGTTTGATATTGTTCCCGTCCCCGTCTTGGAAAGACACAGGAAACAAACCCATTCGGGGAATCAAGGTGCCCGGGACAGGTCCAAAGGGAAAAAGCCAAGAGAGAGGAAAAGAGCCATGCATCACCGTCTTGACAACCAATCCGGACGAAGGACATCCATTCACGTTAACCGAACCCTGGACAGACGCCTGCAGCAGCGGCCCTGGGAACCTGGAACTGGCTGGCTGGTGCCTTGGGGTTGGGGGGAGGGGAGGCGGCCGCCGGCGCCCAGCGTCACTCAGCGTCACCCGAGCGAGCCAGTAAACTCGATCCTGTCATTCCTCGACAGCACGCCTGATGGGCCCCCTTCGGAAACGAGCACGACGACGAAAACTAACTTAAGGCAGACTGGCATCTCTTCCTCTTCATTCCCTTTTCACCACCCCTGTCTCCAACTTGCTTTGCGCGCTCCTTTTCTCGCTATCCACCTTGCAACCTATTTCAAGAGAGACCGGCCTGTCTTTCTTGGTTTAAACAACACCACCCCGGCAGCAATCCTTTCTCGTTTTACCTTACCTTACCCTTACCTACCTACCGTTCTACAGGTGCTAAGATTCCCTTCCCAGGCTCTCAGTCCGGCTTCTTCAGCTTCCGGCAGGGACACCTCCACTGGGGGCTAAATCGGCTTCACCGCGCGACGACGCCACTACCAGCGCTACGCCCCGCGGCTTGCTGCTGACCCGGGGGGAAGCTCCTCCCTCTGCGCCTCCGTCCTCCGTCCCCCGGCCGTAGATCCTACAGGCAACCTACCTGGGCACTGCCTCCGAACCACAAACGCACGCTTGCTTCACCGTCCCCCGACCTCGCTAGCAGCAACATTGACAGCTCGTTTCGTCATTGATAACCATTCCAGTTTCCCGATTGGCAAACTATCCCCTTCGAGATTTGCTGCTCCTGAAATCTTGTTCCATCCCAAGGAAAGCGGCCGTTCACCCGAACCTTACAACCTTAAACTCACCTCCCACCCCTCCCGCCCTCCAAAGTACCTACCTCCCCAATACACTTACCGTAAGGTATCCAAACTTGGTTTTGTTGCATGGTCTAGCCAGCCGTCCGATCCCGAACAAACTTACCTCCCACCGAGTCCGAGTCTTCCTCAACACGACCACCATGTCAAAACGCACAACCTTCACCACAATCTCTCCACTGCCCAGCGGCATAAGCCGCGAGGCCGTCCTGGACTTCCTCCACAACCACCTGGACATGATCGACCTGAACCCTCTCATCAAGGAACGCCACGTTATCAAGCCACCCGCCCACGCCCCTCCCGAAGAGCATTCTTGCGTCTGGTACTCGCTCACCGACGAGATCTCTTACCTGCCTGGCGGTTTGGCCACGGGCGACGTCAGCTACACCTGCGCTTTCCACGACCTGCCCACCGGCCTGCAGACCCACTGTTACGCCCCGATGGGTCTGGAGATCCGGGATAAGTGGACCGTGGCCGGCTCGCTCCCGGGCGAACCCATCGAACCCGTCGAGCTCGGCATCGGCGCCCCGCTGACCGGCCTGTACCTGCGCGAAGACGTTGACATGCGCTGCAACGTCTTTACCACCTCCTTCGTCAAGAAAACGCTCAAGAAGAGCCATGGCCAATTGGTCGAGCGCATCAAGTCCAAGATGCAGCAGCAGCAGCAGCAAGCTTCTCCTGCGCCCTTCAACTCTTACCACCTGCCGTCCACGCATGCACGTCACCACAGCCAGAACTCGCTGCACGGGTCTTATGTCTCCAACTACCGTTCCAACAGCCCACCACAGATGCCTCCGGCACCCAACCATCCCGTCGCGAGCTATGCGACGCTCGGGAACCAGATGAACCTCCCAATTAGGCCATCATATAACAAATCCTTGCCGCCGCCGCCACCCAACGATGGTGCCCAGAACCCATTTCAGAACGCATATCCAAGACCACTCCACATCCGTCAAGTCTCCAGGGGAGCGCCGGCAAAGTCGCAACCCGGCGCCTTGAGCAACAACAACTGCTACGCCCACTCCGACTATTCTGACTTCGCCACCAATCCGTACGAAGTAAAGCCGCCGTCGCACTCGAACTCGTCGCCCTATGCAGCAGGCCTCTCTGGCGGTGACGCAAAACGGCAACAGACAGGACCCTTTGTAGCCGAGCTGGAATGAGCCGCAGGTCGCAACGTTTCCAGCCGGTCCTTGATCTGTCTTTTCTTTTTTATGTGTGTTACCAGTCATTTGATGTAGCCTACGTGCGTTTCTTAGTTGATACCCCCTTTACTTCCAAAATACCTAGCAAAATCTATTGGCCAATCTCCATCTCTCTGTCGCTTCATCCACCACGTCATATAAGTGATCGTGTGCATCGGTGCGGCACAGCAGCTTTCCGTGATTGGCAACCCGGGGGTCGGATTGTCCAATGGCATGTTATGCATCCCACCGCCAGTGTGACCTCGATGCAACCAACAAGCACCTTGCTATTTCCCAGCTTCGTACTGTACTTTGGTTGAGTACTCTAGTCGATGAACCAGAAACACTTCTTCAGCAAGACAAATCCCTGCCACCTGCCGTCTGGAAGTCCCTTTCACTAAAGGTAGTAAGTAGTAGTATCAGACCTTGGGTAAGTATTTGCATTCCCTCAACAAAGCTATCGTCACCAAACAAAGCAAGTATTTGATTTGAAATGTGTGTGTATTAGGTATAGGTAGTAAATAATACTCGACAACAACAAAAAAACTCAAGAGACAAAGCCAGGAAGCAAAAGCCCCCCCTTCCCCCTCCTTTGGGAAACACGCGCGGGTGATTCTTTACAAAGGGAAAAAAAAAACGTCCCCTTTCATCCACTGCTGCGGCCAAACGCCCATCCCCCAGTTTTTCTCCCGGGTTCCAGCGAGGCCGCCTGTCTGTCTCTGCTCTACGCACCTCTCTCTAAACAGTAACGTTTCTCCTTCCTTCCCTTTTGCTGCTGAGGAACCAACCGCGTCCCCCCCGTCTATGTCTGCTCATCTCTGGGCATATCGGCATCATAAAAAAAGGGTGACATTAAAAATGAACAACAAAACAGGACGTGAAGATGGAAATCCAGGATGCAGATAAGAATGATGATGATGTTGGTGATAAACAACCACCGCTTCGTGTCGTCAAGCAATGTTCCTTGTTCGTCGCCGTCCACACATGAACACGTTTCGTATCGTTGGGATATCCGAGAGGAATGAAGAGATTCGGCAGCCGACGAGAGGATGGAGAACAAGGTGTGACGGGTGCTTGGCAAGGGGGGTGTGGTGACAGAAGGCGCAGGAGCGCATTGGGACACTGGCTTCGATGCCCACACAGCCCTCTTTGCCTGCCCGTCATACACCGTTGTCTGTTATCCATGTCTGCTGTGTTGTGAATTGAGTCTCTCTCCAATTTTCCCAGTCAAGGCTATGAGAACACACGAAAACGAAGGCGATGTTGATGTGAGGAGTGGAAAAAGGTTGATTGAACTTGACGAACGGAGGATGGGAAGATTGGTGGGTGTGGAAGAGGGCTGCCCCGTTTACAGAGCGAAGACGGCGACGGCACCGGCGATGAGGGCCAGGGAGCCGGCGAGGGCGGCCTGCTTCTCGGCGCCGGCGACGACGACGTGTGTGGGGCAGGGGGCGCCGCCGCACTCGGTGCCGTTGCCAGCACCGCCAGAGCCGCCGGGGGTGCCGGGGGTACCGGGAGTGCCAGGAGTGCCGGGAGTGCCCGGGGTGCCAGGGGAACCGGGAGTGCCGTTTCCGCCGTTGCCTCCATTGCCGCCGTTTCCGCCGTTGCCTCCATTGCCGCCGTTTCCGCCGTTGCCTCCATTGCCGCCGTTGCCGCCGTTGCCTCCGTTTCCGCCGTTGCCTCCATTTCCACCGTTGCCGCCGTTGCCAGCATCACCGCCCTCGCCACCGGGGGTGGCGGGGGTGCCGGGAGTGCTGGGAGTGCCAGGCGTACCGGGAACGGCAGGAGCGCTGGGAGCAGGGCCGGGGGCGCCAGACTGGCCGGGAACCTGGGGAGGAACCGCGGGGCCAGTAGGCGCGGGGCCCGGGCAGGGGCTGCCGCCGCACTCGGTGCCGGGGACGCCGGTCTCGACGGGGGGAGCGGGGGCGGGAGGGACGACGCCGGTGGGGTAGTAGCCGTGGTCGTAGTTGGTGGTCTAGCAAGCCAGAGTTTGTAAGTCATTGAAAACAGGCGAAGAAGTAAAGGGAAGAGAAAGACTCACGTAGATCTCGGTGCAGGGGCAGTCGGGGATCTTGAAGGTGGTGGGCTTGTCGATCTTGTAGGTGCGGTTGTTGAAGTACAGGGTGGTGGGCTCGGGGCACCAGGTCTCGACCTGCTGGTGGACGCGGGTCAGGGTGACGATGGTGCCGTTGACGATGGCGAGGCTGCCGTCCTTGTGCTTGAAGGGGAGGTGGTTGGGCTTGGCGGCGGCCGTGGCGGCGAGGGCGCCGATGGTGACGAGGACGGATTGGATCTGCATTTTGATTGATGAACCTGTTGTTGTCTGTTTAAATCTCGTTTTCTCGATGACGATGCCAAATGAGTGGACGGAAAAGGCGAGGCAAATGAGTGTGAGAGTCTGTCGAGCTTGTGTGAGGTGGTGAGTGGACGACGATAAGATTATAAGACTCTTGTAAGGAGATGTGTGTGAGTTGCGCCTTGCGGGTTGCAGTTGGTTTTGAGTGAGTGTGGTTGGTTTATTAAGTGAGTGACTAGGGCCAGATGGAAACCAGAAAAGCAAAAAGGAGGGAGGGGGAGGGAAAACGAGGACAGACAAACGAAAGCCTGTGGTTGTCGACTGTTGGTGAGTGTGTGTGAGATGAAGAGGACAGAACATCGTCAAGCTGAAGAGTCGGCCTCTCTTTATGCTGCCTCTCCCTCACACGCCTTGGCAGGCTTCCAACCACGTTCAGGGGGGCGCCTTGACCGACGAGCTCGAGCGATGAGAGACACTGAGGAACAGAACGAGATTAGAACGATGCCCGACCTACACTGAGACAGAAGCCTTCCATCCAATGGGGTCCCGCGAGATGACGGGCCGGAATGTCGGTGGACCTCCCGGGTCCCGTGTTTGTTGTGGCCGCCGCGGCGCCAAGAATGTGAGAACCGGCCGCCGGAAATGTGGCGCATTCCAGACGTCAGGGGCAAGAGGGCCGCCGGTGAGACGTTTTAACCATAACGGCATCAAAGTAAACAAACGGTCATGCCTTTCCCGATTCGAGGCTCTTCGCAGCTCATCAAACGCACATTCCCAAGGGACCGGTTTTGAATACCACTTTCATCTGCTTTCTCTCATTCAGGGTATGTCGAAGAGTTGAGCGGCTTTCCCCGACCCGGGTCGGGAAGCGCTGAGATATGTACAGTTGAGTCAGGCCGCTCGACGACCGCTCCTCCTCCCTTATTTTGCTTTTCCCCTTTGGTTTGTCCGTCCCACAGCAGCCGCTCACTTTTTCTCTCATCGTTCTCTTCTCGTCATGTTCCCACGTGTTTGTCACATCCCGGCGTGCCAACCGAGGGCATCCGGGCGGGCCTTTCGCCTCGTCCTCCACTCTCACGCCAACAATAATCGTTCGTTGGTCGCCTGTAGCTTCGTCTCGCGGATCGTGGTCGAGATTCGTGCTTCCATGCCGTCCTTCTATGATCATCCGCCCCGCCAGCCAGCTATGATTCAAGACAAGATGAAAAAAAATTGAAAGAAAAAAAATTGGTAACAAAAGTGAAATCCGCATGTGATGATGATGACGTGATCATGTTCCGCGGAATCAGTTTCGCCGACTCATGGGGTCTCTCCTTCTAAGAATATTGTCCGTCCCCAACGCCGTCATTTCCAAAAGAATCCAGATGGCAGAAGATCGGCCCTGCTCGGGCCTCTCCGAGAAAAGCAAAAGATCCTGCCCACCGCCTGGTAATGAATCAAAGACCACCATGTATGTATGCACAAGATTATGGTTTGTGGGTAAAGTGCCGTAAATGCCGTCGGGGGGGCCTGCGCAACCAGCATCGACGAGGCGAGATTCTAAGCGTGCAAATCATTCGAATCGCAATGCGAGATGTGCAGAAAATACCGCCGTCACTCAGTCGGTTCGTTGCGGTGTAGGCCGTCACTGACAGTCCGGAACATGGTTTATTTGCGGTTCGATCGGCTCGTGCTGCGTTCTACACCACGGCCGCCGACTGAGTCAAAGTCGTAGTTCTTCAGAGTGTGCTCGTATTTGGGGCTCCTCAGGAATTTGGGCACCGAGTCCTGTAACAAAGTGGGGTTAGTCATCGGGCCAAACATGCCGGGTTGAGTTGTGAAAGGAATAAACTTACGCTAGCCATCAACTTGAAAACAGCATTTTGCGCATCCTCAAACAGGGACATGACTTCTTGCAGAGTATCAATCATGGCGACGTCTTGGCCAACGGCCTTGGTCATGCGAGTGGCCAGGTTGTTGCGAAGTTGATGATCAATGTTCAACTCGCAGGGAGATCCGGGGGCGAGGAATGCATTATAAATCCCATAGGCCTGCGCCATGATCTCCTTGATGCCGTCCATCGAGTTCGCATTCGGGTTCTTCTGGGCGACCCTGATGGCTTGTCGGCAGCTGCGGACGAAGTCGTCGACGTCCAGGTAGAAAGACAGGTTCTCCTCGCAGTGCGTTTCTCTCAGATTTTCCCTGAACAGCAGACGCAGGGCAGCGTCGTTGAGGATCTTGTCCAATCTCTGGGTGTTGGAGTCTCTCGCAATGACGTTGCGAGAAGAAGCCGGCGTGGCGGCTTCGCTCTCCGATGTCCGTCCTCTCACGCCGATACCGTTAATGAGATCCTTGCCCTTAGCCGTCAATTGGTAGACGGAGTGCTTGGTGGGTTGGAACAGGTTGTTGCTCGGGTACTGTGCCATGTGTGCCCGATCCTGTACCACGGGTTCAATGAGGTCGTACTCCACGAACAAAGACGCAATGTCATACGTCTCCCGGCGGTCCACGGTTGTACAGCAGTCCATCAGCCAGTCAGTGGCAGCCTTGCCGGTGAAGGTGTCCTTGTATGTCTTGCCGTTGACCTTGCGCTCGCTAGCCATCTTGACACCGGTAAGACCATCCTTGTAATCGCTCAAAGAGTCAGAGTCGGCTGAGCTGACGCTTGACTTGACGTTGGGGCCGTGTGCGCCGATAAATCTCCTGAAGATGACCTCGATGGTGCCACGGTCTGTAATGAGCTTGTCAGTCTGGCCGTCCCTCTCGAGAATGACCAATTGCGATAGCGTGGCGCCGACCAGGTCGGAAATGGACTTTTGCTGGATGCCGTTGCGGGAGCAGAAGCGGTCGAGCACGGTGACGCCCTTGGGAGTCAATTGCCACACGGAGCCCTTCATGTTGTACACCTGCTGGTACTTTCCGTCGGCCGACTCGATGAATCTCGCCTCGAGGAACTTTTGGCAAATGGAGCGGGCCATGTCCTTGGCCATGGAGAAGGTCGTTGTTGTCGTGGTCGTCACTATCCTGGAGGGGTCCTTGGGGTCGGGCATTCTGTTGGATTGGGAGAACTTGAGGGAACCCAGGTTGTTGATCGCATCTTCGGACAGAAAGGTGTTTTCCACTCTCGTCAATCGTACTCGGTGGGCGGACAAAGGCAAGAGGCTGACAATCAGGGTCGAGAAGAGATCCTTGAAGTCCTGCAGATTGCGTGTATTAGCGCAACGATTGATGCAGGGCCCGTGGGCGGGGCAGAAGCGCGGGTGGTGATCAGGCTTGGGAGGAGGGGTTCCGCAGGGAATGCGTCCGGGTGAGTAACTAACCTTTGTGAATGGGCGGTCATCGTCCGTCATGCGGAGGAGCCGCGACGATGTTTGATGCATCTTGCTCTCGATATTCGGCAGCCGAATGGGCAGAGGCCTGTTGGGGTCGGTTTCGCTGTAGGGTTGAGAGGGTGGATCCTGGACCAGCGACAACTGGCTTGGATACTTGCCCTCTGGGTGGTTGAGAGTGCTGGTCGACGACGACGAGTAGTTGGAGGGACTCCTGTATCGTGGGTATTTGTCTGTCGGGCCAATACTGGCAGCGTCGGAAGCCGAGTCGGGGGTGAAAGAGGCCCTGCCTAATGCGGAACTGGAGGCGCGCTGGCGTACAGACTGGTCTGAGGAGAAGGTCGCGAGAGCGGATTGGGTCTTGTCAAAGGCTGCAGCAGCGAAGCCAAACAGACCGCCAGAACGTTGCAGCTTTTGCAAAGAACTGATTGATGGCGAGTGGTGGTGAGAACGGTAATGCGGGCGATTAACCGAAGAGACGGGGGCAGCGCGGTAGGGATCGGTCGATGATGATGTAGTGTTGGTGTTGGTGGAGGTGGTGGAGGAGGTGGTGGTAGCGGCAGCAGCAGCAGCAGTGGCAGCAGCAGATGATTGAGGAGTAGTAGTAGTAGTGTTGGTAGTGGTGGTGGTAGGGTTGGGGTTGGCGCTGGTGGTGGTGGTGTGTGAACGAGGTGGCAGGTTGGCCTCGTTAGACTGTGGCTCGTGGTTCGGAGGTCGGGAAGTCTTGGAGACAGCGGCCATCTAATGGGAAAAGGAGGGTTAGAAAAAGCGCGGACGGCGTGACGGGCGTTCAAATAAAAGGAAGGCGCAAGAAGGAAAAAAAAAAGGAAGAGAAAGCGGGCTTGGTGAGGCAGGGCGCGGAGGAGGAGAGGAGGTGTGTGGTGTCTGGTGGTGGTAATGGTGGAGGAGAAGGAGAATAAGGGACATGGGGAGTCGAATGGAGCACTAAGGTGAGGTGTATGGCATGGTAAAGCGAGCAAAGTACAGTACAGAGTACACAGGCCTCAAGGGGCTGATGTACATGTAGACGGCGGAACCCTGCAAGTAGACAATACAAGGGGGGGAGGGGGGCTAGTGGGAGTGGAAGTGGGAGGAGTGAGAGACGAGGTACCCTGGGTACAAGGAGACAGCCAGAGAGAGGGAGAGAGAGAGAGAGAGGAGAAGGCAGAGAGAGAGATGAGAGGACACCACTGGACTTGGGCCTGGACACACCACACACACCCCCATACTGGACGCTCTCACACGCACACACACACACACACACACACACACTCATAGACACACACGCACACACACCTCTTTCTCTGAACCACTCTCGCTATCTCTCACACACTCTCCCTCTGTGAGAGGCCGCAAGTCGAATGCCCTGGACGACGCTCCACGCTACGGCCGGCGAACGACGGCCGGGTCGGGTGGGATGCAGACCAGTTGGTGTCGGTGTTGAAATTGGTGCCGGTACTTCAGGCACGGCTCAAAGGAAACCAGGGGGTTGTGATATATGGGGATATGTGTGCGCGCGCGCGTGTGTGTGTACATGGAAACGACTAAGACGGGATTGGGGCAGTGACGACAGACAGATAGGGGAGGGTAAGGTGAGGTAAGGCAGGTAGGCAAAGACGTATGTAGGTAATCAGAAAAGCCTCTGTCACATAGGCAGGTATGTGCAGAGTAAGGTAGGTAGGTAGGTACGGATACAACAGATGGCCTGAGGTAAGACGGGCAGGGGACTCACTGGTGCTGATGGTGATCTGACTGATACCGCTGACCAGTCCAGGGCTCGACTGTCCGTGAACGACCTTGCCGGGCTGGACGATGCTCAAACTGCCCCGGGAAGCATAGGGCAGACGGTTGTGACAGGGCTCGACGGAAATAACAGCCGTAAGATTATGTATGGTATTAACGGCAAGGTGTGGAAATGCGAGGCCAGAATAAGATGACGGCGATCGTGCTTCTCTGGTACGGGATGCGCCTCCTCCACGAGCCGGGGGAGAGAGATTTGAAGACGAGGGTACTCTGTACGGCAGCTAGGTAAGGTACCGTACGGCCACGCAGGACTCGACAGCGATGCGCAGGATGAGGATCCGAGGAAATCGTCTTCCTGGGTACGCCTCGAGGGGAGAGCGGCAGATGTGCGGACTAGAAATCTGGGCTTGGACTGAATCGGTTTGGGCTGGGCTGGTGTGGACTGGACTCTGCTTGTCTGGAAACTGGCTGTTCCGTCCGTGAGAGTGAGAGAGGAGGTTGATGACTGGGTTAGATGTGATTTTGGGGCTTGAGTTAGACTGGATTCAAGTGCCTGGGAAGTGGATTGGAAGGGGAAAAGAAGCAGCCTAACGAGCACCGTCAGTTCGGTAGTCAGGGCGCAGTCGTTGCCGTCGTCGTTGTCGAGTCGAGTAACGACGTCGTCAGGGACAGAAGGTAAGGGTCAGGTAAGGTAGGCGAGCTAGCAAGCAAGAAAGCAAAGCGGAAGCCAGGCGGAATAGCAAGTAGGAAAGACTTGTTGAAAGTTGGACTTGAACATGGACAGACAGACCACGAACAACGACGGTGTCGGTAGAAGTTGACCAGCAGAAGCAAGCCAAAGAAAGACCACGGCCAAATCACCGCTCGACAAGACAGGGGCAGGGGCAATCCGACTTTTTTAGGGGAGACCTTGGACGGGAGCCAGACTGCGAAAGACTGGAAGCAGGACTGGCACATTCGCGGAGCAGATGTGAATGGCGATGGATCCCAGGTTTTGCAGAGAAAACTGCCACCTGCCGTTGAACATCCTGGTCCGCCCCGGTTGAGGATCCACCGTCGTCCCCGCTGATGGCGGCCCTTTGCAGTTGCGGCCCCCCCCTTTCAGTGTCCAGAGTGCCTCCTCCATCCCCCCCTCCAGTGTCCCCTCCCTGGCCCTTGAGGTCGGGCAGTCTTCAATGAGCATTTCTTCCTTCTCCCCTCAGTACCACACTCCACCGTACCGCTGGTTGGTTCCACCGAGGGGGCCATTGGCACCTCACCACGACCTCACCCCCCCTTCAGCGGGCCAGGGCACATGGGCAGCCATGGAATCAACCGCTACACTCCATTATTGTCTGGCATGTAAGGCAAGGCAAGGTGGTGGTACGGAAGAAGGTACTCCAGCCATGCAGGAGCCTACGCTACTACGCCAAGTACCTTTCTGGCCATGCATTACCCTTTTACTTTCCGCAGTGCCATGTGCCGCCCTGCCTCCCATTCCATCATATCCTCAATCACACCTCACCTCACCTTACCCCAGCACGCCTTATACCACACCACATACCCTGCTTGCTCTATGCCTTGCCCTCCCGTAACGCCGTAGTCTCTTCCGTAAGGTACTACTATCACACAGTAAGTTCCTCTGGAATTACAGAGACTACCGGACTCTGTAGTGGACAGTAAGGTACACACGATAGCCTGATGCCCTTCACTGAGAATGCCTGCTGCCCCCCGTGTGTACCACCCATCGCCATGCCCCCATGCCCTGCGCGGGCCTAGATCAACCCATCCAACCCCCTCCCACTCATGTACGGTGCCCCAAAGGGAAGAGAAGACGTGAGATGCGGTGTGCTGACGAGGAGAGAACGACGGTCTGGGCAATCCTGACCGTTAGACCTTAGGTAAGGAGGCGTCTGCACCGTGGATGAAGGGACCGGAACGAATTGTCATGTGGTTCTCCCCCTCCCTGAAGCCTGAAGCGGGATTGAAGTGGGTAGGGGGAGAGGCCGAGGCCAAGGAGCTGCAGCTGTTCCCTCTGCTGTCTCAACGACACGACGTTACGTACAGCATGGCCCCCCATCTGCCCTGAAAGAACGGGCAGAATAGATGGAAGAAGAAAACTCTGACGTTTGATCAAATTGCTGCGTGGTAACGGCCCCCAAATGGGACCAGAAGGGGCCGAGATGGGGGAACGGTGCCTCCGAATAGACGAACAAGAAAAAAATTCTATCGTTCGTGCTGCCGGTTGACATGAATGATTGAATGACTGACTGCCGCAAGTCGTAGCACGGAACGTGGTGCTTAGCCCCAAACCATGACGGAAATAAGATCCATCAGCAATTATCAAGACAAGCAAGTCCGGAGTAGCCTGGGCCCTTGTTGCACGCCGGTTCGCTTCGGGAAGCGTCTTTCGGGACTTTCTCCGGCGGGCTCACGTTTGCCTGCGGATATTGGGCTTCGTTATTTTTTTTTCTTCAACCCGCCGCACATTCAAACCATGACAATGTAGTTTGGCACACACACACACACACACACACACACACACACCTCAAGGCTCAGACCTATCACGCAGCCCAACATTACCCGTCCCTTCGGATATGGGGGATTACATCACACGGAAAGAAAGTCAATAACATTGGCCGGGTGCCTGAACCAAACCAAACGAGTCGTATGAACCATGTCAGGTCGCCGTTCTCTCGGCCTTTCTTTGTCCAGACTCCAGGGCGGCAATGCTGTAGCAGCAGAGGCAGAGGCAGAAACAGTCCGGCCACCACACACCTCGCGCCTCGCACATTTCACCTCCGGACGATGTCGCCCCTTGGACGAGGTTTCGTCCACGGCTGGGTGCCGTTTGATCGGATGCTGTGGGCAGAACATCTGCCATGTCATCACCCATAGTTGCAGGCAAAAAAGGCAATATATCCTCGTCATGCGGCCGTTCCAGCCCAACTAGTTGGGGCAGAAACTCTGCAGCAGAGAAGAGAGGTAGGCACGTCGCTGCGAGATGTTTCGTACGAGACGAAAGTCCGCCATTTCCGTACAAAGACAATACGGGTGTTGTATGGGCATTGCAACAAAGAAAGCAACCAGAAGCGATGGGGTTGAGGCACGTGTATGAAGGTTGCCGTTCGAGTACGGTAGCTGCTGGTGGCTTGAGCAAATGTAAAGAAAGACCTCTGTCTCTATTTTGAGCCTCTCTAGTTGTGGGCCGACAACCTGGACCAAAACGCGGCATATGTACGCATGTGTACGGATTCAAGGTCGGCGATATCACAGCTGCAACCCATGCATTCAAGTATGAGCCATTCATCAGCATGAGCAGTTTAGACGTCGTGGTGATACAACCGCATGCATTCGACTGCATGTGCATGTCGTCCGTGGCTCACACGCCTTAGTATTACAGGGGCACGTGCCGGGACAAACAATCGTCTTCTGGTTATCTACTCGTGTGTACACATATGAGGGTATGATTTTACATTGATTCTGATGTCAGAGGCCGGCCGGGGGGCACCTCGGGGTTTGATGGAGATCGGAAGCGGGCAACAAGATGGATGGATGGAAGACAGGACAGCCAGATACTGCGCAGTAGATGGTGGGGGGACGGGGAGGACGGATGTTAGCACATCACAGACGGGCGAGCAGAAAAGAAGTTGGAGGGTATATACGGTAGGTAAGTACGGCGTCCGCATCAGGGGGACGATGGCGTAAGGGAGTGTACCCCGACTTGGGGCAGACAGAATAAGAATAGCTCGACACTCTCGCCATCTGATATTGGTATGCGCAACTCTGTTCTCCCACCTCACTGGAAAGACGGGAACACCAGGGCTTAGGAACGGTGTCAAAGCACCGAGGGGAAAGAGGGGAGGGGCCTAGGCCTAGGTAGGCACCGCACCGGCACCGGCTACGCAGCAACTACCAGCAACTACTCGCAGCCCGCCCTGAAGCTTGAGGTGTTGAGTCTTTGAGCGGCAATTAACCAACCCAACACACAAAGTAGAGAGACGCTAGAGAAACAAGAACGTGGGGTTTTGGATTGTTAGGAGTTGTGGTGGGGCGTAGCAAGTCGGGCAAAATTGCAGTCAAGACACTGGGTAGGTTGGTGAGTTGACTATGCGTTGTGGGGTTTAGGAGACTGAGAAGGTACGGATACAGTGCCTTAGCATAGGAAGTGCGAGTGAGTAACAAGGCAGAGACAGTTGTTACGGCGTAGGGCAGTAGAGTAGAGACTGGCGGCAATGATGTTGTTTATCGAAGAATTGCAAGTCTAGTGTTGAAAATACTGCGCATGGTAGTCTGTGGACTAGGGAGGTGTCGGGCGGGTATTCCCAGCTTCGGTTGCCAGGGGTTGAAGGGTCTGAAAAGGTTTTGAAAAGGCGGTGATGTTTACCACGCCCACTTGGTCGCTGGGAACTGGAGGGTTGGTCGAGGAGAGGGGAGTCGGGGCGGAGAGGTTGCTGACGACGTTTATCGTGAGGGTTCAGATATGGTGTAGGCTGTAGTGCAATTGGACGGTCTGGTGGTGATAAAGTGGGCAGCAGTGGATGTGAGCGAGAGTCGGTGGCCCGTACCTCGACTTTGAGCGGCTGGGTGAGTCGAGACAGGCCAAGTATCTCCTGCCGTGGAGGGCTTGTACTGTACGTACCGGCTACCTTTGTGTGCTCACATTCGGGACAAGTGACAGAGGCGTCCGCAAGACAGCAATCGGGTGGCTCCATCTCATGGCTTCCATGTGTCGCCGGGTACATCAGGCAGGTACCCAGCGAGGTGGACCAATGAGGGACGCGATGTGTGTGGGTGCGGTGGAGATGACGAGGGTGGAAGGAGGTGCCTACGAGATGGGGGCAGATGGCCGCAGATGCCATGCCTCGGGGAGAAAGTGATAAGGCGGTGGAGGGAGGGAGGGAAGGAAGGAAGGAAGTAGTGAGGTAAGGCGAGGAACGTACCTTTTCGACAGCTCCCGTCCTGCAGTGCCTGCCCTTATTACCGTACGGATACCGTGCCTTACCTATCTACCTTACCAATGGAAGGGAGGCACTTACCTGTAATGCTTCTCGCTGGGCAGTCTGCGCCGACCGCCGAACACCGCGCCGGCTGTGTAAGGGTACCGTTCACTCGGTGTTCACTTACCTAAATACCTGGATCATAATTCTCCATGGGCGACGGATAGCGCTCGTGAAAAGACAACCCGACTTTCTCGCATTTTGCTGCCTGAGTGTGCTAAGCAAAGGCCTAGCGACCAATGAGGCATGGAGCGGGTACCGCTCCTGGAAGTCTCACCACAGGCCGACAGATCGGCGCGTGGCCTCAGGGATTCCTCCCACCCAGCCAAGCTGTTTTGGGGCCGCAACTTCCCTGCAAGCCACGCAGTGGATCCCGGTGGGTCTCCGTCTTTCTTTGGCGGCGTCACGTTGCTGCCACGCAGACAAACCCCTGTCCCCGTCCTGCTGTCTGTCGCCCCCCTCATTTCCCGCCCAATTTTTTTTGCTTCTTTTTTTTTTCCCCCTTCGATCCCGGTCTCCAGCCGCTGCTTCTGCCGTCTGTCTGTCTATCTGCCTGCCTGCCTTCCGTCGCCGATGAGGGACAACGGTGCGTTGCGTTGCAGTGCGTTGATGACTGTTCCTGCTACCGTCCAAACCTAAGGCACGGGGATACCTTACGTGATTGCATCGCATCGCATCGCATCACATCGCCTTCTTGCTCATTACGGTTGAACATGCTCCCGCCGTGCTGCTCGCTGCCCACTGACTGACTGATCGTTTCCATGCAGGCCACCATCCATCCATCCATCCAACCCGGAAATCCCAAAGGATCACCCACACCACCCACCTCGAATCCAACTCAACTCAACCAAAACTCAACTTGCTAACCCGGCCAGCCCAACACATCCCGTTTCAATTCGCACGTTGGGCTAGCCTCGCTCCACGCACCACTCGGCACCCGAGCCGACAGTGTTTACAGCTGGTCCCTACGGCGCGGCACTGTACCACCATCTTCTCGTCCAGCCCTCCTCGCGCGGCTGCTCTGGGGATTGACTTTGGCCGCCTCGCCCCCGGCGCCAGACACGCTGCCCGCTGTCCTATCCGCTGCACCGCACCACTATTGCCATTCTGTACTGCGCTGCGCTGAGCAAAGTACACTTCCGCCTCCGCTACAGACGACCTACTACCATCCAGCAAGCACCGTCACCGTCTGACATAGACCCTCAGAGTCATAAGGTTTTGCACGCCGCCCCCTCCCACCCCATTCGTCCACTCTTTCAACGTGCCGGCCTTCCCTCCGACGGCGATTAAAGAAGCCTGAAACATGACGACGGCAATCGAAAAGTCCCAGATCGCGGAAGGGAAAACGTAAAATCCCAGAGAAGCCATGCTTTTGTCGGCAGTCCCATCGGCATTCCACGACGGAAACGGCATTCTCTATTGCCTTCTGCTCAACTACATACAGACAGCACTCTGCAATGTCAACACAAAGCACGGATACCGATCCAGACTACCTGGCGATGTCGAGGACTTCGGGTCTCAACACCTGCCTGACCTGACCTCAACCAGGAGGACACCTTGGAGCCAGACACGCAGGAAGACGCGGAATGATGGTGAAACCCTCAGCCTGCGTGCCGTGACTTTCAACGTCGCTACCGATGCTTGGCTTGACGGGTGTGAGCCAAAGGTAGCTGCTCCCAAGAGACGTCGCTCTCGGAGTCACCGTGATGACTGAGGAGCTCCTGGATCATGGATGGGCCGCCAGACTCGTCTTCCGTGGACCGTGGACCTTGAGCCGTGGACCGTGAGCTCGCTATTTCCGAACGACACGCTGTGGTCCCTTGGTCCCGGACGCCGATCTTTACCCCCTTGGCACTCTGAGCCTTGTCGCCGCCCCCCAAAACGCCCACTTGGACGCCGTTGCCAGCCAGGGCCGCGACTCAACTGCCTAACAAAGCATCGCCTGAAGCGCTAGTCCATCGTCTGCCCGCTCAATAGCCCAGCATCGCATCTCAGAAATTGCCAAGGTTCCAGGTATGCGCCAAATCAACGTGCGCAGACAACGTGGAACCCCAACTTCTGCACCTCTCTCACCACGCTACACTGCAGGCCTGCCATGCACTACCGACGAAAGCCCCAAGGAGCTTCAGCCTGCCGTGTCCACCGTGTTAGGGGTTTAGGGGCCAATCGAGCTTGCTCATAGGTGCCTTAGTGTGCCTGTCGCCGCTCGCTACCTAGCTGTGTGGTTAGTGGCTGGTTGCTAATGCCCTCCCCTCCCGTCGTCTCGCTGCCGTCGGACGAGGCTGAAAAGTTTTGATGCAAAAAATCAGTCTCACTTCATGCGCAACGAGACAAGCCATTTGACCATCCGGCGTCACTGTGGGCGTGGACTGATGCAGACTATTCCTAGCTAAGGGCGTGCACACCGTGGCATCTCATTCCCTTCTCATCGTCTCGGCTGCAGCTACAAACGAGACGAACAAACGGCTTCTGTGTATCCGTACGGCGTGCGGTTAAAGAGACGCTCCACAGCTCAACACCGCCCGTTAATCATGGTGTTTCTGTGACGCCGGAGCTGGTGGATCAGAGGAGCCTTGCACCGCCTCTCGCCCACAGAACATCCCTACGACTGGACTTCTAGAAGCCCTCGTGGAAACACAAGCGAGGGAACACCCCGGGCTTGATTGCGGTTTTGGACAAGGCGGTCTGCGGCGAAACTTCGAGGTACAGCGCATAATACCGGCAACATCGTACAGCACGGGTGCAGTAGGGCACACAAGGAACCAAAAACACTTGCGAACAGCCAGTCACTCCATTGATGATGCCAGGCTAACCGACTGAAGCAAAGCTTGAAAAGCCCGGGAAGCCTGCTTCGGTTTCAAACGTCTGACGTTTCGCTGCCCGTCTTCCCGCATCTGCCCTCGATGTACGGCAGCAACCTTTAGTAATGATAGGTCAGCCATTGCTCGGCAGTCCTGGCACCAGTTGAACTCTACTGTCTGTCGAGTTGAGGATCAGATCAAACGAAAAATCCGCGGACGCCGGTCCCAAAAGCGCATTTCAGTTAATAGGCGAAGCACACATCAGATCGTTATCGGGTTTACTCAAACCGAAAAACACGCCGACAAGAAAAGCGCAACTGTGGTTGAGCAGCGAGAGGCTGTTCCCGTGATGCATACCGTGGTTGTGTTTCACACCTGCCGCGTCCAGCGAGCAAACGAGAGAGATATCCGGGAGCTTCCTGCGCAGCTTATCAAAATGTCCTATTTCAAAACCAACTGCGATACCGAACGACGCGCAACTCTGACGGGTCAGGTTCCAAAGTGAACGGCAGTTCACACCTGGGATGCTCCCTGAAACCAGCACATGGGATCAGTCACCTCCAACTGCCAAGCGCGGTACTATCTGGCGGCGCAAACCACTACTATGCAGTACGCAACATCTCGCAACTCCTCATTGTAACGGCTGGTCAGTTCAGTGGATACCGGCGATGCCCCAAACTGGATTGGTAGCCGAAAGCATAACTATGCGCGAGGGCAGCGATCAATGGTAGGGCTTTAACGGCTCTCGGTCCGTATTGCCATAGCAGTCTCGGCTACAATTCACGACGAAGGGGAGAAGACTTTAACGGTCAATACAGCGCCTACGATGATAAAGACGCAACATGTAGAGAAAGGGGATCGCTTGAAAGCTCGGATAGCGATCAGCAGCCAGCGACCAGGCGATGAAAACCCCGATACGAGCTCGGTGAAGGTTGCTCAGGCTAGCAAATTCACACCCACGTACGATATCACATCAGTCATCCGGGCGACATACACGTATTGCACGACAATGTTGCGACCTATCACTTGGATCGCCGCATTGCGAGCCCAATAGCGGAGACATGATCGAACGTGGTGGGAATGTGGCGGCGCTTCAACACGTGTCTTTTCATCTGGCGGGTAGTTAAACGCGTTTCGACTGATCTGAGACGGCTGATCCATCGACGAGCTGAAATTACGTGACAGGATCAAAGACATGGCTGATCGTTCGTGGGGACGATGCCAAGGGGTCTTGTTGAGGCTATGCATGCAACCATGCTGCGTTGGGCCTGGCTCGGTTCGAAGTTGCCTTCTGGAAGAATGAGGTCATGGCCCGAGTTGGTGCACTAGCGAATGCGGGCGTCAATCTCACCACAAACATTAATATCATTCGCTTAGCAGCGATGTGAACCCGTTTCTAAATTGCTGCCCGGCTGTCGGAACTGCGGCGTGGAATGGCCTACGGCCAGGCTTTCAGCGGTACGCACGTTCGGGTTACTCAGGGGAACGTTCGAGACCAGGGCCCTATATCTATCCGAAAAGGGCAAAGTGGAATCCCCCACACAGGAGTTGTGAGAGAGACACCCCACAGCATTTCAACTGGATGAGCGGCGGTGAGGTTGGAGGCGAAATACTTCGAGGAGCGTATACAGAGCGCAACAAATACCTCACGACCTAGCGGGCGCTACATTGCTCCGTCAAGCTGCAGGGTGTCAATAACTCGGTAAATACATCTGATGGGGAGTATACGGTTTTACCTACCACACACGACGCGGCTTGACTTGACAAGTAGACGGTGGTAAATCGATCTTGCAACGGAAGCCATTGGTGTAATCCCTGGCTAACCCCCGTTGTTTCCACGTGGATTTTCTCGTGAGGGGTTTCTTTTACGGATGGATACATGCGAGCGTTTGCTTCTTTTTCTGTTTCCGCCCGTCAACCCGAATCCGGGGTGGCCTCCGTCAGCCCGCAGCTACACGTGTTCGGCAAGGCTTGTTTCAAGCAATCGTTTCTTTTTCTTGCAAACGACTGCTTGAATTCAACTGTGCTGAGGGCTCCCTTGCCAGTGAAATGGACCGATTCTCGGTGTTGCGGACAGTTCGAAGTCCTAATGCTGCACAGCGAAGGCGCATGCTTGAATTTACCCGGATACGCCTCGCATTGATAAGGGCATCGCCAGTGATCCCGTTCAATATCACCTCAACCTCAGGCTGGGATGTCGCCAATTGAGAGAAAGAGGAGGTACCTGGATCGCGTGGTGTCTAGTCGTCGCCTATCGGAACCGTTATGCAACAGGTCCAACAACGCCGTGTAATGCACCAACAGACTGGCAGTGCCTGAAAGCTGCCCCTGGCTGCCGGCTGGCCGCTCATCTGACCGGCGTCAAGCAGTTCGTCCTATTGATGCTTAACCCTGGCTGGCCGCCCGCCGTTTTTATTGATAAGCGCTCCGCACCCTATGGCTTCAGCGGGCGCTTCTGGTCAACGTGCAGATGGCGCGGGGCATATATCGAATCACAATGACAGTCGCGAAGGCGCAGGCTAGAGGCACGGTTGCCAAGCTCTCATCAATACACCAGCGTTCAACGAGTGCCTCTAGGGCCTGCGGCATCACATCTTTGGCATGATCAGAGACTGTTGTACAGATACCCAGCAGCAACCGCACGGCACTGATTTCAGACTACTGGTCCCTGGCCTAAGCCGTGTTTGGCGACAATGGTGGAGATTGCCACGTGGGTTAGCAAGCCACACGGAAATTCGCACTCGACGCCAGGGGCCTGGTCTGAAGGATTTTGTGCGGTACGCTGGCACATGGGAGACTGGGCCCAAATTTGAAGTAGACGCCGCTTACGAGACAAACACCGACAGGGAACACCACTGACCGACTTGTCACCTGAGTCATCATAACCCCCGAGACCTGTCCAAAGAAGGGACACAGAGGCGCCTGTTGAGACGACAACTGCCCTGGGCTGGTTCATCGGCTTGAACCCATCGTCCATCACCGACCGATGAAGATGGGCGGTCGCTAGTTCGAAATCGCCAATCTCGCCGTGTTGCCACGAACTGACGGCTACGCCGATCAAGCGTGAAACCGCAAGAAACGCGGAACCAGCAGGGTGCGGTCCGGATACCGGCGTGGCTTTCACGCTTCGTATGCATGCTGTGGTGCTTAAATTACAGGTCGGCGGGATCAAGGGAAAAATCTCCAATGCCACATGGCAGGGCCGGGTATTCCCTTGCCGCCCTGCCATGCCTTTAGCTGAGATCGGTGAAGTCACCGCGTGCACAGGGGAGGACGAGAACACGCCTCAGGCGTACAACCCCCAGTGTACGCATATGCATTCGATACGGCAAAGCGGATATACAATGGAGGTGAAGCAAGCAAGCAAACAACCCGTTGGAGGCACCCGCCAACGACATGGCTCCGAGTGGCCGGGTCAAAGCGGTCAGCGATGAACCATCGCAGCCCAGGGCAACGCGGGTATGGGTGGGCAGGAAGCCCAGCACAAGATACCGACAGTATGTCACCAAAGGCGGGTTGCTGGTCGCCCGCTGGAGAATGGGCCAAGCTCCAAAAACTTTCATCCAGGTCGGCGGCTTCGGGGCCAATGGTGCGTATCGAACAAACGCAACGCATAACGAAGCGGTCATTTCAGACCAACCTTGGCCAGAGGTCTCGGGGAGAGCCCCCGAGACACATGAGAGCCAGTAACGAAGCGATGAAGAAACAAACTATAGCCGGCCAATCCCACTCGTTACTTGGTATAGAGTTAAAGTGTCTCCTGGCGCGGTGTGGACAACATTGAGCAAGATACTCCGCGGGAGCCACTCCTCAGCAATGATATGAAACTTTTCTTTGGCACTTCTCTTTCCAACCTGTTTCCAGGACCAGTCAACACCGCTTTTTTTCCCCATCCCGGCTCGTCACAACGTCGCGTGGCACATTTTTGACACCGGATCCAGAGCAACAGCATCCTTGGTCAAGCCTTGCCAGCCGATCCCTGAGCGCAAGGTACACAATACACACCGCAAAGTTTGTCTGTACGGAGCACTTTTACACGAAAGGGAGGATGAAGGCGGCTCTCCCGGTGGAGCATGGTCGATCGGCACCCCTCCGTCGTACGACACAGCGAGCGCTTCCTAGCTGTCTAGCCTCTAGGGCCGGGGCTGACAGGTCGATCGGACTGTGACCTCGTACAAGGTACTTAGCCATGTGTTGAATTGCGTACAGCTTGCCGGCCACGACGTGGGTCGCTCGCTCTCCTCTACGCCGCCCAGCTTCATTTCGAGGCGTTTGACCTAACGCCTGTATCCATGTCAAGTCACGATGCCTCTCGGGGCCAAATAAGACCGTTTCACACAGAATGCTCTCAAATTGGGTCGCGACGGGCTTGGTTTAATGATGGACCGTCTCGACCTGAACCAAGGCCGTTTTCAAGAACATCATGGGGGGTGGGCTTGGTTCTAGAATGCCCGTGGAAGGATGAGCTTAATAGGGGGCAGCCAAGGGAGCCTGAAAAGTCGTGTCTTTAGTTTTTTGGCGGCGCCAGGGGATCAATCACGACCACGCCTCTGACAGCTGGAGCTTTTTGCCCACCTTTAGTTGACAGCCCATCCTAGCCTGCGGTACATGAAGGTCATATTGGGTATCCGGTCTGAGAAGTACGGATGGCTGCTCATCAATGCTCAGCTCGGACAACGCGATAGCCAAACATTGCCAATTTACCAGCCATGGCAGTTGCTCCTCATCGGCGGTAGTGAATCAGCGAGCCATCATTTGCTGGTTATCCGCAGGACTACCGAATCAACGCGCCCGCTCGAATCCCCGTCAACCACGCAGGCGTCACCGCTCATGGCAAGTAGCGTGAGGAACGTTACACAAAAACCGACGTTCCGCAGTACTTATCTGACTTCAATGACTCTTCTCGCTTGGCGAACCAATTGCGCGCACATTATACAGCGCTGGTTGAGCTGCCATTCAATCTTCAAATCTGCCGTTCGGCATAGTGTCCCACATGGATACGGCGTGTTCAAGTAGAGTTGAATTGGGGTTGTAGGCGCGGAGTGACCTCAACCTCATCTTCCCTGCACGACGGGAGTCCGCAGTTTTCCGAATCCAGGACCTGGATGGTCTTGGATGCTGGGCAACCGCGGATGCAGCTGTGCTACTCTCTCGCGTGGCAAAACGCCTTTGTGAGACTATGCCCTCAGGCTTTGTGCGTTTTGTTTTACCCTGTCGGGGCTTGGCGAACTGCCGATACCTCTGTCTTGGGTCCATGTTTCTACCAAAGACACAATGGAGCTCCAAGCAGTGGCTGAACACCACGCGAACCCAAGTGCCACAACCGGACTGAGCCTGAGGTGCACAGCCGTTAGTAGCTACGGCAGAGAGTGGAGGGCAGCCATGTCTGCCAGCATATCCGTTCGTTTGGGTCTGGAACTGTCTATCATCAACTAATACACGGGTGTCATTTCCTACGGATTCCTGGATGAAGGCCCTGTACCTGAAGGAGGTATTTTACCCCCGTCTGTCGGGGTTCAGATTCAACGAATGTCATCTAGCGATGGCGCGGTCGAGACTAGCCGCTGCACGCACCCTTCCGCCTGTCAACTAAGTCTCGTCCCAAGACTAGAGGCAGAAGTTGTCCTGGCCGCATAGCCTCGGCTACCGCAAGTCGATGCGTGCCTAGCCGCATAGTTTGCTGCTAAAGATTGCAAATGGCCTGATTATCTGACCCCCATTCCCATACAGACGTATATGCTGGATGCTGGTATGCAGGCGAGCTTGTCGCACTTGCTGGCTGCTGTACGAACGGTGAGGCAAAGTTGAGACGAGAAGTAACGACTTTGAGGCTTGAAGCTGGAGGGCATGATCAGAGCAAGTACGATATGGCTATGGTTCCCGAATCTTCGACGACGAAGTGGCTGAACAGCTGCAAGATGTCAATTCACTGCTTGATCAGCGATGACGAGCAAACGGAAGCAAGGAGACGCCCCGGAGAAAAGAGCAATGCGCAACGGCCTGCACCAGCACGCTCTCGCCCATCTCGTGGCCCGTGACCGCCCTTTTGCTCTCGGCCAGGGACCAGCATCGCCCGCAGGTGATCTCCATCATCTTCAAGTCCGGCAGTTGCAGATGGCAGTGGGTTACAGCGTCTCGGCAGGCCGTCGAACGGAGCACTGCATGCCTTAGCGGCTCGTCGGCCATCGTCCGGAACCCTACCTGCACGGCACATCACGAGTTCGCATCTGCTGCTGATAGTGTCACGAACGCTGACGTCGTTGCAAGAAGGGGTAACTAACCAGCAATCCCGTGTTCTTATCTGAATTCTAACCAGATCTGATGGACAGCTGCCGTCAGAAACAGAGCCCCAAAGTCACAGCCCGATCTAGCTGAGCCAACGGTCGATGGTTTCCAAAGGACCTATATCGGGATTGTCTTGAGTTCTGACGATGACGGAGCTATGATGGCACAATCCCTCTTTTGCCGACGCCAATGACTCGAGTCGTGGCGAAATAGGTCCTTCGGGGCATTGCTTGACCGACCATGCTAGATTACACATTACGAAACCGACGGGCACGATAGGAATTGGCATCTTCAACACGGCCGGTCATTCCTCCACAACGGCCGGCGCCGATTTCCCCAGGGGACCCGCCGCGCCAATCTCGTCTCTCCGATACCAGCGCGAGAAACTCGAGACGACGGCGCGCACTAGAATTTTCCGTTTCCGATCACTTGGGTCCCGCAAGCCGACTTCTCATTCGCCTAGAATACGATATCCCGCCGCTCGTTCGGACTCTCTTATGCGGTAAGCAGGACAGACTTGCACGCAAACACACAGGCACATACACATGCACACACACAGACGGTGAGGGTAGTGAGGGCACCTTCACGCTCCCGCAAGACGCGGTCGAGAAACAGCAAACCAAACTCTGAATGGCATCATTGCCGATAGCTGTACGACTGTGTTTTAGGGGCCTCGGACGCGTGGGTGCAACTTGGACTTTCCTTTGGTTTACGGGTACTGATGGACCGGCAACCTCCTCGCACGCTGGCAACCTCCTCAATGTACGAGCAGACCGCAAGAAACAAATTCCCGCCTCAGACCCATGGGCCAAGGCATGCGAGGGCGAAGCTTGAGCCAAGACCCCAAAGTCAATCTGGGTTTCGTTAAAGGGGTGGTGGGATGGAGGGCGATGAAATGGCTCCGTGCACATGACGACCGCGGGTTGCCCGCGCCGTGAGGCTCTTGTGACGGACACCTCGCCGGCTGCCACGGATGTCGGGAGCTTCGGTGCGTGACAGCTGTCCATCCTCCCATCTCTTCCGGAACAACTCACCATTTTGACCAAATGATCACCGTCGCCGGTCAACGATTGACTCCGGAACCCCCGTTGATTGTTGAACGCGCAAGCGCGAGATTCGTCGTGCTCCTTTATCCTGCTCCGATGACCCCGGAATGAATACATTCTGCCCTGAGCGTCTGTCGTCATACCTGCCGCCGAGTCAGGGCGTCTCCAGCCAGTTGATACACACCAAATCAACCCCCTCTTCCTCTCGACGCCCAACGGATGCTGATGACGACCTTACGGTCGGAAGGTCAGAAGAGAGAGAGACGAACAACTCAACGCCCACCATGAGCTCCTCGAAAACCCTCACGCCGCCGCTCGACGAAGGCTCGCCGCAGCTCAAGTTCTATAGAATGGAGCGTCCGACGGGACAGCTCTTCGAGCTCAAGGAGATGCAGAAGCAGCAGCTGACGGGACTCGACGAGGCGGACGAGGTCCCTCCACCCCCTGGCCCCCCTCCAATGGCTCCTCCCCCTCCTCCCCCTCCCCCGCCCCCTTTTGAGAGCGCTGAGCGCGGGCTGCGAGAATTCAACTACAACGGACGAGACATCAAACCCCGCAACAGCGAACGCAGCTCGGGCGCCCTCGGCCGGCATCGTGTTAGCTCCTACTCTATCTACTCCGACTATTCGTCTCATCCCTCTTCGGACGATGGTCGCCGTGGTGACGATAGAGAACGTCGTGATGCCGTGAACACGGGCGGCGGTGGTGGGGGCGGAGGGAGTGTGCCGCAGGTCCAACATGTCGAGCATCCGCCAAGACGGAATCTGAGTATGAGGGCTGCGCCGCCGACGCATTCGAGAAGCACTTCCGGTAACAGTCGCAGCAGCGGCCGGGGTGGCGGCTTGGTCGTCTCGCAGCCGCCGCCGACCTATGCGCCCTCCCGGGAGTTGTACAATCGTGTGCGATTCGCAGAACAGGAGCGCATCCGCCGGGAGGAGTCGAGGGCACCGGGGCCGCGGCGCATCGAGATGGTCGACGTCGTGGGCGGTCCCAGTGTAGGTGCGATGTGGGTGTTTGCGTGCTGTTACTTCTTCTGGTATCGTTGTTTGATGGACGGCGAGGACTTTTGACAACGAAGTTGTTCTCGACGTCACGAACACCACCAGCTCCGAGCCCCTTTTCTTATTTCCTCTCTCTTCCCCCCCCTACTCTCTTTCCGTCTCCTTCTCTGCTGGATGACTTCACCTCGGCCTTGAACCCAGGCGTATCGTCGCCAAGGGTGTAAGTCGGCAACGTGTATCTCTCCTCGTGATGAGACCGAGGATCATGGTCGCCTGCAGGATGGTGAACGACATGACGATGCGACGACCCCATGACGGAACGCCATTTTTCTTTCCAACCTTCTCGAAGCCCACTCTCCAAAATCAAGTCGAAGGCGCCGTCATCTTCGTCTACGTCGATTCAACGGTTGCGATTCGGTTTCGTTGATGCTCGGCCGGAGGGTTGTAAAGTGTGAGGGCGACACCACCTGCGTCCTTTTTCAACAAGGACAAACGGAGAGGCAGACCAGCCCGTCGTTGCCTCTCAGCAAAAAAAGAGCAACGATAACAACACAAAAAGACAGTGACAGAATCGGCATTTCTACCAGGTAACAGAAAGAAATGACCACAGGTTTGCGTATTGTTTGGTTTTTTGGGATGTTTCTTCCAATTTGGTTCTCTTAGGTCCGGGAATCTTGGGGAGTTTTGTTAATGGGACATTTGGGATATATGTCTTGTGTAACTATAGAACGGGATGCGCTTCATCATGTGAGAAATGACTAGCGGAACGGCCGTCCGGCTGTTCCGCGTGTACGGGTATATGAGGGAAATGGTTATGAGATAGCATATTATATATACACGAACGCCGTCTTGCAATCATAATCCCTGTGCGAGGGGGGAAGGGGTGGGAGGCGTGAACCCCTCAAATCTGTGTGAATGCAAGTATCTGTGTTTTTTTTTTTGGGTTTCTGGTGTGCCGTGTCTGTCTCTGCATCTGAACTCTCTTTTGTCGCTGGGGTTTGACGGTTTCTGACATGGGTTCGTCCTGGCTTCTGGGTCCCCGAGTCGATGGTCCGACGATCTTATGCGCTGTTGGGAACTCCGGGAGGCCGGCCGGCCACCCCCCGACTGCTTACACGATGCATGGATTTGCAGGAGAACCTGCGGAGAATTTTCGAGACAGTTTGCGTAGGGTTTTCTGTTATGTGGTCTTTTTTCTGGGTACATGATATATTTGGAGGTATATCACGGGGCACCGGTTCTCGGGGGAACGAGCCCGTTCTTCTGTGGCCCGGTCTCGACAATCATCTTGCTTTGCTCCATGACGGACGAGAATCCTATTGTTCTCCGTATATAATGATATCTTCGTGGATTTTGGTGGATCGTCATCATGACGACAATTCGAATGTAGGGGAAGCTTGATGAAGGGCTTTTGTTAGTAACTTGAGAGGGAAATGAGGGGGATGTATCAGGCAATTCATGCCGTTCGACGCCGGTCCTCGATAAAGATTGGGGGTCCAATACTGGATGATTTCTAATGCCATGCATTGTCAGCGGTATTATGGAGCGGGGTGAAAACCTGATTTACTGCCGGCGGGTTGAAATTGCTTACAGGAGCACGTCGCTTGTGCCGTCAGATTGGCGTTCTTCAAAGGCATGGCCGCGTCACATCGACATCGAGAGCCAAGTGAGATTCTGGGCTATCTGGGATGAGATTCGAGCTACTTATCCTGTAGCAGGTTCTATGGCGTGACAAGAGCTCATCAGAGTCCGATAGCTTTCTCCCAGACGAGCACTAAACTAGAAAATGACGCTGGCGGGAATGGAGTAGGCTGCATCTAACTAAGTTTTCAACTACTCCAGCAGATTTTCACAGATTTGATTACCTACCGTCATCAAGATGCGAGTATTCAATCGGACAATCTAGAAGCTCTAGGCCAGGATACCTGGGGCATCCGTGTGGAAGAGGGTCGTTTGATGGGCTTTTTGTATGCCGTCTGACAAGACCAAGAGGCCTTTTACGGTAGTTCGAGTATCCTTGCGAACCCGATAGAGTCAGATGTGATACGTTGCGTGTATAGATCTGTTCTTCTCCCCAGCGTCAACTTAAATAGGTAGCGTATGAGTATTACCCATAAACTTCAGGGACCCCGGCTTCGACAGCCCTCTCTGACGTACGGATGGAACCTCGTGATGGCTGCATATAGAGGCTTGAACAGGCCCCCGAGCTGAGGTTTCGTGAGCTTCTCAATAATGATTTTCCGTCAACAGGTAGGGTTTCGATAACATATAACTATGACCAGTTGATGTTTAGAAGCAGGCTGCTAGTGAACAAGTATAAGTTTCAAGAAGGTCGACGTATGACGAGTTCAACACCAACCCGCGGAATGCATTGATGGTCGATTCCGCGCGAAGGCGTATGCAATCGATCAGCTTGGTAACACACGGTACAGTCCAGACTAGGGTTACGGATGTGACTTTCGCGACGGAGAGGTTGCGGACACATGCTAGAACAGAATCGCGGGTGTCATTCGTCCCTATCTTGGGGCTTATATTGGGTTTTTTTCAATACAATACTCGGCGCACTTGCTAATCTGTTCTGCGCTACTTACTGGCCAATCTTCCTGCCACGAGCACCTAGCCTCTCACATAGATGGGACTCGGTGTTCAAACATCTGAAAGAGTTCAAAGAAGGCTCGCAAATTCGGCTTGGAGACGACTTCAGAGCAAATACATGTCCCGGATTAAATACCAAGCACGCTGCCGATGCTCTATTTCCATCGGGGCGAAGAAGCAGGATGCAGTCCCAACCCGTTTACGTCGCATGAGACAAGGTAAAGTAGGGCTTCCTCGTCGAATGAGCTCTGAAATCAGCCAGTCACTACCAAACGAGATCTTTTCAAGATACATAGGGACTCTTCGTTTGGCCAGCCAGTCTGTATTTACTGTCGGCTTGTTGCTCAGAACGGATAGAATACGTGTTGTTCTCCACCAACTTGACATTGTAACACCACGCAGGCGGCTCAACACTTTGTCAAGTTGCGGGAGACAACAATCCAAGCCACATTGTCGAGTCTCAGCTTAACTTCTAAGTCAACTTCAAGAGGTTCGGAAACCCCACAGGAAGGAGACGAGCCCCCCACTTGCGAGAACCTCACGTCGTCTCCCACCATAAACCCATCTCCCCATCATGACTCTTCATCAACTCGCCCGGCTAGCTCAATCGGTAGAGCGTGAGACTCTTAATCTCAAGGTTGTGGGTTCGACCCGTAAGCACTATCTGTTCCTGAACATACGTCGTCTGCATGTATACTAACATCATCACAGCCACGTCGGGCTCAATTCCCGTCCGCGATTGCAGCGCACACATATCTTTTTCCTTTTTGCCTGTCCAGAGTTTTGCTAAACTCTTTGGTGTCTCCTGGGATACTAACCCCAGACACCTCTTCAAGTCACAATACTTCTGGTGCAGAGGGGTCAAAGGATTGAGGGACTTAACTTAGTAAACAAGCTATTCAGTTTGTTACTATGTTTTGCCCTGCCTTGTGTAATTCCCAACCTGTGCAACCTCTGCTCTGCGAATAACACAACAATATCTAGACCACTTAGGTGCTTTTAGAACCTGGTCTTTGTTGTGTGCTGATAGCGCCCAACAGATGTTGTTCAGATTTGCCCTCTTAATGCTCTCTAATTCTTTCCCTCATGATGAGAAATCACACACAATCATTCAACAACGCATGCCGCGAGATAGAAGTCTGATTCAATGCCAAAGAAATCTATTCACAGACTGTGATGTGCTACTCCAACTAATCTCTCATGTACTCATACATTTTGTCTTTCGTCTAGTACCTTTCGCGGGTTGCCGCCTTCGGAATGGGCCAGAGCCTCAGCCCGTCCCATCTCCATCCCGGGTCGGCAGCGTAGTCTGCTCGCTTCCGGCGAACTTCCCAGAGACTATCACTGATGTGACGAGCTCTTGCGGATCCCGATGGCCAGCTTTCGGGCACAGGGGTGCCAACTGGAGCTACATCAGGCTCCTCACGCTTCTCATCAGCCATCAATTGGTCCTCCTGGGCAAACACGTCTTCCCATAACTGCTCTTGGCTGTTGTTGTTCACGATTCCTCCACTGCTATTCTCGCCAAAGGTATCTTCCCAGAGCTGATCCTATTTGCTCTCTCTCCAAGCAACAGCAAACGGCGTTCCCTAGTTCTCTCCGTTGGTAGTCTCGGGAGCGGCCTCTTCAGCCGCGGGCACCGAGGTGGGCTCGAAATCCATCTCTTCGGGAGTGGGTGCGTCCTCAATATCGGCATACTCCTGCTCGGCGATTGCGGCCTCCTCAGCGGCCTTGGCCTTGGCAGCCTCGTCAATCTGCTTTTGCTTCTGGAGGCTGTTGTTGATCAACGGCGTGGTGTCGTTGAAAATACGCAAGAGCATCGCCGTGCGGTCGTCCTTGGGCAGCATGAGGTTGAGGGAGTGGATGCTCTTCCACAACGGGAGCGCAATACGCTCGCTGAAGGAGGCATCCGAGCCGTCGGGCTCAACCCGCAGCACGCAGCAGCCCATGCCAATGTCCCTGATGCGCTCTCCTATTTCGCCCATGGACTGCCACTCGCCGTCGGCGATACGGGGGAACATCTCGATGAGGAGCCTGCGGAGGGTCTCCTTATTTGTGAGGCGGACGACGCGAGACTCGCCGACATAGCCCTGAAGGATGGGCATGCCTTCGGACTGGATTCTCCAGCGGCAGACCTCGGCAGACGGGGCGTCCTGCTTCATAAACATCTTGACGCCGCCGTGGATGACCTTGATGCCGCGACCCTCGTTCTCTTTGAGGATGTCGCGCGCCAGGGCAGAGGTGTAGTAGATGGCCTTGGCAGGCTCGCCGGCAGCGTTGCGCACCATGAAGCGGTCTTCCGGGAAACGAGAAGAGATGTGATAGAATCCCTTGATGTGCTGAATGATCTCGTGCTTGGGGTCGAGGTACTTGTAGGGCTCCTCGACCTGGCCGTGGGCGTTGCGGTTGGATTTCTGGGGCTTGTTCTGCGACGCAAGCTTGGGCTTCTTCGCGTCTTGGGACTCGCCTTCAGCCGCCTCGTCCTCGCGCGGTCGCTTCGTGCCGTTTGTGGTATCCTGCGCGGGGTCCTCAGCCGCAGCCTCGGCCGTTTCCTCAGTCTTCTCTTCAACCTTCTCGTCAGTCTTCTCGGTCTTCTCTTCAGTGTTCTCCTCCGTCTTGGTTTCGGTGCCGTTCTCAGCCGCGGGTGTGACGGTCGCTCCGGTCCCGTTTGTATCGGACTTCTGGTCCTCGGGACGAATCTTGAGCTCCGACTTCTTCTGCAGGACCGTGATGAAGAAAGCGCCGGTGTCCTGCTGGTGACCGTAGACTCTCATGCAACGCTCAAGGGGAAGGTTAGCGCAGACGCTGTCCTCCAAGGGAGGAAACATGGTCTCGGCAAGTCTGCCGGGGGCGATGCCATCAGTGCTGTTCTTGGTGAACTCATCGACTTCCGCCTGAGAGCTCCACAGCCTGCCAGACTTGTCCATGATCTGCCATTTGCGCATACCAGGGGCTCTGATGAGACCCTTCAGCTCGTTGCTGCAGTCAACGATCTCGACCTTGTCGGGGCCACCGCAGCGATCGATGGCAGCAGCAATAACGGATTCGTTCTCGACGGGGTTCATGGAGCAGGTAGAGTAGACAACACGGCCTCCGACCTTGAGCATGGCGAGGGCACGCAGCAGGATTCTGACTTGAGTAACGTGGAGACCGAGGGCATTTCCAGGCTGCCAATCCTTCCAGAGGTTCGCGTTCTTTCTCAGGGTGCCGTCGCCAGAGCAAGGAACGTCAGCCAAGATTCTGTCAAACTTGAGGTAGACGGGCTTGTTCGGGGTCGCGGGGTCCGAAGGGAGCTTGATTGCCGGGTACTGCGTGGCGTCGTGGTTAGTGACGAGCAGGTTGGGTGATGAAATGCGCTTGAGCTGGTGAACAAGGAGGTGTCCGCGCTTGTAGTCGGCGTCGTTGGCGATCAGAATACCGGTGGCACGACCGTCATCCGAAGAGTCGGCTGCGAGATCAGCCTCACGCTCCTCCTCAGTCTCGTCGCCAAGGGCAAGTCCATCCTCCTTGGCGTAGGCGCGCAGGACCTTTCGGATTCTAGCCTCCTCGCCCTGGTGAATCATCTCAAGAAGCTGGCCGGCCTTGCTGCCGGGAGCGGCGCACATGTCCAGGACAGTCATGCCAGGACGAACGTCCATCAAAAGAGGAGGGATCATGCTGACGACCTCTTGTCTGCTCGTGTTGCCGACACTCGTCTCAGAGACCAAGAACTTCTGGAATGAGGAGAAGGGAGCATATTTGCGAATGACGTTCTTCGGGGTGGTCATCCACCAGGCGAGTTCATTGGGGTACCACTCGAGAGGCTTGGGGGGCTCGACAGCGCGACCGTCGGCGTGTTCGATCTTGACGATCTCGGGCATGTAACGTTCCTGGAAGAGCTTCTTCACGGTCAAGGCGTGGCTATATGGGAGTCAGTACGAAGTCCATGATCGGTCTCAATTGAGTCAATGCGACGTACCCCTTGGAGCCGCAGAAACGGAAGCTGTTGGGGAGATCTCTGCGCAGCGCATCCCAGAAGGGACCCTGCTCCTCCTCGGACAGGCCGATGATGGTGTTGTAGTAGCGCTGAAGCCTCTCGTTCTTCTTGTCGACGGCCGGGTACGACTGCCACGACTCGCTGCGAGGCTGGCGGCCGCGGTCAGCACCGCCGCCGCGTCCCTTGCCCTTCTTGCCCTACCGCGCAAGTCAGCACAATCAAACCTTCATTTCGACATTAAAGAATCTACCAACCTTGAACTTGCGACCCATGATGCAGGCTCTGTTGACGTGCGTGCGTTGTGGGAGATGGAGTTCAGAGGTGAGATCGCAACAGCTGTCGCTCGGTAGGAAATTTTGCCGTCACTCAAACGAGACCACCAAAAAAAAAAAAAAAAAGTTGGAGGTTCGGGCGGTATGCGCCAGCCCCTCGATTTGGTAAAGATTGGCCAATCACAAGAGGCTAGGTGGGCTATCTTATCACCCCGCATTAGACCCCTGTCCCTCAGGGTCCGCCCCCGGCTTGTATCCGCAAAAGCACCTGAAAGACAGACAGACACACTGCAGCTCCTCAAAGTCAACAGCTCCATCAGTCAGCGGGGAGCTGCTTAGAAAAAGTCCACTTCGCCTGGAGACTTCATCTCATGGTGGAAACTCTGAGGCATACAGTGTCAAGTCTCAAAGCGTGAGCTTCAGCTCGACTGATTTGGCGAACACCTTTGTGGTCACTGGAGTGTGCTCTGACGGCTTTACACGAAAGCTCCTGAAACCTCTGCAGCTCCGTGTTATCCGCGGCGCAGCACCAGAGCTGTCGTTCGCCTCTTACCTCCGTGTACTTATACGGCTTGCAGATGACATATATGTAATCATTAGCACGCGAGCAAGTCTGTGTGTTGGCTGGCGTACAGAGACGTCCGGTCTGCTAATGCCTGGAAACTGATTGGGTCCTGCTCGCAGCATGGAGTGGGCACCGAGGCAGTCGCTGGCAAGGATAGGCCTAACATCGATCGCCCAATGCGGGGTTGTTGCCTCGGGACCTGGGGAGCTTCTGTTACTACCTGCCGCCGTAGGTACCTTAGTTCTCGACTATGCTAATGTTTCCCCCAACAAGAGCTTGTTTTGCCATCAGAATGTGGGAAACGGCAGCCGAATGCCAGCCGAGAGGTTGAGACATCCCCGCATGCGAGGATGCGTCCGCGCCTTTCGGCTCGACAAGGGCGCGAGCTGGAGGCGACTCGGACTACTTAAATACCATAGCTCTCATAGATCGAGTTTCTTTTTGACTGGTGGTCATTGTTGCCCCTCAACTTCGTGTCTTTGTAAACTTCACAACCCAGAATCATGGCCCCCGCATCAACCGTCAACCAGATCCCACAGGTGGACGCCACCGCCGCCTCCAATGGCAAGGCCAAAACGACCGTGGACAGAGGCTCGATGAAGCTTTCTCTGAACATGAAGCCAGTCAAGTACGCCGACCCGTACCAGCAACGACAGCATCTCAAGGAACGTCTCGCTTTGGGCTTCCGCATTTTCGCCAAGAACGGCTTTGATGCCGGCGTGGCTGGCCATATCACTGTTCGCGTGAGTTTCTCGGGTCTCCGTATTGCAGCCTCTCTTCTGACAAGATGGTTCAGGACCCAGTTGAGCCAGGGACCTTCTGGCTGAACCCATTCGGCGTTCCGTGGCCTCTACTCAAAGCGTCTGATTTGATCCGGGTGGACGAGAACGGCGAGGTCGTCGAGGGCGGCCCTGTTAGACTACTCAACACCGCCGGTTCGCCACTCTCTCAAACCACGCTACCATGAATAACGTACTAACACTTCCCAGCATACATGATCCACCACGCCGTCCACGAAGCCAGGCCCGAAATCAACTGCGTAGCCCATTCCCACTCTCTCTACGGCCAGGCCTTCTCCACCCTCGGCCGCAACCTCGACATCATCAGCCAAGACACGTGCGCCTTCTACAACGACGTCGTCTTGTACGACAATTTTGGCGGAATCGTGCTGGGCAAGGAGGAGGGCATCCGCATCGCAAAAGCGCTGGGCGACAAGAAGTCTGCCATCTTGCAGAACCACGGCCTCATCACCTGCGGCAAGTCGGTCGAGAGCTGCGTGTATTGGTTCCTCAGCCTGGAGCGCTGCTGCCACCAGCAGCTCCTCGCCGATGCCGCCGCGGGAGGTCGCGGTCACTTGACCACCAAGGTTGAGCAGGAGGATGCTGAGTTCACATACAAGTCTATCGGTACCGAGATGGCGGGATGGTTTTCTGCGAAGCCGGCCTTCGATATGATGGAGCACGAGTCTGGAGTATCGTACAAAATGTAAAAAACGGGTTTACAACTAATGGGTGGCTTCTTTGTCTCATATTTCAAGAATGCAATCAGTCCAGGACTGGCGTTGAGTGGTTTTTTTACAAATATGGTACAAGCGTGATACATTTACTCATCAAGTAATCCTACAGTCCAGTGAACAATCCTGTCAACTCCCTGGCCATGAATGGCGCTTACGGGAATGACGGCGCAATTTTCCGTCCAGGTCCCCTTCTCAACGCCACTTGGGTGAGGAGCGGTACCGTTGTTGATTTGCACAAGGTACTCCTTCAGTTGCTTGAAATTCTCCTGCGTCTCGGGAAGGTCGGCCTTGGTGGCAACCACGAACCATGGCTTGGCTGTGATGTGTAGTCCCGACTCCTCCTTGGGAGTTTCAGGGGCATCGGCAATCATCATGTTGCCTCCGTATGGACGCTGGGTGTCGCCATTGGAAGCGAGGTCCCAATCGATACGAGAGTCGACCTCACGATCCCGCTCCTCCTCCTCGCGCATCTGGGCATAGAGGCCGACCTCCCTCCACAGAGCATCGAGCGCCTTCACGGCAGGTCCAGCGGAGAGGTCGATAACGAAAGCAAGCACCGCAGCTCGCTCGACATGACGCAAGAACTCCATGCCAAGTCCACGATCCAGATGGGCACCCTCGATGAGACCGGGGATATCAGCAACAGTGAAGCGAGTTCGCTGTTCAACCCGGACTTCTTCCTCGTGGGTGCCTGTTGAAGATGCAGCAGCGGGATAGCGCTTGTAACTCTTGATGACCGGTCGGCCCTTGTAGTTGTCCAACACGACGGTGCCAATGTTGGGCTGCAAAGTGGTGAAAGCCCAGTTTCCGACCCGAGTGCGCGAATTCGTAAGAGCCCGAAGCAGTGTGCTCTTGCCGGCGTTGGGCAAACCCACGAGACCAACGTCGGCGAGCAGCTTCAGCTCGAGTTCAATTTGCATCGTCACGGCTCGCTCGCCCTTTGTTGCGAAAATTGGCCTTGGAAATTCGCGAGATACAAAGTGCGGGTTGCCGAGACCGCCAACGCCTCCGGTGGCAAGCAGAATCGGCTGCGGTGATGGGCGTGACAAGTCGATTTGGATAGGGCCAGGAGGCTGGTGGTAAAGTCGTTGACGGCGAGGGGCCTTTGGCAGAGCAATAGTCTTCAGGTCGGACTTGGACAGGCCTGGATATAGAAGCCACTTGTGACGCTCGGGATCCTCTGGCTCATCATCCTCCGGCTCGGGCTTCTTGGCCTTGCGTTCTTCTTCGATCAATCTATCCTCCTCAATCTCCTCGTCGGTCATCACCAGTTCTCTGCGCGCAAGCTCCTCTTCGCGCTCTCGCTTTGCACGCTTCTCGGCCTTTCTCTTCGCTCGCAATGCGCGCTGGAGCACGGCCTCCTCAGCAACGGGGTCTTCTCTCTCCAGCTCGCGCAAAACGGTACCGACGGGTACGGTGATGATGACATCCTCGCCCCGCTGGCCGCCCTTCGCGCTGCCTTGTCCAGTCTTCCCCCGCCCTGCGCGAATAAAGCGTCTCCTCGCCAGCTTGTGTAAAGAGGTCTCGCCGTGGACGGCTTGGATGTAAATATTGCCTCCATGGCCTCCATCGCCGCCGTTTGGGGGACCGTCGGGAAGATATGCGTCGCGCATGAATGATATACACCCATGGCCACCAGGGCCAGCATAAAGGGTCAAGCTGGCCTTGTCGGCAAAATTGGGCGAGGCATAGTCGTCGGGGGCGGGGTTGAGTCGGCTCGATGGTGGTTCTTGGGCGACGTGGGTGGAGCTATGGCGGCGGGATGCGATAGTCCTCGTAGCGAGACGGGATGCGCTGGTGGCTCGGGAGACAAAAAAGGAGGGATATAGAAACGGAAGAAACAAAGAATAACTGCCGGAGCATCTCGACGCCATTGTCCCGAGCGACCCAGCTAGAAGCCGATCGTGAAGAATTGGACACCTGCAGTTGGCTGTCATGAAGCTTGGGAAATTTTGGGTTGCCGCGATAGGGCGATAAGATAAGAGATCTATTGCCTTACATAAGGTGGCAGGGGGACGACATCTACCAAAGCTACCAAATCAATTTATTCGTGTTCGGAAACATTGCTGCGTCACAGCGTAACCACAGAACCTATTTCGATGAGAGGGTCGAAGACGTCAGAATAGCGAACGAAACCGCCGGCAGTATCTGCGTTTCTCAGTTGCAAATCAGCATAGGCTGTCTGTTGGACGAAGGAGCCGCGGGCCCCAACAACCTTTGAATACCGCCATCCCATGCTCATGAATCGCTGGTTTCTGGCCGCGCTCGAGTCGATCGTGTGCTCGGAATTGGGCAATGGACCATTGTTGTAGTGCAAAAGCAAGGGAACGCCGCAAATTCTGTCAGTAAGCGTTGCGAGACGGCGGTGGAAAGTTTCGAAGTCCGTCTCTGGAAGCTCGATGACAAGAGTGTTATAGATGACGGCTAGGCCGATGCAGTCGGGAACGAGTTCAAAGGCGAAGAAGTCAATGGCTTGCTGAGGAAGAGGTGCGCGGGACTTTATCATTGAAACAATGGTCTTGTCGATGTCGATTTCGTCTCCCCAGGCGAACTCTCCAAAGATCGGCGAAAACATACCGTCATCCTCTGACCTCCAGACTGCGATCGCGTCAGCGATGGTAGGGGGGCGGTTATCCTCAGCGGGGGGGCCTCCACGGCACATGACCTCGATGAACGGAAGAGCAATCCCAATTTCAACAGCATGATACTTGGTGCATAGGTAGTATATGAGCGCATTCGTCTGTTCTGTGGTCAAATTCGTTTGGGCTAACCACCCGTCGGATCCTTTGTAAGATAGATTCTCGATGCCAATACTTGACGTAGGAATGACCGCATCATGGGCGTCGTCGTTTGCCGACTTCGTTACGTGAGAATCCATAACAGACATTTCCGACTTTCCTGTCTGGTCGCTAGTCTCTGTAGGGGTGAATAATATGAGGATAACGAAGACGATGGGAATTAAGGAACAACATATTGGTCGACCCTGAGCTGTGACAAATAAGTATCCAAAAGGTTGCTTAGGCTTTACCTACTTACCCTTTTACTCTAGACAATTTCCAACCCTTGTGAATACTGTAGATACAATACGATACGCAACCTTTACGCCGCAAGGTAGGTTCTTACATAATGTGGCGGGGGCGGGAGCAACCGACCGCGACTGGGATCAACTGGCGAACGACGCTGTCATGCAGCCCAAGCTTGTCGAAAGCCGTCATTTCCAGGCCAGAATACTGCCTGGTTGCCTTGAGTTGCCTGCGTTGGAATAAGACATAAAACGAAGGGATCGGACGTCTCTTCAGCCTCTTGGACGTCTCTTCCACACCTCATGAACCACTGGTGGGCTTCGTACAGCCAACGCAACGTTAGCCGAATCGAAATGCACGGAAAAAGGACGATGCAGCTTACCCATGGCCACTTGCCACAGGTTTATCGCCTCGATGCATCGTAATCCGACAACTTTATCTGTTTCAGTGGGCATGCTTCACCAGCGGGCGGCAGGCTCTGGCAGCAGTCCAGCTGAGGGAGGTACATGGTCTCAAGATGCGGTGAGCGGGGGTCTGAGGTTCTGACAAGAGGGGTTGCAGATGCATCGACCACCGGCCGTTCCGCCAAACACCGGCGGCAAAGCCATGGACGGCGGCGATGGCGATGGCGATGTTGATGGCGAACCAAGTGGTTGGTCTTTTCTTGCTGCGCGAGCTGAAGGGGATGGCAACAGTTTTGAGGCTCAATGGCTACGGCAATCTCCTCTTCGATGGTGGGCGAACAAATGGGTTGGGCCCTCTGGGTTGCATCCATCCATCGTAGCAGCAGCAGCAGCAGCGAGAGTCGTGCAATGGTGCATGGGGTGTGTGTGTGTGTGTGAGGTGGGAATCCAGCCAGCCACCCCACCGCACCCCACCCCGTCGTGCCGGCCGTGTCGGCGTCTCGAAGGACCCAGGTCGGGCGGGTCTGACTGTCTGCCCCTCTCCGCTTTCTTTCCTCTTCGGTGGCTCCCGTTGGACAGAAGACGGCCAGCGGAAAGCAGGCTGGTGCTTGTCGCTCGCTTCTCGCCCAACCTCCCCTCCCCGCTTCACAGCAAACGCCCCGCGGCTTCTCTTCTTGAGGACGAGGTGTCTCCCAGTGGACAGTGGAGGTTGTCTTGCCTTGCTGCAGGACAGCAGGTCACAGGCGTCGGGTACATGCTACCTTACCTGACCTTACAGACACAGTCTGGTCTACTGCGGTAGCAATTGGCCGTTGACCGCCTCGAAGCCCAAACCCAAACCAAAGGCGGAAACGGAGACGGCACCGGAGCCAGACTGGAGAAAAGCTGAAGCTGGGAGCCGAAAACTGAACGAGGGGCGAACAATGCACACATAATCGTCCCCATCCACTTCTCTCATTGCCCAGATCCAAACAGCTTGCTGCACCGCAACTCGCAACTCTTCAGAGTCTGTCTGGCTGCGGGTTTTTACCATTTCCTCGCCATCCATCGTCTCCCACCTCATCTCCCACAGACCGTATCGTATCTGCCAGCCCATTCTTCCCCCCTCCCATCCCACGAACCACGCAAGACGCACGCAGAGCCCGCCGCTTCGTTAGTGTCCGCCCAAGCAGCATCAGCATCAGCACCAGCACCGGCACCAGCGCCGACACCAGCTCATCCCATTGGGACGCCGTTGGGCAAACGACTTCTGCTGCTTGCCACCCCTCCCATTGGGCCACTCTGCCCCCAGACTTGCATATTGCAACACGCTCGCATTCGAGCCACGACACTCTCTGCAGTCAAAAACCCCTTCCCATTCGATCTTCTCTTCATCTGCCTGCGCCCTCGTGGATCGAACTATCTTCTCCCCACGTCTCCTCCGCATCGTCTGTTTTTGTCTCGTCTCCCCTTCTCACTAGGAGCCGCCTGTGTCGTGCTTCCCGACTGCACTGCACCGCACCGCACCGCAACGCACCGCTCCGGCAACGAGTACGACCACTTCTTGTTTGTTCCCTGCCTCGGTCCTCTCCATCCTATCCCCCGACCTTGGATCCCTTCTGCACTGCTCACTGCTACTGCTGCCACTATTGCTGCTTGCTGTCTGTCGTCTTGTTTCATGCTTCGAAGCTGCATGATACATCGCACCAACCGACAGTACCAACTCGCTTCATTCGTCCTAGTATTGTTTATTCCCAATTCCTTCCTTACCGCTGCCGACACGTCGGGTCCTTCATCTGTCACCATCCTCCCCTCTTAATAATAAGTCAGGTCAGTTCATCACCGCCTTCCTCTCTTCCTCCCATACTCCCTCTCTACTCCAACGCCCCATCGCAACCCCAACCCAGCATTTCTTTTCTCAAGAGACCCATGGTACGGGTCTCGAGGAAGAATGTCCATTGTACTATTAGTGGATGAACCATCTTGATCTCCTTGTACACTATCCTTACTCGGAACCTTGCCCCATCCGTCGACTATAGACCGTCGGCGTCCCAAAAGGGAACCCTCAGCTAAGATGTATACCAGAGAGAGAGATCATCACAGGCCGCGGACACCACGCACGCCTCGTCAGCGCAAAACCACCGTCAGGATGGACCCCGACTGCGCCATTTGCCATGCTCCTGCCACTCTGGCGTGCGATTGTGAGGCCAAGGGTCTTGATGTTGCCATTAAGCAGGCCGAGCATCGCATGATGAACACGATATACAACGAGATTCGGTAAGTATAAGGGGGAGCAATGCCGCAATTCCTCCAATCGCTGACTTGATCGCCAGTACTTGGGTTCGTGCCCATGCCCAAGACTACATCTTGGAGTATTTCCGCCTGCTCACTGAGCGCCGAAAAGCTGCTCACACCGCCAACCTCGAACGCATCACCGCCCAAGCCTACCACTACTACCACACCCAACCTCACCCCAACGAGATCGCCGAGGCACAAGCGAGCCTGAAGCGCGGTATCGACGAGGACTGGCAGTCCAGCGTTCAACGATATCCCGAGGTTTTGGAATACTTTTACAGTCTGGTAGACCTGACGCTCCCTCCCGATGACGATCCCACCGTCAAGGACCCTCCGTTGAGCGCCCTCAGCGGCTCTCGGAAGACCAGCCGGCGGATCCAGGTTGGTGGACGTGACATTCCGGCCATTGCAGGTGTCAGCTCGCACGAAAAGGACCCATTCGCACGAAGAACGCCGCCGCCATTCGAGCACCCACGAGGAATGGGCAGGAGAACACCGGCCCCAAGAGACCCTAGGGAAAACAGGAGATCCATGCCGCCCGCAGGCCCTCCTCCAGGAGGACCGCCCGGCCCCCCGGCACCTTTCGGCTCCAGAGGAATGCCGGGAATGGCAGGAATGGCGCCGCCGCCCGGTCCCGGCGCTTACTATGGCTACGGTGGCCAACCATACTAAAGGATTCACGCGCTGGATATTCCCCCGGAAGCAAAAAGGTCTTGCTTGTAATGATGTTTCATGAGATCCACGAACTGCATAAGCCTTCTCCCCCCTTTCCCGCGGCCTCGCCAGACTATTGCATTGCAGAAACGGTGCGGCACCACTCAGGGATGCCCCACCGCGGCGTTGTTGATACGTTTCTAGAGAGAGACAGAAATCGTGTTTCCGTTTCACCAGCTTGGTGTACTTGATTTTTCATGTTTCCTCTCTTATGTCATTTTCGGTAGGTTGGCGTCGGTGTACGGGCAACGGAAAGAGGGGAAACTTCCATTCATGGCTGGCATTCACGACGGCGCAGGCCGGATACCTCTTATTTTTCTTCCGCATTTACCATACTTTTGCGCTAGTATTCTATGACAGATGAAAACAGCCTCTCAGATATGCGGCGACCTAGAGCAATCTACAAACATTTGAAAAGAAGTCTCACGGGGACGGTTGACCGTCTTCGTCCTCGACTTGTCTCTGAGCACTTACTTTCCTTCAGGTGAATCTGGGACACGACACACATCACTGTATTGCCGTCGTGAACATGCGACTTCGTCACGTCCGCGAATCAAACAGACGTCATATGATCACACAACATATACACACAACGCGAGCAACCGAGGTTACCTAGACAGGACGCGAGTCAAATGAAGCGCAGAGACCGAAAACTGTACCCGAAAAGAACGAAGGTCAGCTGTGAAGAACATGTCACTCCACACACAGGTCAGCAGCATGTCAACGACAGCGGGGATTCTTTGCTTTTCTTCCCTTCCTCAAGGGTCATGTCCGACATGACGCACAAGCACACCTGCCCAACGCGAGCCCAAGAGGACGGACCAATGCCGGCAATTCGGCGTCGTGATAGGGTCGGCACAGAGCGCGGACTGCAGCCGTTGGTTTCGTCATGCATGCCAGCCATGACAACCTGGGGGGGCAGGGGAGAGCTTCTTTTTTGTTTTGCATTGCTGGCGTTGGTGGACGCGGGCTTTCAGACATGGTCGTGATTGGGACAGTTCGTGGGCAGTACAAGGTTATCTCTGACCACTGAAATTTGCTCTGGTGGGTTAGTCTTGGGCAGCTAGGATACTCACGGCCCATCACATGACGGTATAAGAATGCCCCATCGTGTACAGGTTGAAAATAGCTTTTCTCTTTTCCTCTCGTTTTGCGCTGGAACACGGGGAGCTGCTAAGTACAAGAAAGCCCTCAAGGTCGGCGAGCAAGTGGGCTGGAAAGACGCAGAAAATCGCCACAGTTATAAAAAAAATGTTTGCGTCCCCGAGATCCGACTTTTTATGCAAGCGTAGGAGTTTTGGGTGTGTGTGTGTGTGTGTTCGTTTATCTTTATAGGTTTGAGCTATTCGGGACCCTTAGGCTGACCGAATAGTCATGGTTGAGAGGAGTTTCTCTGTTCAGGCTCAGGCGGCGGTTTGGAGGGCGGTGATGGAAATCATGCCTTCTCCTCGACGGAGGTCTCCTTGAGGTCCTTGGTAACCTCCTCGACGCCGTCGCCGTTGCTGATGCCGTTGGCCTCATCGGCCTCGAGCTTCTCAAGCTGCTTCTTGGCCTTCTCAATGTTCTGCAAAGCATGTTAGTGACATGAAGCCTGGTACGCATCATCCTTTGGGACTCACTCTTTGAGTTTGGGCCTCCTGGTCAGACTTCCAGTTGTCCAGCTTGGCCTTGACCTTCTCGACAACCGCAGGGACATCGGACTGGCTCATGGGAGGGTCGATGTTGAGGAAGGCGCAGTCCTCAACGACGGAGGGCGGGCAGTTGAACTTGCCGGCATCGGAGGCGGCGGCACCACCCTTCTTGCCCTTCTTACCCTTCTTCGCGGCGGGGAGGTAGTCCTCGTCACGGTCCTTCTTAGAGACGACCTTCATGCCCTTGATACCAGAGTCGTCGACGGTACGGCTAGCCTGAGCGCTGAGGCCGCTGTCGGCCAGGAGAGGAGCCTTCTCAGTCTTGTGGGAGGGATCGAGGAACTGGAGCAGGCTGTTGGCGCGGCGGATCTCCTCGAGGTACGCAGGGTCGCTGGCCTCGGCAAGGAACTTCTCGGCGTCGGCCTTCTTGCGGTCCTTGATGTACTTGTCGTGCTCGGCCTTTCTCCTCTCGCGAGCCTTCTCACGAGCCTCGCGCTCGTAGGCCTGGGCAGCCTTCCGGCCCTGGTAGAACTCGTCCTTGAGGGTCTTGACGACCTGGTACTTCTCGTTCTGGACGGCGTGGAGCTTGGTACGCTCGTCGCGAAGAGAGGAGAGGTTCTTGTAGGCCTCGTCGCCCTCGGCCTTGATGGCATCGAGCTCGGCCTGGATCTTGTTGTACTGCTCGCTCATGGCCTTGGCCTCCGGGTCGTCCATGGAGTCCTTGATCTCCTTGATCTTGGCCTTGAGGTCGTCAATCTGCTTCTGGGAGTCGTCAAACTGGGAGAAGTTCTTCCTGAGCTTGCGCAGGGAAGAGATCTCGGCAAGAGCCTTCTTCTCGTCGACGATCTTCATGGAACCAGAGTTGACCTGTGACTCGAGCTTCTCAATCTGGCGGTCGACCTCCTCAACGCTCTTAAAGTTGACCTTGGACTTGGCGTTCTTCTGCTCGTTAATGCGAGAGCGCATCTGCTCATCGAGGCGCTTGATCTGGTCAAGCTTGCCGGTGCGGGCATTCTTGCCGGCGCCCTGCTTCTGGCGGATCTCGTTGAGCTGGGAGATGAGCTCCTGGCGACGCTTCTGGGTAGGAGAGGGCTGATCCTTGTTCTTGTTCGGGGTAGCGAGGTCGATCTTGGCCTTGATGGCTTTCTGCGATTGAGAGGCATGTGAGTAATCGCGACTTTAGACGGCATGTTTGCTTTTATGATATTGCCGTAAATTGGCTGCGCTAGAATGCTGCAGCAAGGAAGAAGAGCTGCAGCAATTCGTCAACTGCAGGTTGTGTTTACATACCAGCTTGTCCTCAGCCTCCTTGAGCTCCTTCTCAGCAACGTTCAGCTTCTTCTTGAACTCGGCCTCATCAGGCATGGCCGGTCTGGTCTTCTGCTCGGCCTTCTCGGCCGCGGCAGCGGGTGCCTGCTTAGTGTCCGCCATTGTCGAAGACGTATAAGATGCCTGCCGTCCTGGGGAAAGGGACGATCAATTGGCAAAGGCCGGTGAATGCGCTCAGCTCTGGTCGTAAGGTGAGAGGTGTGGAAGAGGAGGAGGGGAATCGGGATGGGCGAGGGAGAAATAATGGGCCGCGCAAAGGTGAACTTTTGCGTGGTACCTTTGCAACGGGACCCTCAAATTTTGTTGAAATTCACCCATTTGGGTTCCGTGGCAGGACTTTCCCTGCTAAGGCCACCTGCTTTCCGTGGACTCGACTGTGGGGTTTCTAGGCCACGTTGGCACGTGCGCCTTTACACCCTTCAGTGTTCTCAGTGCTTCGCTGGTGTCCATTCACAATGGACCCTGGAATGATCGGTGCAGGAAGCAAGAGGGCCCGTGGCTGGTGGTGGCTCGTGCACCTGCCAGCAGCCACCGGTCGGTCTGGGGTGTCTGTCAATCACACTTGGATGGATGCGAGCTGTCTGGGTACGTACTTGCTAGTACAGTTGTTCCGTCTAATGCTGTCTCGGATTATCTTCACCCTTCAACGACGGGATTTTTCCAGAAAAGCCCGTCTTCAGACTGGGTGTTTTTTGGGCGCTCGGGCCCCACTTAGATTTTTCGCTGCAAGGCTGAACTCGAACGCCAGAACTTTTTGGCTTTGCGACCGACGCCAGTCCTTTTTTCCAACCTCGACGTCGACCCTTCGCGATACCCAATCCCGTACCCCGACCGCCATCCACAACCTCGAACCTCAACACCATTCTCGGCCGCAAATATTCGATTCTAGCGGAGTAGTCGAACGCTGCCACAATGTCGGAGCAGAAGGATGTGAACAAGGAGGTCACCAGGTTGTGGCGAGCCTGGAGGACGGCACACGAGATGGCCGCGGATCGCGTACGACTACCCCCAATCGACTGCATCGGAGACGGGAAAGCCGATGCTCTTTGAGCTTCAGGCATTCTCTCCAAAGCAGATGATATCTTCGCGTGCGTTGCGACGGTGAAGCTGACGAAAGAATGCAGGGTTACGAGCTGGCCGAGGAGGAACTCACAATCTCTCTTGACCGCTTCAAGATGGAGTACACTAGCGGTGACGGAAGCGTAAAGTGAGCGCGTCTCTTGGTTCCTTCCGCGCTTTCATCTTTGCTAACGCGTTACCGTGCAGCCGTGGCAAGCTCCAGTTCTCCGCCAACCCCTCCGCCGACATGATCCGCAAGTTCACCCCTCCGCCGACGTCCCAGAACCCCAACCCGACACCCGAGTGCGGCACCCTCTGGGTCGAGTTCCTTGCCGATACGACGTTTGGTATCAAGGAGATCAAGAAGTTCATCCACCACCTTATCAGCAACAAGTACTCGTCCGGCATCATGGTCACCCACGTGCCCCTGTCCCCCGCCGCGCGCAAGATGCTGGTCACCATAGAGTCGTTCGCCAAGGTCGAGTGCTTCCTGGAGGAGGACCTGCTGGTTAACATCACCAAGCACGAGCTCGTCCCCAGGCACATTCTGCTGAGCCGCGAGGAGAAGATTGCGCTGCTCAAGCGCTACCGCCTCAAGGAGACCCAGCTGCCCCGCATCTTGCAAAAGGACCCCGTCGCCAAGTACCTCGGTCTGAAGCGCGGCCAGGTCGTCAAGATCATCCGTAACTCCGAGACGGCCGGTCGCTATGCCAGTTACCGTTTGTGTGTATGAGCGGGCTGGTCAGTCAGCGTCGCGTCTACACACATAATCACGCCGCGTTACTGGGCGCGGCAGTTTAGAAAGCAGGGGAGGAGAGACAAGAAAGACCAGACGGAAAAGTTAGAGGCTTTCCGGAGGCGGGACGTGGCTCCTTACATGGGAGAATATCGCCCAGGGCCCGGGGAGGAGGAGCTTACAATATGCATCACTCGAGTTCGGCGTTGAGGGAACGGCTACGGTCTGCTGTTTTGTGTATGATCAAACCAAAAAAGAGGGCTTTCAACTAGAAGGACAATTATCAAACTTATTATTTATCACGTCTTTTGGCTGCCCTCAAAGGCGAACTTGGTAAATGATCAGCACATGTCCACTAATCGAAGAGTACCGGCAAACGTGCTTGGTTTGTTTGTCCTGTATTTGATAGGCCAAGAAGACTCCTCAAACGTTTGCTTCGTCAACGAGACGGTTTCCAGTCAACTCCCGTGGCCAACACGCAAGCCTCATCTGGGCCAACTTGATTTCATGAGATGGTCGAACCTAGGCATCAGAGGAGATTCGCCGCGGGACTGCGCCTTGCAACAATTTGCATCCCTCGGATGCGTGCCCAATCCCTTTTAACCTGATTCTAGTCGCATATAGCAGGAGTTTATGCAAAGAATACCCACAAGTCTGTCAACGCAACGTGTAAAGCCACGCCTTCATTCGATCCGGGGAGAACACCGGACGAACGCTGATATAATACATCCCAACTAAAAGCCAAGACAAGACAAGACAAGACAAATCCCCCTTTTAACTAAACCAACTGCCTTAATCTCACACAGGGGGAAAAGGCCATCACCACAAACGCCTTTCTGCACCAAGTCCCACGTTTCCGACGCGCCCGTTGACCAACAGGATACATCCCAAAAGACATTTCACACACGCGCAGAAGGCCCCGCTGTGCGAGAGAACCCCAATCCATGCGTCAATGCCAGAGGACCCCTTTCCTCCCAAGCCTAACAGGGAGGAATGCTGCGACTTTGAAAGAAAGCAGCAGAAGATGAAGCAGTCTGGCTCCACATACCTAACCTACAGGCTACCCGGCCCTCTCGATCGGATTTCGGCTGTCGGCTGAGGAAAGATGGAACGGTGGCGGGCGAGACAACAGGGGAGATCGGGAAGCGGAAGCGGAAGCGGATAGATGAGTGAGTGAGAGTGAGTCAGGGACCGACCGAGAGATATCTATCCTCCGAGAGGAGCTAGTCTCGAAAAACCGAGACCACGCGAAAAAGGAACCGGCACTGCAGGGCGACGGGGAAATAATAAAAAAGTTAGACAGGAAGCAAAGTAAACTTTCAGGGGGCGCAGAGTCAGTCGTTGAAATTGGGTAGGGGATAGGCCAGAAGAAAGCAGCGGTTGGTAGGCATGGCAAACGCAGGGACCAGGCTGGGTGCGGGATTGGCACGAGTTAAAACGGCATACATGGTTGCGCGCGAGAGCGGAGTGTGCGAGACGAAAAAGCAGCACGGTGTTTGTTCGTCAAATGCGTCGTGATTATATTGTATCTCTTGTTGATGTTGTAATGGTGAACAGGCTTTGCAGTACAAACATGATGGCGATTGCGCCGGGGTATATGTTAACGATAAATAACAGCAAGGAGAGCCAGCAGCTTTTGGCAATCGTCAAAAGAGGCAAAAATATGGCTCCTGTCTCGGTTGTCCTGGGTTTCCTCCTACTCCGAATATCCCGTCGTGATGATCATCTTTCCCAGAAAACAAACCGTGACGCGTCCAGCCCCTTCATCGTCCGAAATCAAACGCCACAGCAAGGTTCTAGAGACCTCTGTAACTCCAAGTGTGAAAATTCCAAAATTTCGTCAAGTCGTCATTGTACATGGGCATATGCTGCCTTGGCTGTAGTGATGCAGCGCAATTCGTCGCGATTAAGATGGTGTGGTGAAACATGAATCGTCCGTAGTCGTGTCAAATGCTACTTCAGTAAGCCGCCGGGGTCAATCAGCGTTGGCTCGCCGGGGCGTGGGTTATACGATGGGTGATCATCGTGATGTGATTGCGGTATGGGTTGGAGTTCGGTGCCGCTTCTCGTCTTCTGCCTCGATTGCTTGGTATTGTTCGGCCCTAGGAGACCTCCGAGGTCTTGCAGAAGCGCTGTCGAGCCACGTCGCATACCAGTCGACGGGGCAGGGAGCGTGGGTGATGGTACTCCATGTCCCGGGGAGGACTTTGGATCGATAGTTGAGACGAGACTGTCCCGACGATAGGTCGGCACGCCGAACTGGTCCTCAGACAGAAGCCCTCCCACATCAAAAAACGAAACTCTTCGCGGGGTGGTGGTTGAGTTACTTCGAGACGACGAGAGTTGGTCATGCGGCAATAGCGAAGCATCGCTGCGCTCGGCGTTACTGCGGCTGCGTTGAGGGAATTGCCAGTTCCGTAAGTCCTCGCCAAATGGCCTTGCAACGGGTGCAGGGGTGTATCGCGGGCTCTCCGGATCATACTCTTCGTCCGGCAGCTCTCTCAAATCAGGATCCACTCCAAGGCCAACGTCTCGCACCAAGTCTTCATCGCTGCCCCAATGCCGGTGAATGGTTGGCCGTCGCGAATCGGAGTTCCGATCCATCGAGTCAGCCGCAACTGAGCCGTACTTAAATTTCTGTTTCTTGATGCCTCGATCGCGTACGAACGAGCCTAGCACCAGGGCGTTTGCTGCTGTGGTCGCAAATAAGAGTTCCACGGATGCGAATACCGATCGTAGTTGTTGTTGTCCGTGCTCCCTGATGACGTGGGGAACCCGATAGATGGTGACGCCGATAACTGCCAAGCTGAGGGAGAAAAGCAACGTAAGTTGGACCTTTCTTTTCAGACCCATCTGACTCCGCAAAATAATCGGGATAGGGAAAAAGACGAGCAGTGCATCGGTGAGGATGTTGCACGTCGCCATAGTGATGAGATGGGCGAACCCTTGGCGACACTGCCCGCCGGGGTCGGGAGTAACCTGCCAGTAGTGGTGGAAGGGCCTGCATTCTGCCAGGTCACTGATGATGATGGCGATGAAGGTTGCGACCAGAGTACATCTGATGAAAACCAGAGTCTGTTCGTAAGAACGTGCCCAAGTGACGCCAGTGAGGCGCTTGAAGAACTCTAAAATAGTGTTCTTCAAAATCCACAATCTGCACAGACAAAGCGTTAGCAAGCCATCCTACCGTCTGAACGGTTCAAAAGTTGGTTCTCATCCAAGCGTTGCTGACTGGCAGAAAACGTGGCTGAAGAAGTGCGGGCGGTTGGGAAATGACATACGTCGCTGCGTAAAAGATGCGGCTGGCGAGCACGAGACCACTCGCAATCTGCCTTCTGTGCTCATCTTCCGGGGACAAACCGTCAAACTGCGAGTTGTTGGTTCCGTAGAGTAGGACAAAATGCACGCAGACCATGCGGAGCCAAAGTGGGATGAGGGCGAGGGCAGCGACCTTGTCCTCTTGGAACAGCCTCTCGGTCCGAATGAAGCGGCCAGCAACCCGCAGCAAGATGATCATGGTGCAAAATGACGTTATCCACCAACAAACCAGTAACGACGGCTTGTCCTCGGAAAACTTGCGAAAGGGTGGCGGATCGGTGTAAAGAGTCATCGTGGACTCGTGCAATCCACGCTCGTCGACCTCCGCAGAGGGCACGACGAGCGGGGAGGAAGCTATGAGGTTGGAATTCGAGAGGCGGCGGCTCAAAGGGCGCAATCAGCTTTGTCGACTACTGGGCGAGGTAGTTGTCACAAGGGTATAGGTGGGCGACGATATTGCGGTAATGCGATTCGACGGTTGGCGGAACAGCGACGAGGTGTTGTCAAGGTGGGATGTGTATGTGTGCGCCTTGCAGTGACAGGTACGTCTGATGCATGAACTTTGCGGTTGTGAAGGGACGAACAGTGCAACATCAGTCAAATCGGACCCGGGCGCAAGTGAGGGCGTCGAGGGGATCAGGCGGAGAGCCGTCGAGACGGCGAGGGGTGAGGACGCTACCGGATGCTTGGGATTCTGTCAGAAAGACGGCTGACAAGTTCGTGGGTAGAGGTCGAAGTTGGTAAGGGAACATGGAGCGCGGTCTAGATAATGCGGAGGAGTGGGTGGAAGTAATACTTCAGCTGCACGCAGCAGACGACGCAGATAGAGGCAGGTCTCTCTGGTGAGGATACCGCCGCTATGCTAGCGGTCCAGGTGAGATGGGATAGGCTGGGCTGGGGTGGCCAAGTTGGGGGGCAGTCAAGGATACCCAGTGATGGTCCCTTTGCGCGCTATAAATGATGGGGGCTTCGGGCCCTTGGGACTCGAGAGTGAGAGAGAGTCGAGGGGTGTAGGATAGAGTGACAGGGGACCAGGGAGGGTGTGCGGTGATGGATTGATGGTGTGCATCAGCAGCTTTTCTTGGCTGGCCAATCCTGATCCTGTCGGTACGGGACTGGACTGGAGATGCAGAGCAGAGCAGAGCAGAGGTTGGATGATGGGGTGGGCAGGCCAGACTGGCCGCGGACTCGATTCGACCAGTCCTGAGGGACGCGTTGGACATTTCGCAGTCGGCAAGGCCAGGGCGAGCCAGTCATCAAATCAAAGAACAGTAACCAGCGAGAATGCACCTGATCGGCTTGCTGAGCCCTCAATTCCCTTGCCAGACACAGACAGCGGTCAAGTCACAGCCATCGCTGAAATGCCAACGTTGGCCGGGGGCGACGCTACTGTCCCAAGTGCCGCTGATTCGTCTGTCTGGAGGGGGTTTTGAGCTGGCTGGGAAGCTAATACCGCTAGTATGCCGAATAGCTTGCCTTGAGCTGTTCTTCCCGCGGCAACGTCTCAGTTCGTTCGGTAACCCGACACAATGGTAAGAGGAGAATTCCGTAGCTCGACCTCAGCTTGTTGTCGACCTGGACCCCCCATCCACACGTGTAAGTGATTCACGTCGCGAGCCATGCGTGTCTGTCGTCTTGTGCCTGGCTGCAGTCCGGAGCATTGCGGCCTGGACTAAAAGTCGAGACCGATGGAAAGGAAACGTCCATACTGTCTGTATGGACCTCTCTGTGCGGCGATGGATCCTCATGGTATCGGTCCGCCGGTCCTGGTGATGCTGCTACTGCTGCTGCGGCAGCTCTCCTGCATACGCTAATAAGCTCACAGCGCCTCCACAATGCTTCCCAGCAGTCGCATTTGTGAGGATTCGAAACCTGCAAAGGGTTGCGTCTTCGCCAACGTGCTGATCAACCACCGACAAATAGGCAGTCGCGCCGAGCATTATCCCTCTCTTCGAATCTCGGCCGTGCCAGCGTCTTGTCTAGCTTGCTCAATGCCAGAGGCAGAACACGCGAAGTAAGCCTCGTCACGCTGGTGTCTTCGTCTTTTGTGGCTTGGCCAATCCGTCACGTCCTCCTTCATGTTCCACCAGCGTCTTCAATCACAACAAGCGGCATGTATCAGTTGTTCCAAGACTGTTGATGACCCTGGAGGCGTTGTTGTCCGCATTGGCATTCGCTGCGTTATCGTGCGTGCGCCGGCTCAAATGACCAACGAGAGGGCGTCCCCACTTGTCTTGTCTTGCCTGCCTGCGCAGCCGCCTCAGTGTTCCTTTCTCAGTTGTCCTCGGGTGCGCCTCTCTCCACCTAGATAAGGCGACGGCCGACGAGAGGCCAGCCTTCTTCGCAGGATTGGTGGACCAAGCCGTTGAACGGCTGTTGGAGACACGCCCCCCTTGCTCCCTACCAAAGGACGGACGGAAAAGTTGTGGCTTTGGTGTTGGTTCATCGAATCAGCGACCAGCCTGCTTCTCTACCTCTGTGAAATTTTTGGTGTGCAAGTTGGGGTACCACAGCACAGCGCGCACGCGCGGAGACGATGCGGAGACGATTTGGCCCTTGCCCTTTTCTTTACCGGAGCAACATGGTGGCCAGGGATTGCCAATTGGAACCTGGCGAACTCGAAGAGGGTTGTTGGCGGTGGCAGTGGGTGCCCTGCCCTCGGTTTGCTGCGTACATAGTGTAGTAGCGTACCAGGTAGTGCGTGCGGCCCTGCCTTCTGATTGAAGATTGTCGGCATGGTCCAGCGCATTGGTAAGGTTTGTCAGGTGTGGGCAGACTTGTTGGTTTTCGGATCTCTTTGTGTGTGGCAGACTGGCGTATCCATGCTTCTCGTCACTGCCTTGATGCAGTCGCGGCCGCCATGGTCTGATGATGCTGCACGGCTGAGGGTAGAGACTCCTGGGGAACAGCGACAGAGATAACCGCGGTTGGCTCTATTGGACTCTACTCCAACGGCCGAGTCTGGGCTTATGGGCCGATATAGTGGTGGCGATGGGTGCTGCCTGGCGCGGTGCTCTGCCGCAATGCGTATCTGGTTCTGGTATCCTGCCGGGGCGAAAAAGAAACATAGGTACCGTTGATTGCCGCTGCGATGATAGGCGCAAGGACTGGATTTGGGCTGCATCAGTGAAGACGAGCAGTTGAGCAGGTCGTGGACGATGATAGATAGGTAGACCAGCAGGGCCACTACTCTGTACAACTGCGAGGGCACAGCAGAGGGGAATGAGGCGGCCGTGGGCTGGGCCGGCCGACTCGAGCATGTGTAATTGTGTAGTGTCGACTCGCGCATGTCGGCAGGTGTCCCAAAATGGAGAGATGCATCAACTCGTGTGCCCCCGTATTTTCCAGTACCTGATGAAGGGTCGTATCTCTGGGCTAAGACAGCACTAGCGCTGGCAGGCTTAGCGTCAGGTAGGTTGCGACCGCATGGTAATATCGCCGCGCACCGAAAAGAACAGGGCAAGGCAAATGGCAGAGCGATAGCGGCGCCGAGAGTACGAGGAGGGCGGGACGAAGGGCAATCGAGACGGTGTCAATCAAACAACGCAGGCAAGATGCGATGCGAGTCTCGACAGTGATTGTGGCCGAGAGGGATGGCGGCCGAGTCGCCAAGTTGCCGAGCTGGCCAAGGGCCCCGGAAGGGAAAGCCACGGCCGCTGGCACAGTCAGGTGGTGAGCTGGTTCGGAAGGCCAAGAAGGTACTGCGTATGGGAGAGCGTCAATTGTTGATGATGCGGGTTTTGGTGAAAGCTGCAGGAGAGAAATGAAGGCAACGGTGCTTCAGGTGACTGGAGGCACGGATGGGAGACGCCGCATGGAGAGACATGCTGCCATGTCTATCCCCATGGTCGCACAAGACATTGCTGGCTGGATCAGATTGTCCCCGAGATACCTAAATACAGGATGGGGTCGAACCAAGTGTTAGTGTCCAAGGAATTTAACAAGACCATCGTTGGATTTGGGTTTCGATGGTAGGCCAGAAAGGGCAGGGTTCAAAGACAACGATGAAGGGAGGATAAGGTGGCGGTGGGGGGGATTTGGAGATCGGAGAAGAGGAGTCGAGAAATCGGAACTGGAGAATGGAGAATGGAGTCGAGTCCACTGTGGGAGTCACGGTGGACTGGAATGTGGTGCAGTCACAGGTGCCGGAGAGGAGAGCTGAGTGCACCTCAGTGCGGTGCGGGCTGATTGACGCGTGGGGGAGCGGAGGAGGAGAAGCTGTTCGTTCGGTGCCCGCCATGGGTCACGGTGTGTGTGTGAGTAGAGAGGGGGGACATTGACCATTGGAGACCTATCGAAAAAGAGATGATGATCAGTAAAAATACGTGTGATATTCCCCCAACAAAGGTCGGCCGGAGGAAGGAGACCTTACATTTTTGCCGGTTCCTATCTCTGCCCGGTCAGCCTGATGCATGCCTAGGTAGGTACCTAGGTAGGTACCTAGGTAGGTAGGGTTATCATTATCACGGGCGACAGCGAGGTCAGCTTCAGGTGGCAGGCAGGAACCGCGACCACGATACCGCCCCCACTCCGAGGCAGGTACGGGGAACAGGCGGATAAGAGGCACCTAGTGGAGGTAGGTAGGTAGATACCAGCTTGCCTACCACCTTAGGTCGAGCCTCAGGTTATCACCAGGTTCCCAGTTTCAAAGGTGAGGGAGGTGCTCGCTCATCAATGATCACGCCCGAGAACCACCACCCGCGCCGTCGACAGTTGCACCCAGTGCAACAGCACCCCAGGGGCCAAAGTACCTCGCTGCTGTGGGTGTGACAACACCAACCCACCAACGCATCTTTGTTCACCTCGTTGTCCTGCGAGGTTTGCTGAGACGATCATGGTGCTGTCGTCTGTCCGTCATCCGTCATGAGGTAGGCGCCGTCCGTGCTGCCCTGACGACCTGACCTGCCCTACCCTACCCTGTTTCCTTGCATGTATTACCCACTCGTCGATGGATAAATGCAGGAAATGGAGCTGGATATCTCGTCATTTTGTTGGTCAGGGCAGAGCAAACGACGGGTGATGGAGACGCCAATGGAGACGGGGTAAGGTAAGGTAAGAGCACCACGACGACAAACGACGACAAGCTTGGGCGGATCGGGGAGCATGGACCACCGCTTAGGTGCCCGTCGACGGCTTCCCACTGGTCCGACTCACTCCGGTTTCCTGTCTCTGGGAAACACCCGTGGACACCTTCCCGCATCATCTCTGTTATTGTCACTGCAAGAGCTGAAGTGCACCTGCACCGTGTGGCCCAACCCAACCTACCTTACCTTACCTAGGTACCTACCTATCCACTTGAGGCATTCTCACGGCTCGGATCCGGCCCCGCCCGCATTTTCCCGTTCACTGGCACTCGAGTGCTTCATTCCTTCCTTCCCTCCCATGAGGCGAGGGAGGTCAACTGTGTTCACGTCAGGTCTGCAACTCCAGACTGTCAACGCCACCAGTGCCGCATCCACGCCGCAAGTCTCACCTATTCTTACATACCTTACCTCATTTCCCTTCGCTTGTCTTGCTCTTGCAGCGACAGCACATCTTGCCTTGCCGTAAGGCAGAACCGACGCGAGACACGGCACGCACGATACCGTACCGCCGCCTCCCACTCACTCAGAAGCCAAACCACTCATCACGACACCATCATCCGAGACCGACCTTTTACAAAATCCCACCGCAGCATTCACCATCGAAAATCCTCCGCCCAGAATACCCCTCTGTCCCGTCAGCTCTTACAAAAGCTGCTGCCCATGCACCTCCCGGGGACTTGTGCCGCACCCTCCCGCCACCTCCATCTGGCCCAGCCATTCCCAATCCAGACTTTACCGATTGGCACCCCTTCCCCCCTACTCAAACTGTGGCATGTCAGTCAACGGATTCCGAGGTCCATTCAGCCCCAGAGTTACGGCCAATAGCTATTCGCACTTTACTGTCTCGCCTGTCATACGGATAGAGGGAAGCAGGCTGACTAGCCATTCGACAGGCAAGAACATTACTACTGGCGCTTCACTTCAACTTCTCAAAGCTATCTGGATCGCCTAGTCGATTAAGACAAATCAAATTGCCCGACACACTTGATTCCGGCATATACATCGCTTGGCTGAGTACACCGCTGCTCACGCGACACCGCTCTTAATCTCGACCGGTGCCAGCCCTCGGATGCGCCTGCAAATGTGTCTCCACACAACCTAGAGAGATCGTTATCAAATCATGCCGCCAGGCTGCCGACTGTCCCTGGCCCAACAACCAACACGTCCTCTGCTCTTTTGCGACTTGTCCTGCCCCGATACTTGCCGGCAACCGGTCGCATCTTCACTCAGGGGCACTTTTGCAAGTTGCAAGTTGCCAACTGCAGACTGACTGCGTGTGCGTGACAACTCCTGACTCCACGAGCTCATGAAGAGTTTCACTGCATATCTGCCAGCTTACCCAACTGAGCAGGTCCTCCAGCGACCCTTCGCTTTTGGGGGCACGCTAACCGTACGCCTGCCTTCTGGCCAATCCCAGCCTTCCGCCCCCCCACTCAACGCGACTTATCAACTTTCCTCCCGATGCCCACACCCCCCTACGTCTCCGATCTGCCTCACCTCCGAACCCATCCCCATTTTGAGCTGCCTACAGCGCTGAGCGCGTCCTGTACCTGCCTTTTCTCATTGCGGTATGTCTACCTCTGGATTATCATGTCTCAGCAAAATGAGGGAGCTTGAGCTCAGGTCTGCAATGCACGACGCTATGCCCACATTGAGTATAACCTGCCAGTTCCCGCGAGGCTGGGTGCCCTTGACGTTGAGGGTACTTTTCAGGGTTCCTTTGTGTCACTCCCACGTGGAAGTACGGCAAACCAAAGTGGCCAGGTTGCCATGGGCCGGGGCAAGCTCTCGAACAAAGCGGGAAAAGAAACCCTTGACACAACTTCGATGAGGCGTTGGAGGACCAGGTACTGCTATCTTGCAACAGTCAACGGTTGCAGCTGTTCTGAGAGGAATCTCGGATCCTAATCTTTGCGCCACCCTGTCAAGGCCAAGGTCCTTGTACACGTTGCGCGTACGCAGTACGAATCTGCGGCGCAGTCCGACACAATTTCCTCAAATCTCCCGCCTGAACTTTACTGGCGGCCGTCTCCGCAAGATGCCAACTAGGTTGCCACATTCCTCGGCGTGTTACGCCTGGGACAAGTTCAGATGTTATTCAACAACTGTCCCGAATCGTCAGGCTGAATCGACCGTCGGTTTGGACTTAACGGCCCGAATTCTTGCCATGACCAGTATGTAGCTTCGGCCCCGGCCGTCGTCCAAAGACACTACCAGAGTTTTGCTCCAGCAAGTAGGTGATTGGCAGACACCTGACCGCTGCCTACTAAGCCACGCTGGGCGACCGGTGTTGTCAACACTTAGGCTCTCACTGCTTGTGCTTATAGCCTCATTGGGCATTTGACGTCGTCCGATCGACATAACGTCACACGGTCCGTGAGCATTTCGACATTGTACGTCGAGCCTGTGCGACGGGATGGCGGCGGCAGTCGATCGTGAAACAACAGCACCGGATCCGATTCGTCTCGTGAGTGACCGCCCGGTTTCCGCGGCTTAAAGGGATACGACTGAAGCTCTTCGGATGGATGAAAAATATCCCCAGGACGAGAGTGTCATGACCTAATACACCGTCGTAGCGCCGCGGAAGTCTCGAAGAATAGCATCTCTAACTTTCTAGCTTGGTTACCGCAGGTAATGCATAAACGGCACAGATGATTGTGAGGCGCAAACCCAGAGACTTGGCACAAGCCCGCGCGGACAGCTAACATCGATTGACTCTCGGGCTAGTCCGCACGTAGCGCTGACCATGGCAGACGTCAACCACGCAGCCAGATTTGTGTCGTGCTGTGTCTATGTCCGTCCCCCTCCGTCCCGGAGCTAAATAGCCTCCGGTAAATCGTCAATGGTCCAAGAGTCGCTGCGTTGTCAGTGACCCCCGCGGCCTCCCGCTTGCACAATGCGAGCGCGGCAAAAAAGCTACTGCCTCTCTTGGCCATCATGAGCACGTCACTATCTATACGAAAAGCTGTATGCCGAGCGCAAGGGGAGTATTTTGGGCCGTGCTTGGTTCTCCTGGCTGTACCCAGCCCTATGGCAAACATTGATTGAGTAGGTAGTATTCATTCCGCCGGCATTGGCGTCATGTCATGCCCGCGTCGCATTCGCATTGTAACCCTTCTCCCGCACACCTTCCTCCCCAGGTAATACGCCGGCCGCGGCGGCCGTTGTCAGTGGCCGGCTTCGCTATGGCGTCGTCGATGATGTTTTCTTTTTGCTTGCTCCATGGGCTTTTGAAGTGTCGTGAGAACAGCAAGCCCTAAATGACACCGAATAGTGAGCTCAATGTACATTACTTGCCTTCTAGGGAGGCGTGTAATTGCCGGCCTAGCAGAGTTGCCGCAGACCGGGCAAAAATCATGGCAGCTACCACAGGTGCCGTATCACGATAACTAAGGAAATCTTTCTGCGTTGCAAAGTGCTGCTTGCTTTCTAAAGACGACGGAACCTTTCTCGTCTATGCTCTGGTCTGCATGAAGTCTACTTGTATTCCATGTCTATGCGGCCTGGGCCAAGCCAAGCCGCTCGACAACGCGCTTGATGGACCCCTTTTCGGCCTTGCTCCAGTCCACGCTCTTCAACTGCTCCGCCCGACCGCCACCATCCCCCTCCTCTCCAAACAGCTTCCACAGCTCGTCGACAACCTGGCTGCGTACCCTGGGCCAGGGGTGGAACATGAGTGCCCCAAGCCTCTTCCGCGCCTCCGCGACCCCGTCCCTGACACCCTCCGCAGCCTCGGGATCCGCGCCCGTGTCGTCAAAGCCGGCCACGCACCCGTACACCTTGATGCACGCCTCGAGCTTGCGCACGTTGCCCGTCTTGTAGCCCGCGCGTTGGACCTGCAAGCACAGCGAGCGCAGGCCGACCAGCACCCCGACGCACTTCTGGAAGAGGCCAACGTGGCATAGGAACGCGACGATCTCGAGCGTCGGGACGACGACGCGGTCCGCGGCTGCGAGGCCCTGGCGCGTCTTGAGGTTCGCGACGAGGGCGCCGCAGACGGACGACAGCGCGACAGGCGAGGCGGCGCAGAAGGAGGCGAGGGCGGCGCGGGAGGCGATGACGAGGTCTTCGTTGCCTGTGTCGGCGGAGGTGACGTAGCCGGAGAGGAGCTCCGACATCCAGGCCTCTTCGTCGGGGCGGGCGAGTCTGGGATGGAGAAGGTTGGAGGAGGAGGATGTGCGCAGGGTCAGGAGGGTGTGGAAGTACTCCCGTGAGGAGAAGGTCTGCTGCGTGAAGGTCGGGGCGAAGGACGGGTCGAGGGTTAGGGCGAGGACAGCATGGGCTTCGGTGCGGACGCGGTCCAGCTTCTCAGCCGCGAGGCGAAGGATGCGGAGGAAGAGTTTGGATACCGCTTCCGGCAGCCATTCGACCTCGGTGGTTTCTGGTGCAAAGGCAAGCTTCCAGAGGGACTTTGTGGCGCGGAGGGCCTCGAGCCGGACGTGGGAGCCGACATCGCCGCGGGCGTTTGTCGTGTAGTCGTTCAGGCCCTCGGCCAGGAGGTCCAGGAAGACCGGGGCGCGGTCGCGGAGCAGGACGCTCTGCGACAGGCTCTGGAGGATCGCGACGCGCGTGTCGATGTCGTTGTCGCCCGCCCACCGCGCGAGGACCGTGTCGCAGACGACGTCTGCCTCTTGGCTGCGGAACGTGCTGGTAATGGGGTACGTCATTGTGAGGGCGGAGAGCACGCCCGTGTCGTTTGCAGTGCGGGAGGTCGGGCGGTGACGCACTGTGGAGGCCCATTCCTGGATCATGGTCCTGCGGGAGTCGGGCGGGGAGAAGAGGAGGTGGATGAGGGCTGCTTCGGAGGAGGCCGAGACCGCTTCCTTCTCGGGGCGGGAGAGGCCTGCGGCGATGACGGGGCCAAAGGTCGAGATGAGACTAGTTATGGATGAGGGGATCGAAGGGAGAGCGTCGATCGTTGCCATGACGTTGAGGAGTGATTGGGTGTTTGCGGTTGAGACGACTGTGTAGCCTGGTTGGAGAGGCAACTGTGCGTTCGAGGAGAGCGTAGCCGCCTGCAGGATGGGGAGTGAGGAGGTGATGAGGCGGCTGGATGCTTCGGCAACTAGTTCTGGTCGACGGTAGGTTGTTTTCTGAAAGTCTCCCAAGATTGTCTCTAGATTTTGAATGATGCGCTGTGTGAGATCCGTGACGATGCCATCCGGCTTGGCAGCCAGTAGATCAGGGAACTTGTCCAGTACGGACGCGAGACAGAGTAGGAGTCCGTGGCGCTCGTCGACTTGTCTGGCCTGAAGAGCGCGAAGACGGGCGAGGATCCTATCGATCGAAGCCGTGAACTGAGCTGCGGCGTCAGGCGAGTTTTTCTGGGAGAGTTCCAGCGTGAGAGTGCCAAATGAAGCGCCGGCGACACGACGCGAGGCGGCGTCTGCGTCGCCTATTCCTCGCCAGCCGAGGAGACCGTCCAAGAGGGCCGCGCCGTATTGGGGCGAGAGCCTCGTTGCGTTCAGGGCCACTTCATGAATGGCGCGCGACCGTAGGGCGACGGCGTGGTAGTCGACCGTCTGCACAACCCAGATGCCCTTCTCCACCGTGTCGGGGTGTCGCCCGATGAGTTCCTGCAGCGCAGCCGAAGCACCGCGGCGGATGTTGCCTGCCGAGTCGAGCGAGGCAGTGACGACCAACTCCGTGGCGAGGACTTGTAGGATGGAGGCGTCCCGGCTGTGAGGCCTGGCAGCGACGACGGCTGCTGTGGGGACTTCCAGGAGTTCCGCGGTGGTGTACCGTCGGGCCAGGGCCCAGATGCCGAAGCATGCTGCATCGCGGACGTTGGTCCCCACGGAGCCGCCTGATGTGCTGCGCTTCTCAAAGGAGAGGCCAAGGAGCAGGCCGTGAACGATGTCTGGGAGCTGGCTTGCGGGTGGGGAGCGGCGGTATAGCAGATGCGAGAGGGTCAGCATCAGACCGTGCCATTCCAAGGGGTCTACGGCTGCAAGGTCGCGGGTCTTGAGCCCGTTGGAGTTTCCTGGCTCCTTGGTCCAGAGGACGTTGCGGTTCAACGAGTCGAGGACGGCGTCGACTACCTGGGAAGCCATCTCTGGATCGAGTCTGAGAGTGACGATGCTGAGCGCTTTGGAAGCAGCCAACCGAACGGGCGTGTCGTTGTCAGCGAGGCATTCCAGGAAGTAGCCGATGGACGTCTCGATGAGCTCCGTGCTGTCTGGGTCCGGCGGCGACTTGCGAAGGAGTAGGACGGTGACGGAGCGGATGACCTTGATCAGCATTTTGCGAGCCACGGCGACAGAGCGGATCGCGGCCGAGACGGGTGTCTCTTCGACCTCGGAGGAGGCGACTGCGTGAGCGGCGCGGAAGATGGAGGAGAGATGGGCGTCCATGTCCGACGTGTTTATAGACGATCTCAGAACGCCGGCCAGGAAGGAGAGCACGCCAATGTAAAAGTACGGCGGCTGCGGCGGAGTATCCGGGGATGGGTTGAGGGAGGCGAGGGCCCAGTTGACGAGGGCGGTCAAGACGCCTTGGGACTGCATGTCGCGGCGCATGGCGATGCGGACGAGAAGAGCGCGGGCACCATCGCGTTCCTTGCCAGGAGAGGCGAGATACTTGACTGCCACTGGGAGGATGCGGACTGTGATCCCGGGCAGGTCAGACGGCCAGGTGAAGTTTGGGATGGAAGGGAGGGTAATTTGTTCGTCTGCCGCGGCGGAGGAGATGGTGGACAGGTCGAAGGGGGCGAGAAGAAGATGCGACAGCCATAGAAGAACTAAATAGCGCTCTTCCCAGAACCATTGCTGAGTGTTGGACTGGGGGGATAAAGGGCTGAGGGAGGGACGGGAGGCCTGACGCAACCTGGAGCGCTCCGCAGACTCGAGTGCCGAGAGGAGAGGCTCAATGTAGCGGGTCTCGGCGTTGAGGAAGCGCACAACGACTTTCTCGCCACGGATCTTGGTGAATGTGTAGAGCAGCTTAGCAATGGCGACATTCAGGGGCTCGAGCAGCTGGGAGCGAGTCGAGAGTTGTTTGGGACGGTTGCGGTTCCGGATGTTGAGGTGGGCGAGGTAGGTTGTCGCTAAAAGCGGAAGCCATGTGGGAAGATGAGGATCCAGCAGTTGAGGAAGCTCTTGGAAAGGGTCGAGCAACTGCGATTGTTATTAGCCAATGAGTTTGATGAGAGGACTAATGAGATTACGCTGGATGCCAGACGGGCTGTTTCTGAGGTCCGTACGCGGCTGCGGAGAGTGTGGCCGTCCGATTTGCGTAGGAAAAGAGGAAGAGACCGAGAAAAATCCGCAATGAGATCTGTTGAGATCCTTTGGAGTTTGATGTCGCTGTCGTCCTCGTGGGCGTCCATTCTGGCGGGTGGGTGATGAGATGAGATGAGATGTGCACAGTCTAGGACATTGAAGTGAGAGCGGGGGAGACCTCAGTGAGGTGCTGGCTCGGACTCCACTAGATAGTGTTGCTTGCCTCCGCTGTCGGATGTCTGATGCTTATTGTTTGCTTGCAACTCGCAATCACCACTTGCGATGTCGTGGGTAACGATTGCGGCAGTGAAGTCGGGTTCGTGTGAGTGAGTTGCGAAGGAAGCCAGAGGTGTGGATAACGTGGTGATGCCCGCACAGTGCTATTGTCGACTTGTCGCTTTATTTGACACTGTTGAAAGGTTCATCAACCATCCTTGGAGGAGAGATAGTCTAGACTTCCGTTCTCTCTGGAAAGACATCATGTTTTCTTAAAAACACTCAGACTTGTTTAAAAGTATGCTCACATATCACCGTCGCCTGAGCTAAGAAATGTATGATCACGTGTCCGTTGGTCAAAGCAGTCACCAGATATCTCAACGAACTCTTCTTCGGCTTACATGAAATCGACTTCAACAGGGCCACCAAAAGTGCAAATCAAAATAACTTTTTGTATATCTGATGATAGTCTCATAACAATTTCCGATTGTGCTGCTTTCGGCCCGAAGGAGTGTGGTAGACTCGATCCAACTAATAACTCTGCTTTTACTCAACCGCCGTACACTACAGTGCAGAATCTAGTGGGTTGCAATAACGTAATTAAGGCCGTGTATTCATTTCCCCTGTCCCATGGAATTATGTACGCTGACCATGTCGGGGACCATCAGAAGGGTATAAAGCCAAATGTGGTAAAGAGAGGTGCAAAGTCGCTCTCTAGCGGCACTTAGAACATTGCGAAGGCGAGCATGCCAGCCAGTACAGCGATGCTGAAGGTAGTAGCGGCAGCGCTGCTCACAGGAACGGTAGTGGTAGTCGAAGAAGGAGCAGACGTGGGCACGCTCACGGTGGCATTACCGCCGGAGCCTGAGCCCGAGCCCGAACCAGATCCTGAGCCAGAACCAGAGCCAGAACCGGAGCCGGAGCCGGAGCCAGAACCGGAGCCGGAGCCGGAGCCAGAGCCGGGAGTGGCAGACGGCGACGCACCGCCGCTTCCACCGGAGCCGGAGCCACCGGAGGGCACAGCAGTCGACAACGTCGTAGCTCCACCATAATCAGAACCGGAGTCAGTACCCGTGGCAGTGGCGGTAGCCGTCGGAGTGCCAGCAGCGGTAGAAGAGCTGGAGGTGGTGTTGTCACAAGACAGGTCGTACAAAGGCTTGTTGGTCAGGGTTGAGCCAATGACACCGAAGCTGGGGTTGGGAGTAGTGGGAGAAGAGTCCTGGAAAGTGTACCACCAGACATTTGTCTTTCCAAACATGGGGCAGCCAACCTCGTCCCAGAAAGTCTTCGCGTTCTCGAGGGAAGGGACAGCAGAACCGACGGTCTTACCGCTGACAGGCCAACCAGTTTCGGCAATCCAAACAGGCTTGCCGCCAACGGCACCCTGGGTCGCGCTCAGAGCCTCGGCCCATCGCTGCTTACTGTCAGAGATGGCGTTGGGCTTGGTGTCCTCGAAGTAGGGGTAGGCGTCCATGCCAATCCAGTCGCAAGCATCGATGACTGCCTTGTTGCTGCCATTAACCCAGGCAGTCCATGTGTCGACGTGGCCCAGAGGGGCGCTGCTCAGGGGCGAACCCTTGAGGATTTCCCGGACTTGATCAAAGTATCCCACGAGCGTGTTGGGCTCGGCACCAGCGTATTCGCCATTGGCAATGCCGGTTGGTGAATGGCGGTAGAGATCCTCACTTCCAATGGAGATGCCGGCAACCAGACCGTTGAGCTGACTGCCGTACTGCGACACCGTCTTCTTCAGGGCCTCGAGCTCGTTTGCAAAAGCTGCGTCACCGGCAGAAGCCCAGAGACCGAGTAGCAGACTGGTCTTTGTGGAGATGGCGGCGGGAATGGCTGCAATAGGGTCGTTGGTGCTTCCGCCTTGGACCATTGTGTAGAGACGGGCTGAGGTGAAAGCACCGTTGGTGCCCTCGAGACTAGCAGCAGCCTTGAATTCGGCCTCGAAGTCGGCCTGTGTCTTTGCGCTGCCGTCTGTGAAGGTAGAGCCATAGTTGAAGCCCTGGAAGGCACTGGCCGTTGCGGCGTAGAGGACCGCAGCCAAGCTGGAGGTACGCATTATGTCGGTTGCGCGTTGAGTAGTAGAGAGTTAGGTGCTGCTGGATTTTTGAGGGAGAGGCAAGTACACGAGAAAATGGAAGAGGTCGACTTGTAGATGCCGTAGGAGCCGGGTGCTCTGGAGGAATAGCAACTAGGTATTAATACGTAGGTCAAGGCCGGCGAACGAGAGACGATGTGGGTGTGTTGGTTCAGAGACCCGGAGGCACAATGAGGATAACGATTGTGAGGAGATGCAAAAGAGAGTAGGTGAAGCAAGGGAATCGGAAGAGAGGAAAGGATTGGGAAAACATGAGGGCTAGGAGGGTTTTTGACCAAGAAGGCAAATGCTTGATCAGATCACATAAACAAGCTCGATGGTCTTTGGGCCGACTTCCCTGTGCCTTGCACATGGCAGCAGAACTCCCCTTCTCCTCCAAGTACTATGTCGGTTCTCGGTTTGTTATCCCACACCCTCCCAACAAGAAGGACCAATCCAGACGAGAGAGTTGCGTAAGTGGGATGACACCTGGAGGGCGGAAGAGTCTGGAAAAGGCAAGTGAGGTTAGCTGGGTGGTTCCACATGCCCCGAGTTGAACTGACACTTCCCAACACCCCTTCCCCTCCCCCTCCCTCGCCGAGATGCAGCATCGCTGTCCAGCATTGAACGCTTAAGACGCAGGAACAAGGTGTGCCCCGTATCCAAAGCACATCTTTAGGTTTCTTCTGCAGGACTGCCCCTGAAGCGACGAGGCGATGAGGTCACGGAGTGTGCAGGGCAACCAAATCGGGGCAGGACGGCTCAAAACAAAGGCCCAATCACGGCTGCCATCCCATTTTACCGGCGAGCCGGCGCCCATCTTGGGCCGTCAAGAGTCCCCGGGCACGCGCTGGCTTGCCCATTTTTAGCAGCCATGTGCACTAAGCTCACCCCTGTGTCCCTGTACGGCCAGCCCGTGATGGTAAGCCCGGTCGAATCGCCCCCTCCCCCGTATTTTCAAGCAATCCCAATGTTGCGAGAGACCATAATAACACCTCGTCGGAATGCGCGACATGTCTGTCTATCATTCAATTTGGGAAAGTTTCTGTCGATATTTTGGTCAGTGAAGGCCTGTCTTGTAAGAACGCGAATCTGAGTCTGCCATCTGCAGTCATCTGGCGTCAGTGCCCGAGGAATAACACTTTCTGCTCTGCCCTAAGGTATGTGGCATGTAGGCACTGGTAGGGTAAGGTAGGTTTCCCGACGGCTTCCGGTGCCGTCTGCCACCCGCCTAGCGAGACCACCTAGACTCACGTAACTCCCAACAACGCGTGGTTGCTTGACGTCCTAAGTTGGCGAAACCAAGTGGCGTTCGACATGTTGAGTTGGTTGGGCACGACTGCCGCTCTGTGGAAGAGTCTACTGCAGGGGAAAAGCCAGACCGAAGCCAGGCAGATCAATCGCCAATGACGGAAGCTGGGTGACTGCGAGGAAGACTGGGAAAAAGCAACAGCGGAGATGTGACAGCTGCAGGTACCAAGCGCTCGCTTCCCCAGGTATGCAAGGGTTAAGGGTCTCAGGGGACCACATTCCCCGTCTGCAGTGGCCCTCTCAGCTCGGAGCCTCCAAACCGCTGTTATGATTTTTCCTCGCTCTACCCAATTCTCGCAGTCGATGGGGTCGAGAAATCGCACGTCATTTCATGGCCAATTCTTCCCACTAATGTCAATTTGAGAGGCATCAGAAAAAACACGACGAAATTAGGATCACGTAATGCACTCGTCACCCACCTCAGCCCTGGCGGAAAGCCACATCCATGGATGAGGCACGGCCGGACTAAGGATACTGAGATTATCCGGCCTTCGGTGTGACTCGTAGGGTGCGCCAACTTCGCTCACGTTTGCACCACTCATGGTTCGAAGAAAAGTGGACCCAATTGAGTCCAACGACACCTGCCAGGCAGCTTCTCTGTGCCATCTCACCAGGCTGCCTTTTGTACCTGCTCATCATCTTGACCTCATCTGCCATTTGTGCAATGATTGACAAATGATGGGCAGCAATGGCGGACTTGAACATCCAGCTTTCCACGTATCCCGAAAACGCCGTCCCGTTCACCAATACACCTCAAGCCAGTAAACCGAAGCACTCTCGAACAAGTACACGAAAGGTGCGAACCGGATGCATCACTTGCAAGAAGCGCCACGTAAAATGCGATGAGGGCAAGCCTCACTGCAGCAATTGCCTCCAGAATCGGGGATACTGCGAAGGCTACGCCCTCGAATCGAGAAAGAATGCCGCTGCAAAACCCGGCCAGGTCGTCTGGGATTCCAGGCAAGCCGTCCGCCATGCCGCACACCCGAGGATCCAGTTGAAATTGGACCCTGATGCTCTCGACTTCACCGACACATCGAGCATGCGCTACTTTGAAGAATTCGTTAACCTGGCCAAAGCACCCTGGACCAATGCAGCCGCCAGCAGCAGCTTGTGGGAAGTAACTCTCCCTCAGCTTGCACGCAACAGCAGTACCCTTCGATCTGCCGCCATGGCCATCGGTGCACTCAGCGTGTGGCATCGCCAATCAGCCCAACGGAGCCTTCGCACAATATCCGTGCCCGAGATGTCAACCAATGAGAGCGACGAGCATTACTTCAATGCTGTCGCTCACTACTGCCATTCCATCAAGGAGCAGAGCCGCCAAGCATCTCTTCAAGATGCCATCATCTTGTCTGTTCTTTTGCTCTTGTTCGAGACGCTTAGGGATAACAGAAAAGCCGCCCTGGATCACGTTAATCACGGTCTTTGTCTTATGCTGTCTCTCGTCACAGACGAGAATGCAGAACATCATATCAGGAAGCTGGCCCCCAACCCCAAGCCTCTCCTGGCTGCCATCGCCGACGTTTTCAACCACCTTGCAAAACAAGCCCGTACGGTGTTGCGCGACAGAGTGGGACAGGGGCCTCCCCTTCCAAACCTAACTAAGGTCTTAAGGAGTAGGAACCATACGATGGAATCTTTCATGATTCTATTGAGTCAAGTGCCCAGCTCGGACGTCGACATCGACGATATACCCACGGTCTTCAAAAGCCTCGACGACTTTGAAGACAGCTGGAATGCAGTTCAGCGTGCACAAACGGCAATGATCCCCATCATGGTGGAATACTTGTACAACTCGGACGTAATTCACTCACACGACGAAGAGGTCATTTATGGGTTCCATGTCAATCTCCTACAAAATCCCCGTATTGTGGAGTTCTCCAAGAAGTCAAACAAGACCATGGAAGCACTTGACGCCGGATTCCAGCCCCTTTTCAACAAGATCATCATGTCGCACGATGCCGACTCACCCCTCTACTTAAGAGCAATTCATCTGCGTCTACAGCACTTGGGCGTCTACACGTTTGACAACCCTCCAATGTATGTGAACATTGACTTGGTGAAGGCACGAACACCCCTCTTCCGAGAATATCTATCTGTTGCTTCCATCGCTCTCCGCGCAGCCAAACGAGACGTCGAGAAAAACCCGGCCCATCAAGTCTCTCTTCAGTGCAACATCACATGGCACTTGATGGTTCTGTCCTTCTTCTGTCGCGATCCGCTGGCGCGCGATGAGGCCGTGGAGATGCTGAAAGATTACCCTGGTCAAGATGGCTTGTGGAAAACACGAGCTCTGTACGCCATTGCAGCGCGAAACCGCACGATCGAATGCATGAATGCCTCCGAAGGCACGCCTGAAGAACAGTGGCGACGGTTTTGGCGTCGCGAGTTCCTCTTCGAAGAGGGCGGAGACCGTGTCCTGCTCCGCTATCTCGAGAAAGACGGTTTGCTTGGGACGTGGACGTTAGTGCAGGAGGCTGCCGTGGTCCGAGGGAAAGACGAAGACATAGTATGGACAAGGCAACCGGTGCATGGGCGTGGCGGCCTGCTTATGGCCGAAGTATTCGGTGCCGAGCGTGCAAAATTTGGAAAGAGGAGCGGCCAAGGCACCGACGTTTAGAATTCAGGCGGTTTAAGATACAACGTTTTGACGAATGTGCTTTGAAGAGAAGGAGTATACGACATGGAGACAATTACATTGATACCCAAATAAAGTAAGAAAAAGAAACAAGTCAGCCTGGGAAGTAAAGGGTTTGCCCAGACGGTCTATACAACTCGAGATCCCAAAACAGCCAACCCAAATCGCGCGCTATGCCAATGCACAATTTTTTGATTTCCGAAGCCTACTGATCCAAAGCCTGACTCTGGCACTGTAAAATGTCTGTTAGTCAAGAACCACGAAAACGAATGATGAATTGCTTACCATCTCCCAGTACACGCCCTTCTTCCGAAGCAGCTCCTTGTGGGTTCCCTTTTCCACCACGCAGCCTTCGCTGAAGACGAAGATGACATCCGCGGTCTGGATCGTCGACAGCCGGTGCGCAACAGCGACCATTGTCCGCCCCTGGCGCGCCCTCTCAAAAGCGGCCTGGACGATCTTCTCCGACTCTGAGTCCAGCGCCGACGTCGCCTCGTCCAGCAGGAGCAGCTTGGGATCGCGTATCAGGGCGCGGGCGATGGCGATGCGCTGCTTCTGGCCGCCGGACATGGAGACGCCCTTCTGCCCGACCTGGGTGTCGTAGCCCTCGGGCAGGGAGGCGATGAAGTCATGGATGAAGGCCTCGCGGCAGGCGTCGTGGATGCGCTGCTCCGAGATGAGGGCCGGCTCGGAGATTCCGAAGAGGACGTTGTCGCGGATCGTGCCGCGGAACATGATGGGCTCCTGCGGCACGAGGGAGAGGTTGCGGCGGTAGTTGTAGACGTTCATGTGGTTGACGTTGATGCCGTTGCAGAGGACCTCGCCGCGGTTGGGCTCGACGTCGTAGAAGCGCTCCAGGAGGGAGATGATGGTCGTTTTGCCGCACCCGGACGGCCCGACGAAGGCCGCGTACTGCCCCTTTTCGATGGTCAGGTTCAGGCCGTCGAAGACGACGACGTCGCGCGTGGGGTACTTGAAGTGCACGTCGCGCAGCTCGATGCGCACACCGCCTTGCGACTTGGAGATCTCGTCGCCGTGGCGGATGCCCGAGTTGCCGCCGACGGCCGACTCCTGGACGTCGAGAATGCGGTCCGCCGCGGCGGCGGCCTGCGCGGCGCTGGGCGCCACCGACAGGGCTTGACTCGCCGACTCGGCGCCTTGGATGATGGCCATGAGGCAGATAAAGAAGGCCTCCATGGTGTACTCGCCCTTGGCCAGGAGCCTGCCGCCGTACCAGAACACGAGGGCCTGGCATCCCATGCCTGCGCTGTCTGCGAACCCGTACAACACGGAGGTCCACTGTGCTTTGCGCTTTGCTGCGTCGATGTGTTGGTTCAGAAGCTTCTCATACCGCTCTTTGATTGACGGTTCCATTGTGAGGGCAGAGACGGTGCGGATGGCCCCGATGGCCTCCGTGGCGAACTGCGAGCTTTCCATGAACACTGTCGAGTTCATTTGGTCAAACTGCACTTCCTGCCTGTACTTCCAGAGACCAGTGCCCAGCATGACAGGCAAGCAGACGAACATCGCTATGAGGCCAAGCTTGGGCGAGTAGAGGAGCGCGATGAGCACGGCTCCGGCGACGGTGAAGAGACCCGACAGCAGGAGGGCGAGGTTCAGTCCGAGGAGCTCCTCGAGCTGCTTCGCATCGCCGCCGACCCTCGAGCTCAGAGCCCCGTGGGAGTTCTCGTCATCGTCGAAGAAACTGACATTCTGGTGCAGCATGTCGGTCAGGTACTGCTTCTTGTACACGGCGCTGATGAAGTACTGCGTGTGCAGCCCGATCCAGCCCTCGCAGGCCCACGCGATGCCGATGCATATGGCGAGGACCATCCACATGAGGCCCCAGAAGTTGGCTTCCTTCTTCAACTCGTCGCTGGGGAGGAGGAAGACGTTGATCACCTTGGCAAAGAGCCAGGCCTGGATAGGCGTCCCCGATGCGACCGCCATCGCGGAGATCGTGATGCCGAGATATGAAGGCCACTTGTCGCGCTGGATCCACATGAGCTTGCCGAAGCTCCAGATGATACCTCGCGGCTTGCGTTTGACGACCTCTCGGTCGCTGAGGATGCTTGGGGGACCACCGTGCTTGCTCGAGTTGGCGTACGTTTTCTCCGTCGAGGCGTCATCAAACTCCACAAGCTTGGGGTTCGCCTTCTCGTCATTGGGATCAGACAGGTTCAGAGCCTGGGCGTTTACCAGCCCGCGGTAGACGCCGTACTTGTTGGCCATGAGGCTCTGGTGCGTGCCTTGCTCGACGGCTTGGCCCTGCTGCAGCACGACAATGTGGTCCGCCTTTTGGATTGTTGAGAGGCGGTGGGCAATGGTGATTGTCGTGCGGCCCTTGGTAACCCTGTCGAGTGCGGCCTGAACGACCTTTTCGGACTTTGCGTCGATTGCGCTCGTTGCCTCGTCGAGAATGATGATGCGCGGCTGCTTGATGATGCTCCTCGCGATAGCGAGTCTTTGCTTTTGGCCTCCCGAGAGCTTGGCGCCGCCATCGCCGACCTTTGTGTCATATCCCTTTTCAAAAGATGTCAGCAACACGCGAAGGATGTTGAAGAAAAAGGGGTGTACTTACGTCGGGGAGTCTGCAAATAAACTCGTGGGCGTATGCCTCCTCGCAAGCATCCTGGACAAGCTGCCTCCTGCGCTCCTCGCTCTCGTTCTCCAAACCGGTCCCGATAAGTCCGTTTGCGACGTTGCCGAAGATGGTATCGTTGAAGAGGAAGGGCTCCTGTTGAACCAGACCGACCTGTGACCTCCACCACTGGAGGTCGCAATCCTCCAAATCGACGCCGCCGACACGGATGCGCCCAGAGGGTCGCGTGACCTCAGGTACCTTCTCACCAGCCGCCTTGCCCGCGGCTTGGGGCATGAGGTTTACCTTGGGCACAGCAGGCTGCTCCCGCAAAGAGTACCACCGCTCGAGAAGTCCGACAATCGTGCTCTTGCCAGAGCCCGACGGCCCGACAAGTGCAATGTTTTCACCCGGATGAATGCGGAAGTTCAGCTCGTTCAGGACGGTGATGCCGGGCCTGGTGGGATACCCGAACACCACGTCCTCAAAGATGATGTCGTGCGAGTCGATTTCGGGCTTGAGATTTCCGGACGGCGGCAGCGGCGCGTCGATCACGGTGAAGAGCTCGCAAGCTGCGACCATGGCCTTGCTGACGGCCATCAGCGGCGTCGAGATGCGCTCCATCGAGGTGAGGATCATCATGACTGACATCAGCACGACGAAGACGACGCCGGCGTTGTTCAACGCCCCGGCAATGAAGCGCTGCGTGCCGTACCAGAATGCCAGGCCGTAAGCACCGAACATGCCAAAGAACTACACCGAGTCAGCTGTGCAAAGGGAGTGAGAGAGATCACATCGTCGTGGACTTACGATTAACCCAAACTGAGCAGCCACAATGGGCGCCGTCTTCTGAGCCCGCTCCTTCGCCTTCCGCACCCACCCGTCGTACGTTTCAATGACACGCTTCTGCGCGCCGCAGGCCATGACCAGTCGGATCCCTCCAAGAGCCTCGCTGGCGACAGCAGTGCCCTGCATATCTGCCACCAGCGTCTCCGTCTGCCCCTTGACCACCCTCGGCAACACGATTGCGAGAATTAGCGTGATGTACAGCAGCAACGAGGACGTAACCAGGGTCAGATCCCAACTCCAGATGAAAGCGATGATCAAAGCCGTCAAGATAGTCCCGGTAAACTGCAGAAACGTCCCCAGGCGCTCCGAGATGCCGATCTGCAGCGTGGTCGAGGTCGTCGTGATGGCCGTCGCAGGCGCCCCGGGCGCCATCGAGTCGATGGTGTGGATCGACTGCGCAAAGAGCGACTGGACGTAGTGCAGGCGCACCGCCGACGAAAGCCGGATGCCAATCATGCGGAAGCAGAACTTGTTGATTGAGTTGAGCAGCCAGCGACCCAGGAAGAGGGCCATGATGAGCAGCGCTTGGCGGTTCAGGAGGTGCTCGAAGTCGGAGGTGGTGAGAGTCGAGTTAGGCTGGAAGAACTCTGTAAACTGCCCGACGAGCTGGCCAAAGAGGATGTTCATGAGCGGGAGGGTGACGCCGGCGCCGAGGGAGGCAACGGCCGCGATAACGTATACTATGAAATCCCATCTTGAGGCGTAGGTGAATACTCGGATGTAATCTGCGAATGCGGGTTTTCGTTCCACGGGCCCAGCGTCCCCCTTCCCGGCGGGGGGTGATTTCTCGTCTGTTTGATTTTTCTTCGCCATTCTTTTTTCCCTTGGTGGCGTTCAAGTTGTGTGTGAGTCGTGGAAGTTGAGAAGTTCTGAGATTCCAGAAATTCCAACCATCAGCGAGACGCAAACCCCCACGACAATATTTCCTCCCAATGACGCGGGGAAGGACGGAAGTCGAAACTTACTTATGGAGTACAGAGGTAAACTTCTCGGTGCTTGGTCTGGTCCTTTGATGTTGCGGCGGATCAAAGCTGCAGAGGTCTGATCTCGACGTCGTTCATGCCTGGCCGTTTTGACCGTCAAGGGGTTTGGTTTTGGTGAGCGAGATCGATATGGGACCGTTTTGTGGCCCGTTGCCTCTGAAGAACAGAGCCAAGTTTGGCTTCAAGAGAGTTTCAAGAATAGAGCGGGATTCGAATTCAAAAGGCTCGATTTGGTAGAAAAACAAAGAAGGACCGCAAGTTGGCAAACTTGCCATTCAAATAGCATCCGAGGACGGAACGATTCTGGAAGACACATGTTTTGGGCAATATGACAGGCACCACCAGCAGATCCAATCTTGCCAGGGCGAAAGATCTCGTGTAAGAGGTCGCTGCTGCATGGGCCGCTGGATTACCGCTTTTGGAAAGACACGACCCGTGCGTTCGTACACTCGTAAATTGAGGCTCGGAGTATTTCGACCAATTAGCACTCGGCTTACCTTGTCTCAACCTTGCTCCCATTAAGGGCGCCTCTTCCGCGGATGACCTACTCTAGGCGGGCAATTCCTATGGGAACAAAAGTACCTGGTGGTTCATACTTCAATGACAGTCCACATGTGGACGTTATTCATGGATGTAAAGTTGCAGGACCGTAATGCAGCCTTGGCATCATGTAAAGTGTTCTCCTGCAGGCCGACTTCCGTAGTGGAGTTCTCTTTCTCATTGCTCCATCCGCCAGGTAAAAAACGATGAGAAGCTGTCGCCGTCGGCGGTGGTGGTGGTGTTCTGGAGACGGCGGCCAGTGAGTCAGGGCCGATGTTGTGTGAACCAAATCCTGTTGGGGAGGCTTGTTTGCGCTCCGTTCGCAACAACCTGGAGAACGGGCTGCGTGGTTGATCTGATCGCCGCCGGAAAAACCCTTCTTGCAGCAGAGGACAAGAGTTGACCGGTGCCGTCCCGAGCGAGGTCTCGCGGCGAGGGGCAGATGCCTCTGTGCTGGGGGGTTTCGAGGGGTTGGACCTCTTCGTGTAGGCGAATGTGATACCCGCTGTGAGCCGCAGCTGCAACTCACACGTGGGCCCCGCAAGATGAGGCGAACTCCTGCTGGTCAACGTTTGGTGCTCCCAACTTGAATTTGCTTCGGAGCTCTCATTGTGTTGCCTTGAATACTAGTACGTACAGATCATCATAACATGCCTTATTTCGAACCAACGAAAGGCACTGGGTATCTCTTGGCCATTCCACATCCCGTTTCATTTACACATATCCGCGGATGCCACGTATGACTCCCGACTTCTTCTTCTTATCGCCATCGTCCTTGCCCTTGCCCTTCTCATCTTTGCGCCGATTCTGAACGCCACCTGACGTTGCTGTCATTAGTTGATCCTCCAGAACCCGTCTCGGAACCGAAGCCGGGATCCTCCAGACTCACCTCTGCCAAAGTATCGTGGGTCAGTCGTGCTCGGGCTGGCAGCTTCGTCCGCCTCTAGTGGACTGGATGGTGCCGGCGCGAGCGATGCACCCGCGGGTACCGGGGTTGACGGGTTGGTCATGATAGGCGGCGTGTTGCTGTACGACGACGGCAGAAAGTTATCTGACAAGACTCGGTGGAGTCCAGAACGGCTAGCTCTCATCGTCACGGGACTGGTCGAATGAGTCGAGTCCGCCCCGTCCACGTCCATGCGGAAGGGCAAGTCGGGCCGCGTGTGAGAGTTTGACGACCCAACCGCGAATCTGCCTTCTTCAACTTGAGACTGCAAGACCGTGTACTTCCGCATCAGGGTCGTATACTGTTTTTGCAGCTCAGCTTGCTTTGCCCGGCTTGCAGCCAAAGCACTCTCCACGGCAGCCTTGGTCTCTGCTGTCCTTCTGTTGTGCAGTCCTTCATGTGCCTCCAGAAGCTTTGCATTCAAAACCCCGATCTGCGTCTGAAATAGCTTCTTCGTTTTCTGCAACTCTTCCTCGCGAGCTTGCAGTTTCAAATCCAGCATCGTGGCCTTGTTCTCTGCCTGGGATGCAGAAGCTAGAGCTTCTTGCCTCTCCGTCTCCTTGGCCTGGAGATTTCTCTCCGAGATCAAGAGTCGCTCTACCTCTGCCCTCAACCGATCGATGTCGGCGGCATTTATTTCGATGGATTGCATGTTTTGCTTCGAGTTGAGTTCCTTGACTTCTGCATCGCAGACCAGCTTCTTGAGCTTCTCACACTCCTCTCGCGCGGCGTGCAACTCTTGCTGCAAGGACTGAATTTCCAACTTCGTCTTCCGAGACTCCTCGCGCAAGGTTCGTAACTTTGCAGACAGGTCAGACTCCCACTTCTTGGCCAGCGTTCGACTCTTTTCGGACTCCTTTCTGATTTGCATCTCAGCCTTCTTCGAGTCTTCCAGACGTTTGCGCAAAGTACGATTGTTCAAGATGAGGTTCTGGGTTTCAGCCTCGCTCGCTGCTTCCTGGACCTGTCTCCGTCGTAGCTCGCCTATATGCGCCATATGCTGCTGCTTGAGATATCTCTCAAAGTTCAAATCGTTTTGTAGAAGGAGAAGCTGCCGCTGCAAGAACGCAATTTGGGTTTGCCCGTCAGCTGCGGAGGACGGCGCGGAGATTGCGGGCGGCGGAGGCAGTTGTGTGGATGACTTCTCGCCTGCAGAGTCCTGGTGGCTGAGGGCCAGTGAGGGAACACTGTCATTGGCCAGAGACTGATGAAGTCCAGACTTGATCACCTTATTTGAGTGAATCATATCTTGTAGATGCGTGTGCGAGGAAGACGGGTTGAGTTGCGGCGGCAACGTTGGACTGTCACCGGGCACATCGGTCCTGGGTGCCTCCAGTGAGTTTCGGTTGGACGGTTGGCTTGACAGCGAACTTTGACGCTGAGCAGTCGAATGAACGCGACTACTCGCCCGAGAAGCTTCCTCTGGCGTTCGGATGGTCCTCCAACTCTCGGCACCAGCCCCCGGCGCAGCATCGCTCAACAAAGCAGGCCCCAGCCCGTCACGATCTGACTCGTCACTGAGAAGCGAGCCCTCACCCTCGGCGGCCTGAGCGACGTCAGGGTTGACAACAGCGAAAGTGTCCGCAGAAAAGCGCAACGCCATACACTCCGCCACAACCTCGGCCGGCTCGCTGGTCATCCAACGGCCAAAGTCTGTCTTTTCAGATTCAATGGTGAGAGTGTAAAAGTTGGGATGCAACAGATGGCTTTGGCGAAAGCGCTCGGACTTGTGACGTATTTCGGTCGGCTGAACTTCCACCTCGTCGGGGTTTGCTGCGTTTGCATGTCGAAGATATCGCTGCGGTTTCCTGATGTAATCCATGAAGTTGATGGGATACAAGCCGTAGAGAATGGTGAAATAATTAGCGAGATGAGGAACATCGATGTCGTCGGTTTCGGGGGAGAAATGGCAGGTCTCCCATCCCGAGCTTGAAGCCTTCTGCTCGCCTTCGTCTGATGTAGCTTCAATCACCCCGATCCTCTCACTATCCCAGAAAAGCAACCGTGCATAAATGTTGAACAGGTTTGGAAGATGTGGCACCAGCGAACTTGGCATATGTGGCAATATCATGATCAAAGCGGTGATTGCCACTGAAATGACGGTTGTCGAGGTGTCTTGTTGCAAACATCGTAGCAAGTTGCCGAACAAGGGCGTTTGCAAGATTTGATGTAGATGCGGCGGTTGGCTCTGGACGAACTCGCACAAGAGTTTGGCAACGCGGGCTCGGCACTCGCTGCGAACAAACGACTTGTCGAGGGTGAAGAGAAAGTCCTGGGCGTCGCATTAGACACTGGATGGTATGGCGGCATGCGCGGTGCATCGCTTACCTTGGGCCTTTTTTTTCCATACGTGAGAAGAGCCTGGCGTATTGCGCGCTCGCTCGATTCCCCAGTCAAGTCATTCCCCGACTGCGTCTTGTAGTATTTGTCCTTCCACGAGGACAACAGTCTTTGCGCGAAAGGGTTTACGGTAGGTTCGGCGGTCGAATCGTCGTTATCGACATGGCCCAGCATCAAAACCTCGAGGGTGGCGTTATGCGACTCCTCCATCAAGCCCTTTTCCCGGGTGAAGTTCTCCAAGACCGGGTCATTCAAGATATCCCACCACTTGAAGAGGCGGGCCGGTGTGCGGAGCACCGGGACCAAAAGGCGGAAGATGTGGATGAAGACAGCATACTTGGATGGCGTGCCCTTGACATGCTTCTCGTATAGACCAAGCAAATCATCTTGCAGTCTGTCGGAGCTCGAGTCGCTATACTCTTCGTGCTTGTTCAGGTACGCTTCGATGACCTGTGTGATGTCGTCGGAGAAAGGCAGAGACGGCGAGGCTGACAGGAAAGATGTCAGAGCTTTGGACAGGTCCTTGAGTGACCTAAACAAGGTCTTGTTAGCCGATCGTGGGCACCATGGCAGAGTTGTGGGAGCTGGAAGGGTCCTGAAGCGAATATCGCGCACCGCATGACACAGGATCTGGATACGAGATGCGGAAGCGACGATAGATGGGAAGAAGATCTGGCCACTCACGCTGACGACGCCATATTGCTATTTGTGACTCTTCATGGAGCCTTGCGATGTTTTTATCGGTCAAGGGGGAAAAGCAAGGCTTCGGCGGACCGCGAGGGCGGGTGTTGAGGTCGATATCATGCAACCGTCAGGCAATGAAATCTGCTGATGCAAGGTACAAGCTTTGCCAGGGACCCTCACAGTTGTGCAAGGCCGGTACGGGAATGGAATGGGCGTGGAAACAGTGGAAGGAGACAGTGGAAGGGGGGAAAGATTGGATAATTGGACGCTAGGAAAGCCCCGACGAAAAGCACGACTCCCCTCCACCGCTGCCCTGCCCTGCCCGCCCGCCTGCCTGCCTGTTGCCATCCTAGGTACGCCACGGACGAGTTTGGGTGGTGGGTGACCTGCGGCGGCGTGCGACGGGCCACAATCCACACAGTGAGGGGACCCGATGGAAATGACTGCCATGCGCGTTGAGTGGCCTCGCCTAAGACTGCTCTAGCGGGTCCTGCATGTTTTAGGGGGAGCTCTGTACAGTGCAGAATGCGCATCTGGGATGAGCAGAGATGGCCCTGGCACAGTGACGCGGATCCTGGATGAAGCGCGGCAGGTGGGGATACTTGGATCTCGGTGGCCGGATCACGCTGCAGGCAGGTACCGAGACCCCACCAGTGACCTCACGGGGCTAAAACCCCGCAATCCGCGTCTGTACCGCGAGTGCGCCATGCGCCGGTGCGTGGGCCACACTGCACCGATGCACCCGACCCCAGAAAAACGTACGGGCGACAGTGGGGCCATTGGACCACTTGAAGCTGTTGTGGGTTGTGGTCTTGTCCAGAAACGCACCTGATCAGTCGTCCACAGCCAGCGCGGCGTAGTGCCATATGCGTGCTTGTAGAGCAAACCCCCTCAGCTCAGGTCACTTTGCCGGCCAGCTGCGAATAACACGGATTCCCTTTCCTGGGAGGAGAGGTAAGGTACGTAACCGTATACTGCTCCCAGCAGCAAAGAGCCATGTACCGTCCCGTCCGTACCTTGGACCAGAGATCGGCTGGTGGTGCAACCCCTCCTTTTGCTTGGTCCAGATGACTCGACCCTTATTGCTTGCTTTCCCCTCCCTCTTTTAAGCCAAATAGCTCTGAGCTGTCCTTCTTCTCCTCCTTCTCTCCTTCTTCATCATCATCATCATCAACCAAGCTACTCATCCAACAGCTGCCTCACCAATTCCCCGCGACAACCTTCTCTGTGACCTCTTCACAGTTCCAATTGCTTCATATCAGTCCACTAGCAAGCTCAAGCTTCACCATACCCCTTTCCCCCTCAAACCCAATCCATACAAACAGTCGGCAAGATGGCATCCAAGAGCTCTGCAGTGGCGGACGAGCCCATTGAGGTCTTGTTCGCCCTGCAACCCAACTTTGACCTTCTCGACATGGCCGGCCCATTGGAGGTCCTCGCCAATGCCCTCCACGACAAGAAGGACAAGAGTGAGTCCCCAAATCTACCCTGTTCTCCCTTTCCCCCCACCCCAATGACACCAACGTGAATGCGGACGCAGCCCAGCTGACCAGCCGCCCTACCCCGCAGACTCCAAGGCCTTCGAGGTTACCGTCGCCGCTGCTGAGCCCAAGGTCGTCTCCGACTCGGGCGTCACCATTGGCACCCAGATCCCCTTCAAGGAGGCCTACGAGCGCCTCAGCGACTTTGACGTTCTCGTCATCGTCGGCGGCGATAGCGACAAGATCATCAAGGCTAACGCCGAACCTCTCCCCCTCATCACTGCCTTCTCCGAGCTGCAGAAGAAGGACCCCACCCACGAGCGCACCCTTCTCTCCGTCTGCACCGGCTCTCTCCTCCTTGCCAAGCAGGGCATCCTCGCCGGCCTCTCCGCCACCACCCACTCAGACTACATCACCACCCTTGAAATCCTCTGCAGCGAGGCTGCCACCCGCAACCTGACCGAGAGAACCGACGTCATCGAGGATGCCCGATACGTCGTCAACAACCTCCGATTCGACCTCGGCGACGAGGACGAGAACCCGTATGTCCGTCGCACATCCGACGCCGGCCGCCGACCCTCCAACGCCAGGTACGTCAGCTTGCTAATACCAAACCCAATTGACTAAACGTGGCTAACGACACAGCAGAAAGGGCAGCATGTCCTTCAAGAGCTCCGGCCGCCGCGAGTCCATCACTCGCCGCGCCGCGATGCGCCTCGGTGGTCTCCGTGTCATCACGGCTGCTGGAGTCAGCGCTGGCGTGGATGCGGCCCTGTATCTTGTCAGCGCTCTCGTCTCCGACGAGTCGGCCGAGGAGGCTGCTCGTTACTTGCATTGGACCTGGAACAAGGGCGTCGTCGTCGACGGACTCGACGTCTAAATGAATTATGATACCCATGAATTACAAGGATGGATGGTAAAAGTTCATTCACGATTCATGAAAATCTGTAAGAAGGACGGGAAAAGCCTTCCAGATGTGTAAAGAGATCTTGAGATCTCGATAGTATTGAAGCAATTACGTGTTTATTAGTCGCAAATCCACTCTATTTCTGAGCCTTGTAACTCCTGCAGCCATGCATGTCACTGTGATCCACTACTCCGTGGGTTCTGCCTAAATCGCGAACGCACACCACCGCCAATTGACTGACCGGGTCTCTGCATCCTCCAGCCCGCGCAATTCCTCGTTTTCCATGCCAGATTTCAGCTTCGTCACGCGCACCTTTCCCCTCATAAACCAGTGGGGAATTAACTCTGCGTGTGCGTGGGCTTACATAACTTGACTCGTCTGGTGCTGAAATCCGGGGTTGTACCTTTGACGGACAAGGCAACTCCTTGGGCAATCTTTCGCACAGCGCGCTCGAAACGCCGTTGGCCAGCTTACCGTGTCAGGCTAAACATCGGATAGGCAAACGGGCTGCCACTCGACGCGTCTCAAAACTTTGGGGCTGCTTCTTCCCCAGACTGAGGCATCTGCAATACCTTGTCGACGGGATGGGTTTCCTATTACGCAGGTGGTTTCCATCAATGCGGAGCCAGCTCGAGCTCAGCTCTTGAAACCTTAAAACGGCAGGATGTCGTGTGACGGAAATTCAAACTATCAACACACGTGATGAAGGCACCTGCGTATGTAGAACTTTTGAGCATTTCTGAGCCAAATAGCGCAAGCTATCAAATATATTCAACTGTACGATTCCGCGTTTGTCTTGTCATGCGCTTAGACTGATGTTCCGGCTGGAGCCCCGCATCCGGACACCGAATGGATCCTTGTGGGTACAGCATCGGACCCGGACAATTCCCCCGCTCCACGTCCAGCGCCTTGAGACGGATCCACTATCTCTGGCGGACTTATGTAGACCCGCTTCAGCCAATCAGAAATAATTCAATCCTTGCTGTGAACTTTTTAGATTCTCGCGAGCCGCACACCAGAATCCAAGAGCACCGTAGGCCAGCAACGACACCATGCCTAGATCGTGGCGAGGACTGGTTAAAAAGGAGTTTAACCCCTTGTTTCCGGGCTTCAAGCTCGGAGAGAAGAAGGTCTACCTGTGAGAAGCACCCCAATTGCCGTCACCGCACCCCGGCAGCGTGGAGAAACTGACCTTTTCACCACCCTCCACAGGCCGAACCACACAATCACCTTCATCCGCAAAGACAGAGTCCCGCCCAACTGGGCCACTTTCCAGGTGCCCCTCACATTCACAAAGCTCGACATCCGCGACTACCTCTGGAACCTCTACAAAGTCCACACGACGGGGGTGCGCTCATGGGTGGAGTCGAGCAGCGCGATCCGCAAGCCGCGCGGGGGATACTACCGCCCGCAGCCCAAGAAGTTCATGATGGTCCAGCTGGTGAAGCCCTTCGTGTGGCCCGACCCGCCTAAGAACCTCGAGCCCTGGAACAAGAAACTGTGGCAGGCGCGTACGGACGCGGCGAACGAGCACTTCAAGAGCCAGGCCCACCTCCAGGCCGGTAATCTGCATTACCCCAGCGAACTAGCCATGACCAGCACGCCGCGGAAGCGGCTTGCGGAACAGGCGAAGGCGCTGCTGAACGGGGAGAAGCAGTGGGTTGAGCCGGGCAACTTGGACAGCAAGTGGGACAAGATCGCGGCGGTGGCGAAGAGGGAGAGAGAGGCGAAGCAGAACAAGTATGACACGGAGAACCCGGAGAGGCTGAGTAAGGAGAAGCCGATGAGGAGGGAGAACAAGGCGAAGAGGCTCGCTGAGAAGGAGGCCAGTGAGAAGGAGGCCAGTGAGAAGGAGGCCGGTGAGAAGGAGGTAGAGAAATAATGAGCACAGGGAGCGCATGAATGAAGAAAGAACGGCCGATGACGAGTTGCACTGGATAGGCGAAGGGGCGTGATGTCGTCTATGGGATGGCAGCGCGTGGTGGACCCCATGTACAAAATATCAGACAGCTCAAGGTGAACATGCGGTGATCGCCGCATGTGTGTACAACACAAAAAAAGGATGGCATGGAGATGTAGATCATGTCAATTGGTATCATCAAGTTCGTTACTCTCTTCGTCCGTGTTTGATACAACCCAGTGATGGCCTTCTTGAAATCGCAGGACCTCGTTGCCCCATGCCCACCAGCCTGCTGTCAGGTGACGTGCAAAGACCTCAAGGCCGCGGAATCCTTGGGGGAGCAGGTCTCCGAACAACGGGCGCAGGTTTGGTTTTCTAGAGTGGATGTCTGGCACAGCAGCGATTATTCGCTGGGGTATTTTGCGGCCATCACCGCCGCCGCGACGCCTGGCGATGATTAGTCTCTCCCACGGCTTCCTCCACGCGGACTCGGTGTCGAAGATGGGCTCCCCCTGCGAGGTGATCTTGACCCATGTCCATTCAGCAGCAACCTCCAGACCCCATCCGGACAGAACACCTTTGGGCGATGTGAGAAGGTCTACTAAGCTAGGCTTGTTAGTGACCCAGACGGCGACGAGGCCACCGTCTGCAAGGTGGCCGCCGACAGGAATCTGCTCGAGGAGCAATCGGGTCTCCTTGAGCCCGTATACCGTGGAATACCCTCCGGTCTTTCTCCTCGCGGACTTGTTCGGCCAAGGCGGATCCAGGACGATGAGGTCAAATAAAGGTGCCGTCGAGACGAAGTCATCTCGAGTATCCTCGATTGAGCCGCTGATGTACGATGACCCTTCAGGAATAAAATGCGCCTCTGCCGCCGCCGCCGTCTCACGCGTGGCATGCTCCTGCAGGCCATCTTGATCGTCACCGCCGCTGGTTCTGGCGGTGATGCTGCTCTTGGTGGTGGTCACTCTTGGGAGACAAAGCGGCGCGGCGTGGTGCTCTCTTAGCGTGTCGAGAGCGCTCCTCACCGCCGCCTCGATCATGAGGTCTGCAAGTTGGCTCGCCGGCGTGCTTTGGTTGACGTGGGGGTTCCGCGGCTCCGGTAACGGATAGGGCTCGGCGACAGGGTCGACCGACAGGAGCCGCCGTGGGCCCCCCCCTCCTCCTCCTCCGGATGTTGTCTCGGCACTTTGGCCCGGGAGGTGCTGACTTTCCTCGATGGAGGCAGGGACGTCCACAAGGAACACTGTCTGGCTCTCATCACGGAACAGGATGCACTTTGGCGATGCAGAGCTTGACCGGTCGGGTTTTGAAGGCGGACCAGAGACCATAATTTTATGTGAAGTCGGACTTCTCTGGTCTTAATGCGATAGTGCCCTGCTGTGTGGCTATGACGGGCCGGAGGCGTGAATTGAGGCCCGGCGCAGTCCAAGTGCAATCGAACGGGACCCGGGGCTTGGCTGGGTTGGCCGTAGGAAAAGATAGTACGACGCAGTAGTGCCGAAGTCCTGCGTTGGCGCTGTTTCTCCTGGGAAGACAAGACGGGCGGTCTGGGGCCTATTTCCCTTGGGGAATAATCTTATTCCTGGTGGGAAAATTGTTGAAGACTACTGATCCCTAGCTGGCACGCCAAAGTTGTGTCCAACGTGTGTGATTCAGGTACACGCACGTGTAGACATCGTGAGCGTACAGCGTCTTTTCAGCACCGGTATCCGTACCTTGGCCAGAACAAAGCTGCTGGCCGGAGTTAAAGATCCAGGCGCAATATCTTGTGGTCTCGTGCTGCAGAGTAAAGTGACCGCGAAGTCGGCCACTCGCAACTGCCACCGCCTCTATCCGAAGGGCGTGTCCAGTGTGAGGTACCTTACGTCCGCGACGACGCTCGGCAATCTTCGGCTCGTGGCCTTGACCCCTGTACTAGACTCAGCGGGCAGGACAGTCCGACAGTGCCTCTCCCACCAAAAATGTGCCTCCCCCATTGGCAGCGCCGGTCCGCTTGAGCGCCCCGCGGCCCCCCCCCCCCAAGAGGGCGACTCTTCAATGAGAGGGAGCCTTTTAAAAATCTCGCCCGTATGACGTCCGCCCCGTCGCATTCCGGCTCCAGAACCCTTTTCCCTTCCATTTCCCATTGCAACTTCTCCACGATCACCGCCGCCCCACGATCCTTACCCTCCTCGCGTGCCACCTCGATTCCCTACTTGTGCTCTAATTTACTCCCCGACCTACACACACGCTCCAACACCGACACTCACGGAATGCTCCTGTAGCTACGATTGCCTTCACTACACACGGACGAGGGAACGAGAACCGCGGGTCGCGCTGGCCAGGGAATGCCGTCAGCGCTGATGGAACATGCCTCCATGTCGGAGGTAGCACCGAAGACGCAGCGATCAAAAGCCGACACGAGGAGCCCTCCCGTCTGCCCGACCGACAAAGATGACACGGTAGAACTGAGGAAACAGACCCGGACCTTCGACTATGTCTGGCGGTCCGGCGTCGCGGGAGGCTTGGCGGGTTGTGCTGTAAGTTGGCTCCCTGGGTGACCACGATCTATCTTTACGACGGCCATGTCTGACTTCACCGGGTTATGCAGGCAAAGACGGTCGTCGCGCCCCTCGACCGCGTAAAGATTCTCTTCCAGGCGAGCAACCCCCAGTTCGCAAAGTACACGGGGTCGTGGTTCGGTGTTGCGACGGCGATGAAGGATATCAAGTCCCACGAAGGTGTGTTAGGGCTGTTTAGGGGACACTCTGCAACGCTGCTTCGAATCTTTCCCTACGCCGGCATCAAATTCCTCGCGTACGAGCAAATACGATCCATCATCATCCGAAACAAAGACCAAGAGACCCCATGGCGCCGCCTCCTCAGTGGTTCCATGGCCGGCGTTACCTCTGTATTCTTCACATACCCTTTGGAGGTCGTCCGCGTGCGTCTGGCCTTCGAGACGAAACACGGCGGGTCTTCGCTAACCGCCATCTGCCGGCGGATCTACAACGAGCGCTTCGTGCGGACAACCGCGAAGCCTACCGGCACCGTGGTCGACGCGGTTGCTGCGCCTATCGCCGCAATTGCACCACGCTCGGGCTTGGCCAACTTCTACAGAGGCTTCTCGCCAACGCTACTGGGCATGCTGCCGTACGCCGGCATGTCCTTCCTCACACACGATACCGTAGGCGATATTCTCCGACTCCCGAGCTTCGCCAAGTACACGACACTCTCCCAGCCGAAGAATGCACCCGAGGGCAAGGCTGCCCCGCTCCGCTCTTGGGCCGAGCTGCTCGCCGGGGGTGTCGCTGGTCTGGTATCGCAGACCACATCGTACCCACTCGAGGTCATCCGCAGGCGCATGCAAGTTGGCGGTGCCGTTGGGGACGGTCACCGGCTTCGCATCAGCGAAACGGCCGCGATGATCTTTAGGGAGAGGGGAGTGCCAGGCTTCTTTGTGGGCTTGACGATTGGTTACGTGAAGGTGTTCCCCTTGGCAGCCGTGAGCTTCTACACTTACGAACGCGCCAAGACCTGGTTGGGAATTTAGACTGTCTGCTTGTGACAAGAGAGAGAGATGGATGGCTGTTTATGAGTACGGCGTTATCGGGATACAACCGGGGCAGAAGCATTGCTGGGTTTTATGAAACAAACAGGCGGTTGAGAGGAGAAGCCCTGAACCGCCGGAGTATGAGGGCGCCCTAGATTGGAGGCTAACTGCACATGACATTGTCCAATAAACAGTTTTGTATGTTGCGTCACATGTTACGCTCGAAATTGCAGCACATTCTGATTTTTGCGGCTGAGCGACAGGGTGGGCGATTTGGCTCGATTTCATTATATTTTTCTTTGTCAAATCATCATACCGCTCTTACTCAGCTTCCTCGCTGATACATCTTGTGATCTCAACACCGTCCTAGATCTTGTCAGAAGCTGCATATGACTTGCTTCGCAGCGGTGGGAGAAACTCACGGGCACACCAGTCGGCTCGAAGCTGTTGATCAGCCGGCTCTCATACTTGAGATGCGGGTCCCCAACCCTCGTCAAGTCTAACCTCTCCTCGCCCTCGCGCTTGAGATACTGCTTCGCGGTCCGGTCGTCAAAGAAGCCGCTCTCCTTGCGCGCCTTGGCAACATCTTTGGCGGCGGCACGCTTCTCCGCGACCGAGCTCCGCACGTACTCCAAATACGGCGGGTTGCCGGGCTTGATGACGTTGTCGGCCGCGAGGACGGACCCGGGCGCGACGATGCCGAGCTGCTCGCACAGCTTGAGGTCGGTCGTGTAGGCGGGCTTGTAGTGGTCCAGGAACATGAGGTCGATCCTGGGGAGGTCGCCGGCGGCGTGCAGGCGCTGGATGGAGGCGTCGCTGGGCCCGACGACGACCTTGACGATGTCGGAGAGGCCGGCGAGGTCGACGAGGGACATGATGACGGCGGCGAACTCGGGGTTGCGCTCGAGGGAGTAGTAGCGCTGGCCGCCCGCCTTGCCGACCGCCGCGCCGAAGAGGATGCAGGAGTAGCCGACGTACCCGCCCAGCTCGACCTGGTGATGATTAGATGAAAGTCAAAAATCGCGGAAGCCTTCCCTAGGGAAAGATCGGATGATCTGCAGCCATCTCGTGTGCAACTCAAAAAAAGCTGGGTTCGACAGGGGCATTTTGGGGGTGGGGGATTCTGTACCATAACCTTGGGCTTGACTTCAGCAATCAGATCCGTCACGATCTTGCCCTTGTCCTCGCCGACGTTCATGAGGTACTTCTTTTTGCGACCGAAATCATCAATGGCGGCCAGCACACGCTCGGGCGAGCCGCGGATCTCGTCAATGTCTGGCTGGGCGTAGACAAAGTGCAGTAGCTCGATTTCGCGGCCATCGTCGAAGAAGACCTCCTCCTGCACCGCGTAGGCTTTGGTTTCGTCAAAGTGAGGCATCTTTTTTGTCTTGTGTGTCTGTGTTGTAGTTTGTCTGAGGGCTTATGATGCAAGTTAAACTGAAAAAATGACCAAGAAAGAAAAAAAGCAAGGGAGATTTAGGAGGGCGAAGCAGTCTGTGGCAGCGACATGGACGATTATTATCACGATTCAACGAGACGGATTAGCACTGATACACCCATTGCAGAATCTCCGAAGCAGCTCGCGCCAGCATGCCGAGTACGTCCGGAAACGCAGCTCTCGGCGACCTTTACCCCAACATCGTCCACCAGCGGGCTGTGGAGCTGCCCCTCGATGCACTTTGGAAGGCATAATTCCCGGGGGGTGGGCGATGGGCAAGAGCAAAGCTCCCCAGCGGGAGCAAGCAGTGAGGGGGTACTTGTGTTAAGCACGACAGGGCCAAGGAAGACAAGGTACCGCAGCATAAAACGATGACCTCCAGCTCCCGTCTTGATTACCTCACATGCCTATGGCGGGGTAAAGAAGGGACCCGTTCATGTCACCTGCTTTCGCGATCAGGGAGCGGGAGCGGGATGGTGGGGCCAAGCCCATGGGGGGCTGGAGCCTGGGCAACCTCAAGTCCATGACACGCACAACACCTCATCAGACCGCGTCTTCGATGTAATTGAGTTTCACCGCCAGCTACCTCGGTGAGCAGGACCTGCGCCCGACTGCGGGGAAATCAGGAAGAAGCAAGCAGACGAGAAAAAAAAATAGCTCAAAAGCATTCGGGCAGGCAAGCTGGCAAGGTACGGAGTACATACTTCTCGCCAACGACGTGGGCTGACGGAAGAAAAACGCAAACGCCGCTGATCCAAGACGATTAATTGCATTCATCCGATCGATGCAACGCATACCCGCAAAGGCTAACCAACAATGTTCCGACCGAAACATCAGCCCAGAAAATAGAAAAATATCAGGAAACCCCTCCTAGCATCTCTCTCCCCGGGCCAACCAGAGACCTCCAAGATCCAGATGCGGCTCACCGGATCATTGTCTCCCCCCGGTCTGTCTCCCGTTCATCCTACCCCACGTGCGATATCTAGATTCCACGATTCGTGTCGATCAACGCTAGACAATGGCCCTTTTCCTTGTTCAAGAGAGACCGGGAAACTGAAAAGAGGCTGGCGCGGCCTGCCAACTGCCATCGATGATGGAATGGACTTTTCGCTGTTGTGAAACATGGGATTTCCTGATTGCCTCTCATCACCCCTGCTCTTTCGCCTCCATACCGGACGGAAACCACTCCGAACCGCTAGCACGCCATCCAAAGCGCTTCCACGCATTGGTTCACACCGGACGGCAACCGCCCGTGGCATGCGGAGCTAGGGCTAGAACGGCGCCGCCTGTACAAGCTCGACTTCTTGGATGTCTCCGGCCAGGGTCTATGGGGCCATCTGCAACATCATGAGCATCATGACTCTCGTTGTAACACGACATGCCGAGAGAAAGAGCTGCCAGACGTGAATTGGACTTGGTCGAGTATCCACGACCGAGTTTTGTGACCAAACCACTACGGGCAAGACGGGTCGAGTGTACTTGTCACCGTTTTCTATGCCGACCCTACGGCTGCTCGCACCACTAGCTCATGCTGTAACTGCAGCTACGACTGCATGTAGGCAAGGAAACGAGATAGACTTGGCAGATTCAGCTGGGCGGGACAAGCCGCGCACTCGAAGCTCTGGTCTGCCTCTTGCTGCTCTTTGCCGGTCTTGTCGTTTTCGTCTGGGATGGGATTCCGCGCAACTGGATGCTCTCTGTTACGAAAAGAAGTCGGTCAAGCTTGTGGGAGTCCCTGAATGAGCGTTGGAGGCGCAAGTGATGATGTCGACAATGACCGATCACTTGCATGCGCTGTTTTGCCAATGGAACCGTCAGTCGGGAGCATGCTTCGTCGGCTGCAGAGGTCTAGGTCCAGGTTCAGGAGAATACAGATTCATTCAAAAGGCGGCCGTGGGAGCACATGTCGAGCAACCTTCTCATCCTCGATCTCTCATCATTCAACATCACCTCTCCAGGCTTGACGTTCTCGACACCCTCCCATTGCACATCTTTCTTCAACCCAATTCCCTCCTAGTGTGCTCCTCGAGTTACACCCAAACTTTCAAACATTACACAAGATGGCCTCCGACATGAAGGCAACGGTCGAGCCGACCAAGCAGGGTTTCTCCGTCTGCGGCTACGAGAAGATCGAGTACGACTTCGAGTTCCTCGATGGCGTCTTCCAGAAGCAGAACCGCCAGCTCGCCGACTGCTACTCCCGCTGGAAGCGTTGCTTGGCCGTCATGGACCTCAACATCTTCAATCTCTACGGCAAGGAGATGCAGGAGTACTTTGACCACTACAACATTGAGCTCAAGATCCACAAGACCATGATTGGCGAGAAGGCCAAGTCCATGGAGACGCTGCTGAGCATCGTCGATTCCATGACCGAGTTTGGAGTCTTCCGCAAGGTTCGTTCACGCAGCCATGCTATTGAAGCTTGGGAACGTCGGCTAACACACTAATCCAGGAACCCGTCCTTGTTGTCGGAGGTGGTCTTGTCACTGACGTAGCTGGGTAAGCTCCAAACCCCCTTCATCCCATACACCCCCTTTCTGACACACCCCTAGCTTTGCATGCGCCTCTTACCGCCGCAACACGCCATACATCCGCATCCCCACCACCGTCATTGGTCTCATCGATGCCTCCGTCTCCATCAAGGTCGCCGTGAACTACGGCAATTACAAGAACCGCCTGGGAGCGTACCACGCGCCCTCCCGCACCTTCCTCGACTTCACGTTCCTGCGCACACTACCCACCGCCCAGATCCGCAATGGCTTTGCTGAGCTGATCAAGATCTCCACCTGCGCACACCTCGAGACGTTTGATCTCTTGGACCGCTTCTGCGAGGAGTTGATCGGCACAGGCTTTGGCCGTTGCGATGGCAGCAGCAGCGAGGTCCGTGATGCTGCGGACAGGATCAACCGTAACGGTATCCACGAGATGTTGAAGCTTGAGACACCCAACCTGCACGAGATCATGCTTGACCGTGTCATTGCCTACGGACACACGTAAGTTTCTCCCCTGCAGCCACCCGTGAACGCCATTGACACCTTGCAGATGGTCCCCTCTCCACGAGCTCGTCCCTGACGTGCCCCTCCGCCACGGCCACGCCATCTCCATTGACATGGCTTACTCTGCAACACTCGCCCACGTCCTCGGCAAGCTCTCATCCGCAGAGCACCGCCGCCTCCTCAACCTATTCTCCCGTGCCGGTCTGTCCATGGACCACCCGCAGTTCGACGAGGCTATCCTCGACAAGGGCACCACCGCCATCCTCAAGACCCGCGACGGCAAGCTGCGCGCCGCCATCCCTTCACCCATCGGCCAGTGCGAGTTCCTCAACGACATTTCGTACGAGGACATGTGCGCCGCGCTCAAGGTGCACAAGGAGCTTATGAAGGAGTACCCCCGCGAGGGCGCCGGTCTCGAGGCATTTGTTGATGCCAGCGATACCGGGTACACGCTCAACGGATGCTGCGAAGAGGTCGAGTCAAGGGAGTTCATGGATGGTGTCGAGAAGACCGTCATCAACGATGATACCATTTCTGAGGAAGGTTCATCCACTGCTGCGTCATCTTCTCCTGGCGAGTATGCTTTGTCAAATGGCAAGAACTTGGGCCCCAAGAGTGCCACGCAGGTGGCTTCCAGCTCAGAGGTTGCGGAGAAGCTGAAGGGGGTCGTTGGCGTTGAGGCGGTTCCTACCAACACCGCATAAAAGCGTCCTTTTGTCTATAGGGAGTTTTCATTTAGGGTTTAACAGTAGAATCGAGTAGAACTCGACAAAAAAAAGTTTATGCCACCTTCACTTCATTGGTAATCATCTAGTGAGGGCTGATGAACGAAGTTACCAATACCTCTCGAGTCAAGAAGAGGGCTATTGTACTGAGTGGATGATCCCACAACCAGTTACACAGTTATGTGCGTAGAATTCCTTCATCTGATCCCGTGCAATTTATTCTGGCTCATTTCCGTGGTGCCGAGGACCGCCATAGTTGTCGTTGGTGTGGAACGCGATGAGGACACACCGGTCTCCATTGAACCCCTGGGTAACTGGTATAAATTGTCAATCAAGTGAGGTGATACAGCTTCCTTTGCTAACAACAAAATTCTCGGAATACGTGCCTTGGATTGAAAATGGTCAGTGTTCTTGACTTGTACTTACAGACGGGCTGGCTGGACCGCAATTTCGCAGTTTTCTCAGCGTGTCGTGTCGATCTGTTGAATACGCTAGAATACACCCACGAAGAGAGCGAAGGAAGATGTCTAACCGCGTTTTCAGTTTTTCGATTCATTAATGCGCGCGGACCGCGCGCATGTTGCCATGAAGGGTCTAGGTATACTCACCATAAGTGTTCAGACAAGTCGGCTATGTAGGCCATTCGTTGGTGCTTCACCATGATCACAGCAAGATGAAGGCTATTTAAACATAACCACGTGGATCTGGGGGCCGTAATTGATGTGACTGTCAGTTTACATCAGGGCCGAGATTCCTTTTGGTTTACAAACCAACTCGTTTGGACTGCATCTGCAACAACCTTCGGCTTTGAAAAGCCGATTTCGATCAGCTAATCTTCCGGATCGCGCGCAGTCGTCTTTTGTCATCTCAGCCGTCTAGCCGGCATACCGTCCACCGAGCTCAACGGCCTGCTTGTGGGTTTGTTGGCGAAGCTAGAATTCGAGACACGAAAGTGGCCTCCAAAAGAGGGATCTCTAGGTGGTTTGCGTTTACGAGCTGAGGAAAGCAAAACAAGATCGGATCTTCGCGAGGTAGTTTCCGGTGATGTTTACTACCAGGTACCGGCGTGGCATTCTTGATTGAGTCAAGTGAGATTAAAGCATTCGATAGTTCAGGATCCAGAGACCGGCAGATTATCTCAGAGGTATATGTGGTGAATACCCAAGAACTAGTGCTTGGAAGTGAAGAAAGCCGACGATAGAATAATCGTTCTATAGTACGTTGGATCCAGACAAGACCTCTGCATACCCAGCAAGACTCCTCGTCCAATCGATATGAAATACTTGAACTTTCATGGATACCGTTGTATTTCTTTGTTGGTTCTACAACTTTCGAGAAACACAAGGGTTCATTTTATACCTCGTAAACTGTTAGCCTTGTATAATCCAGCCGAGCCTCTCCGTTTGACGCTCAACACAGTTAGGCCCCGGCTTTTCAATGCACATATGTTGATGTGCTTGGCTTCAAGATGTATACAAATCAAGATATTGTGACTGTAATCGGTGAACGGGGCATCTATCTATACCTGTAGGCCTTGAACATAGCACTTTAAAAGCACCCGATGTCGTCCCCTCTCGGTGACTTTCTGGAATGATACGATACACAAGCTGCAAGAACTGAAATAGCGCCTGAAGAATAAAGATACTTCCTTACCGAGCTCACATCATACTTTGAATTGGCTAAGCTGTCACGCAATGCAGTGCCCGAAGGTTGAATCATTGAACAACCCTCATACTACTATCTTGGTGTTTTCGGGGAACGCTGTCACCACATATTTGGGATTAAATTAGTTCTGAATGTCCGATTCCGGACTAAACATTGTAGCCTATGAGTACCAGCCCGCGCTGTTTACAAAAGTGGCTTCCAGCTCATGAGCCACTTGCAACGGCCCGCGACCAAGCTGCTGTGGTAAATATTCGACGACAGCAACATCTCCTCGAAAGCGCAAATAAAGAGAAATATGGAATCTCAACGACTTTCCAAAGTATTAGGCGTTCATAACCAAGCGGCGATCAGTTGCAGTCGATTGATTGTGATGTTCGCTCGAAGGTGTCGTCTTCCCTTGGATCGGAGGAGTCAAGCTTTCATGCAGCAAAGAATGAGTCTGGTCTCTGGACTGCTCACTTGGCATTCCTAGCAGTATCAATATCTGAAATATACAAGCAAGTAGAATGAAGAAAGACAGAGAAGTATAGACTAGAATGCGAACTTCAGATACACGGTGACATCTTTAACGTTGTGAGTCTCGTGACATTTGCGGAGTAGGCAACATACATAGGGTCCATCTTAGATGACACCATCAATGATTGCGGTAAACAGCCTTCAATAACTTACGGCAATGGCAATGGACATTAGGACATAATCCAATATTTGTGATTATTGCGCACATACCTTGCGAAACCAGTCCGTTTGACAGTTATGGCCAGCAAACAGGGGGCTGTAGGCACTGAGATGCTGGTGAACTTGACTAAACAATCCATTCTCTGCTGATTCACTTATAAAGAGCTCTCATAGAGTTTAAGTGAGTCTCAAATTCGTTGTAAAATCAGACAGGGCACCAGACACACATGCGTGGGAGATAGACAACTTGGGAGTTGGCAGTAATCGCATTGACCCGGAGGTCGCCGGACGAGATTGTCGTACGAGTTCAAGTGCGCCCATAAGTGGCTCGCTATCTCTTGAAATCGTCTCCCCTCATTTAGAGACCTCGCTTTCGATGGATTCATAAGAATACTAAGATCAACCGTGATTTGTGATTGAATTGTTCGAAGTATCGATTACAATAACAGTCGAGAGCGCTCAACAGAGCTTGTGGTTCGCCAAAGTCAAACGGCCCTTAGAAACGACACAGCCATTGCTTCTGCTGTTTGAAGCTGTGAGTGGAAGGATTATCTTATACTGTGCCATCTGCACCCGCGACACGCTCGCCGTTCGCAATACCAGAGAGGTTGACGGAGCCCCTCGCATAGAGCATTTATGTACCACGCGGATATCATCTTCTTTTCTAAATAAACAGAATGAGGCCAGTAGTGTCCAGCCACTTGAAACTGTCCAATATGATGACGATCTGACAGGATGGCTCCTATGGGACGACTCATTAAACTAGGATGCTGGCGTGTAGGAACTGTTGTCTACATCTCCCGATTAAATACAACGAAAGATAGTGCATACTAGAACGACGATGGATAGTAGAGACGATCTTATGACTATCGAAAAGTCACCCTCGGAATAATCTTAAGGTCTGAGGGCGGCCACGACTGTAAACGACTACATTATTGCAAGCTGCGCATGGGGAATGGTCATTCATCGCAGCACCTCATTCTCGATTGCCTGTAGATTCTCTCAATCTGAGAGCGAATTCATAAATCATAATCCCCGTGGTCCCTGGGTAGCTTATCTTCTGCAACCCATTCCCAACTAACTCCATGATCTCAGTTCCGCGTCACTACCTGCTGTGTCCATTTTCACCAGACGCCGTATCTACGCATATGTTTTGCGTGGGAAATCTTGCAAAACGAGGCACCTACTATAAATATAGACTTTCAACCCGTTTGCAGATTCATCTCGATCAATGAGATTGCAACAAGCCAAGTGAGAGAGAAAGCCTCGTGAAGTAATCAACCGTGCAGTCTCTGTCCTTGACGAGGAATGGCCAGGCACACGTCTCAAAGTACCCCGTCAACGATGGGGCAAAATATGCTGGCGTCTTCATTCATCTCCATAGTCTTAAGAGTATTCTAGATCCACATATTCAGCCGAGACGATGTAAGCCATCGTCGCGTTGAGAACGATAGATGAGCATTTTATTATTGTCGTTGTGGGGTTCTGAGATCAAGAAGATCCCATATGCCAATTCGCCAACACTACCAAGTATTGAACTCACATTTGTGACTGCCCACCCCCTTATAAGTAACCGATAGCTCGAGGTCAATCAACAGAAACCAATATGAAGTCGGCGACGGTAAGACTGATTCCTTTGGGTGAGCTGACATCGACAACTGGAAACGAAGCAATAGTATTTAAAACGAAACCCGAAGCCAAATTCCAAAGCGACCAGACAATGTCAGTCTCCAGTCCATGTCCGTGTCTCAAGCACGATTGCAGTGGCGGTATTGACCTCGCAAGCTAACGTTCGCGCAATCATGTCATGCACCACCTGGCAGATGCCCCTGTTGCAGGCTGTAGTAATAGCTACTTCCTTCCAATGACAGTGTATTCTCCTGTCTGGTTATTCCCATGAATAAACACCAAACAGTGCTAACTAGGGATCGGATGGGTCGACATCACGGTGAAAGACTTTGGTTTCTTGCCGGCTCATGTTCTGAAGCATCCCTAGGATGCCTGCGGCGACAGGTAATGCAGCCCGCACAGTTTGTTGCCCTCTTGAAAGGCCGCTAGCACCGTCAAGAACGCTGATCTTTTACTAACAGCTTGCGTCCACGACGATGCATCAAGCTTGTCTCAGCTGGCAGACCTCGGTGAAGGCCTCAGGACGCGACATAAGTGACACATCCCGAACTTCTGAACCTACCACATCACAAGACCATTCAATCATGTCTACCAGCATAGGCCAATGGCCGTATACTCTCCCAGGAAAACATCGTGACATCCCACCAAGGAGCTAAATGTCACCCAAGCACCCCCATTGGCCTCTCCCTTCCCTAACTCCACGCAAGCTTCAAAACAAGCCCCATTGGATCCCGATCCCGCACAAGCCCTTCAAACAAAGAGCTACGTCAGTCGCCGGCCCCCAAACATGCATCAGAACTTTTCGACATTTGAAAACAGAAGGAGGAACAAAAAAAAAAACGGGCAGACGCGCAACCTGCTCGCTCCCACATCCCGAGATGCAACCTGGATGGGTGATCCGACCTCCAAGCAGTCCATGCACCCAAATACGTCGGCTGCCATTGGCCAATTCCGCACCAAGCAACCCCCTAACGGAACGCGCATGCCCTTCCGGGTCCTCTTCGAACTGGGATTCTTAGCCCCGGAACCAGACAGTCGCTGCTTCGAAAATGGAAGCTGGTGTGAATAAATAGAGCTGCGCGCCGTCCCTTTCTCTCATGACCCCTTTCCTTGGTCAGTCCGATGTTTTTGCATCTCTGAACGTCTCGTGCGTTGAGACATGTCCGTCTGAACATGACGGCTGTCCCCGTTGGGATTCCATTCCATTGCAGATGGCCGTGCTGGACGGGAAACTCAAAAAACGCAGCATCAGACGCAGGACCTGCTATCCATCCACCGAAAACGGCCTAGCGGCTTTTCCCCTTACCACTGTCGAGTGCTGCTGCTCACTCCCATCTCGCTGCGGTGAGCCTGGAATGCTCCTGCTCCGGTCGGCGGTGTCGGCGTCAGCGTTCCCCGACCGATGGTCGGAATTACCTTTCGGCTCAGGGAGGCACACAAAGGGGGGCCCGAATCAATTGGGGGAGCTGGAAAATGGGGGGCAAATGCGATCTCAACAAGTGTTAGGATCCAAATACGAAAGGGACGGGAAATTGCAACAGCTCGTCCGATTTCCCGCGTGCGACAAAACGCAAAAAAACAAGCTGCCTTTTGCCCCTTCTTGCTAATTGACACGGCAAAATAAGCTTATCAAACATCAAAATCATGGCTCGGTTTTCCAAGCCCGTCTTCTGGGCTTTGTTCCTGCTCGTGCAGCTGAGCATCGCGTCCTCGGTTGCGGAGAAGCTCGCGTCGGCGGGCAAGCCCGTCGCAGACTTGAGCCTCGAGGCGCTCGACGAGCAGCTGCAGGTAAGCGCACGGCCGGACAGACTCGCGATGAGTTCGGATTAGAGGCTGCTAGGAGATTGTGTGCAAGACTGGCTGACCATCCACGCCGCAGCAATGCTCCGTCGTGCAGAGCCTCACGGCCGATAAGCTGGCCAAGATGAGCGACTCCCCATCCCTCCTGTCCCGCGCCTTCGGCGTGCTCTTCCCGGGCACCCCCGCCGTCAACGCCATCCTCGCGACGCTGTACATCTCGGGCCCGCCCAACTTCCTCCTGGCCCTGTGCCCGCCGAACATCGACCCGTCCTCGCTGTCCGTCATGGTCGCCTTCGCCGTCGGCGGCCTGATGGGCGACACCCTGTTCCACCTGCTGCCCGAGATCTTCCTCGGCGAGGACGAGCCGGACCGCGCGCGCCTCGTGCTCGTCGAGCCGAACAGGAACCTGCTCCTGGGCGTCGCGATTCTTGTGGGTTTCATGACGTTCGTAGCCATGGATAAGGGTCTGAGAATCGCGACGGGCGGCGAGGGCCACTCGCACGACCACGGACACGCGCACTCGCACGCCGAGGCCAAGGCCGAGGGCGTGTCGTCGGCTGTGGAGAAGGCGGGGGAGCTCAAGTCGCGGAAGAAGAAGGCCGACGAAGGCTCCAACGGCGCTGTGGAGAAGACGGCGGAGAAGGAGATCAACCCCAGCGTGAGGCTCGGAGGCTACCTCAACTTGATGTGCGCCTGTCCCTGCAAGCTTCCGCATCTCGTGCTCTTTGTGAATGCAGGCTAACATCGACGCAGCGCTGACTTTACGCACAATATCACCGACGGCCTCGCCATGTCCGCAAGCTTCTACGCGTCCCCGACAATCGGCGCGACGACGACGGTCGCCGTCTTCTTCCACGAGATCCCGCACGAGGTCGGCGACTTTGCGCTGCTGGTGCAGTCCGGCTTCAGCAAGCGGGCTGCCATGGGCGCGCAGTTCGTCACGGCGCTCGGCGCCCTGCTCGGCACGCTGATTGGCATTGCCGTCCAGGAGCTCGGCGGTGGCTCCGGCGAGGACGCCATGGCGCGTAACGCGGGACTCTGGGGAACTAGCTTGGTGAGTTTCCCGCAGCTGCAGCAGCTAACGTGTGAGATGTGTGGTTGCTGACGAGAGATCCCCGAACAGACCTGGGGCGACATGCTTCTTCCTTTCACCGCTGGCACGTTCTTGTATGTGGGTACCGTTGCCGTCATCCCGGAACTGCTGGAGACGGGCCCGAACAAGATGGTTGAGCTGCGCAAGACTTTGACGCAGTTTGCGGCCATTGCTGTTGGCGCTGGCATCATGCTTTACATTTCGTGGCACGACTAAGAGGCCGGCTTACGGCTCTGCGGTTGCTATCGCATTTAGACATGCATACAGACTGGAATTCATGCTCCGGGAACCAGACAAAATATAATAGAGGCTCAGAAGGCGTAATATACTCCCGTTTGGATACAAAGCCCGGTTGTTCGAAAACTACAGGTGGAGCTGGATGCAGCTTATTGAACGGCGCTGCCCGCAAGCTGAAGTCAGCAGGACGGTTCCGTGCTCCAGCTAGTTTGCGCGACGTGGCGGCGATGGTTCATTCAGACCTGTGACGACCTGGTATCCGGGTCGATGGGCTTACCGCTTCTGGTTGAAGGGCGGGCGCAGGATGTGGCTTGCTTTGATGTCTGGTCCGGGGAAGTAGACAATGTAGAGGAACATTGGCGACTCTGCTAGTTGGAGAATGAGCCCAAAATGCCACCATGGAAGAACTCTGTTTGACCGGCAGTGTAAGTTGTCGTGTGCAGTCACCGTTTCAATGGCCCTGTTTCGAGAATGGCTTGTGATCTGACCCGACGGTGGTTGGTTGACTTTAGCAACCTATGATGCCATGTCCTTGTGTGAGTAGCAAGAGTCCGGGGTGGAGCACGCAATGAGCATATATGTAAGCCAAGTTTGGCGCATTCCAGACACCGAGTTTATGTTGGTTTTCGGTGGGAGGAATATGAATCCCGTAGGGCGCAACTATGCATTGGTTGTTCATCCATGGGCTTGGTAAGCTGTTGAATGGCTTTGGCTTTTGCAGTTCCCCAACCGGCTGCGTCTGTCTCTGAGGGTGAAGTGCCCGTCGCTCTGGATGGTCGTTGCTAGTGTGATCAATGCGACGACAAGAGGCGCGTCGCAGGGCGCGGTGTACATAAGGCGCGGGCGTCAAGAAGAGGTTTAGCGCTTCACTCTGTTCTTGTGTGACAGCATCTCGTGGTCCGGGAATGACCCGGGATCGGTAGCTTGCATCCGATCGATCTCCCGTGCCGCCTTCGAGACGGACTCTGGTCTCGAACGCGCAGGCAGCCGCAGTGAGCCCATTGGGAGCGGAAGGGCGGTTGGGTTTCGGGTGTTATGTAATGGCTCCGGACCCTGCTTCCGGACGTGGGATGTCAGGCAAATAGCACCTCTGTTCATCGTGGGTCGACACCTCAGCCTGGGAGGACCAAGAGATGGCGCCTACAGGGCTCCACCTAACGCAAAAAGGCAGAAACAAGCTCGTAAAATTTTTCTCGAAAAAAACCCTTCACCAGAGTCAGACAAACATCGTGACGACGATCACGGACGGCCAGCCACGGCTCGTTTGTCGTCGGCTGAAAGTGGATATCAGGCATATTGCACCATCATCCGCACCCACCAGCGGAGCCCACAGTTGTCTCCTGTTCCTGGATGCATGCTGTCACTCTCAGCGAGTTCCCATGCACCCCTGATGCGGGATGGACAGTTGCGAAGAAGCCTCACGCCTCTAGCGTCTTCTTCGTCACAGTCATCGCTGTCGTTGTCGTCTGCGCAAAGCCGCATGGCATGGCATCACACATAACATGCACCCGAGAGCCCCATCTTGTTCCGCGCGATGGAGCCTCAACTGTCTGAAGATCCGCTTGCTTCCGTCCTTGGCCTGCGTGCCTGGCCATTCCAGCCTTCCACTGGCCGTTCCATGTGTTCTAGCGCCATCATCCAGATGGATCTCATCAGTCATAAGCTCGCCATCGTCGTGCGGCTGCAATTGAGAGACATCCAATTACGCCCCTGGCAGGCGGCAACGTGGCCAGCTGCGTTCCTCAAGTTCCCGAGACGGTTGGCGATTCGTGACGGTGAATCAATCGGTGATGTTGTGTGTTGTGTTTTTACGGTGTGTCCGTGTTTGTGTGTGTGCAGCATCCATACACCGTACTATGCAGTGCGTGTCTCGACTTTGACGAATGATTCGTGTCCGTTGAAGAGAGAAAATTTTCACCTCATCACGATGGCGAAAGTGAGTCGTAGCTAGGATGGATCTGTTGACATTCGGCTTCCCCTAACGTTAAGTAATGGCGAGGCCCCCATCACGGATCCTTGGGAATGGTGGCCTGGGCGCCGGGGACTCCACCGGGCGAGGCAAAGCGTTTGATCGCTAACGGGAGGCCGTACCGGGTGACCGATGTGCCTCCGCCGGCGGCATCCACTTCTGACCGTGTACCTACGTTAAGGGGACCCGAAAGCATGGATCTCGTGCAGTGCCAGCGCCAGCCGCCTTGCATCTAAAGGTTAGGCGCCGCGCCCCTGGATGGATCTCATTAGACATCAAATCCGTGTACGTTAAGCCCAGCCGGTTGTCGTGTGTTTTTGCTGAGCTTTTGCAACCTTTTTAGTTTTTTCGTCGTTTTGTCTTTGAATTGCGATATCCACCACACGCATCTTTGAATCGTTTCTAGACGAGCCAGAGGTAGTGGTACTTGTGGTACTTGCTGTGCTCGACGCACATGTACCGTTCGCCGACTGCCTTGGCCGCCCTGGGTCGCTTGTCGGATTTGAATTTTTTGGCGACGATGCACCCGTCCGCCGTCCTTCCTCAGCCAGGTCTGGAAAGGCGGTCGCTCGTGTGACTGGAAAATGCAGACATGACGAAGCAGAGGACCAGGGGGGAGTTTTCCCACCCTTGCCTGCAGTTGTTATGTAGGGCGACAATGAAGTTTGAATGGTCTGGGTGTGGTGATTGGAGTAGCAGTGCTGGTCTGGTGGCTGGTTGGGGATGATCACCGAGGTGTGAAGCGACAGGAAGTTCTCCTCGGAGCAGCAGCCGGCATACCGAGTTACGGGATCACTGCAATCAATGCCCGGCCGAGTCTCTTATCGTCGATAGGTCGTGAGGGATCAGAGGCAGGCAGGTTGGCATGCTGCAGGCAGTGAGGGATGATGGGGTCGTAGATCTGAAGTCCATTATCTCTCCCCCGCGTGCCCGCATCCCGCTCCTAGATTTGAGTGGCATGGCACGCGGGCATCGCGGGGTCGGCTTCGGCTCTCTTAGCACCATCCCCAGACTGGAGATAAAGCTTTGGAGTTTTCGCGGCTCCGATTGCCTTCCGAATCGGCTTGCCCTCTGTGTCGCCGAACTACCCACTTCGTTCTGCGTCCCACGGCGAATTCAACGACGTGAATGCCATGTTTATTCTGGATCAGTGGGCAGATTTTTGGCGGTCTGTTATCAGACGACGACGACGACGGTAGTAACAGCCAGGAAATCGAGCGATATCAGCGCCATGAATTTCGCACATGAGCACTGCAGCGATACTGATTTGCGGGCCAATCGAAAGTGATGTGTCTTGCAGAATGCCGGCCTTGGTGGCGGCCAAGGTCCTCGGCACACCGCGTGCTGCTTGTTGTTGCGCCTGCTATTCGTGCCAATTGCCAGCTGAGCAGGATGCGGCATCTGCCCAGAAGGCTTGGGACTTCCGCGTACGGCGAGCACTGATGTCACAGTCGTGAGAAGATGTTTTGGACATGGGTGAGAGGAAGCAAGCGGTGGGAGAGTCTGGTTCAGGGTCTAGAATCAGAAGAACGGCATGGAATTGAAGGGCATCAAAGCAAGACGATAGTTTCCTGTAGGTCTGACGTTGGCAGCCACGCAAGGTACCTTCAGGCAGTCGCGGTTGAACCTACAACATCTTCGTTGCTGTGAATGCTACAGATATGTGCATGGAGGGCGGAAGGCTGGAAACTACCTGATCGAACCTCTTCCCGCGACGGGTTGCCGATCATCGGCCCCGTCTGAAGGAATGGGCGTGGGAAGGTCCAACAAAGAAAGGGTTCATGTCGACAATAAGTGGGGCGTGCGCCTTTTGGACATGCTAACGGTTGGGTTGGATTGACATGATGACTCCCAAGACTCCCTACAACACCGCTAATGTCGTTTCAAGACCGCGTGGCTTACCAACCCGACGGAATGGTGCAATCCCGCTGCGCTCCTGGTTGCTTTAGCTTCAGCATCTATCTGGATTATTAAGTCCGAGATTCATAATGATCGACCATGGGAATGAAGGGAAATCAGCAATTGGACAGGGTCAGGCCAGACGGGGTACTGTACTGCGTAGATGTTGACCGCGTGTAAGAGGGCTCTTTCGTGTGCATGCCGAAGGAGGTACTCAGATAGACTTCTGCTTCCGGCAAGCAATGCATGGCATCGTAAGGTATGGATTGCATGATCAATTTGCGGAGTACGCAGTGACAGTCTTCGAGAGCTTGCCTTCTCTCGCCCGAGAATGCGGCAAGACATCGAATGGCCGAAAGTAAAGTGCAACAGCCAATTCTCGGCACCGAGACCCAGATACTTCTCGGAGTCGGAGTAGAGATGGAGAAAACTAGCTGCCATTCACGCCTTTCACGCCGTGTAGTCATAGCTACAGAGTGAATGCTCCGCAGAGCCTGCGCAGAGCCCGAGCAGAGCCCTGGAGAGAGAGAAAAAGCCTTCCATGTTCAATCCGCCCTGTGACACTTTCCGGGGCTCGGAGTTCCACATGCGCCTGCAACTGGGAGATCGCTGCGCGGGAACACACCAGCTGCCCCAGCCAAAGAGCCGCGCTACAGGAGCAGCTACGCTGTAAACAGCCTTCGTGCTCACTGGAAGGGCGTCACTGTGTCGTCCCTTCTTAGGGGAGTCATCCACCGGCCCAGTGTGGACCCTTCTTTTTTTTCTCCCCCCCTTGGCTCCACTCCATGTGAGTCTCTCTCTTTCTCTCTTGTTTCTTCCTCCCACGTCTGTGCTCGTCCAACATGTACATCTGCCATGTATCTCATGTACCTCTCTCAGGTACCGGTACGATGCCCACCTCCCTCCATCACGCAGGCTGGAGGTGAGGAGCCCGCCCTTTGCAAGTGCAAAGGCGTGGAGGGCTTGTTTCCGGCCCTGGCGCCTGCTTTCCTGCCATGGATTGCTGCTTGGACAAGTCAAACGAACCTCCTGTTGGGCCTGACCATCCTTGACTTTGACTCAGCCTTAAAGAGAGCCCGTTCGCCCTTCCTCTTGTCATCGTGATACTCTATTACTCTCCGTACCACTCAGAAGCCTCAACTCGATTCCTATTACCACACTCCAACCCATCTTGTCCCCATCTGGTTTCCATCACATATCCGGGGATCTCCAATCGACTTGTCATCTGTATATGACCGCTATCCACTGCAACGCCGTCTTGAAGTTCTAGACCACCGCCCACTTGCTCATGTTCGCCCTGCTTACACCAAAGCAACTGGCGCTCGTGCTCCCCCTCACACGTCAGGCATAGAAAGGCATTGACAACTCAACATCACTATCAGCCACCCTTGTCCCGGATCCAAATCGTCAAAATGTCCAGCCACAGCGAAATCAGCTCGGTCGTCACCTTCGCCCGCCAGTCCGGCCACAAGAAGATGAGCATCGAGATCAACATCAACGACCACTACACCTCCAAGGTGTACACTTCTGGCAGCCCCATCTCTGGAGACGTCATCATCACACCAAACAATGATTGCCGCTTCGACTACGTCCAGATTATCCTTCTGGGCACCTCGAGGACTCGTCTGGATGCCGTCCAGATTCCCCAGCTGTCGTCCCACACCTTCCTGAAGCTGGATATGCCTATCCCCGAGTCGGCCTACCCCGTACCCCGGATTTTCGAGGCTGGCCGCACTTACACCATCCCCTTCAACTTTGTCATCCCCCAGCACCTCACCATCAGCGCGTGCACTCACAAGGCGCAATCCGACCTTATTCACGACCACCACATGCGGTTGCCGCCATCCATGGGCAGCTGGGAGAAGGACGACATGAGCCCCGACATGGCTCAGATCCACTACGCCATCAAGGCCCGCGTTGTGCGTCAGGATGAGCTCGGTGGACGTCCCACTAAGGTCATGGAGGACGCCTACCTGCTCAACGTCCTCCCTTCCTCGCCTGAAGACCCGCCCTTGAACGTCACCAAGCAGGACAAGGGGTACACTCTGAGCAAGACCAAGACGATCCGCAAGAACATCTTTTCTTCCAAGCAGGGACGCATCACAGCTTCGGCTGCCCAGCCTGGAGCTGTCTACCTTACTCAGGACGGCCGTGGCTCTTCTGAAGGCACGCTCATGGTTAACCTCAACTTTGAGCCTGCTTCTGCCGATATCCTACCTCCAAAAGTTAGCACTGTCTCTGCAAAGATTCAGTCCCAAACATGGTACGGCGCGACGCCCATGACGAGGTTCCCTAACCTGGGCGACAGCCACGAAGTGTACGCCTTGACCCAGCAACTCGCCTACCAGACTTCCGTTCCCCTGCTGTCGGCGACAGTTGACAAGACTCACTGGCGCCAACAACTGGCATCCACCACTCGTCGCGACTCTGGTTACTCCAGTGATGGCCTGCAGGGCAACAACTCTGACTCGGATCACTCTCGAGGTCGCCGCTCCAGCAAGGATCGCTCTTCGCCAATCAACCACCTTGCTCTCCTCCAGATCCCTTTTAAGCTTCCGACGTCGCGCAAGACGTTCATCCCGACCTTCCACGCCTGCATCGTCTCCCGAACTTACACACTGCAACTGACGCTTGTTGTTGGCGACACCAAGGTCAACTTGGCTGTCCCTATTCAGATTGCTCTGGAGCCTCCCGTGCAACAGGACATGGGCCTGCCGAGCTTCGATGCGGTTATGGCGCAACAGGAAGAGGCGGAAGCTGATGAATACCTCCAGCCAAGGCTATTGCAGCAACCTGCGCCTGAGTTCCAAGGCAACGCAGTATTGCCAGGATATGGTGACTTTTCGATGAGGAGGGCAGCAGTGCCAACCGCTTGAATGCATCGGCACCGTTTACCACCAATGACGAGTTACGACTGACGGAGATTTTCCATACACGATACCACATCTCAACACCTTTCCTTTGTCAAAATGTTTTATTTCGTACTAGATGGATTCGATGCGAAAAGGAACTGCATCGAAAGAGCACGAGAAACCTCGGAGTTGGGCATGGATTCAAAAAAGGGTTTGCTTTGGAACGTGATTTCATCCATTTCTTCGGATACCACACATTCGCATGTTTATTACGATACCCAAAGAGCACAGGCAAATTGGATATATACACTCAATAATAATACGAAAATCAAATGGAATAAATGCGCCAGGCTTAAGCTGTGATCACTTGATGCTAGTTGAAGGTGGACCAGTGTCCACAAGTCATGCAGCCGATTCAAGCCGCTGGGCCCATAGTTTACGAATGGGTCTGTAGGTAAGATGCCGTATTCCAGTCCGGCGACGATGCCAAGGCCGGTACCCCAGCAGCTCCGGGAGGGGACGGGTGTACGGGAGCAGAGCGGAGCGGAGGCCTGATAGAGTGGGCTTAGACTCGGCGCACCGGCACGGCACTGTGGGACATGGACGGACGCTGGAAGAAAATAAGTGGATACTGGCGGAAATGTGAAGTTCTGGACCGACCGGGGGGGTGCGTTTGGCGAGATTGCTTCCTCCCCGGAAAAACGAAGAGCTCTGGAAGGATTACGACATGGGGTTCGCGATTGCTGATTATTTGTGGGGAAGAGGTGATCTCCCCCCCTCGTCGCACCGGGACTGGAGCAACTCTGAGCACTGAGCACCCAGATGACGATGACTTGGGTCTCAGCACCTGGCGCGGACCCAACGAGGACGCGAGTTCCCCAGTCGCGGGAAGCGTAAGCCGTTGCGGCTTTCTTGTTGCTATTGATAGGTTTTGACGCCGTCTGCGTTTGGCGGGGGAACTGGCGCTGATCGCAACCCACATCGCGGTGTAGGGTCTTTTGCGGTCCGTTTCGATCTCTCTTTGATGTGGTGATACCTAGTGTCAGGCTGCAGCAGCTGAAGTGACGGGCGGCTGAGGAAGAGGGCGAAGGCGCAAGGTCTGAGGTGAGAGCAGCTAGTGTAAGGCAAGGTAGGTAAGCTAAGATGGAACCTGCAACCTGTAACCCGTTGGCTTGTCGCCTGTAACTGCTGGCGGTGGGTGTCTGTGTGTTCGCATGCGCCGCCCTCGCAGCGATTCCATCCATTCCTTTTGGGGGCTTCGAGATGGCGAAAAGAAGCGATGGCCGTTGCGCTACGAATACACGTGACGACGCCAAACCCCTTTCATCTTGGCTGCGTCGTCCTGGGCGAGGGCTTGAACTCACTCCGTGCCGTACCTGCAAGCCTTCCAATGTTGGTGCCGGCTTCTGGTTCTCCCCAACACAACTTGCCTACGTGCGTGATTGGTGCCGTTTTTAAACAACAGGCAGCGGCAGATATAGGGGTCGGGGATGAGGGCGGGAAATGACGAGCGAACTGCGGGGGACGGTGACTGGTTGAGCATCTTCAATTGGCCATACAGAGGGCGCTGCAGGAGATAAGGCAATACCGTGCCCAGGAATTACCCTAAATGCCTTCCCGATGCAGCAGGAAAGGCGGCACTCCGCAGTCGTATCTTGCGACCTTCCTTCTGGCCAGATGGAGGTCTCGCAAGTCGGTCTCTCATATGGACGTCGTAATGAATTGCCCCGGGACGTGACTGCCGCCTTTATTAACAGGGCCTGCAGTGCTATATGTCTTGAACCGTGCACAAGCACCCCCCATGTCCACTGCGATTCCCATTTCCGTTCCCGCGCATTCCGTCGTCCCGTCTCGTCTCCTGCTCCCAGCAGTGCCAGTGCCTGTGCCAGTGACTTTCCAGCTTTCATCTTCCTCCCCTCCCCTCCCGCCTCCGTCCCATCTTGGTGCTTGTTTTGTCTTCCTCCCTTCCCGTGTCCCGCGAGTCCTGACTCCTGACTCTCTCATCCCTACTGCTTGTTTTGTCCTGCTTGCGCGTATCTTGACAGCTATCGGATTGCTGCACAGTACACGAGTTCGCCAGTTCCAGCAGCTGGCGCCCCAAGGTTGACCCCGTCTCGACAGGAGGATTGCGGTGGCTGAGTTGCGTCACTCTCGACAAGCTTGCTTCTCTGGTCCAGAACTTATTTCTCTCTAAACTTCCCGAACTCTGGTACTTGGTACCGATTCCACTCGTTAATCCCGCCTACCCTCCTTCCGACCCTTTCGACCCTCTTCTTTTCTTCCCCAGCTCCAGCTTTCTTAGTTCCAGTTCGGAGAAGAGGCCCCTCCCATTTGCGGCGGCGGCGTGGCGCTCAGAGACACCGTGCAGCCACGGACCTGGTTCTCGAATTTGACGCGACCGTCTTACCTTTATTTCGCCCTCCACGCCTATCTTATCTACCTCAACCGTCCCCGGTTCCCTTTCAATTCCTCGGTGACACACCCGTCGACGACTCGATCAGCTCTCCAAGGGCAAAACCAACAACACGAACAGCTCGCCTCCTCGACACGAAGCTAGCATCATAACGGTTCATGCGGAATTAGTCGGCCACCCGCGACCACACTCAACACAATGCGACAGGTGCTGAGGGCCGGCTTGGGATGCCTCGTCTCCCTGCTGCTCGCCGCACCGGCTGACGCCTTCTACATTCCAGGTTCGCCGCCCCTGCGCAAGCTCCTAGGGAAGGAATTGATCTGTTGGGTGACGATGCTGACCATTTCTCGACGCAGGCTGGTCTATCAAGAGCTACAACGACGGCGAACAGATCCCGCTCCTTGTCAACAAGGTCTACTCCGATAACACGCAGCTTCAGTATGCGTACTACGATCTTCCCTTCGTGTGCCCCCCGACGGGCAAGCCGAAGCCCGGCACCGGACTGCTGAGCGGACAGAGCATCCCCCTCAACCTCGGCGAGGTCCTTCGTGGCGACAGGATAAAAACGTCTGACATTGACTTGGTCGTGGGGCAAGATAAGCCATGCAACCTGCTGTGCAATCGCGAGATTTCAAGGAAGGAGATGCGGAGGGCCCGCGAGATGGTGCAGGACGGCTACGTCACCGAATGGATCGTCGACAACCTCCCCGGTGCCACGAGCTTCGTGACCGTCGACAAGAGCCGCAAGTACTACGCTGCCGGCTTCAAGCTGGGCTTCACAGATTACGCTGCCAACGGTGGCAAGCCCCGCCACTTCATCAACAACCACCACACCATCGTCATCCGCTGGCGCAAGGCACCCGGCAAGGCTGGTGAGAGAGGCGGCAAGGTCGTCGTCGGCTTCGAGGTCTACCCCAAGAGCATCGGGCCTCAGACCAAGCGCGAGGAGAGCGGGTGCCCTGCTGATCTGCAGAACATTGACCAGAACTTCGAGCTCTACCTAGCCCCGAACAAGTCGAGCGACAACTCGGCGCAGTACTCGCAGTCCTCGTACCAGCCGGAAGACGACGAGGACCCTGACGATGATGCCAAGCTCACCATTCCCTACACCTACTCTGTCTACTTCCGCGAGGACAACAATGTTGAGTGGTCGCGACGATGGGATCTGTACTTCGTAAACCAGGAGGAGGGCTCCAAGATCCATTGGCTCGCTATCGTCAACTCGCTGATCATCTGTGGTCTGCTTACTGGTATCACCCTGATGATCTTGGCCAGGACCATCCGCTCCGACATCAAGGGGTACAAGGAGGTTCCTCTCGAGGATGGCAAGCCCAAGCTGAAGCGCAAGAAGACTGGAAACAGATCTCCCAGGCTTTCAGAGAAGACTGGCGGACTTCTCGACCAAGGAAACGATGTGGAGAACGATGCGGATGTGTCATCCGACGAGGAGGCATTGGAAGATGTCACGGGTTGGAAGCTGCTGCATGCCGATGTTTTCAGGACTCCTGCTTTTGGCTACCTCCTGGCGCCCTTGGTCGGTTCGGGCATGCAGCTACTTTTTATGGCCATCGGACTTGTCCTCTTGAGCGCCCTTGGCGTCCTCAACCCGAGCTTCCGCGGAGGATTCATCAGCGTTGGAGTCGGGCTCTTCGTCTTTGCCGGCCTGTTCTCCGGCTATTTCTCAGCACGTGTCTACAAGACCTTTGACGGACAGGATTACCGAAAGAATGCGCTTGTCACTGCTGTTCTCTTCCCGGGTCTGCTCTTCGGCATCGTCTTCATTCTGAACTTGTTCGTCTGGGCGCAGGCCTCTAGCACGGCCATCCCGTTCGGCACCCTCGTGGCGATCATCTTCCTCTGGCTGTGTATCCAAGTTCCCCTGGTCTACGCTGGTTCTTGGTTCGGTTTCGTTCGCGGTGGAACCTGGGAACACCCGACCAAGACAGCAACCATTCCCCGCCAGGTCCCGCTGCAAGCTTGGTACATCAAGTCTTGGCAGTCGATCCTTCTGGCTGGCCTCATCCCCTTCGCAGTCATCTTCATCGAGCTGCTCTTCGTCTTCCAGTCTGTCTGGCAGGACAAGAGCGGCTACTACTATGTGTTTGGATTCCTGGCGGTGGTTTCGGTCATCCTCATCCTGACGATTGCCGAGGTGACTGTGGTCACCATCTACATCCAGCTCTGCTCCGAGAACTACAACTGGTGGTGGCAGTCGTTCATGGTCGGTGGTGGTAGCGCAGTCTGGGTGTTTCTGTACTGCGTGTGGTACTACTTCTTCAAGCTGCACATCACCGGCTTCGTCAGCAGCATGCTGTTCTTCAGCTACAGCTTCATGGCTTGCTGCGTGTATGGTCTCTTGACGGGAACCGTTGGTTTCCTGAGCGCATATGCCTTTGTCAGGAGGATTTACGGGTAAGCATTTTCGGATTGTCATTCTCTGCACACTCAAGCTGACCACTTTTCCAGAGCGATCAAGGCGGACTAAGCCATCGTGTCAGTGATTGAACGTAAAGTGCTTTAATGTGTTTACGGCACGAAAACGGATTGGCGGCGCTTATTAATGCATTGCCCGGGGCGTCGCGTCTTGGGAATGTCCACGGGGACAGGCGTTTTACCGGAAATGAACAACTTTGTCACTGGCTCGATTTTGACCGGGCGGGTTAGACTATTGACTCACAGTATATATGATGACAGGATCAAACAACAGGGCAAAAGGTGGGATTGAATAGTTGCGAGTATATAATTAGCTTGTCCAGTCTCTACGGAACAATCAAAACTTCAAGATGATATTATGGTCCAACTGAGTGGTGAAGCTGCCCTGTGTAACAGCAGGTGTGTTTTCGCAATGGAGAGTGGTAAGAGATTGATAGGGTATTTAATGAAGGCTTGTTTGTGATATGAGGTCGACAAGAATAGCCTTGCGAGAACTTGTCTGTACACAGCGAGCTCTCATGTGTGTACCCTTGATATCTGTTAGACTGGCTGGCGCTGGGATGTATTTGAGAAGTAAAGGTGGAGTTCAGAGTGGTGGTGCCTGGGCAGACATACCAAGGTGGGCGCGAATACGGTTACAACAGACGAGATGACGGATCAAAGGGTAGGCCTCATCGTTCTGTCAATCTCATGTGGGCAACAAAGGGTCCCCTCATGACAATCCCAGCAGAAGTTATGGCTCTGTCATGAGACGCACCTTGCTAAGCATCAGTTTCACTGGGACCAATATGCTTTTCAGACCACGGTAACGTTAGCTTACTGTTTTTTGTGATCTGATATGTGGTGTTCTTTTATACATCTTGTGTGTTTCTGCTCTTTAGGCAGATCATTTGCGGATTTGGAGTATCAGGGGGATGTCATTGTTGATTCTTCTGTGAAACTGGGTGAGGGCAGGTATACTAAGCATCAAGAGGTATTATAAAAAGGTGTCTTTGCCTGGTCTTGAAGTTGACAAGGGCGGGCACACACCCAATGCGGGCCGGCGGTCATGGCTCTGCATTACATGTGCTATGCCATTGCAAATAGATGGGTGAGATACTTAACAGGAATGGGTGTCCGCGTAATACACAGCAGTGAAGTCTGTCATCTCGCTTTCCATCCGCGCATTTGCAACGAATACGCGCCAGGAATGTCTTTGAGTAAGCAAAGCCCTTTGGGAAGATTAGAGCGGGAAGCAAGAACAGCTGTCAACCAAGGCTCTCTCCTTTGAGATGCACATCTCCCGCAGATGCAGATGAGAACGACTACGAATTCCTTGTTGCCGTTGGTATCAGGAATTGGATTCTGAACATTTGGTACTGCGCATCGTTAGGCCTTTATACCCTGCGCACAGCTTCACTTCATGACCCCCTGGATGTGTTGTGATATGCTTTATGTGCCTTGTGACATGAAATATAAACGGGACAGGTTATTCTTGAACATAAGTCTTCTTCACAACGCTATCAGTTGTTCATGTGTTTGCTAATGTTGATGGACTATTTACCCTGCATGTTTTGAAGGAGTGGCAGCATGGGAGACTGGAGAATAGAATGACTTGACTTGCTCTGCGTCAATAGAGTTCATCATTTCGCTTCTTTTCGGTGTATTCAGTTGCAAATATATTGGTGTAGTGGGGGCTAACAACCTTTATGTGCCTATGATCACATTTAGATCACACATCACGAAGTGTCAAGACTAGGTGTAGGTGCTGATGCTTGGATTCATACTGCTGGAGGCAGACACCGGTGGAGACGCATTCTCATGCAAGTTTACCAATATTTCTTCTTGCCCACCTTATTCAGGTGCCGACGTGGCCTTTCACACGGGGGGATATTGGTATATAAGACTCCAGAGGATAAGAGTAAACTATGACAAGCAATGTGCTCCTCTGGCCATTTGGATTTGCGATTGATACGACAAGATGACGTCCTCAGTTTCAAGCGCCCACGTAACCTTTGGCTGATGATCTCTATAGTAAGGGTAGAAGTATAGCTTTCCCGTCAGTCTCCAACTCTTCTGTTGCGAAAGTATTATCTTTGTGATAAGTCAGCGGCGACAGGCCACAGAAATGGATAAGTGAATGTCCAATTTTGCCTTGAAGAGACGGCCTTTCTAGAGAACTTCTGGCTTCTGCTGCTGCCTCAAGACTGGGTGCAAATTAATCATTTCTCTGCTTCTGTAAACTACATCATAACGTTGGTTGCGCGTGTCTTTATATGTCAGTGCAGTGGTGCCATCCCGCTTGGCATTTCGGCAGCTGCTCTGGGACATTGCTTGACCGCATCCAATAAACAAGCTCCTGCTCTAGAAGAGCCAGGGAGCGGGTGATGATGTTCGGATGGTATTGGCGGAAGGAAATGGATGTTATTCAACGCAATCTATAACAGCTTAACCCATGACGAGCGTCAATATAAATAAGTTGTCTGACGGGACAGCTTCGACCACGACCACGACCACGACCACGACCACGACAAATGCAATTGCATTGTCGTATTTGTTTCGTTCAAGTCAGATCGTATTCAGCCAGCATGCGCCGTGTGCGTATCTCGTGCCAGGCAATGTCATGGACGAGGGTAGCCAACAGCACGTGGGACTGCCAGTCTTCAACCTCTGTTGCGTATTTGAAAACCTCCAACAGAACATACACAGAGAATGCCACAGTATTAATTGCCTCTATTATTTGATCTAGTTTCTTCGACAAATTGCTTTTCCCACCAAAATATGCTCATCCATCTTTCTATAAAAGTGACTACTGTCTAGCGAACAGTATTCCTCGCCCAAATACGATGTTGTCCTCTTCTGTGTCTAACCTTCGTGTCAGATACTGAGATGATCGTTGGCGATAGGGTCTGCAAGCGTTATGGATCATGTTCCTCAACAATCGTGATCACTGAGTCCAAAAGAGTTTCTGCTCACCGAGTATTCTGGTAAGAATACACACATGGAGCACGGAAGCGAAGGTGACCCTGCAGACCACAATGCCCCCCGCGATTTTGCATCTCAAATCAACATGAAGAGTGTGCTTCTGCTTAGCACATCTTTGAGCCACGAGATGATGACTCTCACTTTGCCCCTGCTATTGAACGCATCGCAAATCCAATCTCGCTGCTTCTTGAGTACTGCCTTCTGAAACAGGGATCAAGTTGATATATTAGCATAGTGGGCACCGCACCTGGAGATAGCACAACAATCGCCATCATTATCGGGAGTTGGACTTCACTCCTGTCCATGACAGAGTTCTTTGTTTCAAAAATGAAATGTGTCGGTTGAGAAGGTTGTTCTTGTTTATGGAATGACACCCAGCTCTCATCTTTCTTGTTCTCTAGTTCGTTCGATGTTGTCTAGAATACTCATACAACAACAGAAACGCAAGAAGGCAAGGAGGAGACCTGTGGAAGAGCCTGGGGGCGAATGGGACGGCGCTATATTACGTAGCTTCAGAAGCTTATGCATGAAATTGGCTCCGTAAGTCAGGCATCCGTGTACAAGAGATTACATTCTGCGGGTTATCCGTCTGCTCGGTATGAATAAGTTTATCTTGTACTTGGTATCCAAGAATTGTGAAGTTGCCTGAATGGTACGATAGGAAGACTTGGTCCCAAATCATCATATGTCAGTGAAATTGGTGTTCAAAAGCTTCATAAGCCGCGACTGCTTGGGGCGATTCGGCAGGAACTCTGTGCCTCATTTGATGGACGTCCTGAACCCTCTGAAGGAAGAAAACCATGACCTTGTCTCTGAGGCGGCAGACACAGATGGAGCCCATTCGTCGAATTGCTTTCTGCAGCTGAGAAAGGCGCTGGCTGCAGACATTTTCTGTCTAGTCGGTACACTATCTGGGTATGAGACACATGTGCCCATCATCACAGCACTCCTTTCATCGCGAAGTATTTGAATAAGAATAGACAGGACAGAATGAGACCATCCTTGGTATTCGAGTGCTGGACTTCAACGACTGAGCTCACTCAGACCGCTTGTCTGATCCGGGGCCGAGGTGCCTTCTGACATTTACTCCCTGCCCCGTAGCAGTCTGAAGGCATACTGGCCTCCTAACATCATTGCGGTTTGGAAGAGGAAGCATTTTTTCACTAATCAGAGAATTAATAAGATCAAATATTGTGATGAGGTTAAGCACGCTGACTGGAAAGCCCGGCGCTCAGCCGCCCGGAGCCGGCCCCCTCCGGCTTAAGGACCGTGGGGCCGAGCCGGGAAGTGGCCGTCTTGGCTTGCGACACTGAACGGTTTCCGGCAAATGCTGTCGGAGCATAGAGCGGACAGCTTAGAAATGCGCTGGTTGGAATACCTGCGGCTTTTGCACTGCCTGCCACTATGGTCACACTATGTTATCAGCAATACGCAGGTATGGACAGACATGTCGGGGCGATAGGCACGAAAGAGCCGAGTCTTTGAGTTGCTCGTTCGGTAAGGAATGCCGTCCTCAACCCGAACCCCGATCTTTGACGCACTAGCTCCGGCGCAGGTAGTGTACTCAAATCTCCTGCAAGCCACGAGGTCTTTTTGCAAAAGTCTCCTGGCAGGGCTTCCATGAGGGCAATATTTCTTGTTGAGAATGATCAGGGACCTTTTGAGTCATCCTCAAGACTATCGAGACTCGATGATGTTGACTCATGCCGGCGACCACAATCCAATGGGAGACCTTGACAGACAGTACCTGCCTATTGCAGCACATCGCTGCCTGGATGCAGTGCTGCACGACCCGTTGTGGGGTGAATGCACGGCGTTGGGGTGCCGGGGAGGCGGGATGGCTTTTGTGGCGGACAGGGTATCATCTCAAGTTCGGGGATACTGCGTCCCTGCCGAGGACACGAGCAGAGACGACGGGAGGCGACACGACAGCGACACGCAGAGAAGGACGACAGGTTGACGTGGCCCGGTGTTCGAGATCAGCGTTCGAACGAGTCGAATGGGCCGATACTTCTGTGAGCCGGGTTCTCGCTGGGTGTATATCAAACACGACAAAAGACGGCCGGTTTGTCTGATTGTTGGATTTGCATTTCTAAGCGGCGCGCGGTGTCGGAGGGATCTGGGCCTGCGAGTCTGCGAGTCTGCGTTGATGTGTTGTTGTTTCTGTTTCACCGCATGTTGCGAGGTGCGAGGTGCGAGGGACGGTGAGGCATGATGCCGGCGCGCGGTGTGCTGGGCGTTGGTGGCAGGTGGCAGCGGGTGAGCTGGGCGCCCTCTAACAGGTTCCTCTCACAGTGAGAGCGAGCCTGGCCAGCAGATCAAGCTTTTGATGGAACCAATGGGGAGCGCCCCGTGGTGGTTTCGGTGAGAGCCCGGCGCGGGAGCTAGAGGGGAGCGTGGCAGACGCTACAGGGGATCACGTTGCGTTTCAGGGTCTTGGCTGCTTTTGTTCGCTGGCGGGTTGGTTTGCTGATGCTGTCATCTATTTCACTGACGCTTCGATGGTTCTGTTGACGATACCTTACTTCTGATCAAGATGCCCTCTGAGACTCTAGTATTATTATACTCGCTTCTGTAGCTGAAATAGCAGTAGAAGAATGCAGGTACAAAGTAACCAGCCATGATGAATCACCGCCTTCCATGATCAAACAGAAGACGGCGTTCCGTTTCGAGGCATGTCCAAGTTTTTGCTATCGGTATCGGGCCAGCAGCTGGGCTGTCCCCTGGAATTCCAGCGCAAGCCCAGCGAAAGCAACCCAGCTAGCGCGGTTTGGCTGCAAACACCCGACCTCTTCACCGGCATCCGAAGCCGCTCCGACATTGTGCGCTGGCCTCTGTTCTAAAGGCCTAAGCCCGCAGCGGTCCCGAGACGGCCAAATTCACCCGCGCTTACCTTAGGTAGGTATGGATGTTGAGAGACAGACACAGAGAGAGAATGCTGGGTAGAAGGGCCAAGTGCAATTGCAACATCTGGATGCCTCGCTCGCATCATTCTGTCATCCCGGCTCGTCAACCACTCACCATCCACCCATAGCCAAATCGGCCCCTCCCCGGCACCAGAACCCGTCCAGACGAATGCAGCCCTCACCCATCTTCAGCGCTGCATCTGCCTGTCTTACCGGGGGTTCAATTGGGTCTGTCGATGCCATTCGTGCGCTCTCGATCCACTTTGTTCGGCGGTGCCCCCCCAAATGCCATCTATCCCCCCCATGTCCCATGTCCCATGTCCCTGGTCTGGTCCCATCCGCGTTCCCTCTGCCGTATCTAATCGCTCTTACGAATACATACCAAGTACTGCGCATCCTCTGAAGCAGGTACTCACCGGTGGGCTCGACATATCTTTTTTTCCGGGGTAGATTGAAGCATTCCTCTTTCTTTCCTTCCTTACACTTGCTAGTATTGTTTCCCATCTTCCTTCGTTTATACACGTCGGATAAACAAAAGAGGATCCTTTGACGCTACTGTCAGCAGCAGTTTCCTCTCTCTTATCGTCAATGACGTGCCCCTCGTGAAAGCCTCACTCATTCGAACCCACCCAACTGCAGACGCGAACCGACGAGACGGGAGCGAGCTGACACCCACGTCATCTTGGGTCCCTTCCCGTGCGGCGCATCGCAGACCTCAACGTCCGCTGTCATGGACTTCTTCATGGAGCGGGCCCTGACGCTCGCAGCCACGGCCCGGTCCCAGTCGCAATCCTTCTTGGCCACCGTTCAAAGGTACGTGAGATAGCATAGCATGGCCATCGGAGTGGTTCAGCCTCAGTTCAGTTCCTGCAGATCGTTGCGATCCACCGTTGCGCAACTGCATACTGGGGCTTTTTTAGACTTTGGCCAGCCAAGCCCATACTTTATCCGCGGGACGCAGTTGCGCGGAAGCTTGTACTGCCTCGAGTTGAATGAAAAAGAGTCCCATGTGCTGACAGCCTTACAGACACGAGGAACTGGCCTGGATCGATGATGTATCACAGTTTGCGGAATCAGGCTATCCTCAGGTCTTCATCGTCGCCATCTCGGTCCTCTGGACTGCCACTCGCCTCTTCCACCGCCGCTCCAAGCCATCATCACCCGAGTACCGTGCCGCTGCCATCAAATGGCCTTGGGAGCTATGCGCTCAAGTGTCTCGCGGCTCAGCGCTTGCTTTCCTCGCCCTCGCTGGCGCCCGAGGCCAAACGCCATGGCTGAACGTCGTCGCTGTTGGCTACGCCTTTTCACTCGGCCTTCTCAGGCTCATCAACGACTTGCACTGGCGGCACGTTGCCTTGCACCAGGTCAACTTTGTTCTGTCTACTGAGCTGCTCATCCTCGCTGCGTCGGCGGCGCTACCCTGCATCGAAGCCACGAGCACATGTGCGATCGCGACACCGGTAAGAGGTGGCCTCGCAAGTTTGGCGGTTGCTGTTCTCATCGCAATCACTACTCCCAGAGAGTGGGTACCTCCCGCGCTCAAGTACGACGTCCCCGAGGGCTACGAGACCAACGAACCCGCGCCGGAGGAGACTTGTAGTTGGGCCAACTATTACATGACCTTCGAATGGCTTACCCCCTTGGTATGGAAGGGTGCGCGGACAGAGATCACCGTGGACGACCTTCCTCGGCTGCCGTGGTATGACGAGCCGCTTTTGCTGCTCGACAAGATCAAGAAAGCTCGCCTCAGGGGCAAGACGACCATTTGGACGCTTTTCTTCCTTCTCAAGACCGAAGTCGCCCTCATGTCTGGCTACATCAGCACTGCGTACGCTGCCGAACTGATCGCTCCATACGCTCTGTACCAGCTTCTCTCCTACCTTGCCGACCCTCAGGGCTCGATTATCCGTCCTTGGGTCTGGCTCTTCCTCATGTTCTCCGGACCCCTGTCGCGGTCCGTTTTGTTCCAGCAGTACGTCTTCACGTCGACTCGTCTGGTGGTGCGCCTGAGGTCTGCACTTACACAGGAACTCTACCACCGCGCAATCACGTCCATGGAACTGGAGGACGACATCTTTGCTGCCAAGGGGGAGGCTGAAAAGAAGAAGGCTGGAGGCGAAACTCGGCGGTCGACCCCGGCTGGCCGCTTGGCCAATTTGATGGCTGCAGATGTACAAGCCATTTTTGGAGCGCGAGATATCATCATGGTTTCTATGGGTGTCTCCACCGGAACCGTGATCGGCTTTGTTGGACTGTACCAGATGTTGGGCTGGCCTGCTCTTGTCGGTATGGCTATCCTACTCTTCGCCGCCCCCATGACGGTTTTGGTCGCACGATTGATGGCCTTGGCCACCAGGAAAGCCAGAAGAGCCCAGGATTCCCGTATTTCCCTGGTATCGGAATATCTAGCGTCGATCCGTGCGGTCAAATATTTCGCTTGGGAAGATGCCATCATCAAGACCATCGAGGACACCCGTGCGAACGAGCAGCGTGATCTGTGGCGCGTCTCGCTCATTTACGTTACCCTCAACCAGATTACAGCTTTGATGCCGTACATCGCCATGATCTCGATGTTTACGCTCTACGTCGGAGTGCTTGGACAGCCCCTGACGGCGGCAACTGCGTTTACTACGACTTATCTCGTCAAGACTATTCGCCGCAATATCACGCAAATGGGTTTCATGTCGAGGAACATTACTAACGCTATGATTGCTATCGGCCGCCTTGATAAGTACTTCGATACTGCTACTCCTTTGGAAAAGTACCCCGAGGGAACGCTTCAGATTCAGGGTGCGACATTCAGGAGACACAAGACCGCGAGCTTTCTGCTCAAGGATCTCTCCATCGACTTTGTAGAAGGCGGTCTCAACGTTGTATCGGGTGTCAGCGGAAGTGGCAAGACGACCCTCCTTCTGGCAATCCTGGGAGAGACCGTCAAGGAGAGCGGTTCGATCACGCGGCCCAAGGATGTTGCATTCGCGTCGCAAACTTCATGGCTGCAGAATGACACTATCAAGGAGAACATTCTCTTCAACAGCGCTTATGAGAAGGTTCGCTACGACAACGTTATCAACGCCTGCTGTTTGCCGGTAGACCTGCGGGAGATGGAGCACGGTGAACAGACCGTCGTCGGCGAGAACGGATCATCACTGTCGGGAGGCCAAAAGGCCCGCGTCGCTCTGGCTAGGGCCCTCTACTCGAAGGCACCGCTGCTTCTTCTCGATGATGTATTTTCAGCACTGGACGCCAAGACGTCTGCTTTGCTCTGGGAGCGTTGCTTCTGCTCTGACCTTCTCAAGGGACGTACTGTTGTGCTGGTGGCTCAGCAACCTTGGGTTGCCGCGCAGGCTGATATCGCCATCACCCTCGAAGATGGCGAGATCAAGAACATTGAACAGAACATCGGCGTCGTCAGGCAACCCGTTGCCGTTGCTAAGGACATCGAGGGCGAGGCGGACAACTCTGACTCTTCAGATACCGAAGTCGAGACACAGACGGATCCCATCAACGACAATAACAAGGTCGCTGATGACAAGGGAACCAAGGACGCAGTGGCTCAGGAGATGAAGACCGGCGGAAGGAGTGGACGCCTCATGTGTGAGTACTACCCTCCTCCCTTGATGAATGAGCTGACAATAGTACAGTCTTCAAGTACATGGTCTACTTTGGTGGGCCCTGGTACGCCATATTCTGCCTCATTATGATGCTCCTCTCGCAGGTCGCAGTCATGGCTGGCTCCCTCTGGCTCTCCGTCTGGGTCGAAGCCTACAGCAGCCAAGTCGCCGTCGACATTGCCTTCTACCTCGGCATCTACGCCGCCATCACCGTGGCCGAATCCGTCATATATGCCGGCGTCTTTCTCGTCTTTGAGAACGGCGCCTGGCACGCCGCCCGCAAGCTCCACAACGACTTCATCCGTGCAGTCATGCGCGTGTCGCTCTCATGGTACAAGAAGACCCCCGTCGGCCGCATCATCAACCGTTTCTCGAGCGACATGTCGTCTTTGGATTTGACCGTCAGCCCGCAGCTCCGCGCGTTCCTCGAGAGCAGCATGGCGTTGATTATTCGCATTTTTGCGATCAGCTCCATTTTGCCGGTTTTCATGGTCCCCGCCGCAGTGACCTGCTTCCTGGGTATCATCATCGGCGAGCTGTACACACGCACCGCGGTAACGATCAAGCGTCTCGTGGCGTCGGCACAGTCCCCTATCTTCACGCAGTTTGCGGACACCTTGGCTGGGTTGGCGGTTATTCGCGCCAGGAGCGGCATGTCTGAGCAGTTCGGCAACAACCTAGCCGATAAGCTTCGCGTGTGGTCCCGCGCGGCGGAGGCCAACTTCAATTGCAACCGATGGGTAGCCATGCGTGTGGATGTGGTCACGGCTTTGGTGGGATTGAGCGCTGGTATTATTGCCGTGTCCAAGGCCGGCATCATCGCTGCCGGACTCGTGGGCTTCTCGCTCACCAATGCTACGGGATTAAGTCAGACTATTCTGATGTTGGTTCGCAGCATGAACGATCTCGAGATTGAGCTGCAGAGCGTGAGTTGCCCCGATTTGAAATCAAGTATGATACTGACCACAAGCAGTTTGGGCGCATCAAAGAGTACGCCGGTCTCGAGCCCGAGGAAAAGTCGGATGAGTCGTACCCAGAGGAGGGCGAGTACACCGACGACCCGGCGCATGCCATCCCGAAGGACTGGCCTGCGACAGGCGAGATCGAGTTCCGCAACGTCACCATCCGATACGACGAAAACGGGCCCAACATCCTCACGGACGTCAATCTCAAGTTCAAGGCTGGAGAAAGAGTCGCCATCATCGGCCGCACCGGCAGCGGCAAGTCCACAGTACGTATCAACGATCATTGTGTGTATGATGAGACCCAACTAACATCGCATTGCAGCTTGTTCTCTCTCTACTGCGCTTCACCCACATCGTCTCAGGCCAGATCCTCTACGACGGAATCGACATCACCAAGATCCCCCGCCGCCGCCTCCGCGAAGCCCTGACCATCATTCCCCAGGAAGCGGTCCTCTTCAACGGCACTCTGCGCTCCAACCTCGACCCCACCGGCACAATCGCGCCCCCGACCCTCGAGAGAGCCCTTGAGTCTTGCCAGGGCATCGCCTCGTTTCAGTACCACTCTGACTCGGACGACGCAGACGCCGACCCCTCGACCGAGGCGCCCGGCCTCGCGCTGTCAACGACCGTCAACGCCAAGGGCGAGAACTTTTCCCACGGCCAGAGACAGGTCCTGTCGCTGTGCCGTGCGCTGGTGAGGGGCAGCAGGCTGATGTTGCTCGACGAGGCGACCGCGAGCATGGACTACGAGACGGACCGCGGGATCCAGGCGGTGCTGAGGAGGGAGGTGGACAGCGACCGGACGCTGGTTACGATTGCTCACAGACTTAGGACGATTGCGGATTATGATACTGTTGTTGTTATGGGCGCCGGCAGGGTAGTGGAAGCGGGACGCCCGTCGGAGTTGTATAAACGAAAGGGTGTGTTTTATGACATGGTGTATCACAGTGGTGAGAAGGAAGACTTGGAGACGATGTGGGGGGTTGCGAAGGAGTGAAATTTTGAGCGAGATTTGACGTTGATAGAGTCTTGAAGCGATATAGATGGCGCTGATAGAAGTAGACGGCGCCCCTGGCCTGTAAAGGGCATGTTAATTGAGCGAGACTTGAGATTCGAAATGCTTCTAGTCGAGAAATCTTCTCTGTTGGCCGTCATTTAGGGGCAAAGACTGGATTATTAAAGTCTGGTCGAGGTCAACCTGTAGTGTTGACGAGACAATCAGTTCAGTATCGTCCCACTTCGGCTGGATCTGGGAGCAGTTTCCCCCAAAATAATCACAACTTCAGCGAAACTCGTCGCCGTCGAACTAAAGCTGCACTGAGAATTTTCCCTATCCTTCATTTCTGCATGTTAGTTCCCACGTATTCAGCTGCGTGAGTGTGTTATGGCGAATGCGTACGGTATGCATGAATCAAAACTTCAAGTAATATAGACTCTATAAGACTCGATTGATTAAGTTCATCTCTCGCTGAAAACGGACGTAATCATTTGTGCCTGGCTTTCTGCCTTCTCTGAAGCTAGCCACGCTATTTTATACATACGCGGGTTGAACAGGTGCCGGTTGATGACGATCGTTGGCTCAAGTATAAAGTGGCTTGATGCAGAGATCGTTTTCTGAGCCCGACAATTCTAGCCTTATCTCTGGGGTCTGATCTGGGCGAGCATGGTTTGTGATACCAGGCCATTCTCCCGTCAAACCATCTGAGCTCTGCAGTGGTTCCCGGCATCGCGCCCGCCGATCTCTCACAAACGGCACTCTTGTTGTCTGTTGTTCTGTGGCCTTTTTGTATTCGCACAAGCAATGATGGACGGGCACGGTAAAATCATTAGAGTTGTGAGTGGCATGTGGAACTTTGGAGGCACAGGACAGCATTTGCGTGGCCGTTCCTTTGTAGCAATTAAAGTAGAAAATACACGCATAACCGAATCCATTTCTACGAAGCTCCAATATCATTACTAAAGTTGCCTCTAGCTTGATGGAGGCTGCCGGCTACCATAGTTCTCTGCCCGGACTATGTCCATGAAACACAGTTCCTCGGTGCTCTGAAGTCTGAGTTAGATCCCTAGCTGCGTCGTTTCTGACTCATTCACATGCATCCTTGAGTTGATGATGGACGACAACCATGTATCACGGAGTCATGGCATCGTTCAGTTGCAAGTGTCGGCCGTCCGACATCATCAATCTTCGGTCTGCAGCATCAAAAGTAGAGAAGGCCGAGCTCATCATTGTCGTTGCTTTACATCATTCGTTCTTTGAGAATCAAGTAGACATAGAGCGCAGGTGACCTTTCGATGACGCTTCCATCTGCTGAACTTGAGTATCATGAATGTGTTAACTTCCACGTACTAAAGATGGCGCTTGTCTTCCACTTCCTCCCCAAGGCCAAATTGATTTGGCTCTGAGCCTGGCTTTGGTTGCGTTTTCGACCATAAGGGCAAGTCACCTGTTCAAGTTCAAGTTGATTTGAGCTTCGTAGACCCATTTTTATCACCCTGTCTCTATTACTATCTCTGCTTGTTTTTTTTCAACATCTTGTGCAATAGTATACGCCTTCCCGCTGGTCACTTAGCCGCTTGACCACGCAAAGGCCGCGGCACTGATCTGGCTTTGCAGGTTCACTTCGACTTATCAAGTTGAGCGTCCATATGGAATGAGCAATGGGTAGGATTCAAGAACTCCTTGATCTCAGCCAAGTAATTCTGCAGTGTTCTCATCACTGCTGGGCTTGAAGCGGCAGTTGAGGAGCCACGCCAACACGTAAAATCATGACACGGAACTAACTTGTGACTTGGCGTCCCCAAACCATGTCCGAATAGCTGCAAAGTTCACTGTCAAATAGTCAGAGAAAAGGTTATAATGAAGTCTACCTGGCGAAGACTCCTTCGTCACAACATTATTGTCAAAAGCAGGAGTAGTACCTGTGAATTGATATGTTATTCGGCATGATTTAGACGTGTTCAAGAGCATTAGGCGAGACCTCCAATTCCTATCAAGTCGAAAAATGCGACTGCTTTGCTTGTTTGTTGAGTGATATTGAAGTCATCTTGATATGTATAAGATCGCCTATCTTTCCCCTATAATTGTGTAGAATACCACGAAAGAGATGGCGCAGAGTAGCAATGTGTGTGATATCCGCGAACTCAATGTTTTCTTCGGTATACAGCGAGAAGCTTAGCAGATATTTACAATTACAAGCTAATGCAATCTGACCAAGAGCTCATTTGAAGGCATCTAAAGGTCACTTGTATCATAAAAGCATACCTGTGTGCCCCGTCGAAGAGGTTCCGCGCTGATTGGTTCGAGTGCTTCATCGACTAGGCTGTAGTAAGCTTCACGATGAAGCATCACGGATTGAGCGGTTCTGGCGCGAGAATACTATATAAGACCGTGACTATTATGAAAATGGGTGTTCTGAGACACGAAATGGGGGTACGAGATGTTTTGGCGCTCTAGTAGTCATGATTTTGAATGGCCTCCACGAACGGTCGATGAATCCGATGTTGGCGAGTGTTGCTGCTGCTGCTGCTTTCTTTGCCACAGTCCATCCCCGTAAACCCTAGCCCGCTGTCTTGCCTTGGCGCCCTTTCTCTTCTCTGGCCTGCTATTCGGTCATGTATGCCGAGGAGAACTCGAGCCTCTGAAGCTATGGAACCACGTGGATTGTAACTTCCAACATTCACCTTCAACACAGGTTGATTTGAGGAAGCGTGAGCGAGGAGACTGCCGTGTTGAGGAAGAGGTTGCACTGTGCTTTCAGAGAAGATTCATATGTCAAAATGGTTATGCTTTATTTATAGGGCTCAGGACTTGGCTGGATTGGCCCCCAGGGAACCCGCAACCAACCTATTTAAATCGTCGGTTTTGAGGTAGAAGTGGTTGAGACGCGGACTGGATTCCGATGATCGAATTCGGCGAAAGTAACCCCGTTTGTTTATTAAGAATGCATACGCAGTTCGTCATGTTTAACTGCATTCGAGGAAGAAAGTCGTGGAACTCCGAATTGCTTCCTCGCCGATTCATATGTCTGGCGGCGTCTCTCATTGGCTCAGGAGTATCGCAGCGACATACGGTCACGATGAGGGAGAGTTGAAGAGGTGACCGCCCACTTCGAATCTAGTACTAACGCCTTCGCATCACTAGGTCCAAATGGCTGCACATCATGCTTCACTTTCACAAATAGGAACGGAACGCTGAAAGATGAGAAATTGTTACGGAAATTCTTGCTGAAATAGTTGACAGCACTAAATAGTAACGAGAGAATGGTAACGAAAGACCAAAAAAGACAATAAGAAGCAACACGAGCGCTACGCAGCCATCTGAGGCGAAACAGCAAAAGACGAAGAAGCTGGGATGAAACCCCCCGTGGAGGCATCAACAGAAAGGGCGGAGGACCAGCTGGCGTTCTGCACCATCATCAGCTCTCCGCCCAAAGGCAGGCTTGGCATCAGTGCCGCGCTGGGGTCATCGTTCTCACCCAGTTCATCGCCCCTATCCGGTCCATTGAGTGTGAGTGTGGCCTTGACGCAAGCCCTCAACGAGTCCATGGCAGCGTCTTTGAATGCCTCGTTCTCTTCAGTATTCGCGACGGTAGGTCTGTTGAACCGCACGAGCGCATTACGGAAACCCGTCCACAAGACGTTGTCTGCATGATGGAGAGCCACATGAGACGTCAGTCTGGATCTCATGAATAGGCCGCCCTCATCTTCGCTGGGAACAGAGAAATCGGAGTCATCAAAGTCTTTGGGATAGACCAAAAGCCAACAGACACTCGCCAAAACCTCTGCATGAGACAGATGCATGGCCTCGATGGACAGACTCGCCCACTCCGGCCAGTCGCCTTCGATCGTGCACTGCTCTCTTAGTGTGCCCCATAGCGTGCCGTATAGCTCGAAGAGGCTCTTCCATGCCTCTTGATGTTTGTCAGGTTGGATTTCAAGAGTAAGCAGCGCTACGTTGATGGTGTTGCTGGATAGGCCGTAAAGCTTTGTGTGGCACCATGCGAAGCATTGCCGGATAACATGCATGGTCGGTGACGAAGGGGCTTGGTTGGAAAAGCTGCCAGCCTGCACCTGGTTGTCGATGCCGCCATTCAAGACCCGGGAGTCAACATTATTGATAACTGATCCCAGCCGCAACATGTCTACCTCCGTGAGGATTTCCCGATGCGTCACGATGAAGTTGTCGAGGAGAATGTAGTGGATCAAGTTGACCGACCCTCCGACTGGGGACAAGAAGTTGTCGACAGCCGCCGTGATGCTCGAGATGAAGTTGGCGGCAGGCCGTGTTATGTTTCCCGCTTCGTCCTTTATAGGGTCGCGAACAAGAGCATGCAGTAGGCGGTGCTGTGCTAAATCTTTTCCGCTCCAGGAAGGGGGGATGTGTTCCTCCAACAGGCGCAAGGTAGCTTTGCGCTGTTCCTTTGTCTCGGCAGATCGAGCAAGAGCTGTCAGGTCTAGTCGTCCATTCGCACCTGTACCTGCTTTGTAGTACTCGATCCACGCGCCCTCGGTGTCGCAAACGGCGAGCAGAACCTCTGCAGCCTGAATATCCAAAGGTACTTGATGCTGATACTCAAAGTCCCCAGGCGGAATGTCGTGCTCGATGGCACACTTGGCCTCGCAGTCCTGGTCTTCGAGAGGGCTGTATTCGCTGTCACCTTGGCTTTCTGGGCTGGCTGAGCTCTCGGGTTCTCCGATGTTGTATTTTCTCATTCCCCATTTCTCTAGCCTGTAAACCAGTTGTCGCTTGCTGGGAAGAGAATCAGCTTGAATTCAGTCTCGTAAAATGGGGTATAACCTACGTGACCTGAACATTGTGTTCGTTTTTCAGGGTCTCCTTCACCTCCGCGAGGGTTTTGCTTGCGTACAACTCACAGATGGTGGACTTCAACCTTTCCCATTCCCCCTGCGGCTTTCGTCGGGCTCTCGTTTTGTTATTCATCAATCGTGCTTTCCGTGGGTTCCTCGACTTCCCTGGCATCGAACAAGAGTGATGGTGAAGAATAGGATTCCGGCCTCCGTCAAAGCAGCGCCGTCGTTTCCATCATAAGAACATGGCACCACAAACTGTTGGGCGAAACCCCTCCCAGAAAAAGGCCGCACAGCCCAAGGCGAACTGCCTTGGGGCACTGTTGAGGCTCATTTTCGAGAGCTCTATTGGCAAGGCTTTCCGTTTTGAGTCCGCCCCATGGAACGCGGATGCCTCATGGGACGCGACCCAGAAAATTGGAAATTGGAATTTCACAGTGTTACGTCCATAAGTGTAGTACTTTCAAGACCAATCAGCGGGAAGCAGCGGATTTCGTACTTTGTAAGTTGCAGCTGCATGCACAGCCGGCCACTGAACGTCGTCGGGCACGAATGGAAATGGTCTTCGCGCCCAAACCACCACTCACAAGATACAAAACCTAGTGGGGTCGCCTCCATTGGGTTGCGCGGCCGCGTTCGATTTGGCAATTCCATCTGCTCGGAAATTCCAATAGAGATGAATTGCCTGCCTCGGGCAAATCGGTTCCAGCATACTCGCATAAAGATGGCTGCCAACGCAGGCTCTCAGGGCGAAGATGAATCTACGGGCAACGCAAGAAGAACGACCCATCAAAACCCCATAAGACGCAAAATGAGTCCTCACCGTCCAAACGACTGGTCGCTAGAAAGCGGAGGTCGTTACACAGAACAACGCGAGACAGAGTCCATAGCCGGCTTCGGCAGGATACCTTACACAAAAACGTCAGAGTTCGCGGCCCCGATTGCCCGAAGCGAATCACCGGCGCCGCGTGGTCGGAGACCGAAGCCTCACCGAGGGTTGCAGACGGCTGCCGACGAGGCGATTTCATCGATCGTCGCCGAAAAGGGTACCAGAATAGGAGAAGACGAGCAAGTCAAGAGGTACGACAGCCTTACAAGAGAGACGGGTATTTTCGATCTAGTATCAAGATCAAGTTGGGGTTCTCAACAAAGCCTGGATGGGTCACCATCGTCTCGAAGAGTAGCAAGGAGTTTGGCTAGGTTAAACGATGCTGGAGATAGGTATTTCAGGGTAAGAAGATGGCGCCAGGTAGAAAATTCAAGCCCCGGGCTGACGCCTTTGGCAGCAACTATCCCACTCGAGGATGTGCAAACAAGATCGAGGGTCCAAAGGTGGTCCAAAAATGGTATGAGATAGCTGGGGAAACTTCCCATCAACATTTGGAGAACTGCAACGCGCATGCGCTTGGGAAAAAGAGACCCGGGGATAGAGAAAATAGCCGTACATCGAGCCAAAACAAGATACCTTACAATAATTCGAGCATTCGCTTAACCGCCACATCTCGGAAAGAGTGCAAGAGGCGCCGAAATCGAGATGTGATTCCTTCGCCAACGTAGAAAATCGAGCTGTGATTTGCGGCAGGCAGTCGGTAGTTACAGCGCCAGTTGTCTCTCAATGCTCGGGCGGTTGGATCGCGAATGCTGTCATGACAATCGGGACGTGAGGGGCAGGCAAGGTCGGGTGTGTCGAGGATGGGCCAGGTGACCGTGGCTGGCGTTGCCCCGCAATTTAGCCCAGAAGCCGGAGAAAAAGGTGCGGTGACGTGGGGAGGTATCGACATGGTAGAAGTACCTCGTGTAGCGACGCGGTTTCGTTGGCTTCGAAGCCAGCCGCGCACCGTGTCGTAGGTAGGTAGCTGCAGGAGGACGAGCTCTGGGTCGAGACCAGCCCGGCTGGTTTGCCAAGAACAGAGCGAGTGGCATGAGACGTGCCGTGGGCCGATGGATATTTCTTTTCTCTTGCAAACCGCAGCTGGAGGCGAAGCACGACCGTTGGAAGAAGCAGAAGCATAGGTAACATGCCGAAATCAGGCGAAATGGGGCTCGGTCAAAGTTCTGCTGATGGTCAATTTGTGACAATTTCTGACTGAGGAAGAAAGAACATCAGAGAGCGGTGTGTGAGGTAGTCGGTAGAGTTAGCTAGGTTGGCTGGGTTCAGTGGTGGTGGTGGTGGTGGTGGTGTGCGGCGCTACCATAGCTTCCGCCCCCCTCTTGAACGGCGTCCCGTTCCATTGGAGAATTGGACGACGGGTGTGCAGCAGTGACTGGAGTCTATCCAGATGCGATGGTTGCGCCGATGCTGCATTCGCGGAAGTCGAGTTTGGAGGAAGAGGCAACGACACCCTCACAGGTGCAGGGCAGACCCGCCGTCTGGTAAGCATTGCTGGACGTCAGCCCAGGAGGGGAAGCTATGAGGTGATGATGATGGTGTCGGCGGATGGCAAGCAAGGGTCCCGTTTCCTCCAAGGTTCCAAGCAAGGTGTGCTGAAGAATTGACACACGGGTGTCCCTTGGGCCTGCTGTCAGCTGTGAAAGTGTAGAAAACGAGGCATTGCGAAGTGAGGAGCGAGGAGGTGGTGGCTGATGGACGAAGTAGTTTGCCAGTCCATTGGAATGAGCGGCCACGAGGAGAACACGATGTTCCGCTAGCAAGACGGTCCGGTGCAATGCCCAGAGACTGACGGTGTCGCCTCCAACGCTTCTCAATGACAACAATAGCGACGCTGGAGACGACGACGGGCTCGGCGGTTGCAGGGACGAATGTCAGTGCACCTCGGAGAGAGGCGATGGAGAAGTTTTGGAGCGGGAAAAAGTGGCCCTGAAGCATGGGGATCGGGATGGAGGGGGGGGAGCCACTGGCGAGGTTGCGGAAAGTCGTCATACTTGTGCAAGGATGACCCAATCACGGATGGCACTCCGCGGCGTCTTGCCCCCTGTCAGCCATCGGACTGCAGCTGCAATGCGCTCCACACCTGCTGCGCAACGCCTGGCGTGTGCTCCAGCTTCACCTCATTTCCTCACTGTTCAAGGTCGAGCCGTTTGGTCTCATCCTACAGTACTCGTAACCGAAAATCATCAGGAAGTGAGTGTACTTGGAAGGGCCCAATGCAGCCTCTTGCTTTTCTTAGCTTGTGTCGCAGGTCTGTCTGTGGCTTGCGCTCCATCTTTCGTCGTCTTGGCACCCCCATGCCACGGCCTTCGAATCCTGGAGCTGTTCCACCTCTTCAGTGCTAGGCAAGGTGCGAGTGGCTGTTGTATCACCCCATCAAGGTACGGGTACAGTGACTGTGATGGGTGTCTACATGAACGGGACGAGACCAGCTACTGCGCAGCAGGCCGGGTGGCTGGCCTGGGGAACCGTTCAGTGCTTGAAGGCATCCACGCATCGTCAGCTCTGACGACAGCTCGCCATCTTGACCTTCGCGACTACTGACCTTAAAGTGTGGCTGCTAAACGGACAGGGAAGAGCAACAAACAGGGTTAGCTGGGGCTAGATCGGCCAGTCGACCGCCAATGCATTGGCTCCGGCCAGCGGACTCCTTGTATCATGTTGTTGAACCGCCAAACGCAGGGCCGATCCCGATTCAAAGCGCTTGCCCGTCGCCCATGTGTACTCTACGTAGGCACGTATACCAGCTACAACACCGATGAATGCCTCGATTCAAGGCCTCAAAAGATCCATCCACCGACCGAGCAGAGCAAGTCACCCATACACCTGCCTTACGTGCTGCAGACCGTATCCAATCGGTAGTAGGATGGTCCTTGGCCTCAGGTGTCAGCAAGCAGCCAACCCATAGCCTACCCAGCCAAGCGAGGCGTCCAAACAAGCACACACAAGCCCCATCCCATCTCATTTGCTCGCCGTCCCTGCCCGTCCTTTTCCAAGCTTTTCTCGTGCACCTCAGGATTGGGTTATGCTCCTGACACGGTCAACCTTGGATCAGGAGCAGCATGTGGCCAGGGCAGGACTCTTGTTGGGGGCCACCTCACGCAGTAGTTGCCAGTTCCCGCAATGGGAAAGCCTAGTGTCGTCGTGGGGGGCGTGGCTCTCGCGGACGTGGAGTTGTAAGGCAGACGGCCCACGCACGTCGATATGAAAGTGAAAGAGAAAGAGAAGCCGATGTACATGCAGCCCACGCCCTCAGCACCTACCTTCCTTTCCGGCCTGCACCAGGGAAGGTACGTCTCTTGCATCTGCGTTACACGCTAATGTGCCTGTGGCGAGTTGCTTCCCCGCAGATTTCGCATCCCAGCTACCATCCATGTTTCTTTACCTGCTCGTTTAAATGCTACCCGCCTGCCGCCCATCCAACCTACGCCATCTCTCCTGCTTCCAACACGACCTCGCTGCACAACCATCAATAGCTTCATTGAAAGCTGACTGTGGATTGAGGACCGCTGGGAACGAATTCGACTTATTTCACCACCTCGCGATTTACAAGCTCGCGTCACGATGCCTACCGCCTCGGAGCGTATCAACGCATGTATGTCGTCGTCTTGTCCTTCGCTTGCTACAGCTTGCTAATCTGCCCTCAGTGAATCCCTTCTCTAAGAAGGAGTCTCATAGCGCTGGTTCCATCACGACATACAAAGTCCTGACCATCTTGTCTTGGCTTCTCGCCCTGGTCGTCACCCTGTACTACGTCACCAACGAGCCTCACGATGGCTTCACGATCCGCAGGAGAATATGGGATCAGAACTACCTGTACCGCACTGCCTTCACTTTGAACGCGACCATTGTTGATATCTACTGGTAAGCATGGAAGAATCGCAAGAGGGTGCATGGTATTGACTATCCTAGGATTGTCCTCTTCATCCTCCAGATCGGCTACGTCGCCCACCTCTTCTCCAGCAACACTGACTACGTGAACGCTGCTGCGAGTGTCGGTTCTCACTTCATCTTCCACAACCTGCTCCACTTCGCCTTCGTCATGCTATTCGTGCGCTCCCACTTCGTTTGGGCCGAGCTCATCTTGATCATCAACTTCGCCAACCTGTCTTCGCTGTACTTCCGCCACAACACATATCCTCGTTTCATCCACTGGCCCGTCGTGTCTGCTCCCTTGGCATGGACCTTTGTTGCCATCTACTGGAACGGTGCGATCATGGTCCACGACCCCGACAACCTCGTTGCCCGCATCTTCGGCAACATCTTCATTTGGTCCATCCTTGTCTACGGTGGCTTCTTCATTACTATCTACAAGGTAAGTCTGGCATGAGAAGGCAATTCGATCCACTCAACTAACATGTCGCAGGATTACACTATGGGCTTCTCTCTCAGCGTTTTGTCCGCCGCCATCGGTGTTGCTCAGTTCTACGACAAGGTTATTGCCTTCCAGTGGATCTTTGCCTTCACCATCATGGCTGTCCTCTTCGTCTCGACCCTCGTCATTGCCTACCCTGCTTGGTCTGGCAAGGAGTACTCCTGGCCCCGCCGCTCCGCTCCGGCCGACCAGGAGCGTGCCCCTCTTTTGGCCGACGACCAGTAGATTCAGGGTTCTGCAACAACCAACCAGACAAGGAACCTCTGACCTGGGTGTTGTTCACAGAAGCACCGATAGAGTCAAGAACAGGTACAAACGAGGTGTTAAGAGGAAAAGAAGGACCCACGGAAGGGCGTGGGCATCGAAAATTTGCTTTCAAAAATGCTATGACAACTGGATCATTGGTGGGATGGCATGTAAATAGCATTCTTTTGGTCACGCATGCGTAGGAGAGACGGTAATATCCCATTTGGTTGACCAGGCAAGAGGGTGCGAAACGCAGAGGATGACGTAGCTGTCGTTCTTATCGCTATCGCTATCGCCCGATAGCTTATTATCGTAATGCACTAGTCTTGATAAGGAATAGCTGATTGTCCCGTGCTCACCTTGCGAACCTGTCAATCATCTTTTGTGTACTGCTGTCTGTTCACGACCTGAGTTGCTGCCTCACTCGGGTGTCGTGCAGTGCAGGGTTACCATGAGCCCGAGGGCATTTCCTTTTCCCCTCAATGTTGGGAATGATATTTGCCAGATCTCCCGCATTGCCCGAATTTTGGCAACCCCCCGCGGGCCAAGATTTATCGAGCGTATATTCACCAAAGATGAACTGCACCTGATTCCAAGCGGATCAGAGAACAACACCCCGCCAAATCCCCAAAAAACCCAAGAAAACGGCATCGAAGACTTGAAGGCGCAAAATCATTTGTGGAAGAAGGCCACGTTCGTGGCTGGAAGGTAAGCGCATCGCACTCTGTACCCTCCACCTCTACCTGTCCAGCAGGGCTCGTTGAGCTAACAATAGGTCCCCGCCCGTCTCATGCAGATTCGCCGCGAAAGAGGCCACGATCAAGGCACACATTCAAAGACGCCTGACCTTCCACGACATTACCATCTTGAGGAAGACACTGGTCGAGGGGCAGGCGAACGCGAACGGGAGCGGGCCGCCTGTGGCTGTAATTAAGGGTGCGAAGGAGGGCGAGCGGGCGCAGGAGGCCAAGATTACGATTAGCCATGATGGGGACTATGCCACTGCTGTCTGTATAGCTTATGAGCCACCTGTCGAAAAGTGAGGAAATGAATGAGATTGCGCTGAGTTAAATAGTCGAATTCGTGAAGGCATGGTAGAGTTAGTACCTTGTCTGCCTGGCGAGATGCCTCGCAGAAACGGACAGCGAGAGCTTTTTCCGGTCATGCGTCTGCCATCTGTTTAACAGGCGCATCGGTAAAGACAGAAACGAATCGCCTTCCCTCCAAAAACAATTTGAGCCACGGGCCATCATGGTATCAATTCCAACTTCAAGAATTGCCAGATCTTATTCATATTGCCTCTGGCGCAAACAGCTTCGCCTCGAAACTTCACGCAGGCTCCACAAACTCCGGCAAGCACGCACGACCCCACGCAGCTACCCATTCCAGGGCTACATAGGCAGACTCAGCTCGCCTGACGTCAACAGCGAGTCAATTCGCTTCGCTTGGCCGGCTGGCGCAATGGTAGCGCGTCAGCCTCCTACCTAGAGCCCCCTCACAGGGTCTCAGGGTTGATAGCTGAAGGTTGTGGGTTCGAGTCCCACGTTGGTCGGTCTCTACATCTTTTGCCATTTTCTGTATGTTGAGCAGATGCACGGCATTGAACCATTTTTTTTTTTTAAAAAAAAAAAAAGGCTTAGAAGAGTTTCACAAGGGACAACCCTATTCTCGGATGTCCTCTCTCTCTTTAGAAATATGTGATCAGATACTTAGCTACCTACACATGAATGAGTACATCGTTTCCCGGTCGAAAACAGAATGGCCGCTGTTTGGTCCACGAACACCTCGCACTCTGAGTGAGCGGACCCCATGAATCGCACTGCTCTGACAACATTGACCACCTGTTCCAATCGTCGAACCGAGGGAACTCACGAACTAATCAGGCAGGCGCCCTCTGCATTCCGACGCCTGTGGAGACTGCATAAAGCACTTGACTATGATCTTCATGACTTTGACTATGGCCGCATAAATCGTAGTGGTAATGTCACTTTGTGATCGCCTCTTTGCTCTTCCATGGATCCACGGATGTGGCTTACCAACATTTTGATCGAGACTACGTGAAGTCCTGGCCAAAGTCTTGCTGATAAGCGCTGTGTACCTTCACTTCTGCCGTCGCCTTATTCGACGGAGATATACATGGTGTAAAGAGAGGGTCAAAATTCGTGTACATTTCCACCATGCCATCTTAACTCAATACTATGCTATTACGCAGGCACAATCTCGGATCCAAGACCCTGATGGATGGTAGCAAAACATTTGTCGCTGCTGTTTTTCTTCACAGTTCCATACTCGGATTTATCTATAACGTCTAGTTGTTATTGATCGCATCTACTTCAAGACTTCCCTACCCCCAATCTAGGTCTTCGGGGTTCATTACCTATCGTACCATAAGTCCTCTATCCCGGGTGGTTAGGCAAGTACCATCTGGCGCAACCAACTGCATAGAACAAAATTGCCATCATCTGCGTGGTGTATTCGTTTTGGGCAATCCAAGGCACGTTCGCAACGTTCGTGTCCTGACTAGAAGCAGATCTCCATCTCCTCAACCATCAGCAAAAAGCTCCGATCCCGTACTCTTTACTTGACCCCGATGAAGTTGAGATATCTGTGTACGTCGCTTTACGTCACTTTCGTCGCTTGCCATCTATTCCGAGACTCGTCAAGGAATAATGCAGTCATCCTCAAACCCCCTTAGCTTGCCCACAGCTATGCAGGCCTGTTGCGAAATATTGGCCTCCCTCTCAGTGTCTTTATCTCCAAAATGCTGCACCGCAACTTGCAGAATACATTGGCGGGGTCTCCGATGAGAGACTTCAGGATCCACGTCCGCTTTTAAGTACTCACACAATTGTGGAGGAGGATCGAGCTCGCAGTGGTCGAGACTTGTTGGCGGACTCGTTGGGAAACTTCCCAGAAATCATCAGGGATGTCGTGGTCGCTCCTCAGATTCCAAAAGTACCTAGTCTACAAGCTCTTTGTGTTCGTGCAGACGAGGAAGCATCGATCTAAGCAGGCGTGACGGCAGCCATCCTCGTCTTCCTTCATGCTCGCCGTTGTATACGAGTACGAAGTGAGCGGGTAAGAATCTTTCGAGCGTTTCATGCCGGAACATTACAGACGTGACGGGATAATGGGCCTTCGAATGACCAAGAGAGCACACGGTGTACCCTAGAAACATTTATCGCCGAAGGAAGATGTGGATTGTGATGGCTTGCATATATACAGCTCTCTCTCGCACCATTCCGAGTTAGGTTCCGTAGGGACGATTTCCTCCTGCAGCATTCGATGAAGCAAGTCCAGCCCTCCCAGCTCCGCCCTTGAATTTGCGGTAGGCGAGGGCCATCGCATAAAGCCTCGCGTCCAAGCTGCCTGTCCCATGAACGAACAAACCAGATGAGAGTCATGTTTGCCTTGGATTAAAGGAAGCTCAAGTCGCAATCCCGAGGTTCTCTTCTTATGGGGTTCCCTTCTTGTAATCTTTGAGCGAAGTCACTGTGTTTCGTAGAGGTATTTTATGGCTATAAGCGCCAGAGACTGGCGAGCGACAGAGCCGATGATACGAGCACGACCTCGTCCGTTGGCCTGCGCCCTTAGTTCTTGGGTATCGATTACAATCCAATCTTCTGCAGATGACAACACAGACCTGGGCATAAATTTTGCTTGTCCGAGCGAATCGAGTTGTCCGAATGGTTTGATATTAAATAGACACCCGCTATCTGTCATGGCACATCACACTCGGCATTCCTCATCTTTGACATTAACATAGAAACTAAGGCCTTCCGAACATCTCGAGGGCATCGACATCGTGAAAGAAAATGCGGAAACAAAAAGGTCACATCTGCGTAGCTCTAAATGCCACAGATACACCGCTTCAGAAGCGGCCGGCTGCTGCCGTGACCAGGACGCCGAGGTCTATGTGTGTTCGTGATAGAGGCACCATTTGAAGAAGGTGTTGGCTCTTCAGGCTGTTTGGGCGCTGATCTTGCTCATATGCAGTGAGTCGAGATGTATATATCAAAGACGACAGTCTTCACGGTCTTTGGAACAATGATACGCAACTAACACCCGCCGGGGTGTCTTTACTGTGAGTGGGGAGATTCCAAGATGGTTCAAACCATTCTAGAACCGCGAGGCACCGGGAAGAGTACATGGTTGTTGATTGTCATTATGGTATCGCCGGTATTCATTTATATGAATTAGACAGCCCCTTACCAAATTATTACCCGGAGCAATTCGGAAACCCCGCCAGTCATAGCAACGCTATGGATACGAGGTTATAGAAGGGGACGCATACATGCTCTTCTGTCCCGTTTCCTGAACTCTCACCAGACGAATGACTGGAACTTATCTCGGGGTTTCATATCAGGTACTACGAGCAGGCTCAAACTCGATACTGCTCATCATGCTCAGAGACTGAGCCACAATTATTGCCGTCCAAACACCCCCATTCACCCAGCAGTGCTTCTCAACTATTCTGCGAATATGCTGGAGATGAACAACGTCAAAACCGGGAATACATGAATCCTCTGGAGTAGACGCAACTACTTCGCTGCCGAAAGCTGCCGTCTTTAGGTCGAAAAGTCTTCCAGTACACAGCATCGTCGCTGATGTTTTTAACCCCAGTTTAACAACGAACGAATTGTCGGTTTCGGTCAAAAAGTGCCGCGATAGTACACGCACATGACTGTCTTATAGAATGGGTGAGACAAGTTTTGCATAGGACAGATCGAGATGCTCCGACCGAGGTGGACATGCAAGATCTGCCTTGCTTCCAAGCGGGTTGGAGTTGCCTCCGACTGCAGGGCATTTACATCATAAAAAGAAGGCATCACTTATTCCCCAAGAGAACAGGTAAACGGGTGTCTTTTAAACTCTATCATACTGTGAAAAAGAGAACCGATCGTTCGCGCGCCTGCGTCATCCCCTGAATTGTTCTCACCGCCTGAGATCAAACCAACTCTGGTCCAGACTCCCATGTGTCGTCTGACACCTCTATCATTCATCAACCTCACTGGTGTATTTCGCAATTATTCATGGGGTCTCTCAGTGGCAAAGCTTTACTCATAGCTACAATCTTTTTCCTCGAGGTCAAACCAGCAGTGGCCTATTGGAGTGCTGTCGACATAGGCACTTCTCGTTGTGTCATGTCTCTATCTGGATAAAGACAGGCTTTAGAGGAATAGATTCGATACGTTGTGAATTAACGACATCTACATTGTTGTTTTATAGCTCCCACAGGAGATGCCAATCGCCTGTCACTATCGAAAGACGTCTACTCCCAAAAACCAACTGTAAGATCCTACGCTAATCGAAGTTATATATATATATATATATAACAAAGACAAAGCTCATCAAACAAAGCCACAGGGCAAATGGGACCTAGAACCAGGAGCATACCAATGTTTGAGCTTAGTGAAGCGACTTAATTGTTCAACCAAAGACCCGACTCCCAGCCGAATCTATGTAGCCGTCAGATACATCTATTCATCTTGCGTGTATTCTCACGAAACAATGAACGAATGGAACAGACGGCAAACGATGCCGGACCGCGAATGACCCACAGTGACATTATGTATCAAAGGACTGGGCAGCTTCGAGATACCGCTCAATATACCGAGATACAGCTAGAAGAAGCACAAGCTCTGGCCTCTCACGATCCACTGCAGGACTTCACATATTATTGAATGAACGTATTTAAGTGAACATTCTCGACTGACCATTCTTCTCATTAACATCTCTAAGCCTACGATGAAGATATCCGCAGATAGAGGGATCAAACCTAAGCCTTAGGGTATCAGTGTGATAAACAGACGACGCACCTCATCCTGCACCCTCCGTTCCACCTTCAACCATAGTCAGGGAAAGGGAGACGGTGGCAGCTTTGCTATGCTTGGCTGCCTGATTATTACAGCCTGGCTTATACCGCACTCAGCCGTCGCGGGCACGGCGGTGCTGATCCTCTTCCGGAGGCCAAGAAGCCTGAGTTGGGTAGCTGGTGCCGAACCAGCGGCTATAAGAACGAGATGGAATTACATGAATGACGGTAACAAGACTTAGAACCAGAACTTCGCCCGATCAAAGATACGTCGCGGAGTAGGAGAGCACTTGTCACGTACGTAGAGATGATGAGCGTATTCTCTATCCTCGCAATGGACCAAGTATTTCATCAGACTACAACATTATGCGCGGCAAAATCACGGGAACTTGGTTCAACAATAGCATGAAGTTTCCCATAGAAATGTTTTGGTTTTGAATGGATACAGAGTATGTACAAGAATGGCACGAAGAAACAAGGAATACAAAACACCAGAAACCCAATGCAAGAGATACGACGTGTGTCACCCTTTTGTCTCGTTCCGTTCCCGTGTTTTACACATTGCTCTTCTCAAAAGATAAAAAAAGAATTTGAATGCTACCCGGCCGTTGTGTGAATGGTATGCCCGTTGAAATAAAAAATGAACTTCTCCCCATCTCCCCAAAAAGCCCAGTTTGGTCCCTAAAGTACAGAGTTTGTCGAAGCGAAAGTTGGTGTTTCTTTTTGCAATGAATCTTTCATATCGTCATAATGCCACATAACGTCGATGAAAACGTGATGCGAGTGAAAAAGGCGTTGGAAGGGCAAGTCAACGAACCGCTTAGTGGCGGTGGTGAGCCTTGGCGTGAGCAGCGACGTGGCGCTTGCTGTTGCCGCCCTTGTTCTGGTACTTGTCGAGGCAGAGGCCAAAGGCGGAGTCGCAGCCGCAGCCGCAGTGGCGCATGCTGCTGCCGCAGGTGCCCATGGGCGAGCAGCAGTATCCGAAGCCGCTGCCGGAGCAGGTCTGGCCGTTGGCGGCGGAGCCGCACTTGCCGTCGGTGGAGACGTTGGAAGCGCCGCCGGTGGCGCTGGGCGCGGCGGGGGCGGCGGAGGAGGCGACGGCGGTGGGCTTGACGGCGGGGGCGGAGGCGGCGACGGGGTCCTCGGCGGCGTACTCGGCGGAGGCGGCAGGGGTAGACGCGGCGGCGATGGGGGTGGAGGAAGCGATGGGGGTGGAGGAAGCGATGGGGGTGGAAGAGACGGGGGCAGCGGAGGAGGCGGCGGAGGAACCGGTGTTGGAAGAGGCGGAGGAGCCGAGGAGGGCGAGGTTCACGGCTTCGGGGATGGCGCCAGGGGCGGGGACGGTGGTGGCAGAGATCTGGTTCTCCGGGGGGCCGTTCCAGTTGCCGGCGGTGCACTGGTCGGAGATGACCTTGCACATGCCCGAGTTCCAGGCGTCGCAGTTCTTGGAGCCGGTGGGGGGAGCGGAGGAGAAACACTTCTCACCCTGGGCGTAGCAGGCGTCGACCTGGTCCCAGCAGCCCACCTGCGTGCTGTAGGTCTCGAGGGTAACACCGCACCAGTTGCCAACCTTCAGGAGGCAGTTGGCAGGGACGGCGCCCTCAATGTCCTTGGCGGCGAGGGCCATGACGCCGGAGGAGGAGCCGCTGGGGCTGTAGACCTTGGGGCCGGGGACGGTGTAGGTGGTGGAGGGGTTCTGGGAGCTGTCGTAGAGGTTCCAGTTGTTGCCGGGCTCGGAGCCGTCAACGTAGCCGGGGATGCTGACGGCGTACTCGGAGGGGATGTCGAGGGATCCGGAGGGGCCGTCCTCGATGTAGATCTGGGCGCAGCCGACGTAGTACTGGGGGTCCTTGAGGGAGACGGCCTGGTGGAGAGCGAGAATCTCGGGACGGGCGAGGTAGTAACCGGCGGGGAGTCCAGAGGGGAGCTCGACGGTCAGGAGACCGTTGTTGGCGATGAGCCTGTCGACACCCCACTTGCCCTCGCTGTCGAGACCGTCGTCCCAAATCTTGAACCAGCCGGAGCCGGCGGCGGCGGAGGTGAACATGTCGTCGACCTTCTTGAGGTAGACGGAGACGGGACCCCTGTGGGAGGGGTCAATGGAGCCGGACTGGCGGGCGTCGGGCCACTGGCGGAACTCGAAGGTGAGCTTGGAGCTGCCGGCGGCGGGGCAGACGTAGGCGACGGCGTTGGCACCATCCTTGCCTGCGAGTGCGTCAGTATCAATCTCATGATGTTGTTTTTGGATGCGTGTAAGTCTGAGCGTCGTCTGGGATTTTGGTGGAGACGCTAGAAGCACGATGGATCAGGAAAAGAACTTACCGCAAGCCATGTCGTCGCTGGTCAGGCCGGCGACGGGAGAGGTGGCGATGTCTCCCTCCATGGGGGTACGGATACAGGTGGCATCTCCCTCAGACTCGCCGTTGATGTAGAGCTTGGAGAGCATGGTGTGGGCGTTGGCGACGGAGGCCATGGCCAGAGCGACGGTGAGGAACTGCATGGTGGGCAAAAAAAGTGGGTATCCTGTTGTGACTCTTGTGCGAGAAGTGATGCTGATCGAATGCGATATTTCTGTAGCAGGCCTGCTGAGAGTCGAAGTTCTCGAGATCGAAGTTTGGTCGAGGTCGAAAAGGGTTCGAAGGTCTAGAGGGAAGGACCGTGAATGGGTTGTTCAAGCGCTTGGCTTAGACGATGTGTGTGTGCAAGGAGCGGACTGTTCAACAGCAACTTTTCTCGATGAGAAGAAGTGGAGTGAATGAAAGGCAAGTGCAAAAAAAGGACTTGGCCCGAGATATGTTTTCTGTATAAGGAATGGAACGTTCGTTCAGACTGAGCAGAGACGAACAAGAAGGGAGTGTGGTATCAGCGGCCAGCTGTGGTGTACAGAAAGTCGATGGAGCCAGGAGAGCAAGAAGGGAGGCCCGTTATCGAGGGCGAGATGCCTCGATGGGTTTATATCATCCAACCAACAGACCACAACCCCAGCCTTCCATGACAAGTCAGCCAAAAACTAGGCCCGATTTTAAAAAAAAAAGTAGGGGAGCCAGGGCTTTGCAGCCGCCCTCGTCATCCTGTTGGATGGAGTCATGGTGCCTGGTCCACGGGAGGGCTAGGAGCGTTTGGGTGGTCTTGGGAGTTGGGACTGGACTGGGAGAGGGTGAGCGAGGGACTCAGGTCAGGGAGAGAGACTGTACGGATACTCGTGTAGCTATTCGCTCACTCACTCACTCAGATTCACTCAATCAACCCGCTTGCACCCCCTTTGGACCTGCAGGTCCGCTCCTGCATGGTCCCAGGGTAGGGCCCTGGGAATAGCCCAAGTCTCCATCTCATCTCGTCTCTGTCCAGTGTGCTTTCAGCCCGCCCCCATGCTCGGTGCAGAGGCCCCCATGTTCCCGCCTTGCAGGTTACATGCAGTGGCGCTAGCGCGCAGTTCTGCCGAGGAGGAACTGGGAAGGAGGAGGAGGAGCTCATCAGCAAACAGCAGCAAATTGCCGCGGGCGGGAGAGAAACAGAGAAAGAAAGCTGGTTGCTGCTCAATGAGACGGTCAGGTAAGGTACGGACGGCGTACGGTACCCAGCAGAGAGGGTCAGATCATGGCCACGGCGTCCGGGAACCCAGGACTGCTGCAACGCTGGCCCATGCCAAGAGAAGCCGATGGCAGTCCCGGGCCAGGTGTTGGGCAAAACAAGCCTACGGGTTGCCTTCGATTTCATATTGCAGGGTGCCGTGGCGTGCGCTAGCGGGCAAACGGGGAGGGAAAGATGAAACGGAGGAGGGGCGGCGCCGGAGCGGGGCGCCTTCTCTTAGCGTCTCTCTACGGCGTAAGTCTTCTGCTCGGGGAATTAAAGCAGAAGACCTAGGGGCCCTGAGTCGCTCCGGCTGTCTGTCAGGCACCAGGTACGGGCGGTACGCATGCGCTGCTGTGGGTTGCAGTGGTGTGGTGATGGTGCAGACTGCAGTTGCAGCGGCAGCTTCAGACAAGAAACGACAAACATGATCGACATGATAAACAGCCCGAGGCCGGGCGAATAGACGCGCGCTGGTTTGTAGCTTTTTTTTTTTTTTTTTTTTTTTTTTTTTAGGGTTGCGTTTTGGGACCTTGGGTATGATGCATCTCATCCCATCTTACCCTGCCTTACCTTCCACCCCTGGCAGGTACAGATAACAGCATCCAGGGATAGCAACACAGTACAGATATCCGTATCCGTACCATGGGATGAATTCCCTCACCTTCATTCAGCCTTGAGGATCCGCCGGCCTTTGCACAGTCTTGTTGGACTCTGGCCCTCCCCTCTTCCTCCTAATCATGTTGTCACCTCTGTTGTGGTTTCTCTCACATTCGATCTCGGGAGACGGGATGGGACCAGGGCAGACAGACCGTCTAGACTCTGAAGGATGCAGATGAGAGGGTCCGCACTAGAACGAATTTTTTTTTCCTTGATTCTCCCCGATAAAATGTGATGGTGGAGGGTCTCCCGAGGAGGCTGAAGCGGCGTGCTGATTTCCATCGCATTGCGCCGCGTCCTCCAGCCGGGCGTCGATCCCCTGAAGCTTGTCGACAGCAGGCTCCAGCAATATCGGAAGCCGAAATGACAGATTCGGAGCGGGTCCCTCTCAACCCTCGGTTTTCCAAGGAATCAAACAGTTCACACTGGAGCAACGCGCCAGCGCTGATTTCCTCGTCGGAGGGGAAACCTGGACCCCAGGGGCAGAGGCAAGACAGAGGAGGAGTGACAGCTTAGCCATCTTGGCGGTTTTTGGGGGTGGTTTTCGACGACGACGACGACGTCGCGAAAGCCTGACGTGAAGGGGGCCAGGCTGACTTCAGACTGTGAATGTAACCTACGGCATTGTTGGTTGGCGGTTTACCTAATCCTGCTGGTACTTGCTCTGCCGTCTGACAGGGTGGCGGGAAGGGGGTCGTTATTAGATGGTTCGTCTGAAAGTGATCTAGAAGGAGCAAAAGCGACGAACAAACGAAGGAAGCGAGCGAGACATTCCAATCAACTCCTGACTATCAGTGTCCGTACCCCCTTCGGCTGATGCCCGATGTTGGGTGACGGGCTCGTTGACGGATTATGGCTGATCTGTCTTCCCGGCGAGCCTCAAGCCTCCAAAAGACACGCGCTACAGGTTCGTCCAGTGTGCGTGCCTTGCAGTAGTGTAAACAGTAAGCTTAACGTTAGGGGGGAGGGGAGGTAAACGGACGAGGGCCGTTGGGAAACATTTGCCGTGGGTTGATGGCTGCTGCACTGGGCACCTCCCCTATATTTCTCCTCCTTCTCAAACGCACTTAAGCAACTTAAGCCCTTAAGCTTGACACCCTAAAACTGGGCCTGCGACCCGAACAAGCAAACACAGAAGCGGCAAGAACGAACGGACCAAGGAAACACAACGTGACGAAACCACAAAACACTGGGACACGGTGGTGACGGTACACGTTGTCGACGGAGACGGCTTTACAAGCTGGAACCTTGGTTCTGGGAACTGGACTCGTGGACGGTGGAACCGAAGACTCGCACGCGCCAGCGCCATCATCAGCGGCTTTCCCTGTCTCCGTGAGATTTCTTGATTGATGGCACCGCAACATTGCAACGGCAGACGGGAGACGGGAGACGGGAGAGTGCGCAAACTGCTGCCGGCTGCACTGAACAGCAAACACCCAATGCACACTCTCCCTCCCCCGGGCCCCGTCCGATGTTTGAGGCTGCTCCGTTTCCCAGATCGCGCGCCAGAGGAGACATGCAAACGCCTCCCGATTGGCAGCTGGAGCCACGCAGCCGCCAGTCTATTCTAGCAGCAGCAGCAGCAGCAGCCGCCGCCGCCACCTTCGTGACCTTGCCGAATTCAACTACTGCGCTCCTTTCCTCCCGCCTCCCTGAATCAGATTTCAGAAGCCGATTAGAAACAAGCTGCGATTCGATCTCCGTCGTTCCGATGCCGAGACGCTGGCGCTTGTCTAGACGCAGCAAGGAGTACATACACACGCACAGCAGGGAGGAGAAGGGCAGAAAGGAAAAAAAAAAAAAAACCATCAAGCAGGTCGCGAACCTCAAATCTCGCTGCACAATGCCTGGCCCAGTTCGAGTCTTCGACCCATGGGCCATGGTTCGTTTTTTTACTGCGTGTGAAAATAGGAGGTGGGAACTCCGGGTCTCCCGTGGGCGCAACTCCGTCCACATCTCGGACTCCCACTTCTCGTTTCCCTGCTCCGATTCGCTCGTTCATTCACTCGTTCCCGTTGCCCATTATCCATATCTCATCACCCTTGTTCCTGTGTGTTTTGTTTATCGCTCAGTGGTCTTGTTGCTTTGTTTGGCCGAATTCTCAATCCCCGTCTAATTAACTAACCCATGAATCCATACCATCCACATGGGCATTCAATATGCGTATATTCATCTGTTTGCTAATGATTCGTCACTCTGACTACCTACTATCCGAAGGTGAACCCGCCGCAGCGCTCTCGTTTCCGCACTACGTACACAAACACACAAACAGAACAGTCTGGTAAAACTGATTGACTCGGGCACTCGCCGAGCCCCCGTCCCTTCCCATATCATTCGCGGACCGCAGCACAGCGCAGCCGCAGCCGCAGCGGCTGTGTCACTCTCACTGAATCGCCAACTCCCATGCCTCTCCAATGACGCCGATTCGTATGCAAAGCAGATCCTCGCCCGGTCCGAGCTCGTGTATGTGCAGACCTGGGGAGAGTAGAAGAAACAATACGCAAGCCACTTGATTCACTTTTTTCCTTCTTTACGAACAACAATACGGGCCGTGGAATGGGACAAATGCACGGAAGAAACGCATTGTTGCACACCGGTCCAAAAGAACAGACAATATGCGAGCGACATTGCCTCTCTAGCGCAGCTCCTCTGCCTCAGAGAACGTCCTTCGTCCAACCCCTTCGGTCTTGGCAAAAAGGGGACAAGCCGTCAGTGTAGCGAGTAGATGACGTACGCCATGTCGTGGAGTGTCATTGGGAGGTGTTCGAGACACTATTGTTTTTGAACTCACACACACAATGCACTGTTTAGGCGAGAATGGCGACCATCTTGGAGAGAGGAGAAAGTTTTGTCATGAGTCAAACCGCGCGGGGTTCTCCAAAAGAGAGCAGGTAGACCGGGTCAGAGGCGCATGAAAGCCGAGTTGGTTCAGTTGAAGCTCAACCGTCGTCAGCTCCTCCGATGCCACCTCATCTTCTTTCGTCTAAACGCCCACGGAGGCTACAAGTATACCCAAACATAACACCAGGTCTATGCCAAAAATGCCAACACAATAGCAAATCGTCCCTGGTTCTCTTGCGTACTCATGCTGCACGCTTTTAGGGGGGAGAGTTAAGAAGTTTTGTTTCCTTTTGATACACAGTATTGTACACGCCAAGAAATCGTTGAAATCGTGGGGTATCCTCTTTTTTTTTGATCCGGGGGAGTTGATTTTTGTTTGTTTTACATTATCATATCCTTACAATTACATTTCCTTACGACTCGTTGATCTTGGCCAGAATCCTGAAGCGCACACCCAGTCAGCTATCGTTTGGTCTTCGAAACTTGATCGCTCCCCGAGAGCAAGTGGACAGCAGACTACTGCCGCTGGTATGTACAGGTGCATGATGACACCTAGAGAGAAGGGAACGGTAAACTTACTCGCTGTCGCGGAAGAGCTGGTACTCCTCCTCGCCGACCTTGACGGGGGAACCACCGAACTGTATTGAACCTCGTCAGCATACTTGTCCACATCCCGTCACACATCGCCATGTCTCCAAGACAGAGAGGAAAGCTCACCTGAGGAATCAGAACACGGTCACCCTGGGCGACGCCCATGGGTAGTCTGTTGCCCTTCTTGTCGAGGGCGCCGGGGCCGACGGCGAGGACCTTGGCCTCGTTGAGCTCCTTGACGCTGGACTCGGGCAGGAAGATGCCGCTGGCGGTCTTGGTCTCGGCCTTGACGCGCTGGACGAGGACGCGGTCCAGGAGGGGCACGAGGGCGCGGATGGAGCGGACGGAGGTGGCCTGTATTCATGGTGCGTTAGACTACATTCTCAGTTCTTCCATGTTAAGGACAGCGCAAAAGCGACGTCAATTGGCGTCCTTCCAAATGGCATTGGGTGCAGAAAAACAGAAACACCACGCCGTGGGACTGCGATTTCGCAAGACGAAAGGCCGCAACGTACCATTGTGACGGTTGAAATTGATCAGTGACTGAAGCGCAACTGCAACGTGAGGAGGAAAAGTGTATGGACAACGAGTTTCGGAGACGGGTACGGGGGACGAACTTTATGCCTTGAAGCTATTCCAAGAGCTTCCAGAAAGTCGACAATTTTTTGGGTCGATCGGCCGAAAGATTTTCCCGGTGCCCCACCACCACCGTCCAGTCCAACCCCCTCGTCGGGCCGAGGAAGGACGGCGGCTCATTCCGACTTCGCAAATCAGATCGCGGAATCGCGACATCATGTCAATGATAAGCAGATAAGCCGCATCACACCTTGTTTGCCAGATTAGGCAAGTCGCTTTCACACGATCACAAGCAGAAGGTCAGAACACTGTCGTCTCACACCAACTAGTATTATCTACCTATCTAATGTCATTGAAATGATACAAGCCCGTGAGCTACCGCTGCCGTCTACACTGTTCTGAACGCAACACCCAAATCACCCGCTCTAAATAAGAGAGTCATCGCTGTATCGTCACCCTCGGGGCGCTCATGCCATGCCAATTCTCACCCGCGCCCAATCCCAGTTCCGCTCTCCTTCCCTGATATCCTAAACGCCGGGATCAACATGCAATTTCAACTTCATTCGGAACCATTGTCTCGCCGTCTATTTCTGGGGCGCCGGCGGCTCCAGAGTGTGAACGTGGTCTTCAGCGTGAATGACACGACCCGGCTCGGGCTGTTGACAAATGACCGTATTCGCAACCCAAGGCTCCTCCATGATGTCCTGCATCGTCGCTCGCTGCTTGACCTTGATCTCAAGCATGCGTCCGATAATGTGTCGGCTCTCGCGGGGAAGTAGGCGGAGAATTCTCCATGGGCCCCTGATGACCTCCTTCTTCTCTGGCTGCTGCCCGTCGGATTTGCCTGCGGAAACGGTCGTGGTGGTGGTGCCCTGAGCGGGCTGGGCCTCGCTTTCCTTTTCTTTGTGTTCCGACTTGTGATGGTGCTTGTGTTCGTGTTTGCCATCCTCAAACATATCCCGTTGCGGTGTATTTGAGAGGTCGTTGGTTGACTTGGACGGCATGATCAGCTTTTTCGGATCGTGACCCGGAGTCGGCTCAGCCGCAAATAGCTTGAATGAGTTATCGGTCATACGAGGAACCTTCCAGGGAAACCTGCGCAGACTCATACAACAGTAGATGATTGCGAGAGACCAGATGTCAACGGCCTGAGGGTCGTACTTTCGCTCGTCGTAGACTTCAGGGGCCAAATACGGGTCCGAACCCACGATGCCTGCTAAAGTTAGCTTTTAGTCACGGTAAGCAAGCGTAGCTACTAACCTGAGGCAAGAACAATATCGTTCTCAAACGGATACTTGAAGACATGGGCACTGCCAAAGTCGATGATCTTCATGATACCGTGCTCACTAACCACGACGTTGTCAAGCTTTAAATCCCGATGAGCCAGACCCATGCTGTGTAGATATGTCACGCCGTTGAGGATCTGCAGGAAACAGCAGCCGACCTCCTCCCGTGTCATCCTACCAGTCATGACACAGGCAAAGAGATCGTAAGGTGCGTATTCCATCACCTCGTACCATTTGCCCTTCTCCTGGAGTATATCAAGGGTTTCGATGACGTTGCCGTGGTGTAGAGTGGAACCAACGCAGAACTCGGCGGTCAACTTCTTCACATACTCCTTCTCGGTCTCGTAAGAATGTCTGGGACGGAACTCCTTGACCGCAAAAACCACGCCGTCCTCGCTCCTCTTCATCAACCTCACAGATCCGCCGGCGCCAGATCCAAGGACCCTGCCGAGCTTGCCGTACTTCGAGGTCAATCCATGATCGTCACCAAAGGGCAGCTGATGAGCAGAAGACCTTGTAGGTGGAGTCTTGGCGCCAGAGCGAATCGAAGAGGGTGAAGCTTCCCTCTTCATCTTGTGGTGGCCGCCGACCTTGAAGAATCTCTTCAAGTCTGCAAATGACCCTTGTCGGCTAGAGATGCTAGCCGCATCGTCGTGAGGGACCTGCAGCTCATCACCGTGACCCTTCAGATTGCCCAATATCCCGGAGTGACGCTTGTCGGTAGTACGACCAAGGCTTGACGTTGAGCCAGAAGGGGACCCATGCTTGTTCTTTCTCCTGGAGAAGACAAATCTCGAGTCGATAGTCCCACGTTGAGGATTTGGAGCTTGGGGTTGGCGCTTGTGGGCGGCATACGGGTCGTTGGCATCTCCGCCGGGCGTCATCGGCTTGGAGTAGTACATTGAAGCCCGAGATGGACTAGATTCTCGGGAGACAGGCACGGATCCGCCGGGGCCGATAGAGAACATGCCTTTCCTGTGCGATCTCGCGTCGTGGTCTCTGTCTTCTGCGGATGCTGATCGTTGAGCAACTTGCTCGGTCGACTTTGCGCGGACCGGCATGCTCTTTCTTGTCGACGACGGGGGCGAGGTGTCATGAGAAGAAGAAGCCTGTGGGGTAATAACCTGAGGCTCACTCGAGGTGGTCTTCCGGGCATCGTCATGGCTAACGCTCTTCTTGGTCGGATCTTGGGGGTCGGTACCCGCCGGGGTCAGGGGAGGTGACTGCATCGGGTGCACCGGACCAAAACGCGGCGATTTCGGACCACTGGAATTCGGGGTCGGAAGCCTGCTGTTGTCGGACTCTTCTTCGCGCGAGCAGACCTGGTCGAAGGGGAGAGATGTCAGTAAGAGCCGGTGGTGCAGGCTGGCGTGTGCGACGCAGTGGACATGGCAGGTTGGAATAGGTGGCTTGAGGCAAGGCAAGAGACTTTTCAAGGATGCCTCTGCTTAGAGGCGCCATTGAGACCAGTCCTTGGTGGTTGTGCAGCATACGATGTGTCCGGGGAAGAGAGGCCTAAACATTGAGGCGGTGTTGGTGGTATAGGTGGAGGGGTAAGGCAGGAAGGACGGGAGGTATGTGCTTTGAAACGTAGAGCATCCGGGGCGAAAGCCCAAGCAAAAAGCAGACGACGTCAAGATACTCCAAGCTAAGGATGTGAGAGGACGAAATGGGCATGAGATGTACATACGCGTGATGCGGGCAGCGAGTATGGCTCAAAGCCAAAGACGTTCATCCGGCGCTGCTGCAACGGTGCTCCTTGGAGGGACTTGGAAAGAGCTCTCAGCTGATCGGGGGTGACCTCTGAGAGAGAAGCGTCTCCGAGAGCGGCATCGATGGGCGACTGGGTGTCGGTTGGTGATGTCGTGGTGACGGTAGGCGTAATCTCCTGGACGGAAGAAGCGAAGCGGACGGCGGGCGCATCCTGAGGGGGCATCTTGTCGTCTTTGTCGGCATCGGAGGAGGTATTGAGCGCGTTGGGTGTGATTTCTGGGCATTGCGACAAGCGCAGCGGTCAGCACGAGATTTCTTGGGCATGAGCTTGGGCTTTGGCTTTGAGCGAGGGTGGGCATGGGCATCTGTCTGTCTGTCTGTCTGTTGGGTGAAGGGTGAGAGGAGGATCGGCCGGACTGAGGTAGACTGCCTGGGCGCGCTCCTCCAAGGTGCTGCTATGCTGTGCTTTGCTTGCTGCGCTGGTACGGTGCTGTGTGACTGTGACATGCGCAACAGATGAACCGAGGGCGGGGTTGCGCTCCGGAACAGACGGAAGGATAGGGCGTTTGTACCTGGGACTTTGATTTCCTCCTTCTGAGAATCGCGAGGGGGAGACGGGGCGGCCATGACCCCGACTGAAAGGATGACGATAGTCTACTCGGGCGTGTCGTTTGGTAAAGGCTGGTGTTTGAGGCGGGGAGAGTTGAGGCAAGTGGGAAGAAATCAAACAAATTCACACACAAGGTCGGGCTTGGGAAAGAGAAAAGTACGGATACCCAGGGACACGACGGGCAGCGAGAGGGTGTGTGTGGATGCCGCCAATTGCGGATGGTGGGGCTCTGACTACAGCTAAAATGCACCGCATGGGTCACTTGTGACTTGTAGCAGTTGTGGTCGCAGTCGCATCCGCATCGCAGTCGCTGTGTAATACCAAGCCTTGTGAAGGTGAGCGAGTACTTGTGTGTAAGTACTTACTCTGCCGTGCTTGCCTGCCCAAAGGCTAAGTAAGCGTGTGCGAAAGTACCTACTTGCCTTAGGTAGGTAGGTAGGTCGGAGGTATGGAAGAGGTCGGCATCGTGACTGGACCTTTTCTGCTGCATCAGATTCTCAAAAGGTACGGGTCCTTCTAGTTGCCCGTCAACCCGCGCCGCCAGTCAGAGGGCGACGGGAGGAGGTACCCGGTACTCCCAGTCCCATCACAGGCTGATTGATGAGAGGGAAAAAGATACAAGCTGACTGGTCGGGGCCGGCGTCCCTTATCGGGGGGAGCGGTGGGCTGGATAAGACACCGTAACACCGGAATGGAGCCTTTTCGGCCTTCTTCTGGGCTTCTGGGTTGTGGAACCGCTGAAGACCACTGGGGGCAGGTCGGGAGTCGGCTTGGGGCCGCTTGGAAACTGCCTAGGAAACGGGAGCAATACTTGGCAGCCCCCCCAAATCATGGATGCATTGCGCGTATCTGCATCAGGACCCAGCCGCAAGGCCCTGCTGTTCTGCCCTGCTGCCATGTCTTGCCCTGCCTGTTTGGAAGCCTTCCTGTCCCTGTGGTGATCGGAATGTTCGATGTTCTATTTTTTTTCCCTGAGGGCTTGTCCTTTTTCTCGGCTTTGCAGCCGTGACACATGCAGCAAGGTACTTGACCAATTTTACGAATCTCACAGGACCCCAAGACAAAATCGATATTGACAGCCGGGTCTTGGCTGTTTGCTGTTCGGTCCGTCCCACCCCATCAATGACTACAATGGATGGAAAGAATTTTCTCTTTCCTCGCCTCCAGCTTCCTTCCTCCTGGCATCCATGAATCACTCCCTCCCTCCCGCGTAAACACCTATTAGGTATTGCCCGCCGTCTTATTTGGCAATGCAAACCACTCCTTTGGACCGGGATGAACGAGTCAAGCTCAACAGCAAACAACCCAGACCAATCCAAACCCGTCGTCGCCCTCCCTCACAACAAACGAAAGAACGTGGATGCCAGATGCACGTCCCGTCTTCCCACCATTATCCCGTCATCCTTCGGCTTACACGAGCCGCGACGAAGCAGCTCTCTGTCAGCTCTCGGCTAACAGACGGGGTTCTGATGAAATGATTGACAGGAACAGACGGACCAAGACCTCCACAGGCCCGGTCAATCACTCACTCACTTCACCAGTACTTACATACCGAGACGTACCGCAGTACCGCCGCAACTCCGGTTCCAGCCCGACCCGGCGACGAGCCCAGCACTGTGGCGTAGGTGCTGATGTGTTGCAGCTAACTGCAGCATGAAAACAGCCATTGTTCCGTCACATGTGTCCGGCATCGAATCGGTTCCACCCTGGCGAAGCCTTGGAAGCCCTCTTGTGCAGCTGACAGGTCGATGCGATGCGATGGAACCGTTTGTCCAGGTACAGCGCCGCTTTCCAGGGGCAAGGTGGGCTTCGATGCAAGCAAGCCAGCAGGCAATCGACGCTGAACCTGGACGATTGCCTGGGCCTGGACCTCTCTCCTCGTCGCACCCAGCGGGGAAGCTGAGGATGGAACTCAATGCAAAGCTGGTTGCCTGCTTCGAAGCGCCGGCGCTGCACCGTTCGTTCCTCAAGGTAACTTAGGTTCTCCTTTGCTCGCCTTACATAACCAAAAGCATGGGAACTCCCTCACACACTCATCGTACCTTAGTAGGTAACGTCAGCACTACGCAGCTCAGCAACCAGTACCTTGCAGCACATGACTTGGCTTTACCTCACACATCTGCATCTGAATCAACTCCCCAAATGTGATCTCGATTTGCACGAAGCTTCTGGCACTTAAACCCAAGATTCCCCACTGATGCGCTGGCAATCCGCTTGTATTCTCGTTCTGGACCTCTGATCGACCTTTTCACACTTCCAGGAGCTCGGCTCATGGAGAGTTCTCCCCTCTCGCCCCGTATTAGACTCTGGCCAATCCGACCTACACAGCTCACAGACCGTATTGTTGCAGCTTGAATTTCGTCATAGTCTATTCGACCTTCTGTCAAGCTTATTCCGAACCATCGGACATTCCGCTAGTCGTTTCGATTGCCCACGGACAGCTAACCAGCCCAGAGTCATTGGAGACATGCAAGAACGCGAGAACAGACTTCAGCTCTCCCAAGACGAGACACATGGTCGAAGTCAGTGCCTACTCGGAACTAAGCACGCACACACCAGAACCGCAGCCGCTTCCTGTCGCAATTGCCGCTAAACCACGCGACCAACGTAAGAAGCGTGGCAGCCATCTGCCACAATTTGGCCGTTGAAATTTCTCATTGCATCGTACAACATACAATCTTCCCTGTTACTATTCTACCCCGTCTCTCTCTGATATAATACAACAACACAGGCGCTCTTTTCTTGGTGAGGGAGATGGTATACAATTGGATGGTTTCCGCGCCTGACTCCGTTTTTGATGAGGGTATGTAACGTAGAAAATCGATTTGTCGAGGTTGTGGCCGAGAGTGATCACCCTATGGCACGACATTGAGGCCAATCGTCCTGCACTGGTAGATGATGGACCTGCAGTGGGATTCGAGGCTGAGGCCTGACAGGCGCGTCTCGGATTGCTTGATCTTGGCGATCTCGTACACGTGCTTCAAGCTGAGGGTGCCGACTGTCTCCTTGCCGGGGTTCGATGCGCCCTTCCTCTTCTTCTTGTTGCCAACTGGCACAATCGGCACCTCGGCGGCGTTCAGCAACAGCCACGATGTCTGCGGCGTTCGGATGTCGAAGTGGAATGAGCGGTCGCCGCGAACCGTGACTCGGCAGGGCATCGGCGTGCCGACGATGAGGTTTGCCGTCCTTGCATTGAACTCCTATATCGAAAGCCCCGTTAGCATTGATGTCTTCCAAGGCATGGTCGAACCGATGCCACCCTAAAAAGAACAGAGCACGGTTGTTGGGCAGCAGGTGGCCATGTGTTCGTCGCAGCATTGGGATCGAGGGATCGAGGGCGGGCAGCCTCACCTTGCAAAAGTCCATCGACTTCACACCCTTGCTACCCAGCGCAGGACCGACGGGGGGACTGGGACTCGCCTGGCCGGCGCCGACGATGAGCTTCACGACCTGGTCGGCCACGGCGGCTCCTCTCTTTGACATGATGGGCGGGTGTTGCAGGTGTTCTGACAGTCCGGGTAGAGGGGGAGGTGGCAGCTAAAGTACCGTATGCGCCTTGCAAAACAGCCTCACTCAATCGAATCCGATGCTGAATGTGTTCGGAGATGGAAAATTTAGAAGCCTTATGCACTAGCCACCGCTAAACGTCCAAGCGACCGGGATGCTCGGGGAAGGAAAGCTCCACCCAGGCTCCCCTAGCCACAGTTTCACCGTCATTGGGTGGTGGGATGACCCCTCGGCCCCTCCGCCAGTTATTGTTTGGGGCGGTCAGCTCCAACTTCTACCTTTCTGAAGCGCCTGGTTTCCATTTTCTCCTTCTTAACAACTCAACGAGCAGCTAAGTTTTGGAGATCAAGTCTTTGCTGTCTCACCCAAGTCACCTATTCCGAATCGCACCTAATACTCTTACCCATTCGTTAACCCGACTTCTCCGGTCCGACACCGTTAACATGTTCAAGTGGGCGCAACAAAAGTACATACCAAGCCGCCCCCAACTCTTGCCCGTCCCAAACTGCCCCTGCTAACCTGCAATTCTTACAGGCTCGCCGATGTGGCGGGTACCCAAGAGCCCATCTACGGACCCTCAGCCATCAAGTCCGTCGCCGAGGAGGCCAAAGAGATCACCTTCACCGAGCTCACCAAGGACCATCTCAAATGGATTGCCGCCGACTCCACCTCGGTCGAGACCCAGAGCTTCTACCTGATGGGTGATGAGGGGCACATTGGAATGGCCCAGGTCATTTACAGCAACGTTGGGTATGTTGGCGCGCCGTCGCGCAACCGCGCGAGTGCGCACGCCCATCGTCGCCTCGACTATCTGCTAACCTCACCCGTCTGAACAGCGGCATCCGCACGACCTGCCAGTTCAACGTCAAGATCTGGTATCCCAACAACTCGAAGCCCATGCTCTGGGAGGCCACCCCCCTCAACCACTACGAGATTAGCGAAGATCGGTACTCCTTCTTCGCCGACGACTGCGCTGTCGAGCTGTCCGCGGACGGCACCTTCTACACCATCAAGAGCATGAACTCGGACAACGCTCTCGTCAACCTCAAGGTTACCCGTACCTCGCCCGGTTTCCACGCCGGCAAGACTGGCAAGACGCTGTTTGGCACCGACCTGTCTAAGCCCTGGGGCACCATGCGCCATGCCTTCTGGCCCCGTTGCGCCGTCGAGGGCACCATCACCACCAAGGCGGGCCCTGTCAACTTCACGGGCAGGGGTTTCTACGTGTACGCGCTGCAGGGTATGAAGCCTCACCACGCCGCCGCCAAGTGGAACTTTGTCGACTTCCAGGGCCCCAACTACTCGGCCGTCATGATGGAGTACACCACGCCGCCCTCTTACGGCTCAACGGTGGTTAGCGTTGGTGGCATCGCCAAGGACGGCGAGCTGATCTATGGCGGCGTCACGCAGACTGCCACACACACCAAGTCCAAGAGTGATAGCGTCAACGAGTGGCCCGAGCCCGAGGAGATCAAGTTCACCTGGTCCGGCAAGGACAAGGATGGCAAGGCAGTCGATGGCTCCATCGTGGGCGCCTTGGAGGAGAGACTCGACAGGGTGGACGTTCTGGCTGAGGTTCCTGGCTTCGTGAAGAAGATAGTAGCTGGAACGGCGGGCACCAAGCCATATATCTACCAAGTAAGTTCACGTAGACTCAAGCAGTCGAGTCACTAGCTAACGGCCTGCCAGTTCTGCCCGACAAAGAACAAGCTTTCCTTGAAGCTTAAGATCGGAGACCAAGAGATCTCCGAGGAAGGACTTTGCTACTGCGAGTCCACCTTCATTTCTGAATGAGAATACCATAGACCTTGACTAATTGGGGCTCCTTGGGTAAATATGGCCCGGTGCGGTTTGGCGTTCAGATGGGGCTCAGGTCACTCGTTCCTGCTTGGTTATTATTCATAAGACTGTTCTAATACAATACATTCTTCGCCTTGTACGCTTGGCTCAATACGTGATACACTCGATACGATACTGCTTCCTCCTCGTCTTTACTCCTGCCAAGACCAAGACCCGTGGCACCTGCCTGGAGCTCTAGGTTCTGATGAAACATGACGCAACGCAACTGCTTGTCTTGGATGCACAGTGTGCAGTCGATACCCTGCATATATACACTGTTTTCAAGCAGGGGGTTCAGTCGCCGATAAGGTTGATAAGACACTAGAACGCGCCTGCAGCTGCTGGGCATATCTAAACAACCAACTTCCTTGTCGTCGCCCTTTCTTATTACCAAACTCACAAACAACACCTCACAGGCTTCCTACTCTCAATCCTATCCAGACCACAATCCATCGACGACCCTCGTTAGCTACGTCTTGAAGATCACTTCGCGACAATGCCGCCGATGCCGGCGTCCCGCGGGGGCCTGGGCGGTGGAAAAAAGGGTACGGGAAAGGTCTCGGGAGGAAAGGTTCTCCCAGGACAAGGTGCGAAGCGCCACCGGTATGTGATTCTCCAGGTCTACACCAGTGTTCAGTTAAGATCAAGATACTGACCTAGTGAACAGGAAAATCATGAAGGACACTATTCGCGGCATTAGTACGTGTGCTGGATCGCCCAAGGTCTTATAGACGTGTGGGTACAATGGCTAACACTATCTTCCCACATAGCCAAGCCCGCTATCCGGTGAGTTTGACTTCTCTTTTTATTTTTGAGGGTTCGAGTTCATGCCTGTGTTCTCTGATCTCTTAGGTCTGAGTATAGGAGCTTCTGCACTTGGTGTTGAGGATCAGGAAGGAGCGAGAGTGGGCCTTAGGACGCTCCTGCGTTGTGCGCGCTTCCTTCTTCCCACATCTCTCCCTCAGCGCATGCTCTCGATAGCCTACCTACTTCTTCAAAGCGGAATCAAAAGCTAACCTTCATCCTCCAGTCGTCTCGCTCGCCGCGGTGGTGTCAAGCGTATCTCGGCTATGATATACGACGATGCACGCTCCGCTCTGAAGGATCGATTGACGGGCGTACGTGTCGAACCACGAACATTCTTCAAGGCCATCCAGACTAATGCAATTTCAGATCATCCGTGATTGCATCACATACGTCGAGTACCGCGGTGCCAAGACTATCACCATCCACGACGTAAGTTCCAACTTCCTGGCCTCCGCCTGCGCTTCTCGCCAGATGCACCCCTTGTGGGCCTATCGCAGACTCATACTAAAACGTTTCCAGGTCATCCACTCCCTCCGACGTCTCGGGGCACCAATCTACGGCTTCGATCCGGAGACGTATGACCCTAGAAAGCGCAAGGGCGCCGGCCAGTAAGGCAACCAACATGTTGTCCTTTTAATTACTACTGAGATATACCTACTGGGTTACGGCACATCACCATGAACGCGTAAAGCTTTTCCGTGGGAATGATCGACATCCGCGTCTACTGTCTAGTTGACGAAGAGAGAGAGCGAATCTTTAGCTTCTCGAGACGCGTTTGGTCATCCGTTGAGAATGGAAATAGGCGCCGGCATTATGGGACAAGAGACTGCCACTACTGTTTTTCAAGCCTGTTTTAACACGGCTGCTACAGCACACATTTGTCATAGGATACACTTGTGTCGAGGGGGATACGCGGACAGACGCTATTCGGGATGACTTTGGTCTCCGGAAGCTCCCATTCAACGGATTGCTGAGGGACCAGCTGAGGGCGTATGAACATCATGGGTTGGATCGACATGGGCTCACCTCACAATAAGTCCACTACTCGCCAGAGTCCCTGTTGGCTGCGTTCGGCGTTCATCGGACATCAGAGGCGATGATGACGAGCAAGTTGCTAGACTGCCGCAGGGGAAGCCGCGTCGAGAAGATTAGCATAAACACCAAAATGAACATGTCGCCATCACACACAAAACAGTGAATCAAGAAGCTTTCAAGTGGCATGCCAAACGAAGGGATTTTGATTAGGCAGAGATGCAAGGATCAGACATTTTTGATGTCTTTGCTGGTCCCGCACCTCTGGGCCGGTCTCATAGTGAAGGTCCACCAGAGACTCAACCTTACTGTCTCTCGTTCTATGTAAACCGCCAACGACTGTGAAATCAAAACGAGGGGTATCCAGAAAGTAAAAGTATTTCGAAAAAAAAGAAGGGAAAACAATGAAGACGCTGCAGCTATCATCGTTCGTCTGTGCGATGTGCCTCGCAGTTTCTTGAGGGTATAAGATGACCTAAGTCCGATTTCAATCCAGTACCACCCACCGCCCCCACGCTATCCCACGCACTTCACTTCGTCTCAATAGATAGACATCAAATTTCTTTCTTCTTCTTTGTGTCCAATAAAAGGGTTTTAAGAAGTAACGTTAGACCAGAGCCCCATACGAGCTAGATCTGAAGCGGATTCCGCAGAGGCAAGGCTGTTTCACCTCTTCTTCTTGAGCATCTCCCTCTCGGCCAGCACGCCGTCGAGCGTCTTGGCCGCCCAGCGCTCGCGCTTGCGGAAGGTGCCGTTGAAAAACTCGGGCAGGACCATCTGGCTGTTGGCGTGCTCCATGGCGAAACCGACCTCGGCGTCCTTGCCGCAGCGCTCGCGGGTGATGCGCACGGCCTCGTGGAGCAGGTCGGTGCCGACGCCCTTGCCGCGGTAGCGCAGCTTGGTCGTCCACGCGCGGATGAGGCCCTTGCCGCCGCGGAAGCTGCTGGCCTTGTTGCGGCGCCGGCCGCCGCCGCTGCCGGCGGGGACGGCGATGGGGACGGCGGGCTCGAGGCGCAGGACGAGGGCGCCGACGATCTCGGAGCCGAAGCGGGTGCCGAGGACGAGGTCCTCCTCGGTGGGGGAGGTGGCGTCCGGGACGGGGCGGATGAAGGACCAGGAGACGGCCTCGGCGAGGGGGATGTAGCCGGACGTGACGTAGCGGATGGCGAGGAGGTAGGTCATGAGGACGCCGGAGAGGAGGGTGAGAGTGGTGCCGAGGTCCTGCTTGGCGTACTGGTAGGCGACGCCGAGGGCGAGAGAGAGGCCGGCGAGGGGCACGGGGTGGAAGACGAGGGCGAAGGAGGCCTGTTGGCGCTGCTGGGCGATCGAGTCTGCGATGAGGTGCAGGGCGGCGGCCTTGTCGTCGCGGGAGGAGAGGACCTCGAGCGAAAGGGGCGGGATGTCGTCGAGGGGGTCGAGGGTTTGGGAGTTTGCGAGGGGGGAGGGGGCGGCAGGGCGGTGGTGGGAGACGCCGCTGGTTGTTGGCTGGAGCACGGGGGTGCTCGTGTTTGAAGACATTGCTGAGGGGTTGAGGACCAGGTTTGCGCGGAGGAAGGTGAAGAAGGCTGGTGGTATTTGTTAGTCTTTATGTGGTTGCGCGAGGTGGTGTGGTGTTGCGCGAAGCAGTGTGAGGTGAGGTTTTGAGTGAGAAGTGAGAGACAAGATGGAAAAGGTTGTTGAGATTTCAGATGAGATTGGTTTTTGTAGACTGGTCTGGATCTCGCGAGCCGAGGATCCGTGGCCTTTTGGATCCGTCTACTAGGTGCTTGCAAATATTGACCCCACACACGAGCAGTAGTCAAGCAAGTGTTGCATGCGGTTGCTTACAATACGAGTTGACGATTTGCCAGGGTTGGTGAATTCGAGGTGTTGATGAGATGCGGGCGAAGCGATGAAGTGCCAGGACGGAGGGGGAGAGATGTCGTTGAAGAAGAGTAGCCAAGACAAAAGAAACCCAAGAACTGGAAAAGAGCCTCAAAAATTGCAATGAGGCAGACAAGAAGGGGGAAAAAAAGAAATAAACCCTGTCTCTTACCTGCGCTTGTTTTGATGGCCGGGACAGCGTGGTTGAAAGTGTTCAGGCCGTTGTGAGCGTGCCAGTTGCTCACATTGAGCTCCCGGATGCCCATGTGGTGAGGGGACTCCATCTTATTGGTCGACGCTCTTCAGTGTGCGAGGGAATGCCGCGCTGGGCTTCGGGGTGGCGGACAGCTGGCGGCAGACGATAAGCGCGGCGTCTGGGTTCTAAGCAGAGCGGAACATTCAACCCAATCCAAAGACGGATGCTGGTCTCGTGACGTGGGCGTTCTGGACGGCGTTGACGACGAATTGAGACGAGGGCCTCGTAGTTTGTCTTCTCGTTTACGGTGGGAGGAGCCGGATTATGGATCGAGAAATGGGGTAAGAGAAGGGAAACTGTCCCGTCTAAATAGCCCTATGTGCGTATGCGCCGTTGGAAAAGAAGAAAAGGCCCCTTTCCTGGATTCCTTTGGTTCGTTGGTTGAGGGGGTGGCTGGCGGTTAAGAAAAAGGGTGTTGGTTCGTGTATTGCGGTTCATGCGGTTGGTATTAATTATCACCAGGTAAGGTATGGTGAGGTAGGGGTCCGTTGGGGGGCTACCTCGTTCTTTTTTTTTCGACTCGCTCGGGGAGTTTTGTGGTGTGTGTGGTTGGTATTTCTGCTGGGAATTGACTTGCACGGACAGAAAATCTTATCGCCTGCGCACGCCGTCGTCGGGACACCCGTCCGAAGTGGCTGGACCGGGGTGATGGGGGGAGGGAGGCAGGCAGGCAGATGGATGGATGGTCTAAACAAGAAGGCTTGCTTGGGGAAAAGAAGAAGCAACGTGGGAACCGAGGAAGATTAAATAACGTGTTTGCCGTTTTTTCAATCTTCTCTCGAACCAGCCCAGGTAGCTTTCCGGGGGGAGTGGGAAAGGTAAGAAGAAAAAGAAGTGAAAAAAAAGGTGTAATAAAACGAAATAAGGCTTTGGTTGGACCTAAAATCTGCAGAAGAAAGCAAATTTTTTGAAGGGTGGGTGGACTTTTGGTTAAGTACCTTTCCTTCCCTCTGGCAGTGACGGCAGCAGTTGCAAGGTCAAGGTTCAGGGTCAGGCAGGGCTGGAAATGTCCGGGGGAAGAGAGGAAGCAGCAGATGTGGATGAGGGATGGGGGTGGTTGATGGGATGGGACGCTCTGGATTGGGACGGGAAGGGTCAAGGCCAGGCCAGGGAACGACCAAAAGATGGGGGAGTGAGGGTGGGAAAGGAAAAAAAAGATGAGCAAGGCGGTCGACCGGTGGTGGTAGTGGTGGTGGTGCGAATGGGAACCTCCTTCAAACCAACGTCGAAACGGAGACTAAGACTCTTTTTGGGACGGGGGCCCTCTCTTCTTTTTCTCTTTTTCTGGACCTGCCTGTGCTTGGGGTTGGGGGGAGGACCGGGGATGGGATTGTCTTGCCTTTAAGGAGACGACGACGGACGAGCCCCATGCCAACGCCATGTGAGCGATGGATAAGAAGAGGAAGAAGAGACGGACGGGATGCTTCGTGCTCTCTCTATTCTGTTCTGCCTGTGATGGTTGTCGGTGGCTTGATGCATGTGGTGTGGGCTAAGGCGAGAAAGTGTTTCTGGGCCACCCCTCATATCAGGACCCTACTATCATTCATGATCGGATCGACTGGCTCGACGTGACCTCGGGATTGACCTCATTCTCCTGTCTATCTCTTGCTGTTGTTGACGCCACTGGTTGGGCGGATTTGCAAGAGATACATGGAGATGCACACACATACACTCACTCGCATAGTTTCACGCACGGCATATTACGTCTTCATCCTCCTCCAGAGGGTACATACATAGTACAGAGTAGTCTCGAACGAACTGGCGCGAGCTCGTTGGTTGCCGGGTGAGAGAGAGAGCTGGACCAGTCGGTCACCAAGGCCACGACCGCGAAATCCGCACCCGCCGTCTTGCAGGTTTCTGATAAGGGTCCCCTCCATGGCAGCAGGAGGACGTTCCTCAGCTCCGATAAGGCGGGCCATCCGCGTCGTCGTCTCGTCGTCGTCGTCGTCGTGGTTGTCAGGTTGGAACTTGGGGGTGGCATTCTCCTGTGCCAATCATCTTCATGTTTGATGGGATTTTCCCAGGTGAGTGGGTCCCCACGCCGCCATGGCTTGTCAAGCCCAAACAAGACGAGCGTCTCTGGCGGCGTCTGGGAACCAACGACGGGGGTCCAGTTGGTCTTGGCAGGATTGAAGGGTGGTGGGGGGAGAACCGAAGGGATGAAAAAGCCAAGGGGGTTGATGGGAGGTGTGGTGGGGTCCCACATCCAAGTTCTTTCTCAGAGAGCTCTACTGCTCTCACTCACTCACTCTCTCTTCTGATGGAACTAGTGTTGTTGCTGGAGGAGGGGTCCTTGTCAAAGTCCAGTGTCAGTCGGTGTCAGGATCCAATCCAACGCGACGTGATCCCAATGCATCATGGATGTGACTCGTTAGCTCCCCTCCCCCCAATGGGGTGAGGAAGTAAATAGTTGCAACTCTCGGCCCAGCCCAGGCCTCTTTCTCTGTCTCTCTCTGTCCGTCTGTTCTGCTGGTCCTTGCACCACCACCCCCCTCCCCCCCCTGGCTGCCTGCGGACGACGTCTCTTTTAGACTGATGATCACTGGGATGGGGTCCCTTTTGGCCCTTTGTCCATTCCGTAAAGGGTGCTTGACGGCCGACGGTTTCGTGGAGTAATCGTCCATCGTCTTGCCTGCCCCGGACCCGAGGTTAAACGAAATATCGCGGTATCAATATACACGATGCATATCCCAATACGGAGACGGGCTACTTGGTGGCACACATGCACACAGGTTTTATTTTCCCTTGGCTCACGGACAGGGTGGTATCGTTGGTATCAGAGTTCCCGGACAGGGCGATAGGGGATGGAAGAGGATGAGGATGGGCCAAACGGGGGTGACATCGGCCGGGAAGGCTTATTCGCGATTGTCGATTCTGCAAGATGCTGTGTCTCTGGCGTCACTTTTTCCTTGGGACAAAACGTCTCGGTGGTGGTTGGGTTGCACCACGCCGCCGCCGCCGGCCGTTGGGGGGGAGGGAAAAGGGTGGGATGGAAGCAGAGATAATGGGACGGGCGCTGGACCTGGCGCTGGCGGCGCAATGTCTTGGAACTGATAGCGAAATAACGCTGCCCGGTAGGCTGGCACGGCTGCTACGGCCGGACCGCCGTTTTGTGTAATCCGTAGCTGCAACTCACTAACCAACGGCGGCGGGAGACGGGGATGAAGAAAACGCACATCTGATATCGACATGGGGCAATGATGCGAGTGAGGCAAGGTGCAGCGGGCGGGCTGGGCGATGCGGGAAGAAATTTTAAATCTGAAAAAAAGGTTCTGCGTCTTCTTTGGCGAGAAGGACTCATCACCGACGTCTATCGACTCGCTTGGGCCCTGATGTCGTCCGACCCCTTCGTATCCGCCGATTGGGAACGCCAACACCACCGCCGACGATTTCGAAATGGTTTCCTTCTCTGGAAACGTCCATTCTGCCTCGGTATGACATCCTTCCCGCCGAGTCGCGTGAGTGTCAAAGTAATGAAGTATAACGGAGTCTTCGGGGATGGCAGCGGGGACAGAGTTCACCGTAATTAAGACGACGACAGACTGTTCCCGGTAGAGGAGTTTAAAAAGACCAGACTGATGACGGGGCAAACGTTCTCGCATCTATCCCGTACGGATCAGAAGGAAGCTTCGCCGGCACCATCCTTGCAGCTATGATGTGTGAAGGGACGGGGCCGCGCGCGGAAGGGGGACGCTGTAGGGCGGGAGGGAGGCGGAGAGAGCGAACTGCACGTTCTACTGCCCGCTCTGTCCGTTGGGGGGGAGGGGAGGGGAGGGGAGGTCGGGATACCCCACTAAGTGAATATGTGCGTCTAAAGTGCCGGCTCTTATCTATTCGAGATGCAACGCCACGCCATGCAGAGCAACGTGATGATATCAAAAAAAGGCAGGGAAAGGACGGGGAGGCTTTCTTCTCTTGCATGTCGTTGAGGCTGCACGACGACGACACACACATGTCACGGGGATTCCGGGCGGGCGATAGAGCTGGCCCATCTCAACTTCGGCTTGGGCACGTGAGTTTTTTCCTCTCGGTATGGCGGACCGCATGGAAAGGACGTTTTCGGTTTGACCGTTGCTGTTTATTCCTAACGATGTTTATTAACCATGCGTTTCGACAACTCCTTACCCGCCCCCTACACGTCATTGTTGGATTAACCAAGGCCCTTCCCGATGGATCTCTGCACTATAATAAAGTTGGCCGATATCCGACCCGACTCAAGCTTTAGACGACTGTGGTAGTGGCCGTGTGGGGGAGCAGCGTCGTGTCGCCGAATATCCACGACTCGGTGACGATGCTGCACGTCTGGCCAGCGGGGTTGACGAAGTTGCCCTCGGCGTACAGGCCTGGGCGGAGCGTGAGCGTGCCGTTGACTACCGGCGTAGGGACGGCCGGGGCGTCCGTCGGGGCCGACGTGATGGGCCCCGAGATCGTCGATGCGAAGGTGCTGACTGAGCTGAAGACGCTGCCGTCGGTGCCGGTGCTGACGATGGTGCTGCCGAGGGAGGTCACGATGGGGCTTGCGGTCGTGCCGCCTGTTGTAGAGCCGCCGGCCCCGCAGGTTGATGCTAAAGTGTGCGTGTTAGCAATACTGTTTGCGTGATGATCATTTCGCCGCGACTTGTGATTACATACCTACGATCGGGCCGAGTGCGACGGCCGCGCAGTTGGGAGGATACGCCACGGCCGGGTCGACAAACGTAGCGAACACCTGGCCGGTGGTATCCTGACAGAAGCCGGCCTGTCCGCCAAAGAAGGCGTCGTTGGTCCACGTCAGGGCACCGTTGTTGAGGCTGAAAGTGATTGTGATGGACCCCTGCGGGCTGATGGGTCGGAGAGCGATGTATGGTGTCCCGGGGTTCATCGAAATGACCTGTCCGCTGACCTCGAGCTGGCCAAAGTTGTTGAGGCTGAAGGTGGACGCCTCTTCGCACGCGGGGGTGGTGCTGGAGCCCGGGGTCGAGTCCAGGAAGCCGCCGGAGGCTTGTCGCTTGCGGTTGCCCGCGGCCGGGACTGACGGTAGAGGCGCGCCGTTGCCGGCCAGGTCGCCGTTTTCTGCGAGGCCGGATATGTCCTTGAGGATTGCGGCATGGGCGACGACTGGGAGGGCGACCATGGCCAGGGTGGCGGCTTGCTTGGGCCAAACCATCTTGCGGTTTGCTGAAAATCGTTGACGCACGCGAGAGACAACTTAAAGAGCGACGAGGGTATCGTAATCGACCCGTTGAGTGAAGCTTGTGTGTACAAGGATTAATACATCAGGCTTGATAGATCGAGCTATCTCAAAGACGGGACAGGCCGCCTATAAAGCTGTAGCCCGGCATTGTCTTAGATTTACTGTTGTCTATTACCCAACATCTTGCAAAGCTGGAATGTTGCAAATGAAGCTAGCTGGAGAAATGACCTTGGCGAGTCACATTCCTTACAGCTACATCAAAGATCATGACCAACAGCTTGTGATGTTCGCAAGAGCTTTGGGCTTCTCGTCGGACAAGTGAACCTCGTTGGTTTTAAGACTGGAGACTGACAATCTTGATATCATTATTTGATACGACCATCAGTCTGATAGAGTTCTTAGTCGGATCTAGGGAAAATAAGTAAGTTGTGATGTGGTGCCCGAGACACAAAAGACCGATGCAAGCGTGCCCAGCCCGTTGACAAGAATCACTGCGAGACTTTCCAAGACACACGCTGCGGTTTCTAGGGAGCACGCAGGCATGCAGTAAAATTTGAGCTCCAAGAGCTGGGCATGCCAGTTCAAAGACTCGTTCAACAGGCAAAGAGCGCCCAGAGTATTCTGTCGGGAGCACCGACTTGACGTCGCCCCGGCCCGAAGAGGCATGGCATGCCCCGTGAATCACCAAGCGAATACAGGGAGTGAGCATTGATGAGACCCATTGTGTTCTGTTGTCCGTCACCTCTCGGCCGATGGTGGTTCCAAGTTGGGTGAAGAGGCTAGGAAACCGCCAAAGGGTTAGGCGAGGCCGTCAATGCTGCCCCTGGAGTCTCACAGACTGGAGCGTCTGCCAAACTTAGATGTTGCCAGATGAATGGAGGTCGTGATGCCACATTTGTTGTACCAGACTACCGGAAAATTGGGGTCTTGCTTCTCATAGCGGTGGAACCCAACTGACATGAAAATCTTCAGCTGTGTCGCAGTTATCGTTCTGAGGCGTGTGGCGCAATAGAGGCTGGCTTTGGAGCACTCTTGGACATCGTTGTCGATGGTGTGGAATTCACGCTGTATGAATACATCAGGGCCTCCTAGCACTCCTTGGACAGCGGTCTGCCCATACTATGCGAGACCCCTGCTCTAGAAACTCAATATAAACATATCAAGCTTTCTATCTGAATATCGTTGTATCATGACCCGGTCGTTGAAACTGCGTCGGCTTTAGCCTAAGCTGGTTGTGTGAGGTTGATGTCGTTTTGGCATCTAGGTTGCTGACGTACTCCCTCCGACGGCGACCCAGCGAGTGGGCGAATCTGTAACTGACTTCTGCATGCTGGAAGCCGCTAAAACATGACCCCCCGCATCGGAAGAGCCCCTGATAGACAGCCTAGCCCAAGCCAAGATTGTTTTTGGGTGCCCTTGGGTTTGCTTCTATTCGCCCCAAGCAGCTGGTTCGCGACAGGCAAATATGGCATAGCAAGCGAGCACTAAGGCAGGCCGGCGACCGATAGATTGATTGACATGGCCGCCATAGCCGCAAGTGGTTGACGCGGACGGGCAGTTGGATGTCTCTTCAGGGTAGCATCTTGACTCGACAATGCATCTTCGCCCAGTCTCGTCTTTGTTGTCTTTCAAGGCGCCTCATTGGGTCGTGTCAGACTGCAGGAGTAATCCTTTAAGTAGACGTGCGATGAATGGGCGCACAAAGGCGTTGTCCCCGGCGATCCGCCCACACGCCCGATATCTGAAACAGCGGGTAAGGAGGTTGCAGCAAGCACGCCGTGCCCCTCGAGATCGGCTCGCCGTCCAACGGTCGTCTTTGGCTGTCAGCCCGAACGGCGTCCTCTCGGCGCTGCTTGTACGAAGTAAAATGCATGTCGAAGGATGGATTCCAAGACACGACATCGTCCCGACTGAGCCGCGGTCCCATACCAGATCGTCGAAATGCCCACCATGGCCCCATCCGAAACGGAGCAATGACGCCGGCTGATGCTGGCATGGGAAGCACGCATTCGCGGGGTCAAGACTGGTCGGGCATGCCGGCCGGGAGTTGCTGCTCTCCCGAAAGTTGATGCGGAACAGACTGAGGACAAGTTGGATTTCCACATGGTCTCTAACCCAAGCACTCTGTCGGCCTGATGGGGATTTCGGGTGACAGCCCAGACAGAATGCAGCTTCGGATGGCGTCGATCGCATGACCATGTGTTACCAAATGGAGCCGGTGAGTGTTAAGACGGCGCGAATGATGCATGCTGGTTGGTGTCGAGCGAGCGGTGAGTCCAACGCGATGGTCTAGAACGCACGAGTGTGTGTGCTCGAAAGCGAATGTTATCAACTGCCGCGTCGTAGAATGTTGGAATGCGTGATTTAATGGAAGCTCCGTCGGCGGGAACTCGTGATGGCTTCATGACGCTAGCAAATAGCTTCCCAGACGCTCGGTAGAGGTCGGAAGATTGAGTCCGTCAACCATTCGTCTGGATTCCTCGTCCCTTCTAATGTCATCGGAAGACTGGCGGCATGATGTCGGTCATCATCCCAGGGGTCTGCCCTGGAGTTGCTGGCTAGTGAGTTCCCGTTTAGTCAACGACGAATTCATTGACGACTGCAATATATCTGGACATTCGCCGTGGTAAAGGATCGGTTACTCCAGTGCTTATCGTCTGACGTTGAAAAGGATGTTGCGTGAGAGAGGAGCGCTTTCGATGACCATCTCACGACAGTGCGCATACTCCATTCGTCAGCGACACACTGTGTGTGATGCTGACGAGCTCCTTCTTTCCAAGCTCACCACTCGTACCTTCCCACGCGCCGGCCATCTTTCTGTTTTAAGACGAGGGGCAACTTCTCTGGGCCAAGTTTCTTTCATGTCGTCTTTTGTGAAAAAAAGAAACAAAAAAAAAAAAGAGAATGAGGCTAAACCTTGCATTTCATCTAAGTAGAACAGGCACCAGTGTGACGATCTTGGGGATTCATGTTGCTAATCCGACAGTAGATCACTCGATTCGGCATCGTTGAGCGTTCTGCTTCCAAGATTGAAGACAGCCATAGATTAGTATGGGGAGAATCTGGGTTGCACTTTGGCGCAGGCTGCAGGACTTCTCGCATCGTCATCGGTGACCACTTGAGCATCGGTGAAGCTCGTATTCAGCCAGCGCTGGGCGGCGTGAGATTGTGCAAAGCCACAGACAAGCTGCCACATTATATCATGGTACGTCCTTAGCCCAGGACTTTCCGCTTCGCTGAGCGTCGGAGTCGGAACGTTGGGTTAGCCCTCGGCTGCTCCCATTGCGCCGGGGGTCCTAGGGATGCGCCTCTTGGAATTCGGTCGGTTCCTCGCCAATAATGATGCTCTGCTGTGCGTCTCTCTTGGTCGAGTCTTTTCGCGTCAAACAGCTCAACGTCCGTCCGCATGGCGGCAGGTTTTTTGAGGCTCTCTCTGCATTCCGCCCAAGTGGCGGCTCGCCGTCCAGTCATCCATCAGAAACTCTCAGATGCCAGCTGAACGGGGTCAGGCGGATTGGCTGTGTGCCTTGCTGCCTCGGCAAGCGTTGGCGTGATTGGATGCGTGGCTGCGCAGGAGTCTGCAAGCTGCCCGGGGTATTGCGAGACTTGCGTCTCGGACTGCTGAAGAGGCAGTCAGTCCTACCTGACTGGACCGAGCGGTCGCGCTGTGCAGCGAGCGTTATTGTTGATTGCGGTTTCGACGATGACTTGCGTCTTGATTGCTTTTCGATTGCTCTTTTGTGGTTGTTGAAAATCAGAGCATTGATTGTCGAGGGCTGCCGAGGTAAGGTCGGCGGTTGATTGCCCTTCATGAAAGACAATGCTTCAGACGCAGCCGACACCAAAAGCCAGAGGTATCTCGCTAGCAGAGACCACCCAAATCTCACTTGGACGTGGGCTGACTGAGTGAGTCCTCGGAACGTCCACCCGTTGTCGTTGCCGTCCAGTCCTCCGTGGATGACTGCGCCTTGTTTTTGCGTAGAAAGTGCAGTCAGTCGCGGCGGACGAAGGCGGCCATCCCTGCTGCTTACATACCTCCCACCTTGGAGGACTACCTTACAGCGACTGAGGTGCACTCACTTCAGGGCAGGTACCTTCTCCACACGTTCCTGCTCCCCAGTGACCTCCAACCACAAAACCCCTCCCCACGCACAGCACAGAGCATCTGCCGGGGAAGGAAGGCACGGGAGGCCACCCTTTCCAGCCAGTCGTCGTCCAGTCCCGACCCGCAGCGCAAGTCCTAGGGATGCTACCAACCCAAGTCCTAGGTGAATTCTAGGACCGGCCGCCTCTTGTTTCCATTGTCACCTCGCTCTTACACGCTTCAATCCACCCAACCCTCAAGGTCAAAATAAATCAAAAATGGGTGGCGGATTGCTCTTCACCTGGCCGTCCCATCGCTGACCGTCATTCTCCCGCTCATCCATAACGCCCCTCCCCGTTGTACTCTGGGATTGAGTTCGCAGGTCTGTTGGAGGACAGCGGGAAGCCATGGAGTCCAAGACGTCTCTGCTGCCCTTCGGGGATGACCGCCGTTCGCTGAACCACAGTCCTTCAGCCCTACGCGCCCTCACCACCTCCCGCCTATCTCTCACCCGCGGCCGATCACGACGAGACTCATGCTCCACGAGTTTGACTTCGTCCTCGTCCTCGTCCACTCGTTCGTCCATTGATTCCACTGCAGCTCCATCGTGTGTGTAAGTTTGCTGGCTGCTTCCTTTTTGCTTGTTTGTCTGTTTGGTCCGGACCTATCTCATCTCCCACGTCGCCCTTTTCATCTTGACCATGCCGGCCTTGAGCTGAACATCCTCACAGGACCCGTACCGTGTCTCCAGATCAATGTGCTCTTCATCGCTTCATCGTCTGGGCTGCCGTCCAGCGCAACACATGCCAGAAAATGACGCAGGCTGACCGCCTCGAATGTCCTCTCTTGCGTTGCCGGAAGCGCTTCCCGAACCACGAGCTCATGCTTAGGCACCTGTACACATGCGAGCAGCTCTCCACCGGCGAGTATTGGTGCTATGAATGCGACAGGACCGAGAAGTTCACCGACGGTAAATGCAAACGCTGTCTAGGCCACCCGGGCAAAAGGCGCCGCATCATGTCCGTAGCTAAGAACTTCTTCTCCTCGTTGGGTCAGAAGTCGAGACCGCAACAGGATGTCCCGGACCTCGATATGGATGACGTTGTCATCCTACCTCCGCCTAGCTACGACTCGATTCTTGTTCAGCCCCAAGAGGTCGAGCTGTCTTCCTCATCAGAGATCTTGGAGATCGACTCGACGGAGATACCGCTGCCCATGCCCTCTACCGCCTTCGCTCCAGGCAGCACCTTCGATCAAAAGCCTTGCAACCCGTTCGCGACAGGCTCTGTTCCAACGCAACAGTCAATGCCTGCTCTGCCAGACCTTAATTTTGAATGGGGTCTGCAGAATGGCGTTGACATGACTGACATGGGCCGGGTTGACAGGCCATCATTGTCGGTACATACTCATGGCCTATCGCAATATCGAAAGCAGCACAAGCCGACCACGCGGACGAAGAATCTATCTCCCAGTGCTTCACTCAGATCGAATGCAAGCACCGATAGTACTGCCAGCTACCTTGTCTCTCCTGCTTCTGCCTTCAGCGGAGCTTGGACACATGCCGAAACCAGCCTCACATCGCCCACGTCGGACAGCATAAGCCCTGGTGGAAATCTCTCCCGAGGTTGCTCCAATGCAAGCCAATACTCCAACGCATCTCGCTACACCAACTACGACCTGCAGCTCCATACGCTTATCCAGGAGTTACCAGCGGAGGATATCATGCTCCCTCAGACGCTCCCAGACGACATCGCCTACAACCAGCAGTTCCCCCTTACGGAGGCACCAAATGCGTCGGCACCGGAGACGGAGAGTAGCATCCCCACCGCTGTTGAACAGGCAGAAGAGATGCTGGCCACCGAGATGGAAGCAGAAGTCCTCGGCCGTGCCTACTCTGTAGATGCCAACTCGCTTGTCGGATCTACCTGGGAGCTCCTCAAGGCTCACGTCAGTTCATCGATAGAGAAACTGCAGTGTCTCTCACACAACCACCTCGTGAGAGACTTGCAATCGCTTTCGCCACAAAGGGTTGCCGATATCGGGCTCACATGTCTAAAGAGAATCCTCGAGGGCGGGCAACCTGCATCGACGATCGAAGCCTTGTGCTTTGTTCACGTCACATATTCGCTTTCTCTCATTGTTCATGAAGACGACGCTCAGAATAGGTCAAAACAGCTATTCGTGCAAGCACATCTCTATAGCAACATATTCCGCCCAGGAGACCGTGAGGCATACCTCGAGGTAGCGACGGAGATATGGCATCCCCTGGACTTATCGACCACTGAACTGGACGAGCTGCTACTGGAGCGTTATCAAGGATCAGTGTCCAGGTCGTCGAGTCTCAAGGGCAAAGGCCGAGTATCTCCCCACAGATTCCAGTTTGGGCAAGACAGTTTCCTCGAGATAGCGCAATTCTTCCTTGACGGTAGGTGACTTTTATTCCCTTGCGAGGTCTTGCTGATGCTAATGTCGACTCTAGAACTGGAGGTTACAGCTTTGCCGAGTAACGTTCCAGAATCCAAGGAGGTGCTGGCCTCGACACTATGGAGCAAGCACCTGGAGGATGACGCCACACCAGCGAACCCGGCCTTCACGATTACGGTCAACGCCGTTGCTCGCATGCTTTGCCAAGAATTCCCCCATGCACGCAGGCTTGAGTCGAAGATGCAGCGTCTTCAGAAGCGCTTTAGTGGAGGAAGCGTTCGAACCGTCAGGAGAGCGGAGTTGGAGCTCATGCAGGTTGGAAAAGTGAGTTATTGCCAGGGAGATCCTAATGCGTGAAGAACTTTGCTGACTCCCTTCTTAGGGTTGCATGTCGGTGCAAGAATACTTCGACAACTACGTTCCTGAAGTTAGAGAGCGCTTCGGTGCTCTTTACTCACAGCCGATCCCGGGATACGCAACACGGTCGGAATATCACGCTCACGGCATCGAACTAATGAGGAGCATCATCTGTGGTCTTTGCGAGAAGCAGGCGTCTATGAAACCTGTGCATGATTCCTCTCAGGCAGCAACAGATGGTAACCTTGATGAGTTCATCAGGAACATGACGAATGACCTGGATGGATCCTTGGGCGACTTCATGATTCCCGATGACTTCGGAATCCCCAATGTTCAAGTTTCGATGGACGCCGCCACACTGTCGGACCCGTTGACGGCTTTCTACGACAGCGGCGAGGACCCAGCGCTGGACATTCTGCAACCACTCACAACGATTGGAAACAAGACAGCAGATAACTCGCCTGGGTCTGCCCAGACTGCAAAGGCCAGCTCAAGCTCAAAAGGTGAAGTGCAGGCGAATGACTGCTGCGAGATCTGCGGGTATCGGCCCAAGGGTGACCCGCAGTGGTTTAAAGGCAGTATGGCGAAGCACAAGAAGCTGCAACACTCGGCGGCACCACCGAAGATCTACCGCTGTCCGTACCCGGGCTGCACGAGCCAGTACAAGAATCGTCCGGACAACTTGAAGCAGCACCAGCAGGATAAAGGTCACTTTGTCGAAGGAGACACCAGCGTGCGGAGACCTAGCAAGAGGAAGAAGACAAGTGACTGAACGTCACAACACTTACGGATTTGACAGATTTTTTGAGTTTTTCGATAGATGACGGGATCGGATTATGGCGCACAAAGATACCATTTTGGCTACCGGGGCGTTCGAAGCCACCGAGAAGAAACAGCAAAACTTATTCTACCTGGTCAGACCAACAGGCTGGCCTATTGTACTATATACCCTTGAGACAGATGACAGATGATATGCCGTAATACGAGGCGGCCGGGCTGTATGAAGCAGCCGTGCCGCACACAATCTAATGAGAACATCTATGACATGAATATCATAAAAAAAAAAAAAAAGGTTGAAATTTGGCCAAGATTTCGGTGTGCTCGGTGAAGACGGGTGAGGGGGCAGGGATGGGACCCTGTAGCGGAAACTCCACTAAAAAAGCACCCGTGAAGCACAGACAAACCACCTCAGCCGGCTGGTTCGGTTTTGCAGGGCCCGGGGGCAAATGTAGGGCTGATTTGCGGGCTTCCAGGGGGAGCTTGGTGCTGTAGCGAGCCGACGCTTCGCTGCCCGGACGGTGTCGTTGGCACTGAGAAGATGTGGAAGTCCTGCGAACTCAGGAGGCGCCTTGAGAGCTGTGAGATACCAACCTTGGTAAGGTAGGTGGGTGCAGATCGTCTTTGGGATGGTGGTTCTGGCTGCAGTCGAACTGCGCTGCGCGTCTTGTGGAGAGGATACACAGATCTCCAAGGAATTGACTCGTTTTTTTCATCCTTTTTATTCTTGCAGTCTATCCTGCGCGTGCCATTCAGGGTTTAAAGGGACCTGAAGGTTGAGCAGACAGCAAGGTGGACGGGAAGAGAGAGCCAGCACCGAGGTGTTGGAGGGGGCGTGTTCCCTCGAGAAGGGGCCCTGGGTGCCTGGGCCGGTACCTGCAAGAGGTGGTACAAGCGCGACCTAAGCTCACCTCACCTCCCATCACCTCCCCCGAACTGAATGAACGGCGTGCTGGGTGCTGGGTGCTGGTGGTTCTGGGCGGGACACCTCCCGTCGATTTTGCATACTGGTGCCCTGCCTTCTTTTTTTCTATTCTCACTCCTGCGCTCCAGACTTTCAGCGGCATCACCTACCTAGCATGGCAGCAGCACCACCACACGGCACCACCAAAAAGCCGTGCAGCGACTCCCGTCGGCTTCGACCGTGATTAATCTTTGATTCTTTTTCAACGTACACGCCTCTGTCCGGGAGGTGGGCGACATCAGTCAAATCAATCAATCACATTGTTAGCTGCTGCTGTCAATTAAATTGAGGGTGTCCAGGTCCCAACGACATGCACTTTTTTTTTTCTTCTGTCCTCTCGTGATGACTGCATTTCCCACGGGCAATCGTCCGCCCGGTCGGATGAGAAATTCTGCCTCGTACTCGTCGCAAGCGAAACACGTTGCTTCTCTGTGTTGTGTTTTTATTTATTTATTTTTTCCCGCTCTCTCGCGTGACCGGACTAATCGGGGGACGCGGTTTAAAGATAGAACACAAGCAGCACGACTGGACCTCGACCTGACCGGGCTGGGGCGGTCAACAATGGGGCCGGTGACATCACTTTCGCTCCAGAAACCAAGATCACGTGCGGTTTCCAGTCTCAATTTGTCCCGACCAGTCTTCTCATTGGCTGGAGGACCTCTGAGGATGAAAAGGTGGAGTTTCGTTCGAGTCCCATCCTCCAGTCACACTGTCACAGTCCCGGTCAGCACCGTGCAGTGTCCCCGCCCCTTTTTGCGTGGGAAAAAAAAACAAGAGAGGAAGCCGGCCAGCGCAAGCGTAGGTGGCAGCAGCCCAGTAACCTCGGACGGGCCCAAGGGAAGAAAAGGCCCGCGCCACAGAAAAATTCTCCCTTTGAGCTTTCGTCGACGACAGGCAGCCTTAGGCTTGCCTTTCCCCCCTTCTGGCACGTTTGGCAGCGTCTGGCACTTGCCAATCCCCCGTGCACTCTCCCTTTCCCGGCTGGCTCAGCAGGCTAGGCGGTTGTGTATTGGGTGTATTGGGCTAGTGTCCCCCTCCCCCCTCTCTGTGAAAGTCTGAAGTGACCCGGCTCGAGTCTCGCTCGTCTCTACCTTGCCGTAGCCCTCGCCCTGACTCTCCGTCTCTTTCTCGCCCTCTCTGCTGGTCCTCGCCCACGTCCACGTCCACGTCCCAGTCCCCCTTCCCCCCCTCCCGCCCAGGTCTCTTCCATGTCCGCCGCCCTCTCTTTCTCGCACACCACCCTTCACCTCGCATGTTTGCTCTCCCCCTTCTTTTCTGTGCACACCTCCCAGAACCCACACACACTCCACGCCTCTCCCTCCCCCCATTATCGACACCCCCAGACCACATTCAAGGGTTCGTTTGTTGCATCCTTTCTCGCATCTCTGGGATTCGGGTTACGATAGCGGAGGCTCTGTCATTCTGAGAGGATCCTCGCCGACGTCCACACCGATCCCGTCCTCGACTTCGAGTCGATTCTCACCACCGAGCCCGACGTCTGAACGCTTCTTCTCGCAAGGCCCAAGGCGGGCGACTCGCTCCTCTCGCCCTCGCCCTCGCCCTCGCCTCGCCTCGCCTTCACCCTCACACACAAAAAAACGCTTCATCCTGCTCTTCCTTCCTTTTTTTTGCCCTTCTCGAGCCCTCCGATCCTCTCTCTGAACCGGAGACGCTCCTCTCGACAGAATGTCGAGCCTGGGGCAGTCGGGTCCCAACAGCCATCCGGGCCTCGCCTTTCCTCAGCCAGGCATTCGACGCAGTCACGGCGGTCCTGGAGGCTTCCCTCCTCTACACGCGAACCCGGCAAACAAACCATCACCCGGCCCTCACAACGCGTCTCCTTATCAACAACAGGCTTACACGCCTCAGCAGCCTACCCAGGCTCAATACCCTCATCATCTCTTCCAGACCCAGACGCCCGTCAATGGCAACGTTAACGGTACCTCGCGTCCCCCGAGCCACGTCCCCAATGCCGCCACCCTCGGACGCCAGAGGGGTCCTCCCTCGCGGCAGCAGATGCCTCAACAGAGCGCGCCCTCCATGTTCCTTCCCTTGGGAGGACAACAAAACCTCGGCCACCAGCAGAGCCTGAGCCAACAACACGTCTTGGGGCAGCAGCAGGGCCTAGGGGGACAACAAGGACTCGGTCAACAACAAGGACTTGGCCAGCAGCAGGGCCTGGGCCATCAGCAAGGCCTCGGTCAACATGGCCTCGGTCAACAGCAAGGTCTGGGACAACAACAAGGCCTGGGGCAGCATCAAGGACTCGGCCAGCAGCAAGGGCTTGGTCAGCAGCAGCAACAGCAGCACCAACAACACCAGCAGCACCAGCAGCAGCACCAGCAGCAGCACCAACAGCACCAGCAACCTCAACAGCACCAGCAGCACCAACAACATCAGCAACACCAACAGCAACACCATCAACAGCAGCAGCAGCACCAGCAGCAAAGCCTGGGTCAGCAGAGCCTTGGCCAGCAGAGCTTGAGCCAGCAAGGGTTGAGCCAACAGAGTCTCGCCCAGCAAAGCCTCGGCCAACAGAGCCTCAACCAGCAACAGACGTTGAGCCAACAACAACAGCAGAGCCTTGCCCAGCAGCAGCAGCAACATCAACAACAGCAGCAGAGTCTGAGCCAGCAGCAAAAGTTGAGCCAACAACACAGCCTCAACCAGCAGCAGCAAAACCTGAACCAGCAGCAAATTAAGAGCGAGCCGATCATACCCCAACAGCAACAGCAGCCTCAGCAACCGACGCCAAAGCCTGCCGTGCAGCAAGTCCCGCAGGCTCAGCAGATACAGCAACAGGTTCCGCAGCAGGTCCAGCAGCAGGCTCAGCAAGTGCCGCAAGTTCCTCAGGTCCAACAGGTGCAGCAGGTGCAACAGCCTGCCCAACCCCGGCCTGAGACCCCGGCTCAGGCCAGCGAACACCATGGAGACAGCATGGAGGTGGAAACCCTCGCTGAAGATGGTGACTCGCTTGAGCCTAAGATGATTGATGGCGCCCCGTTCGTGCCTAGACAGCCAATGGGCGAGATGATGTCTGCTCCCCCAGAGGGAGGTAGCTACCCGACGTTGGAGGCGGTTCACAAGAGTGTGCTTGCGTACTGCACCTCTGTTGGGTACGCGATTGTTATTGGTCGTTCAAAGAAGACGGTTCCTGGTCTAAAGAAGGTGTTGTTCGTATGCGACAGAGCGGGTAAACCCCCCAGTCGCGTCAGCCCCGAGTTCCGCAAGCGCAAGACGTCTTCCCGAAAATGCGACTGTCAATTTGGCTTCTTTGCCATTGAGCAGCGAACTCAGTGGACGATCCGATACCGTCCAGATCCTCAGCATCTGCAGCACAACCATGGTCCGAGCGAAAGCCCCCTCCTCCACCCGGCCGCTCGCAAGCTGGACAGCAAGATGGTTGCCGCCGTCAAAGCGCTCAAGGAAAATGGTGAGCCGGCGAAGTCAACAACGCGCGAAAGAGCAGTCGCTGACTCTTCGACAGGGGTTAGTGTTAACGAGACACTGGAAATATTGCAAAACGAAAACCCACACGTTCCTCTACTTCCTCGCGATATCTACAACGCACGAGCGGCGATCAATAGGAATCCTCAAAAGGTGGCGACGGGGCTAGCTGAGAACCGACCAGCCATCTACAGCAAGCCTCACCCAACGGCGGAGGAGCGCATCCGGGCAGACCTACGAAAGGAGCTCGCCAAGACGAAGGAAGACTTCGACAAGTACAAGGAGGACAAACAAAAGGAGATTGATGAGCTGAAGAAGACGCTGGAGGAGAAGGAGCAGATCATTGGGCGATTCGAGATGTTTATCGACATTTGCAATCAGCGCGTCATGGTTCAACGGGAGAGGCTCGGGGATGCGTCCGGGGCGGCCAACGGTGGCAACTAGTTGTTGAACGCAGACCGCAAGGCGCTATATGTTCAGAAGGTATCCTAGCATGGCGGATCGGGAATGGGTATTGGGATAGTGTAAGGCTGTACGAAGCTTTCTTTGTCGCGTCACGGAAGCATGGCCGTTGGTCGTTCGGAGAGCCAGGCGGGAACGGATCAGGTGTTTGATTTAGGCGGAGTCGTTTGGTCGTGCGTTCTTGGGTCCCTTAGAGTTTTGGGGACTACATGGTTCTTTGATGTGTCACTGTCTACGGAAAGAGAAGGGATGCATTGGGCGGGTTTTAAAGCAGCAGCAAACATTGCGAACATGACTGAAGCATTGAACTTTGGGTTTCGAGCTGTCAACTCTGTGATCTTGACTAAGCAACAGTGAGATACTGCGGTCTGCACAGCTGACTGACATTTGATATGTAAGGTGAGGCTAGACGAGGCTACGGAAAGTGAGGTGATGTCAGGCAAGATGGACTGCCAAACCGGTAGGTTCCTAGCAGGTGTCCGGGCCAGTCCAAGTCGATTAGTGGGGCGAGGGCGCGCGGGCTGGCGGGATGCTGCAGCTCAAGCTACCTTACCTTACCAGGGGCCGCTGCTAATAGAAAGACGATTAATAGTAATTTTGGGGCTCAAGGATAGCGGGAGTGGGCGTTGGTGGCAGATTGGACATCGCGTTGTGACCGCAGACGGTGCATTTCCCACCGATCTTTGCGTCTGATCGTAACGCTACGATGAGGACCGAGAAGCACGAGGAGCGAATGCGCCGTGGGCATTGTTGAGATGAGAGGGATGTTGTTGTCGATTATTACCTAAGTCGTCAAGGGCCCTCTGCTCTGCGTTGGCACATTTTGGCACAGTCAGCAGCGAAACCACAGAGACTACCTAAGGCGTGCATATAGGCTTGCACTAGAGACCGGGCTTAATGCAGAATTATTTATGCCTGGCCGCGCCATGTGAGGGGCCAAGGACAGCGTGTCTGAGCTTCCTCCACAAGCATTCACAAAAAAAACGGATGCAAGGCAGCCAATCAAATAAGCCCCGCAATCCTCAGTGGGACACCACACGCCTTTAGTGGCCAACGCCTCCTGACACATGCTGTCGCGACAAGGATCCGTCCTGGTCGCGTCCATTGGGAAGGAAAAAAGAGAAGGTACCGTTTTCGCAGTCTCCCACGCTGGAGTCGCTGCAAAACACCCATGAGGTACATGAATCACTGAGGTGCAGCTTTGTGTGCCTTCCATGCCCCTGACTTTTTGGACCGAAGGGTTCTGTAATAAACTAAAGGCAACGTGAAAGTGGGCCGGGGGACAGGTCGACTTTCCGGGGCTCCAGAGGTTTACTGCGACGGTTTAGAGTAGAAAGTCAACACTGCTGCAGGCGGGAAGACGTGGACCTTCCCGGAGACAACTTTTGGCGCAGCATCGACCGAGCCGCGATTAGTTGACCCAACTTACTAACAACCACCCACCACCACCAAAAGAACATCGCGAAGCTCTCTCGACTAGACGATACCCTGAGAATCCACGAGGATTCATAACAACAAGCACGCTCCTTTAGCATCTTGTCTTCGTTTCTCTTCTTTCCTTCTATCTACACCGCGTTTAATACTGCGGCCGGCAACGCTCTCGCCCCTGAGGTTGCCTCTGACTCGACAGACCTAGCTGTCCACCACAACCTCTCGCCCGACCGTCACACCTACGATGATGCCGACCTCGTCTCTGTAAATACCGTCTTCTTCCGTCCGAATACACGTCTGCCGCCATGGAGGTGGCTTCTCCCTCGATCCCTGGCGCGAACGGCGTCGCCTCGCCCACGTCCGACCCCTCGATCGATCCCGCCCGCGTCGTCGACCACATAGCTCTCGCATGCCAGATAGCTCTCGGCGCAAACCAGGAGGACCTCGAGAGTCCCGGCAGCTTGCTTCACAAGCATCGCTACTCCGACACCCTCCAGCGCTGCGCCCGCTTCGCAACCGATACCCCCAACACCTTGTACATTCAGAAGGATATCCTGCCGGCCTCTGCGATACAGAATGGAGAGGACTCAAGTTCGTCGCCCGCTGCCACGAGCTCATCCGTCGTGGCCAATGTTGCTAACCGAGTTCACGCAGAGCCTCCGTCCTACACGTACTCTCTGACCACCGAGATCTCCTCGTCCCCGACAACCGCGTCTGTCCTCGTCCTGCTCAAGCAACGGCCTGGCCCCATCGATCCCGTGCTCCCTCTTACCTCCCAGATTCTCCTCACTAATCTCCCAGGTCCTGCTACTCTGAACGCCACCGCCGGCGAGCAGGGTCCTTCGACCTCGCCTTTCGAGATTCTCCACTCTTACGTTCACAATGCGCTGGCGCCGTATTTCGATGCCAACACCCGGAGCCAAATCACCAATGGCGCCAGGGGAAGGGCTGACGTCGACTCCAAGACTGGAATTCCCGTCACGAAGAAGAGGTGGAACGATCTCGAGCTGAGCTTGTTGCATCTGCAGCAGAATGTCGAGATCCCTGAGGTCTCCCTCATGTTCCACACGATGGTGCAGAACGCGCTGGAGGAGGCCGAATCTCGACACTCTAAGCCAACCCTCGATCTCATCCCGGGCGCCGTCCTCTCCGACAGCACCTTTCTCAACAGTCTCCAGAACAACGTGAACAGCTGGATCAAGTCGATCCAGGTCATTACGAGAATGACCAGGGACCCCGCCGACAGCGCCAAGGATTTCAAGTTCACTGCTAGCCAAGAGGTCAACTTTTGGTTGTCGATGGAGTCCGCTCTGGAGGGAATCGAAGGACAGCTTCGCAGCGAGGGAGTTCTTCTGACGTTGGAGATTCTCAAGCACGCGAAGCGTTTCCAGGCGACTGTCAGTTTCACGGCCGACACGGGTCTGAAGGAAGCTATGGAAAAGGTCCAGAAGTACAACCAGCTCATGAGAGATTTCCCGCTTGATGAGCTGCTTTCTGCCACATCCATGTCCAAGGTGAAGGACGCTATCGTGCAAATCTTTGGCCACCTGAACAGGAAGCTGAGAATCTGCCCTTACCCCATTCGTAGGGCATTGCCTTTGGTGGAGGCCATCTCTGGCGATTTGGACGAGGTTCTCCATCGATTGCTACCGGGGACCGAGCTCGTCAACCTTGATTACTCCGAGTTCAAGGGTATCATGAAGTCTTGCGACGACATCTTTACTACCTGGGATGAGAGCATCAAAGAGTTTACCAACGTCGCCCGTGAAGTTACGCGTCGCAGAAACGAGAAGTTCATCCCCATTAAGGTCAACCCCAAGCATGGCGAGCTTCAAGGACGTCTCAAGTACGTCAGCACTTTCCGTGACAACCATGAGCAACTGCAGCGCACCATTGTCAATGTGCTCGGCCCCAAGGCCACCGTGAGCGGCCTGACCGAAACGACCGGCACTAATGGCGTCGTTGTCGTGGAGGAGATGGGCGACGTGGATGCCGTCGAGGAAGTGAAACAGGCGTGGGAAGCGTTGAAGAACGTCGACCTTCTGGACGTCTCCGCCGAGGGTACGGAGAGATGGGCCAAGGCCGAGAACATGTACAATGAACGGACTTCTCGCGTCGAGAACTCCATCATTGCGCGTCTCCGAGACCGTCTGGCGACTGCGAAAAACGCCAACGAAATGTTTCGCGTCTTCTCCAAGTTCAACGCTCTTTTCGTGCGACCCAAGATTCGTGGTGCCATTGCTGAGTACCAGAACCAGCTCATGGAGCACGTCAAGCAAGCCATTCATGGTCTTCACGAGCGCTTCAAGCAGCAGTATGGCCACTCCGAAGCCCACGCCATGGCTCAATTGCGTGATCTGCCACCTGTTTCTGGAGCTATCATTTGGGCTCGACAGATCGAGCACCAGCTGGACAACTACATGAAGAAGGTCGAAGACGTTCTTGGTGTTGAATGGGCCATCCACGCCGAAGGTCAGAAGCTTCAGAGCGAGAGCAACTTGTTCCGCAAGAAGCTCGACACTCAGACCATTTACAAGGCATGGCTTGACGACGTCCAGCGCCGGCAAATCTCCATCTCCGGCTTTCTCTTCGACATTCGCCGCATGAGAGCGAACGGTGGCAACTATGAGCTTCTTGTCAACTTCGATCCCCAGGTCATCACTCTGTTCAAGGAGACGCGAAACCTAATGTGGCAGAACTATGCTGTGCCTCACTCCATCAACAATGTGTCCAAAGATGCCAAGCGCGTATACCCCTTCGCCGTCAGCCTTATGGAGAGTGTTCGCACCTTCTCGCAAACTATGCGTCAGATTTCCGAGATGGGCGAGGAAGCGGTTCTCGTTTTTGGATACAGGAACGACGTCTACGCCCTGGTGGCCCGGGGTGTTCCCCTCAGATGGGAGTCCTTCGTCAACTCGCATGAGATTTTCTTCTCTACCAAGAATAATGCCAATCTGCCGTCTGTCTCTGAGTTCGGTTTGTCAAAGCCATCAGAAAGCAAGCACAGTCTGTTCATCCGCGAGTTTGCTGCGGCCGTGTCTTTGCTCCAGGCCAAGACTGCCTCTCTGGCCTCGATTCACGTCACCGTGGAGAAGGCTCTTCTTGAACTCAACACCTGCCCCTACGAAGCGGACGCCTTTACCTCGCGCCTGGAGACCATTCAGACAGCTGTTGACCAGCTGAACCTGGAGCAATATGTCAACCTCCCCTACTGGGTTGAGAACATGAACCAGAAGCTCAAGGATGTGCTCCTGGCTCGTCTTCAAGACGCCATTCTTACCTGGATCCAAGCCTTCGAGGACGAGTATCTTGACGACGGCCGCCGGAAGCAAGTCATGGACAATGGCGAGGCGCCACCTCCCCAAGGTCCAACGATCAAGCGCCTGGTTCATGAGTTGTCCATGCGGAACCAGGTGATCTACTTGGATCCTCCGCTGGAGTATGCCCGCTCGAGCTGGTTCGTACAGTTGCACGAATGGCTGGGAATTGTTTGCAACCTGAAGAAGATCAAGGCTACGCGTTACCAGATGACCCTTACCACTACAACACTGGACGAGCCTCGTTTCGATGACCTGCCTGGCGAGTGCACCGATTTGCTCAGCCGCGTCTACGTTTCTGTGGAGAAGAAGATTCAAGAAATCAGCACATATGTCGACAAGTGGCTTCAGTTCCAGTCCCTATGGGATCTTCAATCTGAGCAGGTGTACGAGGCCCTTGGCGACCAGCTCGCTCGATGGCTGCAACTCCTTCAGGAAATTCGCAAGACCCGCCAGACTTTCGACACCCAAGAGGTCAGCAGGCAGTTTGGCCACACGACGATTGACTACGACCAGGTGCAAACCAAGGTCAACGCCAAGTACGATCAGTGGCAGCACGAGATCTTGATGAAGTTCGCCAGCAGGCTCGGCAATCGCATGCGTGAGGTCCACGCTGATATCGAGAAGGCCCGCCGCGACCTCGAGGGCCAGGGTCTTGATGCCTCATCCACGGCTACAGCCGTCCAATTCATCACTGTCGTGCAGGCCTGCAGGCGCAATGTTAAGCTCTGGGCACCCGAGATTGATATGTTCAGGCAAGGACAGTCGACACTTGTGCGACAACGCTACCAGTTCTCCAATGACTGGCTCCACATCGAGCAGATTGATAGTTCTTGGGAATCCTTGACTGAGATCTTGGACAAGAAGTCCAAGATTGTCCAGGACCAGACCGATGCCCTCAGATCCAAGATCATTGCGGAGGACAAGATTGTGAACGACAGGATTGCCGAGATCGCCGTGCAATGGAACGACGAGAAGCCAGTGTCTGGAACCATCCAGCCTGACATTGCGTCTGCCACCCTCACCACTTTCGAGAGCAAGATCTCCAAGTTGCAGACCGACTTCGAGATGGTTGCTAAGGCTAAGGAGGCTCTCGACATCCCTGCCAGCGCCGATACCTCTTTAGGTGCCATCCTGGAGGAGGTCCAGGATTTCCAGTCCGTCTGGTCTAACCTGTCCACTATTTGGGCCAGTCTGAATGAGACGAGAGAGATCTTATGGACGGCTGTCCAGCCCAGAAAGATTCGCTCCAAGATCGACGACCTCATTAAGAGCACCAAGGAGATGCCCAGTCGCATGCGTCAGTACGCTGCCTTCGAACACGTTCAGACCATCCTTCGCGGCCTCCTCAAGGTCAACTCTCTGCTTTCAGATCTCAAGTCTGAAGCTATCCGGGACCGCCATTGGACGAAGATTTACAAGCAAATCAAGCCTGGCAAGCGATACTCGCCCGTTTCTATGACCCTCGGTGATGTCTGGGACCTCAACCTGGTCGCCACAGAGGTTATTGTCAGGGACATCATTACCCAGGCTCAGGGTGAAATGGCGTTGGAGGAGTTCCTGAAGCAAGTTCGCGAGACATGGTCCAACTATGGACTGGAGCTTGTCAACTACCAGAACAAGTGCCGTCTCATCCGTGGCTGGGATGATCTGTTCGCAAAGTGCAGTGAGAACTTGAACTCGCTCCAGGCTATGAAGCACTCTCCCTACTACAAGGAATTCGAGGAGGAGGCAAGCTCCTGGGAAGACAAGCTCAACAGAGTCCACGTCCTCTTTGACGTTTGGATTGACGTTCAAAGACAGTGGGTGTACCTGGAGGGAGTCTTCACTGGCAACGCCGATATCAAGCACCTGTTGCCTGTGGAGTCTTCCAGATTCCAGAACATCAACAGCGAATTCTCTGCCGTTATGAAGAAGGTCTACAAGCAGCCGTACGTCCTCGACGTCCTTCAAATCCCCAACGTCCAGAAGTCTCTTGAGAGACTTGCAGAGTTGCTCAACAAGATCCAGAAGGCTCTTGGTGAGTATCTCGAGAAGGAGCGTGTCTCCTTTCCCAGATTCTACTTCGTTGGTGACGAGGACCTCTTGGAAATGATTGGTAACAGCAATGACACTCTCCGTATTGCTAAGCATTTCAAGAAGATGTTCGCTGGTCTCTCGGGACTGATCATGGACGACGAGACTATCATCTCTGGCTTCACGTCCAAGGAGGGCGAGGCGGTGCGGCTCAAGAAGGAGATCTCTCTGGCCAAAACGCCCAAGATCAACGACTGGCTGGCTCTCCTGGAAAGCGGTATGAAGAACACTCTCGCAGAGCTCCTGGCGGAAGCTGTCGAGCACTACACTCCTATTTTCGAATCTGAGAAGATCGAGATGTCTGCGATGAACGAATTCATGGAGGCTTTCCCCAGTCAAATCGTTGTTTTGGCCACCCAAGCCGTCTGGACCACCGTTGTGGAGAAATCACTCGCAGACGGCGGCAAAACGCTGCAGTCACTCTATGAGCGTGAAGTACAAGTGCTTCGTCTGCTGGCCGACACCGTCCTCGGCGATCTTGAGGTCATCCAGCGCAAGAAGTGTGAGCAGCTTATCACTGAGTGCGTTCACCAGCGTGACGCCATTGAGAAGCTCATCAACCTCAACGCAACGGCGCCGACTCATTACTTCTGGCTGCTCCAGATGCGTTACCACTACTCTCCTGATGGTGACTTCCAGCAGCGTCTGCAGATCAAGATGGCCAACGCCAAGCTCAGCTACGGTTTCGAATATCTTGGAGTTCCCGATCGCCTGGTCAGAACACCCCTCACCGACCGCTGCTTCCTCACCCTCACCCAAGCTCTCTGCCAACGTCTCGGTGGATCTCCCTACGGACCTGCCGGTACCGGTAAAACGGAATCAGTCAAGGCTCTCGGTCTTCAACTGGGTCGCTTCACATTGGTCTTCTGCTGTGACGACACCTTTGATTTCCAGGCCATGGGTCGTATTTTCCTCGGTATTTGCCAAGTCGGTGCCTGGGGTTGTTTCGACGAGTTTAACCGTCTTGAGGAGAGAATCTTGTCCGCTGTTTCGCAGCAGATCCAGAACATTCAGCTTGGTCTGAAGCAGGGCGCCGAAGACGACAAGGCTCAGATCGAGCTGGTCGGACGTCAGCTCCACGTCAACGCCAACACTGGTATCTTCATCACCATGAACCCTGGCTACGCCGGTCGTTCCAACCTCCCCGACAACTTGAAGAAGCTCTTCCGCAGCGTCGCCATGTCCAAGCCCGACAAAGAACTCATTTCCGAAGTCATGCTGTACTCTCAGGGTTTCAACCAGGCTAAGCAGCTGTCCAAGCAGACTGTGCCGTTCTTCGACCAGTGCTCTGCTAGACTGTCGAAGCAGGCTCATTACGATTTCGGTCTCCGTGCCTTGAAGAGTGTTCTCGTTAGCTCTGGTGGCTTGAAGCGTGCGCGACTGGCAGCTAGTGACGGCAGCATCGGCGCTGAAGAGGTTGTTGAACCAGAGATCATCGTACAGAGTATTCGGGAAACCATTGCTCCAAAGTTGATCAAGAGTGATGTCGAGATCCTCACCGAGGTTGAGGAGACTTGTTTCCCTGGCGTCAAGTATGTTCCCGCCAACTTGGAGAAACTGGAGGAGGCCATCCGAACTCTCGCTGCCGAGAGACAGCTGGTTGTCAACGATACCTGGATGACCAAGGTCCTTCAACTCTACCAGATCCAGAAGATCCACCACGGTGTAATGATGGTGGGCAACTCTGGTACGGGTAAATCTGCTGCCTGGACTCTTCTGCTCGACGCGCTCCAGAAGGTCGAGGGTGTTGAGGGCGTGCAGCATGTCATTGATTCCAAGGTCATGTCCAAGGAGGCTCTGTACGGTAACCTCGACTCTACCACGCGCGAGTGGACAGACGGTCTCTTCACCAGTATCCTCCGAAAGATCGTCGACAACCTCAGAGGCGAGGACTCCAAGCGTCACTGGATTGTCTTTGACGGTGACGTCGACCCCGAGTGGGTTGAGAACTTGAACAGTGTTCTGGACGACAACAAGCTTCTCACGCTTCCCAATGGTGAACGTCTCAACCTGCCTGCCAACGTCCGCATCATGTTCGAGGTCGAGACTCTCAAGTACGCCACTCTTGCCACTGTCTCTCGTTGCGGTATGGTTTGGTTCAGCGAGGATACCGTGTCGCCCGTCATGATGCTCGACCATTACCTCGAGACATTGCGCTCCAAGCCTTTCGAGGACCTCGACGAAGACAGTGTCGGCGCCGGGCAAAGCCCCGCAAAGGCTCTGGCTGTCCAAGAACAGGTTGCCGATCTACTCAAGGCTTACCTCGGCGGGGAGGACTTCCTCGTCCAGGCGCTCAAGGAAGCCGAGAGTTTCAACCACATTATGGACTTCACTGTTGCTCGTGTTCTGAACACGCTGTTCTCTCTGTTGAACAAGGCTGTTCGTGACATGATTGAGTACAACGCGCAACACTCCGACTTCCCCTTGGACCCCGAGCAGGTCGAGGCCTTCATCGCCAAGAAGCTTCTTCTTGCCCTCGTCTGGGCTCTGACTGGTGACTGCCCTCTTAACGACAGGAAGTCATTTGGAGATGTTGTCGGTGGTCTCGCCAACTTCGGCAACCCTCCTCTGGATGGCTCCAGCTCGCTCATCGACTTCGACGTCGCCCTGCCTCAAGCGGAATGGTCCCCTTGGCAGAACCAAGTGCCGACTATTGAGGTCAACACCCACTCCATCACCCAGACTGACGTCGTCATTCCCACGCTCGACACAGTTCGTCACGAGGATGTCCTCTACTCTTGGCTGGCTGAGCACAAGCCGTTACTGCTTTGCGGTCCTCCCGGTTCGGGTAAGACTATGACGCTGTTCAGCGCTCTTCGCAAGCTTCCCAACATGGAGGTTGTCGGCCTCAACTTCTCCAGCGCCACCACCCCCGATCTCTTGATCAAGACCTTCGAGCAATACTGCGAGTACAAGAAGACCTTGAACGGAGTTATGCTCTCGCCCACTCAAATTGGCAGATGGCTCGTCATCTTCTGCGATGAAATCAACTTGCCCGCTCCCGACAAGTACGGAACTCAGAGGGCCATCTCCTTCCTCCGCCAGCTCGTTGAGCACAACGGCTTTTGGAGGACATCGGACAAGTCCTGGGTCACGCTTGACCGCATCCAGTTCGTCGGTGCCTGTAACCCTCCCACCGACGCCGGTCGTACTCCCCTTGGCGCCAGATTCCTCCGCCACGCCCCTCTTATCATGGTCGACTATCCCGGAGAGCTTTCACTGCTTCAAATCTACGGCACTTTCAATTCTGCCGTCCTCAAGATCATCCCGGCGCTTCGCGGCTACTCTGAGCCACTCACGCAAGCCATGGTCAAATTCTACCTGGAATCTCAGAAACGCTTTACACCAAAGATCCAACCTCACTACGTGTACAGTCCTCGTGAGTTGACAAGATGGGTCAGAGGTATTTACGAGGCAATTCGGCCTTTGGAGACACTGTCCATCGAAGGTCTCGTCCGCATCTGGGCACACGAGGCTCTTCGCCTGTTCCAGGATCGTCTCGTTGCCGAGGACGAGCGCCAGTGGACCGACGACGCTGTGCGACGTATCGCTCTTGATCTGTTCCCTACCGTTGACGACCAGAAGGCTCTTGGTGGGCCCATCCTCTTCTCCAACTGGCTCTCGAAGAACTACGTCCCTGTTGACCGAGAGCAACTTCGTGACTTTGTCAAGGCCAGACTCAAGACTTTCTGCGAAGAAGAGGTTGACGTGCCTCTTATCCTGTTCAACGACGTCTTGGAGCACGTCCTCCGCATCGATCGTGTCTTCAGACAGCCCCAGGGTCATCTTATCCTCATCGGTGTCAGTGGAAGTGGAAAGACTACTCTTTCTCGTTTCGTGGCTTGGATGAATGGTCTGAAGGTCTTCCAGATCAAGGTGCATGGCAAGTACTCTGGTGAGGACTTCGACGACGACCTCCGTGATGTTCTCCGACGTTGCGGTTGCAAAGGCGAAAAGATTTGCTTCATCATGGACGAAGCCAACGTTCTTGACTCCGGTTTCCTTGAGAGAATGAACACCTTGCTTGCCAACGCCGAGGTTCCTGGTCTCTTTGAGGGCGACGAGTTCGCTGCCCTAATGACAGCTTGCAAGGAGGGCGCTCAGCGACAGAACCTGCACCTTGACTCGCCCGAAGAACTCTACAAGTGGTTCACTCAACAGATTGTCAAGAACTTGCACGTTGTGTTCACCATGAACCCGCCAGAGGGTGGCCTCGGCTCCAAGGCTGCAACCAGTCCTGCCTTGTTCAACCGTTGTGTGCTCAACTGGTTCGGCGACTGGTCAGACCAGGCCCTCTTCCAGGTCGGCCATGAGCTCACCACCTCCATGGATCTGGACCGTCCCAACTTCCAGGCGCCGGACACCATTCCGGTGGCCTACCGCGCCCTTCAGCTGCCTCCTACGCACCGCGAGACCATTGTCAACTCCATGGTCTACATCCATTACTCCCTCCAACGCTTCAACGCCAAGCTGCTCAAGCAGCAAGGCAAGGTCACTTTCCTCACGCCCAGACATTTCCTAGACTTCGTCGCCCAGTACGTCAAGCTGTACAATGAGAAGCGTGAGGACTTGGAAGAGCAGCAGCGCCATCTCAACGTCGGTCTCGAGAAGCTCAGAGACACTGTCGACAAGGTTCGCGACCTCAGGGTCAGCCTTGCCGAGAAGAAGACTCAACTCGAGAAGAAGGACGCTGAGGCGAACGAGAAGCTGCAGCGCATGGTTGCCGATCAGAGAGAGGCCGAGCAGAGGAAGAACACTTCCTTGGAGATTCAGGTCGCTTTGGAGAAGCAAGAGGCCGAGGTTGCAACGCGCAAGAAGGTCGTCTTGGACGATCTCGCAAGAGCCGAACCCGCTGTCGAGGAGGCAAGAGCTAGTGTTAGCAACATCAAGCGTCAGCACCTTACCGAAGTTCGATCCATGGGCAACCCTCCTCAGGGTGTCAGACTCGCACTGGAGTCTGTCTGTGCCCTGCTTGGTCACAAGGTCAACGACTGGAAAATGATTCAGGGTGTTATCCGTCGCGACGATTTCATTGCCAGCATCGTCAACTTTGACAACGAGAAGAACATGACGAAGCCTCTTCGTCTCAAGATGCGCAAGGATTTCTTGTCCAACCCCGAGTTCACTTTCGACAAAGTCAACCGTGCCTCCAAGGCCTGCGGTCCCCTCGTGCAGTGGGTTGAAGCACAGGTTTCGTACTCCGACATTTTGGACCGTGTCGGCCCTCTCAGAGAAGAGGTCGATCAGCTTGAGGAGCAGGCTCTGCAAACCAAGGCAGAGGCCAAGGCTGTTGAGAACACCATCAACACCCTCGAGTCCAGTATCGCCCAGTATAAGACGGAGTACGCCGCACTCATTAGCGAGACGCAGGCCATCAAGTCGGAGATGTCCAAGGTTCAGTTCAAGGTCGACAGAAGTGTCAAGTTGCTCGACAGTCTGTCTTCGGAAAGAGTTCGTTGGGAGGAGGGAAGCAAGTCTTTCGAGACTCAAATCAGCACCCTCGTTGGCGATGTCCTTGTTGCCGCCGCCTTCTTGGCTTACAGCGGTCTCTACGACCAGACTTTCCGCAAGTCGATGATGGATGACTGGCTTCACCAGCTTCAACTCTCAGGCGTTCAGTTCAAGCCGCACAATCCGGTCACTGAGTACCTATCGACCGCTGATGAGCGCTTGACCTGGCAGGAGAACAGCTTGCCTGTGGACGATTTGTGTACGGAGAATGCCATCATTCTCAAGAGGTTCAACCGTTACCCTCTCATCATCGATCCTTCTGGCCGAGTCACCGAGTTCCTGCAGAAGGAGAGCAAGGACCGCCGCCTCACTGTCACCAGTTTCCTGGATGATTCCTTCACCAAGCAACTGGAGAGTTCGCTGCGTTTCGGCAACCCAATTCTCATTCAAGATGCTGAATACCTGGATCCCATCCTCAACCAGGTCTTGAACAAGGAGTACCAAAAGACTGGCGGGCGTGTTCTTATCCAGCTTGGCAAGCAGCAAATCGATTTCTCGCCTTCGTTCAAGATCTACCTGTCGACTCGCGACCCCTCCGCCACCTTCCCTCCCGACATTTGCTCTCGTACCACCTTCGTCAACTTTACCGTCACGCAGAGCTCTCTCCAGACCCAGTCACTTAACGATGTGCTCAAGTCGGAGAGACCTGATGTCGATGAGCGCCGATCTAACCTCATCAAGCTGCAGGGTGAGTTCAAGATTCATCTCAGGCAGTTGGAGAAGCGTCTTCTGCAAGCCCTCAACGAGTCTCGCGGCAACATTCTCGACGACGACAACGTCATTGAGACCTTGGAGACTCTGAAGACAGAAGCAGCAGAGATTTCTGACAAGATGAGCAATACCGAGGGTGTCATGGCCGAGGTTGAGGAAATCACTCAGCAGTACGGCATCATTGCCAGGTCCTGCAGTACTGTGTTCGCCGTGCTGGAGCAGCTGCACTACCTCAACCACTTTTACCAGTTCTCGCTCCAGTACTTCCTCGACATTTTCCACTCCGTTCTTCATGGTAACAAGAACCTCGCCAACGAGACCAACCACAACATTCGGCGAGACATCATCGTCAAGGATCTTTTCGTCACCACGTTCAAGCGGACTGCGCTCGGCCTACTTCAGAAGGACCGAATCACGCTGGCCATGCTGCTTGCCCAGGCGTCGCCTTACAAGATGGACAAGACCTTAATTGACGTCATCCTTGATGATCGCGTGGAGGGCAAGGATCTCTCAACCGACAAGGAGGCGAGAGAGGAAGCTTGTGCCCGAGCTGGCCGCATGAGCGTGCTCAAGGATAAGCTAGAGCACATTACAAACGAGCAGTGGGAGAAGTTCTTTTCTGAGGAACTGGCCGAGAACTTCGTACCCAAGATCTGGGACGACAATGTCGAGCCTTTCGATCAGGCCTTGCAGTCTCTGCTTCTTGTCAAGCTCTTCCGCCTCGACAGGTTCGTGCCTGCTGCAGAGCGCTTTGCCGCCCTTGTCTTTGGTGCCGATATCTTCGATATTGTCGAAGATCTCAAGGAAACTGTCACCCAGGTGCCTGCAACCCGACCTATTTCTTTGGTCTCCAGCCCTGGTTTCGACGCCAGTTACAAGGTCGACAACCTCGTTGAGAGGATGCGAGTCAAGTGCACCAACATTGCCATGGGTTCCAACGAAGGTCTGGCAACCGCCGACAAGGCCGTCAACAATGCCGCACAGCTCGGCAACTGGGTCTTGGTCAAGAACGTCCATCTTGCACCTACTTGGCTGCAGAGTCTCGAGAAGCGCATGGAATCACTCAACCCTCACTCCGACTTCCGTCTCTTCCTTTCCATGGAGTCGAGTCCCAAGATTCCCGTCAATCTGCTTCGCGCGTCGAGAGTTCTCATGTACGAGCAACCTGCTGGTGTCCGTGCCAACATGAAGGACTCCATGTCCTCTCTCTCAACCAGGTCTGCCAAGGCCCCCGTCGAACGCACCAGGCTCTACCTGCTGCTCGCCTTCTTGCACGCAGTTGTTCAGGAGCGTCTTCGTTACGCACCTAATTTGGGTTGGAAGGGTTTCTGGGAGTTCAATGACAGTGACGTAAGTTTTGTTGAACACTGAATTTTCTAGGATAATGCTAACATGCCTCAGTACGAATGCTCCGCATTCATCATTGACACCTGGATCGAGAACGCTGCTGGCAACCGCACAAACATTGCCCCTCAGAGCATTCCCTGGGAGATGATCCGGTACCTCGTCACGGAAACCTACGGTGGCAAGATTGACAATGAGGGCGACTTCAAGCAATTGAACCAGCTCGTCCACTCGTTCCTGACGCCGTCCGCCTACGATGTTGGACATAAGCTTGTCGAAAGTGCAGAGGGCCAGGAAACCAGTCTTGAGGTTCCATCGGGCACGTCTCTGCCGGACTTTATGGCGTGGATCCACAAGTTGCCTGAGCGCGAGCCACCTACGTATCTCGGCCTGCCAGCCAATGCCGAGAAGCTGCTCCTGGTCGGTCTCGGAAAGAGTCTCATTGGCAACTTGAGGAAGGTGACGGAGTTGTTGGAGGAGGGTGAGCAGTTGATGGTTGAAGCTTAGTAAGCTTCAGCAGATCGTCGAGTATGGACATGGTCTGGCCCCGCCTGAGACAGGGCCGTATTTCCTTTTGTAAAGACTCTAGAGCGCGCAGCGCCGTCCTTTACTTGTTTAATCGTCTAGACTGTCGGGGGACATTATCAAACTACTACCACTACATCATTATTGGCGTATCACCGGAATGCGGCTAAAGGTTGAATCGGGGGCACAGGATGGGTTGCGTCGTCCGTTTGTCGCACTGATACCCCAAAACTCAGATTGATTCCCCCTGTTTGCGGTCGCTTTTATCGCGCGGATTTAGAGGTGTTTACAAGATAGAATGATCGCAATTTATATTCTTTGTGCAACGTTGTGTCCTAGCTTCTGTGAAGTCACATTGGTCATTAGATCTCTTCTTGCGCATGACGGTTCAGTTGGTGATTCTTTGCGGTTTCGGAGAATGACACCTGATGTTGGTGTCCAAAGTAAAGCCTCAAGGGATTTGAGGTTCGTTGCCATGGGGATTTAGAAGTTAGAAGCTGGCTCGTTCATCCACTTGACGCCGAGAACTCGACTTTTAGCAGTAGAAGGTGGTAGTAGTCTTGGTAAAGTTCTGTCTTAGAGGATACGGAGAAAAACACACTTTGACGCCGTTACCCTCATGTTGGTTTTACGTCCGTGCTTGAGGGAACATTGCCATATCAAACTCCAGAACTACGCTTTAGGCCAGGACGTACGAGGGAGTTGCGAAACTGTCCGTGTCTCGTTCGCTATGTGTTACAACGAAAAGAGGCTTTGAGACTTAGTTTCCATTGGTTGAGCGTCTCGCTTTCCGACGCTGTCCGAAGGTAGGCACCATCATCAGGCTTTACACGGCGGAGTTACACGGATCGTCCGGTGCCCGCGGAGACGACAATAGTGGGAAAGGGAATACAGGGCGTAGGGCTGAGCAGTAAAGAATAAGGGATGAAAAGCGAAACCGAGTTCTCTCTAAACGGCCTATCAACTTTGTTTGTGCTACTAGGGTGGGGGCTGAAAGGGGGTGCTGGAAAGAAGAAGTCGTAATGTTGAGAGGGGATCGTCAAATTATCATCGAGCAGACATCCACACCCGTTGGGCCAAGCTTGCTCCGCCACTCTGATCGTTGAAACATGCATACATGGGTTTTAAATGTCGTGCCTCGGCTTATCATATTTAGAGACGATCCTCGATAGTAATCACTCGCCGCCCTTTTCTGCAGACGTTGCCTTTACAGTGACCATCAGAGGCTCCCCGTTGCCCCTAGCCGAGCGAACTAGTGCTTGAAACTCTCCGTCATTGACAAGGTCTTTCATCTTAATCTCCCTCGTCCTTCCTAAACTCTCCAATTCATCCAACCGGTCCAAAGTTGCTTGAAGGTGCTCCTCAAAGCCCTCTTGCGCGCAGATCTCACGGAATGCATTTTGCATGGGCACCGAGTCGGCCCGGACGATTGAGTTGGAGTCAATGGAGAAGATGTTGACATGATCGTGCCGCTGAATCAGGTCCGGCCTGGTCATGATCTGTCTCACCTCATGGAGGGGTATCTCTGGCAGCCGGCCGTCGGTGATGCCCTCCCGGACCATGTTCTTCTCCTTCTCGACAAGAGCTTTGGCCAGCACCATCGCAGCGGCCGAAAAGTCCTGCTGGTCCTCGGCGTTGTCGTCAATGTCACCGCCCAGGATCCAGCACTGCCCGAGGAGCCAGCGCTTTTCCCGCTCGCAGATTAGGTCGCAGGCGTGGAGCATGTCTTCGGACCGGGCCACGTGGTCGAGGAAACCGACACGCCCGCCGATTTTGTTGTAGACATGGTCTAGGATGTTCTGCGGCACAGCCTCCTTGAAGACCTTTGCTCGGAAGTCTTTGAGGGAGGCCAGGGCGGGTCCGCGGGGGATGTCGTGGATGTCTGCTACGCTCAAGCGCGTTGCTTGCCACCTGAGGCGCTCTGTAATGCTGTGATCATCGCTCGTAAGTACCACTGTCACGAGGCGGCTGGCGGCCCAGAGCTCAGCTCGCTGCTGGATAAGCTCGAGCAAATTGCGGCCGTGGTCGTCTTCCCGCAACAAATGAACGCGGTTGATGACGAGGATGAGAGGCTTGCCGGTACGCGCTCGCCGGGTCAAAGCGACTTTTTCCATTTTGTTGAACGCTCTTTCAATATCAAGAGTGGCTGTTGAGTCACGGGGGCCCTTGAAGTTGAACAGGCTTCCGACGTAGTCCTCGTGGAATTCATAGTCGAGGGCTTTGCCGAGGCGGAGACGGAAGATTTCTGGATCACCGTGGGCTTCGAGCATGGCGATCCCGTCGCCGTGAACTCGCCTCATTGCTTTTAGTATCATGGATGTTTTTCCAGAGCCCCTTTCCCCGGTGATGAGGTGGTACCGCCCCTGGAGACTGCCATCTAAGATTGCATCGACGAGAGGCTGTTCGGTTCTCGGAATCCATTCGTGGTGGCCCAGTTCATTTTCGTGTAAAGCTGCTTCCAATTGGATTTTGGAAGGGACTGCATGTCGCGCAAGCGCGATGAGCTCAGGAGTAGAGAATCCTGCACTAAATGCGTTCTCCATCTTTTGTAGCACGAGATACTTGTAGTAGGTATGGTAGGAATATCCTGCCAAACCAAGCACAGCGATTGAGCCAAACGCAGTCGCACTTCCTTCGACAACCTTGAAGAAAGTTTCTTTCCAGCCTGAATTGGCAGATTCATCGCGGTTACCCTCCTTTCGGGAATTGTGCTGGGATGAAGATGAATCCGCGCCTGGGTGTTCCTGTTTCACGACAATGACACGAGGAGGGGGCTGGCCGTTGGGCATGCGAGCCTGCAATCTCGCAATAAGTTGAAGCCAGCTTGCAAAAGGGGATCGATCCCGGATCTTACCCTCCAATGCCTCGGGAGAGGGTAGCGTCTAGCCATGGGCGTGCGATGGCTCTCTTAGTCTTGCTGCGGGCGTCTCGCAGTTTGCGTTGTTTTCGTCGGTGTAAGTGGTGAGGTGGTGGTGGTGGTTGGTTCCCAAAGCTTTGCGATCCACCAGGGCAGTGCAACGGGCTGGCTTTAAGGACTGTACGTGCCTGTCGCGTTTGCAGCAAGGGTCCGCTTCGAAGCAAGCGAGTGGCAGTACGGCGCACTATTGGGGTCGGGAGACTGATGGCCAATGTCTGTACACAACGTAGCGATTGGGTGTGGAGAGGTGTGCGGTGAATGTAGCAAATGCGATACACTGATTAAGGTGTCCATCCCAGCAGTAGCAGGGGTAAACGGAAACGAAGTCTTGTTGTGGTGCATATGTACCCTTTTCTTTATTCGGCGGCTACCCACTTGCTGATTATTATCTTGGCTTTTTACATTTCTATGTACATCACGGCACACTCCGCCGTCTGGTCTTGGCAAGCCATTCCACACACGACTGCTTGGCAAGTCCGACCAGAGAGCCTCTTTCCTAGGCTATCTCCTGCCTCATATTATAGCTAAGAGACATTTGTTGATATGTAACGCACGTCAGTTGCTCAACCGGAGAGATATCTCCAAGAGCCATCAGTCCGTCTTTTACAGCCTCAAACGCTCCTTTGTTGCCAATTGTCCAAAATCCAACCATCTGCAAACTTTTGTCTCTATCCCATCCTGATACAATGACGGCTATGGAGGACGAAATTACCTCATTGCCCCCTATCGGCTCGATGCCTGATGGTCGAAAGACCACCATCGCGGCATCGGCGGCCATCGAGAACCTCGACGACGAGGATAATGCTCCTGGAAGCAAGTTCGCCTTCTCCCCATCGCAACTCCACCGGTTGATCGAGAACCGCAATCCGAAATCTCCACTCGCCTTTGGGGGCTTGCAGGGTCTTGCATTGGGCTTGCGAACCGATGTCAACGCAGGCCTTGGAGTCGACGAAGATATCCTCGATGAACACTCCATCAGCGCAGAAACGATTGCAAATTCCAAGAGCGCCGGTGCACAAACGAAGGCAGACCAAAAGGGAACAGAAGCCCCAGGGCAAACTCCTGGCAACTTCACCGATCGCCGTGCAACATACGGCGAGAATCGTGTACCCAGGAGAAAGCCCAAGACATTTCTGCAACTTCTTTGGATGGCCTTCAACGACAAGCTCATGTTCCTTCTTACCGCCTCTGCAGTCGTCTCTCTAGCCCTCGGCATTTACCAATCCGTCGGAAGCGACGAACAAGGAGCAAGGATTGAATGGGTTGAGGGGGTGAGTATCTTGGTTGCTGTCGTGGTCATTGTGGTTGCGACTGCCGTCAACGACTATCAGAAGAACTACAAGTTTCAGAAGTTGAACCAGAAGAAGGAAGAACGCATGGTTACCGTTGTTCGGTCTGGCAAACATCAGTCTATCTCCATCTTTGACGTACTCGTCGGCGATGTATTGCACATCGAGGCCGGCGACGTTGTTCCTGCTGACGGCATTTTGATTCAAGGATTTGACATCCAATGCGACGAGTCCGCTTTGACTGGCGAGTCAGATTTGCTGGTCAAGACTCCAGCCTCCGCATCAATCGAGAACGACAACGATCCTTTCATCCTCGGCGGGACAAAAGCAACCACTGGAGTCGGAACATATCTCGTATTGGCTGTTGGTGCCGACTCGTCGTACGCCAGAATCATGATGTCGCTCCACGACGACGTTGAAGAGACTCCTCTGCAACAGAAGCTTGGAGTGTTGGCTAAGTACATCATCAGATTCGGTTTGATGGCGGGTGGTATTTTCTTTGCAATCATGTTCATCCGGTTCCTCGTCGATCTGAAACACATCCAAGGTGGGCCCAAAGAGAAGGGGCATGCCTTTTTGGACGTTCTGATTTTGTCCATCACGATTATCGTCATTGCCGTACCCGAGGGTCTCCCACTGACTGTCACCCTGGCTTTGGCTTTTGCTACAACAAGAATGCTCAAGGACAACAACCTCGTACGGCTCCTTCGATCTTGCGAAATCATGGGCAACGCCACAACGGTCTGTTCCGACAAGACGGGTACCCTTACCCAGAATAAGATGAGCGTCGTTGCAGGTATTCTCGGACCGGCAGCATTGTTTCGAGACGTTGGTTTTCCATACGGGCACGACCACGACACCCCTTTAACCAACGAATTCATCGCATCCCTGCCAAACACTATCCGGGAACTGATTAAGACGAGCTTTTCCCTCAACTCGACCGCAATCGAAACGACTGACTGCAACAATTTCGTTGGTTCGAGCACCGAAACTGCACTTCTCAAGTTTTCTGTTGAGCATCTCGGCATGGGAAGTGTCAGTGAAGAGAGGACCAACGGAAACATTGTGCAGGTTATTCCCTTCGATGCCTCAAAGAAGTGGATGGCTGTTGTTATAAGGCTGGGCGATGGTCGCTACCGAATGCTGGTCAAGGGTGCTGCAGAAGTCATTCTGGACAGTTGTTTGTTGTTTGATATTTAACGCCGTGGCGGCAAGGGCGCAGCCGCCCTTGCGGCAGACCTCCCGAAGGGTATGTGGCGTGGAGGGCCGCAGGCTCTAGCTATATACTCTGTAGTACACGTCTCTTCCTAGCGTCCTCCAGATCCTGCCCGAGGGCCAATATGTGTTCTATCCATCCCTAGTTCCCACTGGTGCCCTAGTTCCGTTATAGCAATCTGCTGTCCTGGTGACTATAGGTAGTCTGTTGTTTTTGAGAGGATAGGTTAAGTCCTATCTCTTAGTAACGCGGGCAGATCTTCTGGAAGAAGTCTGTCACGTCAAGGAAGGCCTGGAAGCCTTCAGAGTCGATAAGTAGACCCTTAAAGTAGCGCTCTAGGGAGCCTATAGGTCCTAGAGGCTCCCTTCGGCTATAAGGGTAGAGGATAGGCCACCGTTGCCTCCTCACTAGGGTCTTACGGCAGTAGACCAGGTGGTCTGCCTCTTTAGCCTCCCCACAGGAGCAGGTGAGCAATGCCTCTGTGTGATTAAAGCGTTGATGATACTGTTCAAAGTCTCCGTGGCCTGATCGTGCTGCCAGGAGATAGTGAAGGGTAGCTCTTGGTAGAGCTAGTTCAGGAGGGCAGCCAAGGGTGGCCTTAAGCCCCAGCTGGGTATAACGGGGGGGTGCTTCTTGCTTCCACCATTTCCTATGCTGGTGTTGTTTGCGTTCTTTGGCCAGTCGCTTAATCCCTGATAGGGTAGCTAGGAGGCCTCTTGGGGCTGGCAGTGTTGTGCCCTCCTTAGCTAGGCTGTCAGCCTCTTCGTTTCCTTTTATCCCTTGGTGCCCTGGGCACCAATGGGTCTGTATGTTCTGTATCCTTGCTATCTCCTGGATCTCCAGGAAGGCCGCTTGTGAGGAGTCTGGAGCTATGCCTCGGATCCCCTGAATGACGCTGGTGTTATCAATGCAGATATGTATAGGCTGGCCTTGGGAAGTAAGGAGGGCCCTTTGGAGCCCTGCCCTCGCCCCCTCTGCCTCGCCGTCAAACACTTCTGCAATGTTAAGGCGGCCGCACCCTTGGGCTATCCGTTTGTTGCTGCGGTAGATAACGAAGCCGAAACCTGTAGCCCCATTAGGGGCTTTAGAGCCGTCTGAGTAGATAATTGTATGGTTGTCTGGCACAGTCTTAATCCAGTCCTGAAACGCTTTAGCTGCTTTCTCTTTATCCTGGCCAGCTGTAGGGTCTTGTGATCCTGAGAGGTGCTGTGGCTGTAGGAGCAACGGCCTTGGGCACTTAGGTAGGAGGGCTGCTGTTCTTTGAAGCCTTGTTTGCCGCCGCCCTAGCTGGGAAAGCCTTGGGACTAGGGGGTGCTGTTGGTCAACCTTCTGTAGGCGTGTAGCGAAGCGTAGGCGTACTGCTTCGAGAGCTACTTTTGCGGTAGGCAGGCCAGAGTCTCGGAGGAGGCTGCTGGTTGGCGTGGTCCTCCAGACAGGTAGGATAGCCCTTGCTGCTACTGTTATAACCTTCTCTACCCTCTTAACCAGGCCCTTTTGCCTTGTGCTAACTGTAGCTATCTGGTTATCAGCGCTACTGCTAGTAGTAGTAGTGCTGCTGTTCCTAGCTGGTCTCTTTAACCCTGCATACCAGGTCTCAGCTCCATATAGGGCTATTGGGAGGACACAGGCAATGACAGCTTGGCGAGCAGCAGCGGCAGGGAGCCCCCCTTTGGTGTTGGATAAGTGCCGCAGGAACTGGGCCACTTTCTTTGCTGCTGCCACCTTTATATCGACGTGGTGCCGGAAGGTGAGTTTCTTATCAAACCAGACCCCTAGCCATCGTATAGGTCTAGTTGAGGCCTTTATAGTCAGGTCCTTTGCCTGTATATCTAGTAAGTCCTTCCTCTGCTTATGTTTCCTACTAAAATGGACCGCCTCGCACTTAGCAGGGTCAAATGCTACCTTATTATCTGTACCCCAGTTGAGGATCTGAGTGACCTCCTGGCTGAGGGCTGTAGCATTTTCCTCTAGAGAGGGGCTAGTCGCTAGGAGGCCGATATCATCTGCATAGCCAAACCGTAGCTTCTGGTTATCCGCCAGGATATCAGCTATATAGAGCAGAAAAAGAATAGGGGATAGCGGAGAGCCCTGAGGGAGCCCACAGGACAGAGGGAAGTCCTCTGTAGTAGTTTCCTCTAGCCTGACTCGGGCGGTCCGGCTGGAGGCGAAGGTAAATATCAGCCTAATCAGACTACTAGGCCAGCCCTGCTGTCGTAGCCTGAGGATAAGCCGGTTTCGTAGCACGGAGTCAAATGCCCCCTTAACGTCCATTGTCGCCAGGGTAGCAGTAAGCCCTAGATCCAGAGCCTTTTCGATCTCGTGGGTTAGGCAGGTTGTCAGATCGACTGCAGCCCTCCCTGGTAATGCCCCAACCTGCTGTGGGCTGGCTATCCCTTCTAGAATAGTAAGATATGCCATCCTCTTTGCTATCAGCCGCTCTAAACCCTTGCCTAAGCAGGATAGGAGGGCTATTGGACGCCAGGATCCAGTCTTTGAGAGGTCTGTTTTCCCTGGCTTCTGGATCATAACCACCTCTGCTTTACGGAAGGTCCTAGGGAAGTAGCCTGTTTGGACACAGGTCTGAAAGAGCTGCTGTATAGGAACACCTATCAGGCCCCAAATGGATTGTAGCAACTTTGTAGTAATCCCGTCAATCCCAGGGGTTGTAGCCTTTGTGAGAGTTGCCTGGCGTACTTCCTCAATGCTGACTATCTGTTGCCAGGGTATTAGACGCCTTGGGACTATAGGAGCAGCAAATGGGTTCCCAGGTAGGTCGTCTGTAGCGTCAAATCTCTCTAGTAGGGCCTTCCGCAAGGCTTGGGCTTTATCGTAGCTGTTGTTGATGGCCTGTCCATCCACTAGTAGAGGTGGGGCCTTGATAGCTAGGCCAGACTTACGCCAGCTTAGTATCTGGTATAGGTTCTGGCTAGATCTAGCCCCCTCAATCTTAGCAGCCCAGTAGGCACATTTTGCCTTCCTGACTGTGGTCAGAAAGGCCTTCTGCTCCTCTAGGATAGGCGGTGGTATTACTAGCCCAGGCTCTTGGATTTGTCGACGCCTTGCCTTAACAGCTGCTTGGTGGGCCTCTGAACACTCCTCTGTCCACCAGGGGGCTCCCCTACCCTGGCTAGTCCGTCTCTTCCCTACCGCCTGGATAGCTGTAGAAAGGAGGCTGACTAGTTGGGTAGCTAGGGAGTCTATTTCTGCCGGAGTAGGTGTATCCCCTAAGGTAGGCAGGGCTGGGATCCCTGCGCTTACTAGGTCGGCTAGCCGGAGGAGGGATGAGTCTGAGACTGTAGGGAGGCTTGTCTGGCACCTCTGTTCCTGGGTTTTTATAGGCATAGTTGTTGTGATAGCTTGGTGATCAGCCCCTGGATGTAGGTGTGGGCTGACATGGGCCTCTGCAAAGGGAATATTTGAGAAGGTGAGGTCTAGTACATGCCCATGGGTATGGGTTGGAGCCCCAGCTTCCCCAATGAACTCAAGATTATAGCCTTCAGCCCACTCTGCAATATCGTCCCCTCGGTTCCGGCTTTGGGAGCTGGGTTCCCAAGAAGAGTGGCGGGCATTAAGATCCCCAGCAATAAGGGCTCTCTCTGGTGGTTGATATCTTAGGAGGGTAATTGTTGTGTGGTTTGTGGGTTCACCTGGTGGCCTATAGACGTTTATAATAGTAACGTCGCCAGCTTTAATCCATAAGATATCCCTTGATTGGGTAGGTCTTTGTTGCTGTATGCGTAACCTTAGACTTTTGCGTGTGTAGGTCATGACCCTAGGCCTTGTGTCTCTGCTGTTCCAGAAGTCAACTGGCACATAAGAGTTATAGCCTGGGTGTGTATTAATTTGCATCTTATCTCTAAAGCCTGTCCAGGGTTCCTGGATCAGTACTATATCGATCTGGTCTGCCCAGCAGAGCTCCAGGAGAGCTGTATGAGCTGGGCTTATCTTCCCCACGTTACACTGGGCGACCCGTAGTACCTGTGGGGAAGCCGGCCTGAGCCTACTGCTCTGAGTCGAGGTCGAGGTGGGTGTAGGCATTAATAGCGTTGTAGTCAGGTTTCTGTGTTACCCTCTGGCTTCTGCTGCTGCTTGGAAGCGGGCGGATAGGGCGGTTAGTAAGGGGGAGGGCTTCAGAGTCTTCAGCCTCATCCTCATCCATACTGCTGCTGCTTCCAGTTATGCTAGCAGTATCTGCAACAACAATTGAGTCTTGTGTAGGTGTGAGGGGTCGAGGGCGCTTAGATGTAGCGCCTGGCCTGGCCTCTGCTTGCTGTGTGCTGCCCAGGGAGCAGGTCTGGCTAGCTAGGAGGTCATCTGAGGCCTTGCCTCCAACCTTCCGGATCCCTCGCAGTTCCTTATAGGTGGGTATGACAAGTTTTCCGTTAACTAGTAGCGGTCTGGCTGGGCAGTTAGTGTGGCTTGCTGGGAAGGGCCCATAGCAGTTAGCACACTTGGGCCTGGCTAGGCATGGCCCAGCCTCATGAGTACCTAACGGCTTGCTGCAGTTCTCGCAGAGAGCTTGCCTGGTACAAAAGCGGTCTGAGTGAAAGCCTTGGCAGCCAGGGGAGTGTCGTTTGGGGGTACGCTTCCTTGGGGGAAGCAGACGGGCTGGGCCTGACTGGCCGAATAGGCGGAAGCCTTCCTTGACCTCTTGAGGGAGGGCGATGATGAGGCTTTGCGTAGCTGTAGCCAGGTTAGGGCTATCTCGGGTTGGGCGCCAGGAGAGGAGTCTTTGCTTTGTCCTTAGAAGGACCTCCTCCTCTATTTCAGATTCAATACCCACCTTACTTCCATCCAGGCTTGTGAAGTACAGGGGGCAAAAAGGGATGGAATACTGGTACCATCTAGTAGGCACTTCTACCTTCTCAGCTGTGAGACAGTTCTTAATCTCAGGGGCCCTCTGCAGGAGTAGGGCTTGAATCTCCTTGTTCTGGGGTCTCAGTGAGAAGCCAGTAGCAGTATGGCGAACCTCAGCTAGGTCTTGTGGTTGTAGGTTAAGCTCTTTTGTGACTACCATTTTTACTGAATGAGGGGCCAGAGATCTAGACGTAGGGATATGTTCTGCAGGGAGCCGAACCAGTAGGCGGAGATCCTGGGTCTGTTTTGGCTTGTTTGCGTAGTTGGTGGGCTGCCGGCCTGTTGTTCGGCTCGGCCGGGGGCCGGGGCCGGGGCCGGAGAGGGGTCCACCTGCAGTGGAGCCTCCGACGGCCTGGGCGTACGTTTTTCCGGGCCCGGGGGTAGGGGTGGGTCCAGAGATTTCTGCGGTTGCAAATCTGGTAAAGGAGTCGATAAGGTCCTGGGCTGTAGCCTTCAGGCGTGCTGGAGCCGTCCCAATGAGGGCATCTAGGCCTTTTGCGAGGAGGTTCAGGGCCTCATCTCGGAGGGCCCGGCCTTCCCGGGCTTGCTGAAGGGCGGCAGTGGCCGGTTGTGGCCCTCTTCCCAGGGGCCAGATAGGGGGGGGCGTGAGGCCCCTCGGACGTGGGGGTAGGGAGGTAGGGGGGGGAGGGGTCTTCGGCAGGTTATGTATAGAGGATATGAGGCCGTTGGGGCCCTGCGAGGGGCCCGCGGCTGGCTGTGAGGCCATCGCGGGCGAGGGTTCTGGTCGTGGGGCTGGGTTTGGTGGTGTTAGTGTTAGGGTGGCGGGCCCAGCGCAGCACTAACAGTGGGTGCTGGTGGGGTGGTATGTAGGAGGGAAGTCGGGTGCGATGTCATTCTGGACAGATGCGTCGACATTTTGAGCGATCCCGCCTCTGGCTCCGACGTTATGAAGATGACTCCTAACAGCATACAAAGACTGAAGGCCATCATTCTTGGCTTCGCCCAGCGGTCTCTGCGAGTCGTTTCCGTGGCATACAGGGACTTTGATCAGTGGCCCCCGGCGGCTTCAAATACAACGATCAGTCTCTCCGACTTGGTTTTCATCGGTGCTTTTGGCATCCGCGACCCCCTACGGCCTGAGGTTATTGAGGCTGTCCGACAATGCCAGTCCGCTGGTGTTTTTGTTCGAATGGTAACGGGTGATAACTTCTTCACGGGCACAGCTATCGCCGAAGAATGCGGAATTTACACGGCTGGCGGAATAGCCATGGATGGACCGACCTTCCGGAGGTTGACGTCGAGACAGCTCGATCTCGTAGCTCCACGTCTCCAAGTCCTCACTCGATCCAGCCCCGACGATAAAGTACGCCTAGTAACTCATTTGAAGAGTCTTGACGAGGTCGTGGCTGTGACCGGAGACGGCACGAACGATGCCCTCGCATTGAAGGCTGCAGATGTGGGTTTCTCCATGGGCATATCTGGAACCGAAGTCGCCAAGGAAGCATCCGCAATTGTTCTAATGGACGACAACTTTGCATCGATTGCCAAGGCAATCTCCTGGGGCAGAGCCGTCAACGATGCCGCCAAAAAGTTTCTGCAGGTTGGTGACATAGTCTTCCTGGTGTTTCTGACATTAACAAATCGAAACAGTTTCAGTTTACCATCAACGTTACGGCCGGCCTTCTTACTGTCATATCTGCACTCGTTGGTGGCACGGGCGCATCTGTCTTCAGTGTTGTCCAATTGTTGTGGATCAACCTGATCATGGATACGTTCGCTGCGCTGGCTCTCGGTACCGACTTCCCAACTCCCGATCTGCTGAAGCGGAAGCCCGAGCCGAGAGGAGTTGCAGTCCTCAACGTTACGATGTGGAAGATGATTCTAGGGCAGTCCATCTACCAGCTTGCGGTCATCTTCACGTTCCACTACGCAGGGGAGAGCATCTTCCAATACCACACGGAGCAACAGCAGCGACAACTACAAACCATGACCTTTAACATTTATGTGTGGATGCAGTTCTTCAATCAAATCAAGTGAGTCAACCTTGGCGGAGAAACTTGGTATCTCTTTGACTAATGGGTTTTTAGTTCCCGACGGATCGACAACCAATTCAACATTTTGGAGAGTATCCTTCAGAATCCTTGGTTTATGTTTGTGCAGGCTGTGACGCTTGCTGGACAAGTCATAATCATCTTTCTGGGTGGAGAAGCATTCCAAGTTGCTCCTCTCACGGGAGCTCAGTGGGGCTGGTCTCTTATGTTTGGTGTTCTCACCATTCCTGTCGGCATGCTAGTCCGTCTCATACCTGATTGGCTCCTGACCACAACTTGGAAGATGTTCGCTCTCCCATGGAAATCATTTACGTCACGTCGTACGGAGCCAGCGACAGCTACACACAGTCTCGTTCCAGTGATGGGACTCTTCAACAGATGCTTGGGCACTCGAAAGCAAACGGAAGGAGAAGACGCTGTTCAAACCATCCAACAGAATGCTGGTGCACCCAATGAGGACCCTGGCAAATCAGGCGACCTAGCCGAACAGCAATTGGATCTTGAAGGGATCGTTGAAGCTTTGAGGTACGGCACAGCTGAGGTCAACGCCGGAATTCAGCTGCATCCAGACACTCGGAAGGATGATCCGGTTCTTGTCGACTTGAGACAGATGGGTATTCCGCCAAGTCAGAACCCTGCTCTGTGGCAGTTCATGGGATCACAGCTTTGAATCTGTCGCTGTCATGACGGTATATGCCATTTTATTGCGAGGAATCATGTGAGGCACGGTGGTCTTCAATAGTACCTGGTCGTCGTAGACACTGGTCCGTTACTCAAAGATAGCTAACTGCCCATCGTCGCTTAGTACAGCCACAACATCACCGGCAAGAAGTTAAAATAATGTGTGCCATGTCCTAGACGCCCGCGCGATGTGACCTTGTCGCCATGACCACACGACCTGATGCTCACCCCCAAAAAAAGCCCTGCCATGCACCACGCAGACCCGTCCCCGAGGAGCTTACCTCACTCTTTCAGTACAGTGGCTTTCCTCACCAACATTGTCTTCGTATGATCCGGTTCAATCATATCACCTCTTACAATATTCTCGTAGCGGTGTTGTACCCCGTCTGGCATTCGGATATCGTACTCGAGTAGAAGTCTCGCGAGGAGCATCTTGATCTCGGTGGCAGCAAAGAATCGTCCAGGACACGCGTGGCGACCGAAGCCAAAGGCCATGTTTTCCTTGGTCGAAGACACGAATTGATACTGTTCCTTATTGGCGTACTGCAACGGATCGCTGCGCATCTCGTCGCGGATCGATACGAAGCGGTAGGGGTCGAATAGGTTTGGATCGGTGTAGTGAGAATCATCCTGTAGAGGACCGACCATGGGCACCGCGATGTTGGTGCCGGTGGGGAGGGTAGTGCCGTCTTTGAGGGTCACTGGTTTCGTGATGGTTCGTAGGAAGCTGATTAAGCTGGCGGGATTGAATCTTTGGGACTCTCGCATGACGGAATCAAGGAGCTTCATCTGGAAGAGGGCGCTGGTTGTCCATTCGTTTTCATTCGCGGCGAGTACGGACTTGATCTCGTTCCGGAGGGCGGGGATAATATCAGGACAGCGTGCTGCGATGTCATACAAGCTTTGATCCAGTCAGTCTCATGACATATGTTACGTTCTTGACGGTGCTAGTGAAGAGTCTTACGTGTGCGTGGCTGCCATTGTCGTGGTATGAATGGCGACGACGCTCAAGCTAAGCTGCGTCTCGGCGAGTTGCTCATTGCTGTCCATGCCGAACTTGCTAGATTTGGCGATGAACCATTGCAGCATATCCTCCGGTGCCTCGGTACCTTCGGTGTTCAGCCTCTTGCGTTCTTCAATGACTGGGACCAGGACTTGAGCTGCACGATGTCTGTGTTCGGCCAGTTTCTTGATCTCGGGGACATAATGCTTGCCGATAAAGCGCAAGAACTTTGGCCATCTCTTGATTTTGGCTGCTGCCGTGAAGAGGTCGATGACAAACATGGTACTGGCCTCTAGGTACTCTTCCTTGTGGCAAAGCTCGGGGCCGATGAAGATGCGGCCGGAGATGATGGCTACCATGTTCAGCAGTTTGTCGTACAGCACCACTTCCGTCCATTCGGTGCAAGAACCGAGCGAGTCCAAGACCGTACGTTGGATGTGACCTGATAGTGTGACGGCGACTTTGGCCAGGCTTGGAGTGAGGTTCGACTTGATGACGTTGAGTAAAAGGGGGTTGATTGGGTGATAGTCTGTCCATCTCGTCTCGCAAAGCTGGAGAAGAATCAGCACCAGTTGTGCAACAGAATGTCCGGGCGGCTCTACTAACGGCTTCCAAAAGAGGAACGTTGTTGACGGTGTCGTCGGGCATTTTTCGGAGATCGTCGCAATGGTGAAGCGGGATCATGACGATGTCGCCTGTAATGGTGTCAGCTAGTGTTGGCCGTCGAGAAGTTGCTTGCTTCTTACCATCAGCACCTGTAATACGCCAGATTGACGACTTGAACTTCAGAGATTGAGGTTAGTCGAATGATTTCTAAAGACTCTTGCGTGGATAGAAACCTTCTGATAGCCTTCTTCATAAAGTTTAGTGGCCATTGCAAAGTACATCTTACGTCGCTTCTCATAACCGCCAGCTTCCTTTCCCACTAGCGGGAAACTCGACAGACTGCTACTTGAAGACAGGAACGCAAAGGTGATAGTAAGAAGAGAAGTCGCGAGCAGAGTTCCGACGACAGCGTTCAGGGGCAACGCGGCGTCGGACGAACTCATGATTGATTATCGGAAGATCTACCCTCTAAAACCTTTGAAGTGAAGATTGGATGCAAGAAGTGCAAAGATTGTGGGCAGCGTCTGATGCTTGGAACATGTGGCTTTGAGCTTCGAAGGGAACGACATATGTATGGCGAGCTATCTGATCGATGCCGCTGATTCAGCGGACCATTTCCCACTTGCCAGGATACTTCAGTCACCATAGCTGATAAATGGGCTGGTAAATCGGAAAATGGTGTCCGTGAAGTTATTGAAAGGCCCGGCACACGAGATGCAAAGCCACGTCCTCGCCAACCCCAGAGATCTGAGGGGTGAGCTTCGGCGAACGGGAAATGATCAAGATCCGATTGGCGAATTCCCTGATCGATGAACATCTCAGAATTCGATTCTTTTAGTCACGTCACCAAGTTCTTTTGGGTCGCGTCGTGCGAATCCTTGGCCCGAACATCACTAAGATGCACGATCCCACCGGCAAACCGGTGCGGCCACGGAGCTAGATCGGCGGCCGTCATGAATGTCACCCGAACCTCCCAAGAACTGGTGTGTGCGTCGAGTGCCAAGTATTGGACGATTTTTTCCCTGTCTGTCGTATCCGGGTTCTGCGTCAGGGATTGAACCCCAGATCTGCAAAACTCTTATCCGCTCGTCGCTCGACTCCGGACGGACTACTTTTGAGGCCGTACCAGAACATACGTTGCAGACATGTGAAGATCTGAGAACTAGAATAAGTACTACCATGCGCTCTTTCTCTCCGACCGTTGTGGGATTTCATCGGTATCCCGCCGGGCGGAATGGCGGAGGTATGTTTCAGGACCACTAAAAACACTAATAGGTACATAGACTGGGAGATGTTCCTTCTCTGGGAGCAAATTCACTACGTAATCTTTACAGCCTTCAACTTAACCAGACATGATTTGGGTTTCGTGAACAATCCCTCCACCAGACCATCATCTTCCATCTCGGTGGGCAACCTGTCAAAGTCCAAGTTCCAGACCAATAAAGTTATGATCAACTTCAACTCAAGATAGGCCAATCTCTTCCCCCAGCAACCCCTTGGACCAAGGCTGAAACTCATGAATGGACCAGCTTGACCATTGAATTTGACTTCACCATTCTCGCCAGGCTGTAACCATCGTTCTGGGAGAAATGACTCCGCAGGAAAGCGGCTCCGGCCCCAGTCTTCCACGCCTTCGTTGTTGAGCTTCTGTGAAGTCTCACTTCGTTTCTTTTCCTCGACGACTGCCCCAGCTTCTGCGATTGTAGGTCCAGTCAACAGAAACATTATCGGGGTTCCCTTAGGAACGTGGTAACCGACAATATCCATATCTCGAAGCGTATCTTTCATGATAGCTCCAGCAGGACTGCTCAGGCGTAGAGTCTCTTCGATGAACGCGTCCAGGTACGGAACGTGGGTTTTGACGATTTCGTCAATGGTCGGCTCACGTTTCTCGGCTACCGCTTCGAGGTAGGCAGCCCGTAGATTCTCGCGCAGCTTGGACTGAACGTCCTGGTTTGATCCGAGGTACTTGGCCGTGAAACATAGCGTGCTATGAGTCGAGTCTTGCCCGCCCACTAGGTATCCCCAAAGCATGTCGCTCATCCGGAGCGAGTCGAAAGCAGGCTTTCGCCCTGAGTTCTCCGCAGCCAACTTCTCGCGAGAAACGACGTAGTCTACAGCCGAGGCGAAGTTCTCTTCTCCATCGCTTCGTGAGAGCTTCTCTACTGAAAGGTCGATATGCGACTGAAGAATGGACCTCTTCAAGCGGAAGGCCCGTTGTATAGTTGGTCGCAGGTTGTCGAAAATGAAGAAGATGCTCGGTATCATTGCTCGGAAGGCACCCGTGACTCTCTTGTTCAGGGTATCAAGAGCGAAGAGAAGTTCTGGCCGTTCAACAGGGAGAAACGTGGCGACTTTGAGGGGTTCTTTCTTAACCTTCTCATCAGAACCAGCTTCTCTGGGTATCTCAAGAGATGGACCCCGTTTCATAGATCGCAGCCGTTCCGCGATATAGCTTTCTTCCACTGGTACACCAAAGGCGGCAGTGTTCATGATGTCGTAAGTAAAGGCCTCCAAATCTTCGTCTGCCTCAAAAGGCAAGCCGTCAGTAGCAGCAGCTTTGCTTTTCCACAGTTCGATGAATTTCCGGACCGTCTTATACGAAGCCGGCGCTGATACCTATAGGTATGTCAGAACTGCTTCATGGAACGTGATTAAGACCCAAAAGACCAGGATGCCCTACCCCGTGTAAGAAGCTCGGCGTCATCAAATCTTTGGTCAGGAACTTGGCATCTTTGAAAGACGGATGAGCATCTTCCATCGCGATGAAGTGCTCTGGTATGACACCCTGCCAAATCATGTTGTTCGTGTACCCCCGACTGAGATCCTTGCTCCTCTTCGAGAGCAGGTCCCGGGCTTCTCGGTAATCGGCAATCACGACATGCGTCCTGTCGAAGGGACCAGGAAAGAATTGTGCGATTGGCGTCTTGGTTTTTGAAAGCAAATCAGTGAAGAACTTGAGCCAGAACCCGCCCGCATTATCAATCTCAATGAAATAGGGAGCATCGCCGAGGATTCGATTCGTGGAGTCTTGATGGCATGGCAGACCGGGTATCGGTTTGGGCAAGAGTCGAAGATAGATGATGCGAATGAACACAGCGACCGCTGCTAGGACCGCTGCGACTGTGGCGAATCCTGCCATCTCCTTGACAATTCGCTTTTGTCGATCTGTAGCCGCGGGCAAAGTCTTGCTGGACTGGGTTTGAATCTACAGATCACTAGAGAAGGGCACTTTTAAACATGTTGGATTTCACGAGTGACGGATATATGGCCGCCAGGAGGATATCTGACAGCGTTCGGATGAACTTTCCTGCCGGCAAGACTCGCCTACGTATTCGTATGAAGGTTGGTCTTTGGTGAGCACTAACAATGCACAAGAGAGGCACAGCGCGTGCCGCGGCACCCGATTCGGTCTCGGGGCGTGCCGGATCCACTTACGGTTTCATCGGCTCCTGTCGACGGCCGCGAAAGGAAACAGAATGTCAGAAAATCCAAAGTCCCATTCCAAAGTCCCTTTGATGCTTAGCCAAGTTCTGCCAGTGAGACTGCCGATGTAATGTTCTGTGGTTTATCATGCGATAGTCATGTGATAGTCCATAAACAGACTGCAAACAAAATGAAGTCGTTCGATGCACGAGTAAACTCACAACAGCGACGACAGCAACAGATCGAATGGCCTAGCGACGTCCATTTGGTCCGAATCAGTTTGAAATGCGGGAGTACTGTCGTGAATACTTAGAATAATAATATTCGATGTGGCTCAAGCCATTGATTAAGACCCAGTAAAAGCCCCCTGGAAATGGTTCCTTAGCAATGAGGGATGTCAATGGATTCGAAGTTGATAAGTGAATCGAATATTGAGTGTCTGGTAGCTTTTCTGCCATGGTGCGCACTCATCTTATTCTAGCTGTCACTCGCACGAGAGTCAGCTACTATTAAAACCAGAGAAAACTTATTAGACCTCACCCTAGCAGGATATTGTTGGGACATGGACGATGACTCTCGAAATGGCACCTATTTGAATCTTAGCCTAACGATGGACGACGTTGTGGATCGAGTACAGCAAGCTGCCTTATTGAGTCTATTGCTAATGCCAAACTACAGTGCTGCACATCCAAGTCTATACCGAGAGCCAGCTCCTAAAAGATAAACCATAATCATCGGATGTTGTCTTAAGACTCATTTCAGGATCAGCGCCCCCTGCAAGGCAATCAATCAAGTTTGAGGCCCAAACTTGACTTGATTGCCACATCGCGATGGCTTCATAACTGATTGATTGATTGATTGAACTTGACAAGTTTACTTGCCTTGCGGGGGGCGCTGTTCAGGATGGCCAGAAAAGGAGTCTCAAAGACTTTGCAATAACAGAAGTGGGGCAACATATCAACAATATGAAAATAGGGGGCGGCACGACGGAAATGAAGTATACGTGGCGGAGCACAAACAGCTGTTTGGACAAACAAGAGCAGTGATTTGGTTAATTGCCCCGACACTACACTTGACCAGACGGTTGCCGAACTCCGTCTTGCAGCATCAGTCTAAGTCCAGAACAGCGTAACGATGTCTCCGACAGTAGGGATCTGTATGACGAGGAAGGAAAGTTTACGGAGACAAGTGTGAGATGAGATGGGAACAGGCAAGTGACCGGATGAACGACCACAAACATCGGCTCCGAGTGGTGGTGCGGACATTTCTCTACGACACGTGGGACCTGGGCAACATGGTCAAGCTTTATTGGTGAACCTTAGGGTCGCACTAGAGATCTCATGATGTAGAGCGGGCTTCAGATCTCAAATGATTCCAGAAAGCCGGTTCGCATTTATAATAGAAGGAGAGAATGTTGAGAATGACGGCAAGCATGGGAGCTAATGAAAGCCGGCGGTATTTTATGAATGGTTATGCACCGGAAGAGCCAAGTTCCATTGCCAACATTAGTGAGAAAACTGGGGAATGTGTCGAATAATGCACTGGATAAGCACATTATGCACGATAATCGGGGGTTATCCTTCCGGACCACCTAGAAGGGCGCTAGGGTCCGGACTTAAGACCGGCGGAGGTGAATCATTGTCTGCCGGGCTCCACCAACACCACCTTGACCGGCAACAAATGACAAAAACAGAGTCAGCGGAATGGTGTCGTCACCTAAGGCGCTGCAGATGGGGGATCTAAAACCTGCATCAGGTAATAACTCAGGCGAGTGCTAGGTATGCACGATCCGAGGGCACCACGCCCGGATTTAAGACCGATCTTGTCCGCTCCCTTCCGTGCAGGCGACTTAGATATGATTTCGCTAGAGTAATCATGAAGAGGCTATGAGCAAGTCTCGTGCTACATGACGCTCTGCTCAATGCGGGATTCCGGCGCTCTTTCCCATCCGTATGCCGATTTACATGCAGTCGCCGTATCGGGCTGCTCCCCCTGGTCATAACGTTGGACCCTTCAAGTACAGCATCCCTCCCATGAATGCAAGCATCTGCAAGATTTTCTGAGCAACATCTTACCTCTTCCGCCACTCCTTGGCAACATCACGACTCGAGCCTGCAGCTGCCTGCCCCGCGCATCTGCTACCCAATCTGACCGACGACTCGAGAACAACCCCAGGATGAAGGATAAAGATGGCAGCGAGGTCGTTGCCCCGACAAGAATTCCCTATTGGCGCTTGGTTGCCGACCAAGCTGGAATCACACCAGAGGTCCTCAACCACAAGTATGCCGGCTCTGGCACCGAACAAGACCCATATCTGGTCCAATGGATCCCCAACGACCCTCGAAACCCCATGGGCTGGAGCAAACCAAAAAAGTGGTTCATCACAATGATGGTATCGCTTACAACACTGGCAGTGGCGTTGCTTTCCTCGGCATATACTGGAGGCATCCGCGAGATTATTGAAGAGTTCGGAATCTCGCAAATCGTCGCTACCCTTGGCGTCTCACTCTTCGTGCTCGGTTTTGCTATCGGACCCCTGATGTGGGCTCCGTTGAGTGAACTGTTTGGCAGACAATATCTTTTCTTCGGCACTTATATGGTGTTGACAGCGTTCAACGCTGGCTGTGCCGGAGCGGATAGCGCTAGGACTTTGATCATTCTACGCTTCTTCGCCGGGGCTTTCGGCTCATCACCTCTCGCGAACTCGGGCGGCGTCATCGCAGACATGTTTCCGGCAGCCGAGAGAGGTCTGGCGATGGCGCTCTTTGCAGCCGCGCCCTTCCTCGGTCCCGTCATCGGTCCTATTGCAGGTGGTTTTCTCGGAGCTGCCGCTGGCTGGCGCTGGGTTCTCGGGTTCTTGGCGGCCTTCTCTGGGACTCTTTGGCTTGTAGGGACTGCTCTTGTGCCTGAGACGTATGCTCCGTACTTGCTTCGACAAAGGGCGGCGAAACTGTCCAAGATGACAGGAAAGTGTTATATGAGCAAGATGGAGCACGATCAGGGCAAAGTCAAGCTTGCAGAGTCTTTCAGAAACGCGTTGCTGCGTCCTTGGATTTTGCTGTTCCGGGAGCCCATTGTCTTCCTGCTCAGTCTTTACATGGCCATCATCTACGGAACGCTCTACATGCTTTTCGCCGCCTTCCCTATTGTATATCAACAAGAACGGGGTTGGTCTCAAGGAATCGGCGGCTTAGCATTTTTAGGCGTAATGGTGGGTATGATTTTCGCCATCATCTATACTATCCCGGCAAATGGTCGCTATAACCGAGTTCAAGAAGAGAACAATGGTTATGCGCCACCGGAAGCCCGACTTCCACCAGCGATGGTCGGATGCGTCGCTGTCCCTGTTGGTTTATTCTGGTTTGCTTGGACAAACCAAACCTCGATTCACTGGGCCGTTAGCATCGCAGCCGGCATTCCATTTGGTTTCGGAATGGTTCTACTCTTCTTGAGTATCATGAACTACCTCATCGACGCCTACACGATCTTTGCGGCGTCCGTTCTTGCCGCCAACTCAGTCATTCGTAGCTGTTTTGGCGCTGCGTTTCCTCTCTTTACGTCATACATGTACGCGGACCTTGGTACCAACTGGGCGTCCTCGATCCCAGCTTTCCTGGCACTTGCGTGTGTGCCGTTTCCATTCCTATTTTATAAGTACGGAGCTGCGATTAGATCTCGCTGCAAGTTTGCTGCGGAGTCCGAAGCTTTCATGGCGCGGCTTCGCCAAGAAGACTCATCTGGCTCGGAGGAAAAGGAACCCGAGCAAACGAGTTCAGCGGAGGTTGCGGTTGACACCGAAGAGACATCGGATGGGCCCACATACGCAGCTTTGAACACAAATCGGCCTCGGACTATGAGTGGTGGTACAGCCGTGTCTTCACGCCGCAAGTCTTATGATGGTAATCCATATGACATTGACAGAGTCAACACTCGACAGTCATTTGGGCGGTGAGAAACTACGTCACAGAACTGAACATTTCGGATTTAGAAAATCAATAATTTAAATAGATATGAACAGTCTATGAAGTAGAGTGTCCTCAGTCGCAACTCTCTGTTGTTGAACGTGATTGGCTCTCCATAAAACTAAGCGGGACAGTACAGAGCCCCAGAGCAGCAGGATACAGCAGCATCTCTGCCCGAGTTGGGGGTGCACTTGAAAACCCTGGGTTAGCATCCGATTTGGACTCACATTTTGTAGTTTATTAAGAGTTGAGCGATCTCATACCTTTGTTTTGCAGGCTGCCCACGGATCAGCGTAGTTGATTCGGCACTAAAAGTAAAGTAGTCAGCATTTCTGTAGTACGAAAGTAGTGAAACAACCAATGTAATCCTCACATCCTCGAAGTTGCAATCTGCAGGGGGTCCCGTGCAAAATTGAGCTGTAGCGCCTTGCAGGATGACGGCTGCGGCGAGGAAGAAGGTTGTCGATGTGAAATGCATGGTGCTAAGCTTATTTCGAAGTGTAATTGATCTAGATCGGAAGTGACGAATGGGGTTGGAATGGCTTAACTTGCACAAGTCCCTTCTTTACCGCGCATCCCACCGGCATGTAGGGTTTATATATTCAGTTCTGGGCAAGAAATACACGAATAGTTGCTCTGTGTAAGGATTTAAAGTTCATGCGAGAGTGGGCTTAATCAACCCAATGCCGGGTGAGTGTTAACTAGTTGCAGACAAATCACACAACGGAATGTTCCTAAGGCGATCGTCTCATGCTCAGCCAGGGCCATGTGCAGTTGCCAGTTGGCGTTCATCCGACACTGTCGGACAGTCAAGTAACCGAGTCAGCTTTCAGACAGAGAGGTCCAGGCACACAGGCAAGGTTACGTCGAACATGCTCGTGCTACGTCGGCTTGTCCCAACAGATGGGACGATCCTGTCTTTGTGGCCTTTTTATAGGGCTGAGGCGCAGGACTTGTAGTGCGTGAAGGGAGCAAGGTTTGGTGATTTTTGCCATGAGACTGCTTTAAATTACTCTGTTCCGGGCTATCCGTGTTGAATAGTTACATGTCATGGAGGATGGACATCGAGTCAAGAACATAGCACTGACCAACGTCCCCACCAAGGTTCGTCCCCGGCAAGGCGGCCATTGGCACAACATTAATCAACCTTGAAAGGGCCTATGGAGCAAAACCGATCAACTGAGGTAAGCTCGGTCCAGCCAATATATACGCGAAATTGGTAAATGGAGAGTCTCGGTCTCGGAGTCTAAGAAAAAGTGCGACCATAGACTCAAGAGCAGTCTCGACCTCATCACACTTTATGAGAGTAGTCTGTGCATGTGCCCAGAGCACGTTGCGGAGGAACACGATCTCGAGCTTCTTATTATTTGCCTACTAAATGGAGGGTTTGGCAGGTGCGAATACTAACCTTGTCTTAAATAATGGATGCAGATATATTTATGGCGAGTTCAACATTAGGTACGCAACTGACCTGCTCACAATCTTACGCAAAGCCAATTCAGGATCTGTTTTCGACAGAGACTCTGATTACAAGACAAGCAAATAGCGGGGAGATGAAACATCACACCGGTTTCAAGCGAATCGGCTCTCCATCAGCGTGATAATCTTTCTGATATTGTAGGCAAAGATGGGAGAATTGCCCGCCGATGGAGAACTTTTGCCCCTTGAGGAAATCTCCCATACAAAGCGGCACAGAAGTTGGCCGCGCACATTTCCCATTGGGATATTTTTGTCGTCAACGCCGGCTTCGCTCAGTCCGTTTCCCAGACAGGGAACACGTTGCTATTCCCCAACTTCCCATCGGGGACCGCGCACTGCGCTCAACGTCTGACAGGACTACCCTTTGTCACTTAATAAGGAGAAAGAATGGTTTCCCGAATCCCACGGGCTTGCCGGTACCACTTGGTGGCGTAAACACCAACATGCTGACTCGTGAATGTCGTGAGTGTGGATCTCCCGTCCGGGTCCATCTATCGAAGATCATCACCATCTCGCCATTAAACGGCAGCCTCGGGATCTCAATACTCTAAATGGTTTTGGTCAAGTATTCGTCTATCATATCAACATACTGCACGTGTGGTGGACTGTTTTGCTGAAGCGCGTCGAAATTCTGCCCGGCAATTTCGTGGCATTACTGCGAATAGAACTACGCGCGGTATGTGGATGATGATTGACGTGGAGAAAGACGTCGACGCGTCCCGAAGTTCACTAGATCGTGATGTCTCTCATGGCGACGATGGCGACGAGAGGAAATGTTTTGACCGCGAGTGACCCATATCTCGGCAGCCCATCCCGCGCTACACAACACCATCAAAGCTAGATATATAGTGCCATAAAGCACCATTTCCCAAATTGTGGGAACATCAATAACTCGAATCTTATAAGAGGGTCTTCCGTTTCTGATCCCGTTTTCTTTTATCTTCAGCCCCAATCACTCATCAACGGCATCAGAAAACAACTTCACTGACATCCAATATCAACGTCAATCGTCACGATGCAAATCAACGCTGCCGCCTTTTTTGCCCTTTTGCTGGCTGCGCCGCCGGTCCTTGCCCGCACCTGCCCTGCCAGCGCGATTCAATGCTACTGTACGTTAACCTCCCGGCTGACATCCGAAGTCTCTGCTAACTTTCGAAAGATCCTAATGGGCGCTGTGCAAAGTGGTGCCCGCAATTGGGCTGTGGATGCGCCGACAACAAGAACAGCCTGGGTGGTGGTCTCGTGCGCTCGAAGTGCATTACCGAGTTCCAGTGGTTGGGACGTTACAAGTGCTGATTTGAAAGCTTCACTACGAACAGGCGACTGGGTGTTACAGACATGCAGTGAGATGTCCACGAAGACATACGTCGCATTATTGCACAATAATCATGATGTCGGAGCAATATAACGGCATGGCAAGGAATGGGGTTCGGATTTCAAAGGAATAATTCAGTCATCACTTGGCGCATTTAGACTTAGACATTGCGCACATCAGCGAGCATCTTAGGGTTAATGTTTATGTTAAGGATTTATTTCAATAAAAGTTTAATAGCTCAGTTGATCGCCTCAGTTCTATGTGCGTATCACCAGGACCTCAGCTGGACGCTCTGGATGAGTGCCAAACAGATGTGCAGGCAGAGGGAGCACTGAGGTTATCGGGATAACGCATTCAGGCGACTTCAATCAGTCCGTTTTTTGAGTATTTACTTCAAACCACAAGCAGACTAATACGAACAAACTCCCCTTAAGAACGAGAATTCACACCAAATGCCTGGCCCCTCAAGTCGATTTTGAGGACAAGGTAACGGTAACCTTATCTTCGACTAGAGGAACTCTCCATCCGCCGCGGGCCGTCTCGACCTGATCACCAGTGACTTCCCAAGGCGATTGCATTGACTCCGTCCACACAGTTGCATTCATGGCCTTCGGGACGCCCGCAAGCTGCGACAAGGTCATGGAGATGATCCTGGCTTCGACGTCATGAGAAAATTGCTCAATGACGCCCACATCCACAGTGATCATGACTGCCAGAGGACCGATGAATACCCTCTTTCTGACAGGATCACGCGGAACAACCGTCACCTTATTACCATCGGTCGAAATTTCCCCGCCGTAGGCGACAAGGCCGATTTGCTCATCCTCAGCTACGTATGTTCCCGTGTTCAAGACCATGCCGAGAAAGCCCGGGCCGTAGTCGCCGGTAAAGCCATCCCACTTCAAGGTCTCGGGGAACGAATGAAACCCAGCGCTCGGGCAACCGGCCTCGTTGATGTTCGAAAGTGGTGCAAAGCTTCCCCCGTGACCGGTACGCAGGAGATAAGTGTCGGAGGGATCATCGCGGAAAGCCGAGAGTAGGACTTGGGAGTTCAGAGCGGATCCGTAGTGGTGAATTTGGCGCTCAAGTCGTCGTAGCTTCCCAGCGAGACTGGCGTATATTAGTTAGAATGTCTCGTTTCTTAAACGTTCAAATGGACCGATGTGAGGTTGGCATTACTTACTCAAAGTCCCAGTATCGATGCGAATTGCCGTTCCAGCCCCAGTGCGGCACATTAGGCGTGAAACCAAGTACGGTATCAACTGCTCGTTTAGCCAAGTCCGTGAAGCCGAAGTGCCTGAGAAATAACGGTGAGTCGGTGAGATTCCTCGGGGATTATCATCGCACTCACCTAGCCCAATAGTAGACGCCTTCCTGCCCAGTAGAGTCCCATGCCATCTCACTCCCAAAAGGGGCATCGATGAAATTCCAGTGTTTGGCGCGAGACTTCATAAGTGCCGCAAGAGTGGCGGCCTCGTTTTCGAAACCTTCACGCACGAGATCAGTTATGATCATACCCCAAACAGTTTCGCCCATAAGTCCCATCTCCACCCAAGCAACACCACCACCCGAGATGCGGAGAGCCGTTCGATAAGCCTTGTCAAGATACCAGCTCCAGTCCTGACTGACAAGCTCTGGGTAGGCTCTTGCGACTCTATAGAGGGACCAGTATGCTGCAGAGGGATGGACGTAGTTGTAGCCTCTGTCGGTGGCAAGCGCCCGGCCTTTGTTCCAAGACATCCAAGAGCTCCAGTCATAGTTCTCGTACACAAACCCGGGCACCTCAGCTGGCTCGTAGAAGAAGAGGGAGTTCCGTACGGCGTAATCTTCTTGTTGGATGTTACCCCAAACCACCTTATTCACAAACGTGTCGAGTTTTGCAACTTCGTCCGCATCGGGATGCACAGCTTGCTTGACGACAGCCGCAATGTAAGCTCCAGCTCCACCCTCGTCACTCAGCCCGGCTACCCAGGTCCTAAGATCTTGCGTCACTACCGAATCGCTCTCGCAATCGTAGGTCATGACAGACGGTGCACGACCAAAAGGATCGGACGCATTCGTAAAGTATGCTTTCGTCGTGAGAAAATGGCCCATGTCCTGAAGAGCTTCGGTGGCAGGTTTGGTGATGTAATAGTGAATTGTCTGAATCTTCCCATCGTCATACGTAATAGTGAGCCTCGCTCTTCCGAAAGCGTGATCTGTAGGTGTGACTGAATAAGCAGAATCGCCGGTCTGGTCCACGGAGAGCGATCCCTGGGGGTTAATGGTGATGCTAGTCACGGGAGCATTGGACTGCAGGAACAGCTTTCCCGGCAGATCTCGTGGAAGAATGTAGCCTGGGACGCTGAGCGCGGTCGGCTGGCCAACTTTTCGGACCGCCTTGTCATATCCTCGGACGCCCTCAGGGGCGATTGTGAATCTCACTCCAAATTGAAGGTTTGATCCAGGCTCCAGTTTTCGGGAAGAAGGAGGATTCCAAGCGTGTGCCCCCTGGACGGCCCATTCGTTCTCCGCCCATGCTTTTGTCAGCACTTGCCATTCGTAGAAACCCTCGAACGTCTGGCTTGAATAGGAAGATCCTTCGTAGCCCATTTCCCATAGGTTTCGGTAGGCTTCCAGGGGTGATTTGGTTCCTTGGAGGGCCGTGACAACGAGTGCGGGTCCTGTGCCTTTGATAGGGGTAACGCGAATTTGACCAGCGTCCATGCCGATATACGGTTCGGAAAGAGAACAGGCCGCTGCTGCGTCTGCCGGGTGGTGGTGTGTAAAAATGCTGTTGAACTCAGCGGGAAAGCCAAGACTACCGATCTCAATGCTGGAGTTCCCAGTGTTGCTGAAGATGAAGCGCAGGGCCAGATCGCCGTCGACACTTAGCCATTCTCGAGTCACATTGAGCGGCCCGGAGGGAAGCGTAGAGGAAAGGTCTGCGGCCGCAAGAACCCCATCATTTGGGGATAGAGTAACGACAGGCTTGCGGGTCTGGGCAGAATTTCCGTCGATCCAGCTGTTGTCGCCTTCAGTTCGATATCTGTAGGTAACATCTCCCCAGTGGTATTGTCCGTTACGAGAACGGTTTCCTAAGATGTCGAAAGGGAGGAAGTCGAAATCATCCCCATTGGGTTTCAGAGACGCTAAAATTTGAGCGTCTCGCACAATTCGAGCCTTGAAGTTGGATGTCTCGATATCCACGAAACCATTGTTGGTGCCGAGGTCATCCTGTCCAAGAATGGTGCCGATGAAAGTGCTTAGCGGAAGCCATAAGGATAGGTGCAAAATTGGAATCCTCATGGTTGCGGTAACGATGATTGGGATTGGGTCGAAGGTGAACGCTTGTCGTTGTGCAAAGAGTGTTTAAGATTGGTTCTGTCAAGAGGGAACAGGGTCAACTTATATTCGTGTGACCACACGGAACTCCCATAATGATTAACATAGACTGGGCTACCGAGAGATGTGGTCGCTTAAAGCAACAAATGGTTGGCGCGGATGCACCGTTCATGAGTATTTGCATAATTGCCGAGTTCGTGGTTCATCGCCATTAAGAAACTGTGGCAGCTCGCCGTCAATACGGCTCGAACAACTGGCGAATGAATGTTAACCATTTCGTTTTGATACAATTGATGGCATATCTCGAGACGCATGTAGTTTAGGTGTCGCAATCAAAGCGTCACTCAATGTGTAAATCTTTTATAGTGCCTGCATACGGTTGTGAACCGCATGGTGCCTATTGGAACGCTTCTGGGTGTGGCCAATTTCAAAAGGAATTGTGGTACGATTTTCGATTTAGGATATGATCGCAACACTTGAACTGGAAACTTACTTCGCAAAGACAGAACCGCTGACTGCTTATCGGACCTTCTCGGCTGTCTATGCCTAGGACATTGTCGTCTATGTCGCCTCGGCAAGGTTCATGTGGGAAAATGAAAGACGCTAGAAATCGAACACCCAGAGACCCGCTAGGAGGTAGAATGTCCTGTTGTTCATCGTCAACCAATTGAAAGCTGTGTCGACGCGTACAGAACGGCCATCTACCTAAGTTGGGATAGAAACAGTCCAGTCTCAAATTGGCTCTCTCTGATTGAAGTTTTGGAGTCATTTTCGTTCTTATTTGGGCAGATGCTTCTAGCTAACCGGGCGATATATTGCATATCTACTCATGTTTAATAAAACTCCATTCCGTTACCTCATTCGTCCTTGTCATTTCGGCTGTCGTCTGTCGTTCTTGTCGTGACATCCGTATCCGCACCTATCCTCCACAATGGATAACTTCATTAGCGTCATAGTCAATAAGTAATCTGACATTCTTTCACACGATACGACATTTCATTTGATATATGTATTGAAAAAGCTTCTTCGCACTTGTTGATTTCAGGAGGTCAATTAGATATGGAACACGACACGTGCTCAGAACCATCGCGCAAGATGCCAAAAAGCTTGAAAGCATCGCGTGGGAAAGTGACGACCTTCAAGCCGATGCAATGACCCGAAGTCGTGTTTTCCGTCAATGGCGCGGGGTCTATGATCCGTTGTCAGCACTAATGCACCATTTATGCCGTTGGTTATGATTTGATAAGTACGCAGAGTTCTCCTTTTCCCTGTAGTATTGAGGGGTTAGCATGGATCTCGTTCCTCGCCTGTTGGTGCATACTCAGGCTCCTCATGTCAGCCCATTATCGGGCGTTGATTGCAACGTGTTTTCTCTATGATATTTCCGGAAGACCCGTGGTCGTTTGGTTTGGTATTAAATACCCAAGCACAGCCGCATTTCCGGCTTTTTTGCCAAAGCATTCTCACATTCTCTGCTAGGTCAATGACAATAGACTTCACGTCTCATTGATACGCTACAACTTCTGATTACCATTTGCGATAGAAGCGCTGTCACATCAGGCATGACGGCGGAACTCATCAACTTGGCCAACGGATTATCCTGTTACACTAGTGGGGAGACGGAAGCCCGCTTCATCTATAACGAGATTTGGGAAGAACATTGCTACGATGGGCCGGAGTTGTCCGAGAATCCCGTCATCGTAGACGCCGGTGCCAACATCGGGCTCTTCTCCATCTACATGAAGAAGAAATACCCTACCGCAAAGATCATCGCCTTCGAGCCAGCGCCCGAATCCTTCGCAACCTTACACCGCAATTTTGAGCTGAATGCCATCTCAGGAGTTGAGGCTCATCAGTGCGGTCTCGGCCCGACAGCCAGCGCAGAGAAGTTGACGTTCTATCCCACCTTTCCCGGTAACTCGACTCTCAGGCCTGAAACAAAGAAGTCGACTTACGAAGCTATTGCTGAGAGATTTGGACAGGAGTTTGTGGACACAAACTTCGGAAACCCGCATTTTGTAGACATCAAAATTGAAAGGCTCTCTCGGTTCTTGGACGGGGTTGAGAGGATTGACTTGTTGAAGGTGGATGTTGAGGGTTCTGAACTCGGGGTATTACAGGGTGTGGATGACGAGCACTGGAAATTGATACGGAATGTTGTGCTAGAGACCACGGAGAGTTCTGGGGATAGACAGAAGATCGAAGATTTGCTACGGCAAAAGGGGTTCAAGGTTGTCCGAGAAGGAGCTGCGTTTGACTCAAACATGGAATTCTTTGTCATCCGGGCTCATCGAGATGACGGAGTTGGTGAAAAGACACAGGGCTGAACGTCTCAGGCCACGTGGGAGAGTGATTTGGTTGAGTACTTCAGGAATGTTGAATGGAATTTGCAGCGAAGGCTTCCGTTCAGACTCTTCTGTTGTAGTTTTGGCATGTTTCAATTAGCTAAATGGGGACCTAGAAACCCGAGGGCACGATGCGTCTAAAACATGATCGATCTCTTCATGCAACGGGGCAGGGACACCTAGTGAACAATCTCACTCGGGTTGTTGTTTACTCTCCGTGATCTTCATCGTCCCAGGGGATCTTGACGCTTTGTTGCAATTTCGAGTCAACATGGCCAATCAGAAGGAATCTATGAGTGACATTTCTTGAGATCCCACCGGAGATTCTGTAGGTCATCTGCCAAATTTGGACGGTGAACCATCTTCACGCAGACTTTGGTCCAGATTCGTCATTCGACCAGCTTGAAACTTAATCCCTCAGTCGCAGCCTTATCCCATTGCATGTAGGTGGACTGCAGGATAAGAGATCTGCACACAATTTTCCGCTTTTTTCCCGAATTCTCTCAACTACATGAATCCAAAAGGGCTAAAAAAGCGTCGATCTTTGTTGATTGACTGGAGCCCCCGCGCGTCACACCTTGAGTTTGAAGTCCGACCGCGCTCGATAGGGATAACATCTCGTCACACTTTTTCGTATCAATCATCGTCGTAGTCCACCAGTGTGATCAGCTCTGCGTCGGCAATCCCATTTGGAGAGGGGTCGGCATTGGGAGCGTGACTCAACACATGCGTTGTCCAATGAGGTCAACCTCGAGAAGCGATCTGTGCGAGAGTGAATCCGTCGACCGCGATGCAGAGGGCGGTTGAACTTCAACCCTTTGGTGTGAGGCATTGGTCCTCGATGGCTCAGGGGCAAGGACCGTCAAGTACCCTAGGTGTTTTAACTTTTGGACTCCATGGCATTACCCGACGGGTTCTAGACCAAGTCAGATACCCAGTTTCCACCAACACTTCAATAACCAGACGGGCCACGCGAGCGATGTGGAAACGCACCTACTTCACATTGAGGCTAATGCAGCATTCATCCCAGAAACCGACACTAGCGATGACGATTCCGAACGCATCGGGTGCCGCGTTCCCACCTGGTGTCTGGCTTGCCAAAAGGCATGAATTCTGATGATTTTCTTGATTCAGAACGTAATTGCTGTCCTTCTCGTTTGGGAATCCCGCTGTCGTTGTTTCGGGGTTATGCCGGATGGAGAAGGAGAAAATCCGGTTAGACAGTCCGTCAATTTGGGATGGTTTAATTGACACCGATCAGCCTTAAAGCTTGTGTAATATTGGCACCACTTGACGTCTGCAGTCCAGTTTTCATTTGCTCCATTGCGTTCGTGTATTGCGATGCCTCGGCATGAGAAAGGAGATCGAAGTCTTCGAAGATCGACGAGGCGGATACCGATGTCAAATACCCAGTCTTTTCAGAATCAGATAATCGGATTGCTCTGCGGAGCAACGATCAGGCTGCGCGGCGGCTTCGGATATATCGCAGATGAAGAGTCTGTGTATTCCCATGCCGATCTCCATGGGCCCGTGTGGTTCTGCTCCAGCATCGGGGGACGGTTGAACTAGCTGTTTCCACCCCAAGTCCCGAGACAGTCTAAGATGGGCGGGAAACTTAGCGTGTACTAAGAGAAATCAACGTACGAGTCTTCCTCGAGGATGTGCGAATGAATTGTGGACTTGCCCCCAAAATCTTGACTGGGTATGCAAAATGGATGGGTGTGGCGGAAAGCGGGCAGGCGAAAGCTCCTCAACTCGCGTGGCCCCCCACAATCCCGCTGCCATGAAGATCGAAGCGATTGTGACCTTGATTTGCGGTGACACAATTCTCCAGGGCTGACGATGGTTCAAGGCACGGTTCCATTGCAGAATTGGTGCGATTGAACGTTCGGGCAAAGCCCCCATTTCGAAGATCTGAGGCAATTAAATGGAGGTTGCTAAATGTTTGGAAAGGTTACAATTGGTGGGCAGACTGCTGATGCAGCATGACTCGGGTTTTGGGAGGCAAATGCGGCAATGAAGATTGTGAATTCCAGTCAGGCTGGTGACGTACGGGGGGCTAAGACTGAGTCGCTCGAGGGACTTCAAACCTGACAAGAAGCCAAGCCAACAATGCCCAGAGAAACTTCAGTCGACTTCAACCAAGAGAAACATGATCAGCTTGCGTCAGCATGCCTCTTTCAATGTTTCGTTGCGTTGCAGATCAAGGACCAAAGTTGCTGATTTCGTGGTGTGGTGTGGAGGGCTTTGCGATATAAGCAACTCATGATCGCATACCCATCACATACGACCATACCCACCGGAGAACTCGGGATCCCGTCCGCTCTCCCATAGATAAGCCGGTGAGGGACAGAGTAGTAGTCGGGTCGGTGACGATCGGCGAATGCCTGTTGTTGTATGTTTTTGATCTTTTTGATGGCTTCGATTTTCGACGATGTTTTGGATGGCAGGCCAGGCAGGGTGGATGATAGCCCGCCCACCTTCATGTGTCATGGGAAGCGCACCAACTCCGATTGCAACCGTTGCAACCAGGAGTTGAAGAACATGCCCAACCGAACTTCGGAAGATCGGCGTGGGATTGGTTAAACGTGGTGTCACTTGTCAGTGCTGGTCCCATTGAGAGTGGGGGGGACCCTCGACAAAAGACGAACGTGAGGATACGGGGTGATGGAACCGCTTTTCGTACTTCGCAAATTGGTTTGCCCAACGGATATTCAGAGCCCGAATGAGGAAAGATTTCCGTATGACCCGCAATATAGTCTATATTGCACGGCTCGTCAGATCCGTTTAAAGCGAATCCTTTGCAAGCATGTTACCTGTGCCGGCCCCTTGTTTCACTAAAGTGTTGCCCCAGTCTTCACCTGCCTCCTTAAGACAAGCTTGTTTCCTCCACTCTCGTTGGTCTGCAGAGTGCGAGAGTCTTTGCTCAAAAACTCCATGGGTTCGCCTCTGGGTCCGTTGAGCGGCAACCGTCTTGTCTCTTCATGACAAGATGGCCGAGCCTCTATCATCCTCCGCTGCGGCTGGGCCGTCGGCGTCACCACCGCCGAACGGCGGGCCTCCCGTTCAGGAAGACTTCGTCTACAGCGCAAGCCAAGCCCGCGCAACCGTCGCATTTGGCGCCATTGTGACAATCATCACCACGGTATCCGTCATCGCCCGACTTTACACACACAAATTCGTTATTCGAAGGGTTCGGGTAGACGACGCTTGGGCATTGCTTGCATTGGTACGATGACTATTGATCTCTCGATGGGTCGCACCAGGTTTATTGACAAGATTTCAGCTGTGTGTCATTGCCGTCAACGTCATGCAAAGTGTCTTCACGATGCGTTATCTGCCTGAGATGACATCCATGATTTCGAATAATGCAGGCTCCAGGGTATGGATTATCTCTCCATGACCGAGCCATGGCCTAACCTAATCAATAGATCCCATACGCAACCGCAATTACTTACAACTTGGCCATGGCCTCGCTCAAGATGACGTTCTTGTTCCAATTCTATCAGATCTTCAGGAACGTTCGTGTCATGAGAATCGTCTACATGGTGGCGATCTTCGTTGTTGGAGCTTGGAGCATCACCCAGATCCTCCTGGCCGTGTTGGTCTGCGTTCCTATCCAGGCCAACTGGAGTCTGGACGTCGAGGGAGTCGTGTGTCTACCAACGTTCGTTTCGACGTATATCAACGCTACAGGAACTATGGTGACGGATGTCATCGTGCTGTTCCTGCCCTTTCCGACTCTCTGGAGTTTAAAACTTCGCGGACGCCAGATTTGGGCTGTGTTCGGCGTCTTCGGGATTGGCGCAATGTAAGTTTCATTCGAGTTCCAACTCTCCTGCCTTGTCACGACTGACATGTCGCCAGCGTTCCCATTATTTCTGCCGGCCGTATCTGGAGTCTGGGACACGCGCCCCCGAAAGGCTACATGAGCACATCGTGCTGGACTATCGCAGAGATTGGCATCGGCGTCACCACGGCATCTCTTGCAACGATTCGTCATCTCCGAGACCGCCGAGTAAACTCCTTATTGTCGCGAAGTCTGCCAACAAACCGACGAGATTCTTTTACGGAAGGAGTCATGTCACAGGACCCCGCACAACAGTTCTCCCATCAACGATCCGGAAGCGAGGTGGATCTGATTGGGGTTAATCGGACGGGAACGAGCGGTTCTCTGGACAGCAATTTCAAATTATTTGGCAAGAAGAAGGGGCTGCCGCCGTCGGCTTTGGGTGCTCAGGACGACCAGACGGACTTGACGCTGAACAATAAGGGCTCGACAAAAGTCAACATCACGTCATTTCGGAGAAAGAAGGAGATGCCAATGTCCGAGGGTGCTGCAAATTTCCTTGGGGAGTTTGGAATTGTGGTTGAGAGGACGTGGGAAGTTCAGGAAATCCGTATGGAATAGCGGTGCTATGTGCGGTCAGATATTGAAGTAAAAGCTAATGAGAGTAATGATAACTATCAAAAAACACTCTGAAGGAGAAAATTGGGAGTACGCAGGCCATCAATCTTGAACCGCATCTTCCAGCTCTCTCGCAACGCGTTCATCGCTGGGAGCCCAAACAAGGGACGGCAACGTATCAACATTCAAAATCAGACCCTCATCTTCAAATGCTCCCCTCACTTCAGTGGTCCCTGGTGTGCTGGTGAAGAGAAGCTTAACAGCTGCTGGCAACCTTTCACTGACCAGTCCTAATAGACCAACCAAAGTGTCACGGTCTATGGACCGGTGTTCGGCCTTCGGCAAGACCCTCAGCCACGACTCATTGGACCCACCAAATCCAATGGCGCATTTGCTAGAAGGTTCCAGGAATATCGACAAGGTCAATGGCAAGGTTATAAGAATGCCCAGGAAATAGGGAGGATACGGTTCTGTTTCCTGTTCTTCAAGAAGATTTATTGTACTCGTAGTAGTAGGCTAGACCAATGGCATCGACCTTGTCCTAGACCCTTACACAAAGCATCGAAAGCATACATCTCCTCTCGTTCGTAAAGCACAACGTTGTCTATGAGAAGAACGAGGGTGATAGTGGCCGGAATCTGAAGAACCAGGAAATACAGTAAGCGCAACAACTCTTTGTCGTCGCCAGACTGCAAGAGATTGAGATCGACTGCTCCAGTTGTTGTCATCGAACTCAAGTCAAATTCATGTCGACGCAAAAGCTGGTCAATGAGGCTACAGAGCATGGAGTTACCACCCCCTGAGCTCTCGTCTGGATCAAGATGAAGGCCACAAAGCCAGATGAGAGGTATGAAGCGTGGATGGCCACGTAACATCTGTGACATGGATGTACAGAACAGAGACAGGGGTGACAGATCAGCGATCGTTCTCGGGGGTCGCCCATCCCAATGTACCAGAAGCTTGGTTGAATGCCGTGAGGCTATCCAATCCTGGAACAATCGGTTGCCGACAATTTGCTGTGCATGAGCGCGCTCCCGAGACGGGAAGTCTGACGCCTTGCTCAACGCGAAACATTCATCAATGTCGGCATTGTGGCCTCGTAGCGTTTCTAGGAGCATTTCCTTGGTGACAACCCATTCCAAGGCTGGTTGATTTTGTGGCCGCGGAGGCGTGTATGGCCCCCAGGTGTGCTGCAGCCCTGGTGAGGTACTTCGCAGAAACGTGTTTTCCACACGCAGAGAAGCCACTTCTACAGCAAGACCTGGTTTCACAATGTCAAAAAAGTCGCGTTCTTTATCAAGTCGGAACTAACTTACGTCTACCTCTTTCTCTTTCCTTCTCTAGCTCTCCTAGATATTCCATCGTGTTAGATGAGTTCCACTTGATATACAAGGCAGGGTAATTGACTAATCTCAATTATGACAACCAAACGAGCGTTCACATACTGTCTCTCTTCTGTGTATGGCCATCAAGAAGAACCATAACGTTTGTATACATCGAAGCCATCTTTGTTTGCACTTCGAAGTTTGTTTTCTGGATGTCGTAATGGACCTTCTGTACTAATCTCATCGTCTCTTGGGAATCTTTGAGCTGTTAGTCTCGGCTAATAAGAATCACAGGACTGCCGAAACGGATAGCAGCAGTATGAGGTAGAATGGGCCATAAACACTAAAGGAACAAGAGGGACTTTTCCTTTGCCCTGAGAGCAAAACCTAGTTCCCGATCTTATCCCGAACACAAAATTGGCAAAAGATTCTTACAGAGGCGCGTCTCAAATTGGTAAGACTTCGTAGCTTCGGCTACGACCTTTTCCGCTTTTTGGTTGATGGTTTGCAGACTTTGTACTAGTTCTGATCCATAGTAGCTTCCTTGGCCTAAGGTCTTGCCGAATCGCACAACTATTCATGATAGAACATAAGTAAGGTTAGCAAGTGAAAATTAACATTCAAGACATTTTTCAGGTTCTTCAGTGAGGTAACTTGCTTGATTTGCTGAGAAAGAACCCAATCAATCGCTCGATGGCTTCCAATGTCGAAATTGCGAGGTTCAAAGAAGCTTTCTGTATGTTCTTATCACCCGGATAGACCGCCAGAAGCAATTCAACATCGGAGAAGATGGGAATGAGGCCATCAAGACCCTCGGAGGCCTGGGCGCGAACTTCTGCTCCTTTATTGACAGCCTCCGTAAGTTAGTAATGGTATTTGCTCTTTGACTCACACTGATGTCTTACGTCTAGAAGGAGTTGCACAACTCCAAAAACCGGAGTCGAGAACACCGTATCTGGTACTAGTGCCGATACATTCCCCACGACTTCTGACACCACCGAAGCGTTGTCTGCTGCGCTTCTGCGCTTCTTGCGGAACCAGCCGACTCGTCCCCCATCACTCTGGTACTTCTCTTGCGCCTTCTCAAGCTTTTCGTAAATTGCTTCCCAGTCGGGCTCAGTTCGGATGCTGTATACCTCCGAGCGCCCCTTCGGCGCAGGGAAAGTGTGTTTGAATGTAGTCATTGCCTCGAGAAACAACTCGTTCCACCGCTCCATTGCCTTGATTTCTGTCCATTCTGGCCTGGCCGTTATAGCCTGATGACGAGACTCAAGGCTTTCTGTAGAAGGTAAATCTTCAGGCAAAGTAGATGCGTTCCCCGAATGGGGTAATGAGATTTTGGTGTTGGGCTCATAGCAACCTAGTCTAGAATCGTAATGGATCTGAGCGTTGGAAAAGGCCTGATGATGATGTTGCATCTCGCGGTCAATGAAGTAGACAGAGGCTGGCTTTTTTGCTGACTGAGGTATGTGGGGGGCGTTAATTGACATGATTAATGGTTGAAAAGAAAATTGCGTCCGATTGGAGTATAAGAGATTGTCTGATATAGAATTTCATAGGAACAAGAGGCCCAAGAGGGAGGACAAACATGTCTTCACATAAGCGACTTTAGTTGCTACTCGCTCCAGATTCGGCTTTGATGAAATGAACAGGATCTGTGCGAACGCAGAAATGCGTCAAACTATTAGCAAATCAATTCTGTATGAATAACCAATCACAGTGAAGCTGACAGCAGGCTCCAGCCCATGCAAGTCTGTCTTACGATAAGCGATGGTCTTGTAAGCGGTGCAGCTTGCATGCAGTTGCGCCCTGCACCGACATATGCGACCAGCCTAGCCTCTCATGTTGGAGCTTGGCCATCAGGATGTGCAGGATATGAGGGAATTTAAACCAGTGTGGGAGGAGAAGGTCAGCGAATGATTAAACAGCGTTTGGGCAGTGTGTCATTGCTCGAGTCCCCAGTGACAGCCTGATTTGGATCCGGTCTTAATACGGATTTCTTGGGGGAACCTTGCCCCCAAGTTTCTGTCCTCTCTGTCTCTCTCTTCTACGACTTCGTTTCCGACTTCTGAACGTCTACGCACCATGGTATCATTCTAGAGCCATTAAGACCTCTTTTTGAATGATCTATATTTGTCGATACGTTACTTCGCTAGCAGTCTTATAGAGACGATCGGGAGCTATGGGGACTCCAAACCCCCCCGGTGCAGTCTACAATGACGACCATCTACCAGAGCCGACGATGGCTGAACCTGACTTGGGTGAGGAGAACAACGCTAGTCAACCCACCCCAAAGCTGGCCGGTGTTGCGCCTGAAGGTGGAAACGATGCTGTCCCCTCTGGATCTGGCATTGTCGAAGAGCTCCGTGCTCTGAAAGCAAAGATTCTAGAGTTGGAAACCCTGGGCCAGAAGGAATCCACGAATATCACGGAGTCGCAGCATTCGCCCCAACAAATTGAGGAATGAGACAATACCAACGAATGACCAAGTGCTTATATAGTCACAGAAAGGAATGGGAAGCCACTATTCAAGCGGATGATTGCGGTATTGAAGAACTCCCTAGCAGTTTGTGGGACGAGGGACGACACTCGATGTATGGCCCTTGGAGATTCGAATGGCGCCCAAGCTAGAGACGGAATGAATATAAGCGACCAGATCCCTTCAATCCTTCACATAAATGCCCAGAGGCAACTCAAGCAGACAGAACAGACGACACAATGGACGAACATGACCATGTTGTAGACTATGGCGTGCGTCGCAATCGTTTACGGAAGGTGTATGAGTGGGAACTGGACCGGCTTTGGTTATCCGAAGAAACCGAAATACGCAGACGAAAAAGACTGGAAGAGGCCGAGAAGCAAGCCTCGAAACGCAGGAATGCCGGGGGCAGTTCGGGGGATAGTGCCATGAACGCTGATGCTGCGAACTAGCATGCGGTGAGATCGGTGGATTGGCACGCGTTCAAACAATTGGGAAATGCCCCCCAAGAGATGAACTTTTGTGCCGTGGACATTCTCATCGGCGACCCAGTGGTATTCGACGACTGGGCGTTTGCAGGGGATTGGTTCCGATCACGGAGACCTGGTCAGCGCGCCGACAAGAAAGGCAAACATGCACCAAGTCTTTCCAACCAAACCCAGCTACCAGAAAGAATTCGAGTGCATTCAACTCTTGTTCTCAGCGTTCTCGACAAAATTCTAAAATTTGATGGAGATAACAAAATGGCAGAATCGGAAAAGCCCATCGTATTCACTCGCCCATTCAAGACGCTCAGCCACTGTGAGCCAGGTCTCGACAGCTGGTTGCTTGCGATGGATAAAAGAGCTAGATGGCAGTCGATAAAGTTGAATGAGCATGCTGATATACCTCATAGTATCGATGAGCAGGATTCTCAGGCTTTAGAGGTGGCTGATGCGACGGATTCTGCCCCAGTAGGCGAAGTTGCTACGACAAAAGCAGTCGCTGACAATGAGATGCAATCACCTGTTCAGATTTCCGCCAGTATTCACTCTCCAGAAAAGAGAGACACTTCTCAAGGGCGTGTCAGTAACATCGATAAGACAATAACGCAAGCGGACTTGGACGACTCTAAAGAAGAAGATGACGAAGAGACTCACCCGGATATGGGGGACTTCGAAGACATTGCAAAGTCTTCGAGTTCTCTTGAAGAGCTCCGCTTCTTCCCTCAAGTCGCAAAGTCTCAAATATTGATCAGGCGTGAGTATCTGAATGGGGATCAATGCCATAAGGTTTTCTTCTCAGATCTTTGGCATCTTTTCCGGCCTGGTCTTGAAGTCATTCACAATAATGGAAAACAAGCCTATCGAGTCATTCACGTCACCACCGCCAAACACCGTACGATCTCGACCTTCCAGAAGTGGACAAAAGCTCAAGGCGAGGAGGACAAGAAACCACGGCCAGACTTCGGTCTCACGTGTATCTATCTCGACTTCGACGGAAAGAAAATCGGACCGGTTGCTCGAACCTTCGAATTCAAACCTTACGAAGGGGAAAAAGAAATTACATCTTTTGAGGTATTCCCATTGCGACTCTACTCAGAACGTCGAGATAACTTCAACGAAGTGGAGCGAAAGGATACTTCATACAATCCAGAAACGTCTCTGCTCCGACGAGAGCTCATTCTACGCGGAAGAAAGTTTCTCGATGCTATAGCAACCAAGCACATGTTCTACGCAGGTTCAACATTGGATACCCACGAAGACATCGAAGGGCAGGTTGTTGTAGACTTTGAGGCAGCGTTCACTGAAGAGACTTTGGCTTCCGAGAGGCCTCAAATCGAAGCACTGCCTAGCATGAACCTCGACGATTACGCTTATGTCGAAAATTGCGAGGCAACTTGCTGCCTGGATGATCGGGTGGTAGATGACACCTTTATCGATTTGAGACAAGCCCGCGAGTATGTCAACAGTCTCTTTCCCAAGGCCGGTGCACAAGATCTTTCGGCAGTTTCTGTGCTGCCCCAGAATCTATCAGACGATGTATCCTTCCGGGAGATCTGCAAGTCCATTCAAGAGGACGAGCTTTTGATCCTCTCATTCAGGGTATTTGGGTTCATCTTACGAAATCGAAAATTTGGTGAGTGGAAATTCGGCCAGATTTGCAAATGCTGGAGACATCGACTGATACTTTAGCCAAGCTCAACTGGACGTCATTTCCTTGTCTAGCATGGCTTCTACGGAAGAAACTGCAAAGTGTGGAGAAAGTCTTCCGGTCATCGGAAGCAATAGAAGCAACAACAGAAGAACGGCTTTCGACCGACTCGTGCTGGAAGATGGGCATAAGTCCATGATCGAATCTTTGATATCTCAACACTTTCGGGACAAGGAGTCTAAAGGAGGCCCTCAAGACCAAGTTGATGTTGTGAAAGGGAAAGGTGAGAAGTCCCCAACCGGATTATCTTGCATCCGTTACTAACTATATGTTACGCAAAGGGAAGGGACTGATCCTGCTACTTCACGGAGCTCCTGGGGTAGGAAAAACATCAACTGCGGGTGGGTCCATAGATGTCCTTCTTAGCCAGATTTATTCTAACCATTTCACAGAGGGTGTCGCAGAGATGTTTGGAAAAACCACTTTTTCAAATAACGTGTGGTATGTTTTCTAAGATTCAGCGCCGACGACGTTACTTACTGTGACAGGTGACTTAGGAACTACGGCAAAGGAGGTTGAAAAGACTCTTGAAAGTAACTTTGCTTTGGCTAACAGATGGGGATGCATTTTACTTTTGGACGAGGCAGACGTTTTCCTTGCCGAGAGGACAAAGGAGGACTTCGTAAGAAACGGACTTGTGGCTGGTACGTTCGAGTATTCTGTCTGACACTTCTATTCTGACAACCCTCTCAGTCTTCCTTCGAGTGCTTGAGTATTATTCCGGCATTCTTTTCTTGACGACAAACAGAGTTGGTGACTTTGACGAGGCTTTCACGTCACGCATCCACATGAGTCTCTACTACCCTGAACTGAGCGAAGAGAAAACTCGCAGGGTGTTCAAGATCAATATGGATTTGATCCGGGAGCGCTTCGCGTTGAAGAAGCGACAAATCATCATCGAGGAAATGGACATTGGTGCTTTTGCCACTCAGCATTACATCAATCACCCTAGCGCACGCTGGAACGGTCGCCAGATCCGGAATGCCTGCCAAACTGCATTGGCATTGGCCGAATACCAGGCACAAGGAGGCAGACACGATGCCATTATGAAGCCGGATGCCGTCATAAATCTGGCTGTCGAACACTTTGAGACAGTGCGCGACGCGTATCTCAAATTCGCTGAGTACATGACTAAGATTTACAGAACCAATGCTGCTAGGAAAGCCAAAGAGAGCAAACTACGAGCCATCTTGATTGATGAGAATGACAATGTCGTCAGCGATACGCGTGCAGGCGGCCGAGTTGATAGGAAGGAAGCGTACCGTCAATCTCAAAGCCCGTTTCAGATAGGCGGTCGCCGCCAGCCAGAGAGCCCGAGCAATCAGCATTCGCAAGGCTATCCTCAGTCAAGCTATCACGTCCAGCCTATCTATCAAGGGCCGCCTCAAGACTACTCGCAGCCCCAACATCAAGGGCCTCCACAGCCTGATCCTTACAGAGCGTCAACACAAGGGCACCCTTCTCAGTATCCCAGCACTCCGCCTAGCCAGACTTACCGCGCCGCTCCGACTCAAATGCCAGCGCAGGGAGGTCAAGTCACGAGTGGTCTAGGAAGAAATCCGGGCAACTCATTTCAAGGTTCTGAGGCGCAGAGTCAATTCGACAATCAACGAAATCAGAGGTTTTCCCAGCAGCAAGGGGAAGACTCTCAGAGGTTTGAACAGGACATTAAAGACATGTACGTGATGTCGAACCAACCTGATCTTCGTCAGGGGCCCGCGGGTCATTTGACTCCAAGCCGAGGTGGTTTGGCGGAGATGGCTTCATCTGATCAGAATTGGAGGCAGGGGAGCTCCGGTGTTGACCCTGGTATGTCAGCTAGCTTCGACAGGGTCCCACGAGGAGGGCAGTAGAGTACGCAGGAGATGATTTTCTATGTAGATACAGCCATACAGAATGCTCATCACGCGGTTCATGCTTGAACTTTTAGATTCCTCGGCTAAAGTCATGACTTGCGCTAGCGGACAGACGGGTTAGCCCAAAGTCTGATGCACATCTGTGAATTCATTTGATTGGTTATGCAAGTATCATGAACGGTAGTACCATCAGCGCGTGCAGCTCTGTGCTCATTGGTTGCAGTCGTGCGGCACAGAGATGCGTTATTTTTCGAGGACTTGCCTGCCTGGAAACGACCTTTCTGTATACTACGTCAGCAAAGAAATCAGCCGAGCAAACATCTTCTGTTCAATACTGATCACGCACCGGATCCTCTTCTAACTATAGGTACTGAGACTATGTTATGCCAAGTCTGTTTAAATGGCCTTGAAGGCTTTCGAGACCCTTCAAAGGTCAAAAGAGTCGGATACAGCGACGAAAATGAAACTCCTGTGCTCACGTCAGACCAAGATGAGATAGCGAAAGCAGTTGCCTCTCCCCGGGTCAACGTGACAAGATCTACGTATAACGGAATGAAGCTGTATCACTTGAGCTCTGAAATCGAGATGTACGCGTTCGCGCATCATCCTACTAAGACGTCATGGTTACAAGCAAAGTCTGAAGATTGTGAGATTTGCAGGAAGATCGACTGCGATGAGCAGGTTGGAGATACTGCTGATGATGACGACCACGGTTCAACTTTCTCAAAGCCTGACTTCTTTACTACCTTCGTCGTCAAATTGGAAAGAGCAAGACATGATGAAGGGGACACTTTTATCATGGTAGTATGGCAAGGCGCACAATCGAGTTCAACCCGCTGGAAATCTTGTGTAGACGGTAAGACTGAACAATCGGCAGCATTATATTGATGTTGACGTTTGAGCCGATAGAGCACCAGGCTAGTCCCTTCAATGATTTGATTGGACAGTCCACAAACGACGAAGCAACTTGGCGCGTTGTTGAAGATTGGATCAGGAATTGTGTTGAAAATCACCCCAACTGCAACTCTAGGTCGTTGCCAGACGGAATAGTCCAGCAAGAGTTCGCAACAGAGTCTTCAAGAGATACTTTGGAAACGCATCGACAAGAACTACCTTCTCGACTCCTAAAGCTCGAAATGGTCGGCCAACAAAGAACTTTTCGCTTGGTTACAAGGCAAGAGATTGCGACGCGAGCCAGCTATGCGACGCTCAGTCATTGCTGGGGAACTAAGCCCTGGGATAGGAACCTGATATTGAATCAAGCCAATCTAACGACCTTGTCGACCTCACAACCCATAACCAATCTACCAAAGACGTTTCGAGAGGCCTTTGTCGTACTGGAGAGGCTTCAGCTCGAGTACCTCTGGATCGACCGCTTCTGCATCTTCCAAGACTCTGAGGAGGACTGGCTTGCGGAGGCATCAGAAATGCATAACGTCTATACAAGCTGCATCATTTGTATCTCAGCATTGGGCGCGGAAGATGATGACGGGGGGCTGTTCTTCTCTCGTGATCCGCTCGCCTTCAGGATTCCAGTGGTCAATATACCTATCGGCGAGTCAAACAAGCCCGTGCCTCATGCTGGAGAGATGGCCATGTCCTACATCAGAAACACAGACTCCCAATCTACTGTGCTGTCTACGCGTGGTTGGGTTCTTCAAGAAAGAATACTGGCACCTCGAGTTCTTCACTTTGGGAAGAGCCAGGTGTTGTGGGAGTGCAATACGTCCGTCTCCTCTGAGGCTCAGCCAAAGTTTGACAAGTGGAAGAGTGTTCATGTTCTTCTCGCTCATCCCGATATCAGACCCAATTACAAGCGCCGGACTGTGTGGAAGACCACTATTGGATACGAGCCGCCGAGCTTCGAGAACCCAATCGACTGCATCTTCATCGAATAGTACCACATTCTTGATGTAACAGGCCAGGCCTGTCACATGGGGTGCTCTCGGCTAAGCTCGGCACTGGACTAAGACATCAAGGTTAAAGATACAGTAGATAAAAGGACACGTAGATGCAGCTGAGATGAACAAGAAACCTTCCTTCCTCATCTGAGGATTCTCATTTGAGAAAGGAAGTACGAGTTGCAACATTGCTCCTACCGACCCTTTGCACTTGATTATTATAACGACTGTCATCTCACTAAGAGTGACGACAAGCTTGCGGCAATATCGGCTATTGCAAAAGACATGAAAAAGCATCTTAGCCATCTAGGCGAGTCATCAGTCTATCTCGGCGGTCTCTGGAGATCGAGGATGCCGCGCAACTTGCTTTGGCAGGTTTCCAATCCGGCAAAACGACCGGATCGGTATCGAGCACCGTCTTGGTCCTGGGCGTCCGTTGATAATGCATCTTGGTTCACGTCCCATGAGGGTTATTCGTGGTTCCCAAAGCGTCATAGGGTATTGGTGTCTGTCATTGAGGCTACAACGACTCCTCTGACATCGGACGATACCGGCCAACTACAAGGCGGTAGCTTAACCCTCAAATGCCGGTTGCTCAGAGCTATACTTGCTAAGGGGCCTCGAGAGGGACAAATTGGTGCTGAGTAGCTCGAGACTATTGAAGGAATTAGAATTCATCACCAGCGGGAGAAATGGGCTGGGTACTTGATGAGGTTCGACACCGTTGAGGACGAGCGTTGCAGTCCGGTTCTGTTCGTGCCTATTCAAGTCGAAGAAGACAAGGAGAATAGGGCTGATGAAAGTCGTATTCGCGGAAATTACTATGGTTTGGTTCTTGAAAAGTCTGGGAACAGTTACAAAAGAATCGGCAAACTCCGGTACGATGTTTATGAGCCTACGCTGGGGTCTTGGTTTGATGACATTGATGTTCCATGGGGAGAGATTACCATTTTATAGCACGTATCAACACCACCGAGATACTTCTTCACTTGTAGGATGTTTCGGCAGCAATACGATCGACCTTGAAACGTTTGATGATGTGTCTTGATCTTTGGCTTTGGACACCTGCCGCCTTTACTTTTTGAATGCCGCTCTACTAGTCTCCAACTTATCCGTCTATGAATAGCCTCTGCCCATTGAATCTAGCCATCTTCCCTGCTTTTGGCCTGGTTGTTGCCCTCGTTATGATTTCTGTTATATTGGTTATCTATGTCTTTTGTATCCGCTCGTGTAGTCAGAGTTATCCATTGCCCCGGACGGCAAACATTTTCGTCCCATGTTTAACAGTTCAATTGATAGAAGACGAAAATCGATATTCCAAAGACCTAATTTGACCCAAAACGAAGAGCTCAGTGTGTTAATGATCAGAGGATCGAGGAGTCTATCAAGGATACCTTGCTCAAGGAAAAATCAGCGCAAGTATTAATCGATCTATGGCGTCACATTTATGAATACGTGGGACCTTCATCATTTTAGCATAGGCATACTTTACTTCGGTGATGCGGGGTCCCGAATGTGCGTATGAGAGGAACTTGAGCTAGCTTCGCTACAACAAGGTCGACCTGCGCCCTGTGGGTTTCATGACTAACAAAACGATGACTGTATCCCATGCACCGGATGTGCGAGTGGACTACAGGAAGTGCGTAACATGGGGAGTTATAGCCAATCAGAAAAACATCTATGCGCTTGACTGGCTAACGAGAAACCTTATGGCTAATGGACTTTGGAGAAAACTAGGTGTGGATGTACTGCAGCCCAGGATTAATGAGATCTTGGCTGTCAGCTACGCCCTTCGTACGACAGTCTATGAACTGAATGCTCCACGTCAAAGCTTCTTGGTAAAACAACTTGCTTATATACACTTAAAGCTCACTCGAAGTACATGCCCTTGCAATGTAGCTGCTTGCATCAGATCATTTACGCTACATACCCTTTTTTCGAGCGACTTGTCTTTGAATTACTCTTCGCCACGATTGCAACCTGCGATGCGGCCACTTCTCAACTCAGCGGCAGATGCCATCGGCTGCACACCTCTCGTGCGTCTAGACCGCATCACGTCCTCTCTCGGACTCGACGGAACTATCGTTGCCAAGCTCGACTACCTAAATCCTGGAGGATCGAAAAAAGACCGTGTCGCGTTCGGCATCATCGAAGAAGCAGAGAGACTGGGCACACTCAAGCCCGAGCAAGCGGTCGTCGAGCTCACGAGTGGCAACACAGGAACTGGCCTCTCGATCGTCTGCGCAATCAAAGGCTACAGATTCATCGCCGTCATGTCTAAGGGGAACTCCATCGAACGTGCTCGCATGATGGCGGCTTTGGGCGCTGAGGTCGTTCTCGTTGACCAAATGCCTGGTTCGATACCGGGACAGGTTTCAGGCCCGGACCTAAGACTTGTCGAAGAGAAAGCGAAGCAGATCGAAAACGAGCTCGGGGCCTTCCGTGCTGACCAGTTCACACGCGATGGAAACTGGCTGACCCACTACGACGGGACTGGCACGGAGCTATGGGAACAGACCAACGGCAATCTTGATGGATTCGTTGACTACGTCGGCTCGGGAGGCACGTATGCTGGTGTGACAAAACGGCTAAAGGCATTAAACCCATCAAGCAAATGCTTCATCGTCGAGCCTCAGGGGGCAGCTGTCTTGGCTAAGCAGCCGGTCTCACAAGCAGAACATCCCATTCAGGGAGGAGGCTACGTGATGCCTGATCTGGTCTACTTGAAGGATGTACCTGTTGATAGCTACATCCAGGTCACTGGCGATCAAGCAAAGCAAGGCGCCCGGCTTTTAGCGAAAAAGGAGGGGATTTTCGGGGGTTTCTCCAGTGGCGCAAACGTAAGCGCAGCCATCGAATTGCTGAAGGGGTCAATGAAAGGGAAGACGATTGCAATCATGATCTGTGATTCAGGTCTGAAGTATCTATCAACTGACCTTTGGGCTGAGACATTGGAATATTAAAGCATGGATAGCATAGTTTCAAAAGAATGAATACTACCCCGTGGGAGAGGCGGTCAAGCATCACGGCCACAGAGCGAACGAACATGCTGTTTCGCGATATGAAATGAGCCCTTTAACCCTCTATTTGTACATGCTATCTATCAAACACGGGCGAAACAAGAAATGCAGGGCATGCGTCTGGCACATCTAACCCCTTAATCGAAACTTTTCCCTGCCCTTCCAATAACTGCAAGGATTTGCTCCAATTTTTAATTGTATTCATCCAAGCAGCTTCTGGATATCTGCCATCCGGGTCTCCTGGGTCTTCTTGCCCTTGTTCTTTTCCTGGAAAGCTTTGCCAACAAGCGTTCGTTTCTCATGTTGAATATCCAGCACGCGCTCCTCGACGGTGCCCTCCATGACAAGTCGCCAGACGGTAGTGGGCCGCTTCTGGCCCAGACGATGCACACGATCGACGGCCTGGTCTTCAATGGCCGGCGCCCACCAGCTGTCCGCGAGAATGACCGTGTCTGCCGATACGAGGTTGAGACCTACACTGCAGACGGCCAAACTAGCGAGCATCACCCGCGTATTGGGGTCGTGGTCGAGAGCATCAATGGCTGCGTCACGTTTCGCAGCTGTCATTGAGCCGTCGATGCGGCAGAACTTGATTCCTGCCTCCGCGATTTGGGCTTGGATAATGTTAAGGAACGAAGTCCATTGTGAGAAGATGACAATCTTGGACTTTGGGTCCTTCGTCGTGGCCTGGACAATCTTAACGAGGGCCTCCGTCTTGGAGCTCTTTCCATCCGAATCGAAGCCATCGTCTGCGGCCTCCTCACCACCTTCGGGGGCTGGTTCGAGAAGAGAATCTTCTTCGAGCTGGTTGCGACACATTGGGCATTTATGCTGCGTCTGGATGACCTTGGTGATGCAGCCACGGCAGAAAACGTGCTTGCAGTGGGTGATGACTGGGCTGTCCAGGGTATCGAGACAGACCGCACAGTCCTCTTGCGTTTCAATGTAAAGGCGGAGGGCTTCTTGGAGGATCTTCACGTTCTCAGGGTTAAGGGAGACCACAGATTGGCCTTCGAGGACCTTCAAGAGATCGTCGATTCTCTTGCGACAGAGCGTCCAGTGATTGCAACTGGTGAAACATCAGCATCTCCTTTATGGTTCGCAGCAGGTGTTCTTACACTTGTCGTAAACGCAGAAGTCGTTCCAGGACGCTCTGAAACTGGCCCTTTCCTGCTTTGGTTTGATTACGATAATCTTCGAGTGCCCCCTTGGCTTCGTTCCTGAGTTTAAGAGTCAGACAGGCAAATCGTCATTCGACCTGGGCTACTCACAACAAAGCCTCGTACTTGTTCTTCTCATCCGGTCTAAACTGGATGCGATGTACGTACTCCGTCTTGGGCGGTAACTTCAAATCGACAAACTTCATGTCCTTCTTGCGCCTCAAGCAAAGGTCTCTCATAAGAAGCTGCAAGAGTGTCTCGGCTCGTTGATGCCCTTGAGCGAGTGGCCGGGCGATAACTGTGTTGAAAATGACTGGTTGTTCGACACCACCAGTGATATGGAGGAACTGGAGTAGGGACTGAAAATCCTTGATGTTGTTGATGCTTTCCGATGATTAGCTATGGTCAACTGCAAGAGGCTTTAGCGTGCTTACATTGGAGTTCCGGTAAGCGCCCATCTGGATTGAGCAGTGAGCTTGGTTGCGGCGATGGCTGCTTTGGTTTTGGCGTTGCGGATGGTATGGCCCTCGTCAAGCACGACTCGCCTCCATTTCATCTGCATCAGGGGCGATGTTTTGGGAACGGAATCTTCAGACTTCTTTGGTCCCTCCATGGCAAGCGTATTGTAGCTGGTGATGACAACTTGGTACTTTGTCAGCTCATCCTTACCCACCTTGTTGGATCCATGGTACGTGTAAATGGATGGAAGGTGTTCCTTCTTGACATGTCTGCGCATTTGCTGCTCCCAATTGCTCATGACACTCAATGGAGCGACGATAAGGGTAGTGCCGGGACCGCCCGTCAAAATGAGACTGATAACTTGGAGAGTTTTGCCAAGTCCCATGTCATCAGCAAGAATGCCGCCAGAGAGCAGTTTGGGTTCGTTCATCACGAAATTGGTCGCCATGTTGCTCATTACCTTGTCATTCTTTGGGATCCGTTGCCAAAGCTGAATACTTTCTGTGGTGCCCTTCGGTGGAAACTGGGGGCTCTCCTTAGACGTCATCCAGGCCAGACCCTGTGCACAAGTAAAGTCAGCATTGCCATGTCGATATGTCGATGCAGGAAAACGCGTCGTACCTGCAACTGATACGGCAAAAGCTGAGCTTCTAGTACTGCCGGCTGCTCCGCCATGGGCATGGCGGCCAGAGTATCTTCGTCGATAATAAGGGATTTGACTGCATCACCGCGACTGTGGGTTTGCAAAGCTTGACTGGCTTGCGTGAGCTGCTCCAGTGACACTTCCGGTTCTGGGGCCGCTGAGGCACTGCCGCCCAAGCCGATCGTCGACTGTGAATTCTTGATGCCGAGTGCCTTTCTCTGGGCTCCAGCCTCAGCCCTGGTCTTCTTGAGCTCGGTGGCTTTGATGAGCTTATCCTTCTTTAGCCTGTCTTCCAATTGCAGACGCTGCTCACGATCGCCGGTTCCGAAAAGGTGCAGGCGAACGGGGCAGTCGAACACGCCCTTCTCGCCTGTGAGTGTTCCTTCCAAAGCAACATCATCATTGTCCTAAGAAGGATGAGCATGGCACTGAGTCAGTGGAATGGGCCACTTACAACGTATGGCGCCAGCTTCTCGGCCACCTTGCGCGGGATGTGGCCAATCTGGATGCCCATGACATTGCAGACCCGAATGGCATTGGAATCGTACTGTGCACGTTAGTATGATTGCAAGGCCACGAATAAGAAACACCATACTAGGTTGGTGGGTTCCCGCAGACAGACGACAACCTCTCCCTGCGAGGCGTAGCCGTTGTAGTACCGCACTCCGACGATCTTGGTATCTAAAACACGGCGTTAGATCACATAATACACTAAACAGGGGCCAAAATCCCTACCGAGATTTCCATAAAGCTCTCGGGCTGGACCATCGGGAGCTTGTGTGAGGTCGATTAGGTCAGCATCGTCCCGGTCGTAATACACATTCTGTGAAGAAGGGCCGGCGAAAGAACTAGAGCTAGCCGTGCGTTGGGTGTTATACGGCTGGCTGCCCGCAACACGGGCCCCGGAGGATTGTCCCAAAGACGGGCCCCGGTTTACGGCCGGCCTTTTGCTTGGTGGCGGCGCTGATGAGTTCTCGCCCTCGCTGCTAATGAGGTCGATGACATCGAGGCCACGCTTCTTGGGCGGCATCTTTGCTGTCCGCGTGCGGCCCGGTACCTATTGATGGGCGACCTGATTGGACTTGGTTCGTGCAACGATGGACCGAAACGGGAAAGTCGTCAGATGTGGTCAGATTCAACGGTCGGTACCGAAAACTCCAAAAGGACCAAATCAGGAATCCCAGAATGACGGAACCTTTCACGGCGAAGCTCCCAACGCGGCCGACGCGTCTCGCGTATCTCGCTGGGCGTCCACCCACTGCAGGATCGACGCAGGGATCCGTTTGCTCTTGCCCGAGCACTGAGGCTTGAGCTTATGGCTCGTGCGCAAGTCATGGAAGTCAGCCAGAAAACGGGCCCCGGTCTGTGGCTGGAACATCAAGCACGCCATCGTGGGGGAGGAAGAACCGAGCCAATCACCACCGAGTGCAAAATCACGACATTTCACGTGACCCGCCTCGGGGGCCCGTTATGGGTGGTCTCTGGCCAACGGCGACCTCTTGCGGCTCTTACACCCTTCACAACCTCAGTCGACTTCATTTTTCTCGTTTCAGGCAGTCTCCTGTTGAATTTGCTATCTTCTGGTACCCAAAAACCAAAGGGAAACGCGGCAGGTTGAACTCCTCGTCGGTGTCTATCCACTATCAGGTGGATAGAGCCCTTCATGCCATCATCAGTCATCAGTCTACCGACAAGCGCCTTTCGGCTGTCGGCATGCTCGCTTCTATATCAAACAGGACGACCCGAGGCTCGAGCCATCATCGGAATGCATGAAAGAAAGAATACGCAAACGCCAAACACGAATTCGAACATTATCCGGGCTCCTCCTCTTACTGCTTCGGCAGTCGGCGGCCGTACGCCGAGTAGTAGCCGCACTTGGCTACATGACTGCTCTTACTAGTCTTCTCATTGAAGATGTTGCATCCTCCCTTAGCGACATTGGGCGGGGTGTACACTACGGAGCCGGTCAGCAAAGTTGTTTCGGCGAAGACGGTGAAGCAAAACCCACGGTGAAGGGATACGGCGAAGTCGCTGCCCCTGTTGCAGACCCGGTGGACGCCAAGTTCGTCTGCCATGTATGCCACCGCATTCTCCTTATGTGTTCTCTCAGACATCACTTTCATCGGTTGTTCTTCCTCGCCCTCGGGGAAGGCATATCGGATCTCAGTCAGGTTGCCCTTGAGGATTTTCATGAGGCAATGGGCGTTGCCGTGGTCGTGGATTGGACTGCCCTTGCCCGGAGACCAGACAAGCACAAGCTGTGTTTGCATTAGCATCGACGTCAACCACAAAGCTGTGGCGATGTCCACTCACGAGATTGCTCTTGCCATTACCCTCGTCGACGAGGTTTCTTGTGTATCCCATGCTCTTCTCGGCGAATGTAAATTGGATCCATTCGCTCTCCCTTGAGTTGTATTGTTCCATCAGCTCCATCAACTCCTTGACGTCGACGTCAGCCGAGTCCAACCCCGACGACGGGCCCAGGGCCTCCTTCAACGCCAACACGAGCTCATCGAACCGGTTGCTGTCGCCCTTCAGTTCGTGCCCGAAGGCAGAGGTGATCTTGGTCAGGATTTCGAGGGCCATGGCTACGAATGGGATGGCTGGTCTATGGTACTGGTCGATGTTTGGGATGGACGATTGTCTTTCGGTATGCTCAACGTGCGGGGTTTTGAGTCTTGTCGCTCTCTGGTGATACGATTGCACCGGTCGGTCACCGGGACAGGCTCGCACCTCATTACCTGATGGAAATGGGCGAAACTCGCGGAGCGACTGGTTATTCCGACCTCGGACGGTGGGTCGGGACGCCCATCAGACCCTATCTCTTCTCTGAGACAGGGTAGTCTGAACACGTTGCCGGCGCTGCGTGCACAGTTTGGTCGGCGAATGCTATGTCGTTGGGTAGACGAATTCCCCCAAAAATGGAGGTTTCTGGTTGGTTGAGATAACCAAAGGAGGCTTTGTCGTGGGATCCTTGCAAAGCCGGCGATAGGCGGTGGGCGGCCCCCTATGTACATGGTGGTCAGATGGCCTCACATAAGACGAAATGGGTCTGGTTAGAGTTTCGCGGCGGTCAGGTCTAGTCAATTGCAAACCGTAGAGACGACGTATCTAATGCGCGCGTGCTGCTTTGGAGCTGATTGACAACTATGGGGTTGCGTTATGTTTACTCAATGCCAATGGGGTTCTGTGTTCGGTACCGGTGTTCAGGGTGCTGACCGACAGCCGCTACGCTCTCAATCGCCGACTGAGCTGGGCGTGGTGGGGCGCCTGACCATAACGGGCTCGCCCGTATTACTCACACTAGGATTGCTCAGCGAGCATACCTAGGTACTTTCCAGACGACCGCTACTGATCTCAAGATTTTCTCATAGAGTTTCTTTCTTTCGTTCAGAAGGTAGTATTCATCTAATGTTGACTCAATTTAAAATTCAAAGTTGCGTGCGGTTTCATTGTAGTCTTGCGCCCCTTGCGAACTTCACTACCCAGAATGGCAACTATCAGCACAACTGCGACTATTCAGTCGAAACCTCAGCAGGCCTGCCCGAAATCGGGAACAGACGGTACGACAGCGGGCGATACGACTCCCTGCACGCCCTGCAAGGAGGATGTTGGCTGGCGAAAGATAGTCAGAAACTTCACCCCATCGTACGTCACAGCGGAAGCATTTCCGGCAAGAGTGTCTGACACTGGTACAGATGGTTCGCGGTTACAATGGGCACGGGCATCGTGTCAATCCTCCTCCATAACCTGCCTTACAACGCAACTTGGATTTCTCACGGCCTCGCTGTCGCGTTCTTTATTCTCAACGTTGGTCTTTTCACAATATTTACGGGCATTACCGTCTTGCGTTATGCACTTTATCCCGAAATTTGGAAGGCGATGGTTATCCATCCAGCCCAGTCAATGTTCCTTGGCTGTTTCCCGATGGGATTTGCAAGTAAATGACCTTTACATAAAATCGGGGAAACACTAGCCACTAACGCCTGCACTTAGCTATCATCAACATGATGATATTCGTCTGCGCTCCAGCCTGGGGCAAGTGGGTTGTTTCATGGGCTTGGGGCTTCTGGTGGCTTGACGCTGCTCTATCCCTGGCAACTTGCATCACTGTACCGTTCGTCATGTAAGTCCAAATTTGGGGCAGGTCACAATCCTAACCACCCTCGGTAATCATTGCTCAGGGTCGGGTGTGACTGGAGGCCTTTCAAACTTGCCTCACCTTCTTTGGCCTATTCTAATAGCCGAACCCCAGGATCCATCAACACCGTCCGGGGCTACAAGCAGTCACAGCAGCCAGTCTTTTGCCAATCGTTCCAGTAGTAGTTGCGTCTTCAACGGGTGGTATCGTAGCTGAGGCTTTGTCCAACCCAGATCATGCATTTATCACACTTATCGCCTCTTACATCCTATGGGGGATAGGGATCTGCTTCTCCAGCATGGTGTTGGCACTTTACTTCCATCGCTTGACTATTCATAGTCTTCCTCCCAAAGAAGCCATCGTCTCGGTGTTTCTGCCAATCGGTCCATTGGGTCAAGGCGGCTTTGGCATCCAGCAACTGGGCAAAGTGTCCCTCAAACTCCTTCCCCAGTCAACAGCTTTTACCACTGCGGCGCCCGGTGCCGTACACGGCGGGGAGATTCTCTACTTCCTGGGCATTTTCCTCGCCTTGATTATGTGGGGCTTCGCGCTGGTCTGGTTATCTTTTGCTCTCATCAGCATCGTGACGATGCAAAAGTTCCCGTTCAACATGGGCTGGTGGGGTTTCACGTTTCCGTTGGGTGTGATGGCAACCTGTACCGGCATGCTGGCGCAGGACTTGGATAGCACGTTCTTCAGAGTCATGACCATGGTATGCACCGTTTCTCAATCCCAAGAAGTGAAGTTACTAACAACAACGTGTCTAGATTTTCTCACTTTCCGTCTGTCTCCTATGGCTGTTAGTAGCAGTCAGAACGCTTCACCAAGCCATATCTGGGGAGATCTTCTTCGCTCCCTGCTTGAAAGACCTGAGAGACAAACAGGCCCAGGCAGGATCAGACCGCAGAGTATGAATTGCAACGTGAACGTGAAAGACAGAGCGCCGTTCATAGATGTAGACGTGGATAGAGACGGGGCCCGCGACGAGGTAGAGACAACGATAGTAGACTCACTGACAAATAATGTCTAGATAAAAGTTCAAGAATAGATGCATGGAATCGGATTCGAGACTGTTTCATAAACTTTATTTGGACTTCGTTAAAGCAATACGTCAAGCTCTCAAAGCTCAGCTCCATCCTGTGTTTCTGAGGAAGAAGCTTTCTGACAGCCCATTTGGGGTTGGCAGATGGCAGGGGTTTCTCCAAAAAAACGCTAATGGCGGGGTTGATGAGGTGCAGCACCCGCCAAAATTCTCTTGCGGGGGCACCAACCACACTCAGGTCCAAAAGTCCAGGCGCCGAAACTCTGAATAAGAATTGCCATTGCGGTTGCGCCGACTGGCTGCATGGTCCCCTCGCCAAACCCACACCCCGCCACTGCAACCCTCGCACCGCCCAAGAATTGTGACGGCAGCAGCAGTTTCAAGGCTCAAACTTGAGCACCGCTGCTCTTCGACGATTCTCAAGGGTCAAGATGGCTTCCCCTCTTGACCGGCCGGGCATCTTGTCCGTGTTGAACAGTAAGCATCGGTCGCAGTCGCGTCGCTACCCGTGCGCATTTGCGCTAACTTTTCTGATTCTTTGTGCGTAGACTTCCACGATGTATGGCAAGAAATCCGCATACCCGTCATTCTGTTTACTGCTTTCGGCCTGCTTGTACTCCGGTTCTATCTTCACAGTGTCGAGGAGAAGGACGAATTGAAAGCATTCCCCAAAGCCTTGAACAGGGAAAAGCCTGAGTCGAAGCCGCTGCCGAAGCCCGTCGACGAGAAGAAGGATGCGAAGCCGACTCCGGTTGTCGAGACGAAGGCGCCCAAGTCGAACGGCCCGAAGAGGATAAAGGGTGGTCTCGTCAAGCGGCCCTCTGAGGAGCTCAAGAATGGAGAGGCTTCGACAAGGACGGTGCGACCTCTGATCTTCTTTTCGAGCATCACCGCGAACACCCCCAAGATTGCGAAGGACTATGCCGAGCGCTTGGAAAAGGAGCTGGAAAAGGTTACCGCGGATACTGACTGCTCATTTAATACCCCCGAGGTTCTGGATCTGGCTGAAATCGACTTTGACGACTACTTCATCACCCCGCCCAAGTCCGAGGACCCCGTCGAGCTGTTCTACATGTTCCTCCTGCCAAGTTACAACATTGACACGATCAACGACACCTTCTTGGAGCACCTGCAAGAGACGCACCATGATTTCCGCATCGACACCGCCCCTTTGTCCCCGCTACTTGGTTACTCCGTCTTTGGTTTTGGCGACCGCGAAGGCTGGCCTACGGAAGACGAAGGCTTCTGCTTCCAGGCCAAGGAGGTCGACAAGTGGATGGCTAAGCTTACCGGCCGCAAGAGAGCTTTCCCTGTGGGCATGGGCGATACGAAGCGGGACTACGTCGAGAGGTTATCTGAATGGTCTGAGGGTGTCGTGGATGTTCTCGGTATGCTAGCCAAGACTGGTAGCCTAGGTGAAGGTCTGCCGGGAAGCGGCGCACCCGAAGAAAGCGATGACGAGTCCGCGGCGGAAGATGATGACGAGGTTCTCATCGAGGAAGACGCAAAGCCTGAGAAGCTCAAGAGCCGCAAGAACATTGACGATGTCGAGGATCTTGGTCGCATCATGAAGAGCTCCAACCCCGACGCCGACACGAAACCCGCCGCTGCCCCTATTGCCGTTGACTTCACAACCTACGGAAAGTCCGCCTCTGCCCCCAAGAAGACCCCGACCAATGCCGCAAAGGAGATGGTCCCCAAGAACTCCCCCACCTACGCCTCGCTCACAAAACAGGGCTATTCCATCGTCGGCTCCCACTCGGGCGTCAAGATCTGCCGCTGGACAAAGTCCGCCCTGCGCGGTCGCGGCTCCTGCTACAAGTACTCCTTCTACGGTATCAACTCTCATCAGTGCATGGAGACGACGCCCTCCCTGTCTTGCTCCAACAAGTGCGTCTTTTGCTGGCGCCACGGCACGAACCCCGTCGGCACTACGTGGCGCTGGGTCGTCGACCCGCCCGAGCTCATCTTTGACGGCGTCAAGGCCAACCACTACAACAAGATCAAGATGCTCCGCGGCGTTCCCGGCGTCCGGGCCGAGAGGTTCGCCGAGGCCATGCGCATCCGCCACTGCGCCCTCTCCCTCGTCGGCGAGCCCATCTTCTACCCGTACATCAACGAGTTCCTTGGCATGCTCCACGCCGAGCGCATCTCGTCCTTCCTCGTCTGCAACGCCCAGCACCCGGACCAGCTCGCCGCCCTCAAGGCCGTCACGCAGCTGTACGTTTCCATCGATGCCTCGAACAAGGAGTCGCTGCGGAAGATCGACCGCCCGCTGCACCGCGACTTCTGGGAGCGGTTCCAGCGGTGTCTGGACATCTTACGCGAGAAGCGCTTCAAGCATCGCACCGTCTTCCGCCTTACGCTCGTCAAGGGCTTCAACGTCGACGACGAGGTTGAGGGGTACGCGCAGCTCGTCGAGAAGGGGCTGCCGTGCTTCGTGGAGATCAAGGGCGTCACGTACTGCGGCACCTCCACGGCATCCAACGCCGGCCTGAGCATGTCCAACGTGCCGTTCTACTGGGAAGTTGCGGAATTCGTGACGGCTCTGGAGAAGAGGCTCAACGAGAAGGGGCTTAAGTATGGCATCGCGGCGGAGCATGCGCACAGCTGCTGCGTGCTGCTTGCGAGCGACAGATTCTACAAGGACGGCAAGTGGCACCCGAGGATTGACTACCAGAGGTTCTTTGAGCTGCTTGAGGAGCGCGGGGCCGATGGGGACTGGAAGCCAGAAGATTACATGGGTGAGGCGACGCCAGAGTGGGCGACTTGGGGCAATGGCGGATTTGATCCCCGAGATGAGAGAGTTGACAGGAAGGGCAGGAAAATCGAGGCGTAGGGTTCTTAGTAGTAATGAAAAAGACGACTGCATCCGCAAGGGCACAACATTATCTTCACAAACCCAGTTGTGGGCCGTCTTGAACTTGGAGAAATTTTGTGAACCGGGCGCCATTGCGTCATAGCCATGGTCATGACAGTGGTGAAAACCCCAGTCCAACGTACATGAACGTTTAAAACAACGGTCAAATGGCTTTTCTGCCCATCGACAGCAGCGGATTGACAAGCATTACGAGATTGTGAAATTCGTTAACTTCTTGCTTGTTCTTCCTGCCAGGGTCGTCATCAATATACATGTGGTTTCCTCTTACAAAACCTTCTATCAAAACAGCCCAGCCGGCCAGAGTATTGTACATTGAAAAAGTCGTGAATCCTCTTTTTCTCTTTGCGATATGATGGTAGTCGGGGGATTAGGAGTGAGATTCGGGGAATGATTGGACAGTATCACGCCATGCGCAGAGTGATCTTGCTGTCCTTTTGGTGGGTTATGAGGTGTGCCCGTCGGTAGCCGAGAGGAGTGAGAGAGTGGAGGGGATTAATCTGGGTGCCGTAAAGGACGGAACCTCTTTAGTCCAGGCCAACGGTGGGCATGTCAGAGAGGTTGGCGTTGACACCACCGGTGTACTGGCCGATGTTGAGGGTCGAGTCGTAGGCGATCATCTCGGCAAGTACGTCCAGAACAGGCTGTCAATGGGTTAGTTCCATGTCAAGTCTTTGAAAGTCGGCGTGTTTCCTTACCTTGGGGACGGTCTTGTCGTAGATACCAATCAGGTCACCAGGCGTGGGGTAGACCTTCAGGCCCTTGTAGAACGCCAGCGCAGCCTCAACGGCGCGGGTGGCTATTGATTTAACATGTCAGCGCCCAAGTCCATTTGAAATACTCTAGAGGGTTTGCGCTCTTCCTCGAAGACGGGAGATCTGTGGAGGGGTGAACTAACGGTCTGCGGAAAGGGTCTCTCCCTCGGAAACCTGCTGCAAGAAAAATGCTTCTCTGGACTCAACGTCGTCGGGGAAGCCCTCGGCCTTGGCGTCATCGACGGATTGCTTGATCGCTTGACGCTGGCGGACGGTCTCCAGCTGGGCCTCCTCCTTCTCGGCCTTGTGCTGTCTGCGCTCGTTTCGGCGCAGCTCTCTGCGGAATTCGGCCTTGTTGCGGCGGTTGTAGTCGAAGTAAACGGCGTAGGCTGTTTGGCAACAGTCAGCACAACAGCTTGGTCCTCGTCTATCCACGACCCCTCGTATGCCATCAAGATATCCAATAATGGTAGTATGGCTGGCGCGCGGAGCTGGAGGCCAACTCACCAAACAGGCCGGTAACCGCGGCGGCGACCGATGCCGTCACTATCGTCGACGTCTGGGACATTTTGGGATACTCCGAAGGCGGGACAAACAAAGAAGGCAGGGTGATGCAGCGGGCGGGTGCCGAAGAGGGGTAGAGTGTATGCGAGAGGCGGCTCGAAAGTCGATGCTGCGCTCAGCGGTTTTGTTGGATGATTCGCAGGACCGGAGAGGTTGGCGAGGGTTCCTTTCGTTGGCGGAGTGAATATCGAAAGAGAGAAGCTCTACCGGGAATCGATGGAGCTTCCGCTACCAATTTTTTTTAGCCTCTGCGCCATCGTTTGCCAGAGGTCGCGTTCCTTGCCAAGAGCCGCTGTGGGTGGTGGGTAGGGAGGCACGGACCAGGTGTACGTATCAAGACGACAGCTTGCCCGTACTTCCACTGAGAGATCCAATGGTGCTGGGGCTGCTGAGTGGTTACGTAGCGGGATGGGTGCTGCCAGCGGCCCAAGTCCACTATCCCGTCCATCCAAATGAGCAGGGGTGCCGCCTCTCAACCGGCCACAGTACCGGCACGGCAGCTACCCATTCCTTGAGAGGTGCATGAAACAACAACGACCCGACCTTCATCCTCACGAGGGGCGCTTCTGTGCCCTTGAACACCTACAATTCTTCGACGCACGGCAGACGTCGCTGGAATCGGCTGCTGCCCGTACGAAACTGAACAAAGCAGTCACCCAACATGTCGGAAGATCGGGAGAGGAGCAAGATCTCGCTGAGAAGCGGCAACAAGAGGAAAGGCCGCCCCCAGATTAGTGCTCCGCGTCAGATCTCGGAACCCATTCTGCAAGATGGATCTGGTCCGGTGCGGCAGCTCGGCTCGAGGCCGATGGCCGACGCTGGTCCTCCTCCGGCGCAGCCGCGACCTCGTCCCCCGCCGCAGGCTGGCGGCTCAAAGGTAAGCAAGACAGCCAAGCGCCGAGCTGTCTTCCACGGTCAGGTGGAAGCATGCGATGCGACTCGATAGCAAGATGTAGGAGCTAACTCGAGGATGTCCAGACCTCCGACTTGGTGAAGCGACGATACTCTACGAGATTTAACAACCTCCCGAATGACTTCGACGTGCATAACCCCCCGGTGCCGGCGATGCCATCCCTAGACAAGTACGAAACCCGCCAGCGAATGGCGCGACCACCCCCCAGCCGAGGAGGCGATACGGCTCCCGCTCCTATTGTCGACGTCAAGGCCCTACGTGACCCTAATCTGGCTCCCGATCAATGTATGTCTTCGTGTTCGGTGTATTCCACTCGAGGTTGCTGACTTGGTATCCTGTAGATGTCGCCAGTTTGCTCAGCGAAGCCTCCGAGGACCAAATCCGCGAGTTCGAAGACAACCTCCGAGGTCTCAAGAGTCGAGCCGGCGCAGACCTCCAACAAAATGTCATGCAAAATCGCACCCAGTTCATCAAAATCAGCAAGGAAGCCGAAAAGCTCAAGGGCGAGATGCGAGCGCTGAAGAACCTCATGACAGACCTCAAGGTTAACACAACAGCGCTGCGCCAAGCATCCAGCAACAATAATAATAGTAATAACGAGTCGTCGGGCCTCAACGGCGAGCTTTCCACGGGTTTGAGCAAGAGAGACAAACGCAGCTCTGTCGCAGACCGAAGTGCGCTTTGGAACTCACAGATGCAGGCGCTTTACAAGAACGTTGAGGGATCGCAAAAGTTTTTGCCCAACTCTTCCACTCGTCACGTCATCCAGAATGCTGGAGCTTGGATCGAGCTGGACAACGCAACCTACAAGTCTCGTCGCGCGATGCAGATTTTCCTCCTCAACGACCACCTGCTGATTGCTAGTCGCAAGAAGAGAAAGGCAGATGTGCCTCCTCGTGAGGCAACTGGCCCACTTGTGAAGCTCGTGGCCGATAGGTGTTGGCCCCTGCTAGACGTTGAAGTGGTGGACATGGCGGGTTCGAGTGATTCTTCGACCACTCGCAACAAGCTAGCAGATGCCATCATGGTCAGGGGTGTTGGTCAAGAGTCGGTCATTTACCGGACAGAGAAGCCTGAGGACACGGAGAAGAACGGTCTACTCCTGAACATCCGCAAGGCAGTGGAGAACCTGCGAAAGGAGCGACAATCAGAATTGGAGGCCAACAACAAAGCCAAGGAGACGATCAACTATTTCGCATCTCGAGACCCCGGTTTGCTCCAGAAGACGGAGCTGTTGGAGACACTCTCCGATATCAAGGACATGCTCATCGACGTGGACGGAAAGCAGCAAAACCTCCGGTGGGTTGAAAGCCAAATGGACGAGCTGGATATCGATATTGCACTGCAGAACTTTGAGCCTGCTGTAAGCCGTGTCGAGAAGCTCAAGAGCCTCGCTCGAAGCCTGAAGAACAACACGGTGGCGCAGGACTTCATCAGCTTCAAGGTTGAAGAGCGATGCTCCAAGCTGGCGGGCATGATCATTCGCGAACTGGAAACAACGCACAATGCTCCGACGAAGAACAAGCGCAACGTTACCTGGCTGGCCAGGCTAGGGTACGAGGACCGCGCTCGTGAGGCCTATCTGGTAGCCAGGCACGAGACCATCCAGAAACGAATCAGGTAAGCAGGAATATCAACGGTTTCCAAACACAATCTGACCTTTGACAGACAAACGATATTCCAAGGAGACTTGCATCAATACATTTGGGAGGTCTCGTTCGTCTACTTTTCGCTCATCCGCAATACGGTGAGCTGCTTCCACTCATGCTTCCCACCGCCTATGATGAGTGCCTGTGTCAAGTGGGCCAAGGAAGAGGTTGAGTCGTTCAACGCCATCCTCGGAAGGCAACTCAGCAGCACAGAGCGGGGCGGGGAGGCGTGGAACCAGTGCATGGAACGAGCACAGGAGCATGCCAAGATGCTCAGCGAAGTGCAGCTCGACTTCCGCAACCTTGTTGGCAAAGATTTGGTAGACCACGCGTCTGGGGTGGCTAGTCCCGTCGGGCTCGGTTTGTCCTAAGTACCTAATTTGACAATGAGCGCCCTGGTCGAGGTGACGGCAAAGCGTGCCGTTGAGCCTGGTGATGGCTGGCATTGCCTTGATTTATGGCGATTGCCTCACAGTGGAAATTGAGACGGGTGTTTGTTATGGAGGAAGCATGTAAATGAGTGCAAGACATTGGAGTTACGGACTATGACGAAGATGCCGCAATCACTGGCATATGTCAAGGTTCCAGACCAAGCTTGGGGCTGACTCGGATCCCCTGGCTCGGGTCGCTGTGTTTACCTGCGACGGCGTTTGCGACTTTCGGGATGGATAACTTGTAAAAGTGAATTGAACCGTCAAGGATCGCAAGGTTGGCAAGTATTCGCATTACAATTTAAGCAATAATCGACCATGGGTATATACTGTGTGTGATTATCGCATGAGGCCTCTCGCGGAGGCTCAAGAAAAATAGCCGTCAAATGGCTTGAGGCTTACTTGCCTCTGCATCGGATTTAAGCGAAGAGGCAGGCAATTTCCTCATGCTGCAACCAGCAGCCGTGACAGCGCAGCGCAGCACGACACAGTATTCGTAGGTAAGGTACACCTACGCGCAACGTCCTAGGTAAGGTACATCCGATGCTGCGTACCCCCCAATAACAGATCCCAAGCCCACGCACCAGCATCCGTACCGTACCCGCTCCCGCCTGCCTTCCTCGTCTGCACCTGCACCAGCACGAGCACAAGCAGGAAGGAGCAGCACCACTTCCCAGCCCGTCTCCCACCTCGCAAAAATCCCCAGGCGCCGCCCAACCCAACATCGACGCCCTCCTCATCAAACTCCCATCAGAGAATTAGAATCCCGCTCCCGCCCCGCCCTGCGCGACAACATCCCCCGTCCCTCCTCCCCTGCGCCGAACTCCATTTTGGCCCTCCCTATCTGGCCTCAGACGAAGCTCTGACCGCCTTCGACGATTCGCCGCCGCCAGCCCCACGCTACTGGATTGAGGTGCTGTGCTAATCTGAAAGACCGCGACCTGTTGCTGAAAACAACGTCATTCTCCCCTCGACACGAACGACCACGACCCGACCGCCCTCGCTTTGCCCGCCATTCTGCTTCTCGCGACCGATCAAAACAATTTAGTGACGACTTTTGCTATACCTTAGACGACTTTCAGCATGGATACGAACATGGAGGATGTTGGGCGTGTCCCCGCCGATCTGCCCTCTACCCAGAACCTCGAGCCCACCACGATCCCGACCCTAGATGGCTGGATTGAGAGCCTCATGAACTGCAAGCAGCTCGTCGAGGCCGACGTTCAGAGGCTTTGCGAGAAGGTCAGTCGCTATTTTCGCCGATGATGGACAGCCGCAATGCGCCTCTGCACCAGCTGTCGTCATAGCTGCCTGCGACTGAGCCTTTGTGCCCTCCCCTCATCTCCGAATCGCCCCTCGCGTGACCTCGCAGCGACAAATTTCTGACATTCATCAACAGGCGCGGGAAGTCTTGCAGGACGAGTCCAACGTGCAACCAGTCGTACGTCCCCCTCGCCCCCTTGGACATGGGCGATTCGAACTGACCCATCCTTCAGAAATGCCCAGTCACAGTGTGCGGTGATATCCACGGCCAATTCCACGATCTTATGGAGTTGTTCAAGATTGGCGGTCCTAACCCCGACACTAACTACCTTTTCATGGGTGCGTTGGGCCTGACAAGACGCTCGTCATGCCGCGAGCAGTTGCTTACGCTATTCGATAGGTGACTACGTCGACCGAGGCTACTACTCTGTCGAGACCGTGACTCTGCTCGTCGCCCTCAAGATCCGATACCCTCAGCGCATCACCATCCTCCGTGGCAACCACGAGTCCCGCCAGATCACCCAAGTCTACGGCTTCTACGATGAGTGCCTTCGGAAATACGGCAATGCCAACGTGTGGAAGTACTTTACCGACCTCTTCGACTACCTCCCCCTTACTGCCCTCATCGACAACCAAATCTTCTGCCTTCACGGTGGTCTGTCGCCCAGTATCGACACCCTGGACAACATCAGAGCTCTTGACAGAATTCAGGAGGTTCCCCACGAGGGTCCCATGTGCGACTTGCTTTGGTCCGACCCCGATGACCGCTGCGGCTGGGGAATCTCTCCCCGTGGCGCTGGCTACACCTTTGGCCAAGACATTTCCGAGGCCTTCAACCACAACAACGGCCTCACGCTTATTGCCCGTGCTCATCAGCTTGTTATGGAGGGTTACAACTGGTCGCAGGATAGGAACGTGGTGACTATCTTCTCGGGTAAGCTTCGCCAGATCTTGTTTTGAGGCACGGCAACTGACGCGCGCGCAGCACCCAACTACTGCTACAGATGCGGCAATCAGGCCGCGATCATGGAGATTGATGAACATCTCAAGTACACTTTGTAAGTACCAATGGTGCCAGGATTTTAGTAGGATGCAAGCTGACCACGTAAAGCCTCCAATTCGATCCTTGCCCGAGAGCCGGCGAACCGATGGTCTCGAGACGCACACCCGACTACTTCCTCTGATCACGCATCCGATACCCTTACTACTCATCACCCGGGATCATCATTATCCGGGTGCTATACGTGGAAGAGATTCGAAAGAGAGGGCGTGTGCATGCTCAACTTGCATTGGTGCTTGGGGGGAGTCTAATCTTGTAAGATTACAAACAAAAGCCAAAAGACCAATGTACTCCCAAGAGAGAGATTCTGCGTTGAGCATTAGATGGAGCGAGGGTTCTATGGGAACGAGCGCGAGCGCGGCTCCTCTCGACCGAGGAGGCTTCCCCTTGGACTCTCACTCTGTCAACGCGTTAGATACTCATAGACCGCCGGCAATAAGAAGGTGTCGATGCTAATGAAGTTTGATGTTCTATTCTTTCTGTCCGAACTCATTCTATCCTCATGAACCGTTTCCGAGGTATGTCTTGGTCATTATCGTTATGTGCAATGGGAATTACCAACGCCCGCAGGTGCCATCCAATCATTACAACTATGCGTCAACTAATAAAGGGGTATAACAAACTTCACTCTTTCTTTTTCCTTCCTCGCGACTGCTCTTCTCACTTTTTCCGATTCTTGCGGTGGTGGCTGTGTTTTCGTCCATGATGGTGGTGGTGATGGCGATGATGATGCCCGTCCCTCTTTCTCCTGCTCCGCCCCAGGGACCTCCTCTCCCACTCCCTGATCCTCTCCGCCATGATCTCTTCGCTCTCGCCGCTCCTCGTATTTGTGTACGACTGCGAGCTGCTATCGTACGAACTGCTCCCGTGAGAGTCATACGAGCTGCCGTGGGAGCTTCGGAAGTACGCGCTCAGATACGACGAGTCCCGGCAGTCGTCGATCTCACTAAGCCCGCGGATGACGCCGGAGCGCTCGCTGCGACGGGAGGTGTAGGTGGTGTACCGCGCCTCCTCGACCTCCTCGATGCTGATGCGGTTGCGCCCGTGGCGGCCGTGGCGGCGGGTGACGGTGAGGTTGCTCACGCGGTGGTACTTGTACTGGCCCTTGCGATAGTCGCCGGGCTTGCAGGCGCCGTCGGGGACGTGGAAGCGCATGTCGAAGCGCATGAGGGCGTAGGTGAAGACGACGATGAGCTCGAGGTCGTAGTTGAAGACGTAGTAGCAGGCCTTGTGGTGCCACCAGCCCGGGAAGAGGGCGGGGCGGACGGCGAAGTTGACGGCGCAGCGGTAGGCGGCGCCGATGGTGAGGAGGAAGGCGGTGGCGAGGACGAGGAGGGCTTTCGTGGAGAGGGAGCCGTAGCCGAAGGGCTCGGGGCGGCGGAGGCCCGGGTAGAGGAGGGCGCCGGCGACGATGAGGAACGGGGCGAAGGCGAGGACGGCGAGGGAGGTCGAGGAGAAGAGCTGGACGAGGTGGCACCTGTTGAGGTAGACGAGGTCGAGGGTGTAGAAGGAGACGACGGTGGCGACGACGGCGCAGAGGAGGCAGACGGCGATGTAGAAGTAGAGGAAGAGGAAGAAGTAGCCGACGAAGGGGTTCCAGCCGAGGTTGGGGTGGAGGCCGCGGAGGAGGCGGTGGGCGAAGAGGATGTTGAGGGCGAAGAGGAGGACGACGCCGGCGGCGGCGAAGATGGTGGCGGCGATGTCGAGCTTGACGTTCCAGGGCTGGGTAGCCCAGGCGATGCGGAGGGAGAGGGCGATGATGCGGGTGGTGCAGAAGCCGACGAGGACGGTGGAGGGGAAGAACTTGTGGCCGGCGGCCTTGTTGCGGATGAAGATGAAGCCGTTGAGGGCCGCGGCGGCGAGGAAGAAGATGATGAGGATGATGCAGATCGGCACGTCGACACGTACCGTTGGGATCAGGCCGAGGATCGCGACCTGCGGCTGGTACGGAGGGCCGAGGGGGTTCTAGGAAGGGTGTTGGATGTTAGTTGAGAGAGGACGGAGGAGGAAGACGCGAACACGGGTTACGGACTTGGATGATCGGGTCGAAATCCGACATGATGTCGGATTTGATGTGAGGAGGAAACCCTCCTGCAAGGAGATGGTGTGTCCTTTGAAGATGAGGCTTTCGAAGTTATAAGTGACAAAGTTGGTGAGGCTGGGCTTGGCTCTTGGCTTCAGAGACTGTGCTCACTCTGGGGAAGATGGCAGGCAGAGGAGCTGGAGCAGCCTTCCGGTTGACCTTGACTAGAGTGAAGGCAGCATTCTGGAGGTTGGCTTTTGAGCGAGGGAGCGCCGGGGGGGTTGACAAGTTATCATTCGCAAGGGTGATTGACCAGGGGTTTGTGCCGAGAGGGCAGACAGTTGGAGAGGTTCGTCTGGTGTTTTGATGTTTACTAGCGTCGGCGTAGGATGCGTTGGCTCTGGATAGACGGCACGGACTTGAGAGACGGGGGGGAACGAGAGAGAAGCACGCGAGGAAGTTTCAGCTGGAGGCGGGTGAAGAGGCGAAAGTTGGGAGTTTTGATGACTGGGGATTCTTTTTGGAATCTTGGTTCTTCGAGAACAATGAGCGATGGGCTTTGTATGGAGGTGTGCGTCTCATAGATGGAATGGCATGATAAGATACACGAGATGGCATATTTTTGCCCCTCACAAATACCTGATTGGCTTTTATTGAATTGTGTTGAGTTTCTTTACAATGGTGTGTATCTACTCATTTGAATGGAGTTACAAGCAGGTTTATGTCAGGGTTGATGGACGAAACGCATGACGACAACTCACGCCTCTGAGACGGAGGAAACTACTAGTCATGATCTTGTGCAGGCTCTGGGAGATTTCCTGCCCATAGCCTCGGATCGCTCTGAACGGGGACGCAACGCTTCGCGCTCTGTGGTTGCGAGACACTCCCCCAAACGGCGGGAGGCAAAGGCATGGGCAGACATCCCATCGCCGGGGTTTAAGCCTCTCTGTTTCCCCAACCCTGTCTCCAGGTCTGGGAACGCACCGCCACAATGGAGCTGCGCGCTGGTAGAAACTTGTTTCCCGTCTTCGTCATCTGGGACATTCAACGGTCGAGGTCCGCTGGACGTGCGCTGCTGACGGACATGCAAAGATGTCGATGGCGGGGTTGTCCAGGTCACGGACCTCGGTGGTTGGGGCAGAAGGGGATTCCATTGTGACGAGTAGTCATTCTGTAGGGCATCCAACCATACAAAATTGGGAGAACAAGAAATCGTGAGGCAAAAGATTGATATTGCGTCGATTTCTGAGACCCAGAAGTCGTCGAAGTTCGGCCGTTGAGCCGGGAGGAAGGCGCCAGGGTAAGAGGGTCCGCTTGAAGATCCGAAGTCCGTCGCCGACGATCCGGCTGTCGATCATGAACACGGTTCTAGGTCCGGGGCCAATCATCTCTCCGGGCCTAAGGCCAGGTTCTCGGACGGTGCTCTAAGCGTGTAAGAAGACTCGTTCCTGCTCTTCCATGCTCGCTTAGGATGGCGAAACTAGAGCCACTGTTGAGCAGCAACTCAACTTCCAGCTCTTGCATGCTTAGCTCGACAGGACGCGTATCGCGCTCCATTTCCTCGTGCCCTTGCCGCTAGGTTCGGGCCCGAAGCATTTCAAATTCTGAGTAGGCGCAAGCCAGCAGATCAAGACGGCAAAAACATCTCGCATTAGGCAGGTCGATACACGGCCAATGAGCGGGCAACGATGGGCATCATTCATCGAATGCCAAAGGTATATCCCACATGACTGGCTGCGTTGAACGGAAACAAAACGGGCGAGCCTTTTGGCCGTTCTTTGAAAGTCCCTACGGCGAGGCTAATTGTTTAGCATAGCAACCCTTGCGCACCCTCTGTAGCCTATGAAGCTTCTTCTCATGTAGGTTTTTGATGCAAAGCTCATCTTGTGCATGTAAAGAAAAGATTGAAATAGGTTTCCAGGCAATTCGCGAGCAACGAGCTCGCGGCTTTGATAGATGCCGAAGAAAGCACTATTTCCTAGACCGTGGTGAACGCACCGGTCCGGACATTCCGTGTGTTATGGAACAGCGGCGACTAGCCAGTAGCGCAGAAAGTCGGTTACATACCTGCGCAACGTGAACTGCTGGCGGTAAGTCAGGTGTAGCCTGGCTTTCGATTTCAACATTGTACCCAGCATCATTAGTGCGATGGTCCTCGTTCTAGACTTCTGTTCGAGATTCAGGCCCCGATCGAAGGCTTTCAAACGTGGCGATCGAGAGAGAGAAATATTGTACAGGGAACTCTGCTGGAGCTGACGGTTAGCCAGAAGCGCCGCCACCAGCAGGCGCAACCGACACCACGATCTGGATGTGGTGCGAATTTCTTTCGATCGACGTTGCCACTAGGCTTGACACGAAGGCCTCTTGTCGCCATGGCCAATCTTCCACCCTCATGTCAAGCCTGGAGTTTCCGGTTTTGCCCTTGCAAGCACTTAGTCTGACGTGCTATCCTCGCTAAGGGCTGTTGGATATCAGCTTAGCAATATCCAACGACAGTGCAAAGGAGATGAAACTTCTCGCTATCAAACCTTTATTTTGGTTGTCCAGCAGCAAGTCTTGAAGTTACCGTTGAAGATGGCGACAAAGGAGTAACGTTGAAAAGGAGAGCCAATCAGGCGCAGGCATGAGGACCGCACCCAGCCGAGGGCAACTACCCCCGGAAACAAACTGGAGGCTGAATCATGCGCGTTTTCAATTCGCATAAAGTTACGAGCCCGTAATTTTTCGCCCACATTCTGTATACGCAACCTCTTGATGGAACGTACTGCACTACCGAGCCGCTGCATGAATGGCAATTCAACGGCGACGCCGCCTCCATGAAAAACTGTCTGTCTCTTCCCGCCGCTGTTTCTGAAAAGGCCGCTCCACTCACAACTACCGAAGACCTCCGGCCGTTTTTCAACCCCGTTCTCTTGGTGGATATCTGTTTCTCGTGACTGAGTGTAGTGGGGCCGAGTAGCGAGTACATTTGGGATACAAGCAGCGGCTCCGGCGGCCGTTGAGCGTGGTAGTGGGGTGGGCAACGGTCTCAAGTGAGAAGTTCTTTGTTATCGTCTTTGTTTAGATAGTGCGACTCCATGGTGAAGTAGAAGAAGGCGAACTTGCTCAAGCCAGTGGAGGCTTGCCACGTTGTTGTTGTTGAAGAATAAGAAAACAATTGCTTGAAATCACTCGGATTGAAAACTTGCGGGTGGTGGCGGACGAGTCTTGATGGCAGCCAGCCGCTCAACGGCGGCATGCACGCTCAGATGCTTCAGCCCTCCACAACTCGAGCAGCATGCTACCAGTGTCTCAAGACCACAAAGGAGGTCGAAGCTGTAGCACCTTTGATGCGATGCTGTCGCTCAACGTCGCCAACGGGAGGCGAATTCGGTGCCTTTATTTGGCCTCGGATTTTCGTTAGAAACACATCTAATGACGGCTGGATCGAAGTTGAGATCTTAAGCTCCGAGAGGCTGACGTGAGATACACTTGTCCACGAAGTCAATTTGCGAATAGCTGATTGGACTGGAAACTAGATGGAAGCCGGAAGGATCGAAGGTTCAATCACCACTGCAGTCGTTCCCTGTCGTGGTAAGGCAAACTTCAATGCGTTCTATTTGTGTCCACCGCTCTCGCACCTAAGCCCTGGTTAGAGTTGAATCCCACTGGCTGGGCAGGCAGAGCTTTCTCCTGGCCGTGTTGTGTCCGGCCGCGACCGGTCTCTTTGCCGAAGGCAGCGGCATCCGGCTCGAATGATGAGCGGCACAACTGCAGCACTTGAGACCGATTACCCACGCAGCTCACGAAGGACTCGGCGGTGCTCCCTTGACAGACGGGTCTTGTGAGATATGATGGGCCACAAAATGACGCGAGCTGTCATTGGGCGGGTCATCCAAACGGCGTGTTCATCCATGATAGATAATCCGGCGCAACGGGCATATCTTGGTCATATCTTGTCCGTGCCATGCAGGGCGGAAGAGCGCTGGGGCCTCTCTTCATCTCGCAAACACCGTCGTCGTCTTCTGGGCCAGTCGCCAGTGCAGGCGAGCCTGGCAGAGGTGCCAGGAGCGGACTTTTTGGGGTCAGAGAGCTCACTTCCCCACTCTCCTGTCATCCCTGTTGCAATCATGAAGCGATGCTGGGTCTCGCCAATCACAGCTCGTTGCCGTCAAGCTGAGACAACCTAGAAGGAGTTTTAATTTCGCCAATTGCTTCCGTTTGCCAAGTGTGCAGTTGGCCCCTCAAGTCAATCGGCAGTTTAAGAATGTTTCTTTGCTGGATCTCAAGGGTTTCTGACAACTTGACTGCTTGCCTCTGGGGTCGATGACGATGCTGCACACGCTGAAAGCTGTCTCGTGTCACTCCATCTGCGTCTGCGTCTGCGCTGCTGCAACTGCAGTGCAACTTTAGTACCTGCGCAAGTTCATAGCGAGGCGCTCGTCACACATCCACACCGTCGCAGACGCAGACGCAGACGCAGACGCAGAGGCTGCTGCTGCATGTGCCGTGTTGTCTCCCTTGCGGATGCGATTCCCTGTTTGCCGGCGTTGGACCGGCTTCGCGGGCGACAATCACCGGCCCGTGAGCGAGCCGCCGGTATGGCTTTGCTCGACCGCAATGTGAACCGTGGACGAAGTGGCTCTGCATGTTGCAATCCTGCGAGACAAGCCAAAGAAACAGACGAACAGCAGGCTGCTGCTCGTGGTCCTGGAATGGGTGCTTGCCGTCGCGATTCGTTCGGACTCCACGCAGGCGCAGGCGCGTGTGTTCAGGCTAGATGTTGCAACGCGAGACGAACAAATGTGAGACATGTGGTACTGTCGATGAGGGCGAAGGGAACAGCTCCTTAAGACATTGATCTCGGTTGACGCTGGCTCCAGTAAGCGTCGAAAAAGCATCAACAGAGCGCCTACCGGGTGCTCATCCGCTGTACGGATAGTACTGTAGTCGGTAGATACACAGACGGCTGCCGATTGATTCATCCTGAATGCTGACTTGTGGCATTGGGGCCGGTTTTGTCCATTATTGCACTGACATTGCGAACAGGCATGCTCCCTCCTCGAAAGAACGCCACGGGTGTTGGCTCGCACTAGACCTAAGCATCGCTGAAATTGTGTCTGTTATGTCGTTCACCATTGGCCTCTCTGTCTTGTGCGTTGTGACGCAGGAAATGGGACGTCAACAAGCCGGGAGAGACAAGAAGCCGTATGTTTCCAGATGAAAATAGCATCCGAGATGAGCGAGATGAAAGCGAGAACTCAGAAAGACGGGCTGCAACTTGGTAAAGACGGCAAGTGGAAAAGACGAGTTTTCCTCGACGCGCTACGGCGCTCGGGATCCAGACGCTCGGGACGGGCTCAGGAGTAAATGCCCGGGCATTCGATCCATCGTCAAGCATTGAAGCATTGAATGACAGCCCTACGACGGTGAAGGAGCCGTGGGACTGGTTCTTGCAGTCAAAGGAGGTCGTGGGTGCGGATATGGCTAGGGGAAACAATCTCCACGGCTCAATGCAGAAGAGCCAGAGAGGAGAGCTCCTGCGGTCGAAGCAGTCAAACCGTAAACGACAACAGCTCCAAACGACGACACGACAAGCGAAAGCGGTGCGAGAGAGAGTTTGATTCATGGCTGTCGAGGGGGAACCACTGGGGAGTGAGGGAGGGGGACCCTGGACCCCTGCCATCTCCCCTGCTCCACCAATTTTGAATGGTCCAGGCGCGTTGCCTGTTTCTGACAATTCCGGTGGCCGTTGCTCCTCGTGTGAACAGGGGTAGCCGGTACGCCGTCAGGTACAGCGGTACGTACCATCAACTTTCTTTAGTTTCTGGGCGACCGTCCACGCAGACGTGGGGCGGACTGAGGGGGCTTCACTGGCTTCCCACCTGGCGCAGCCAGTCAGAGCGGTCGCAGGTGACAGGGAAGGCAGGCTCCAAGTCCCCAACTTCCCAAGGCCAACCCTCCGTCCCATTGAGAGAAAAGTCGCGCGGGTGTGGGTGTGGCTCCTGCTCTTGCAGTTCCAACCTGGGACTGGACTGCTCCAGTCCCGTCCACGAGGGACACTGGACGGAAGGAAGACCTTCCTTTCCAGACGCGACCTGGAGGTGAGGTGGGCAGGCTGCAGCAGGCGCTTCCTTCCTTCTGTTGATGGCGCTCTGCTTGCTGGCTACTGCATCAGATCGCACTTGCTCTTTCCAACCTTTCCTTTTCCCTATCGAGCCAGAAGAAGGCAGGCCCCAAGCAGCCGCACCCCCCTTCGCGCCTACCTACCTACCTTGCCTTGCCTTAGAGACAAGACCAAAAAAAAAAACAAAAAAAAAAAAACACCTCCCTCCCGCCAGCGTCCCATCCTGAAGGCGTCGTGGTATCGGTGCACCTGAGAAAAGAAAGAAGCCCACCCGACACCACACACCCTCTTCCTCTCAGTTGCACCTTCCCGTCGCGCGCCGTCGCCAGTCAGACCCGGCCGGGTCAAGGTCCAGGTCCAGGTCGAGAGGTCCAGGTTCAGGGTAGTCCCATCCATGTACCCTCAACTGCAGTGATAGGCTGTGCCCATGTCTCTCTGTCCCATGTCCACGTCCCCTTGCCTTGTCCTCCCACGTTGGCCGCCGCCTCCAATTTTCCCTATTTTCCTAAGCACCTCCCGCGCCGTACCTGCCTCTGCTCTGCTCTCTTGTCCCCTTCCCTTTCCCTCCTTCGCGCGTGTGTGCTGTGTGTTGCGTGTGCTGCGTCGTCTGCGTCTCTATCCGTAGCCGTTGTCGCCGCTGCTCGCCCCCCCAAAACAACATCGTCGCCTTTTTCGCTTCTTCACTCGTCTCGAACGAGCCCGACCGTGACATCGACACGTCGGCTTGCCTTACCTCGGAGCTTAACTGCATCCCGCCCCTAATAGTAGACCTACCTAAACAGCTTGTTATTTTTTCCCTATTTTCCGTTCACTCACCCTCGTTCAGTCTATTTACCACCTACCTTACCTGCCTCAACCTGTTGGTGCGGTTCCCCGAGTACCTGCCTACCTACCGTATCTACTTGCCCAAAAAACAACAAAAACTCCACCACCCCCTCAATCACCCAACCTCCTTCCTCACGAACGAACGAATTGGGAACCGACAGCGACGACTTTTTCTTCGGCCTCGAATCAGTCCCTCAACCACGACCCGGACCCTCACCTTCCTCGGCCTCCGCTCGTCCCACCCGTCAATTGATGCTCGCCGTCCACCTCCGCTGTAGCCCCCGTTTTCTCCTCGACAACAGCTCGCGAATACGATCCGCCATTCTCATCGCTCCAATTCACAGCTCGAGAGCTTTTTTGGTTACGACTATCACTCGCCAAGCATCTCTCAGCGACAAGCAATCTTTACTTTAATTGCCGATCATTCGCGACAACCTCAAACTGCATGGACCGCAACCATTAGGACCCAGGAAGACAGTCATGAAATAGGCGCAGTTCCAACCTATCACTGTTTTCCAGCCACCTCGCTCGGTGGCCAGCAACGACGCGACCATGACTTCATCAAAGCACGGAAAGGAAGTCCACACGAGTCGACGAGGACGAGCCATGGGCCCCGTAGCAAAGGCGCTTATGTCGGTACTGTCCACCGCGACATTAATCTCGGCGCAGTCCAGTAGTTGTGTCTCGTTGGAGGGTTCAACACAATGCTCCGCCTTCCAATCAGCCTCCGTTTCGACAACAGGCTTCGTACAGGGAATTTTGTACGTCAACTCCAAAGGATACCCGTATGATTTGTGCTCATTGGTTCTGGCAGCCCTTTCCTTCAATATGTTTCCAGCAGAGAAACATTCGACAGCCAGTTGCAGTCGTATGTCCAGACATCATACGTCCGGGAAAAGTAGGTTCATGTCGGTGAATGCGACACGGCTGGGCAACGATTGGCTTACACTATGACAGATACCAGACATTACTTGGTTGCAGCAATGTTAATCTCACCAACTCAACCGAGCTGTATGCCCGCTTCACGACAACAGTCATCTGCAACGCCATCGTTCAAAACTCAATAGATGCCTGCAACCTCACTGCAGCCAACTCTAGACCGGTTTGCGCCGACACATGCGTGCGTCATTTGAATCTGGCAGAAAAGACAATTGCTCACGATCCTACAGGCTGAATACGCGCAAAGCGAAGCACTCCTCACCTCCGATAGCAGTCTCTGCAGCAACCCGGGCAGCAACCTGGTCAGCCAGATTCGTGCGGACTTCACCAACTGCGCTCTCCCCGCCGGCTCGTTGTCGTCGTCTAATTGTATTCAAGGCATCGCTAATGAGAAGGAGAACTGTGGTTACGGCAACAGCACCGTCGGGCTTTGCTCGTATTGCGCATCTGGCGGTATTAACTCGACCGACACGTGCTGCTACAACTCGAATGTCGATGAGCGCTGCAAGGGCGTCGTCCTCCCGTCCATCTTTCCCACCATGACTTTTACTCCCCCGACGGCAACGGCATCACCAACCTCCACGAGTACTCCTGCAGCAGGAGGCGGTTTGTCGGGCGGCGCCATTGCCGGCATTGTTATTGGTAGCGTAGCTGGTGCGCTTTTGCTCGCTGGACTCATCTACGCCTGTATTCTGCTTGCTAGGAGACGCAGACGGGGAAGCCAGAAGGGAAGCATCTTTAATCAGCCGGCACCATCTAGGCAAGGGCCGTCGACCGTTAAGATCCCGCCGACGCAGACCACGACTGGATACGAAGTCCTCCCCGGAGGTCGCATCGCACGCATGTCAGCCTTGGAGAGTGCTTCGGATCCTGCACCACCTGTTAGCCGTGGCAACGCCCCCATGGCAGCAGCCGCTGCCGGCGGAGCTGCCTACATGGCTGGCAGAAGGAGAGGCGACGATCCGTCTTCCTCTGAGTTCGGGGATAGTCCTGAGTCAGAGGTTAGAGCTGGTGTCTTGCGACCCCCTCCTACTAACATCAGGAGAACGGGATCGTTGTCGAGCAGCTCGGTCCTCACTGGTATGAACGACCCTCAATCACCGACCAGTGCTGGCATGTCGTCACCACAAGGCATGGCTAGCCAGCAGTCAGAGCAGCTGCCATTCTTCAAGGATTACTATTCACAAGACGACATCCACCCAGGCGATAGAGTCGCCACGCTATGGGCTTACTCACCTCGTGCTCCAGATGAGTTCACTCTTGAGCGTGGCGACATGCTCAAGGTCGTTGGTATCTGGGACGACGGCTGGGCTACCGGAATCTTACTGGATGAACACGCCAACGAATGGGAAGCCCGAAGACAGGCACAACGCGACAGTGGTGTATCAAACACATCGGGTCGTCGTGACTCATCACCACCAGTCAGCGGTGAGATCAAGGCGTTCCCCCTTGTTTGCGTGTGCCTGCCGGAGCACTGGAGGAAGACCATCGAAGGCGATGTGTCGACTGAAGGCTCCAGCGCCCATCAAGGACATTCCGCCTTTTCCTGAGATGTGAATATACACAACTTTTGTATACATCCACGCGACGGCTGTAATTTCGGCATTGGCTACGGCGTTCGGACTCTCTTCCAGCATTGACTTCGACGTATTTCAGCACAATACCCGAGGCCCAGACATCGGAGAAAACCTCGAGGCGAATCTTACAGGCGCAGCTCTTAATGAATCGTACATTACGATATCACGAGTAGCAGCCACCTCGATCCCTCGGTGCCTCTTTTCGCAACATAGACACGAGAAAACTGCATTTTCGTAACGACACGCCTAATGTCTTCAGTCCTAGACGAGCGACTTATTTCTCTTCGACGCGGATTCGCCTCAGACGATCACGGCAGCACGGAAGCTTGGCGACACTACGCCAACACCGAATGCGAGGAGTTCTGACGAGATGAAGATACGCGATCCTAATCACTTACGACGACCACGCACGCCCTCCCCTTTCGCTTCGACCAAGTTTTCAAGTATACCCAGGGGAGCCGACGAAGAATGGGGTTTGTTGAGACAGGGGTCGGGGAGGGCCTCTGCGATCTAATGGTGACCTCTTTGGGCAAGTGCAGATGGAACGGGTGGTGGAACAGATCTTAGGGACCACAAACATGTTTTCGCCGCCCGCCTTTGAGGCGCGAAACCTATCCTGCGACACTTAGCATCACAACATCACTAAGGCTTAATCCTGTGTCCTACCAGATGGCCAGCCCATTTACTTAGCTCAAATATCAAAGAGGATTCTCTAAGCTATCTTGTTTCCCGCTGCGGGGTTGTTGAAGAGCATGCAGATCTTCGTCTGCAAAGTCTGTGCCGCCGATACTACCCTGAGTGGTTTCATCCGCATCGAGGGGCTGAAACCGATGAAGTCACGCGCGCATGGGCAGCTTCTTTCAGCTCTTAGTCCGTCGTGATAGTGCTCGAACCAGGTGATATAAAAGTGTCGGATCACTATTGACCATGTTTGATACAGCAGCCTGCCAGCGGTGAAGCGAGCTCCGGGTTGAGTTTGGATGTGAGACTTGAGAGACTCAGATCTTGACGTTCTCGACATGGGCATCGTGGGCAATGCGGTATTCTTCGGACGAACCACTACCACCATCCAGATTGGGCAACACCAACAAACCTGCCATGAATCGTATCGCGCTTAGAGTTGTACAGATTGACCGACCCCAGCACAGGGGGGGCTGAATGGATTCAAAGATGTCAGATAGCTACGTAAGCGAGGGAGCTGTGTTTCGTGATCTTGCTGCAGCCTCGCGGAAGGGTTACGCTTATTCTGGGGAACGGCCAATATCACGGCCGGAGTAATCTTCCTGATGTTGAAGTATTGTGCGCGGAGCTGAGGTAGATTTCGTGGTTTCGTTGCCGTTTGCGCGGCTGGGCTGGTTGGTTGGGGATGGATGGATTTAGGATCAAACGCCGAGACCACGGTACGGCGGCCTCCCAGTGATGTCGGGGGCCCTGTTTTGTCGTGCTGCTGTCTCCGCTCTGCGTGTTGTGTGTGTTTTTGGTTTTCTCCGCGAGGTGGGCAGCACTTTGCGTGGGGGTTGTTCTTTTGAACATTGGCGGGCAGATCTGACATGTGCCATCTATATTGCTTGACGGGCGGGGGTCACAGGTTTACTTGGGCTGTGGTGATCGTGCTTTGGATGCGGCCCAATTATATGTGCGGTGGGTGTTGGTTTGGTGAGTAGCTGAGGCGTGTGGTGGTTTTGTGTGAGTGCGATGCGATCGATGTGACGGTAGCATACGGTAAGGTAGGGTGGTGTGTGTGACTACTTGTTGACTACGTTTTGTCAGGTGAAATGAAGGTTGCTTAGGTATGAGCCCACGTATCCTTCGTGTGCAGGCGAGTTGCTTGACAAATTGGTCCGTTTTCGTATTACATACGGGATCAGAACAATAAATGTGCACAGTGTTCCTAGAATAACGTCTCATGATGGCATCTTCGACCTTGCTATCGATATGATGAACCTGGCCTGCGTTTGGATTTTATTCGAGGCTTTTTGACGTCACTTTGCTCACGAATATCAAAGTATTCAAATCAAGTCCGTTTTTCTTACTCCCTTAGTCTCTCTGGATCTGAGCTTTTTAGCGAGGTTGACATTAGATCGAGACGGGTTGGTTGCTTTCCAATCAAATTGTCCCTGCGCAAATTACACGTGGCCGCAGGAAAGAATTGATATAGGATCGGAATCAATGCAGAAGCTCTGCAGATTGAAAATCTGTAAGATGAAAACGAGCTCCGCGTGATATGCTTCTCGTTCAACGTCACGCTCGTGACTGCAACTTGTAGAACCACCTACCACACACAGAGACTGATGGAGCTCGGCCGAATCGGGGAAGGGCCAGCAGCGCACGGACCAGAACCTCAACTGCCCCCGCGGTCCTCCCCCTGTCGGAGGTTTAGACAGCGGGACACCGACGTCCCCACTGATTGTTTAACTGGACGGCGTGCATCCCACCTCGTGGTACCTTACCTTACCTTGCTGAACCTTGGATGGTGACCTAATCGCACCCGTGATTGCTTCGCAGCTACGAAGCAACTTCACCGCGCAACCTTCGACTGCAGTTCCGACCGAGACCTGAACGAAACCAACGAACCAACCCCGGGAGTCTAATGCCAACACGCATTACCCATCTGGCTGTTCCAACATGACAAGCTCCCGCAGCGACGAACAAGCAGTCGAATAGGTATCGTAGCTCTGGAGCCACTGCTGACCCGAGATGGGTCAAGGCTTCTCTCTCGCAACGCCATCCGCGGGCTCGGCGGGCATCGACATTCCCGAGCTCTCCGATCTCGTGTATGAGAAGAGCATCGGCAATGCGCGCTTCATGAAGAGCATCCGCGCCAGGCACCATGATGGGGTCGCCCTGGTCAAGGTCTTGGTGAAGCCATACACCCCGATGCCTCTGGAGAAGTACAAGCGCGATATTGAGAGTGAGTGACCGATCGCCGTTCGCTCGACGTTAAGCTTCATGGCTGACCTGATACAGAGCAGCGCACTGCTCTGGCCGATGTGCCCAACGCCTTGGGCTTCCAACGCATCGTCGAAACCGAGACGAACGGTTACCTCGTCCGACAGTTCCTTTACAACTCCCTATACGATCGAATGAGCACCCGACCGTTTCTGGAAGACATCGAGAAGAAATGGCTGGCCTTCCAGCTGCTTTGCGCCTTGCGCGACTGCCACGCACGAGACATCTACCATGGCGATATCAAGACCGAGAACACGCTGGTGACGTCGTGGAACTGGCTCTACTTGTCCGACTTCTCCTCCCCCTTCAAACCTATCATGCTTCCGGATGATAATCCCGGGGATTTCTCATACTACTTTGATACCTCTGGAAGGCGAACGTGCTACGTCGCCCCGGAACGATTCGTCCCGGCCGACGAGGTTGACAGCAAGGACGCAAAGCTCACGTGGGCCATGGATGTCTTCAGCGCCGGCTGCGTCATTGCAGAAATGTTTCTTGAGTCGCCGATCTTCACGCTCAGCCAGCTGTATAAGTATCGCAAGGGCGAGTACGATCCGGTCATCTCCCAGATCAGTCGCATTCCAGACAAGGACTTGCGCGACATGATCTCGCACATGATTCAACTAGATCCGGAGCGGCGATACTCGGCAGAGCAGTACTTGGATTTCTGGAAGAAGAAGGTGTTCCCCGAGTACTTTTACAACTTTCTCCATCAATACATGGAGCTCATCACAGACCCGTCCTCTGGAAACAACCCCATCTCTGGTGCGACAAGGAATTTGGGCGAGGCCGACGACCGCATCGACCGTGTCTTCCTCGACTTTGATAAGATCTCCTACTTTCTTGGCTACCAGAACGAAAAGCGCTCAACGCAGATTGAGCCCTTAGCCGGGAAACTTGGACTGGGCCATTTCCCGATACGCCTCAACATACCCAACCACGAAAATTACATCACGGGGGCATCAGATCCTCCAGAAGACGACGGGACGCTCATATTCTTGACGCTGATCGTATCATCTCTCCGAAACACGGCGAGGGCGGCGTCAAAGATCAGAGCCTGCGATGTTTTGCTTGCCTTTTCCGAGAGAATTACGGACGAAGCAAAGCTGGATCGAGTACTGCCATACCTCATGACGCTTCTTAATGATAAGTCCGATCTTGTGGTCATCGCGGGTCTCCGCTCCGTCACCCAGCTTCTGCAACTCGTGCGGGTCGTCTCTCCTGTCAACTCACACATTTTCGTCGAGTACATCCTGCCTAGGTTGCAGGGCGCCATCGTCGCAAATGCAAACATACCAAGCCCGTTAGTGAGAGCCACTTATGCATCATGTTTGGGGAGTCTTGCAAACACTGCCGCACGATTCCTGGAGTTGGCAGCGACATTGAAGGCGGATGGCACCCTGACGGTCGCCGACCCCGAGCTTGAACCTGGAGTCGAGGCTGAGGCTGCCTTTGATGGCCTCTTCGACGATGCGCAGAGGGAGCTCTATGAGATGTTCGAGCTACACACAAAAGCCCTGGTTGAGGACCCAGATGTGTCTGTTCGCAGAGCATTTTTGACCTCAGTGCCCAATCTGTGCCTGTTTTTCGGCCCAGCGGAGGCAAATGATATTCTTCTCACACATCTCAACACCTACCTGAACGACCGCGACTGGATGCTGAAGTGCGCCTTCTTCGAGACTATAGTCAGCATCGCTAGTCTGGTGGGCAGCGTCAGTCTGGAGGAGTTCATGCTACCTCTCATGGTCCAGGCTCTGACTGATCCAGAAGAATTCGTCGTCCAGGCGGCTCTCCATTCTCTAGCACAATTGGCGAGGCTGGGCCTGCTTTCAAAGACGAAGATGTGGGAGCTTATTGATGTGGTCGTACGCTTTACGATGCACCCGAACGTCTGGATCCGAGAATCCGCCACAGAGTTTCTATCTGAAGCCACGCGCTTTCTGTCTCGGGCAGATGTCAGGTGTATCGTCTTTCCCATGGTAAAGCAATACCTCAAAACGGGAATGGTGCCCGAGTTTGCCGAGCTCGCACTCCTGGACGCTCTGAAGCGTCCCATGTCGAGAGCTGTATTCGACCAGGCCTTGATGTGGGCGCTCAAAACGGACAAGGGCGTTTTCTGGAAATTATCGCAGCAGATTCAATCGTTCTCTTATGGGTCCCTCCCGAAGACCATCACTGGTCGAGCGTCTAAGGACACGCTGAGCAAGGTTTCGAGAAATGACGAGGACGAGCAGTGGCTTGACCGACTGCGAAACCTCGGGCTCGGACCAGATGATGAGTTCAAGCTCCTTGCGTTACGGGAGTTCATCTACCGCGTTAGCAAGATGAAATCAAGAGACGGCGTCGATCGAGACCCAGCCAAGTTGAACGAGGTAATCTCCCTCAAGAGCCTCGGCCTCACACCGCAGACAGTCTTTTTCGACGAGGAGCCGCTGCAGCAGTCTACATTCCAACCCGATGTAGATCAAAAGGGCCCTTACACAATTGCCGACGCTCTATTGGACGCTTCTATGACTATCGACGATTCCACAGGCAAACGGAAGTTTGCAGCCCTCAATAGTCTGCGTACGCGCGTGGTGGAAGACCAAGGCTCTTCATCACGGGACGTATCGCGCGTCAGATCAATTGACCCATCGAGACGCTCGTCAACCGGCCAAGGCAAGCTCACAGTAGGAAGCCCGACGGATGACAGCGCTTCGGTTCACGATCAGCCTTACGCAATCCGGAGGGCAATCCGACATCAGTCCAGCGCCTTGAGCTTATTGGATCGCAAAGACGGCAACAAAAGCATACCTGAGACTGGCATGTCTGGCACCAACGCTTTCGGGGAAGTGGAGGGACCTTTTGCCCAAGCGCCACTTGTCCGGCCCGACATGCAGGATCGCCGGACCAGTACTACTAGTGTCGTAACGAAGTTGAGGCCGAATCACTCGTATGAGGGATCTGACCCTAGCATTCTCAAGATGCTAGATTCGATGTACCAAGACAACTACCCCCACGACATCGCCGAATTTGGGCCTATGGTCACTCCCATTACTCGTCGCAAGCCAAACCGGTCTGTTGGCCAGTCTGGTGATGACCCCTGGCGACCAACTGGCCTCATGGTTGCTACTTTTGCAGAGCACACCGGTGCGATCAACCGCATCGTGGCGTCTCCAGACCATGTATTCTTCGTTACCGGTGGCGATGATGGTAATGTCAAGGTCTGGGATAGTGCCCGGCTTGAGAAGAACATCACGCACCGGTCCAGACAAACACATAAGCACGCGGAAGGAGCTAGAGTTCTTGCGTTGTGCTTCATCGAGAACACGCATTGCTTCATCAGCTGTGCAAGCGACGGCAGTGTACACATTGTCAAGGTCGAGACTGTATCGGCCAGCGGAGTACTGCGGTACGGGAAATTACGTCTTCTCCGAGAGTATCAGCTTCCCAAGGATGAACACGCCGTATGGTGTGAGCACTTTAAGATCGACAGTACCTCAGTTCTGCTCCTGGCGACAAACCGGTCGCGCATACTAGGCATTGACCTTCGAACGATGAATTTGCTGTACACGCTAGAGAACCCCGTTCATCATGGGACTCCTACGTGCTTCTGCGTGGATCGCAAGAGAAACTGGCTGTGCGTAGGAACTACACATGGCGTTCTCGACCTTTGGGACTTGAGATTCCGCATGAGGCTCAAGGGCTGGGGTGTACCCGGCAAGAGTTCGATCTACCGGTTGTGTATACATCCTAGCAAGGGACGAGGTAAATGGGTCTGTGTCGCTGGCGGGACGGGTCAGGGTGAAGTTACAGTTTGGGATCTTGAACGCACAATTTGCAGAGAGATCTATCGGGTCGGTGGCAACAAGGAAGGGCCAAAGGGATACGAGCCATGGGAAGTGGACGAAGACAAGCCTGAGGGCATGCTGGGCCGGTTTGCGACCAACATCGAGACGAGCGGAAGTGGAAACGCGGACCGCGGTGTTCGTGCCATGATCGCAGGCACAGGCGCCACCGACGACTCGCGAGATGTGCGACATGCCTTCATCGTCACCGGCGGATCAGACAAGAAGCTCAGGTTCTGGGATCTTTCCCGCATTGAAAGCTCTACGGTGTACAGCGGGTTGCAAGTTGACGACCCAAGGCCTACGTTTGCGGCCTCTCACCCGACAACATCCATGACTCTGAACACGGAAAGGATTCCGAGGCAGAATGCGACAGCATCCAACGCGGCGGGCGGAACGAAGGGGAAGGCCACCGGCGGACGACCAACGCGCTCTACAGTTATATCTCTTCAACATCAGCAGCTGCTGCGATCTCACTTGGATTCGATTATGGATGTGGCGCTGCTGGAGTTGCCTTACAGCATGACCCTGTCAGTGGACAGGTCTGGGGTGATTTTTGTTTTTTCGTGATGGTACACGCGAGGGCGTTAACTTGGAATCATTGGCATAGATACCTTAAAATACATAATGAATATGAGATAGAATGTTTTCTTCACATCTTAGGTACCTTCAGAGGACAGGAAAGCATGTTATTACAGGCACTGTGCGACAACGGCTGTTTGGCGGGGTCTTACTGTGTACGTACTCCGGATGAACACTGTATGCCCAGGCGGGGATGAGAGCTCTTATCAGACGGCCGGCCAAATTTTGTGGATAGCCGCCTCGTCGACCGCCAACTTTTCAGCCTTGCCTGTTCGTCACGACACCCACGCGACAACCCAATTGCGACGGCGCAAAAACACCTGCGCATCTCGGACACACGACGGCGATTCCTCTGTATACGACGACAAATTATTGCACCGTACCCAAACCGAATCTTTCGCAACAGCGCCACCCACTCCAAAGACCACCCATCATAACCCCGAGGTAACAACAGCCCAAGATGAGGCTCACGGCGGAGCTCATCAGGGACTCGCTTTCCTACCTGAACCCGCTCAAGGAGCGTGAGCTAGATCTCCGAGGTGCGTGAAAAGAGCAGATGCTACACTACTCATGATAAATGAGCTATAGAGGAACAGAATTGATAGCGGGGCCCGGATGAGGGTTTGTGTAGGACATCGAATCCCGGCGATTGAGAATTTGGGTGTTGCTGGCGTGAGTTCTTTCCTTTTCCCTCCTCCCTTCCCAAAGGGCGGGTGCGTTTCCTGTCTACGGAGGCTGCAACCCGACGACTGGCGGATCTGTCTCGCTGACTTTTGCGGAAAACAGCCCCACGACTCCATCGACTTCACAGACAACGACATCCAGGTGCTGGGCAACTTCCCGCTGTCGCCGCGCATCTCTACGCTGCTGCTGGCGCGCAACCGCGTGTCGAGCATACAGCCGACGCTGCCCAACGCGATCCCGAACCTGCAGCAGCTGGTGCTCGCGGCGAACAACCTGGCGGAGCTTGCGGACCTGGACGCGCTGGCCGGCTTCAAGCGGCTGACGCACCTGGTGCTGGCGGACAACCCGGTCACGAAGAGGGAGAACTACCGGTACTGGGTCGTGTGGCGGTGTCCGACGGTGCGGTTCCTGGACTACGGCAAGGTCAAGGAGGCGGAGAGGGAGAAGGCGAGGGAGCTGTTTGGCACGGCAGAGGAGCCTTCTGCTTTGGCTTCCAAGGTATGTTTCTTCTTCTATCTCTGTCTCTCGAACATTCAAAGCACAGGAAGGCTAATGGTGCGATTCACTATGCGGCAGATCATGGGCATCAAGTCCAAGACGCTCGAGGTTTCCGCGGCGAACGGCGCTGCGGCCCCGTCGAAGCTCTCAAGGATAAAGCTCACGGACAAGGAGAAGGAGCGGCTGAAGGAGATGATCAAGAAGGCGGACAGTTTGCAGGAGATTATCCGTCTGGAGAAGATGTTGACGGAGGGGACCATCCCTGCGGGAGTACACCTCGACGGAGATGCTACCATGGAGGGTTGAGCTGGAGGAAAGGTCACAGGCGAGATGATGCTTTTTTATTCTCATGGACTAGCGTTATTACGAACAAAAAGAGAGGTTTCAGTTTCACCTTGATGCGGATCCGTGCTATGGATGCAGAAAAAGAGAAAAAAGGTTCGATTTGGTATTCGTACACTTCGTTAAGAGGCTATGTGCTACCTAATTTGATGGTGCTGGGGGTGTGTGGTTATGTGTGAATTTGGTCTGATTAATCCTAAAAACCCCGTTGGCCATTAGTTCGGCGGATGATCAGGGGGTCCATGTCTTTGAGGCAGGTAAGAAACGGTTTCAACCCGTCATATCGACGTCGCCGTCAGCCTGGCGAGCCTCGGCCTCAAGCTGGGCGTTGGGGTCGTCATCCTGCATAGCAGCGGCAGCGGCAGCGGGGCCAGCAGCGGTGCCGTTGACGCCGTTGGTGGTGGACTGGCGCTTCTTAGGTTCCGAGTCGGCCTTTCTGGGGTTCGCGCGGGAGATTGCGGCTTGGTCTTTGATCTTCTTGTAGGGGATAGTCTTTGGGATGACGTCCTCGAGGAATTCGAGGTTGTCGTGATGGTTGACGGCGTTTGCTACAGGGGCGGCGGTTTTAGTTTCGTCTTTCTCTGTGAGAAAAGGGGACAGGAAGAGAAGAAGCTTACCGAGATCCTTGTACTGGACGTTGCGGCGGGGTTTGCGGTCCATCTTGGCCATGTTCTGGCCCTCGTTGGCGAGGTATTGGATGAACATCTCCTGTGAGACTTGTGAGTGAGGGTTCGCTCTGGAGAAAAGGGGGAATTTACTGTTGCGAGTGTGATGACGAATGCAGCATTGTTAGAGCAGATGCCAATGTCTGGGTCTGTGGCGATGATCTTCTTCACGCGGGCCACTGTGAGATTGTCAGGTGGACTGGTTCGAGGAGAGCGTCGTGAGAGGGCAGCATACGAGGCAGAGCCGGCTGGCCTGTTACCTCCTTCCTTGGAGGAATGGCGTTGGTGTTGTAAGGCATCTTTGATAGTTGGGTGGGGAGACTGATTGGGTGAGAGGTTGAAAGACTTGAGTCTGTATGAGAGTCAGTGAGAGACTCTTAGCCGTGGTATAGAAGCGATGATCTGAGTGACAATGCCTCAAGCTGGAAGTGAGATCTCAAGCCACACTTCCCGAAGCTTTTATAAGTAGACCCCAGACGGCTGTTTTAAGTGAAAACGCCTCAAAAAAGTTGCTCGTGAGGGCATCGGCTCAACATTGGTATTTTCGGAGCTGCAGAGGCCGGATGGGGAGAAATTGAATAGAAGTTACCAACCTGTTCCAAGACTCGGTGTCTATGCCTGCCGAGGATGGCGAGGCAAAAGGGGGCTTGATCGGGCTTGAGATCTCTTGTGCAGTCAATCAATTATGATATTGTACCCTCAAGTGTCCGATTTCTCTGTGTTCGAGGTAGCCGTTGTGGTAGAGTCGTCGAGTTCGTTGTTGAGTGAGATGTCTTCGCCAAGGTGGTCGTCAAGGAGAGGCTCACTTTTGATAGAGTCGCGCCAAAAAAAAGCCAGTGAGACGCGACCACTGACAACGCGCTGGTTTGAACCGCTGCCCGCAGCCAAGCCGCAAAGCTTAAGCACCAATTGCAGGGGGGACCCAGTCGACCCAGTCGACCCCAGCATACCATCATTGGAACCCCCCCCCCATCCGCGGCGCCGGTTCCAGCGCAACCACCAGCAGCATCGCCCGCAACCTGCATTGGGGATTCCCCAGAGATCAGCAAGCTCAGGACAGACTACAGATACCGATCGCAAACTACCTACACCAGACCCCCTTCCCTGTCGAATCATTACCGAACCGAAGAAGCATTCCCACGGGCGACGTTCGAACGAGGGCACAGGTCGCCCAGAAGAATCACCACCTTGCGCCCAATTTGCCTCGCTGTCGCGAACATGAGCAGTGCGCCGCCGCCGCTGCCCAGCCGACAATGACTTCACGAACCACATCCTTCTCCCACAGCCCGCACCGGCTCCCGCGCCCTTCCATCACATCGAGGCTCTCGTTTGCCGTGTCGAACGCGGAGCAGAGCGACGATGACGAAGAGCAGAACGAGGCAGGCGAGGCCGCCCCCGGCCCGCGGCAGCAGCAGCAGCAGATCGAGGAGGAGATCGCCGAGATCAAGCGCTACGAGGACTTCACCACCATAGATTGGGTCCAGGACGCCGCCCGAGAGCAGGCGAGGAGGAAACTGCGACGTCGGCGGCGCGCCGGCATGCTCGACACCGGCCAGGCTGGGTGGAGGTACCGGCTGCGCGAGAGCTACGACGCTGCGCAGGGCTGGCTCGTGGTTACTCTGATAGGCATCACGATCGGCCTCAACGCTGCCTTCCTCAACATCATCACCGAGTGGCTCTCCGATATCAAGATGGGCTACTGCACGACGGCCTTCTACCTGAACGAGAACTTCTGCTGCTGGGGCGAGGACAACGGTTGCGCTGAGTGGCACAAGTGGACGGGCTTCGGCCCTGTCAACTACCTTCTTTACATCATCTTCGGCACGGTTTTTGCGTTCACGTCGGCGACACTCGTCAAGTCATTTGCTCCGTATGCGGCAGGATCGGGTATATCGGAGATCAAGTGCATCATCGCAGGCTTCGTCATGAAGGGGTTCTTGGGGTTCTGGACCCTCCTGATCAAGTCTGTCTGTCTGCCCCTGGCCATTGCGTCTGGGCTGTCAGTTGGAAAGGAAGGGCCCAGCGTGCACTACGCCGTGTGCACCGGAAACGTCATCTCGCGGTTGTTTGACAAATACCGCCGCAACGCCGCCAAGACCCGGGAGATCCTGAGTGCTTGCGCCGCGGCGGGTGTCGCCGTCGCATTCGGCAGTCCCATTGGTGGAGTGCTCTTCTCTCTGGAGGAGATGTCGAGCTACTTTCCATTGAAGACGCTCTGGCGCAGTTACTTTTGTGCCTTGGTAGCGACAGCTGTCCTTGCGGCCATGAACCCCTTTAGGACGGGACAGCTTGTCATGTTCCAGGTTCACTATGACCGCTCTTGGCACTTCTTCGAGGTGGTGTTCTACATCATTTTGGGAATATTTGGTGGTCTCTACGGCGCTTTTGTCATCAAGTGGAATCTGCGGGCTCAGGCTTTCAGAAAGAAGTACCTCACCAAATACGCCATCGCCGAGGCGACGATTCTGGCTGCCGCGACGGCAATTATTTGCTACCCCAATGTGTTTCTCAGGATCGACATGACGGAAAGCATGGAGATCTTGTTCCTAGAGTGTGAAGGCGGCGAAGACTACCACGGCTTATGCGAGCCGGACAAGAAGCTTTCCAACATCCTGTCGCTGGCTCTGGCAACGATTCTGAGGGTTCTCCTCGTCATCGTCTCATATGGCTGCAAAGTGCCTGCTGGAATTTTCGTTCCGTCAATGGCCGTCGGCGCTTCATTTGGACGAACAGTGGGCATTATTGTCCAGGCGATCCACGAAGCGAACCCCACGAGCGCCTTCTTCGCAGCTTGCAAGCCAGACGAGCCTTGCATTACCCCTGGCACGTACGCTTTCCTCGGCGCAGCTGCAGCGCTCAGTGGCATCATGCACATATATGTGTCCGTCGTGGTCATCATGTTCGAGCTCACAGGAGCCCTGACCTACATTCTCCCGACCATGATCGTTGTCGGCGTGACAAAGATCGTCAGCGAGCTCTTCGGCAAAGGCGGCATCGCCGACAGGATGATCTGGTTCAGTGGTTTCCCCTTTTTAGACAACAAGGAAGAACACAACTTTGGCGTCCCCGTATCAGAGGTCATGCGCACCGAAGTCACGTCTCTACCGGTCAATGGCATGTCCTTCGCACAGCTTGAACGTCTGCTGAAAGACGACAAATATCAAGGCTTCCCCATCGTCGAGGACGAAACCTCCAAGATTCTGGTCGGCTACATTGGCCGCACCGAGCTGCGCTACGCCATCGATCGTATCAGACGTGAGAGATCCATCAGCCAAGACGCAATGTGCAGCTTTTCGCCCCCTCCAGCGTCAATGACCCCGGTAACACCAACCGTCGCCGTCTTCCCCAGCTACATGTCCACCTCGTCCGTCGACTTCAGCCGCTACATCGACACCACGCCCGTCACGGCGCACCCCCGCCTCCCTCTCGAGACGGTGATGGAGCTCTTCCGCAAGATCGGCCCGCGCGTCGTGCTCATCGAGTACCACGGCCGCCTGTCGGGCCTTGTGACGGTCAAGGACTGCCTCAAGTACCAGTTCACGGCCGAGCATGCCGAGAACCCGCGTGACGACTCGGCGCTCGCCGAGAGCCAGGAGAAGCTGTGGAGCGCGATGCGCCGCGCTGCCGGATGGGTGTCGGATAAGGTGGCGCTGGCCTCGGGAGGCAGGGTGAGGTTGTCGTCGTTTGACGAGCGGAGGTCACCAGGGGCCCGGCCGCTCGGAGCGCAGATTCTCGACGGGGACGAAGACGATGCTGATGACGGCGCGTTGGAGCTTGAGAACCGGTGATTTTGTGGTTATGTACGATGTTGATGGGTTATGGGGAAATATGTACGGATGGCGTTATGGGCATTTACAAGGTCGGCTTCGGGCTTAAGACGAATAGATAGATTGCGGCAGGCGGCTGCGAATGTCACGTGTTTTCTTACTTTTTGATCGTTATATCTTGCGAGGGATATCTTGGAATGTGATATGTTAACATTCGCAGCTCCGTTGTCCGCAGCCTCTGTGGTGATGGCGTTGTAGTCTCACCTAGGAGAGGGCAAGACATGCTCTCAGCGGTCGGGTGTGGATGTCACTTGTGTGATTTCGTACTGCTAATATCGTGGTAGAAGGAAGGAAGGTAGGTACTCTATCTACTTCACCTTGTGGACCCCTCCGGTCCCGAACAATGGAAGGAGCACACCCACCTTTGCTACCTACCTCCTGCCCATCCATGATACCTGTCTGGCTCGCCCACGAGACAAAGGGTTATAGACGTCAGAGCCGCCCTCACTTTCGGTTCCCCAGAGACAACTAGCACGCAGTGCCTCTGGGGCGTGCATGGCTGAACACGTTAAACTCGGAGTGCAAAATCCTCGGATTTTCATAGGATCGAAACCCAGGGCCCTGGGTTCGATCTGAACTTTTTGACCCTTTTTTGGTTTTCTTTTTTGTCAGGATCTGGTTCTCCATTGATATTTAGCACACATCCATCCACCCATAGCTTAGGGATTTTTAAGAGTATGCTGCCCTCTCTTTTCCGATCGAGCGATTGTAGTGTTCTTCTGGTGACCCAGTTTAGTATCACGATACACCACGGAGAAGGGAGGCAAGATATATACTACCCCTTTTCGGTTGAGTACAACTCTTAGTTCAGTTATCTCTTCTGCGCAAGCACAATTCTAACATGCCACCTCACTGACTAGCTAGTACGTTCGGGTATGGGCCGTCATTTCCTGCTCTTGCGTGTGGTGAAATTGGTTGAGTACTATCCGCTCTTGCAGCGACATCATAGGCCTTGAATTGAGCATTGTGACCTTGGGCTGCCAAGGGTCTTTTTACTGATGCTACTTTAGCCTAGCATGATCACCGACCAGTGCTGAAGTTACGTCTTACGGGATGCTACCTTGCATCGACCTGTATATTCATGGGTATCGTCTATATGATGTTTTCTTGTACATATCATCCAACATGAACACTTTCCAAATGCACGCACTTCTCTCCCTTCTTTGTCTTTACACGGCCGTCAAGCGCGATGTTCATGAGCCGAAAGGTCTCCGAGATCAACAATGTCCTCGTCCTCGGACTCATCTTTATCCTCCTCGGCGCCGTCTGCCGGGGCGAGACCGGGCTGCTGGGGCACAGGGGCGTAGTCGGCGGACTTGTCCGCGGCAGTCTCGTCCTTGCGGCCGATGATGACGTTTCCGGCGACCAGGAGGGCCGCGCCGAGCCACCAGAGCGGTGGCAGGGACTCGGAGAAGATGGCGAGGCCGAGGAGGGCGGTGATGACGAAGTTTGACGAGGTGTTCATGATGGACACCTGAGTGGTGGAGCTGCCCTTGGCGAGGGCCTTTGTGAAGAGAGTCCACATCTGCGACGATTTAGGCCCTTGCTTACGTGCTGGAGAGGGTTGAGAGACTCACGATGCCATTGAAGACGAGGTTGAGGCCGAAGAAGACCTGAGACGAATCAGTACTTGCGATGAGACGAATTTAGGGATCAGTCGTACGGCTCGCAGGACAACCTCAAATGCACCTTCGATATCCGAGAGGTGGAGGAAGTTGGAGATGGCTTGCGAAATTGTCGTTGTGAGTTCCGTTGTGGTCCTAGTTTGATTGTGAGTGAGACATTCAACAAAGAGGCTTGTTCCTGTTCTTTGAAACGCTCAAACGCTAATTGAAACAATGCAGACATGACGAAAATTTGAGAAAACAAGTAAAGACAAAATTTGATGAAGAACTTTTGCGACCACAACAATTATCATTGATAACCCGTGAATGAGAATGAGTGTCGTGGATTCTTGGCATGACATTCCCGATTGAGCCGTGGAGGGGTTGCGCAAATGACAAGGTGAGCAACTCACAGCTTCGCAAAGACGCCGTTGAAGGCCGCGCAAGCACCGCTCGCAACGGCGAGCACGATCCACTGGTTCCGGCGTGCCCAGGCCATCTTGCTCTCGTCGCCTTGGTCGTTGTCGTCGTCTTCTGCGTCGGTCGGCGGCTGGCTGTGCTCGTCGTCCTCGTGGCGCGGGAGCAGCGGGCGGCGCTCGTTGTCCAGGGACGTCGTCTTTGCGGCGGCCATGGTGGGTATCTGGTCCTTTTGAGCGCGGTCGGGGTCGGCGGATGCTGCGGCGGGTTGTCTTTGGCGGAGCATTATGTGGAGAGGAAAGGAAGGAGGGAAGTTTGGGTGGTGATGACCCCTGCTGATGTTGCTGGGGTGGTGGCCGTGGTCGTGGTGGTGGTGGTGGTGCGCTTGGCGGTGCCGTGTGTGGGAGAAGGATGAGGTAAGGCAAGGACAGCAGAGCGCCGGGCTGTGCTGCGGTCAGTGTTGCGGAGGTGCAGGTGCGCTAGCTGAGGTACTGTGTGAGCGAGGACGAGTGAGTGAACGGCGCACTTCAAGCCGTGTGTGAGAGAGTCCGACGGTAAGATGGAGATGAGATGGACAGAGCTGGCGGCGGGCGGGCGCTTGGGAAGTCTGTGACAGGCGGCGCGGCGTGTCTCAATGGGTGGCGGTGGTGGTGGCAGATAGGGGTGAGATCTTGCTTCTGGTGGCCTCCAGCTTCCGGACTAGGGGAATCCCCGTTGAAGAGAAAACGTGCGATGGGTGTTTGTGGTTAGTCAGCATCGATGTCCACGCCCAAATGATCCATCCTCGTGAATGACTTTGAGTATTTGTGATGACAAGACTGCTAACCGCCGGCTTGCTTTCGACTACGCTACTACTCGCCCTGCTCTCGCTTCCGCTGCGAGGAAATGGCAACTGCGTCTCTGGTCCGATTTATGCCAATAGCCGGGATTAGAAAATACCCTTGTCACCACCGCAAGGTACGTACCTCTTACACACTTATTTAACCAACACAGTCCTTCGAAGTAAGGCACCTACATCACCTTGGACCTGCAGCAGAACCAACTTCATTCTGGATCTGTTCAACTGTTCGTCGAAAGCGTGACCAAAAAGACATTTCTAAACTTCTCAATCGCCTGAGTCACCATGTCACGAGGCAACCGTGACAACTTTGACGCCCGGACGCTCGAAGAGCTGCCAAGTCAACCGGGCGGCTACCAAAGAGATATCTTTTCCCGAATCTGCCTCAACATGATCAGAACCGGCTATCACAAGTGGGGATTTGTGATCTACCGCTGTACATACGACGATGGCGAGCTTTGGAACCGCTATCTGGCGCAGCTCAAGCAGTCCTGCCATGAGGAGCTTGTCAAGGGCCGTCGAGCTGAGTTGCTGGAGAAGTACCTCGACTGGGTCATCATCGAAGACCGCGACAAATTGGAGAATGCCTCGAGATCAGACGTCAGACGCCTTTTTGATGGCTGGGTCTCCGAACAGGATCTTGTTAAGCCCCCGCCTCGTGTTATTGAGCAGCCAGATGTTACCAGACTTCCCCGCTTTCGCTTTTGTCTCTACGTTGACAGGCAGTGCCTCGAAACTGTGATTCAGTTCCAAGAGGCAGACACTGGCGACCGGTTTTTCAGAAGTCGCCTACCACCCATGGTCATCACCGTCATCGATCGCTGCTGGACTTCGGACCGCACTCAGGGCAATGTCACTATGAACGATGGTGGCTACCCCGCCATTGACGGTTGCGATCGCAAGTACGTTGGATGGGAATACTTCAACACAGTATTCGTCGCATCAGTGTACAACGACCTGCATGGAGAGCTGGATGACTATGAATCTTATCAGCGGCCGCCAGCCATCTACCCTCTCGGCAAGAAGTCGATGCCCAGTTGAGCTACGACACTCAGTCGGGAAGTATGGGAAGGAGCCGTTTGGAGGCCAACATATTAGGTTTGAGTCAAGCCAGGCTTCTCTATGTATTCTATGTCTGTCTTGGGAAGGAGGGTGAAGCTCTTTCAATGCCGTGCAATATTACTTCACCTTTTCGGCGGCTTGATATCGCCTCTCCGGTTCAGCAAGCGCGCCACTCTAGCCCTGATAGAAAACTCATTCGGAGGCGCTCTCCCGGCTTGACTTAGAGCGTCAAGGTCTTGCAATATGAGGTCCAGCATTTCGTCCACCCAGCCCCTAGTTCTTTCTGCCGCATCGTTGTACCAGTTTTCGTCAAACTCCATGAGAATATCACGCATTCTGGCAAAAGCTGGGACGAGTCGCCCGATGAGACCGCTTCCGTCGATCAAGTTGTTACGGTTGGTGCTGACAGTTGGGAGCGCGTCAGGATGGTTCAAATAGTTCCGTACTCCAATCGCCTTGAATGGGAAAGTAACCGTTAGTGTCACACTCCAAACTTGTTTGGGGGGCCTTGGGCGCGATTTGACTTACTCTCGCAATGTTGTCGAACATCGTCTCTTCCGCCTGCGTATCCCCACTCAACGCATCATCTCGCAGTCCTGCCATTACAACGTCGTTGACCGGCCTCATTTCTCTATTGAAGATTCTGCCTTTCATCTGGTTCAGTCGGCGTTCGCAGAGGAGTAGAGGCTTCCTGTTCCCTTGCGAGCCGAAAAAGTCCATGATGAAGTCGTTGATAGAGTTTATGCATCTACTAGTACCCTGAGTAGGGAAAGTTCCAAAAGGGAACGGCGCGTCCCACCAATACTCGATATCGTTGGGGTCGATGAAGCCGTTGACTGTCCTCGAGAGGTCTGGGAGCTCACCAGTGCCCAGTGTGTGCAGAAAGTCCGCCATGAATTGCAGCTGGAACATCTGTCAGCAACTTTCTTTGACAAAGAGCATTGCGAGATTGAAGCAACTTACATCGGGATTATGTTCAGTGTCATATGCTGCCGAAATCTGTTTTTTTGTGAAAGTCTTTCGGTCCTTTACTATAACATCCACATTTCCACACCCAGGTGCCAACCTGTGAAGTTACGTATGTCAGTTTTGCTCATAGTGCCAAAGTGCATCTGAATCATTCTGATGGCGCCATGCTTTGATGTCTATTGATGTTGCAGGCAAAGTCAAGAACGATGCCAAAGACCCGAGTAGACCATCAGATCAGAACAAAAATACAAGACCTGTGAAATCAAATATGGACCAATCGGAAAGTTCACTTACTCAAATATGTCGTCTGACGCCGGGTCGCCTCGTGTGTTCGAATGGAGTGTGCCCGACCCAGGATATGCCCTGGCTATGATGATGATCTCAATGAGATTTTGGATGATATCTTCGATAACCGCTTGGTAGGTTCTTCTCCGTTTCGCTCTCTTTTCGAGAAGGGATCCGTCTTCGAGCGTTAGAAGAGACAAGGCATCATACTCAGCCAAGGCTCCTTCGTCTCGGCGAAGTTCATCGTGATCATCGCACGTGTCTTCGTCGGTATCATCATCCTCGGCCCACTCATCCAGAGCACAGTCGCCGATGAGTATAGTGCAATACGGGTTGGGGCATACTCCATTGCCAAATACGGCCTCCTCCGGTGTGCAACAGAGCGACTTCTTCCTCCACCCTCGTTTATTGTCAGCTTCGGTACACAGCAGTTTTTGGACCGCACACTCACAGGAGCAAAGGTTGCCGTCTCCGCCACCCTGATCCAATATCAGGGTGACTTCCTTGTTGTTGCAGGTGTTGTCTGCGCAGTCACCTTGTCCAACCCAATGGCAGTTGGAAAAGGGAGGAGGATTGTTCTTGCAACAATACCTATTAGTCAAAGTTCCCAGACCACACTTGCCCTCTAGCTCCGAAGCCTGGGCTACTTGTGTTTCATCTCCCGCACACTTCTCAGAGCTATTGAGATGTCAGCGTCAAGTTAAGATCTGGTTTCGACATCGGACGTTCTCATCTGTGACATCAAATGGTTTCCAACCACACTCGCTACATAAGACGGACAAGAGCGCAGTCCCTCGGGTCGTGAAGGAAATATGGAAAACTCACCATTCTGTCCAACGACATTGGCTGGTCATGGCGCTGAAAGTCCTAAGTCCACAGCAGAAGACCTTGTGTCCACGACTGCATTTGCTATCGCCACTCTCTCCAGGGTCACCTCCTTTCGCCGACTCGAAAAGGGTGACCTCTCCCTTGTGGCACTGGCCGTTGCAATCTCCGCCGCTTCCCCTCCACGTACACTCCATAGGAAGAGCGCTGTTCTTACAACAAATAGGGAGCCCCTGTGAAGGACAAATTAGCTAGGAATATGTGTATGGCCGGCCAACCTACCGAATTACCCGAGCAGCTAGCCCGATCAAACGACATGCGTGTGTAGCCATCGCGACAGCTAGATGCTTGGGTATTGTCCAGATCTACGCACTCGGTGAATCTGTAGCAGTCCCGGTCCAGGTGAGGCATTTCAACCTGGTTCACTGGAGGGTCAGTCTGCTCTTGTGAGTCGCCACCACTTGAGTCACAGGTATCCTTAGGACAGAGACCTCTGGCGCAGGCGAACGCGCAAAGGCCGTGGTCTTCACCGATTCGGCTTATAGCTTTAGTCGCCTGAGACGGGTTCATCAGGTTGAGAGAACCTTGCCCTGTACACTTGCACCTAGCAATGGGGCAAAAGCCATGGCGGCAGGTGAAGCTACAAAGCGCCGCCCAGTCCCCGTCACCAGTCCCCGAGGTACAGGATGGGGGGTTGAAAGGAGATACAGTCGGTTCGATCAGGTGGTACTCATCCTTGCCGCAGTAGGTTGAGAAGCAGGCTCCGTAGAGGCAAGCATAGTTGCAAAGACCGATGTAATTCGAGTTCAACCCCTCGGCCGGGTGGACCTCTCCGGGAGTCTCTGGAGGCAGCTTAATCTGAGCGCCCGTGGCTCTGCAAACACAAGCACTCTCAGGACAGTAGCCCCAGTAGCATGTGGTCCGACACAAGACATCGAAGTCGTTCGCGCCAGTGCCGCGAATACACACTTCGTTCTCCAAAGAAGGCGTGTCGACGGCACTAGGGGCTCTCGAGGTAAGGCCGCCACCAGCCCAGGCGTCGAATCCTGTTATGCTGTTGTGACAGTCGTTCTTGATCGCGGGGCCAGTCTCGTCGGCGATGGTCACACTCTTTCGCGTGACGGTGATCCGTACGTCTCCTGTGCGCCCATTGAATGGTGCGCTGCCATGATAGAGGCCGGCCCCACCATCAGGCAAATCTCTCAAGACTCCCTTGGAGGACATGCCCCCAATAGAGACGGTGACAGAAACGGTATCAGTCGAAAGAACGGTGAAGAAGACCGAGTCTTGGATAATGTCATTGGGCTGAAACTCCATCTGGAGCTGTGAGACTGTGTTGCCCGTGGTACCCCCCGTGCCGCAAGCATCTTTTGGGGTCGTACGATACCAGAATGAGACGCCCTCAGAAGTGATTGTTGCCTTATTGTTCTTGTATCGATCTATAGCGAACGGGAGAAGCACCCGCCAGCCATGGTGGTCGAGGGAGTATCGGTAAGGTGCTTTCCCAGTATCGAAAGCCACAAGGGCGTGATCTCGGATCGGCCCAATGTGATGGCTCTCGCCGTAGTCGTTCCACGAAATGATCTGAACGAACTCGGGCATCAAAGTATTGACTTGGATCCACCGATCGAACCAAAGATGATCCCCGCGCCACAGCCAATTTTTGCTATACCCAGGGAGATTGGTATAGAACCATGGGGAGACAGGCATCACCGAACGGTTCGTTCACCTCGGTTCATCCGAGCCGTTCCTGTGATGCCAAGTCTAAACCACGGAAAGACTCCGAGGGGTGTCCGCAAGCAAGCGGATAATATAAGATTGTCATGTAGGATGGCCTGTAGACGCATGTGTGATCCACATGCTGCCTGTCAATGTACCTAGCCGCCGGGACGGGTCGAGGAGCATGGCATGTTGGAAGAACAATACTCAAAGCGATCGAACTAGGTGGCGATCAGTCGGATTTCGATGTTTTAACTTGGTCGGATAACCTCAACGCACCACAATTCCTTGGGTGTATCTTTCTTATTCACTGTTTGAAGGATCTGTCTGGTTGATCTATCCATGGGCCAGTATTGCTGTGACAGAATCTTCGAGTATAGACCATGGTACCCTCAAGACAACTACGCTAATCGAGAGACGGTTGTCATGTGCGAGGCGAGAGTAGGCTTTGTGCCGCAGGCGGACATCGTTTCTCCGCGAAGAGGCCACGCCGTCCGGGCCAGGCCGGTGCCTGGCTCGCCACGACGCAGAGCCATGGGTTGTTGATGGAGTTTAATTTCACACTCGCGGAAGACTGCCATAGACAGATTTGCATATGCAAGTAAATTCGAGCGGCGCAGCAGTTCTTCACCAACACTAGCGCCAACAGACTGCATTTGACGATCTCAAAATATTCCAGGCCTGAGTTCGGCGACTTGGCAGCATGCCGTCCGCAACATTTTGACGAGTCACGCGCAGCCAGGTCGGATGTGACATTTGTGCCCACACTTCATCGTGGTGCGTACCCGGAATCAATCGTCGGGTGTGAAGTATTGGATGAAAGGGGAAGACAGTTTTGTCAAGTAGATGACGTTCACTCGCAAAGGAGACAAGCCCCCCGAGCCATGATATCCTGATATTCTTGTTTCTTCTACCCAGTCACTGTTCACAACATCCGAAATCTCCCCTTCAACCTCTCTTTGAGTCGAAACAAATCTTCCATACTCTCTCGTATTTCTCTGCTACGATTGAGAACAATGTTGAAGATATTTGCTTGCGTAGGCGGCCTGGCTTGGCTGTCACCCGCCCAAGCCCAACAATTCCCACTTCGAGCGACTTCTTACGAGTCTTTCGGGCTTTCTCAGCGCTGCTTTGAGGCACTGAACACCACTTTGAGCTGCTCTCATCGACTGGCTAGCCACATTAAGTCTGAGTATGCTTAAACGGCCTATCCATGATTGTTTTTGTATGCTGATCATTCTGTATAGATCTCCCAGAGTCGACGTCCTCGATGCGGACGGCATCGAAGCGATCTGCACGGCAAGCTGCAAGGAATCTTTGATAGATTTGCGCACCAAGATTCAAAACGACTGCGACCCAGCGACAGACGTCTTTGATCATGACCTGGCGCTCTACCCAGGTCTGAACAATTTGTAATGTTTTTCTTGGTTGCGCATGTTGCTTATATAAATCTCAGCTACGTACATCGTGGATCGTTATATCTATGTTTATGAGATATCATGCTACAAGCATAGGGAAGTAGAATCAACTGCTTTGGTTCAATGACCTAGGTCTAACGTACGGCAGGGAAACGGGAAGCTCGTGTGACTATATCCTAGGCGAGTGGCGTAATGAGACTGACGAAGCTCCTCGCGAATGCGACGACTGCGTTCTCGGACCCATGCAAATCGAGGTTAACTCGCCCATTGGTCACAGTGAATCGCGCGCCGCCGAATTTGAGTTGGTCGTCTCCAGCTGCGGCGTGACCGGCTATTCTTACACCAGCCCATCACCGTACATCCTCAGTCCAGCAGCCCCTTCTTCTGAAGTTGTGTCACCAACGGCGGTGGCACAAAGCTGGTCTGCACAGCGCATGTCCTCAGAATGCGCCGCGTCCTATCACGTCCAGGATGGCGACACTTGCGATAGCATCGCAGAGGCGCACAGCGTTCCGAGCAGAGAACTCTTGGAAGCCAACGACCACCTCGACAACTGGTGCGGCGGAATCCAAGTAGGTCAAGACCTGTGCTTGCCGGCTCAGTGCAATCTGCATCTGGTAACTCCGGATGATTCGTGTGACTCTGTCACGGCTGAGTATGGCGTCAGCATAGACAACCTGTCCGAGTGGAATCCGAAGATATACATCCAGTGCGATGGCTTCAACAAAACCATATCTGGCTTCATCTGCGTAGGGTGAGTAGTACCTCAAGAATGCGGAATCTTTCGCTTTCAGCTTGCTAATATAAGTGGTGTTCTCGAAAGGCCTCCCGTCCTGTCGGGCAAGTCGTTCAAGGTACCCACGAACTCCACGCTCAGAGCCAACGCTACATTCCACGTCACGACTCTCTCATCGGCTGAGACAAGTGACCGGCTACAGACGGCGTCAATCACGCCATCTATTCAGTCTTCTGCTTCAGAATCATCTAGTCGTACCTTGATTGGCATGGCACAGAATGAGGAGGCGACTGATACAGTTTTGTCATCAACGACGACAGAATTGAGGGACTCTCCTGAAAGCACAATCCCAACCATGGTCGTTGCAGATGACTAGGGCAACGGGTCATCCGCGCAACGCACCAGACTGGCCTGCCTAGCTGGACCGATTGTATGATTCTGGGTATATTAACGGGCGTCTTGCTATCTGGGCGGCTAGTGGGCATAGACGACGACGATAGCCATAGGGGGGGATCGGGATAGGGAGAGGGATCGGGATAGAGACGACGGGGATGATAGGGACAGTAGGGACGACAGTAATAGTAACACTATTTAAGAGACCACCTATTTCTCCTGTGGTATACCGACTGATTATCCTCTGACTATACTCTACCTTACCGTCGTCACTTCAATAATTGTCTGTTCTATCGTCGTCGTCGTTGTCGTCGTCGTCGTCGTCGTCGTCGTCGTCACTATTATCGTCTCCGACAGGAGTACTTAGATACACAGGAAATTTGGCCGCGCAGACACAGGAAAATTAGGCGGTCTCTTATTTAAATGAAATTCACTAATAGCCTGTAGGCCCAATATAAGTAGTCATTCGCCTGGGTAGGAAAATTGGTCAGCGGTGTCTTAATGTAACACTGTCCTGGCCAGGTTCACACCAGCAGAGCCAGACTTCAAGCATTGTTGAAATGAGACCTGTCTGAAAGTTTACCGTCGGTAATTCTGTAGAAATTGATCGAAAGTGAACCGCGCCTCAGTAAGTAAGTTGGGTTCGACGACGAGTGCCAAAAGGTTTTTATCAGTTAAGATGTGCAGAGATGTCGAGACGTTGGTGTTGATGGAATAAAACCCCAGACAGTTGAGACAGAGACCCTTGGCGCTAGGTAACAATCGGGGCATTCTCTTTTGGTGTGTGGTGCCTTTTGATGCACCTCAGTTCCCACTCATTGATAACCATGTAACAACTCGGACGCCTTTCCTGTTTCCGGCGGATGGGGCAGTTGTGGCTAACCCCGGCTCTGCAGGTACCCGGCATCGGCCTCCCCTCTTTCAGATGGCTGGAGACGCAGCATTGTCCGTCAGGGAGACAGGAAGCTGGCATGCGACTCTGATGTGTGATCTTGATGCGATCTTGCCTTATTACTTAGGAATTAGCAGTTGGAGGATCAAGATTGCAGAATGGCAGCTAAACTTCGGCGGAAGTTGTGCCAATTGAGTTGTGGGGACGGGCATGACGTATGGTGCCGTAGCGTAACTTTCAATGCATTTCTGTCCCCGGTCTTCCAATCTTCGTCGTATCATTTCACTTTTTGTGGTAATTACAGGTGACAGTGGCACAAGTTCACCTGTTCAGACACTTCGATAACATTTCGACTGCACTCGGCGCACAAAGACTTGATGATCCCCCTTAGCCATTGGGAAGATTGTAAGGAATCAATGCAATTTATGACGAGAATAACACAACCAACCCGAAGAACAAAGTACGAGTATCATAGTGTAGGCATCCAATCTATTGGCAAGCCGAGCTTATCAAAAGTCTATGATGGTGCGCGCAAAACCTTGGGTGGTATCAAATGTTCGCAATTTGGGTGAACGCCCTCGTCCCCCGTTCCGTTTGCCATCCCTCGTTTAGTGAAAAGAATCAATGGAACCATGTAATACCTAAACGCCGTTGTATGCAGGCCTCCTTGGGCGCTGTCCATTCCCCAAGCAATGCGTAAGTCTTCGTTCGTATACACTCGAAATGCGCTCATTGTGTCGTCTCCTAAGGGCCTTCTCCCGGCTTCTTCGAGTTGCAGCTGACGATCTTGACCTTGTCCGCAGACACCATCTGGCCGCCACTATCGAGCTTGAACTGGACATTCTTGATAAGAAAGGTCCACACTTCGTCGCAGAAACGGTAGGTGCTGAGGGAGCCCTGTGGTGTGCGAGTGTCAGTGATTTGGTCTGTTGTAAAGCAGTCGCGCAGTCACTCTGTATGTATCAATGATGTTGCTTGGGAATATTCGCAGTCTATGGGGAGGGCTGCCGAGGAAGGCGTTGGTGGTGCGTACCTTGAAGGTGAGGCGCGCCTTCACGCTCTTCTGAAGAGCCTCGGTGATCGCCTGATCAAAGTTGGCGAGGATCTTCATCGCGAGCTGCGGGTGAATGCGCTCTTCACTGATCAGATCATCGAGCATGTCCGTCAGCGCAAGGCCGATGCTAAGGAAGGAGGTACACGGATTAGTTTTTGTAGCATTGGAACAGCTAGTATTACTAGACTTATGGATGGCGCATGTACCTGCTACGGCGGTAAAGCTCGTAGAAAGATTGAGGTGCGGCTGCCATCGTGGAGATTTGGTTCCTGATCTCCTGGGGGCGGGCGGCGGTCTGGGTGGTTGCGAGTGTGAAAGAGGCGAGGTTATATTTATAGTGGCCTTGTTTGAGGATATCCTTGGATCCGGCTGACTAACGCTTTGGAAAGTGGGTACGTACTCGGTGCAGCTGCCTGCTGTTCCAGGTTGCCGTCAACTTCCAGCCAGTGGCTGCAGCTAGGGGAGGTGCATTACCTAAGCACACTTCCAATGAGCAACGGCGTCCAATAGACGCGTCATGTGACCTTACCGAATCTGGTTCGTCGGCTCTTACCTTGCCTTACCTCAGTTACCTCACTGCTTGGCCTCGAGAGCTCGACGTAGCTGCAACCCCCCAGACATCCGCCGTCAAATCCAACATCCACGACCGACCCCCGGGGAACGACACAAACGCCGAAACGAGCACGATGAGTCTCACATATGGCCTGGGAGGCATTGGAGGCGCCCTTACCGTGGTGGGAGCTTGTACGAACCCCCGATCCCGATGATGCCCCTTCGACACGATGGCCCGCGACAGTCAATCAAGCGAAGCTAACATAATGTTTCCCCAACAGACATGCTCTTCACCGGTTCGGGAGAGGCCTTCAACGTTGGCGAATTCCTCGAATCGATCTCACCTTACACATGGGCCGACATGGGCATCGGCATGTGCATTGGTCTTTCCGTCGTCGGCGCAGCATGGTACGAACAACAACACGCTTTCGCGAAGCATCGCATCGCATCTAGGCGGGGTCACGGTGTCTAACAGGTTTTGATATCTAGGGGTATTTTCATCACCGGCTCCTCCATTCTCGGCGCGGGCGTCAAGGCGCCGCGCGTTAGAACCAAGAACTTGATCTCCATCATCTTCTGCGAAGTCGTCGCCATTTACGGCGTCATCATGGCCATCGTCTTCTCGGCCCAGCTCGAGCCGGCCGAGGGCAAGACCCTGCACGACGCCAACAGCTACTACACCGGATACGCCCTCTTCTGGTCCGGCATCACCGTCGGAATGTGCAACCTGATCTGCGGTGTCGCTGTCGGCATCAACGGTAGTGGAGCCGCGCTGGCTGATGCCGCGGACCCTACGCTGTACGTCTTTAGCCTCCATCATCAAATGAAATCAAGTCTTGCTAACGCGCCGTGTCATAGCTTCGTCAAGATCCTCGTCGTCGAGATTTTCTCCTCCGTCCTCGGTCTTTTCGGTCTCATCGTCGGCCTCCTGGTGGCTGGCAAGACGAACGGATTCAAGTCGGAGTAAGGGATGTTCCAAACGGCACGGAAGTAAAATAAGGGGAGACTACCACAGACGGCATTATGAACGTCGAACTTGAATGATGTACAGTGGAGCACTGCATTACACCAAGGCTACTTGGGCTGGCGTTAATGGCATAAAGGCAGGGCGAGGAACATCTTGTATTGTATACTACCAACGTATTATAGCTCCTCATCGAAGTGATTTCTGCGCGAGCGTGGTATTTTTTAAGGATGATTATGGAAGTCAAATCAAGTCGCTGCATTACCTTATCGTGTACTGCACATGAAAGCATAGCGATGTACTCACAACTCCACGCGAATTTCGCCCATCAAAAGAGCCCCCACCTTGGTGCCCTTCTTCAGCTCTGTTCCCTTCGGCAAGGCGAGCAAGGCATTTGCAGACCGCAGACTTCCAACTTTAGAGCTCCTCTGACCACCGGTGCTACTTGCCGATAGAAGTCCATCCTTGCCGACCGTTACAACAGCCCGATGGTACTCTGCTCGCTGCTTATCCAGAGTGAAGTCATGAGAAAGCGTCACCGGGACCTTGGGCAGACCAGTGGGCACAATACCGGAGAGCTTGTGCAGAGCCGGTATGACGAAGAGGTGGAACGTCACCAGTGCCGAGGCAGGGTTGCCAGGCAGGGAGAAGATGGTCTTGGTGACACGCTCTCCGGCGTTGTTCTTGACCGGAACTGTGGCGAAGGTAGTCGGCTTACCGGGTTTCATGGCGACGCGACCGAAATGAATGGTTCCCCCAAGAGAGCGCTCGATGGTCGGCTTCAAGAGATCTAGCTCGCCCATCGAGACACCGCCTGTGGTGATCAGTAAGTCGGACCTGCGGAGGCCTTCACGTAGGTTTTCCTCCAGGGATCCCGGCTTGTCGCGTGCGATGCCCAGATCGACGACATCGAAGCCCCACTGCCGTGCTGCGGACATGAGGGTGATGCGGTTGGTGTCTCTGACCTCACCTAGGCGAAGGCCACCCGGGCGGTCGGGCTCGATGATCTCATCGCCGGTGGAGAGGATGCCAACGACGGGTCGTTTGTAGGTCTTCGCCTCGGCGACGCCGACAGATGCCAGTAGACCGATCTCGCCGCCGACGCCGGAGATTTGCTCGCCCTTCTTCAGGATGAGGTCGCCTTCCTTGACGTCGCTGCCGATTTCCCGGATGTTCTCGCCGGGCTTGACGCCCTCCGCCAGGATCTCGACCTCCTTCTCTTCCTTGTCGTCAGAGGTCTTGGACTTGAGGATGGTGTCCTCGACCATGATCACTGAGGTAGCTCCAGGGGGCAGCGGCGCTCCTGTGGTGATTCTGGCAATCTCGCCCTCTTTCAGTGTCTTTGCTTCCCCGGGAGCCGCGTGGGATACTGATGTGACGGGGAACACGCCCTTCATATTGCCGTCTTTGGGAACAACTACGGCGTAGCCATCTACGATGCTTGCACGGAAGGCAGGCACGTTCTCTCTAGCCGTGACATCCTCTGCCAGGACTGAGTTGACGATCTTGACGTCGACGAGTGATGTGACGATCTCCGCCTCAGGCGTGAAGTCTTGAATGAGGCGGAGGGCATCATCAACTTCAAGCATTGGATAAGGCGATTCTCTGTATCTCCGGGACGGGCCAAGACTTGGATCGTTGGACAGTGGGTTGTCACCTGGTTTGGTATGCCTGACCAGGCTCCCGTGTCCATGACCATGGGAATGGCCGTGTTTGTGATCATGGCCGTGGCTATGGCCGTGGCTGTGGCCATGGTCGTGGGTATGTGAGTGTGAATGTGAGTGATCTTTTTGGACCTTTGGCGCCGCCGCATCTTGGGAGCCGATTCCGGCTTCTGCCTCGAGCTTCTTGACACCACCTTGATGCAAGATTCTGGAATCAGCTCCGGCGGCTTGCACACAGGCATGGGGAAGCGTCTTAAGAACGGCCTGAAGGTTTTCCTTGGCACCCTTCGGGGATCCAGGGAGGGTGATGATGACAGTCTTGTTTCTGACTCCTGCCACGGGCCTGGACATCATGGCAACTGGAATCATTAGTGATTTAAGCCCTTGCTAAGATATAGTGACTTACACGGGGTCACTGCCAAGGACGCAGCAATCATTCCATGAACCAGACCGGGAGCTGGCCTGTGAATGAGAGCACTGACAGCCTGTACCGTACTTTAGCATAGTTATTCTGGGGAGTGAGTTAGATTAAATACCTCGGGGGTGCTATCCGATACCGCAAATCCAGTGCCTCCTGTGGTGAGAATCAGGTTGGCACCGTCTTCAAGCCCAACATCTGCCCACAACATGATCTGGCGTTGAATCTGGGGAACAAGATCCGGGACGATTTTGCTGTCGGTGACCACCCATTTTCCACCGCCCTCCTGTTCTATAACATCTTTCAAGACGAGCTCTGACTTATCCGTCGAGGGATCCTTGGATGCGGTCGTCGAGACGATCAAGATGGCCACTTTCAGAGGGGTATCCATGGTGAACGAGGCGGATCTGAGACCTGGTCACAGATAATGGTGTCCAGAACACCAATGTAGAGAGAAAAAACTCCGGTATTTCCTGTCAAGCCGAGAAATCTCTAATAATCGCCCAAATCATCAAATAGCTTGACAACATGCCTGGTGACGTCGGGAGCTTCCAGAGGACCGGAGCTCGAGGGAAGCTCCCCCGCCTTAGTCAGCGACCTCCCGCATGGACAATGGACCCCACTTCGAGCCGCTGTTCCTCGATGTCCTCTCCTGCACTTCCAGCTTTGACGCGAGTACGTACCGCGACATGAACTTTTTCAGTATCGACTTCGACAAGCAGTCACTCACTTCCCCAAGAGCGCGCAACGGCACAGCAAAATGGTCCGAATCAAGGAGAGGTACATCCTCGTCAACATTCTTTACCCACCTGACGCGTCAAAGCAACAGGCGACCAATGTTCCGGATGTCGTAGTCATGCATCAGCCCACGACGGGGCAGCTTACTCCCCAGTCACTGCTGAAGGCGCTCCGAGCTGAAGTTGCTACGCTGTTTGGCGATTACGGCTCTGGTGCCATTGAAGGAAACCTATCAAGTCAGTAAAGAAAGACCATTGTCACGGACGCCCGCTAATCGAGCCTAGTCAAATATCTCTCTCAAGCAACTTCAACTTTCATCCTCAAAATCAAGAGAGAGCACTACCGTCTTGTGTGGGCCGCACTTACCTTCATGGACCGCGTCCCGCTTAAGCACGGAGACGGAAAACGCTGCTTGTTCAAAGTAGTCCGAGTGAGTGGCACGATTCGTAAGGCTGAGGAGGAAGCCATCAAACAGGCAAGACAACTCGTACTCGCCGCCAAAGACTCCGTCGCAGCAGCAGCCAGCGGCACCGTGCCAATGTTCGCTCAAAGCAAGGCACAAGCCGGCGACGCCATCATGGTCGACGCATCAGATGTCTCAGAAGCAGAGGGAATGGATGAAGAAGACGGCTGAAGGGTATCATTTGTTTTTGCGCACTACTTTTACGCCGCTGTCTGCCGGCACTGTCATGTCGCCAAAGTCCGGATCAGAGTCTGCCATCGCCTGATCCGCCTGACCGCCACTGGGGTCCTCCTCTTGCATCTTCGCCTGCTCCTCCCACTCTTTCCTCTCGAGCTCGTCATACTCGGCCTTGCGGTCGACCCAACGCTCCTGGATATCACGAACCTCCAACATGGACGACTCGTTACGCATGGCGACCTGCCACACGGTGTCGTTCGCGCCCTCTGCGCTGCCGAAGATGTATCCTCCAGCTCTATCAATTACCCTGAGCAGATGCATCATGCTCTTCTTGTCTTCGACCGCTAGCACCTCGAACCGGACCAATCCGTAACTCTCAATCATGTTTGCGACCGCCTCGTTCAGCCTGCCGAACTTCTCGTTGCGCATCACGGGAGACTCTTCCTCCAAGTAGGGGATGAGATATGAAAGATCGTCAACATCGGTGTAGTAATCGAGATTGAAAGGCAGAGAGTCGTACGAAGCGACCTTGTCGATTTTGGTAAGGACATTGATGTGTGGCATGTCCATCTGGAGCATGGCGCGGAGGGAGAGGAGAAGGTTGGAGATGTAGAGTGAGGGTTGCGTTAGGCAGAAGGAGTCGGACAGGTGCACGACGACGAGCTATTAAGGAGTTAGCGGGAGTTGGTTCTATGATGAAGAGCCAGGAGGACCAACCCTGAACCCAAGCTTCTGTAGCTTGAAGAAGATGTTCCGTAGCGAGTTGTGATGGGTGTAAAGCTCAACTTGCCCTGGGCAGTCAAACAGAAAGTATTCGTCGTCGCCAATCTCTTTGAGTCCCTCTTCAAGCCATTCAAAGTTGTGCTCCAACTCCTCCAAAGCGTACAGAATGCCGCCGTTTGGTCCTAGCCTGTCACCGGCCATGATATCCTCGAGCTTGACGAGGTCGCGAATGTCGAGGGCTTTCGGGTAGTTCGTGTGGTCGTTTGCGGGATCAAGATTCACGACGGAGCAGGCGCGACCTATGGCGCCCATGAACTGGTGCACTTGACGTGGCGTGTTAGCTCTTGAGACTGTCGAGGACGCATCGTCGGGTCGGGGAGCTTACTGCCATCGCAGTAGGTACTCTTTCCAGAGCCCGGACTGCCGAGGACGAGCTGCGCAAAAGGCATCCTGGTTGATTCTGAGGCTGAGTTCCTTGAATTCGTGCCAGGAGAAGGTGTTTGTTGTGAGGAATTTGCAGTGTTGAAGATTGCCTGCCACACCGGACGGGATCTCGAATTCTTTCGAGGGTGAAGTTTCTCAGGCTATCTGCCTTACCACCAGTGCCCCTCCATGCAGCATTGCACAGCACATCCACAGCGTTCTGCAGCTGCCAGGCAACTCCACTACACTGACGCCCGACCATTCCCGGGAGGCCTAGCGTCACATGCTGCACCACCAACCGCGCTGAGCTTCCAGCGGGCGTGGGGCGGCACAATTCGCCTGACCGCCCGTACCCGACCCAGCTTTCCAAGCTTCCATCTTCAAAGCTCCCACCCCACAAGCTGCTTTTTTTCTTCCCTCATCTACTTTTTCTCCAACCACCTCTTTGGCTCGAGTCTCGTCTCAGCCACCAACAACCGGCCCTTAAAAATCATTCGCCTCCCTTGCCCACGCGGCCCGGCTCTGCTAGCCCCGAGGGACGCGCTCAACCATGTGATCTGGTCTTTTCTCGCGCGCGCTATGCTGAACAACAACATCCTCTTGTCGTTGTTTCGTCGCAAAACCGCAGCCGCAGTCACCAATCGCAGCAGCAGTCATGTCGTCCGCCGACATATCGAGCGCCATCTCTGACGCCGTGTCGGCCACAATGAGCACCTCTCCGGAGGTGCTCCCGTCCGCCTTCACGCGCGCGCAGGAGGTCGTCGCCGCCCAGGGATCGTCCAGCTGGTTGGGGCTCCTGGGGCGGTTGATCCTCGCCATTCTGTCCTTGATCTCCTCGATCCTGTATTGGGCTATTCGCATCGTGACCATCACGATACCTACTCTGCTCTTTACTTTGTTCTCGACGAGTTGGACCGTGACGATGAACGCCACCACATTGTACGCGTCCTGCTTGCCTTGCTATATGGGAGCCTGTTGCTGACTCCCCGCAGAATGGTTATCATGGTCGCCATCATATCCGCAGTCAGTTGGGTAGTGCGCTATCGCATCCTGAACATGTACTCTCGGCTTCCCCCGGAGCCTCAGAGGAAGGAGCCAGACGTTGACCTATTCCCCGACACCCACGAAGAGGGCAAAAAGGCCGGCTTATCCAGCTATCTGGATGAGTTCTTGAGCGCTATCAAAATCTTCGGGTACTTGGAGCGACAGGTCTTCCATGAGTTGACCCGCAGCATGCAGACTCGCAAGCTCATTGCCGGCGAGACCTTCAACCTGGAAGACGAGAAGGGCTTTTGCATCGTCGTCGACGGGCTCGTGGAGATTTTTGTCAAATCTGGCCGAAATGCCAGAACCATGGAGCCTGATCCTTGCGAGAGCTTCGAGTCTGGCTATCCTGCTGAGGAAGACATCTCTCCTGCAGGACATCAGCGATACCAGCTGCTCACTGAAGTCCGCAACGGCGCTCCCATGTCGTCCTTGTTCTCCATTATGTCTCTGTTCACTGAGGATGTCAAGCTTCGAACAACGGAAGACGATACTCCTGAGCCTAGTGCTGGGAGCGCTGGACTGAGAACTTCTCCGTTTCCACGCAACGCTGGTTTCCGGCGTATGCCATCTGACCCTGCAAGCCCGTATCAGATGACACCTCAATTCGCGGAATCCGCCGATGAGAAGCCTGGCGTGAAGATTGAGGAGCCGCCGAAGCGATCTGTCACCCCGACGCCAGCCAGCGCGAGAATACCTCCCATTTCTCTCGACAACCCAAGCAGCGGTAGCGCTCCTGGCAGCGCGCGTGCACCAAAACGCCCACCGCTCCAGAGCCGCGCAACTTCTGGCTCGGCCCATCCAGATATCATTGCGAGGGCGACTGTCGACACGACCATTGCAATTATCCCGGCCAGCGCTTTCCGACGCTTGACCAAGGTCTACCCTAAGGCGACTTCCCACATCGTCCAGGTCATCCTTTCTCGTTTTCAGAGAGTAACACTCGCGACTGCGTACAACTATCTCGGACTCACCGGGGAGGTGCTCCAGACGGAGAAGAACATGCTCTCCTTCACCACCTGCCAGTTGCCCAACATGCTTCGGGGTGATGCGCTTGAGCGCCTGAAAGAAAAGTTCAATCGTGAGCGTGAGCGCGTTGGTGGTGAGCTTGAGAGCAAGGGCATTGCTCTACACAACGCGAACGCTCATCGTCGTCGTAAGTCAACGTCGACTCTGCGGAAGGATGCAATGATCCATTCCATGAGCACCAAGGAGAGGTCGTTCTCCCAAGTTGCTACGACAATCGCGCCTCCCAGAGAGCGCTCCTCCACGCACACTCCGAGCCCTGGCGATTTGCTGGCAAACATCCAATTTGCTCGCACGGGTGGTCACAGGCCCGGCACTTCCACCACTGCCGACATCGACCAGGTTGCTGACGCTCTTCGTCACGAGGGGACAAGTCCTCTTGCTCAACGGTCTTTCAACCCGTTCCATGCTCAGAAGCATCCGCGGATCTCGATCGACGGTCGCGACTCACTTGACGAGGACAACCTTTTCCGTCAGTCAATACTGGAGTGCATGTTCAAGGCGATCGGCTTAGGCAGCGGTGGCAGTGTCTCGCGCGAGGCCGAGTCGGTCGAAGGATCTCCCAGACTGTTCTCCTACGACCAGCGTCGTCAGAGAGTTGGCCTCGGCAACAACGCGTTTGGTCTGATGGGCCCTTTCGAATCCTCTGGAGACGGTGACACGGAATCGTTGACTTCCGGGGGGTTCACTTTAAACACTCCACCGAACGCGCACCTGCTGGCTAATGACATGAAGGACGATGTCGAGATCGTTTTCTTCCCCAAGGGATCCGTTCTGGTTGAGCAGGGCGAGCGTAACCCTGGGCTGTACTATGTCATCGACGGATTCCTTGACATTTGCACCACGAATGAAGACTCGTCCGCCGACATTTTGCATTCATCCAGCAGGACTTCTCTCCATGCTGACTACCTGGCCATGGATGGATCTCCAGCTTACTCTTCTGTCAACCTGCTCGGGGCAGGAAAGGCTGGAGACACGAAGAAGAAGCAACCTGTTCGCCGCAGCGTGTCCCTGATCAAGCCCGGTGGACTCGCTGGTTACGTGGGTACAGTGTCGTCATATCGATCATTCATCGATGTTGTTGCGAAGACTGATGTCTACGTTGGCTTTCTGCCACGGTCAACCATTGAGAGAATCGCCGACCGCTACCCTATCGTTTTGCTTACGATGGCCAAGCGACTCACGAGCCTTCTTCCTCGCCTGATCATGCACATCGACTTTGCTCTCGACTGGGAACAAGTCGATGCCGGTCAAGTCATCTTCCACGAGGGAGACGAGAGCGAGGCCATCCACATCGTTCTCAACGGACGACTTCGGCTTGTTCAGGAGAAGAAGGATGGCGGTGTCAGTGTTCGGGCAGAGTTCGGTCAGGGCGAGAGTGTCGGAGAGTTGGAGGTCCTCACAGAGTCTGTACGGCCCGGAACTCTGCATGCCATCCGTCAGACTGAGCTCGTCAAGTTTCCCCGCACGCTCTTCAACAGTCTGGCTCAGGAGCATCCCAACATCACCATCAAGATCTCGAAGATTATCGCATCGCGCATGCGCAATCTTGTTGATGACCCCTCCCAACTGTTGTCTAAGGAGGCAGGTGGCGTCAACTCAATCAGCAAAGGTTCCTCATCCCTCAACTTGAGGACCGTTGCTGTCTTACCGGTGACTTCCGGCGTCCCCGTCGTTGAGTTCGGCAACCGATTGATGAATGCTCTGGCTCAGGTCGGCCCCGCAAATGGGGCGACCTCTCTCAACCAGTCTGCTATCTTGAACCACCTAGGCAAGCATGCCTTCAACAAGATGGGCAAACTCAAGCTCTCTCAGTACCTGGCCGATCTGGAGGAGAAGTATGGCCTGGTGGTCTATGTCGCAGGTAGGCATTTTTCTTTCCCTCTCCCATTTCGTTCCGCGTCCTTTATGATGAACAACTCTGTTTCCCGAGGCAAGACCGCTGAAGGCCAAACATTAACTCTAATTTTTTCCTGATTGGACAATCACTATTTACCATTTTGTTGCGATGACTACCTGGACACGTTGCTAACCAATGGTCAGATACCAACGTCAACTCCCCATGGACCCAGACCTGCATCACTCAGGCCGATTGCATTCTACTGGTTGGCCTTGGCGATGGCTCACCCGAAATCGGGGAGTACGAACGGTTCATGTTGGGAATGAAGTCCACCGCGAGAAAGCTTCTCGTTCTCCTCCACGGCGAACGCTACTCTCCTTCAGGTCTCACCAGAGCGTGGTTGAGGAATCGCATGTGGATCAATGGTGGCCACTACCACGTCCAGATGCCACTGGGTGCGAACATTATGCCGGTGCACCCACCTTCCAAGCGTACGAGCACCACCTTGAAGGAGAGGGTCCAGATCATCCAAGCAGAGATTCAAAAGTACACGTCCAGAAAGGTCCGCAATAGTCCCTTCTACTCTCCAGACGCGCCATACAAGGGCGACTTCCATCGTCTGGCAAGGCGCCTGTGTGGAAAGTCTGTTGGTCTCGTCCTAGGAGGCGGCGGAGCCAGAGGCATCACGCATATTGGCATCATCCAGGCTATGGAAGAAGCAGGCATTCCCATCGACGTTGTCGGCGGCACGTCAATCGGCTCTTTCATCGGCGCCCTATATGCCCGCCACGCCGACGTTGTGCCCATCTTCGGCCTTGCCAAGAAGTTCTCGGGCCGCATGGCCAGTATGTGGCGTTTCGCGCTGGATCTGACATACCCCACGGCGTCGTATACGACAGGACACGAGTTCAATCGTGGTATCTTCAAGACATTCGGCAAGACCCAGATCGAAGACTTCTGGCTCGAATACTACTGCAACACCACGAACATTAGCAAGAGCAGAATAGAGTACCACACCAGCGGCTACGCATGGAGGTACGTCCGTGCGTCCATGTCATTGGCTGGCCTGCTTCCACCGCTGTGTGACGAGGGGAGCATGCTTCTCGACGGTGGCTACATTGACAATCTGACGGTCTCGCACATGAAGAGGCTGGGGGTAGACACCATCTTTGCAGTGGACGTAGGCGCCCTTGACGACGACACGCCACAGGCGTACGGTGATTCGCTGTCGGGAGTGTGGGCGTTTTGGAACAGGTGGAACCCGTTTTCGGGTACACCCAACCCGCCAACGTTGGCCGAGATCCAGGCTAGACTGGCCTACGTGTCTAGCGTCGATGCTCTGGAACGGGCCAAAACGATGCCTGGCTGCTTTTACATGCGGCCTCCGATTGATGACTATGGGACGCTCGACTTTGGCAAGTTCGACGAGCTGTACCAGATGGGATACAAGTACGGACAAGACTTTTTGCAGAAGCTTAGAGAAGACGGTGTTCTGCCTCTGATGGAGGAGACGGAGGCCAAGAAGGCGATGCGGAGGACGATGGCGCCGCGAAGAGCAAGCATTTAGATCAGCAGAACAAACCCTAGACGCCGACACGAAGCTCATGAAATGATACCACCTCTGCATTTTCGAAATTGTCTCAACATTCTCTCGCCCTAACATATGTGACTGGCATCGGAAGGGCCTCATTTGTTCCCGCATTTGCCGTCGTCGGGCCAGACCGGCAGCTTCAGGGTCCAATCGAGAATCAGGGGAATCCTTGCCCTGTTCCGCGTGGCTAAGACAATAGGCGATGCCCAACGGTGGTGTTGGTAGCAGCAGCTGGTCTTACGATCTTTTACAATTGGCTTTGGAGCTGTGTGCTAAGCAGCTGCAAAGACTACTGGCGGCTCAAAGGCAGCGGGGGGCAGTGTGGGTACCGTCCCGGGAGCTTTGGCCAGATGTAGCAACGCCCTGACGTCAACGGCTTGGCGGGTTTCGAAGGGCGGGCGGGCGAGCGCATTCTTCTGGGTCGACCCCATGACATCATGCAGCTAACATGACGACAAGCTTCTGCCCGGAGCCCAATGGGGAAGCTCCCGAGTCCCCGGCAGTCGCCATATTGGATGTCAGCTCAGGGTGCGGGGGAATGCCAGCGGTGAACTGTCACTGAGAAATAAATTTCCGGTGCTGTCCTCATTTTTCGGATTGTTGTTGGGGCCAAAGTGCAATAAAAGTGCAACCCACCCCTTCATCCATCGACAACACCAACTTGCTTCTCCTGCATATTTTGTCTTGATCCGTTCCTGGGCGAAAGCAAGCCACCTGCAATCCTTCAGATTCTTATATATGACAGGTACAGCTCCGGCGGCACAGCGGATCTGCACTTGTCTCTTGCACTAAGAACCAACCGATATCGACGCCGTTTGAGCTTGATGGTCTGGCTAAGACGCAGAGCATAAACCGGACCCGACCCAAGCCCACCCCACATCAAACAAAACCTTCTCTACACCGTTGAAAAAGTAATATTACGAAAATGGTCAAGGTCAAGCCGGGCAAGCTTCTACCTCCCGATCCGCGACCATGGACCGCCGACCCGGAGCATCGCAAGATGCGGAAGACCATGGAAAAGGAGAGCCCTGGCTTCGACTGGGGCCAGGCGATTGCTCTCGGCATGATTGGAGCCACGGTCATGTTTGGTATTGACAAGTCGCTGAAGAAGTGCGACGAAAGGCATGAGGAGGAGGATCGTCGCGAGGAGAGGCGGAGAGACAGGGAGTCGAGGTCAAGGCCCAGGAGGGCCACGCAGAGCGTCGCTGGGTCTGCGAGGGAATCTGCGAGGGAGTCCGCTCGAGGCTCCACGCGGGGTTCGAGGTATGATCGAGATGAGAGGAGGGACGACAGGAGTCGCCGCGACGAAGACGAGGACGAGTACTGGGACCGGTACTATGAAGAGCGGGAGGCCATTCGGGCTGCGAGGGATTACAGCCGTGAACCGGCCCGAGCGCCCGAGTCGATCAAGGGGCTGAATGTTATGAGGGATGAGAGGGAGTATGTGCGAGCGGTCGATCAGTTTGATCGCGATTATGGGTACGGCAGACGGTACGATGATCACACACGCAGCAGAAGCAACCCCGGTTCGAGGTCGAGAGGTTATTCGAACTGGTGATCACGACGGGAGAAACGCTCGACACAGAGATGTCACAACACACAATATCATTACACGAAATTACGACCAATACATTACGGGAAGCATCAACGGAGCATAGCACATTTTTTTAAATTACGAAATTGGATATTTACAGAAACAAAAGACAGGAACAGAGAGGCATTGGAAGCTAGATGTAGAAAGGTGTCGATTTTTTTTACCGCATCATTACGGTCTAGCATATCTATGAATATAAACATGTCCAAAATATTTTATCATCTATTTTGCCAACTCAGCCTCGGTCGCAGCGACCAAAATGTCAAACGCCTTCTTCACATGCTCCTCCTCGATGACCTGGCTGCTGCCGGTGCACATCCTGATAGCGTACGTGCCGTGCAGCACCGTGGGCGTGAGGTAAATCTCGCCCTTGCCGTTGATGCCCTCCAGCACCGCCTCGGTGACCTTGTTTCTCTCTTCAGTGCTCGCGCCCTGCTTGCCGCATGTGAACACGACCAGCGCGAACCGCGGGCCGGTGACGATCTCGAACAGGTCGGCGCGGGCCTTGAGCATCTCGGCGAAGCGCTCGCCCATGGAGATGCCGCGCGTCAGGTGGGCGCGGATGCCGCTGGCGCCGTAGGCGCGCAGGACGAACCACAGCTTGAGGGAGCGGAAGCGGCGGCCGAGGGGGATCTGCCAGTCGCGGTAGTCGGTGACGAGGCCGGCCTCGGAGAACTGGTTGCGCAGGTAGGCGGGCTTGATGCTCAGGCTCTCGACGAGCCAGGCGCGGTCGCGGACCCAGAGGGCGGAGCAGTCAAAGTTTGTGAGCATCCACTTGTGCGGGTTGATGTTGAAGGAGTGGAAGGAGGCCAGGGGCGGGGTGAGGTGCTGGTGCTCGGGCAGGATGAGGGCGGAGCCGGCGTAGGCGGCGTCGACGTGGACCCAGATCTTGTCGCTGTCGGAGGAGAGGGCCTCGCTGATGCCGGGGAAGTCGTCGATGGCGCAGGTGTCGGTGGTGCCGAGGGTGGCGGTGAGGTAGAAGGGCTCGAGGCCCTTTGCGCGGAGGGCGGCGACGGTGGATTGGAGGGCGGGGCCGGACATGGCGTAGCCGGCGGATGCGGGGGCGGGCACGGTGGCGAAGCGGACGCCGAGGATCTGGGCGGCCTTCTTGGTGGAAGAGTGGGCGGCCTCGGAGCCGAGGGCGACGAGTTTGGAGCGCAGGCGCCAGGTCTCCTCCTCCTTCTCCTCCGAGTCCTCGGGCAGGTGGGCGGTGGCCTGGCGGAGGAACTTGTCGCGGGCGGCGACCATGACGGTGAGGATGGCCTCGGAGGCGGTGCCGTGGAGGACGCCGCCGCCGCGGGTGGGCGCGGTGGAGAGGTAGGCGGGGGGCAGGGCGAGCAGCTGGGCGAGCCAGTCGAGGACGATGGTCTCGAGCTCGGTGACGGCCGGGGAGCAGATCCAGTTGAAGTGGGCGCCGTTGAAGGCGTTGGAGTAGAGCTCGGCGAGCATGGCCGGGTAGGAGGAGGAGCAGGGGAAGAAGGCGTGGAAGGAGGGGGACTGCCAGTGGGTGATTCCCGGCACGATGTGGGCTTGGAGGTCGGCGTGGATGGCGGACCACGGCTCCGGGGCCTCGGGGGCGGACGCCGGGAGGAGGGGGCGGAGGTAGCCCGGCGTTACGGACGGGAGCACCTTGGGCTGGGACGTGATTGTGTCATAGTATTTCGTGACTGCGGTCCTGTGTTAGTTGTGCTGTTTTGAGTGTTTGAGGTGATGGGAGAGGGGCGTAAGTATGTGAGGATCTTACTGTCTTCCACGACCTCCTGGGCCGCGGAGCGGAATTCAGATGAGTCCATTTTGGGGAGTTTGCCTTCTTGGTGATGCTGGTGTATGAGTTGCGCGAGTTGGTTGACCGGAATGCGCGGACACCGCAGTTGAAGTTGAAGTTGAAGTTTGCGGATGAAGGTATTTATGTGAATGACACCTTTTTTTCTTCCCCAGTGTGAGAGAAAAGCTCACATGAGATGAAGTCAATTGTGCTGTGTGCTGCCCCTGGTTGCGTGCCCCTCTACCCCTCCAAAAGTCCAAACGGCCGGGATTAGCCAAGTTGCATGTTTCCCATGCTTCTGCTCACGACCCCACTCTTTCCAGTCTTTACGGTCCCCAAAAGTTCGACATGGTGGGTATCAGATGTGCTTTCCCATAGGTAGACGGTAAAGTGCCGCGCGGGAGGACGTCAAGGTGGTGTTGGCGTGGACTCGGAAGACCCTTCGGAATGCGCGGAAGGGGGCTCGGAATCGGTGTTGTTGGTTTCGACGTCGACGGACTGCCCCGCCATTGGGTGCGGGAGATCGAGTATGTGGACTGTTGCAGGGCGTACAAGGAGATCAAAACCTGGTGGGATTGTCGACTTTAAATCAATTTTGCGCCCTTGTTTGACGAGCTAGGCTTTCCGATGCATCGGGATTTGTCGTCAAGAATTCCGAGCTGTCCACGCATCAAGCCACCACGGTCGTGACCGACATGCAAGCTGGGTATCGATGTCGCCAGGTCTACGTGAAAGGAACAACTCACCGATCAGCTTCTCATTCGCCATTCAGAGTGCTTTATTTGTTATCCTCGTCCATCTCACGTTCTCCACGTGGCATTCGGTTTGGGTGGTGAGAATTACCCAGTTGGGCAACTCGTATGACAACAAGAGGTGGCATAACACCACCAATGTCCAGATGATTGGGACGGTGTTAGCAGACGCAGCCCTTTGGTTCGAAATTTGTATTCCATTCTAGAAAAGAAGGGAGTCGGCCACAACCTGATATTTTGGGGCCTTGCAATATCGTTCAAGAAGAATGGGACAATATCTCATCTTAGAGAATGATCATGGGTGTCAACGTTGACGTGGAGCCTGTGCGAGTAGGGGCGACGAGAGAACTTTGGCGAGTGGCTGAATTTGCTACAACTTAGCACCTCATAAGAAAGAATGGGACAAGGTCAAAGACAGTCTGTTTCACCGTACAAATCACGGTTAGGCAATTGGAAACTGGTGACTTCCTCACAAAGCACGGACACCTCAGCGTTGTCTCGCTGTACAGGAAAGACCGGAGGCGGTCATTGGTGACATGTCCCCGACTGTCAGCTTCCGCTTATTCTACGGGAAGAGAGGCCAAGGTAGGTTATGAAATCAATATCGGGGACCGTGCAGGCGTGGGCGAGGGAATACTGCCAGAATTTCGAGATGTGGGTTGGTGATTTTCTTGCTGCGTTCAGAGGCAAGTTCGTGTGGTTGAGAGTTGGTCCACAAAACATTTGACTTGTCGTCATCTAAACATGGACTACAACACGGATCTTCGGGCTTGCGAGAGCTTCTTTTTTGCAAAATTGCTCAATCGCACTCAAACATCTTGGTCGTGCTGACGTTCATCCTGCTCCAGCTCCTTCCGTTGACCAAGCAGTCCCAGAACGTCATTGGCCAGTAGACGTGGTACAACCACCACGCCGGCAGAGGATCCCACACCTCAAAAGTGCCATCCTTCCAGAACAGCACATGCTCCGCAAACGCCCAAACCGAGCGCACGTATTCTCTAAAAGACGTGCGGAGCAGCAGCAGACGCAGGGTGGGAAGGAGGAAGAGCGTGACCAAATCGTGCCCAATCCAGTAGTACTTTTTACCCGGCTCCTGCGGGGTCACAACCGCCGGTTCCGCCGCCCCATCTCCGGCCCCGTCCCCGCCTCCGTCTAACACGGCAAGATACTGCCCCACCAGCTCCGGCGTGTCCCCGAACAGCGCGACAGCAGTGTGTGCGCGCGGGTTGCACTCGATCGGATACAGCGTGATCTGCTCCGGCGTCTCCGCCTTCACATCAGCCCGATCAACCATGAAATCAAAGCTCAGATGCCCCGTGAACCGGTCCCCGAAGCTGGCGGCCTGCGCGCGCGTGAACTCCAGCATGGCCCGCGACAGCGCCGAGTCTGCCGGCAGCGCGGCGTAGTGCATCAGCAGCTCGGCGGAGCGGCACGCCACGAAGGCGCGCACTTGCCCGCGCACGACGAGGGAGTGCGTGCAGAACTCGTCGCCGTCGATGAACTCCTGCAGCAGCCAGGGCTGCTTGTCCGACATGCCGAGCCACTCGAGGCGGTAGACGAAGTCGTACGTCTGCTTCTCCGTGGGCAGCGGGAGGAGGGTCATGTCGGCGCGGCCCCGGTCGTTGAGGCCCACGGCCTTGGCGATGAAACGCTTCTTCTTTTTCTTGCTGTTGTCGCTAGACTTCTGCGACGTCATCGTCTTGTCGTTTTCGTCGGATGACGGGACGGACGCCGACGACAGGGACAGCCCCGCGGCGTCCTCGAGCGCAGCAATCATCTCGTTGCGGCTCGTGACGAGGTACGACTCGGGCACGGGCAGCCCGGCGACGTCGCGCGTGTGGTTCATGAAGGCGTCCTTCTCGTGGAGGGTGCGCGTGGCGGCGATGTCGAACTGCACGGCCCGGCACGCCGTGCGGGCCTCGACGACCTCCTTGACGACGCCGTCCTCGACCGCGGACCCGACGCCGGAGCAGCTCACCCAGAGGTCCACGTTCTGGGAGCGGACGATGCGCAGGACGGAGTCGAGGTACGGGTCGGCGCCGCCGGGGGCGGCGGACGGGCGGGCGAGGACATGGTAGGAGGCGAGGGCGCGGGACCTGCTGCCCGCCGCGAGGGGGGAGAAGTCGGCGCCCAGGACGCGGTGGCCTTGGCGGTGGAACAGACGGGCCAGGGCGAGGCCTTTTGTCATACCGACGCCTGTGACGAGGATCGTCCGCGCGGGCCGGGGTGGTGGGGTGTGCTGGTGTTGGTCTCCGGTGGGAGGAGGAGGGAGGGGGTCCCGGGCGGGACGCCCCAGGAGACGCTGGTACGCATAGCACGCGAGGAGGATGGCGGTGTCGAGCGGGAGGAAGATGAGGCTGAGGGCGATCAGGGACAGGTTCTTGAGGACTTGGCCGAAGGGGTCTGAGGATGCGGCGGCTGTCATTGTGGAAGTGTGGTGTCTTGTGTGTTTTGTGTTTTGTGTGGATGTGTGTGTGCCGTGAAAGGCTCGAGCACCCGCTCTCTCTGAAGGCCCGCCCCGCGACACGTCTCACCAGGCGAGACGCCGATGTTCGGACCAAAGTTGGTAGTTCAACTGAAGCTGAAGATGAGACGGGGGTGCGGAGGAAAGATGGGCGCGCGCGGGATTTGGGGTGGCTTGTCGTTTACGAAAGCATGGGGCGCACACCGTGGGAGGGATGATGGGAGTTCGAGGTTGGACAAGAGACGTGTGGGCGCGGGTTGGGATGAAACAACCTTTTTCTAGCTGCTTCGTCTCAGGAAACACAACGTCTCTTACTCTGTGTTTTGAGGGTGTGTGAGAGGAATGTACAAAAGTAGAGAGACACGCGCGCGCTGCGCGGGCGCGATGGGCGCGCACTCTATTTCATCATTGCATGTTCACCGCGCCGCGAGGGTTCATCCCGAGGATCCCGAGACAAGGTGAGGTACATTTCCGTCCAGCCCACTTGGGTTGGGTGAATTGGCAGAAAAGGTATACGTCATGGACTTCAGCTCGCGGCATGCCTCTTGTGCAACTCAAGGGAGGCGCGTAAACGAAAGGTCTCACTGCGTTTGGCATACGAAGCGACCGGGTTCTTTTGTTCTCTCTCGGTATTTGGAGATGTGGTGACGAGGGGCTTTTTTGTTTTCTTTCGATTTTGATTGAATGAAACGCGAAGAGAGCGAGGGTGTTAGTGGTAGGGCGAATACGCGTGTGGTAGGCAAGGTAGCTTATGACCGACAAACGGCCTTTTACTTCTCTCCGCCTGCACGAAATCGGACATGCAGCTAGACAAAATGAATAGATGAATGCCCATGAGGGGTTCAGGCAAGCTGATATTTGCAAGAAGTTGGGGAGGAAAAGGTCGGGGCGGGTATGTAGGCATGTACTCACTTGCTGCAGGAAACATTGAGTGAACCCAAGCCCCTCTGAAAGTTCGATCCGAACCCCACGCCAAGCCATGGTTCACCGATGACCGTAACCGTCCTCCCATCTTTCATGCGGGATCCAAAAGGTTGTTGTTGCTTCTAAGCATGATATGCCCCCTTTTCCTCGATAGTATTCGCATGGGGAGGAACATCCGGCGATGATGCATGGTCTCCAAATTTCATTTCCCGCCCTCACTGCTGCTGCATGCTTCTTTCTTTCTGCCCACCCACCCCCGCTTAACACACGCCAATCTAAGGGATCTTGGTCGGGCAATTTAAAGCGGCAGCGATCAGCATTGAGCCAGAAATAGGTTCGTCCGGTTCAACTGCCCCGAGGGAGGGAACCTGATCGGGGGGCACGGGAGATCTCCCTTTTGGCTCGGTGCATTGTGGAAAATCTCAATATGGGCTTTGTGAAGCCACGCCGAGCTAATCCAGCCACACCCTTGCGCGCGTCGCTTCGACCGCCAACGCCGTCGTCCATGGCGCCCAACGTCGATTGTTCCCCTGAATCCGTGGGACTCATTTGACGTTTTGGAGGGTGTGGCGGCGGGACTTTGACAGTTTGGAGTGTATCACAGATTGTGACCCAATAAGACGATTCTGGTGGTGTTGACAATCATGTTGTGTTTGGGTGTGTGTATTCAATACTATTGAGATGTTATTTGCCCGCGTTTCCAACGACCGCTCAGCTAAACTATGGTATCATTACTCATTAGAGTCATTAACAATAAACCCCCATGCGCCGCCCGGGCTTCTGTGTGTCTTTTGTTTCCCCGGGCTCCAAAAGGAGTGTCCATGTCAGAGGGTATCCCATCTCGATCGAGTCTAAGCCGTTTCCCTGTCCCTGCGTGCGCCGTTGAAAGAAAAAGAGTGTATCCCAATATCCCATTGGCGATCCTGTTCAACCCAAAAAGATAAAAGTAGAAAAAATGATAATAAAACTCCTGTTCAATGATCCGCGGTCTGAGAGCGTCTAAAAGGGATTATGCGACGGCAATAGCGGCAACAATGGAGTCCAACGCCGAGCTGTGAGTCGGGCCGGAGACTCCCTGGACAGGGCCCGACCAGACGACGCCGAGCTTGCCCGCGGTGTCGCGGTTCTTGGACCAGTTGCTGTCGGCGTTCTTGATGAGGAACGTCTTGAAGTCATCAGAGGGCGCGACGGCCTGCAGATACCGCAGGTTGCGGTTGAAGATGCCCTTGAACTGGTTTCCGTCGGAACCGCAGTTGGGCTCGCACGTGTCGTGGAGGATGCCGTTGCTGTCGGTCAGCGCCTTGATGGCGGCCTTGGCGATGTTGGTGGCATCTGTCAGGACGGACTTGTCGCCGGTAGCGCGACTGAGCTCGACGAGGCCGCCGAGGACGACACCCTGGTTGTAGGACCAGACGTTGGCGCCGTTGTTCTTGCAGTTGCCGTCGAGGCCGTCGTTGATGGTGCCGGCGCTGTTGATCATGCCGCTGGCCTTGAACCACGTCCACTGGGACTTTGCGATGTTGAGGTAGTCGGCGTTGCTGGGGACGCGGTTGGCGAGCGAGGCCGCGACGGCGAGGTAGAGCTCGTTGGCGATGGCGTTGACGTACTTGCGGTCCTTGCTCCAGTAGATGCCGCCGTTGCAGTTGGTGTTTCCGCCGCCCTGCATATCGGCAAAGATGCGCTTGGCCATGTCGAGGTAGTCCTGGTCGGTCGTGATGTCGTACGCTCGGATGAGGCCGAGCGCCCACCAACCCTCGTCGTCGTAGAAGTCGTTGATGAAGTTTGGGAAGCCCTGGGCGCTCATCTGGCGACCCTTGATGGTTGGGTAGTCACGCTTGGTGATGGCGTAGGAGGACGTGACGAGGCCGGCTGCGTTCATGGACTTGGAGACGGAGGCCGTGGTCTTTTGGGCCTGGTTGAAGGTGTTTCTGAGGATGCCACCGATGTTGAGCTGGTTGGCAGCGTCGCGGTTGAGGTCGGCGAAGTCGGCCAGGGTTGTGAAGGCGTTGGCGCTGTTCCACCAGGCATTATCCCAAAGACCGGTGCTGACGCTGTACCATGTATTCTGGAGGACGTTTATAGAGGAGACAGCGTTGCTGGTGTAAGAGGCGGCGTCTGCCCTCTCGGCGATGGGGCGGGTAGACATGAGGAAGACTACGCGAGCAGCCAAGCTGCCGATGTTGGCGACCATGTTGGCGATTATTAAGTATATAGAAGCGAGCACTGAGTCGAAGCCGTGTTGTGATATTTCTGCTTCTCGTCTGGTGTTTGATGAGTGCGAGCGGAGGAGGAGGAGGAGGATATAAGTATTAGCTGCAATGGCGAGAACAATGAGACGCCAACACCGGGGGAGGATGGCCGGGATGTTAAATATATCAGGAGCGGGCGAGGTCTTCGGTCCATGTGCCCCTTGTCCAGCTTCCCTCCGAACAGGTGGACCGGCACAGCAACAATGGAGCGGACGAGGGTGCGGGTAGGAAGGCGGGTACGGACAAGACGAGGATGGGGAGGGCGAGCGATGCTGATCCTTGACGCCAATCTTTTGGGTGCAGGGTGTCGGTCGAGGAGGTGGGAGGGCAGAGCTTGACGACGTGGAGCTGAAGCCGGATTTGGAAGTGATGATGGAGCAGGAAGATTGGTTGGAGTGACAGCAGGAGGAAGCAGAGTAGAGGTCAGCAGGAGCAAGGTCGAGTTGAGGATGAGGAGCATGGGGAAGGGCAGAGGATAAGCAGCAGCAACAGCAGGAGCAGGCGCAGCAGCTCATGGCAGGTTGTGAATCCTCCAGGTCCTGCTGTGGTGACAACAGCGCCATGGTCGTCTTTGGCGGTGCCTTTTCTCGCAGCCTAGAAACAAGCACAAAACAAAACAAGGCTTCATCTGAAGTCGGCATCAGGAGCTGGCTTCTCGTCGAGCCAGCGCATCGCATGGCGCTGGCTGCGCCCTGACAGGGGCCACCTGGAAAGCCAGGCCGAAGATCACAGTCAGGGGTTGGTCGAGGTGGTGTCCCTGGGCCTGGGCCTGGGCCTGGGTCTGGGTCATGGGTCTTTGGAGCAGCCAGAGGAGGATGGGATGAGATCATGGCGAGAAGGGTAAAGCGCGAAGGCGGGAACGTCTCTTCTGTGCGGCAAGAAGGGTTCCTCAGTCTCAAGTGACAGTCAGAGCTGAGCTGCGAGAGAGCAACAGAAGGGAGAGAATGGGGCGTGTAACAGGACCAGTGACAATATCAGCACTGAATACGACGGAATACAGATACCAAGAGAACAGAGAGAGATGCTGGTCCTGGTTTCTGCTCCGGTAAGCGCCCTCGTTCATCGGGGGGACTCAGAAGACAGGAGGCAAGCAAAGGAGACAAGACGACGAGGGTTGGCGAGGAGAGGAGCTTGGGTTCTTGGAAAGCTGGGCCTGGGGCGTTGAATGGTGTTTCAGACAAGATTGTACGTTATGCTGTGTGTTGGCTGAGGTGTGCTTAGTACGCCGTATGTACCTGCCCCAAGAATACGTACCCGTGGACCGCTTATCGGGCGATAAGCTGAGATGGGTGCCCCAGGAGGTCTGACGAACCGAACGAACCCAAAGATCGGTATCCGGAGCTTATCCACGGGATATGGATGCTATGGCCAGGGGCTTAAAGGGCCCCCTCTGGGCTGAGGATCCACTGCGACTGCCGCGGCCAGCCCCTAACAGGGGGGGCTGCCTTCCTTAAGGAGGTAGGTATTCGCACCTACCCTCACCTAGGGTAGGTACCTAAGTAGTGCACGCACTGCCACGTGCGGGTCCGTCCCTCGTCTCTCGTCTGGTCCAGCCATCTGAGGCTGCTCTCGTTAGAAGGGACGTATCTTTGCTTCTGCTTCTTTCCCCCATTGTTACACTCGCAACCTTCCTTGCCTCTGGCTGAAAAGACACCTTCAAACTACCTACGAAGAGGGCGCCTGGTCACACACTCTCGAATCCGACTGCCGTGATCCCTTCCCATGATCCAGGCCTTCTGGTCATTATTCCCGTCATCCTACAGCATCGCAGCCTCGCCCACGTCTCTCATCACCTAATGGACGTGTCCCTGACGTAGCATCGTCCTGGGATCATCAACCTTGTGGTCAGCGACTGGTTGCTGAACCCAAGCCGCAGACCGACTATTGGCATCGGGCATGACGTTCGTGATTCAACAGACCACCAGCTTGACTCGTCGACCTGACTGACTACTGTACTGCACTGTCACTCAACAAAGTCCCTTTGACATGCATACCAATACCAGTCACTCGATACGATGTTGCATGGCAAACTCGGCAAACACACAAGGACAAGGACGAGGCCATTACCCCAAGAACACACCAAGAACACAAGAACATTCCAAGAACCATGGCCCCGGCGTCCATGTCTCCGATTCGACGCTTGACAGCAGCTTATTTCCCACGGCAGCGGCGCAGGCGGCTGTTTTCAATGCGGTGGACCCCTCCCTTGCTGGATGGAGCTGCCTCTGGAGCCTCTGGAGCTCGGGAAGAAAAGAATTTTTCCTTTCTTCTTCTCCTGAATGTCGGGGTCGAGACACTGCCAGGGCTCGCTTTGTTTCGAGTAGCAGAACAAAATTACCTCGACATGCGGAACGCCAAAATGCTGCCCGCAAAGACACCAGGAGCATCAGTGCCATCCCAGCGCCGGAAGGTGGCTGACAGTCTTTCGCCTCTCTCTCGGCGGGGTGGATGGGCCGCTCCTTGTCTTGCCCGGCATCTCCTCGCACCGTGAGCATGTCATCTCAAAAAGGACTGCGCTTTTTTGCTCGTCTGCGCTCCTGATCGTCATTGCATCGCAGGCGACTCCAGTCCATCTCAGCATCGCAGCTGCTCAGCTTATTTTCCGAATCATCGGCCTGGACGTGGCGGGGTTGCAGCACAGACAGGCAGCCTGGTGACCCCAACAAGGACGGCGGGCGATGCGATGTTACGGCGTCGAAGATCACGAATTAGCCTCAATGGAACCGTGACCCTGTCTTGTGGCCGGCGATCTCAAGCGACAATGGCACCTCCACTCCAAAGGGGAAACCCACCATCTACTAGACTTCGTCTGGGTTCCCACGGCCGCAGAAAGTGAATCTATTCGATGGATTTGCCGCTCAGCTTCCTCCAGGCGTCCCAGGAAGCAAACAGCCCAACCTTGTTCACCGCTGGTCCGCCATGACGATATCTGATGCTATTCTAGTCAGCACACATACTTACATCACGGAGCGAAGGATTTCGCGGGGATGGTTCCACGGGCCAGCACTATTGATCAAGCAAGGCACAGAGACATTGATGCGCCGCACCAGCCTCACCCGTCGTTGCCGTTGATCTTTTGTCCATTAGGGCCAGGCACGTATCCAATCGTCTGCAGATAGGGCAGCCCTACAGAACACTGGCCGTCATCTTGGGCTTTCCGGGACAGACGTGGACGCCGATCCGTTGCCGGGAGCGGCCTAGTTGCTGCTGACTGCTCACTAAACCTTGGTAACTGCATGTCTAGCCAGCTCAGCAAAGCACGGCATGTCATGTCGCGGCACAGCAGCAACGGCAGAGCAGACGCAGCAGCAAACGACTACACAGCACGGTAAATCCTACGACTGCCTGCTGTCCTCCTGCACCTAGCAACTTACATGCATACGGGCGGTGCTCGACGCTGCAAAATGCGTGGCTCCCATACGCCCAGCCAAGACAAAATCTTCCGACCGCAAGCCTCAGCTCTCGCTTGTCAACGCAGCGGCTAAACCATATGACGAAACCTTCTTTGACGTTCGGGCTCGCATTTCTGAGGCGGGTTCGCGCAACAATCGCCGTTCAAGGACTCAGCCGGGTTTCCGAGTGTGACCGTACGGTCTCTCCCCCAAGGCCGGCCCTCTTACCCGGCCGAGACGAGCGAGAGTCAGTCTCTGTGTGATTCCGACGCCAACAAAACACCTCGAAACCAAAGAGACTATTGGCAAAAAAAAAGTCAATCGAGGTGACACGCCGCATCCCGTCCACTTACTCCATACCAACGCGCAATAGCTTGCGAGGCGTCGTGCAATATTGCTTCGATATCGAATATTGCAGCCACCGCCACCGCCCAGAAAAGATCCATATTGAAATGTCGATAAGTTGAAACATTGGATTCCTTTTTTTTTTTCTGGGTATGCGATCAGCACCATGTGCAAAAATCCCACTTGTATGCGACAGCCAAAGTATGAACCAGATCACAAGCCAAAACAGACCCCTGGGCCGGACCTCCTGGAAACACATCCACGCGTCTTTGGTGTTCCGGTCGGGCTTATCGCAGACGCAGCTCGCAGCGTAACGCGACTTGGCCGTATCACTCATTGTCTTTGACAATCGTGAAACAGACGTCGATCCGATCGCACATCAAAAGTCACTTTGTCTCTTACCTGAGTCACACCTCCGGAGAAGTCCCGGGTCCCCGGCACGCGCGAAACATCATCGCATACAACGTTTCCCGGAAAAAGCAAATGCCTCTGTGATTGAACTGTTTTTTTTTTTTTTATTCTCATTAACAATTAATAGATCTCCCGCGTTCCCATGCCTAGCTTAGTCCCTACATGATCTCGAGACGCAGCGCATCGTACTGCACGTAGATGGCCTCCGTGAGAACGGCGCTCTCGTAGTCCGTGGCGCCGTACGGCAGGCTCAGGACGATCTCGTTCTCGCCGGTCTTGAGCAGCTTCGAGTCGAAGACGAACTTGTTGGCGACGTTGTAGCAGATGACGGCCGACCGCACGGCGCACGAGCTGCTCTGGTAGTACGGGATCACCCACGGCTCCAGGTCCTTGCCGTTGACATTGACCGTGTACTTGAGGTTCGAGTGCGGCTCGCTGGCGTTGAAGACGTCCGTGTTGCCCGCCGCCGTCTTCGCGCCCGCAAGCTGCACCGTGAAGGTCGCGTACCGCTTGCGCTCCACCTGCGCCTGCTCGAGGTCGAAGGCGAGCGTCCAGTTGTTCACGTTGCCGTCGCCGAGGTAGATCTCCGGCCGGAACGAGTTGCCCTTGCCGCCGAACGCTGCCCAGTGCACGTAGTTGAGATCCGTGGCGACGTCGTCCTCGCCCACCTTGAACCGCACGCCCTCGGGGAACTCGGTCGGGAAGTCGTACCGCGCCCAGTAGATGCGGTACTCCTCCGGGTGAAGCGGCTTCGTGGCGTCGCGCACGTAGCCGTGACGGTACTCGCCGGAGCTCTTGTCCGGTGTGCCGATGCGGAAGACCTCCGTGCCGGCCGTCTCCTCGCGCCAGCGCGCGTGCGTGGTGTGCACCTCGCCCGCGACGACGGCGACGTCGTCCTTGACGTACTGCCCGAAGACGCCGTCGGCGTAGATGGTCAGGCGGTAGGTGCCCTCCTTGACGCGGGGGATGGTTGCGTAGCCGTCGGCGTCGACGTCGGCCCAGTACTGGTACGCCTTGGTGTCGAAGACGTTGTCCTGGAAGTCGACACCGTTCTGCGCGAGCACGGCGATGGGCTTGGACGCGCCCTGCGGGAGGTCGACGTGCAGCTTCCAGGTGGTGCGGCCGGCGGAGGGGACGTAGTTGGGCACGAGGTGGGCGATGTCGTCGTAGAAGGCGGCGTTCCACTCGGCGTCGGCGAGCTTGGCGGCCTCAGCGTGCAGCTCGAGGATGTCGGTGCCGGCGGGGGCGCGGTTGAAGTGGTAGTACTGGGGGCCGAAGGTGCGGTCGAAGCCGTTTGTGATGTTGGGCGTCTGGTCGCCGTGGTGGTTGGAGGAGATGTAGTTGTAGACGATGCCGTCGACGGTCAGGTCCGAGTGCAGCGGGCCGCCGAAGTAGGTGTCGCGCGTGTTGAAGACCATCCAGGCGCCGAAGGTGGAGTTGTCGGCCGTCTTGGAGCCGTCGGCGAACATGCCGTAGGCGTCGATGTCGCGCCAGGTGTCCTGGAAGGTGTACTTTGTGAACCAGTCGGCCTCCTGCTGGACGTAGGGGTCGTTGGGGGTGTTGCCGAGGTACCAGGTGGCGTCCTGGACGACGACTTGCTTGGCGACGGCGTCCTTGGACGGCAGGGGCGCGTAGTGCTCGCGGTTGGTCAGGAGGTGCGTCCACATGGGGTCGTTGGGGCGGAACAGGGTGCGCAGCTCCTGCAGGTTCCGCAAGAAGGGAGCCGTCTCGTTGTGGTAGGCGACGCGGGAGAACATGTGCAGGCCGGTCTCGCCCTCGCGGAGGAACCAGTACTGCTCGAGCAGCTGGCCGGTGGAGGCGTAGGTGTCGGACATGCGGACGCCGCCGTAGGGGACGCCGGCGGAGTCGGTGCCGTTGTAGAGCTCGAAGACGGGGGCGACCGAGCCGGGGGTCCAGAAGCCCTCGGGGGTGCAGTAGCAGTCGAGGTAGGGGCCTTGGCCGGTGGCGCCGGAGGGGGTGCCGAGGAGGTTGACGCCGTCGAGGGTGAGCTCGACGATGGAGCCGCCGGGCTTGGCGATGGCGGCGCGGAGGCGGTCGTTGGCGATGATGAGCCGGTTGGAGGTCTCGGTTGCGTTGAGGAGCGCGTTCGTCGTCGCCGAGAGGGCGGAGACGGCGAGGCCGAGGCCTGCGCGGCGGAAGATGGAGGGCCGCATCTCGTGAGTATGTGTGTGTGTTCACACGACTGTTTGACGGAGAAGGAAGGGGACGGCTCGACTCGTCGGACGTCGGGTGTCTACCAGACTTCGAGAGCCGGTGGGAGCGGCGAGCGTGAGGGTGTTGTTTATATACTGAAGATCACCCGCGCCTGGGGAGAGGGTTCAACAAGTCTCTTGGCCCTCGGGCGACTCATCTCCGTGTTGTCATTTCCTGGGACCCAGGGGAGAGATTTCCCCCGCACCCCAGAGAGAGGGAGAGGTTGGGGAAAGCGGTAGAAATATGGGGGGGTGTTCGTCTGGTCTACCTACCTACCACCGCTTGTTGTCCTCGTGGATTGACAGACAGGGACGGCCATGCCTGCGTGGAGAAATGAGCTCTGCTCTCCCCGGAACGACGGGCAGATTGTGAAAATTCAACGGCGGTCATTCGCCAATTGGGGCATGGGTTGGTCCATCTCTTGGACCGGCGAAGCGGGGACCCCACCTCTTTGGAGATGAGCGTCCGGGGAACACCTGCTTCTCCGCACGCACACGAGCTGTTTGTTTTGGGGGCAGCTGGGGTTTCCCCGGGCCACTTCGGTGCATCACGCACCGAGCATGCCACACCATCCAGGCACCGCCATTTGGTTTTCCTCGTTTAGCCCAGCGCTAGCGAGTAAAGGAAAAAAAAGCCAGATAGAGAGCGGTCTCTTGGGGGACAGGCATCTTTTTTGCGGTGTGGGGGCATCCGTAATGTGACCTGCCTACGTACGTTGCAGTGCCTTGCCGTCTTGCCCGAGTCTTTGGGCTTTTGGCGTTGCGTCGGTGTAACATAGCATCGAAGGGCTGCGGGAGAATTTCCCACGTATGGGGGCCGGGGGTTTCGTTGGTAATGACGCGTTGGTTTGGGTTGATGTATTGCTGGGGATGCTGTTGATGTCATTAGATGATGTGAGCGGGTTTGCGGCGTTGGAGGGATTGAAGTTTTGGTGTGCGCGATTATCATTAGGACATAAGAAAGAGCGCAAGAGCAAACTCAGTCTGTTGGCGCCTTCCTGTTGAGACGATTCGATGGCACTGTTGCCAGGCGGGTATCTCGACAATGTTGCAAGCTCGGCAAGTTCACGAGAAATGGGGTTTGGCATGGTTGACCGGTTGACGCAACTTCACGATTCTCGGAATGGAAACTGGGTCTTCGGAGACATAGCCGTCAGATAAAACCCAAACACATAGTCCTATATATGTGTATATCTTCCACTGCCGTCAATACCATTGAAAAGAAACCTCGTTGGCGGGTTGTCCTCTTGAGCATCACTTTTCCCACAATATGGAAACCTCAGCTGATGTCCTGTGTCTGAACCGAGTCATGAGAGCAATATTTTCTGCACACGGACAGATTTGATTCATAATTCTATCTCAGCCTCCTGCTACGCTTTATCAGCCTAGTTAGCACAGTTGGCGTTTCCACCACGTCCAAGAAGCTTCTGTCGTTTCAAACTGTCCAATTGACTGCGTTTAGCCCAATGGGAGTAATAGTGCATGCCTAAGGATCAACACGGCGATGTCGACATTTCCCATCAAGGTATCCAAGACGAGGAGTCGTAGGTACGTCTGACGGTTTGTGAGGGGTGTGCTAAACCGAGTGGAAAACCAGTCGGCAATAGACGCAGACGTAGCCTCATCTCCTTCCAAAATCAGTTCACCACGGCCTTCAACAGTCCTAAGACAAGCTGCAAAGTGTAAAACAAACGTGAAAGGTGGAGTATGTTTATTAAACGACCCGTTGCGTCAACAGGCAATATGTTGTCCAAGCCGAGGTCAGGGGCCGAAGCAGAAGTTGTGATTGTGTGGCTTCAACATGTCTGACGCCAGCGGCCCATATCCGTCTGACCCCGGCTTCTCGCTCTCCAGAATATCCGAGAAAATATCTCGTGCCTGAGCACACAATGTCGGTATGTTGCTCAACAGCCCCTGGGCCAGATGTGTCCAATCCGCGACACCCGAGAGCTTGAGCCGCAGAGTCTGCCAAAACAGTTCACCAGGTCAGCAGCTATAAACACACAGAAACCCCAAATTACAAGACAGAAATGTGGAGAACTCACCTCAAGCTGCTCCCTCACGTTCTCGTCTTCGTCCAGAGGCCTCGTGAGCCTGATGGTGCGTTGCGTGTGCACGGCGTACTTTGCAATCTTGAAGAACTTGGAGCAGCCGTCCAACACGTTCCGGACGTCGCAGCCTTCTTCCCGGAGCCCTGCGAGGAACTGCACGAATTGGCCGAGGACCCTGACGTTGGCGTGCGCTTCCACGCCTGTGGAGTCTTCGAGGGCGGACCAGAGGAGCATGAGGCAAGCTGCGACGGGGTAGCAGATCATAGCCCTTGAGGTATTGATATTAGTTGACCAACATAAAAGAACGGCCGTCATGGACCAGATCAACACTTACCATAGATGTACAAATGAATGCAGAGGTGTCACCCGCAGAATCTCAACCGTGGCACGGGCAGCCGCTGTGCACTTTTCATACGCGTCTTGCACATTGGGATACGAACCCTGGCTGGCCTCCCAGCTGGGGTTTTGGCAGAGCGTCAGGCTGTGGCTTGACACGCTCTTGAGGCGGGCCAGGTTCGTGTGGATCTTGATCAAGGCGTCGAAATAGTAAACGTGGAGAAGCACAACATGAGTCTCGAGTTCCCTATCATGCACGACTGCCGTGAGTTTAGGTCTCAGGTGTTCGGGAAACGTGTTCCTCCACGCTTCCAGCTCGGCGCTCAAAGCCAGAACAGCCGCCTGGTGGTGTGGTCCAGCCTGGGCCTTGATACTGTCGACAGAAAGCTGGTCGTGGATCTTGTACCGTATTCGAGACAGCTCTGCCAGCTTCCTGACGTAGCACTGCGTTTTCTCTGCGCAGGTTATGCCTATTGCATGGTTGAAAGAGGCTAACCCCTCGTCTGGGAGGTCTGCGTTCATCTGAGACAGGTTGAAGGACGGCGAGATGCCGAACCGGACTGTCATTTCCGTGTCGACGATGAACGCGACCCAGCACGCGCGCCGATGCTGCCTCGACTGTGCAGCGTCTAGCTTGGTATACGCCTCCCTCCTATGCAGACCCATCATCTGCGCCGTCCTAGCAGCGGAAGAGGCCACCTGCAACATTGTTCTGGCGTCTGTCGTCCCCAAAAGGAACGTGGCCATAGTTAGCATTGCTTCAACCGTCGATACGCCCCCTCCGGAAATGAGCAGCTCCGGGAATACGGAGAAGGCGTTCTTGAAGTAGCCCCAGCTCATGGGCGACATGTCCTCAAAGGAATCGTTCGCCGTCCTCCACTGGACCGCCGTCGCGAAGAGGGCGTTGATGATGGCCCACCGGGCGGGATCGTCGATGGCCGTCTTCTCGCGGGCGCCGCCTGTGTACTGCTGTTCGGCGAGCTCCAGGAAGTGCTTCCGGGTGATTGTCGGACAGAACAGTTGGATGTCCTCGATGACGGCCTGTTCCAGGTCGAGGAGATACTCTGGAGGAGGGAAGCTCGTGAACGCTCTCCTCTTGAAAGGGGAGTGGTCCATGCGTGATTCCATGTCGCTTCTGATGGCACGCATCGTGGATATCAGCTGGGGTCCCGAGAAGAGATCTCGCAATGGCGGGAAGCGAGAAGGCAGGCTACTCGTCGGGAGAGGGTCCCGGGACGAGTTGGCAAGGTCATCATGGGCAGGTCTGTCTACGTCCTTGGCTGTATCGTCGACACTTGCTGTCACAGGTGGCAGAGTGGCTTCATGGGGATTAGCAGAATGTTTCTGACCAGCCCGTGTGTAAGTGGACCAACCTTCTGAAGGAAGTTGAGTCCGGCCGGGACCACTGCTTGATGCTCCTCCATCGGTGACGTGCAGTTGCGCCATCCGCTCCAGCGATGTCTCTATGGCTCTCAGCTTTGCTTCCGCATCAACAGCGGGTTTATTTCTCCACAGAAAGTTAGCGTCTGACTCTTTACGCAGGGTATGGTGACGGACTTCTTCCCAGGACCACGGCGTCTTCGTTGCGTGTAGACACACTGTACACCAAGCCTGGTGCAGAGCCCGCACGTCGGCTCGCCGCCATCGCATCTTCTCTTGCGTGATTGACAGTGTAGGCATGCCTGTGGCCGCGTTTAGAGACTCTCCAACAAATGCATCCGCCCGGGCTTACACTTACACTGTAGATCCGCTTCTTGGGGGGCTCCTCCGCATCCTCAACGGCGGCGGCATCATCCGCGGCACTAGCCATATTCGTTCGGCCAGTGGAATCGACACAGACGCAAAGATTGCAGCAAAGGATCCGCGAGTTTAGATGAAAAGAGTCCGCTGAGGTCAGTCGTGGGAGGCAAGCGGCTATGTAAGTGGTGAGCGGGAGCAAATTTAGTAAGCAATCTGCATCCGCTCAGCTTACCCCAACCCGCCGTCCCGCCCATGTCAACGCCGGAAACGGCTTAGATCTCTGACGTTCATTGGTTGGCGGGATCAAAAGCCAGGCGGGCGGAATCAAATCCCCGCCAGCTTCACATGGGGCCCCTTGTCTCCTCCAGCGCAGGAATGTCTCCTCGGGTTTGCTGCGATGGCGCGATGGGCGGGAGCAAAAGTCAGTCGAACTCTTTCCTGGGATGGCACTAAACACCACGGGATTCGGAATTCCTGAGCATGAACTTGTAGAAGCTGGGCTGAATAATATCCCAGAATGTCGAAACCCTCAAAGTCCCACTCCGTGAGTGGGAGGCGTACTTACAGAATCACTCGGATGGTATAATACGGGACTGTCAACCCAGGAAACAACGAATGGATCATCGCCATCACTCAGTTCATCATCACAGCAGCTAACATCAAACTACACTTTCATCACTTTCATCACTTCAGTGATCGTCAACCGTCAAGATGAGCACCTACCAGAACGTTGCCCTCCTCGGTGTAAGTCCCCATGGTCTAAAACTAAGTACACCCAAATCGCCTAACATGCATCTCTACAAAGAAAGGATTTCTTGGATCCGCCATTCTGACAGAGCTCGTCAATGCCGGACTCACAGTCACCGTTCTCGGCCGCTCCGAGTCCGCCAAGGAAGGTCTTCCCTCGGGCGTCAAATTCGCGACGGTAGACTACTCTTCCGTCGACGACCTCGCCGCCGCCCTCCGCGGCCAAGACGCGGTCGTCTCCACCGTCAGCAAAGGCGGTCTCCTCACGCAGAACACAGTCATCGACGCCAGCATCAAGGCCGGCGTGAAGCGCTACATCCCCTCGGATTGGGGCACCTTCACCACCGACCCCAAGGCCCAGCGCGAGCTCGTCCCCGTGCTGGGCCCCATGCTCGACGTCCAGAGGTACCTCGCCGACAAGGCCCGCACCGGTGAGATCGAGCACACCATCTTCTCCGTCGGGGCGTTCCTCGACTTCCTGACCACGGTCCCCGTCGCGTTCGACTATGCGAACAAGACCGTCGAGCTCTGGGACGGCGGCCGCCACCGTCTGAGCACCACCAGCGTCTCCTCCATCGGCAAGGCGGTGGCGGGTGCCCTGAAGAACCCCAAGGCGACCAGGAACCGCAACATCAAGGTCCACGAGCTGGTGGTGACCCAGAGGCAGCTGTACGAACTGGCCAAGAAGTACTCGCCGCCGGGCACTGAGTGGAAGGAGATTGAGCTGGAAGGAGAGGCCGCGTTCGCTGAGGCCCTGAATGGTGTGAAGGAGAACCCCTACAACGAGGGCAAAATCATGGGTGCCATCAAGGCTGGGGTCTTGAGTGGCCGCTACGAATCTGCGTATGAGCAAGTCGACAACGAACTCGTGGGCGTGCCTGTCCTGACTGAGGCGGATCTGGAGGCCAGGTTCGCAACGGTTTACAAGTCCTGAACCGGCGTTGGATATTGGCCTATTCTTGGTTATGTAGCGCTCAAAGGGCACGGGGTTAGACTTTAGCATGCTGTTAATAACGTGCTTCGACAAGGAATATTATTGAAAAACCAATTAACCGGTCCTGTCCGTATCAAGGTCTCTGACCGTTTACAATACTCTTGGTAGTCAGATCATTGCGGCTAAACGACAGAAGCAGTACTACCTTCCGATCCAAAGCACCGTTTACACTTCTGCGGACGCATCCAGGGGCAGATAGGGGGCGAGCCACGATAACTTGAGAACACCACGGAGCAACGCATCCGGCCTCATGTCTCGTCTAACAAAGTCCAAATCCAGGCCAGACTGGTCCTGGCTTTAACCCCATACAGGCTAAGACTGCTAAATTGCCATCTGCCCATCCATCACAGTCCACGAGGACGCTCCAACAGCCTAAACCACCCGCTGGCCGCACCGGCAACTCAAGGATCCCGTCGGCATGCCGAGTGCACTAACACCACCCCATGCGCGGAAGTCCAGACCGCAAGTTTCACGAACATGCGGAATCACACCCTCCACTTCCCACGGGAATGCCAAGGCCATGACGAGATGCACCAAGCCGCGTAATCTGGATATACACGAAGACACCCTGTTCACCTGCAGAACGACTCTGAATCAGGAAAGCTAGCCCTGACATACAAGAACATCAACCGCTCCATGCCGTTTTTTTCGCCCCCGAGCATTTCACCGATCCAAGACTTGAAGATGATTCCCATTATAGCATCCCCCTCCGGCCCCAACGCCCGCTCCGAGTCCCCCTCCTGCTCCAGGCGCATCTCGTCACATCTCCGACACGGCCAAATCTATACACACCCTGCGCGGATCCCCATGGAGGAACCATCCGTTGGAAGGGAAGAATCGTACGCATGGAAAAAGAATACTCCCTTTCAAGGACGGCGACGGGCATGTTTACCTCGGCAACTCATCTTCAGCATCGCGGACGCCCTTCCGATGCGTCTTATCACACCCAACCCCTCAAGATCTACGCGTCACCGATGGCATCCAACCAGGCCTGGACTCCTCCTGAGAGCCCAGCTAACGCGCGAGACCCCTCTCGAGGAACCACTTTGTCTCCTCCTGACAGCTGCGCTAACATCTTGAAGGAAAAGCAAGATTCGGAATCCCAAGCTTGAGCACCTGCACAGTTGCCATTTTAGGTAACCAGTTCACTAGTCAGGGGAACTCGAACATGGCCATGATGCAAGCACGTTTTGCATGAGGATCTTGAGTTTTACTTGCTTCTCTGTTTTTCGTAATTTTTTCCGCAATTCTTTTTTTATTTCCCACAGCGATTAGCAAAAAAATAAAGAATCCATGGCCGTTAGGCACCAACACCATCTCCCTCGTTCAGGGGCTAGAGATCAGCAGCTGCTTGCGACAGCGAGAGCGAACCAATCGGATCCCACCTAGTTTCCCTTCTCGGAACAGCTCGCTCCTCCGGGGTACCCGCCGGACCGGGGGTGTCTGGTACGGGCGTTTATTCGGGGCGGAGCAGGCGGGGCCGCGCCGGTCCTCATTTACCGTTCCTTTCGCAAACCTTCAAGACACACCTGCATCTCTCTCGTGCCGCAGGTAAAATGGTTTCAAATCTCGTTTCGTTGCTTCTCCTGTCGCCGGCTAGCCGCGGGACGACCCGCCGCCAGCCCTCTGATCCTCAGCAACCATCAACGGACAACGCCAGCAAACCAGCCCACCAAGCATTCTCCGCAATCGGCACCTCCGATTCCGATGCGGGGTCTTCTCTCCCGAAGCCCGGCGCAATCGCCGTCACCATCACGCAATTGCAGCTCGCTATCTAGCCTATCTTGCAGTATTCAAATACCGGTTGCCCGTCCTGCGATGCATTATCCCCGGGATGCGTTCCCGTTAAACCCGCCTTGAACCAAAAAAAGACGACCAAAACTGATATCAAATCTATCGCTTGATTTAACCGAATATTCTACCCGGGCAGAATATAACCCGAGTAAATCAATCCGTCAGAGGCAGAATTCCTCCAGGATGCAACATTTTTAACGTGCAGTGTATGATTTGGCAGAGAAAGCATATCAAGCCCTCCCATAGCTGATCATCGGGTTCCGTATCCGATCCCCTCCTCCAGCCAACATGAGAACCTTCAGGATCATCCCTGCTCCGCATTGCTCACGTCAAAAAAGCCAAACCCCAGGCATTGGATAAGCTTTGCCCGCTGCGTGAACCAAACCCCGATCGACGACTGACGACATATGCTGCCCCTCCAAACTCTCAACCAACCTCACACTGACATCACCGCCCAAAGTGCCATCTGTCTGTGACTAGCTGCCAATCGCATATACTACACCACTCCATATCAGTTCAATTGTAACCCGTAACGCCAACGGCACTGTCCTCCTCAATACTGTCTACACAATGGAGATCAAGGCTCTAAACATCTACCCAATCAAAGCCCTCCGCCCGGTCCCCCTCACCTCCGCGATCCTCACCCCGCAAGGTATCCTCCACGACAGGACCTACATGCTCTTCAAAGTAAACGAGGACTCCTCTCTCCGGAAGCTCCAATTATCATCCTGTCCCCAAACAGCTCTTTTCTCCCAGGAGATCGTGTCCAGCACCGAAGCCTCCTCAGACACCGATGACGGCACCGGCGACACAATCCTCGTGAAGTACCACATCCCCTCGCCGCCCCTCGTCCCCCACGACCCCCTCCAAGAAACAACCCTCTCCGTGCCCCTCGTCCCAGACACCGCGGCCCTCGCCCCGATCCAAATCGACCTCCACGGCTCCCCTGCCGACGCCCTCCGCATGGGCGACCCCTACGACGCCTTCTTCTCCGCCTGTCTCGGCTTCCCCACAATCCTGGTCCACATCGGCTCCGGACGCCGCCCCGTCCTCGGCACCCTCGCCCCGGGCTCTGCCTCCTCTCCTCAAACATCATCGTCGTCGTCCCTCTTCTCTTCCATCACATCGTACCTCCCCTCCTTCTCCTCCCCGTCCAGCGCGCAAAAGCCGTGGCTGACATTCACCGACTGCGCCCCGTACCTCATCACATCCTCCTCCTCTCTAACCCATCCCTCCCTTACATCCTTCTCCACAACCAGCAACACCCCGTCGATAATGCCAAAAATGCGCCCCAACATCGTCGTCCACGACCCCTCCGAGGCCCCCTTCGCCGAAGACTTCTGGGCCGAGCTCTCCCTCCCCTCCTCCGGCGGCGCAAAGCTCCTCCTGACCGCGAACTGCGGCCGCTGCGCCTCCCTCAACGTCGACTACGCCACCGGCCGCCCCGCTGCCGGGCCCGAGGGCAAGCTCCTCAACGCGCTCATGAAGGAGCGCCGCGTCGACCCGGGCCACAAGTACGCCCCCGTCTTCGGCCGGTACGCCTTCCTGGACGTCGGCGGAGCAGACGCAGGGCCCACCACCGGGATCCGCGTCCGGGTCGGGGATGAAGTCGCAGTGACCCGCCGCAACGCCGAGCGTACCGTCTTTGACTGGCCGCTTGGCTCCGCCGCGCCGAAGAAGGCTAACAACACCGTGGCGGTTGCGTAATATCGAACAAGTAGCTGTGTACCTCTTCCCTTTCTCACTCACACTTGATGTGCCTTTGCTGCATTTCACATGTACGTGTGTGTCACCCAGAAGCTCTCAGTAGACCGTTCACTTTGATGCCGTTGTATCGTCGGAACATGATAGGTAGATTTCCTTCCTCTACATGCAGAGCAGAGTAGCATCCCAGACGGGGGTATGCTTCTTCCAGTGGGAAAAAGTAAGCATGTGAAAATAGACTAAGAAACAAGGGACGTTTCTGCCGTTGCATAGTGTTCGGGTTTTCTCTTGTGTAACCACGGGACGAGCATGTGTCTATGGTGTCATCTCCTGATTTACATGATCATGGTGAAGCCACCGCCATCATCATCCCACGCAGTGCAGAATTAAGGGCGTACGTATTTCAGCCGCATGATGACTGAAGTCCGCTCTACCCCCTCCCCACGATCATCGTCTGCCTATTCTCCTTACCGGCCGCTCCATTTCTCGCTGTATCATGCTCGTCCTTCACCCTTCACCAACACCGAACACCCTCCCTCAACTCTCAAAAGTGCAGCTGTGCAAACCCCTTCCTTCGTGAGAAAGAACCACTAGAAAGAAAACAATGTACCACTGACCGAGAAAAACAACAGCCACGATGCAGCTTACGCCCGCCACCTCCTGCAGCAGCAGCATCATCATCATCCCATAACAGCACATCCTCCTCCCAAATCTCATTTCGACCCCGTCAGCGTCATAAACACGCACACATCTCTCTGCCTCATTTCCCAACAAAAAAGCAAATAAAGCAGCCCTAAAAGGAGGCTCCTCCGTGAGACCCGTCTTGAACCTGCACATCATCCACGTCGCGCCGCGTAACAGACCACCCATGTTCCCCGACCAAACAGATTTCCTTGATCGTCGGATGCGTGATAGGCGGCCGGGGAGGGGGCGTACATACACTCTCTCATGCAGCGGCCCGTCCATGACTACTTCCCCGAGGCGACACAAACGAAAGGAAAGGGCAAAAAAAAAAAAAGCCACACATTATTTTCCATGATGCCAAAGACCTCTCTGTGCCTTCTCTCCCAACGGTCTGGACACACAGAATACAACACGCCTCTCTCCCGGTGTAAGCCTCATCTTCCCGCTCCGTTCTTCCATTCGCCAGCCTCTCGCCAGCCCGCAGCAAGAGGAGGCGCATGATCGTGGCGAGCTGCAACGGACGCCCCCCTCTGTGCCGGATCGTGCTGAGAGACAGACGCCCACCACCACCACCACCACCACCACCAAACCGCCGCCGCGGGACCTGACAGCGAAGGGAGTGAAGGGGAAAAATAGACCGAGACAAGGCGGGAGTTACACGGCATCGCCCTCGCGTAAATCCTCGCTCGGAGAGAATCGAAGAAGAAAAACGGGGAGGTGCTCCTTCCCGCCGCTGCCAGATGTCATGCCACGCTCTTGTGCTACCCAAACCCCGGATCTTCGTGTCACGGAACACACACACAGAAACACGCACAGAAAGAATTCGTTCATTTGCAGCCTCAAATAGACCCTCGACGTCCATCTTGACCGGCCTTTACACCTGTCAAAAGTAACTGTTCGGTTTCGCAAAAGGGCCGAGGCCCCCCGGGTCAGTTGCACACCGCCGGACGTCAACGACGCGACACCGGCGCCGGGACATGGGATAGGAGTAACACCGAACTTCACCGGCGATGCCATCCGCGCCTCGGGATGGCATGAGTTGAACGTGAGTAATCATAAGATATCGCGCATTGGAAATTGTTTGGCCCTTTGCGCTGTTTCATTTTCGACCGCTGTTCCGTCCAGACCCACGATGCTACAAATGCTCAACCAACCGGACGCCATGCCGTGCTGCCCTCGTCACCGCGGATTCAACGTCAAACCGAGGCGCGAGGAGAAGGGGCCCGTGATATGAACGCTTCCTTCAGTGGAAAGGGGGGCGGACAACGTGACAAATGACCCAGGACAACATGCGCGCGCAAAACGGTGAACGGTAAGAATACTGCAATGAGGGAGAGGGAAAAAGAAAGCTCAAAATTGACAGGTAACCGCCCTTCCAGCCCATCAGCCTTGCGTGCTGTTGTGACTTGTTCTAAAGCCCAATTTTTTCTGTTTGCCATGCTCCGTGAAACCGTTCCCTGTAAACCCAAAGTCTATTGTTAGAGGAAGAAACCCTTCCCGCCTTCGCTCGCCTCCTCGCTCCTAACCCCGCCAACCACTGATGAAAACTTGCCGGCAAACGACTGTGCGCCGTAGAGAAAAAAGGGGTATTGGGTATTACGTGGCCGAATAAAACTCCGTAAGGAAAAAAAGAAGACGCTTGGCCGAGAGGAATTCGGCGGCGGCGACGGTAAGAAGACCGAGGGAAAAGACGAGAGCTGTGGACGAGGTCTACTCCCTGTTGATCTGTGCCTGTCGGTTCTAGGCTCCGTCCGGCGTTGTCGCATCGGGGAATACTGATGCGTATCCCGTGGAGGCGGCCCAGTCAGGCACAGAATTCGAGGGCATCATGGCACAGGGGCGTGGCGTTGACAGGCGGTCCCTGTGGGCGGGATGCGCTCCCCGGAGCCCTGTGCCTGCAGCCAGCTGCAAAGGTGCCTGAGCCAGAGGGTCCCACGTGCGCTATGCAGCACCGAAATTTGGCACCATTGCGCTAAACCACGCCAGGATAGAACACCCTGAACACCCTGCCAGGGGAGCCAAAGGGGCAGGGGTGGCGGAGGTCAACGGACATCCATGTTGACGGGAGCTTCTAGGCGGTCCGGGGAGGGTTGCAAACGGAGAGGTCGAAAAAAGTCAAAATTCGAAAAGGGAAAGAGTTGCATCCTCCTGGAAGGCGTCGCGGGCGCCCTGTGGTGAAAGGGGGAGAAACTTGAAAGAAGCAGCCGATATCGTCCGATCCAAGCGGTCCTGTCATTGCATGCCATTGATTGGTATCGATCGCCATCCAGGGCGCTTCTTAGTTGCATGCGTATTGCCATGCCCTGTTTGAGGGCATAGCACCGCCGTCATGAGGAAAATGAGTAGTCGTATCAACGGGGTTGCTACCTTAGACTGTGTTAGCAGGTGGTATCCAGCAAATGCCGTCACTGCATCCCGTTTGTATCCCAGCGGCTCGACTTCGGCCTTGAAACGACAGGGACGTCGACGGATAGATGGAAGGGAAAGGAGAGGAGGCGCGGAGGAAAGCAGAGGCACAGACAGGGCCGGCCTGGAGGGAGGATAGGAGAGGCCAGGCAGATCAGAGCAGAGGGCGGTGGGAATGGCAGCTTCTGTGTAAAGTAGAAAACCAGCCAGCCACAAGCATTCTGTCTGTTTCTGAGCGATGGGATTGTGATCGGGATCGGGTAGGGCGAGACCTGTCTCTGGTGGACGGTGATGGGAGGGAGTGTGCGTCATCAGAAGCAGCCAAAATCTCTTCCATCTGAGACGAGGAGCTTCATGGTGGGCGCATGTCTTTGAACATACCTCTGGAGCATCCAATGCAAAACCCCCACGTCGCCATCGTGCATCTGCCCCTCACGGTGAGCGCCCTCGAATTCGGTGTTGGTGTGGTTTGGGGCTCGGTTCGGTGGCTGCACCGGCAGTCGATGCACTGGCGCCGTGCATTCTCAAGCGCTCTGCGTACACGCACGACAGGTGTGGATTTTGCAGTAGCGACACTCGAAGATCCACCAATGCGGACCGGAGTGGCAGAGGTTGCAAGTCCATTGGATCAGAGTGCTGTCGGACTTGATCATCTTGAAAGAATGCGCGCAGGCGCTAGCAACGGCCATGGTGAAGGAGAGTGTGTTGACGGAACTCGGTGAGTTGAGGTGGTGTAAGGTGGTACAGATGCACTGCAGACTGAGCCGAAGTGAGGTGATGTGCGGTGCTTGGGACGGCGGAGAGATTCTCAAAATGGTGCTCTTGCTGGACGTGCGCTGATGGTAGTAGATGCCGGTGGTGCCCTGTGCGGTTGGCGAGGGGTGTCCTGTGCGGCAGGTGGGAAACGGAAGGTGGTAGGCAGCGTTGGTGTCTGGAAAGCCGTTTGCTTGGAGACGGGCAGTTCAGTTGGCCGTTGGCGGTTTTTAGCTGTCGGGGGAGCTACTGGAGCTATGGATTTCTCGATGGCAGAAGCCGATGGGAAAGCAGCAGTGCAGTGTCTCGAAAAGGTGGTGGTTTCCCCCTCGTGTTCTGGAAAGCGAGTCAGCCCCGGTCAAGCATCTCCTGATATTATAGGTGGTGCGGGTATATAAAGTTTATGGACCTTGCAAGCCCAGCTTACCGAGGTTGAAAGGAAGAGCTCAAAGCACACGCGAGTGTCTGGACAGAAGGAGGTCGAGTTATTAACAGGGCCTCCAGAGGGATTGTTGCAGAGATAAAGAAAAAAAAGGGAGATGGAAAAAGTGGCTAGTTGTGGATGTGGAAGCAGCAGTTCCTTTGTATGGGACGACCGGCAAAGTTTGGGTTTGGCTGCGGGAGAGGTAAGGTAAGGTTTGGGTAGCTTGCGCATTGGTGAAGGTGGCATAAAACCCGAGCGTGCCTTGCGGCAAAAATTCAGACGGGCAGGAAGGTGTCAAACCGGGAAGTTACCCGTCGAACTTGCTTCATCTTCCTTGAGGTACCTTAACTCATGGAAGGTGCTGGGTATCAAGAAGGTAGAAACGGCTAAGGTAAGGTACCTACCTACCTGTCTAAGGTAGGCAGGCATGTCTGGTTTGAAGACAGGAAGGAAGGAAGGGACGTAGGTACGTGGGCAAGGAAGGCAGGAACCACGAAAACTCAGATACGTCAAGGGAAGGTGAGCCGGGCAGGGAAGGAGGGAGTTGGGTTTGGGCTGGGTAAAAACACAACACGAGAGAGTCTCTACCTTACCTACCTAAGGTGATGGAACTCACACTCCCAGCTGTCGTCCGGTGATGTGCCCGAAAATCAGTTCAGGTCAGACCAGACCAGATCAGTTCAGGCCAGCTTCAGGTACTTGGTGATGAGATGCGAATTCTCAGATCGAACCGCAGTTGCAGTGTGATGTAAGGTGTGACTGTTGCTGTTGCTGCTACTGCAAGCCCTGGTGTATTTGCTTCTTGCAAGCCACCAATGCAAGGCAAGGCAAGGTAGACAAGTGCAGGATGTAAAAGGACGGCAGTCGTGGATGCGGTGTGACGGCCGAACCAACCAAGACGCAGATTGGTATTTGGGGGGGCAGCAGAGTTGAGGGAGAGCTTAATGTGCGATGGGCTGAGGCAAGGTGAGGTGAGGTGTAATGACGATGTACGATGCGTGAGAGAGAGATAGAGAGATGCAATGCAACACGGACGACGCCCACACTCCCTCGGATGGTCCTGAAGCACCTTTTATGGTCTGCGAGAACAGACGGCCCTCGCTCGTCCAGACGACCAGACGAAATCTGGTTTGCAAGGTATCAACAAGTTCCCGTCCGTTGCTTCTGGGGTCTTCAAACTCTGTTCTCAAGACTCTGGGTAGTGCCGTTTGCCTTCACCCGTTGTGGAGCTCCTCGAGCGGGAACGTCGGGTTGCCGATTGTCCAGTTTCGCTGATTTAGGGCTGCAAAAGACGGGCTGTCAAACCGTGCTTGTCGACCATGAATTATGACGGGACGGACAACTGTGTGAGGCGCCCCCGGAAGCCAAGCGTGGCTTGGTCTAACCGTGTCTCCCTCCACAAAAATATATTCGACACCAGGAAAAGATGGCCGCTCTAGATTCCACCCTAAGTGCCTGCCGTCGACGGTTGTGAGGTAGTTCAGAGGATCCGCGAGGCAATCGGCAGACGTGGTAGTACAAAAGCCAAAGGTACCCGGCGCTAATAGGAAAAAAGGTGAGCAGTGTTCAGATCGTAGCTTGTGCTCAGCGAGAGACCAGACCACCTTCTCGTCTTATCACATTGGATCTTCTCCAACTGCGCCGCGCCATAACATGCCGATATGTACCTGTCAACCGGCCCAACAAACCCGTCATCTCGGCCCTTCCACCACTTCACTCTTCCGCTCGTTTCAATGGCCCTTCTCTGGCATGGATCCCATGCCCAATGCCTATTTGACGAACCGTCCAAGCCCGGTCCGTCTTGTCTTCAGCCAATTTACCCGCACGTTGGGTTCCTGGCGTCGTCCAAGGTACCTGGACCATTTCCATCCACATCTCCCGGCAGCCCTGAAATGGAAAGCCAACGGGATGGATGGATGGTGCCCGCTCGCTCGTGGCCACATGTCTTGGACGGCCCAGGTCAACTCCGTCGTCCACGCCTGTCTCACTTTGCCCTCCTCCTGGGTAAGGTCTTGAACCGTAATGACGAAGATTGCTCATGATGCCTGCTAGTGCTAGACGGCCGAATACCGACGCCCCCCTTCCCATGCCATGCCGTGTTACGGCCCACAACTCGCGGTCCACACGCGGCGCGGCAGCAAGGGACCTCAATGACAAGACCGAATGATAGGGCAGATCCATAATGCTCTCCTGCATCCATGTGCTCTTGCTGGCTAACAGACCGCATCATGTTGCATGGACCCTCGTGTTGTAAGTCACCTCGCGGATGCACATCCTCTTCCGCTACGCTCTTTTGGCCCCTCACGGCAAGGGTCTGGGGTCTGCCTCCATTCTTGCACCAATGTAGATCGTGAACTTCCAAGTCGTGGCAGCTGCCGCCCACCAAGTGCACTCTCGTATCAGATCACGCCTTGGTTTTTTCTGCTCGGCTTAACCTCGCTAGGCTTTCTGTTCAGATCCCAACACCCAGGTCGCCGGAGGTTTCTCTGCAAGCAGCAAGTGATCTGGCTTGCGGCCTCGTGGCTTTGATTGTCGTTCAGTATCGATCTACGTGAGAGCCGCAACCCAATTCTTTTTCGAAAGCCTTTTTATGACGCCGTGCCATGCACGAGCAACTTTTAATCCGGATTGCTCTCAGAGCACATCGCTATGCCCCGCTTCACCCTCACGTTATTAGGCATCTGGTTCCCCAAGACCTAGCCTGCCAGGCTATATTTGTCCATGGTTGGAGGGATTGATCCAAATAGTGTCTGTTTGACTTTGGAAGGGGAACTGATCCGGCGGCAAGGTTGCGTGGCGCGGGTCAAAGTTCTGACATGTAACAGAGGGCCCAAAAGTCCATGCTTTTTCTCCACGCTGCTGGTAGCTGTCAGTTCTTAGTAACAAACGACGGAAATAGAGTCGTAAATCGAAACGCTCCCCCTTCGCAAACTACCCGTTGATCAAAGTCTGGGGCAAGAGAACGCTCAGATGCTCGAGTAATTTGTCCATGGAAGAAATCACCCATGGCCCCGCTGATGTTGGAAGTGGATCATGTACCTTACGGTACGACCGGGCCTCCGGATGTACCGTCCCAGTCATGGTGCCAAGTCTGTCCAGTTAAGTGTGTGCTGAGGGCAACGGGTACTGAGAGCGGCCGTCCACGCGGGATTCTCGAACGAACCTGGTTTTCCGCTGCGCAAGCATCAGTGTAACGGTGTAGCTTTCCGACGACGAGTCTGGGCTGTTGCGAACCTCTGATGCGGCTCATGATGCAACGTCGACAGGCCGCTACATGGGCAGAATATCTACAATATCATTCCCTTGTCCGCTCATGCGAGCGGCCCTGGGGGTCTCGATGGAGTATGTTTCCCATCTTGCTCTCTAAGTCCGAAGCTCGCTCGTATGCGGCGATGCTGCATGTATTCGTACTTCAAGGCGCTCTGGAGAGCGCCCAAGTTGCGCAATCCATGTGCGGGGAGCACCCCAGCCAAGACCCAGAGACAGGCGTGTTGCAAGCGAAGCGACTTCCTGTATCCGTACCAGGATGCCATAGTGCTGGCATAGTTTGGCAAAAAGAGAGGCAGCGGATGAAGGGCTGTACAGCCGACGATGCCTGCTTGCCGTGTCTACCCATGTTGCTCACTTTCTTCCAGAAGACAGCACCGCTGTCAAGCGAAAATCTTGCTTCGTGCAATGCATATCATGAGGTGGTACTTAATATCCTCAAGTTAAGGACATGGAAAAGAGGTCGTGAGCATGGCCGTTGAGTCTTGACCGCATCGAGGTAAAGCCGCAGGTTTTTGCAGGGGACACGGGGCCGCCCATCCATTGCGTGGCAGATCCTCTTTTTCTTTTTCCCTTTCCTTCCCTTTCCTACGCAACCTCCATCCCTCCCCTCCCACCTTTGCTTGACGAGCCAGACCAGATCGCGCGCATCCAGTACCCGGAGTAAGGCTTGGCGGGGAAATGATCGGGGGGCTTTGATTGGAAGTTGTCTGGTTGACGATTTGATTGACACCATATTCCAAGGTGAGCAAGTTGTCTGAGGCGACGGTGCGATAGTACAGTTGCGATGGATGCAAATCTGCGACCTTAGCGCAGCCGACGGCCGGCACGTCGTTCGTCGAGATCCATGTGTCGAGGAGTTGATGCGCGCGAATTCAAACACTCAGGAAGGTAGGTATTGGCAAGTTGCCGTCAGGCGAACGGTGTTGGAGAGCAGGGGTTGTCTGCGCTTCTGGGCGGCCGCGCGGGCATTGCAACAGCTGGGAGGATAGGCGGGAGCTCAGTGACGGCTGGTGCGGGCACAACCTCCGTTTTGCGACAACCTCGGATACTGGGCGTAGTAGTGGGAACCTCAAATCAACCTCGTAGGAACCTCTCGTCTCTTCATTGGGGGATTGGGTTTTGCCAACAGCTCACATTGCTTTTGTCGAAGAATCGATAAGTACGGATAACAGGCAGCAGCAGAAGCAGGAGCAGGAGCTGGCTCCGGAGTCTATTCGTAGGGGAAGACAGCCGGTGGCAGTGGGTAGCCCTTGTTGAAACAGCTGTCAAGGCTTGCAGGAACCCCATTCGGCACTGGCGCAAACAAATAGGTTGTCGTTCCGAGCTGGCGAACAAGGGCCGGGGCGGCCGTTTGATACTGGGATCAAAGCCTGGCCCATACCGAAGTCAGTTCACCACGGCCCACTTGGAGCTTCTGGAATTGTGGACGGAAGCAAGTGGGCGGGGGGAGGTGGTGGTCCTCAGAGTGCGAGAGTGCAATGGCACGATTGCGTTTGCAGGAAGCCAGGCATCTGATTGTTGTCGCTTGAGACCTTGGAGCAAGCCATGTGCACATCCACATCCGATGAGTTGGCATCTGGGATAAGCGGGCTTCGGAGGCTTGGGCATCGGAAAGCGCACTCGAATCTCACAGCCGTTGCCGATGTTGTCTCCTTTCGGCCCCCAGGAGACAAGTGAGGCGAGAAGCAGTGGAAGATTCGTAGCATCTATCCCGAGAGCGTGGCTTGTATTGGGCATGGAAGCGAGAAAGGAAATTGTCGGTAATGCAGTTGCAAGAGGCAGGTCAGTTTTGGGTATGGAGAAGAGGCTTGGCGAGGCTGCTGACGATGCCGGTTGTGCGGTGGATGTCATGTGGATAGACAGAGCGGGACTTTGAGTGCTGCAGGTCGTTTGAAAGGGACCTGAATCTGCTTACATTACCTAGGTTGAGGTAACACTGGAAGCGCGGCAGGCCCACCCGCCTTCCTGCAAAGCGCCTACTTCAACGTCAGAAGTCGAGGGTGCACCTGGGAAGAGAGAGGAGGCAGGCAGGCAGCTGACCTCATGATGTCCACGTCGATGGTGGACATTGGATCGGTGCTTCCTCAAAGACAGTGCCTTCGGATAAGAACCTTGAAGACACACTGTTCGGCTGTCTGATGTGTAAGGTAAGGCAGGTACGAATAGAAGAAAGAGATGAGGGCCCGACGTCTCTGCCTTCCTTGGGTTGTTTTCTCGTAAGCTCGGTCAGTGTCGTTGCAGGGCAGGCGCGGCTTGAAGTTGCCTTCCTGGTACCGACTTACATATCTCGTCTGGAATAGGAAAGCGCAGGGTTGACCGGACGAGCTGATGGAGGGTGATACAGGGCGGGCGAGCCGCTCCTTCCCTTCCACCATCCCAACCTACTTAGTACCTACCTCATTACCTTAGGTAGGTACACTACATAGTAAGTGCCCGCAATGCGGCTGCCTTCCATGCCGTCGTCTCGCGACGGATCGAGACAACGCCTGGCCTGGCCCCAACAACACAATCTGGTCGTCGTTGGAACCAAATCTGCACCTGTCTCATTTTGGACGCAAAAAAACCTCCAGGCTCACAACAAACTGCGGATGCATGTGTATTTTCAGCAGCACCCGACCTGTCATTCTCTCGTCGACGCAACTGCACCGACGGGCGCCACCTGGGCGGGATCTGCCCCATCCCAACCCGTAGCGCCGCTGCATCAACTCAAGCAGCCTCATCTCAATGAGGTCAGTACCTCGGGAACCACCTCTTGTCTCTCGGCTGCTCCAATTGCCCGCACATCTGAATCGAGGCGCTGCCGTGTATCAGATGCATCTCCTGTCCTTCCCCAGATCTTGGATGCCGCTCGTTCAGAGTCACATGACCGACGTGTCACGCTTCCTCCAGCCACCCCTTGACAGCGGCGGATCAAACTTGTGGCCATGACAACCTACCTACCTCACACCTACGACTTACATGAAGGTGCAATGAGGGTTGCCGTCAGGCACTGTCTGTAGCAGTTAGCGCTCGTCGACTCAGCCGGCGCCAACCGATTTTGTTGCCTCCCCTCGGGCGGGCTTGGAACCCTCCACCCAATGATAGGGCATCTACGCCCTCGTTTGCGTTCGTCCAACTACGTTGTTTGCAATTCCGTCTTTACCGGACTCCAAAACGCCGATGGTCTACGTGGAAGTAAGCTTCTCACATTTTGTCAAGAACGACATTCCCTGTCTTAACCGATACACCCAAGCAGATCCCATGGGCGGGTGCCACAGTTGACCTCATCTCGCAGAGTAGCAAGCTTACGTCTATCATTATGATCCAACACCCTCTAATTTTGAACCTCGAAGCACCCAAAATCCTCAGCATCCCTGAGCACACATCATTGGACAACCGCTAGATTGCTCCCGCCTGGCTCTACGGGCGGCTTCCGGTTGCCCTTCGGTCCCAATGCCCCGAGCTACCCACCCTATCCGTCACTCCGGTTAGCCGTTCGAGACTCGGAATCGATTGAATCGCTCCCATCTACGAAATAATTTCTGGCCGCGAACAGCTGTTGATTGGTTGTGTATGCCTATACGCCGATGGTCAACTGCCCTCACCGCGGTGCGGTAAGATGCGGTCCTCCCTTCCTACCGGCCACAACGGACATGGGGTCCTGGCCATGGTTCGATGTTCGCCCTGGCGAGAGCCACACTCGGTGAAGTTGGGATGATTAGCTTCACACCATCTTCACCAAGCGAGAGCAGTGCCGGTCAAATGCCAGAAGGCCCTGCTGCACCACAGCTGACTGCCCAACCAGCGACCGGCCTCGAGATGATGTGACTTACTGGTCGGGGTGCAGACGCACCTTCACCGTTTGATACAGCCTCCAACGCTGCACCTCGCTGCAAGAAGCAATTATCCGCCGCCATTGAGCAGCATCAAATCAAATGCCTTCATCTCTGGGCGGAAATCTCTTCTCGCGACCCTCCCATCACCAAGAACAACGTTCATTTGCTGTTCTTCCAGAACACACTTCGCAAACTCCACATACGCGCCATCACACGCGCAGGATTCGACTTGCACGTCGCAAAAACCTCTACAAACACCTTGGTCAATCTCTCCAACAATGGGATGCCAACCCGTCCCACCTTGTCAATGACGCGGTCTCTTCCGCACCAAAGCTCACACCTGCTGTGGGGACCTTGCTTATCATAGATAGGCATAGAGGAAGTCCTGGTGGTGTTGAAGCTCGCCTGCCACTCCCCGTTTGCAGACAGACTCCACCGCTAGGCATCTCAACAAAGACAGGCATTCTCGAGACCACGCCATATTGCACCTGAATACTGACGGGCCTCCTCAAACTAAGGCGCTACGAAGGCTTGCCGAGATATTCAACTCGCTCTCCAGAACAACCGTCCAGCGCCGAACAAAACCAGGAGTCTCCGCTTCGTCCATGCTGGCTCTCAGCATTCCAGATTCCCATATCGACATGAGACCTGCCTAGTAGATGAGGGCCAATCATATTGCCTGTAATTTTCCCATTGGAGTTGCAACCAACAAGGACAGGGCCGTGGCTTTCACAAACGGCAAACCTACACATGCCTCTGCCATCAACTATCACATATGACAGCGTCGGCTTGTTCAGTGATACTGGGAAGACCAATCATCCCGACCATTCCTCGCGTGCTCCGCAGCTTGCAATTGTCATGTCGGAGTTACTGTCGGATGTCACCGGAACGGCTCTAAACTTACTCCTACAAAGGTTTTGGTCACCCGAAAACACCAACGCTGTTTAGCTACAAAGTACAATCAGAGCGTAATGGCCATAGTATCATGTCGGTGACAACCGAGGCCACGTTTCCTACCACGCCAACTTTTGCTCAACATTTCAAAGTCGAGAACCCTGGCAGCAACAATACGATGGCGTCGTCAGAATCTCAGCTGGCTTCGTTCCCGCCCGGAGCGCGAGAAACATCCTGATGGGGCTGGCCCCGTTCCGTTGGTAATTGTCCTTCACAGGGGCTGCTCCAGACAAGACCCCCCTCCTACTTGAGAGAGGCCCAAGCCCTCGCGTTAATAGGCTTCTCGAAGCCGGAGAAGATGCAGGCGAGAATGGATCCCAAATCCCTCCATGGCCATGTTCGCGGATCCGAAGCCAGCCCCTGCAAGGGCACTATTCCGCTATTAGGAGGACGGCATCTCCAACCCCACCATCAAAGCTCACACACAAAACCACAATGACAACGGCCGCATGGCCTCGGCGAAGCTAAGGGGTACAGAACACCAGGCGCATCCGGCGAACTCCTCCTTAATGACCTGAATGAGACGATGGGCGAAGGACTTGTGCACCATGACGATACTGTACGATCCACCACCTTGCCCCCCAGCAATTTCGATGTTGCGGGGATCTTCAGCCTGTCCGTGGCCTCACGGGTCGCATCCCCTGTCCGGCGCGCACATCTCGCCATTGCCTGATCCAACCGAATATTTTTGGCATGATGGGGGATCCACAGGGGAGCAAAGAAAACGTCTGAAGTCATGGCCGTCGTAACTGCCGCCCGTCTTTAATCAGAGCCAGGAAATTCGGCAACGGCAGGGGAGCACACAGTTCTTCATGCGCTCGACACGAAGCGAACGACTTAGGCACATCGCCTATCCGTGTCGCTCTGCCTTTTGAAACCCTTGCCGCTGCTTGGCTTTATTCGGATGTCGGCGAGGCCAGAGTCGATCCCCATTCGGACCAACTCGCTCTTCGTCGACGCAGTCTGTCCTGATCCGAGGCTCATCTTTCTCCTGTCTGAACCGTGGCTTCTCGAGCCGAGAACAACATAGATCCCGGGGCAGTTAGTCACCGTCGGCACAACCAAGTTTACCAGGTTGCCATTGCCATCTCGACCAAACTTCACTAGGGTTGAATCCCGGAATTGCGGTGTGCAATGTGCGCTGAACCCAACCAGAATCCTCGTCTAGACTCCCACCCCGGGAAAGAACAAAGTGATGATACCATGGATGGTTTTCTTCCGGTCGACTAACGCTTGACGGCTCGGCGCGTCACACTCTCGCCTTGTCATACTCCCTGCGAAAATACGATGGCGAAAATCACCGATGACGTTACACTTTTTTTTCTCAACTTCATTCGTGCCGCGCGTACTCCTTGCCAAGGAATTTAGAGTGCGCGTCAAAGCGGTTATCCAAATGCTGTTGTTGGTATTGGGCATGTTCTGTCATATTCTACTTTTGCCATCTTGCGTGATGCCGTCTATGTACTGGACCGCGAAGAAGAGTCGGGACGCTTTCCCGCCCGTTACTGTGTGGTATCCTGCGTGTTCGCCTCCGTGGTCGACTCAGATGCTGTGTCGGGAACCACCAAAGGAGTCGGAACCTCGACTATGGTTCCGGGACTAACGGGTTCCTCCTCCTCCTCCTTCTCCTTCTGGATCGACGCTGTTCCGAGGCACTCTCCAACAGCAACCATCTCTTCGGCCGGTGCGGCCTCTGTATCCTCCGCGGCAACCGGTGCGGTATCCGTAGTTTTTGGCTTGGCCCTCAGTGACTTCATTTCCAGGCCCTCGCTGTCACTTTCCCTTCTCTCATGATCTTCAAACGAGAAGAGGTCCGATAGGTTGATGGCCAGGAAGGTCTTGGGAAGCTTGACTCTGTACACAACTGTTAGCAAGTGAAGATCTTGCAACTCAACGCACGGATACTAGTAGCTCGCCACCGCGGGAAGTTCGTGGTAACTTACTGGTTGAACTTGGCTCGCAGCGTGCGGATCACATACATCCAGTCTGCGTGGGGTGTCAAGCTGCGACGCGGCGCGCAGCTGATGCTGTGCTTGCTGTCGAGCTGCACGTCCAGGGGGTCGTAGACGTGGCATCCTGGACTGATGGTGATCCTGATGCTATACGCAAAAGTCTGCTCCTCCCCGCCTTCAGGGGCGTTGGAGGGCGTCTTGATCTCGGACTCGTACAGCTCGAAGCAGATCTGCGAGAGATAGTCAAGCTCGGGAATGGTGCTGCGCTTGATCTTCGTCTCAATGCCTCCTTCGAGAATGCAATTGAGAAGGGTGTAAATGTGGGACTCCTTGGTGAAGTAGAAGAAGGACTTTGCGTCATTAGATGCCTGCATTTCCTCCAAATCCTGGACAATCTCCTTGAGCAGCGGCAGCGACGTCAGGAGACCGATCTCCAGCTTTTCGCTATCAGAAATGCCGTACTCCTGTGGGCAGATAAAGTCGAAAAGAACCTTGGCGAGCTGGTAGAGCTCCCGCAGCGGCTCGAACCGGGCATCCGTCTTGGCCTTGGTCTGGGTGGTGCCCTTGTACAGATGGAAGTATTGCTCGGGAGCGGCCTGCTCACCGTTGTGTCGTAAGCCATTCAGGAACGAACGACGGCGGAAGATGCGTCTGACGGAAGTCGAGCTCTTGCTTGCCTCACTCTTGTTATCCGCCTTGTCACTCGATCCCGAAAACTCCCGCTTGTCCTCTCTGGAGTCGAAGGACGCCTTCCCTTCTTCCGAGGTCTTTTCCGTGGCCTTGGTATCCTTGTCCTTGACACCACCGTATTCTTCCTCTAGCATGGCCTTAGGCGGCGTAAAGACCCATTCCAGGAACTGCCGATTATGCAGAGCATCGAACTTCATCGTGTCGTAAAGCTCGGAAATTTTGCTGGGATCGACCTTTTCTCCGTCACAAAACTCCGCGAAAAGCTTCTCCCAACGCTCTCGGAAGAGCTCCGCGTCTTCACCGCAGCACCAACGTGTTTGTATGGTGTTGATCGCATTGGCTTGAGACAATGATGACGACGTTGAGCTAACAGACGTCGACACATCTCCATTATGCTTCTCAGAGCCAGGGTTGGTGATGTGGGTGTTGAGTGAAGCAACAGCGCTACCGTTGTTCAGCTTTGCGTAGTTGTGATGCATCACCCGCCGATGGAAATTCATCAATTGGACGACACGGGTCTGGACCTCTGAAGGCTCTGGCATCTTGTCGGGCCAGGCAAATTGAGACGGTCTCTCGTTGCCCTTGCGCAATAGACCCTTCAGCTTCTTCTTCACCTTGTCCATCTCATCCTTTGCAGCGTTGGAGTCATCGAGAAGGTCTTTGCGAATGGTAATGAAGTCCTCAGGAAGATCTTTGCGGTCCAAGAAAGAAGACGCCCAGATCTGTGCGCTCGTGGTGACACGACGCTCAGAACTGCTGAAAACATGAACCTCGTCGAGAACATCTCTGTTGAGCAGATTGAAGTCATTGCGCATGTTCTCACCCAGTTCCTGTGCTTGGTATCGTGCGGAGTGAGTCGGCTCGCCACCCCATTTGACGATGAGCTGGAGTTTATCCAGAACAAGACTCTCTTCCGCCGCTGTGATGCGCGACATGGTAACACCAGAGAGTGAATCGTGTCTTTTCGGCGCTTTCCGCGACGGAGAAGAGTTATCCGCCTTTGAAGCGCTGTCCTCAACTTCGGACTTTTCTGCGAAATCGGTCTCAACGCCTTCTTTCAGTACCTGGTTAAGCTCGTCTCCAGAAGAAACTGCGACGTCTTCAGTCTTCTTCTTGCGGAACATGGGCTTGATCTGAACTTTGGTGCCCGCCCAGCCACCCTTCTTGACCAAGACGTTACGGAGGGACTTTAGCTTTTGACGATCCTCAACGCCGGCCCTCATTGCGACGTCGACAGCTTGCAAAACGCTCGCCAAGGCCGCCTCGCCAATAAGAAGGACTTCCTCCTGATGTCCTTTCAGCAGCTCGATAAAAGGCGCTGTGTGGAAAGTGAACTTGTACTTTTGCTTCGGGGTACGGTCAGCATGGCGTATGACTGACACAATGCCCTTGAGCTTCCAGGAGTGCTTCGGCGGTGGCGGAGCCGGAGCCTCTTCGGGCGGTGCGGGAACCTCGCCTTGCAGTGAAGGTGTGGCAGAGGGTGTTGCGGATGCTGTGGCGGATGGGACGCTTGCAACGGCCGGGTCCACGATTGGAGGCGGAGGCGGAAGTGTTGGGCTGGTGCAGGAGCTGGTGACTGTTGATGCCAAAGCACTGTCTGCTTTTGGTTGAGGGGCGCTCGCGGGTATAGGCTTGGGCTCTGTTGGCTTCTCGGAGGCAGTCGACATGTTGCTCACAGACTTGTTCTGAGTCGGTGGCGCGGATGCTGGCTGCGATTCCTTCTCCTTGCCTCGCGAAGCCAATGGATCTGTGATTTCCGAAGGGGACGGGGAAGGTGCTGGGGAAGTGACGCCGCCTCTTCTGAGTCTCTCTTTGACAAAGACCTCCTTTAGAATGCTGGCACAATGTTCGTAGTAATCGTCATTATCCTTGACGAAACTCCAGCCATTGACGTCGATCACGTAACTCTTCCCCCCGGCTCTCAGGAAGTCAAAACCACATACTCTCTGGCCAAAAGAGGTGGAAATCTTGCTGGCGATTTCCTTCTCTTCGGCGTTGAGACCGGTAACATATCGTAGCTCCTTGCCATGTGTGTTACGTCTCACAACGCCATCAACAACAGGGGATTTTCTCGTTTCGGCGTGGCAGTAGTTGGGCCCAACAGTATAGGCTTTGACGTCTTCGGCGTTATCAACTCGCATAAACTTTTCGTAGATGTAGCTGTTCTCTGGCTCTAGAATAGCACGAGGAACGTTCAACTCCGGGTCGTACTCAGAACTCTTGTTTCCAATCTTGCGGAAAAGCCTGCGCGCACCACCACCTGTCGCTTTGGGAAAGTAGATGATGATGTTGTGGTCCTCACCACTGACAGGCTTCTCCACAAATGGCTTCTTGAGTAAAGCACCGTCGACACTGAGAATGTCGCCGTCGTCCAGCAGTTCAACCTTTCGAGGCAAGCGGTTGTACCCCAATTCCTCAGCGTCCAAGGCGATACCCGTAATATCTTTGATGTGCTTGGCCGTGTCTGGCGTTAGAATCGCGGGCCCACCATCGCGGTTCACCTCAATTCGCTTCGGGGTTGGCACATTGATGCGGTCCAGGATGTTCAGGCAGAGGCGACGATCCCAGAGGATCTTCTGCATAGGAACATCGTTGACGCAGAACGGCTTTCTGGTCTTGACATAGGCGATAGCCTTATCCAGTGGGAAGCCATCCGAGTAGAAGGAGATCAAATAATCGCTGCGAAAGTTTAGTGAGAGAACTACCACAGAAGATTATCAAGCGGTTGGGCGCGACCGGAATGGCCATGGCCGCTTGAACGGGCCTGCTGTCGTCTGGAACGGAGCTATGCTGTTTCGGCTCACCGAGCCTTACGGTGCGGGAGGGCATACGGATTACTTACCAAATGGGCCAATTTTCAACCTCTGGTAGGAAAAACAATGTCAGCACAGTCCTCGTTTAAATTTCGTGGGTCTCCCTCTCTGCGCGACTTCTTCTGGTGGTGTTTTCCCTTCTCTTTCGTCCAGTGTATTTTCTTGCTTCCGTCCCATACCCTCCCCCACATTTTCTAGTCCAGGGTGTTGCTCTTACCTTCATCCAAGATGACTTTATCGCCAAATACCACCACATCGAACTCGCGATTCGCAATAAGGCGGTTAAGAATGTTTCTGCTGGGTTTGCTCCGAGCCTTGACGTCCAACGCGCACACTCCAATGACACCCCAGGGAGCTGGCTTGACTGCAGGTGTATTAGAGTTTGTCGGAACACGTTGACGTGGCGCGCTTGTTTCTCTTGACTGACCCTCTTCTTTCTCCTTTCCGTTGTGATAGGGTCCTCGGTCGCTGCTGGGGCTGTGGCTACTGGCGCCCGTGCTTCCACTGAACCTCCGCTTGTTTCTACTACGGGATCGGGTAGGCTGGGGACGGTGGTGATCACGATGAGGACGCTTAATCAGCTCGTGGTGGTTGTGGTTGTGGTTTTCGCGCGCCGTGAGGTTGTGGGTACCCGATGTTGCGGTGGTACCATTCTGTGCAGTGGACGAGGTGGTAACGGTGACGTTGGAGACCTCGGCGCCTGGCTGAGAGGCGTTCGTGACAGGCTTGCCGGACGACATGATTCCAGAAACCGAACGAGGAGCGCCGCCGTCAGAGCCGTTGGTAGAGGCGGCCGAAGATTGTGACTGGACTTGGCCAGGTGCAGATGAGGAAACGACACCACGAGCCGAGGCCAGCGAGTATACAGAGAAAACGCTGGAGACGGAAGCGCGCTTATTGGGCTCCGATTCGGAAGAAAAAGAATTGCGGGTTGTGAGGGCGGGCTCGGGGAGGGGACGATATGGGGCGGTGGGATCTTGCTGGTGGCCGGGTCCAGCCATGAGGCGTGGGGTATCGGTTTGTTCGTCGGCGTCGGCGAACTGCAGGGCGGAGTCGCTCCAGGCCTCGAGAGAGTTGTTGGATTCGCGACGGCTGCGGCAGAGAGAGGATCGAGGGCTCTTCAAGGGAACAGAAGAGGGCGGGGGCATGGAGAGGCTGGCGGTTGCGGAGTGGGCGTCGCTTGTTCCTGGCTCAGCATGTCGGCTCTTCCTGCTGGCGGAAGAGGGGAGGTTGAGCGAGTGGGAGACAGAACGGCCGGGTCTGGATCGCAGAGGTAGGTCGACAGAGGTGGACGTCTGGTTGACTGAGGAGTGGGAAGGCGACGAGGGAGGCTGTCCGAGAGGAGAGGCAGGCGTAGCAGCGGGAGAAGCAGGAGCAGCAAAGGAGCGAGCGCTATCTACAGATCGCCGGGTGTTAAAATTTGGTCGGTCCATGTTTCCAGCAGAGAAGCGACAAGATCAGACAGGACAGGCAGGATGGGGGTTGTTGCTGACTCGAGAGTTCTCGATTTTTGGACGCTAGAACCTTGCTGATTTTGCGTGCGTGGGCTTGAACTCTTTGTCCCGCTTGGCCAATGGTGCTCAGTGCGATGCAATGCGGCGACCCGGGCTGGAGCGTCGAATTGACCTGACGATGACCCGGGGAGGTTTTAAAGCGCGACGAAGGTTCCTCGTGGGGTGACGAAGTCAGTGGCTACTGGCAGGTTTTCCTGCAAGGACGTTGGCCAGTAGGAAAAGTTGGAGTTGGAGAAGAAAGAGGTAAGCAATTGGGGTTCGAGGGCGTGCGGTTGCAGTTGCAGTTGCAATCGCCGTCGCATCCAGACAAAAAAAGGTTGTTGGAGGTGCAGTGAGTGACAGCAGGGAGAGGGAGCGACCAGACACCCGGAATTCCCCTTTCATTGGGCAGCAAAGGGAAGACGGAATTGCAACAGGGACCCTGCCTTGTCCTTCAGCTCAGCTCAGCTTGCCCAGGTTTATCATTATCAGGCCGAGGTAAAACCCCATGTAGGTATCTTTGCAAGAGGCGACGACGACGATATCCTGCTGCGAACGTGATGCACCCACCCACTGATTAAGACATTGCCGGCACACAAAAGGCAGCACCCGCCGCCCACGAATGCCAGCAGACGTGGAGGCCATTCTAGAAGCTGGCTGCCAAGATGGAAGGGCACACACGCACACTGAAAAACATGCAGCAAGGAGGGGCAGGGGCAATGGCAAAAAGTTCTAGACGTCGCAAAGACCACGCTGCAAGACCAAGGATGACGTTGGTCAAAACGACGCTTGTACCTAAGACACTTGCTTAGCGCTTCCGGCAGCCAGCGCCTGACAACACGAACTGCTTGCTAGGTACCTTATGCATAGTACCTACGCTTTCCGGCGAATGGCAGTGCCGAACGCAGCGTTTGACACCTGCACTTCCATTGACGGTGCGGGTGCTTTTTGCAATTCGCTTTCTCCTAGTCGCCTAAGGTTGTCCAAAGACTGGACGAAATGACACCATGCCTTGCGAAATGCATACCTACCGTCGAGGCCACGGCGCAGCTGCTTAGTTACCATCTGAAGATTCCATGTTGCTAGCATTCAATGGCCAGTACCAATTGAGCTGGAGAAAGTCGTCAGTAGTAGGGGCAGTCGTTTCTGTTACCACATGGAATATCAATCCGTGCCAGGATAGCTTCACCGAGTCTTCACCGCCAATCAAGCTGCCAATGCCTCCTGACTGCCCCCAGGCGCTGTTTACAGACTGGCCCGACAGAGCACAGTGTTCAGTTTCGTGGACTCTGAGAGCCATGCTTCGTAAGCCTTTCAAGAGACGAACACTCAATAACACACGGTGATTTGAAATTGTATAATTGACTACCAAACGAAGTTGATAGCTTATGCATCAGTCCATCAGAATTGATCCTGCAATAGTGGCCCGGTTCTGCGGAATCGCTCCGGTATCCGGCCCCAGCAATCCGGCGGGGGCGGGGTGCCCCGGCTGAAAATCGGCAAAACCACCCCTTGCACCTGATAAGATAAGGATCGAAAAAGTTGCTCGGCCGCGACTGGAGATTTTTTCGACGTGCTCGACGACCGCATCCTGGAGCTCCGTGTCCAAGTAACGTGTAGTTCCACAGCCGCAATGCCTCATTCGGAGCCAGCAGAAGGACCTCTGGTCAAGCGACAAAAGCGCGATGTCGCCCCCAAGGCCTCCTCGGCTTTGCGCCAGTCCTCACGCATCTTCGCTCCCTTTCGCGTAAGCCCCCTTCGTCGCCATCGTCGTCGCGACCACCGCCATCCCGTCAACTCCTCCTCAGACTGACTCTCATTGTCCTAGACCGTCGGCCTGGTGTCTCCCACAAACACGCCGTTTACGTCGATCCCCATGGGAAAGACAACTTTCCAAATCACTACCTCTGTCGGCCGAGCCTTGCAGACATACGACCTCAAGAGAGGTCTCAACCTGATTTTCGTCACTCGCCCCCAGACCCCCGCCGATATTACCGCCACGCTCGCTTGGAAGGACAAGGTTTTCGCAGCTTGGGGCGATGGAAGAACCGGTGAGAGGCAGGGTCTTTGGGCCTACAAGCGAGGCAAGAAGGTCGACGAGCTCGAGGTTCCTGCCGACCTGAACGAGCCCATTCAGAAGATCCTGATCTTCGGCTCGTGGATTGTTGGATGCGCCTTGACGAGGCTCGAGGTTTGGAAGTCGGAAACCATGGAGCACTACACTACCCTCCACACCATGGCCAGCGCCAACGGTGGCAACGAAATCACGGGCGGCGTCACCAACATGCCCACGTATCTGAACAAGGTCTTCGTCGGCCGAAAGGACGGCTGGGTCGAGATCTGGAACGTCAGCACCGGCAAGCTGATCTACACCGTTCTCCCCCCTAGCCCGGAATGTGGTGCCGTCACCTGCCTCGAGCCCTCTCCCGCGCTTTCTCTCCTTGCGATCGCCTACGCCAATGGCACGTTGGTCATCCAGAACATCCTGACCGACAAGCCCATCATTCAGCTCAAGGCTGGTCACGAAGACGAGCCGGTGACGTCAATCTCCTTCAGAACCGACGGCATGGGAGCAGGCCATGACGGCAGGAAAGATGGTGTCATGGCTACTGCGACGGCCGCGACTGGAGACGTCACATTCTGGGATCTGAACAACGGAGGCCGTGTCATGGGTGTCTTGCGGAGCGCCCACAACCCGCCATCTGAGGACGGACCTCTGGTTCGTGGAGGCATCAGCAAGATCGAGTTCCTGCCCGGCCAGCCGGTCGTTGTCACCAGCGGACGCGACAACGCTTTGAAGACCTGGATCTTCGACGAGACCCCCTTCTCAGCCGTCCCCCGCATCTTGCACCAACGCAGCGGACACGCCGCTCCCGTCAAGTGTTTGCAGTTCTTGCCTTCCGACTTTGACGGCGCCGACGCCGGCAACAAGTGGCTTCTCAGTGGCGGTCAGGATCGCAGTCTATGGGGATGGAGTATGCGTCGGGACGGTCAAAGCACCGAGCTCAGTCAAGGAAACATCCGCAAGCAGGCGAAGAAGGCCGGAATCCTGTCTTCAAAGGCTCTTGCGCGGGGACCCACTACGACTCTCGAGGACCTCAAGGCTCCCGAGATCACGGCCATCGCCAGCTCTCTGAACCGCGACGGTGGCATCGGTGCTTTGCCCGGCAACCACCCGATCTGGCAGAAGCGCAGGGATAACAAGAAGCAGCAGGATGCCGAGGTCAGTGGCATGACCGGCTGGGAGAGTGTTGTCACCGCACACAAGGACGACGCCTGGGCGCGAACCTGGTTCTGGGGTCGCAAGAAGGCTGGCCGTTGGGCATTCCCCACAGGCGACGGTTCCAACGTGTCTACTATCGCGATGAGCCCGTGTGGTACCTTTGCCTTGGTTGGTTCAGTGGAGGGTGGTGTCGACATGTACAACTTGCAGTCCGGACTTCACCGCCAGCGGTTCCCGTCCAAGCTCACTCCTGCGCAGGCCAGGCAAATGAAGCTGCAGCAACTGAAGCAGGCGGACAACATCGTCCAGCTTCAGACCGAGGTGGACAGCGGTTTCGCCCCGGGCACCGGCAGGCATACGAAGGCCGTAACCGGCATCGTCGTCGACAACCTGAACAAGAACGTCATCACGTGCTCGCTGGATGGCAGGGTCAAGTTCTGGGACTTCCTCACAGGCAAGCTGCTGCACCAGATCAACTGGGCCCCGATGGCCGCCATCACGGGGTGCAGGTACCACGCCGCGAACGATTTGATGGCCTTCGCCTGCGATGACAACTCCGTCCGCGTCGTTGACCTCGAAACCAAGAGAACCATCAGAGAGTTCTGGGGCTGCCAGGGCGCCATCAACGACTTCTGCTTCTCCAACGACGGCCGCTGGATCATCGCGGCCTCCCAGGACTGCGTCGTTAGGATATGGGACCTCCCGACCAGCCACCTCATCGACGCCATCCGCCTCGAGAAGCCCTGCACCGCGCTCGCTATGTCTTCCTCCGGCGAGTACCTCGCCGCCACGGTCGAGAACGAGCTCGGCGTCGCCATCTGGACCAACAAGTCCCTCTTCACACACGTCCCGACGCGCCAGATCTCGGACAAGGAGGCCGCGGTGCTCTCCGGCCCCACAACGTCCGGCGAAGGCAACGAGGGCCTGTTGGAGGCCGCCTTCGAGGACGACGCCGGCGCCGAGGACGAGACTGTCGTCGCGCCCAGCGTCGACCAGCTCAGCGCCGACCTCACGACGCTCAGTCTGGTGCCCAAGAGCCGCTGGCAGACCCTGCTCCATCTGGACCTCATCAAGCAGCGCAACAAGCCGACGGAAGCGCCCAAGGCCCCGGAAAAGGCGCCCTTCTTCTTGCCGTCCGTCGGCGCTGGCAAGCAGGCTGCCAACCAGATCGAGGGCGCCGCCCCTGACGCCGAGGGCGCGGAATCAAAATCACGCATCACCAAGCTGGAACGTGGCCGGCTGCAGGAAGTGTTTACCAGCAAGCTGATCGACGGTGCCGCTTCAGGCGACTGTAAGACCTTCCCCTTTCTGACCTTTCAGGGCACGGATCCATGTACTAACTTTGTCCCAGTCGACGACTTCATCACCCACCTCAAGACCCTCTCCCCTTCCACAGCCGATCTCGAGCTCCGCTCCCTCAGCCCTGAGGACGGTGGTCTCCTGAACTTCATCCGCGCGCTGACGAGTCGCCTCGCGGCCCGTCGCGACTACGAGCTTGTGCAGGCGTGGATGACGGTGTTTTTGAGGCTGCACTTCGACTTGGTCATGGCCGACCCTGAGCTCCTCGAGGCACTGGGCGAGTGGAAGGCTCTGCAGGAGAAGGAGGCCGGTCGCCTTGATGACCTTGTTGGATACTGCAGCGGTGTCGTTTCCTTCCTCAGGAGTCCCCGGACATGAGGTGGTCAGATGTGTATATGAGCTAGGGGGATGATGAGGGGCGGAAATGATGACAGCAATGGATCGAAGAGGAGGAGTCGGGGGGGGGCAGAGCGTGTGTGCAGATAGGCATGCTTTTTGATAGAATACCCAGAGAGTTCCAAGGGCATTGTCTTCGTCCTCGTGAAAGTTGTCTTTGCCAAAACATTTGACTCGGCCTTGCATCATTTGCTTTGGCTACGCTGACGGGCGCTCAACATATTGTCTTTTCGATTCCAACTATTTTCGATTACGTTACACTTTGAGCACCTACCTCACCCATACTTTCAAACTAATCTACAGCAAAGCTATTAAGGCAATGAGAGAAGCCACAGTGACGGCAAACGCAGCTCTGCTAATCTCCGCTGTGCTCGACGCTCCGTTGGGGTTACCTGAGGCAGAGGGAGTAGCTCCAGTCGTGCCAGTGCCGCTACCACCGCCGCTTCCACCACTGGCGCCGCCGCCGCTCCCACCTCCCGTACTCGTCTGGCTCGACCAGTACGTCTGATTCCACTCCTGGTAAGACAAGCTCGAGTTCAGCCTCAGAACCGGATCCGTATCATCGGCCGTCACCTGCGCCGTCGACATCATCCCGTTCCAGCAGTGCTTCGCGAAGCAGTCCTGGCACTGCTGCGGCAGCGCCAGGCCGAGCCGCGCGAGACTGCCGCGGATGGTCGCGCAGGCGAGGCAGGCGGGCCATGCGGCGTCGATGGTGCCGTTACCGTAGGTCGCGAGCTGGAAGGCGTTGTCGACGGTGAGGTCGAACTCGTTGTCCGTGAAGGAGGACTTGGTGTACGTGTAGTTGATGTAGCCGGACCAGGGGGAGTTGGGCAGGTAAAGGACGAGCGGGGTCGGGGCTGTGTCGTTGCAGCCGAAGAAGGTGGGCTGTCTGGTCATGTTCATGGTGATGAGGGTGTTGACGTCGGGGACCTTGGGGAAGGGGATGTTACCCTGGGCGGCGGACTGGGCGGAGTTGACGAGGTTCGTGCCGTTGACCCAGTTGTACATGAGCGAGTCGGAGGAGGCCTCGTAGACGATGACGAGGTCGACTTGGCGTTCGGGGATGATGAGGGGTCGGATCGGGTTGGTCTCGCCCGCCATACTTCCATCAAGCTGTGGTTGTTAGATTGCTGCTGGTGCTAAGTCTCTCAGGGATTGATATTGACATACCAGAAGAAGGTTATCAACGTTTTGCATGGCTGGGTTCATGTTCTCGAAGGGGTTCGGGTACGTAGCCCATAGCGAGTCGTTGAACGACTGGTTGAAGTTTTGGGCGGTATTGATGACAAGCTCAACTTCACCGTTCCCCTCCTTTCCAGGAGGCACTGTGATGTTGTTGTTCGAAGCCGTCTGTCTGCTCTCCAGCTCTCGCTTCGCAAACGTCGGGACGCCATACCAGTCATCGATGAACCAGGCATCAAAAGCATCAGCCGTAGACCCCTGCAGGAAGGTGTACTTGTCGAAGCCCATCACACACTCGCTGCTGTTCTGCGCCGTCCCGTTCGACATGGACGTGCCGAGGTACATGGTTGGCATGAACGCCTGCACTCTGCCACCGCGCCAGCTTCCGAACTCGAACGGCGTGACTTCGTAGGAAGTGAGGTTGAAGCCATTGGTGGCGTTGCGGCCGGGCCACATGATGTTCTGGATGCTAGGCGACTGGCCTGGGATGACCTCGGAGAGGGCAAGGATGGGCATTGGCGCCTCTCCGCGGGAGAAGACGGTGTTCTGAGCCGTGAGATCGGAGAAATTGCCGTATGTCTTGTTCTCTGGCAGATAGACGGCCCAGAACTTTCCAAAGGCATCAGCAACGGAGACGGGGAGGCCTTGCTCCGCCTTTGCGCCCATATCCTCGAAGATGTCCTGAAGGTATTGGTCCTGGTTGTCATCCTTGCCCTTGGTGTAGTCGACGGTGAAGTTGATCGCCTTTCTGAGTTCTGCGATGGAAACGAAGTCGTTGGCGGCACTGGTAGTCATACGTCAGTCACCACAGAAATGAGAGAGATAGGGAAGCCTCACAGGGTGCTGACTGTGAGAGCTCCTCCGCCACTAAGACCAGTAATGTACGACAAGACCTGCGTCAAACCACCCGTTTTGGCCTGCACCGCAGCTGGGTTGCGAGCGTCAAAGGCCTGCCAGATGCCGAGACCGCCGACACCCGACTGCGTGCCTCCTCCCGAGACGGAAAGGCCGACAACGGGGTAACTTGTGGTGTTGAGCTTCTGGATGTAGTCCTGGACGTTGAAGCCGTCGATGTTGGCCAACGTCAGGTAGCTGCTCAGCGCCGGGATGACCTTTTCGCCGCGGCTCGCTTTCCATGACGACTCCGGCTTTGAAAGTCCCTGGACCACATTAGAACATGTGTCACCGTCACGTTCGGATAACGTACTTCTGAAGCAGATCTCACTCGCAGGCCGTCAGGGCATTGGCCGTAGACGGGCGCGTACGGGTCCTGCTGGGAATCGTCGTCCTGAGCGCAGGCGAGTGCTGCGCCGAGCAGGGTGCTCGCGAGGAGACGGCGGTTCGATGTGAGATGCATGCTGAGCAGTCCTCCCCAAGCTATCAAAGTACAGACACAGGTGGAACGAGGCAGCTTTTCTCCCTTCTCTGGGGATGGCCTCTGGTTTTATCCCTCCATCTTGAGAATTGCAGCTGCGTTCGTGTCTTGCAAAAGCTTGCTCGGAAGCGCTGCCCAGCAGCATGCGGGGAAGCTTGCTACAGCTCTGACGAAGACGGCTAGACGGAGATCTGGTGGTGAGAGGCGCATTCTCGGAGCCCTCGCCGGAGCCTTGATCTTTGTGGAACTTGGGGGCTGAAGCTTGCCCCCTGCGAGCTGTCAGATCTGGGGCTGAACGCGCGAGTGCGCCTGCCCAATGAGACCGTCGACGTTGGCCGGATCGAGCTAGGTTGCACAGAGCCACCGCGTGTAATTTGGAACGGAATCCCATGAACCCTTTGCAGGGCAAGTAGCTGTTAGAATAGGACGACAGGTACTTCTTGGGAACATATCACAAGCACCTTGGTTGATGATCGGCTGCAGTCGATTTCATCTGAGAGATGATGTTGTAATTGGCAGGTTAAGGCATGCAAGACTGAGAATTACCGGGAGAAGCTGACACATGCAGGTTGGGTTCGACAACAGCGTGCCTTTTGAGCTCTTGCTGTTCTTTCCGGGAGCTACTACTAAGTCTCCGATCGACGATCTCGGTTCATTCCTGCCAACCACTACAAGAACCTTGTTCCTGGACCTAGAGCTCAAAAACCCCGACTATGTTGGGGATTGCTTTCAAGAGTGGCTTGGTGCAGTTTTAGAGGGTTGCTGCGGCTGCAGCGAGATTCTGTTTCCATGCCTGCGGGGTTGCGTACTGTTGCATGCGTCGATGGCTGCTGTGGCTTGGTCGCATTGAATTCTTGGAATGCGCCTGGTTGATATGGCTTATTTTGATGCAGACGAGCAAGAATGATCCATGCCGTCCTAGAAACTGAGAAGAATTGTATGTTCTATTTGTGCTTTCCGTTCGCTGAGAATCGACCATGGCCCGCGGTTCGCATTGGTGGTTATGCAGAAGCAGGGTTCCGTGTACTGCGTATGTCCGTCCGTCTCCAACGTGAACGTGTTAGTGGCACAGGCAACTCAATGACTAGTATCCGCTTCGTCCGATGTCTAATTGACCTGTCAAGACATGAAAGTCCAGCCTACGACTCGTTTGTCGCCCGAAATCGTCCATCCCCAACAGTACTGAGTCGTAGCTTGACATGTGTCTTTGGAAGAGTGAATTAACCCCAGAAACAACGGCACCTTCCCGTCCTTTGCCGCCAAGGTACTTTCGCCAAGGTACTTTCGGACCCACTTTCGATGACAAGGCCCCACTGACGCCATTTCCACCGCATTCATGTACGCTCTGCGTCCCTGGATCGTCACAACACATCCTGGTCACTGCCAGACCAGGTTTCGGGCCTCGTGGCGCAACGGTAGCGCGTTCGACTCCAGATCGAAAGGTTATCCGTTCAAATCGGGTCGGGGTCATTTCTTTTGCCTTTTGCAGAGGCTGTAGATGTTTCTTTTTGCTCTGGGAGTGTGTTGAGATGGTGTTGTTGACGTACAGGATTTGGTGAGCGATTTTTGCGGGTGCGGGGTGAGTACGTGGTAGGACAAGCCGGCCGGGGTAAAATAACGACCGAGACATACTACCCGTCTGAAATCAGGTTGCTGGCTCTCTTTTTCGAGACGAGAGTCTTGATTCTTGTTGGTGTATCACGCGGTGTTAGGCCTGCTGCCTCGCCGGTGAATTGCGTGTGGCAAGGGCCATCACTGGTCTAGGCTTTCAAGCATGGCCTTGCCAGCATGAACAATCACTCTGAGCTCTCGCGGACTCTTGTGTGTTGATATATTGTTGCGGATACCGTGGTGAAATTGTGCACGATATGGTCTTGTTGTATGTCGACTGACAGGTTTCCACTTGGGGAAGGCACTGCCTTTGGGACCTTCTCCATAAACAGCAACCGCAGGACAGGGAAACCATTGCAATTACAGATATTCTCGCGTCTATTCATCATCAACGTCTCGTTCATGAAACATCTAATGTCTACTGTTTAAGTCTACTGTATCATATTTTGCCACTCTTTTGGTCTTTCCCTCCCTAGTTGAAGTTCTCCCGGAACACACCCAACGCCACGGCTTTCCTTCGCAACGTCGACTTCGCATGCCCGTTGACACCCTCTACCGGCCCCCTCTCAAACGTGAACACCTCCTTAACACCAAGACTCTCGAGATAGTCCAGGTTGCGCTTGTAATTCGTCGCGACCTGAGCGATGCCATGGCTGTCGTCAGAGAACGTGAACTCACCCCCCATCTCGAGCCATTTCTGCAAAATTCAAGTCAGTAAACCTCAACCCTGATACCGCCCCGGATAAGCAGCACTCACCTCAGCAATGATCCGACAAGGATACGGCTCCGCAAGGCCCTTCCTCAACGCGCTGCTGTTACACTCCAACAAGCCCCCATACCCCTTCACCACCTCCAGGTTCCTCACGACCCTCTCCCACACGCCCTTCCATTTCCTCACATCCCGCGCGGGGTCCTCGCTCATCAGGCGGATCAGGTCAAAGTGGCCCACCACCTTGGGCTCCAGCGCCGTGAGCATCTCGTGCTGCTGGTCGTAGTACCGCTCGTACATGCGCTCCTCGCACCCGCCGGCCGTCTTCATCGCGTCGACGTACATCTCGCGCGAGTAGTCGATCGGCACCGCGTTGACGTGGTGCAGCGAGCCAATAAAATAATCCACCGCCGGGTGCGCCGCGAGCGACCTGATAAAAGGCCCGTACGCGGGGCGGTACCACTCGCCCTCGAAGCCGATGAGCAGGTCGATCTGCCCCGCGTACTTCTCGCGCAGGCGCTGCGCCTCGGCAAGGTAGGCGTCGTGGCGCGGGGCGAGGACCGCGAGGGCCGCGGCCGGGTCGCCCTCCTCGAGCTCCTCCGGGTAGAGGTCCGCCGTCTCGAGGCGCGGCATATGCTCCGTCAGCCCCATGGTCTTGTAGCCGATGCCGATGGCGTGCTGGATGATGGACTCGAGCTGGTCCTTGGCGTGGCCGGGGCAGAACTGCCCCGAGTGGGAATGCATCGTGAACGCCATGTTGTCGGCTCTGGAGTGGGTGTTGGTGTTATGTATTATGTGTAAGTGAAGACCACGACGGGTGCGACGTTGAGGTAGGTGTGAGATGAGATGAACCGGAGGGCGGCCGAGGTGAATGAGTCAAGGGTATGACGTCTGCAAGTCTGCGAGACACAGTTGGGGTAAAAAGAAGTTCAAGGGAGAAAGATTTCAACTGAGAAGAACCGCGGACAAGTTTATCAAGCTCGACTGCCAGGTACCGAGATGGCTCTTGGAAAAGGTCGAACAAGTGGCGCGCAAGGCGTGTGTGATCGCCAATCAATGGTTGATAAGAGGCCAGGACTTCCTTCGTTCCCACGAGTCACTGCGGCGGGATGCAACATGCCCCTCCAGAGCCCGAAGCCGCTTTGCTGCATGGTCACTGAAAATATTTTCCCCACTGGACTGGAACCTTTTCGGGCCCCGACGGGTGGCCGTAGCAAATCACTGACGCTGGCACGTCCACGTTTGACGTGCAGGAATTCCCAGCACCCAGATCCCTCCCGCATGCCAAGCTTCGCGTGTCCGCGGGGATCGTTGCATGTCACGCTGATTGCTGCATGGGCACTTTTGTCTGGCTCTTTAGGTGCTTGGGTGCATCTGGTGACATTTCATTTCCTCTCCTTGCGAAAAAGTCGAGGTGCTTATTACAAGTAGCGTACAAGAATGGTAACTCTAGACCAGGACAAAAAAGACCAACTCGGGACGGTGGGAGGGTATCATGACAGGCAGACTCGAAGCCTGCGACCGGCTCGCAGGCCAGGAAAAATTTTTAAAACAAAAAGCAGGGCTCTTCTATATCGAATCAAGGGAAAATAAGACAAAACGAATAGGCGTTCTCAAAGTGTGCGGTTCTTGAGAGGATCCAAGTCAATCAATTCTCGACAAACGTCCTCTTTCTAAACGCCAATGGGATTGGGATAATCTCCATCTGAAATTCGCCGCTGCTCTACTTCTGCGGCGTCTCGGGGATTTCCCAGATGGATTTGGCAGACTCTCCAGCCTCAGACTTCACAGCAGGCTCTTTCTTGACACCAGGAGATTTGATGCCAGGTTTGACGCCAGCAGGTTTGACACCTGAAGATTTGGCGGCAGGAGGACCGTTCTTCTTCGGCTGCGCAAAGGGAATGGTCGACTTTGACGTGAAGACAGGAAGGTCTGCGCGCTTCATCTTAGCCAGCGGTGCCTTGGACGACGATGCTCTGGGCGGCGACAGCTTGGCGGGCGATGGCTTAGTCGGCGACTTCTTCGCCGGCGGCACTTTTGATGGTGACTTTGCCGGTGATGATTTGACAGGTGTATTGGTGTTGGGCGGCAGCCACTTCAGTGGCTCTTGCGGCGTCATAGTGACTGGTTCTGGACCTTCCGGCTGGTAGTTAATAAACACATCAGAGCCCGACGGCGTCTGCACTCTCGGTGAGACGACTGGCGAACTGGCAGGCAGCTCGACCTGAAGGGGATCCGACACGTTCGCGGACGCCTGCTCAATGATGGTCTTTGGCTTTGGAGTCGGCGCCAGAGGATCCGGCGATGACATGTAATCCCGCTCCGATGGCACCGGCCCCACCGGTGGTGTAGCAAGGGGCTTGTTCTCGGGAAGAACCATGGGAGCTTCTTCCTGGGGGGGGGTAATGATGGGCTCTTGGAACTCATAAGGGGGAGTATTGACCGGTGGCGGTGTGACGGGCTGCTGCTCTTCAACAACGGGTGGCTCGTTGAGAACGAGCGGCTCTTCGGTGATAGGGGGCGTCTCGGAGGAAGGCGCGTCAACAGACGGTGCCTCGACGAAAAGAGTCTCGGCAGAAGGAGTCTCGGCGGAAGGAGTGTCGATAGAAGGAGCCTCAACAGAAGTCTCGACAAAAGGCGCATCGATAGAAGGAACCTCTACAGCAGGTGGCGCCACTGCCGTCATCTGCTCAGACTGTGTTGCCTGCGCCTCAGCTGCTCGTGCCGCCTGCGCAGTCTGGGCTGCCTGGGCTGCTTGAGCAGCCTTTGCCCGCTCTTCCTTTTGAGTCTTGGTGATCAAGTTGATCTTGATCTTCTTCATACCGGCAGTGAGCTTGTCCATGTCGTCCTCAGATGCGGCCGCTGGTGTTGCCTTGGGCTTAGGCGGCTGAGACGGTTGACCGGGTTGAGGAGGTGTGGTCTTTGCTGGGACGGCAGGCTTCTTCACTGTTCGTGTGGTCTTGGGAGCTTCCTTCTTCGCTGCAGGAGCTCTTGTTTTCTTCACGTTCAGAGAAGGCCCGGCGGTGGTCCTAACACTCATCGAAGATTCGGGGCGAATGGTCATCGACGTCTCCGGTCGCATCGTCATCGAGGTCTCAGGACGCATCGTCATAGAAGTCTCGGGACGCATGGTCATTGACGTATCAGGTCGTACACTCATCGAGGTGTCAGGACGGTAAAGACCTCCGTTATTCTCGTATGGCGCTGCAGTCGCCGTAGAAACCACAGATGACACAGCACTAAGACGTCTACCGGGTCGTTTGGCTGCTCCATTGGCCTCAGAGGGGATACCTCGGGCGTTGGCCTTGGAATCATGTTAGCTAGGGGTTCTTGGATGCATCTCAGAAGTGACAAAGTATACCTTATCCGACGAAATTGCGGCAGAACCGGCCACCGTCCTCCGCCTGTTCTTGCCCTTGTCATCCTCTTCTGCGTACGTCACGGGTTTGCGCTCACGCAGCGACATGCGAGAAGTCGGCCTGCTTTCCGTAGGAACAGGAGCGGGAGGCGCTGGCGGCACGAGGTCAGGGTTGAGAATCGACTGACGATCTCTGCGCGCCCTCGTTGCCTCCGCGTTCAGGTCCTCCGGTTTGCAGCTATCGACCTGGCGATCGGAGGGGATGAGCAATCTGCTCAGCTCATGAGCCGCGATGGTCCAATGGACGTCGGGAGGAGGAGGCGTTGGCGGTCGTGAATATACCATTCCGTGACCAGAGGCCATCCGTCTCAACCGCGTGGGATCCACGGCCTTACCGATGGATGCCGCCGTAGGTGTAGAGTAGTTTCCTGGCGTTACCTGGCGTATCATCTTCGGGCTGGCTGGACGATTTCCCATCGCCACCTCGAGCTCGTCAAGCTCTGAAGCCGCCCACCATGACGGGTTGTAAGGGTGCAGCGAAGGGAAGGATGACTCTGTGGCCATGGGCTGGCCCTCACGAATCGCCCCTATCCTCTGTCCCATTTCATAGCCCAGTGATGAGCGGCCCCTGGATTGCTCTCCCGCCGTCTGGTCCCCTGAGAGCCCGCTCAAGTGGCTGAAGATGCCAGAGCACAGCGCGCGGTCGCTGTAACCTCCCTCGAGGACACTGATGACACGACCATCCGCACTCAGCCCCTCCTCTGCAGCAAGTTTGACAACATCTTGGGCAATACGGGCGTAGAATTCGGTAGGCACGTTCACATTATGACGCTGCATACCCTTGGTTTCCCACTCGCTGGCGTCAAATCCTGCGGAAAAGAAAATAGCCGCCTTGGGCGGCAAGTTGAGAGCACGCACACGAGCAGACTGTGTCTTCAAGTAGCTGCGCGTCTTTTCGAGAATGACGGAGTACTTGGTCTCATACAACTCCCAGAACTCGTCCGGAGAGTCCCACGATCCCAAATGAACGTTCCACATGTTTTGTCCATGAGCATTGTCAATGCACAAACTTGCGTTCTTCACCTTCTCCTCATCGCCCATCTCACAGGGATACGAGTTGATGTCGTGGAGACTGAAGTATCCGATGGAGGCCTTCTTCCACGCAGCGGCGTTCTTGGCCATGTTCACTCCTCGGGAGTTGTGCGCCCAGGCAATGGCTTGAGAGCCGTCACCATGGTGGAGATCGAAGTCGATGATGGCAGCGTGCGTCAAGCCGTGGTTCAAAATGGCATGCATGATTCCAACATGGACGTTGTTGACCCAGCAGAACCCCGAGGGATAAGAAGCCGAGCAATGGTGCCCTGGCGGCCGTACTGCGACAAATGCTCTTCGGGGGCCAGAAGTAAAGACCCTGTCGACGGCTTCGCATACGGCGCCTAGCGCACCTTCAAAGGCTTCCTGGGACTCCGCGCAGAGGTAGAGATCACCCTCGTGGAACTTGGCAGGCGGGCCATCCGCGCCTCGGTTCATCTCCGGTCGCTGGAGCTCTTTACCTCCCATGGACAGCTTGGCCTCCGCTACCTCGCACATCGTCTTGAGCTCCTCCATCCACTTGGTCCCATGCACGTTGGTCACCGCTGGTGAGTTGAGAGACAGCTTGCGTTCGGTCTTGTAGATGCGAAACGGAATGTTTGGAATGGTGGAGGGATCCAGACTCGGATGGAGAGGGTAGGAACCGTCGCAGTGTCGCTCACCCAGTCGCACGTACGCCATTGCTACTCCCAACACACCGGCCTTGATTCTCTCTGGTCGCTCGACGATGGTGCTCAGGGCTGCCTTGGAGGTCTTGGGCCGGGAGAAGCGGTGTCCGTAGCAGGCATCGTGCAAAATGACGACGGTTTCGGTGCCAAGCGTGGAAAGGGGGGAATGGTGTGTCGCAAGTTCGGTCTTGAAGTAGTCGCGGGCAATCGTGTTCGCCGTAGGGGGAGGCTTGATGTACTCGGGGGGACTCGTTCGTAAAGGGGATTTGGCAACAGGCGAGGAGGCATGTGCCATGCTCGTCCGTCGCCCGCTCACGGAGTGCAAGGAGCTTGTAGAGGACTTGCGCTGGAGAGTGGGCGTCGCAGATCGCTGCGGCAGCGTCGGGGTGGAGGATCGGGACCGGGACAGTTCTCTTGCGAGGGAGGGGCTCCGGGAGGGCATTCGCGGGCTCGGGGCCGGAGAGGCTCTGTTGACAGCTGGTCTCATTGGCGACAAGGCACTCGGGGTGCGGGGAGAGTTGGCGACAGGAGAGCCAGTCGAAAGAGAAAGCTGCCGGAGCGAATGCGACAAGTCCTTTTCGGCATCGGGGGGTGTGTTCAACGTCGATTGGCGCCGCGATGGCGCTCTATTGTAAGGAGAGGCCATGGCTGACGCGCGAGTCCCATGGATCGTGCAGAATCTCGCAGTCGTGCAGCAGGACTAGGCCGGACTAAGAAGATGGTAAAAATAAGGGTTGACGTTGGAGAATGGAAGACCCGAAAGGTGTTGTTTTGGGCTGGAATTGTCAACTTTCGGCTTACCGTAGTGACAGGGTAGAGTGGCAGGGTCTCTGTCCAAATACGTCAGGCGAAGGTGGGTGTGTCATTTGGTTGTTGACCGCCCGCCTGCCCGCCAGCGCATCGTCAAAAAAAAGTCGCGTCCACTTTGTGTACAAACACGCGTCATAACCCGTTGCATAAATCCATCACGTGGGGCACCAGCAACAAGAAGGGGAGGCGGGGCAATCCCTCCCATTTCTCGAATCTCTCTTGCCGGGAGCAGCCACTTATTTTGATGGAGTTCCGACGGCGCCATGTGGGGGAATGATCTTCGCCGGGACAGTGCATCTTTATTCACTTCATTGAGTCTGTTTCCTTTCTTCTACTTCTCCCATCCCACACTCAAGTCTCTCGACTCTGAATCTTCTGCAACACCGACTCAAGTGAGACCAACGAGACCCAACTTCTTCAACATCCCACATTTCACGTCGCGGCCCCCATATTTGTGACACAAGATCTGAGCACGTTCCGATTCACCACACTGCATCTTGGAGCAATGACCACGAGCTGGTGTGGGCCGCCTGTATGGCTCCGGCTCCGATCGGGAGACAAAAACGACTTGATCTCGGTTGCCGGCAAGGGGCTCGATTTGTGGTCAATGAATGGCATGGGTCGATACCGATGCAACAGGAGTGGCTCTTCCATAAGTCTGGGGTTGAGCTGTGCAAACCTACATAAGGTCGGAGATGTGCATGCACCTCAAGGCGGGAGCGTATGACTCTGAGAGCTGCAATGGAATGGTGAGGCCGACCAGGAGTTGACTGGGCGGCGCACTCCTTTTCATATACCTAAGATTTGGGCAACCTGTAAGTCTAGCTTGCGCCTTCATAATCGCCCGGCATAGCCACTGCCGTCCATCGTCGGTGGTTTTTACATGCGCCAAGGCGGCGCGGGTCTCTGCCTCTACGCAGTTGAATTTCTGCACTTTCGTGGCAGTTTCCTAAAATCATGCTTTGGGGCATTGGTATAGGTCAACCTGGTGGTAAGCCTGACCCATATCGTATGACTTCTTCTGTCTACGCTTGGGTTCGTCGGTTTTCAAGGTGTGCCGCCTGCTAGCCGTGCAGGTTTCTGGTCATGAAGTGACCATCTCCAACCCCGACCATCTTTCTGCATCGCCTCTACCCGCATTATCTGCCTTACAGTCATTGGTCTGCTGTGACTTGGCCAAATTGTACAAGACCTGTGCATCCCGCCCGGTTGCCTTAAGCGAATGGGTGGCATTACAGTCGGGCGTCGAGGTCTTCGAGAGCCAAAATCGATCATACCTTTCATATATGGCAGCGGCGCCGATCTTGGAGGTCGTTGATGTGTGAATAGTCTTGATTGTATTAGCATTAGTTCTTCGTGCCGACAACACTGAAGAGCAACATACTTCAAAATGTTCATTACTTCCTTTCCTTCTAGCTCTCTTAGTCTCCTAGGCCTTTTCTTCGCCTCGTTTATCGATGCCCAGAGAACCATCAGTCGCGATGCATGTGCCATCGCGAGGTCCGTCGACAACTCTTGCACCGCAAGATTCAGCATAGACCGAGCTAAAACCGGGCTTGATACAACCTGGACAACACCCCCGGTGATAACTTACGACGGAGTGGACGTCGTCAGATGTTTCTGTTGTCTGGAAGAGGCGCCTCTGACGCCCGTCTGGTCCTCATGTGCAGCGCAAATCGAGACCGCAAGCCCAGAGAAAGACCGTGAGTCATCATGTTTTTTCTTGGCTTGCTTGACAGTCAAGCTGATGCAAAAGACATATAGAGTTCCTCGAAAACCTCGAAGATTGTCTAGGGTTCGAGGAGTGCCGCGTAGAGACTGCGACTCCGGCAGCATGTCAGAGCATGAGCGACTGGGTCATGGGATGCTCTTCGCGTGTCAAGCCGGAGACCATGTCATCAAGTGAGAGATCCTCGCGCATGGAAGAATGCCTTTGGTATGTATTGCCTTTGGCTGCAACATTGAGATCCTTGACTAACAAATGGCAAGCCCCACGTCTGCTCCAGGTGCCTTCAATAACGCACAGGAAGCTTGCGGCAACTGGGCTTGGATTCACAACCCTGAATATGGTTCCTGTAAGACTCCTCATTCTCAGAGTCCCGGTTAATATACTTCACGTCCATGGCTGACCCGTTGTGTAACGCAGCTATGCAATCCATTGCTCCGTATTGGTGTAACTCGAATCTGGACACCACGATTTACTCGGCCACGGCCACAAGCTCTGTCTCCTTTGAGGAGTTATCCAGCACCGCTTTTGCATCTACGTCCCTACCATCGACATCAAATCCCTCTGTTCCCACCTCTACGATGAACTCCGCAATACCGTCGAACACGGTAGTAAGCCAAGCCACGAACTCGTCTGGACAGCCGAACACAAGCATTGTCGTTGTCATCGCTGTAGTTGTGATCGTGTTCATGATGGTGGGAGGCATTGCGATATGGTCGAGCGTGAAGCGTCCACGGGATGATCACGGCATACCTATCTGAGGAAGGTCTGGGAGAAAGGGGGTTTCGGGAGACTGTAGCTACAACAGGGCGCGATAACAACATTTTGTGGCTTCGCGGAAGTAGTGTTTTGTTGAAAGCTGCCCATATTATTCGCAAAGACAGGAGCTCAGGTTCACTCCTTCACTGTTCTTGGGGGTTCCAAGACTACTGTCATCCCTACAAGTCTTGCCAGTCCATGACCTAAATCTACACAACAAGGTTGCCTCATCAGTCTCAGCATCTTCTACTAGGATACCTTGGATACAACGCAACGCCAACACTCAGTGGGAGACTTTTCGTGGTGGATGTTCATTCGGATCGAATTAAGGCTTCAAATCCACCCGACAAGACCAGTGTTGTGATTCATGGACTATGAAGTGGGCATTTCACTCATACTAACCAACTAAGTGAATTGACAACCCTTTCTACCAGTAGTATAAGATGTTGCGGAAGCTGTCCGATACAGCATGTTCACAAACCAGAGTCACGTATACAACAGTCAGCACCAGGGTTCAAAATCGCAAGCATCAAAATGGCAGACAGACTCGACGACGTCCCCGAGATCGCGGATACCTGCAAACTGATCCTTGCTCGCACCAACAAGTTTTTGGCCAACAAAGACAGAAACCCCAGAGTCGTAAGACCGAGCCCCTCTTGTGTTCCCCGTGATATCTTGAAGCAAGTCCTATTAACAAACCCTACCCCTTCTACAGACAGACGAAATGTGGCGGCCCGCCAACTGGGCCATCACAGAAACCACCCGTACAATCCCAAAGATCAAGGAGACCATCCAATACATCCGAGAGATCGCCGACGCCGAGCGCAAGAAACTGCCCACCATCAATTACACCGCGTGGACGCAGTCCATGAGACGGGCGCCGGGGGACCCGTACGCGCGAGGACCCCCCGAGGATCATGTTCTGATCAACGACATCCCCCGCCTCGCTGACAGGTTCACGGCGCTTGCGGAGCGGTTTCGAGAGCTCGAGAAGAAGCCATACAGGCGCGGCGATGTACGTTTGACAGATCTGGGGCAATTTCTTTGGCGGGTGGTGTACTGATTTTGCCGATAGGATGTCATGGCGGCCTATGACCGTGTCAATGTGGTCTTGATGGAGTGCCGGCTGGTGAAGAAGTGGCTTCCGACTGCTTTGGATGCCGTTACTTACATTCTGACGGGTGAGAGTCGTGAATTCCATTCCGACTCTGGAGATTCCAGTTGAAGTGAGATGCCGGACTTGGTCAGGGGACAAGCGTAGTTCTGCAAGCATGGTTTGCAGGTTTAGTGAGAGACGATATCCTTCATAGCAAACTTGATTTTAGGTGACGCATCAGATCATAGATACGCCGCTGTTGGTTGTCTTGAAATTTGGGCTTTATTCTTGTTATTTTACAGAACCATACATAGTACAAGGCGCGCTTGCCCACGTCAGCCAGAGAAGACGGTTCTAATCTTCAATCATCCTGGGCATATTTTTCATCTCCTTCATGGCTACGACTCAAGACAAGTCAATGCCATAGGTCTCCTTGCTTCCAGTCTGCTCAGGCTTGTACGGCTGCTGAGGTGTGCGGAAGTACGGCGTAGGGGCGGCGGCAGCGGCTCCCCTGAGCCCCGCGAACGGCGCCCTCGGCTCAGCTACCGGAATCTTGGAGACGTCCTTGTCATTGTAGATTTGCTCCTTGCCGGTCATCTCCTTGAGGACTGATTGCGACTCCCCTTCGGCAGCATCAAGGCCAATCAGAATGCGGCCAACAGAGCTCATCCATGCCGATACTGGCTTGACGTAGGCCTTTGCACCACCCTTCACATCGGGATCGAAAGAGGTGATGCCGGCAATGCGGTTCTTGTGGTTGCCTCTGAACGACCTCTCGTTAAAGGCGTTGTCGCCCAGGGGCACGTCGGTGACGAAACCGGCCACACCAAGCTTGGCGTGTTGGGTACCCTGTCGCGGCGCGATGATACGTGCCAACACGGGCGTGTGTTCCGCCTGCGGTCCGTAGACGGGGTGGTTCTCGGCAAAGGCCGAAGTACGCAGGTAGGAGATACCGGCGGAGGGGTGGGACATCGGCGGGCCAACTTCTGCCCATGTGCTAGGCCGGGTGTTCTGGGTCACGTCGACGAAGTTTTTCGCTGTGGGGGGTGGTTGGAGAGGAGCAAGATCCAGGAATTTGCTGATGTGGGTGAAGAGAAGTACGCGGTCGGCACGTATCTTGCGCTGGTATTGAAGGACCTGGTCCTCGGTGATGTCCTTGGCTGTGACCGGCTCCGGGGCCTCGCTGCCTCTGTCGAGAGCAGCTTGACGTCTGTCTTTGTTGATGTCTTCGGCAAGAACCTCCCTGAGATAGTTTCGGAACTCCTCGCGCTTGCTACGGACGCTCTTGCGCAGGTATCGGTCGAATTCGCCCTCGGTCAGACCAGCGAGCCAAGGACCCTGGAATTTCCATCTGTTGTCCTCGGCGGCACCATCCTCCAGTGTTGTGAAGTCATGCTCGTCCTCGAAGACGGATTTGGGGGCGGCATTCAGGGTTCCAAGGCGAACCCTGTTCGAGGTGGGTAGTGAGACAGGGAGGTTCATCTCCTGGAACTTTTGAAGGGTGATAGCATGGTCGGCGGCGGAATTGTAGTCGGTGACTCCCTCGATGGTATCGATCTGTTTGACTCGCACAATTGGCGTCGAGGTCTTGATCGTCTTCTGGATGGGAAGGGAGCGCTTGAAACCCCAGTCGCCGAGTTTCCTCGAGGACTCGGGGGTAGTGATGGCTTGATGTGTGGGATAATCGGTCGTCGCGCTGGGGGAGAGGCGGCGAGCGACGGCACCAGCCTCGCCGCCGGGTTGCGGAAGCGGATTCGGAATGGTGAACATCCGCGAGGAGCGCAGAAGCGCTCCTCCGGGTGTCAATCGGGTAGACATTGCGGCTGTCTGAGCACGTCGTCGGAGGCTCGGTCGTCAATCGTAGGTATCACAAGAATTGGCGTCGTTGCGGGAGAAATTTCAATTGGAGTAGGCCGGAATATGCCGGAGTCGTCTGATTGGACAACAGCTACCCCTGCTGGCAGTGAAGCGCTGGGGCCCGGGGGTCGTCGAGTCCAGGCGCGGGACGGGAAGGGTCAACGACTGCGAAGTCGGGTACTCAGGGTCGGTTCAAGTCTCCTACATCCTTAATCTTGCTCTACGATTTCTACGAAAACTTTTACTCGGTTCAATGAGCCATCATCAGTTTTACTAAGAGTTTTCTGGTTCATATATCACATGCCTTGAGACGCCAATGGAGTGCAGTGACAGTGACGAGTACCTATTGGTCCCCCACTAAGACGTCCAGCCCATGCACACCCCACCACGAATCACAGGTGCCTTGTTAGGAAACTGCTCCTTCTAGCGCGGGCATCGATTTTCGCAACTGACATTTTCCAACCACTCTCTCTCACTAGACTCTCTGGCAGCTTGCGGACTGCACGATCGTCCATGTGGGCAGCGAAAAGGATGGCGTCAACCACCGTCGGGTCCTCGCCCGCGCTCACCTTCGAGCTCGTTGCTCGCTGTTCAGTAGGTTGCCATGCGATTGATCGCATGACTCTGCCCTGGCTGGACGGTGCTAACAAACTAGGCTAGACGACACGAGCTCGCGCATCCATCCTGACGCTTCCTCATGGTTCGGTCCAGCTTCCCATGTTCATGCCGGTCGCAACCCAGGCTTCGCTCAAAGGCTTGACCCCCGAACAGCTCGAAGAGACCGGTTGCCGGTTATGTTTGAACAACACCTACCATCTTGGCTTGAAGCCTGGACAGGAGGTTCTCGATGCCGTGGGCGGGGCGCATAAGCTCCAGGGATGGAAGCACAATATCTTGACGGATAGCGGAGGGTAAGAATACAAAGGATCTGCGTGCAAACAGAACTGCGACTGACGTCCTACAGCTTCCAGATGGTCAGTCTTCTCAAGTTGGCCCACATCACGGAAGAGGGCGTGCGCTTCCTCAGTCCGCATGACGGCTCGCCGATGCTTCTGACGCCGGAGCACTCGATGTCTCTGCAGAACTCGATTGGAAGCGACATCATGATGCAACTGGACGACGTCCTGGTCACAACATCTCCGGATGCCGCCCGCATGCGCGAGGCCATGGAGCGCAGCGTACGTTGGCTTGATCGCTGCATTGCTGCGCACAAAAACCCCACTACCCAGAATCTCTTCTGTATCATCCAGGGTGGTCTCGACCTTGAAATGCGCCGCGAGTGCACCCTCGAGATGCTCGCCCGTGATACCCCTGGAATCGCTATTGGTGGACTAAGCGGCGGTGAGGCGAAGGCCGACTACTGTCGCGTTGTCGAAACGTGCACCGAACTGCTGCCTGATCTCAAGCCGCGCTATGTGATGGGAATTGGCTACCCGGAAGATTTGGTAGTGAGCGTTGCGCTGGGCGCAGACATGTTCGACTGTGTCTGGCCCACGCGAACAGCACGTTTTGGTAATGCAATCACGAAAGCTGGCGTCCTGAACATCCGTAACTGGAGGTACGAGCATGACTACGGTCCTATCGAGGAGGGCTGTGGTTGCATGTGCTGTAGAAGGGGCGAGGGCAGTTTGAATGTCACCCGGGCGTTTATTAACCACAACGCCGGCAAAGAGACTGTGGCTGCTCACTTGTTGAGTATACATAACGTATGGTATCAGTTGAACCTGATGAGGGAAATTAGGCAGTCCATCATTGAGGATAGGTTCCCTGCATACATCAGGGAGTTCTTTGGTGGCTTGTATGACGACAAGGCAAAGTACCCCGAGTGGGCAGTGGATGCCCTGAAAGGGGTTGGTGTAGATTTGACAAAATAGTAAAAACATGTTGATACCCACGAGGAGATTTTGGAGCCAGCTAGATTGCCAAAGAGAGTGGTCGCAATGGTCTCATCCACCGGTCTTATCTCGTCCGAACGCTTCATGAGAATATCAAGACACGGCAAGGCCGGGTACGTGAGTAATTCAATCTGTACCATCTCGGGGATTTGCGCCAACGGCAGCGACCACGCGCAGTCCAGTACGGCGGCGCCAAGTCCGGTACCCATGATCCGCATGCCGGCGAGTCGACCGGGGTGCCGACCCGGAAACCCCATCAATTCACGTGAACTGCTGTAGCGCACGGACCACTGTCTCCACTCTCGGCTGGTCTGCCCTAATGAGTGTGCACACTATCGCATCTTTTTTTTTTCAACTCAGCGACGACCGACGATAGCCTCCATCTCGACAACTCACTAACCCCCGTCCACCGTTCCCAGCCACCACCTGAGCCAATACCGCCAAAATGGGTCGCGTTCGTACCAAGACCGTCAAGAAGTCCGCCAAGGTCATCATTGAGCGTTACTACCCCAAGCTCACCCTGGACTTCGAGACCAACAAGCGCATCTGCGATGAGATCGCCATCATCGCCTCCAAGCGCCTCCGCAACAAGGTCAGAATACCTCCCGAGAGAAGCGCGCTTCCGGGGCGCCTTTTGGGCCACGGCGAGCGCGCTGCGAAAATCTCACTAAGAGAAGGGGGAATTTCATGCTGACGGTGGATTGAATTGCAGATTGCTGGTTACACCACGCACTTGATGAAGCGTATCCAGCGTGGCCCCGTCCGCGGTATCTCCTTCAAGCTCCAGGAGGAGGAGCGTGAGCGCAAGGACCAATACGTCCCCGAGATCTCCGCCCTCGACTTCACCCAGAACTCCGAGAGCGGCCAGCTCGACGTCGATGTCGAGACCAAGGACCTGCTGAAGCACCTTGGCGTACGTCTTTCTCCCTCCAGACACCACGGCGGAGGACCTGCCACCCCGTGGCAACAGACAATGATGGCGATGCTAACTTGCCGTGACACAGTTCGACGCCATCCCCGTCAACGTCATCCCCGTCGCCCAGACCCAGGTCCAGGAGCGCGGTGGCCGCCGCTTCGGCGACCGCCCCCCTCGTCGCGACTAAATTGTTTGCTCAGGAAAGAAGGAAAAAACGGGGTGGAAAAGTTTACGGTCTCACGGCAACAACGGCAACGGCATATCATGATACATTGCTACAGGCGTCTCGAGGACGGTAGTGAGTTGCATTTTAGGAAACTGGAAAAAAGTTTCTTCTCCCACACAAGGTGTCGCCGATTCTCCTGGAGCACTCCGGAGATGACGCTTGATTGCCAATACCACCCCCCTTTTTACTGTGACGATTCTCTCTAACCGTGAAGCTCTAGCCATGTCGAACCTCTTTCGGTATGCCTCACCATGGCGCCGACGTGGTTTCATGGCACGAGAATGTGAAAATGAGGCTGAAGCGCTGTCAACATGCTGGCTCGCCGCTTTTTGGGGGGTATCAAATCTACTTCTGTTGATGACTGGTTTTGCTGCCAGCCATCGGGCCATTCCACGCTCCAAATCCATGTTCCAAATGACCCAAATTCTTCTGCAATGCTACATCATGACATTTCTGCGTCGGCCTTCTGGGCCTCCATCCTTTTTTCCAATTCGGCCATTTCAACTTGAGCCTGCGTCTTTCCAGCTCCCGGCCTATGACCTTCAACCAGCATATGTGCATCGTCAGGTCCTACCGTAAACGCGCCCTCCTCTACGGGCGGTTTCGTCTCCCTTTCTCGAATGGCCAACGTCATCTGCTTGCCGGGCGTAGCCTCCTTCTTCACCTCTCCTCGCTCTAGAGCCAAGGTCGCAGTCTGGTCTCCCGCTCTCCTGCCCTCCTCCAGCCTCAGATTGGCCAGGTCCCGCGCAGCCTTCGCAGCCGGGTCCTCCGCAGGCTTCTCCTCGCCCAGCAGCTCAATCTCAATGTCCGGGATGCCCGCGCGCTCCCACGCGGCCGTCTCATTAAGCTGGACCTTCACGTAGAGCGCACGGCGCTGGCAGTCCTTGGAGCACCACTTCTCGGACTCACGGCGGTTGACAATGTCAAAGTCGCTGCGGCCGACGTTGACGAGCTTCCACTGGCCGCCCTTAGAGGCGGCGGGCTTGGGCTGGGCGCAAAGGGTGTAGCCGCACAGGCCGTTGACGTTGCGCTCCTCGATGAGGTCGTCGTAGTCGGAGGGCTGGAAGAGGCGGACGTTGGCCTTGAAGTCGGCGACGTCGCGCGGGGCAGGGTTGGCGGAGGAGTGGCGTGGGCTGCCGCGGACCGTCGGGTACTCGGAGAGGAGGGCGAGGGATTCGAGGATCTGGAGCTCGAGCTCTTTGCGCTGGTGGATGATGCGGGCGTGCTGGATGGCGATCTCGCGGGGGTCTGGTCTGGGTTGTTCTGGGGGAGCAGCTGGTTTCTTGAGGATGCCCTTGAGAGGCCGGGCATCGGTGGCCATTTTTGGAATCGAGGTTTTGGTGAATTGGAGGTTGGAGTGTGGATGAAGGTTCGGTTGTGGGCTAAGCTTTATGGAGATGCAAGACTTGATTGACGCGAGAGCTGTGAGAGTTCAAAAGCTGACAACGACCGTTACTGTAGAGAGTGGTTGTGAGACAGAGTGAGGTCTCGGGGCGTGACGAGAGTTGCGACAGCAAGGGCGGCGATTGGTGAGAATGAAAATTGTTAAGGCGCGTTGGAGAAGATTCGATGCTGCTTGAGCTCGCGACCCCACATTCAGATATGGTGCTCCGAGGTGGTGCTGGAGCGGTGCAGACGATGACAATTGGTAAGAAAAAGGTACGTATCGATGAGGGGCCAAGCCGGACCGCTACATTCAGGTGCCTTAGGTAAGGTACACAGCCAGACAGCTTTCCTGAATCCTACCTTAGCTACCTTAAGGTAGGTACAGAATATTGTTCGATCAGACGTGGTGGCTCGGGGCTCGCGGGTGGCTTGGCTGGCACGCTCCGGTCTCTCGACCACCATGTAGGATGATCTCATTGGTGCAGTAGCTGAAGAAAGGAAGCGCATTCTCGTCCGGTCCTCACCTCCAACACTGGTTCGACCGGCGCTGACGGGGTTGCCCTGTGCCACAAGCACCGTTCGGTTACCTAATGTTTGTATGGATGGATGGATATGCTCAGAGTCGTGACCTGGGATGATGGTTGTGGTTGCCTCTCCAAAGGATCCCCCGCTCTCCAATTCAAGGCGTGAGCCACCTCAGCTGCCAGGCATACCTACCTTGCAGCATCAGCCCGATGACCTCCGGCTACCTGCCTGACCAACAACATCTGCCACTGCTACACAGTTGTTGGCGTTGATCTACCTTTGCAAAGTACCTTGCCGTGCCTACCTTAGTAGATAGGTGAGCAAGTGAGGTACACCACCTCATCGCGCCAGCCAACCACGAGCTCCGTCGAGCCTGGCTGTGCCTCGTGCTGCGCTGGCCCATCTTAGTCCTGCCGTTGCTCCCGTCCATGACGGCGTATGGCGAGACTGTTTGAGAATCCTGAAGTGAAGCATCACGCCTAATAATATTCCCTCTGCCTTCGCCTCCTTCGAGAAGCAACCCAAAATCCACTCCACACCCCGAAACCCCAACTGCTTGCAAAGGCAACACACACAACACCACATATCAGACAGTGACACTCTTTCTGTCCCCGTATTCTTGGGACGACGTTATACGAACGAACCCCTGCTCTTAGCACCGCCTGCCAGTCACCGTACATACCGACCAACCTAAGATACGGATAATTAGGTGCTATCTACGGACACTGACTGAGAGGCACAGCGCACCTTAGTGAGGCGCTGGCCCGCCTAGGCAGACATATTCGACGAGACCGCCCCCCTCCCATCGGCCAGCTTCCCGCCCGCATATTGCGGCTCCCGTCCCTCTCATCCCCCCCCCCAAGCGCAGCGACGCAGACGCACCACAACCACGCAACCTCCCACCCCCGGAAGCTTGGGCAGACAGCCAGCCAGGCCTCTCTCTGCTGCAACCAAGTGACAGAACACCAAAAAATCATTTGTCACCGTAGCCCAAAATACTGCATGGAATTCTCCATTCTGCGCCCCGGGCTGCATACATGACTCTTGTGTGCGCATAGGTGTCCCTCCCAGGTAAGGGCCCCCAATTGCCCCGGCACATTGAACTAAGAGAGTTACAAGTTCATGCGCTGACGTCGACACGCCAACTGTAGATCCCTCCACCCCCGTCTTCCTCGTCACAGGTCACAGCCTCTCTCTGTCTCTCTCTTTCCTCCGACAAGACCCCGTCGGTTCCCAATCCCAGGTCACCTCAACCCCCCTCCATCGGTTTGAGAAAATCCGTCCCTCCCTCCGGCCACAACTCGCGATCTGCTCATCAACCCATCGCCAACCCAGCGCGTTTGTGAGCTGTGGCTGCTGCTAATCGCTGCTGCCCGAATAACGCCCTGCTATTCGCTTCCCGCCCGCTACTGCAGCCAACAGCCCATCCATCCCATCAGTGCAGCGCACCGCAGCGCCCCAGGTCAAAGCTGCTGACGACGATTCCGATTCCGTTGCCCCACACCCCAGAGCAGCAGCTCGCCCTGACCTGCTCGACTCCTCTTCCAACTACCTACAAACCAACACGAACGACGACAACCCCCACACCCCCGACGACGACGATTGAATATAGCCGGCCATGTCGACCGTCCCCTTCAGGGTCAAGGCCCTGTTCGAATACTCTTCGCCCCACGACGATGATTTGCAATTCCCCGCCGGCGTCATCATCACGGTGACCGATGAGGAGGATGCCGATTGGTATGGCGGGGAGTACGTCGACGACTCCGGCTTCAAGCACGAAGGCATCTTCCCTCGCAATTTCGTCGAGAAGTTCGAGCCCCAGGCCCCGCCTCGCCCGACGAGAACGCGCAAGAAGGAGCCCGAGGTCACATCTCCCGCCTCCGAGCCGAGCGCGCCAGCTCCCCCTCCCGCTCAGCCAGAGCCCCTGCCCGTCCAGGAACCCGAGGTTCAAGAAGAGCAACCTGCGCCGTCCGTCCCGGCTGCTCTCCCCGCCTCACCCGAAGCTCCCGCAGCTCCCGAACCCGTGCCCGTAAAGGCACCCGAGCCTGTCCCTGAGCCAACCCCGGCTGCTCCGGCCCCGAAGCCTAGCGAGCCTCCTGCGGCAAAGTCGCCCCCCATCGCCAAGGCATCTCCTGCTCCTTCGAAGCCGGGACCGCCCCCGAAGCCTTCCAGCAATGCATTCAAGGACCGCATTGCGGCTTTTAACAAGGCTTCTGCTGCGCCCATCACACCGTTCAAGCCCAGCGGGTTGGCTGGCGGAACTGGTTTCATCAAGAAGCCCTTTGTTGCTCCGCCGCCTAGCCGAAACGCATATGTACCGCCTCCTCAGCAGGCCCCAATTGCAAAGGTCTACCGGAGAGACGAAGACCCCGAGATACAAGAGCGAGAGGCGGAAAACCAAGAGACTGCCGAGAAGGCGGCGCCGGCTGCCGCTGCGACCGAGGAAGGCGAAGATGCCCCAAAGCCGTTGAGTTTGAAGGAGCGCATGGCCTTGCTTCAGAAGCAGCAGGTGGAGCAGGCCCAGCGCCACGCAGATGCCGCCGCAAAGAAGGAGAAGAAGCGACCCCCGCCCAAGAAGCGTACCGACAGCCAGGAGGCTACTGAGGAAGCTGGAGGAGCTTCGGCTGCGGCGCCCGAGAGCCAGGACGCTGATCAGGCGGCGGCGCGAAGCTCCATCGACTCTCCTCGCATGCCACCACCCGCACCCAGGCGCAAGTCCTCCCGAGGCCCTGCTGCCGACGACGGAAACGACGCCGATATGAGCGGCGCCGGCGATACCACCGAAGGACAGGAAGACCTCACTGAGCGGGACGACAGCGATGCGGCGCCGCGCCCCATCCCCCGACCGCAAGTTGCGTCACCTACCGAAACACGTCAAGAGGACGCACAGGAGGAGGAAGAAGAGGAAGAGGACGACGTAGACCCTGAGGTCCGCAGGAAGGAGGAGCTTCGTGCGAGAATGGCCAAGATGAGCGGTGGCATGGGCATGCATGGCATGTTCGGAATCCCAATGGGTGCACCGGCCCCGCCGAGGAAGAAGAAGGTCGAGAAGCCTGCTGAGGCACCTGCGGAGGAAGAGCGTGAGGAGGCGACGTCTCCTGTTGGACGCGTGCCGGTGCCGGGTATGATGGCATTGCCCGGAATGGGCGTACCGAAAAGACAAGAGGAGCCTGTTGAGGCCGATGAACCCGAGCGCCCTACTTCTTCCAGAGCTCGGCCACCTCCTCCGCGAACGGTCGAAGAGGCACAGGAGGAGGCCGTCACGAGCCCTGCTCCCACATGTGAGCTTCCAGAAACAATTCACAGAATCACCTCTAACCAGCCAACAGTGCCCGCTCGCGAACCTGCTGGTGCACCTCCTGTACCGGGATCCAGACCTGCGCCACCTGCAGTGCCGGCTGAGGGTGAGTAGTATGATAATGACAACTCTGGATTTCACTGACGCGATCGCAGGCCGACCTCCCACGGCTGGGCTTAAGTCTCCCAGCGAAGGTTCAGTGTCCGATGACGAACTGTCGGGTGGTGCTCAAGATACGCCCAGGCCCGAAGAGAGCACACGCGCCCCTCCTCCTCTGCCACCGGTCGCCACAGGTGCCTCGGTTCGATCGCCGCCTCCTATCCCAGGTAGCGAGTTCTCGCCAACTTCTCCTACCGGTGCCGCGAACAAGCGCATGAGCAGACCTCCACCGCCTATTCCCGGAGCCGCGCCAGCTATTCCGCCAGCACAGTCTCGGCCGCCGCCTCCTCCTCCTCCGGGAGGGTCGCTGAGTCGCCAGTCGACACAGGACATGCATGTCGCGTCACCAATTTCCCCTCCCATTCGCCCTCCCCAACAGGGCGAAGAGGAAGACGATGAGGTTACTGAGTACGAGGGCGACTACGACACCGACATTGCCTCGTCGGTTCCGCACAAGGATGCTCTCAAGGCTCATGCGCGAGACTCAAGCATTGAGGATAACACATCCGTCAGATCGCCCGTATCTGATGCTCCACCATCAATGCCACCTCCGATCCCCACCGGTGCCGCTCCCCGCGCCGTCCCGCCTCCTATTCCGTCCCAGCCCCCACCCCCGCCTACCGACAAGCGACGATCTATGGATGTTCCGCGCGGAGCTCCCCCGCCTCCGCCACCTGGGAAGGAGCCGCCCGTTCCTCAGCAGGACGATGATGAGTACGACCCATACAACTATTCAGCACCCAGGCTGCCGTACCAGCGCACGCCAAAGATCGAGGAGGAGAGCTACTTCCAAACCGAGTCACCACCTCTGCCTTCTCCTGCGCAGTCAAGAGGTCCCCCACCGGCGCCCCCCACGGGTCGCGCTCGGCAGTCCTTGGATGTCTCGAGAGCTTCCATGTCTCAGCGCCGATCTATGGATGCTTACAGACCTTCCGTCTCTGTCGAATCTGGCTTTATTGCTAACGATGTGGACCTGGCGAAGCAAAGCGGATGGTGGCGCCAGGAGAAGACTGTACCGCCCGTGTTCCAGGGAAGAAAGGACCTCTACTTTGAGACGGACGAGCAGACCCAGGGCTCTCAGGTCACGCGTACGGTCTACGTTCTTTTCCAGGATTACTCGCAGACGATTATCACGGTTCAATATGACCAAAATAACGCCGCGGATGTCATGATTGACCAAAGACACGACTCGCCTCCTAGAGCCCTTCGTCAGGATGAGCTGGAGCAGTCTTATGAGCGTTTTGGACGTCCGATCGCTGACGCAGTCGCCTCTAAGAAGGAGACCGTTGTCGCCGACGGAACACCGCAGGGCCTGGTCCTCGAGCTCCTGAAGCCGTTCAACGATGTTCTTGCCCCTATCGGGACCAGAGCATACGGCGCGCTTGTGTATTCCAACATGGCTAACGCCTCAACGCAACAAAACGACCAGATTCGTGCCGGAGACATTATCTCTATCCGCAACGCCCGCTTTCAGGGCAAGCATGGACCAATGCACGCCAAATATTCGATGGAGGTCGGCAAGCCCGATCATGTTGCCATTGTCTCCGAGTGGGACGGAACCAAGAAGAAGGTTCGCGCCTGGGAGCAGGGTCGTGAGAGCAAAAAGGTCAAGGTGGAGAGCTTCAAGCTCGACGACCTGCGCAGTGGCGAGGTCAAGATCTGGCGTGTGATGCCCCGCAGCTGGGTTGGATGGAACAGCCCGGCGTCTTAGGAGATGACTAGGCCACGTCTTCCTCCAAGGGCGAGAGAACGTGCAGCGAGCACGGCGAGCACGAGCTCGCTGAAGAGCGGAAAGTCGTTGCGAAGGCAGCAGCGGCACCAGCAGCATTTCATCAGGGGTCAATACGAGGTCGACGAATCGGTGTGAGATGCATTGTTCTCGTGCGCGCGTTGTTAAAAAAAGGGAGAAGAAGAGAGATTAGAATGGGAGCGCGAACACCCCAAAACAAAACCTTCTTCATCTCTTGGGTTTTTCTTTTTTACCTAGTTGATCATTCGCTCTGTGCCCGCTGCATAACTTTGCTTTAGGTAGCTAGCAGCAACTCATTGATTGTGGTTACTCCATGCTCTTCTCTCACACTAGTGATTCATTGATTTCTAGTGTGCTTGTGTTGCGTGATTATCCGACGCTTACTGGACTTTTGATCTTGATAATTGTCTTATGCTCCAGTAGCGTCCTCGTGTAGCTCTCAGCATCCCTAGGGCATGTGCAACGATATCATCAACGGCGCTTCGCAGGTCAGGCGACTCAGCCCAAGTTGTTCGTATCCTCGGTTTTTCACGGTCGCAGCCATAGCTTGCAATTATATAAACCGTCAGTAGGTAGAGTTGGTTTGCCGCAACAGCAATGCTGGAAGAGCTGAGCTTGATGGTTGGTCCATCTTTGAATGGTGTTTTCCACGAGGCACCTCGGTAATGCCAGCTTAGGGAGGTCGTATTGCACGCTTTCTGCCCTCTTTCTCAAAGATATTTGAGGTTGCTGTTGCTACGAATACGCATAAGATGATCCGGGATGACGGAGTTGGGGAGTAGTGGGCTGGACTTCAGAGCGTGAGAAGTTTCCTCTTGATTGTATTGCGAGCTTGGTGTTTGTTGTTGGATATAGGTGCGATTCGACCAAAACACAACGACAGCGACTCGACTTCATTGCTCTGTGTCTCGGAAATGATGCCAGGGTGGGTTTGCTGGCGGTTTATACTAGACGACGTACAATGTTGGGGTTTTCTCTGAAGGGCTGGAGTTGGGCTCCGGGTTGCTCTCAATTCATGGGGGGAGCCGTGGTAGATTGACGTCAAAAGGTGTAAAGGTTGTAGAGTAACATGTCTCTGAGTCTTGTCAGAGACAATGTCTGTAGGTTGTTATGATAGTTCCACTAGGATGGTCCACAATAACACCTTCTTTGCGAGATCTTGATTGCGCCGGTGCTGCTTTTATTTGGTTTCCCCCCAGGGGCCTTTTTCACTTCATTAGGTTTTGGAGTATTTCGCCTCTGAATACATACTAAAAATTAACGGACGGCGAAAATACAGTATGAACGCGAACCACATGGCTCTCATAATACTATCACGATCCCGCAAGAGGTAAATGCAGATACCGTGACGGGACCGTGCCAGAGAGCGGCGACACCGATGCGTCGAATTTGGAAGATAATCTCCATGCAGCGCAGCGGGTTGCTGGGTATCTTCATAGACGGGGAACCTACTTAAATATTCCGCGCGCCAGGTCAGAAAGCGTGCCCCTGATGCCGTCGACACCTCGCTGGGTGAATCAGAAGTACCTACCAGACTTCCAACGGCTTCAAGCAAATGGTGCGTCTATAGTATAAAGGGTAATTCTAAGGGATATGGAATAGGCATCAAATTTTGTTTGCTGCCTAGGAGGGAGGCCGAATGAAGCTTCTGGATCGTATTTCCGCATCGTGTAGTTTTGTCCTCATTTTCATTCGTTGCGCAAGTCTTGGTTGGATATGCTAACAATTTCCCATCCAATTTCTAGGTCTTGTGATCAGGTTTTGGGTTATTCATATGCGTATAAGCTCCAGCCTTTGAAGGGGAGAGATCTGGCGAGCTGGTGAGGGAGCCTTGCGAAATTCGAGTGACAACACATCTTCCCGTAGAAGTATGAGTCCAATGACGACTGGTTAAAACCACAAGAGTAAAGTCGAGAACACCCTTTCACATTTTGCTTTCTGAGGTTGAGTACTTTGTAAACGGTGGCCTTATACATATATATTCCTGCCGAGAGCGCACCTTAGACGGACGTGCTTGGTACTACGACGAGTAGCATCACGTTATCGACGAAGACCTGAGATGTTAAATAGTAACTGACCTGTAGGAATTCTCTCGGAACCAAACCACGAAGAAGATGATGACTGTCCTAAATTTGTTCTCCTCTCTGGTTTAGTGGTTTAGGATGCCACATCTTTGAATGTTGAAAATGAGTCGCAGAGAAGCTCAAAATTCAAAAAGGGTTGAAGCCATCTCGCCACGACAAGATATTCGAATGATGATACACACAGGACGACAGCGATGAGGCGTACGAGTCATCGATTATAGGTGAACTATTGTCATATTATTTCGGGTGGCCGACTGGAAGATAAGAAGATTCCAATCCATTTGCGAAAACATCCTATACATCAATCCAATTTCCTGCCCTCCGTTGCTAAAGCCTATCTCAGACTTCATAGACGGCAGGAAGACATCAATATAGCTTCGTAGTCACCTCCAATAGGGATACCATGCCGGGGAATGTCCCGATACCAGTGGTGAACGTTGCGGTTCAGGAGCCTCTATCTTCAGCATCCCCCTAGTTACTGATTATGGCAGACGAGCCCTCGTTCTACATGTCTTTTTATTGCGCCGGGGCAAATCTCGAGGGGGGATATGAGTACACAGACCATTGAAATTTGAATGAAAGCATCACACATCAAAGCATCACAGATCGGTTTCGCTGTTACTTGCGATCGCACAAGCTACGCTCAGTTAAGTCTCATAGTTCGGAGAAGATTTCACTGTATCTCAAGTGCTGACCATACGCTCCGAGTAGTTTGTGGCGTCTTCGTCACTCAATGTCTGCTGATTTGACTGAATACGCCGGGCCAGATGTACCACGGTATCGTTTCCTGTGATGATGCAAGTGAAGTGAAGTGAAGTGATGTTAGCTTATCTACGGAAATTTCGGTGCTCCGTTCCTTGATATTGACGGAGCTTTCGATCCCATTGGTGGTCTGTCTGTCTCTGATTATGACGAAGCTTCGGCTGACCAATTGCTTTTGATACTTTCGACCCGTCTTGAAAATGAGTTGATTGATGTAGTCATCTGGCTGTATGTGGACTCTTTGGAGACGGCGAAACACCTATTTAGACAAAGTCTAAGATTTTATTGTTCTTTGAGACGGTATTGTGGAAGTTGAATGTAACCCGCTTTTGAACAAGAAGTGCTCGCCCATCTGCGACGTATCTCAGGCTTCCTTACCCTCACAACGTTATCGTTGGTGGTAATGCCCGCATTTTTAGTTTATCAGATGGATGTAATTGCCGAATAATAGAGCCAACAGCTTGGCTGATGTCGCCTTAACATGCAGTCGCCTGTAGCCGCGACGGAGACGACTCTTGTGGCAAGCAGTGGACAAGCCATGCCAAGTCCGGCAGAAGCTGACGGCACTCTGTTGCAGTATCCAGTTCCATTGCCGTCCCCTTCCACAATCGACTTTGCAGATCCAAGGTTCCGCTGAGGTCCTTCCCTGACGAGTTTCATGTCGCAGTCGGTCCTTCCGGCAGGAAGACCCCTTCCCACCATCCGTAACCGCTCCTCCCCCCAGGTAAGCTATCTAAGGCCGTTACCTTCCCCAAGTTTCCAACAATTCAGCTCGATTTGAGTTACTCATCTCGTCCAACGGCCGCATGGTCTAGCTGGTCGGCACCGATTCCGTGGGTTTATGCTCGCCACAAGGCGCTCATTTCGAACTTTGGAAGTCTGGAAACCCATTCTGTGAGCGAAAGCCCCAAATGATCTGAGGACATCCTTTTTGCTTGATGCATTCAGTGGTTCATTTTGCTGGCTTTTGAATCTTCTGAATTCGTGAAGAAGGTGACTCTCGGGCAAGACATTAGGAGCATTAAACGCTTCCATCATGATCCCAAAAAGAAAAAAAACAAACGATGGCCAAAGTGACTTTATCCTGCTGAATTGTTTTTCCCCCTCGCCCAGTGCCTTGGTCATCTTAATCAACGAGACTGCAATGCCACCTTGGCCCTTACCCGCCAAGTCTTGATTCGCGGCCAGGCCGTCCAGCAGGAAGTGGCCTTCATGCCTTCCCTTCCAACCATCAACCACCAGCCCGTTGCTCCCATTCAGGTGGTGGAACTTCAGGTAACCTATTTAACGCCATTACTTTGCCAAAATTTCCAACAAGTCATCCAGCCAAAGTAAATATGGTCTGGATGATCAGCGCGAATCCCCCGAAGTGGGGGAGCCGCAAGGCGGTCAGTTCGAAGTCAGTGGCTGAAAACCCCGAATATGGGCTGAGGACCTTGCTGTGCGAGTACCATTGGCTGGCTGTTTTTGCTGCCAATACGACTTCGTAGTCGTTGCAGTCGTGGCCGCGGGCGTGGTAGGCACGGCACTCAGGGGGCGCAGTGCGGCTGCTCTCCTGAGGCAAAGACTCATTGCATCGAGCCTGATCATGACTGCTACTGCCGTGTATGGTGGCATGTATCTGAGCTAATTTTCTGACCAGCTTTCAAGACTGAATCTGGGAAAAGGGCTTGGTATGGTCTGGCGATCACTGGAAACATCAGATCCGTAGGCAGAGGAGCTGCGACCAAAATGGGCCTGGTCCAACCTCGAGTCCGTCGGGCGAGTCGAACTTGGGACCTTCTTTTTGCGGCTTTTTGACTTTTTCAACCAGTCGATCATCTTCAGATTCTCCTCAGCGAAAGGTTGGTTTATGGCACGGCTCGGAGAGGTGGGGGGATGGCGGAGGCTTGCTCGTGATGGAGCGTTAGGCCAGTATCGTCCCCTTGATAATCTATTCCCTTGAGGATGGGGACGAGGGAAATCATAGGTCTCAATTTTGGATAGATGGCCTAACGACAGACGTCTCGACCTGGACGCATACAACACGACGTCTGGGCATTTAGTATTCAAACGTGTGATTCGAGATGTCATTTCTTTTTCTTTTTCGTGTTGGGAGAGCAATAATGTTAGAGATTTATACCAGGCAGCGAATAACCCCGACTGTTTAGAGAGCCTTTCAATGCGCCAGGATTTATGGGAAGTTGCCAAAAGCTGGGCCGTCAAGATTAGTCGAACCGAGCGCTGTTTGCCTGCGTCGACCCCTTGAGCTACATCTTTCGTAACGCCAGACGGATGTTCTGACATGCACTTGATGGAGAGTATGCAGAAAATAATGAAGAGGTTTAATGAAGAAAACTACGGTCTCCAAGTTGAGCTTATCATCAAGGGAGACAGGCCTGAGATGATGTCCGGTGATGCCCATATCAACAGATCTGCAGTATCTCTACACAGGGCTGATATGGGCATTTCTAGAGCACCCTATGCAAGATGAGCGGAATCATAAGCAAGTACAGAGCTCCGTTTTATCAGCAGAGTCATCATAAGGTGTCCGGCGAACTCGGCGATGTCGGCGACAGGGACACATGTTTACCCCGCTACGGCAGCGGGTCTCTGTAACGGTCTGGGCTATGAGAACTCGTGGTCCAGAGAACTTTTGGGGCGAAGATGGATGTCTTTTTCGTGGGAAGGGGGACAGCCTTTTCATACACTAGGTGGCCTTCCGTGTCAAGAAGGTGCCTTGTCAATGGTCACTATGGTAGACTGGTCTTGATCTTGATAACTTGACATGCCAGCATCGCCTCATTTGCAGCTCAACTGTTTTTCAGATTTGGCCTATTCCAAAGATTGACATAATACGCTTCTTCTGGCACTGATATTCCACACAAGCGTTCAAAGCGCTCGTCGAAAACTACAGCATGGGCGATGTGACGGCCATAGAAGTAGGACCCGTCGGGGGTAGACTACGCCGCCGCTGTCCCGCAGCTCCGCCACGGCGGACGGCGGGCGTTGCGTGATTGGGAAAACAAGGTACCAAGCGATGACTGGGGCCCTTGAATCAACCGGATTCCTCTCTGTTTCCGGTTTCCTCCCAATGACATGGGAGAAGCGGCATGCTTGACGCTTGGCCAGCCGTCCTCGCTTCGCAGCGTAAGTCTGAACATCCAAAGACCAAAGATATGATGAATCATGAACGTACGACCGATCGTGTCTCGTTTATCTACTTGGATGCCGTTCCGGTGTCTGCGCTGGCATGCCTCTCTAGCTTGCCCTTTTCCGATCCTCCGCTCTGCGGGAGGTTGGAGGAGCGGCGGCATCCAGGATTTCCATGGAAACCCCCAAGTTACGAAAACGAGCGACTCGCTTTGCGTGAGTGCCAGTCTGTTGTTTGGGAGAAACTCAGGTCGGTGGCGAAGCCTCTCTGTCTTGTTGGGGAACGCAAGCGCCGCAGGAGGGCTGCATGTATGTGACCATCGTCCTACATCCAGACACGGTGAGGGGGTCCTTCCCGTCCTCCTGCCGTGTTTGCAAGATCTCGATGCCGGCGGGATGAAAGTCCGCTTCCTTGGACACGAACCAGCGCGGCTTCCTCTCAGCTGTTGCTAAGGGGGCCGATCACCCACCCAAAGACGGCACACGGGTTGCCGATGGTCAAAATATTCCAAGGCAGCAGCATCGAAGAGCCACTGCCATCGACCTTTCGCGAGTTATATGCTTCAGATATCTTTGAGAAATCTATTGTGGAGCCCGGGAGTGATGTTACAACGGGACAAGAGCAGGTATGGACTGTTCGCGACGCCTACTGAGCATGGGAAGGCCAGCGTCGCCCAAGTCACGAGGAGTCATCTGCCGCATTTCTTATTCTCAGGTCAAGTCACCTTACCTCCATCCTCTCAGATAGTGGGCTGGCTACGTTGCGACCAACCAAGAAAACTGCGGAGGTCGACGTGCCTTCATTCATGGTCGCGCAATCCGTTCCACATAATGGGAATCGTTGCAATCTAGCTCACCAGTATCCTCAAGTAACGTCTCAGAGTAATGTCCTAGACTCTTCATCTGTGGTCAAGTTAAGCTGGAATCACAACCGAAGTAGATAGGCTTCTCCCCATGGGAGCATAGTTCCATCAGGGCAGCCACGGCCGGGCCCAAGCCAAGGGGCAATGAATGTAACCTCCTGATCATCTACCCGAGGGAAGGATCAGAGCCGCAAGCCGTGTTGGCAGTCGCCCAAACCAAGGCAAGACACGGGGAAGTAGGGCTGTAAAGTCCACAGGGCTTGCTGTACGAGCTCCCCTGCCGAGGGAGATCAGTAAACACAAGGCCGCAGCGCTGAGAAGTCATCGACGCTGGCGTCATTGAAGCCGTGGCTCAAAATGCTGCCGAAAAGGATCGTGTAATGAAGGTTTGCTGAGCCCGTACAGCTCTCAGATCAAGTTCCGAAAGGTCGAATACTGAGATGCAAAAGCTTGGCGGTGATCAGATCGAGAAACGATCCTGTTGGGGTGATTCTCGCCTGGCGTGTCGACTTTTGTTCCCACTTCCGTCAAAGTGGATGGCTTGCGAGGGATGAGGATGGAATTCCCTCAACTCGAGATGTTGCATGGCATTGTGCGAGCCCTTCGGATGTCGGGCGGAGCTCTATTTCGCTTCTTATGCACCCATGCCCATCGCCCTGTCCCGATTCTAATGTTTAAACGCAGACATGGCTCAATCTTGGGTGCCCAGATGAAAGCAAGAGCACGGCTGGACAGCGCGCTCCCGAAACTCTCTGCTGTGCCCTGGATAGCGCCGTAGGAGGTTCCAATCGGGGAAACCTGGCCAGACTATTGAAAGCGTCTGGAAGTTGGAGAGAAGACATCAAATTGCACCAGGAGACAGGCGAAGACCTTTGGCAACCTGTCACCTATGTGAATTGCCCAGAGGCTGCAGTCAAAGCTAACTCGTAGCGAGTTCGCTTTGTTGGTTGTGAGATGGTCCATCCTGATGGCACGCCATGCCAAGCTTAATCTGTGCTGAGCGAGCATAGGCGATCATCCAGGCATGTGTTGCCAGTTAGCCTGAGGGCCACCTGTTTCCAGCCTCCAAGCGCAACAACTTTCACTTCTGGAGACACCGTCGGTACAATCGCAGGCTATTCAGCCGCTTTCCCAGCAATTAAGGGGCTCAAATGCCGTACAAAGTCTTACTGCTCGAGCAGAATTTCTCCCAAACAAGCAAGTCTGCGAGACTGCATTCAGGTCGTGCCATCCAATGAATGATTCCAATGAGGAGCATTCCTTCGAATTCGGGTTCAGCCCTCACGGTAATTACGCGAGCACAGGGTTTTGGGGAAAATGCCTCTCGCCTTTTGCCATGCTGCTTGATGGCCTCCAAATAGATGGCAATGCAGTACAGGCGTAACTTGGGTGTCCCGTGATGGTGATGAAGCGGGTTGTCTCTGGCATGTGGATTGTTTAGCGAGCTCCATCAGTATTCACACCAGCATTGTCGGAAAAGGCGAGGTATTTGGGGTTGCTGCGATATGTTCGGGGCGTCCTGTGCCCATTGACGAATAACCGCATAAAAAGATGGCTGCCAGTCTTTGCAATCAGCAGTCTGAAGCTCCCTGCAGCACAGCTTTTCTTTTTCTAGGTTAGGAAACAGACAAATGCTCACCGCATGTCTTAACCTCAAGAGCGACTTTACCACCCATTCGGAAATGCTTGGCACTGATCGTTCCCTCGCAGTGAGCTTTCGAGGGCTGGGCTGCAAGTATGCATCGTTGTTGCGGTCCGAACTGAATGTCTCCCGGCTTGTGGCGAGCAGAAAACTGTAGGATAAAGACTATGTTAGTCGGAAGATTTGTTAGTCACCAGCTGCGGGAAGTAAGTTGAATGGTGATCGATGGTTATCAGTGAAGATGAAGTTCTCGAGGAGAGTTTGTCCTATGGAATGTCGTTGGATATTGATGCTGGCATTAGACCGGCACTTTGGGTTGAATCCATGACTGGGCGATTCCCGCGATATGATAACCAGTGGCTGTTGCCATGTCTTGGTGCTTCGAAAAACCCGCCTCGGCATGTCGCGATCGTAGTGATTGTAGTTGGTCGAGGTTGCAGGGCAAAGTTGTATGTCGTCATGGGCCGAGACAGCTTCCGTTGCGTAGATGGCAGTCCAGAATTCGATTCGGGGTGTCTCGGGGTGCGATGGGATATGTGGATGGGGGAAGGTCAGGGACGAGGCGAGTCTTTCCCTATGAACAATAGTGGCTGGGCTCTGCCCGAGCAGCAGAGTGGCGGCGAGACAATAGGGTAGGCTAAACAAAATGGTGGTATTCCTGCGAGGCACGAAAACGAATGTCGTGAGACTTGGGAGCCGAACGACTCGAGCGTGGTTCTCCCTGTCAATAACAGTGTTCCTCGGGGAGGCTTGCCCCGGGGACAGACACCCTAACCCACAATGTCGGGTCACGAAAGGCGGCGATGGATGACGCAGAGGTTCGCCTCATTTCACAGACGTTGTGTTGTATTCCTCAGTTAAAGGTCGGTGACGGGGAAGTGAGGTCGAAGCAGAGACAGTCGCGGAGCCGGGGAATCGTCCGATGATGATCCCCACCGCCTTTGTGATGACCTGCATCCGGTGCGTGCTCATGATGAAGGGTAGTCTGCATAAACGACGGCGGCCCTATTTCCAGAGTAATCCAGGCCGTCTTTCGAGATAAGGCATGGGAGTTCAAGTATGGTATCGCCGTGGGGATGCGAGGGAGATATCCGAGCGAGCGAGCCGGAGGGCAAAGGCTCCGTCCGGAGGGTGTCTGAGTGGTGCTCGGACAGTTCCGGGGACAGAGACAAGCTTCTTGGCCCTTGCTGAGTATGTGTTGGTACGTAGATCAGAGGTCGGAACGGAGGTTATGACATTCTCCGATGTTTATCCCTATGGCCAGCCCGAAGTGGCTGTCGATGTGGAAAGAAGGAAGGAATGACGATGATGGGTGGAAGTCTAGACCGTCGACGTCTAATTACCTCGAAGCTGTTTCCTCTGAAGTGCGTCTTGTTGAGCACGGACAAGTGCAGGAGGCATGGTGCCCGCCTGCTGGTCGCAGCTGCCAGTTGGAATGTCATTGGTCTCTTACATAAGGAGGGAAGGTTAGCGTAGGCGCCTGGGCGGCCGAGGAAGAGGAGGGGAGGAAGGAGGGAAGGAAGGGTGAAATATCGATATTTCCATTCAGGTCGGGTCCGATGGCCATGGAAAACTGAATGGAAAAGCTAACCTCCACAGGCACTTTCCATCAACCACCCCAACTCCCCAACTCCCCAACTGCCACCTACCAGTGCCACGCCAATGTCAGCGGCGGGCGTTGGCATTCTCTGTCTCTTCCCTTCGTGTAACCATCGTTCGTTGTCTCTCCCCGCGAGACATCCTGAGAAGGAGCATTGTTGTTCTGGACCGCCAAGGGCCCCCAAGGTTCCCAAGCTCCCCAATTCCAGCAGGCGGATTGGCTCGCCAGCAACTCCGACGCATTCCGTCCACCCAGACCCCGGCCTTTTCGCTGCCCATCACGGCCATCTTCATCATTTGACCACTGCCCGCCAACTGAGACAAGGGACGTCCAGCCACGCCACCGACGACTCGCCTACACCCCGTACGGTATCGATGTCTCCCTAGACTTCCTCCACCTCCGGCTCCGTATCCAGCAAGACCCGTCCACTTCTTGCCGGACGATGCCCGCAAGCCCTCAGCATCTGAGAAAGCTCAAGCATCGGATGAACCATTGAGCCGCAGCTCGACGATTCATCCTGCCGACGTCGAACCGACACGCTGAATCGACGGCCATGAGGAGGGAGTGGGCACGGAGCTGGGGGATGGGATAGAGATGGACCTGGAGCAGGCCCTGGAGCTGACAACTTGGAGCTTGGTCTCTTCTCAGCGGGCACATCCGCCGCCACCAGCTAAACATGGAAGCTCAGCCAGGGTTCACCCTTACACTCGACCTTGTCATTGCGGGCTGATCCAGTCCAGTTTCTACCCAATCCTTACTTGATACGAATGTACACGCAGAGTGCGAACTTTACCAGTCCGTCTCTCGACAAATGCCTCGCAAATTTGGATCTTCGTACTCTGGAATCTGCTCGCGCGGACTGCCGGGGACCGTGTGCCGAATTGCGTCTACCCATTGCTTTCTTTTCGGTTTCACTCCAACTGGTGCGCCATTGTCGTTTTCCGACTTGTCAAAAGGCCTGCCAATAAGCCCGGGAGCCCAGTTGCAATTTTGCAACTCAAGCGCTGGATGCTCACGCGGCGATGCCACCCTGCAAATCAGCCAGCCATTGCTGCCCCTGCCCTGCTTCCGCATCCTGGTCTTTTGCTACCCATCTGCGAATAGCGCAGCTAGGAGCCCAATCGACCCCTCAAGCAACCAGAGATCGGCCGATTCCCAGCCCGGAGCCAGGGCATTCTGGGACACGGACCGAAGTGAGAGAGCAGGGCCAAGCAAGACAGAATCGCTGTTCCATGGATACGTGCGGCCAGTCGTCGTCGAGAACTACCGTCGCCCCAGCATCAAGCACCAGGCATCCTACCGTACCGCACTGCACCACCGCACACCCACAACGTCAGCCCCAGCCGCCATGGATGCTTCGGCTGCGTTCCACGCGGCGCGGCCCATGACCGGCATAGGCTTCATAGCTTAAGGCCAGAGGGAGGGAATACGTTCCCTTCACTTCTGCACACCATTTCCATCTTATCATAATAAGCCCCGGACCTGTCACTCGTTTACGGATAACCTAACCATAATCCGAACCGACATTGAGTTGGCGACCCATTGCCGCGCCCCCCGAGGCGTCTTCAGGCGCTAAATCACCGCTGACTGATCGGTACCCGACTACCAAACCGACCCCAACTACAAGAGCGTTGGGGCTGAGGCATCAGCATCAGCGGCATCATGCCTGTTCTTGCAGCAAGGTCGACCAGGGTATGATGGCGTACTAGCATTGTGTGTTTTCACACGCAAAGCTCGAGCCGAGGGAATAAGGTACGCTCGGCATGAACAACTTGGGTGACCGAACAAAACGCTGTGTCGCTGGTTGCAAGGTCAGAGACGTTCTGGTTCTCTCACAAGACGCCAAAATATGCGACATGGAAGAGGTCTAGAAAACGCCTAAACACCGATTGCAGCCTCAGAGGGCGTCGGACGGGGCGACCATATCAGACAAGCCAATGTTGGAATTGTTAGTCTCACGATACTCCCGCATCGCATTCAGACGCACCCATCGCCACCAAATGACGATGTTCTGGCATCCACCGCCTTGCTTCTCCGCCGAGTGTTCCACCGCAGCCGTTCCCGCTGATAAAACCGTTTGAATAAAGATCGATATGCCAGGATCGCACACAGCAGTTCCCAGCCATCCATCAAGCGGGGGCCGGCCGGCCGAATCCCAAGTCTGGCCGTTCTTGCCTGTCGGGGCCAGCAGTGTGAGCACCGTACCTGCCTGCGAGTGAGGCAACGGCGGATGACGCCCAGATGTGAGCAAGTGGCCCTGGTCAAAATTCAAAGAGAGTGCTTTGGCCGGGGAGTATATCTGGTCACGCGGGGCTGATGATTGCTCTCAAACACGAATGCACGCGAGATATTCGGCGAGGTTCGTTCTGTGCACCGTCGAACAGGGCCACCGATGTACACACACGCATCACATTCATGTGCCAACTCTGGTATGCCATCGTCGACGGGGAAGCTCGTCACATCTCCGGTTGACACCACCCGGATATCTTCCCAGCATCCTTGCTTGCGTTCAACCTAGACTCCTGCTGCTTGCTGTCTGCCTATGTGCATATGCAGCAACCCCTCCCACCAGTGCCCGCTACATTATTCCTTCTGCGCGTGGGGTTGATCAGAGACATGGGGCCTGAGTGGTCGAGGGGGGCGCATACCTACGAAATATACCACAAGCACCCGCACCGCACGACGCGCCGCTTTTGGGAGAGGGCAGCTCGGCTCACTTGACTGTGCTGTCGGGCTATTCTAACTGTGTCTCGATGGAATTACCCTAACAAAACCAGCGACCTGGAGAACGGCGAAGCAGCGTCGAGGCATCCAGCCTTATTTCAGACATTGTCGATCCAGGCGATGCTAGCGAACAGCACATGACGGGGAGGGGCAGAGAAACAAAGCCAAATATACCGAGAGAGACAACAAGCAAGGGAGAGGCGGACCAACATTGTGTAGGTGCCGCCCGGCACACAGTCAAATTGAGTCGACAGCACGGCCAAAGCCGCCGTTCAACATTTCCACCGGTTCATTGGGCTGTACCCTCCCTGTCTGCCGCCGTGGGAACGCGAGCTTTTGACCACCTCTCATTGCTTATTGCTCGTCCCGGCCTTCCACCCCCGATTAAATTCGCAATCCTGCTTCCCCGATTCCTTACGAATTGCATCCTTCCGCCTATTTTTGCGCGCGCCTGTTTCCCAATCGTCTTCGTCAGCGTCTGTTCTACGAGACGCAATTTCGCAACCAACACATTTCGTGCCTCACACATCTACTCAGACCGCTCTGCACCACAAGCAGAAACCGCTTCGTTATCTCATCTCTCATCCGAGCAACCACCAGCCTCAGCTACCTATCTCGTCACCCGCTCACTACCCAGCTTCGGAGACGTACGGCGGCACTTTCTTGGATACTAGCTGTAGCTACTCCCGACCGTCGACTGGATGTAGACAGCCCTTGCTGTATCAATCTACTTATCGCCGACCAACAGCTCCCCGGCTTGCTGCAGGTTCTCGTGTGTTACCCGAAGCAAACACCCGTAGGTTGCAAGTCGTCAACAGCCACTCCCTGCGCGCCCGTGACACTCGAGGGGTGCCTTATTTAGCTCATCTCGACAGATCTTGGTCTTGGTCGTCCGACTCTTCATCTCCTGCCGTCCTTCCCTCCAAGTCACTCTGTCACGAGCACAGTCACCCTGGATCTGCGTGGGTTTACCAGGAGGGGACAGTGGTACTTGGTGCACCGACTCATTTTAACCGGTCCTCTTCTCCCATCGTCCGCCACCCTTACCGGCTCCGCGGGTCTATAACAGGCCCGAACCGTCACGATTTCCGCCATTTATCGCATCGAGTCTATTCTCTCACCCGAAAACGCTGATGACGCCCGGACTGTCTCTTCCACCCAGACCACGCCGAAGAGGAGATTCCAAGAAACGTTTCCGCCATCGGAGGGGTCAGCCGTCCCCCCCGCCGTAGGAGACCCTCCGGATCGGCAACCTTTGACCGGGTCCAGGTCAAGCCATTCCTCTGTCGCGCCCGACGACGATGAGCCGAGGCCTCTGTTAACGGGCGCCCCGAGCGGCAAGAGACCCTCCAGAGGTATGCGGCCTCCGATGAGGTCTAGCATAGCTTGCCAGAGGTGTAGGAAGTCGAAGATCAAATGCGACAATGACAACTCTGGCGCCCCCTGCGACACTTGCATCAAGGCTGGTCACAAATGTGAATTCCCGGAGCCCACGCCCCTACCGGCCAAGCGAGCAGAACCGCCAACTGTACCGAAGCAGGAGAGGGAGGCAGGCCCTGATCGAAAGCGAGTCAAGAAGCTGGATGACACCTTCCAACTCGATGGAACTGCAAAGGCGGAGGAAGTGTTGTCGATGCCATATCTGTCGGGCAAGATTTGGCATGAACTTTTCGACATCTACAAGCTGCACTTTGCAACCGAGCTCCCGTTTCTACATCTTCCTACGCTGAAGAGCATCATACACGACAAGGAGATCAAGAAACCGTCTGCGGATGTCAACTTAGTTCTCCTAGGTATCTTGGCCCTTACGGCTAGATTCCAACCCGAGTTGGTCAAGTACGTCGCACACCAGACATACGACAAAGTTGCAGGCCCAAAATCTCGAGGTGCTCTTCCTCGCGCAGATCCTTCAGCAGCGTCGGAATACTTCGCAAATGCTCTCACGGCAGCTCTGGGAACACTGGAATCAGCCCTAACGTCGGCGTCCGTTGTCCGGGTTCAAGCCTTCTTGATGCTGGGTTTATACAAATGGAGCCAACCCAGTGGCGGCTTGGCCGCGTGGATGTACGTCGGCGTGGCTATTCGTATGGCTCAGGGCTTAAAGCTAGGATTTGGCGACAAGCCTCTTCGTGGAAGGAGGGCTTTGGGTTTGTCCCGGTCACATAAGTCGGCGCAGTTGCCGTCCGAGTCGTGGAAAGACCAGGAGATACGACGACGCACCATGTTCAGTTGTCTCATCCTCGACCGGTTACTATCATGTGGATCCGAGCGAGTTTCCATGGTTCGATCCGACGACTTGCAGATTCAACTGCCGTGTACCGAACACGCGTTCGATCTGGGCCGTGCCGTCTACACCGGCTTCCTCCGACAGGTGGGACAAGAAATGGAGCGCCCTATCGACGACAGCGTTCTTAGCCGCTTTGTGCAACTCGCCGACTTTTGGGGAGACATTACCAAGTACAGCTTTGCTGGTGGCCGCCACACGGAAGCGTATCCCCCTTGGAATAAGGACTCAACTTTTTATCAGCTCAATACCAAGGTAGAGGCCTTTTATGCTCATCTGCCAGAAGAGTTCACCTGGTCTAGTTCAAATTTTTGGAAACATGACAACAGCATGTATGTGTCCTTGCACATGCTTGGAGCCCTCTGCCGGATCATGCTACATCGAGAGTACATCCCCTTCATCGCTATCAAATGCGAGAAGCCAATCGGGCCTTTGGACGAGCCAGTCTTCGATCCCGCCATCGTTCCGGACGACTTTTGGTATCGAAGTGCGGAGCAGGTTTTCAAAGCTGCGCGGGAGATCATTGACTTGATCAGGACATGCCGCGACAAGCTACCTCAATCGTCTCTTGTCATTTTCGCCATTTGGCAGGCGGCGTTTGTGGGAATTTACGCGCGCCACTATCCTCAGCTGGACACCGAAAAGCACATGGCCAGCGATGAAGAGATCCAGGAACGAGCTTCAGGAGCGATACCCGACCTCACGAAAACAGGAAACACTGGGATCGCCTACACCGCACTGCAGAGGGTCGCACCATATTTCAGCATGGCTTCAAATTATGTGACGTACTTCAAGGACATGGATCAATACTTCACAAAGGTCTTTGTGGATTATACCCAGCGAAACGGTAGAAGGAGCGGCGATGGAACACTGAGCATTCGGTTGGGCTCGGGAGGCGGTGGGCTTGAGGAGTGGAGGGTCAAGGCCGATAGGATTACAAGCAATGGTATCATCATGGATGAAGATCGATCTCTCGGGTACGACGCCTCGGATGGCTCCCGAGCAAGCACTCTGGAACGCAGCTCTTCAATGGGACCCGAGTACTCCCACCTCAGTGCCAGCGGCGGCTTGGAAGGCAGGCGAGACTCGCGGCAGGCAGCCTCCTCGTTTACGGCGATTAACAGTGCTCAATATCCCGTCGGGCAGGAGGGCTACCCAGGTGGCAACATGCCGCATCATTCGCCGACGCAGACATTCGCAACAGCACCCGGGCCCCTGAGCAATGAGGTCACCATGAACGCAAGCGCCAGCGGCCCGGATGTCGCCAACATCGAGTCATACGTCAACCAGCACCAGGGTCAGCGTTTTGGAATTGCTCTCGAGGATCTTGAAGAGTTTACTGGGCAGATGGCTGCCGACCAAAATATCGGGGATTGGGGGCCGGCGTTTTTCTCACAGGTGGCTGGAGGCAATCCCCTGCCTCAGTTCAGTGAGAGCTTTACCTGAGGGCGTTTGGTGATTGAAGGAGCAGTTCATTTTCAGGGGGTGGAAGGGGTCAGCAATGGATCATCAGCTGTGACGTTTGGGCGGTTACTCATGTTACCATGATTGCTTTTTGTTTCCTTTTTTCTTCATCGGGTACGAAGCTACGACCGACTCCCTGTTTATTATTTACACCCGGGAAGGCTTTCTCTGGGAAGCCATTGGCCTGGCGTCTAATTCTGTACGAGACCGCAGAAGGGGGGTTCTGCGCCTCCTGGGAGATCCAGCCAGGTCTCTTGGCCATTGACCATCTGACGACCGATCTCGGAAATCTCCCTTCCTTTGAGGTCTTGGAAAAAATTGATCTTACAATCTCCAGATATAATATCCATCTTGTCCATGCGCCATGACTTGAAGTCGCAATGCTGTCATCGCCCCCATGCGGTCCGCCAGTTGCTGGTTACACAAGGCTAGACGAGGAATTGGACATCACGCAGTCCCCATGTGCTGCAACGGCAAGGCCCGCGTGAGGTCGGCGTGCGCGCGAGTGCGTGTTGCCTCAGTCTGCCACGAGCGAAAACTGTAATGGAATGCGCGGTCTCATTCGAAAAAATGGCCGTGGGAATGCGTTTTCCAGTTACCTGGTACGCGTCTGGATCATGGGGAGGTAAGGGAGCATCCGTCCGTCTCTCGGGGAGACCGGGAGAGATTTTGTCCACGCTCGCTCGTCGGCCGTCAGCCACCCCGGACAATGTGGAATGTAGGGTGTGTGAGTGTGTGTACGTGTGTGTCAATGTCTCGGGGGGACTTCCGAGACCTTACTAAGAGCGGCTCTCCATTGGGCCAAGTCTGCGATGCTGATTTTTAGATCCCGATTTGTTCAGAAAGGGCAATTACTCTTCAAATACTGAACGATCAACTGAATATCAAGCCTATTGCGTGATTCTCTGGCATTCTAGTTTACATCGGACTCAAGGGAGTGCCTTGGCCGGACGTCGGATCAAGGCAGCGACGTGTGGGATGCCCAGGAGTAAGGGAGGAAAGTCCATGTCAGCTGGAGGGAGAAAAGAAAACAATGCGAAAAATAGAGTTTAGGAAAAAGAAACGAGGAGAAATGACAACAACGCCTTGTGGCGTTTTGAAAAAGGGTACGTAAAGGCGTCAGCGGGCAAACTTGTGTAACTTGAGGCGCCAGAAGTGAATGCCCGGGGCTGAGGGGAGAGACCGGCTGCGAGTGGAATGAGCGTTTACCCGATCTATATGCTCGTATAAACAGTATGGAGGGCACCCTGGCAGAAGAAGCAACTTGGGCGAGCCCTTTTAGATCAGTCGTTCAGCCACTCTGACGTTTGCTTAAGATGGGTTGTTGAGAGTTTGATTGGGCCGAGAACTTTTCAATTCATATACAGAGTAAATGTTTTGGTTTGGTGTTGTCCAGAGCAGTGCGGTTTACTATCGAGATCTGAGAGTAAATGCCGAGTAGTTGAAGTGTCCATGGATCCTGTCTGAGCCGATTGGATACTCGTGGTGCGGTCGCTGCTGCTGTCCAGAGACCAAGACGTGCCCCCTTCCAGCCTCCAAGGAGCAGAAGTTCATCACTAGGTTTCACTGATGTTGATATTACGGACTCCTAAACTCAGGGGGTGAAGACTGAGTTGTGCCTGGCAGGGCCAGTTGAACGGTGGCAGTGGCAGCCTTCCCCTCCAGGTGGTCTAGGCCAATATGAACCTGGGTCATGCAGACTTAGACTTGTCTTGCTGCGTTGAATCGGTTCACTGACTTCTGACTAGACGAAAGTTCCACCTTGTGTATATTTGCGCCACGGTAGAGCTCAACTGACCCTCTTTACCGCTTCTCTAACTCTGCGACGTCCTAAGCTTTGGGCCTGCAAGACCTGCGTGTGAAGTCGAGAGGTATGATGGGGTAAACTGAGTACGTGATGGATGTCATGCCGAGCCAGTTCGTCTTGTCTACCTGAACCTTCGGTGGTGACTTGGCTGGCTGGGCCAACTGGGTTTCTGTCTGCTGAGTTGCAGGATTGAGGCGCACCTTGAGTTAGGGCTTTTACGCATACCATCGGGTCGTTTGGGTGTTGATAGATTTGTTGTGCCTCTTACATCTTGACCGAGATTCTCGTGGCAAAGGTCACGCTTGTTACGGCCGTTATCGTCAGCTTTCTTTTGGACATCAAGACGGTCCTCGAGTCTTCAGTAACTTGATTCGATGAGGGTATCACTGTTTACCATCGCAGCAGTGCTCGCCACTGCTGCGTCTGCCACTTTTTCGCTCCAAGAGCTCGATCTCAGGCGCAACCGGCAATGTCTCAAGGCCTCCAACAGTTTGCAGGAGGATGCCACTCTCGCTACCTTCACACAGCTAATTGACCATACTGACCCCACGAAGGGTTGTTTTGAACAGCGGTACTGGCACAATGCAAAAATTTGGGGCGGCCCGGGATATCCCATCTTCATGGTGAACGTCGGTGAGGCAGATGCAGAGGAATATGCATGGCACTTGATCAATCAAAGGCTCGCGTACTTGTACGGTGAAAAGCTTCAAGGAGCGGTCGTCCTTTTTGAACGTAGATGTCTTCCACTAGGTGCTGGTTTATGCCTAGTGAAGCGTCTGTCCTGACAACCAGCCGTGCAGATCGGTATTATGGAAAGCCCCAGCCCTTGAAGACGATGACTGCAGAGACCCTGCAGTACCACACCGTTCCTCAATCGCTTCAAGACAACAAGCGCTTTGCTCAGACGGTGAAGTTCGGTTTCGACAACTGCGGGAGTGCCAACGTTGACAAGTCTCCTTGGGTGTTGATCGGCGGGAGCTATGCGGGCGCCCTCCCGGCATGGCAATCTGTGATCACGCCAGGGGTGTTTGCTGCCCACCATGCTTCCTCTGCCGTCATTCACGCCATCGGAGACTTTTGGCAGTTTTGGACTCCCGTCGAGCAGGCCATGCCACGGAACTTCTCTGAGGGTGTGAAGCTAGTCATCAAAAAAGTTGACTCCATTCTATCAAGGGGTGACATGCAGGAGATCGCTGCGATAAAGAAGGAGTTTGGCGTGGCATTGCTCAACGATGTCGATTTCGCAAGCACGCTGACAAAGATACTGCCAGACAGCTTCTAGTACGTCTCGGAATTCTACAATCATATGGAGAAGGGGGTCAATAACGGGACGCTCAACAAGGGTCTAAATGAGGCTGATGTTGTCCTAGATGTTGCGGGGAATATGTTCGCGAATTTGACACAGCGCTACTGGAAAGACTTCTGTACCGATACCCCATGCGACTGGGAGCACGACAAGGAGATTGAATTTCCGTCGAGCCCAACAAACCTCGGGACCGCTCGTAGTTGGGCATGACAGCTATGTAACGAGTTTGGTTGGTGGCACATCGGCCCGCCTCGGTCTGACGGCAACAACATCGTCTCTTCGCATCTTACGTCGGAGCGTTATAAGCGCCATTGCGACGACTGCTTCCCGGAGGTCAATGGCTTCAGACCAGCCATGTCCCGAGGCGCCACTGCAGACGATTTCAACAAACGGACAAAGGGAGATTGGGATGCGCCGTTCGAGAAGGTCATGTTCGTTGATGGTGAATTCGATATGTGGAACTCGGCCACGATGAGCTCAGCGTACCGGCCCGGCGGCCCTTGGAACAGTACGGAGGAGGTGCCTCGAATGGTGGTTGCACGCGGAGGCCACATTCCGGACCTAGACCTTATCCATGTGAATGAGGACGTGGTCGAGGCATTGGCGGTTGTAACGAAGAAGCAGTTGAAGATTATGGAGAAATGGCTCAGTGAGTGGAAGCCCAAGCATTCATAGACTGGAGCTTGGTTTGTCTGCACACGTTAGAACATGGTTCAACAAGTAAGACAGATATACGCAGGCAAACCTCCGAGATGTTCCCACAGCATAACTGCTGTTGATTTCTGACGAAGGGCTTGCGGCACATTTGGGATTCGTCGAGCCTACGCTGCTCTCATGGTGGTGAAGGGCTGTGCTTTCGCCGTTGAAAGATGGATTTCCTCTTCTCTTGGGAGGCTGATGTGGTCGGTTTTATGTTACGCCAATGTAAATCCGAGGGGAAGATGTAGGGCCAGGGTCTCATCCTACAGAGCGGAAGCCCGAGGGAAGTGCGAAGGTCGGTTGTTGCCCCTTCTTCCGTCCTTCCTTCCTTCCTTCTGACCATTGCGCCCCGCTCGACGTGTCCTTCCCTTCCGTTCTTGCACTATGTTGTTACCTTTGCCAGACAAATGTTGTTTGTCAACTTCATCACTGCCATGCTGATCCTTCTCCGGCTCGGATGCAAATCGACGACGTCGACCTCCACCATCTCCACCGTTGATTATCAACAATATCGGAACTTTATGTGCTGCAAACCGCCAATGAGTCACTCCGGCAATCCTAGCTTGGTTCTAGCTGGACGGGCCGACCGAAAGTTCGTCATCTCGGCTGGCCGCGATAACGAGAACGAGACACAGAGAAGGAATGTCGTGAGGATGATTTTCAAGCCTCAAAAAGCTCCAGATATGGCAGGAGATGTCTTATCTATCTCCGCCCGGCTCCGATCACAGACCACAGGCTACGGAGACCCTGCAGCATTTCAACCGGCCGGATGATCTCCAGAGACAGCTGATAAGCTTATCAGGCGCGGGAGGGGACATCAAGCTCGCCTCCACGCTTGGGATGGATGGCCGCTCCCAACGCGACGGAAACCATCCCGTCTGTGGCCTTATGCAAGGAACAAGTGATTGATCAGGTCGCCCGAACTGGAGATGGGAGATTGCCCTGCGCCAAAATTTGGCTGTCACGCGAGCATCGACGTCGATGCCTGCCAACCCCGTCACCTCAAGGCCTGACCGAGCTTCACCGAAAACACCGGCCCCACGCAGTCATTCTCCCGTCAGAATGACAGCCACCAACCGGGTCTTCCGTCCGGCTTCACGGTCTGAGCCAGGGCGCGGCCACCTTGCTTCTTCCTTCATCCTCTCATCATACGGCCACTAGCGGCACAGCAGCAAACCACCTGCCGAAAGCTGACAAAAGACCGCTCGGAGATGCTCAATCGTTGCAAAGCCGACTTTCTCAGACCACGCGCACCCGCAAAGGTCCATCCAGGCCAGCAAATCGTCGGAAAATACGGCAATGCAATAAATCCTCCGTGGCATGTTTCGACCACAAAAGTATGGCAGGGTTCAAGACGACGAAAAAAGAAGCTGCAAGGCAACAACCACCACCTGGTGCGAGAACTTCCCCGCACCCGACATTGTCACGCATAAATCGCGCTTTGCTGGACGTGCTGCTGCTGCTGCTGCCGCTCGACGCCCTGACTGCCGCCCTACAGTCTCGTCATGACTGTCCCGTGTAACGGGTCTTTTTACTGATCGACACGACCTGTGGTAACTCAATTGGGACGGTGCCTGGATTTACCCCGCCCCGGCTTTGGAATCTGTGTCCATTGCCCAGAGGCTGTGCCACAAGTGCCACGGGTACTGGAACTTGGACACCTTTTTTTCCTTCTTCTCCAGCAGTGTGCTCTGATGCCCGGCGCAGAGAAGCATGACGTCGATATCCTCTCACCCACACGCACAAGGACCCGTCATGTCGGAAGGATTGGTCATCTGGGTGTGCTGAGGTTTCCCACGACACGTCGTTGAAATGTCGGGAACCTCTCGGTGCCCCTCCTTATTGCTGGGCCTCACCCCCGCAAGGTTCAGGGAGACATGCAGCTAATTTGGGCCGGGGTTGCACGCTGTTGGCCGATCTGGAAGCCCAGACCAGCCAAAAGTACTGCTGCGACACTATTCACACCCTCAATCATAGGCGAGCTGACCGGTTGATGGAGCTCTCCAAGAGGAGCTGCGTGGGAGCTATGAGCAGCTGATGGCGCGGCAGCTTAGCTGGGAAACCAGCCTAACTCTGCACTGCACAGTCTGCAGTCAGCTTTCCAAACGCCCGCCCTGTGAGCTGCGTTGACCGAACACGACGAAACTCTGACCATGAAGAAGATTCGACGAGCCTCAACCCGCCAAACACGGAACCTAGCGCATCGAGACAGTCTGAACGCCACACCTCCCTACGTCCTCTCGAGATGGAAAACTCTGAAAACTCTCGTTGAATCCCATTGTTTTTGCTGGTGCGGGTTACTGGTTTTATTCAATTTCAGTCATCCTGGCAACCTGACACACCTGGCTCCAGTCAACTATGAGCCTTGCAAGGATCATGCACACCCTTACCTCTAGCCACTTAAACCTTGGACCAACACGATGCTCAAAGACCTTGAATGAAAATGCCATTTTCCCGCTCAAAAGGGCGTGGTGACGGCCGTTTCCAACATTCCAGGTACATGACAGCCATGTCGAATCCGGTGATCCGCGTCGAGCTCCAGCAGTCTTAGTGTGGCCGCCCCATGGTGGGGCGTGGGATACGCCTCAGATGACGTCCGCTGATTTGTTCGACTGCGAACTTCTCCCACTCTCTGTCCGGGATGAGGCTGTCACACTCCTCTCTCTATCTGCACGTTATGACAAAAGAGAATTGTATCGTTCGGTACAAGCACACGGAACCGGGTTACCTCGAGTGTACTTCCGAACACAGCTCTCGCCCGGTGTTTGTTTCACTCAATCCGATCTCAGCTGCCCCGTACCCTCGTCGTACACCTGCTCCATCTGGTCGCCAATATCCCCGAAATGCATCTCTGCTCCATCAACTCGCTACACTGTAGACCAGAATGGCAGGCCCAAGAGGCCTACGGTCCGCCGAGTCACCACTTCCATGTCCGCATCCACAAAGAACACCTGGTACACGTCTCGGACCTACCCTATTGCTAGCATGGCAACACCAACGTGTATCGCCGTCCGCTTGCCGGCGCCTCCGCCGGCCTGGGAGACCCAGGTACCTTTGTCGTGGAGGCTATAAGCTCTAGGTACCCGTCCGTTCTTCTCGTCCCAAGCCCGTACTGCTTTACACATGCTACCTTCAACGTCCTTCATATAACATCTACCTTTGTTCCGCTCTGTTGTACCTGGTCTGGATTCAAACTCTCAGCGTTTGGCTTTTTACACACTGAATTCCTGTCACGATGGGTTCAATTGCTGTCTCTCAGGACAGCCTCCCGTACGCTGGCCCCAAGGCGGCTAAGCAGAAGGCAGTTAAGTCAGTCGGCAAGCATGGCGTTGACATCATTGATGTTCGACGAGTTGCGGTTGAAACAAACTTGAAAGACGACATCCTCTCCATGTGGAACCCCACAAACGGACCCCGGAGGCTCCCAACCTTGCTCCTCTACAACGAACGGGGCCTGCAGTTGTTCGAAGATGTGCGTGCTTTTAGACCACTCATCGGCTCAGCCACGTCTTGCGTGATCGGCACTAACAATTTCTCTAGATCACATATCTCGAAGAATATTACCTCACCAACAATGAGATTGAAGTTCTGAACCGTTCCTCGAGAGAGATTGCGCAGAACATATCGCCGGAGTCTATGGTCATTGAGTTGGGGAGTGGGTCTGTGGTTCCCTTGCTGAATGGTGACTCTGGGATAATTCTGACCAAAATTCAAGCAATCTTCGCAAAATTGGGATTCTGTTGCAGGCTTTCGAGGATGCCGGGAAGAAGATTGACTATTACGCCCTGGACCTCTCACGCGAAGAGTTGGAGCGCACCTTGGCGCAATTGCCGGAGTTTCGACACGTTCAATGCCACGGACTGCTGGGTACCTACGATGATGGCCGAGAGTGGTTGAAAAAGCCCTTCAACTTGGCCCGCCCCAAGTGCATCGTGAGCCTTGGATCTAGTATCGGTGGGCACTCCTCAAAGGAGCTGTTAGGCTTCGACTCATACTGACATTGGCTTTCAGGCAACTTCGAGCGCTACGACGCAGCTGGGTTTCTGAAGCATTTCAGCGATGTCCTCGCGCCGTCAGACAAGATGCTTATTGGTTTGGACGGATGCGGCGATCCAGCGAAGGTCTAGTATGTTTTCAGTGTCCCTTCACTAATACAGTACCAAAAGCTAACGTTTTACAGTCACGCCTACAATGGTATTTGCTCCTGATCAAGTGGTAGGATATTGCTGACATTTGCAACTAAAGACAAACATGGGATCACTCACGAGTAGGTTACAAGCTAAAGCCAGTTATATGCTTTTATCTAATAAATCTCAGGTTCATCCTCAATGGACTTACCAATGCGAACGAGATTCTCGGCCAAGAAGCTTTCAAGCTCAAAGATTGGGAGGTCATTGGAGAGTATGTCTACGACGACGAGGGCGGCCGCCATCAGGCCTTCTTCTCTCCAGTCCGAGACACATACGTTTTGGGTACCTTAATCAGGCAGCATGAGCGAATCCAGGTAGAGCAGAGCCTGAAGTACTCCCAACGTGGAGCCGAAAACCTCTGGAGCATGGCAGGTCTGGTCGAGACCGGCCGTTGGACCAAGGGCGATGAGCATGGTGAGTGGATCATTTCTGTGTACAACATCAGGAACTCGGGTTTTTTGGTTGCCACCCCTTACGCAGCATCATGCACCCCATAAGCCTCCCCCACGTCTGCCGGCAACGTGGAGCCAATTGCCCAAAAGGTGGATGTGCATTCACCGGATCGTAAGATATTGGACGCGACTGGCTCCGACATCGTCATATGACGGACTCGTGAATCCTATTGTTGTAATCGCAACACTTACAAGAATGGGGTGCTATCCAGAACATTGTTTCGAGAGCTGACAGTCAAGTAGGATTACACATGATCTCGAAGAGAAAGATGCCTTTCAGCCTGCTCCCCGATCTCTATGCATCTTCTCCCTGTCCTTCGTTGAGCGACTGGGAGGCGTTGTGGACAGCTTGGGACGCCGTTACACAGAGCATGCTTCCCAGAGAAGAGTTGCTGGATAAGCCAATCAAACTTCGGAACGCCTGCATCTTCTACCTCGGTCACATTCCCGGCTTCTTGGACATCCAATTGACCAAGACAACCAAGAAACCAGCCACTGAGCCGGCGCATTTCCAGCCAATGTTTGAGCGAGGCATTGACCCCGATGTCGACAACCCCGAGAAGTGCCACTCTCACTCCGAGATTCCGGACGAATGGCCTGCTGTCGAAGAGATCATCGAATACCAACGGAGCGTGCGCTCCAGACTCCGAAGTCTTTACAAAGACGGTATCGATAACATTCCCAGGCCAATTGCACAAGGCATTTGGGTCGGCTTTGAGCATGAGATCATGCACATGGAGACTCTCCTCTACATGATGATCCAAAGCGACAAGACTCTTCCGCCGCCTGATGTCGAGCGTCCGGACTTCAAGCGCCTAGCCCAGAAGGCTCACCAGGCACGTGTTGCTAACGAATGGCACGATGTTCCCGCCCAGTCCATCAAGGTCGGCATGGACGAGCCTGCACTTGATGCTGGCATCAACGGTTACTTTGGGTGGTAAGTACATGGAAATTGTGGCTTCAAAAGCATAGCTCACATAGACTAGGGACAATGAGAAACCGTCCAGAAGAGTCGATGTTCACTCATTCCAGGCCAAGGGTCGGCCGATCACTAATGAGGAGGTGAGTTTTCCCATTTGATGAAGCAAGTTTGCGCTGACACAAGAAGTACGCACAATACATGTTCGAGAACCACATCGAGCAGGTTCCCGCTTCTTGGGCTGATGTTCACGCCTCGGAGTCCGACACCGAGACGAACGGTCACACGAACGGCTTCGGCAACGGCCACTCCAATGGTCACACTAACGGTCACACCAATGGACACGCCAACGGACATGCTAACGGACACACAAATGGTCACGTCAATGGGAACACGAACGGTGCGAAGAATGGCGTCAATGGCGTCAACGGTCACAGAAACGTTTCTCTCCCCGATTCGTTCCTCGAGGGCATGGCTGTTCGCACAGTTTACGGTCTTGTGCCGCTCAAGTATGCTCTGGACTGGCCCATCTTCGCATCTTACGATGAGCTGTCCGGTTGCGCCGCATGGATGGGCGGTCGTATGCCAAGCTTCGAGGAGGCCCGAAGCATTTACACATACGTCCACAACCTGAAGAAGATGGAAGCTGAGCGCACTCTTGGACGAACGGTTCCGGCAGTCAACGGGTGAGCTTGGTGCCTGCCTTCAGTGAATAGGGATGCTGACAAGTGATAGACATCTCTCCAACGACGGTGTTGAGGAGACACCCCCAAAGCTTGCCTCCCTCGAGGCCGAGAAGGCTCGCTCTGAGCTCTTCATGGACCTCGACGGCGCCAATGTTGGCTTCCAACATTGGCATCCCGTCCCCGTGACGGCCAATGGCGGTCGTCTCGCGGGACAAGGCGAGCTCGGTGGCGTCTGGGAGTGGACCAGCACGCCCCTTGCTCGGCATGAAGGCTTTGAGCCCATGCCTTTGTATCCCCAGTACACTGGTAAGTTTTAATCATTAAGAGAATACTGTATTGATGCTAAAGCGACGCACAGCCGACTTTTTCGATGGCAAGCACAATATCGTTCTCGGTGGCTCTTGGGCTACTCACCCGATCATCGCTGGACGCCGATCCTTGTAAGTCTTCCTTCGCGCCAATATCGATATCATATCCCGGCTTGATGAGCGGCAACTGACATCATCTAGTGTCAACTGGTACCAGCGCAACTACCCCTACGCATGGGCCGGTGCCCGTATTGTCAGGGACATCAGATAACCGCCTGGACCCCCCCAGTCTTTCATTCATCCTTGGATGTTGTAATAGTACAATCTTTAATCATTTGCGTGGTGTAGCCAGTCGATTCAACAGTGGGCTACAGTGAGGCCGACTCAACTTCGCCCTCATTTCCTTCACTCTCTACAAAAAGCTGGATTTCATGTCACTTATGATCGCTACAGCATGGCGTTAGCGGGGTCACAGTCTGGAATCCCTTCGACCTCTGTATTTTACCAAAAAGGCTTTCGCTACCATTCATGTCATGGAACCAGGGGCGTATGTAAAAATGGGGAGCATACGTCAGACATACTTTCTATTATTGCCTCAGCTACACTTGAGGGCAGCTCAATCAACATTCGTTAACACTTAACCATGAAAGATTCGTATAAATTGATGTCGTCACTTTGAAGGAGCATCTCCCTACGCCGCAATCCATTTTGTCAAAGTTCATGCGCTGTTATAAATAGCGGCATTGTCCATGTCACGTTGCGCGAGGATAATCTCCAGATAGCCTGCTAGTCGCCAATTTCCCCCAAACAGGACTAAAAAACCATTCGGGATGAATACGCGACAGACACGGGTGACGACTGAGGGATGTTCTCGATTCTACAGCCGAGATTCCAGTGGGATCTGCGTTCTTGTCCCGATTCATCAGCTATGTCTTGCTGTTCATGAGGTCAAAGGAGGTGGAAGATCGAAATCAAGAATCCTCCTTTATTTGCTGGAGAGTCTTTCTGTCTTAGATGTTGATCTTATAGCTTCTCAAACAGCCGTAGCTCATGGAGGTCCCGGATGCGGTATGCAGCTCTGATAGCAGAGACTGGACCTTTTTTAAATTGACTATCCAACTGACTCCCATGGACTGATTGCAACAATTAAGCCTGTCTGTGTCTGTGATTAAGTGGCATATGTCATGATTGCGAATATGTCTACTTTCTAGCCTCGTTGGCAATCGATCGAGCATGTCACAGTTTTTATTGAGTCGTTCAGCTGAAGGGACGGCTTTAAGTATGATAGTTGGAACAAGTGCAAAGCAGAAAGGTCAACGGACAATAAGGATTGTCCCAAATATGTTTTGCGAGACCAGGTTGCGTTGACGATGCCGGAAGGCAATAGTTTGTCCATTGACGCAAAACGGTCTGGCCTAAAGTCAATTGGAATCGCTAATGCGAAACAATACCATTTTGTTGCTTGAATTCCCTTGATTCGCGGATTTTGGGTCTTTTGAGCAATTCCAATTGTCTCTTGCGTCTCCGGCCCCCTTCTTTAGCCATTTGTATAAAATGCGGCCGATCAGTGACGTGCTGGAAGTTGAGAAGACCAACGCAATTGAAGTAGAGGTATGCTCCGAAGGGTTTCAAACCAGACAAGCAATACGTGGTGATTACAGGAGGCACACACGTTCTGATTCGGTTTTCGACGATATTCTTCCATCTTTCGAGGGCTAACAATACTACTAGGTACTCAGGAATACACTACGGACAGCGACTGGGACGGACAGTGTAGACTGCCGCGTCATGAATATCTTGTTTCAGGGCGTAAGCTCACTCAGCACTGGATGGGAATCTCTGTGAAAGGTCCAAGTTGCCAACAAGACCCTGAGGCCATGATATTCTTGCAAGCTTCATCATCCTGTACTCCGTATTTCCCCTTAAAAAGCATTCAAGACCACTCTTAGTCTCGTCTCACCTGTCAAGCATCGTGACGACGACCCCTCTAACACGTCCAACACGTCCTTCCCAAAACGGCATCCCGACAAACCCCTAACGCCTTCCCCCTCGGCCAACTCCTCCCTTGCCCGGCGTCCAGGGTCAAACAGACAGACCTCACGATGCCTACGGAACCCCTCACTCTCACGCCGCGCAGCAAGCAGCAAGGTAGCACACGGGGGGCGCGGCGGGCGTCTTACATACATGTGACCCGGTGACCGTGACGTCAAACCCCCTTTCGCTCGTGGGGGTTCCCGCGCCCAAAATGTGGGGTTTTACGGCCTCAAAATGAGGGGAGAGGGGGTGGTGTTCGCGCGACCATGCCCGAGGGAAAAAAAGCAAAGAAACCGACTGTTTCCCGCCGAGTTCCGCATCAGACACATATACACGTGTAAGCATGTTCCGCTTTCTCGTGTTCGGCCGGATCCTGGGACGCAAGGAGATGGAGGATGCGTGTCAGGGGCCGCAGCGCGGGAAAACTTTCGCGGGTTGAGGGTTGGATATTACATGCAGGACAGCTCCTACGTACGTGGTAAACGTGGGTCAAGTTCGGCGAGAATGCCGTTTGAACAAAAGGTGATGTTTTCATTCTTTCAGAACGAGTGTGTGGGTGGGCAGGTCCTGCCGATGAACTGCTGCATATTCTGCCCACTTGGGAGGGGTGGGAGTTGAGCAGTAAGCGAGGTATCTTTCTACAGCGACATGTACTCCTCAAGTACCTTTTCACAGACCATCCACTTCATATAACATTCATCCGTTTGTAAGACCGCGCGGGATGCGAAGTCCGACCGGTCAAGCTCCTCCCGGACAGTCGGCCGCTCCATGCTAACTTGTGGACCGGGTTTTGTCTCCACAATGCGGCCGAGGCGGAACCCGCTGCATCCGCGACGGAGCAGATGCTTTTTTCTTACCTTTACTCTATCATCATGACTGAAGGCCGTAGACCACAATTACCAGTGCAAAGCTTTTGAGTTTGCTCAACCGTTCAAGCTTCCGTAGATGTCGAGCAGCTGCTCAAAGACGTAGCTGGGCAACTTGACGCCATTCTCTGTAACCAAGTTCGAAATCAGGTCAGGGGGCTGCAATTCATTAGCAAATATCCATCATCGAACGCATGATGGGACCCACAGTGTAATCGACAGCGTCTTCCGGCTGCACACTCGCCGCATCCGTCCTGAAGTCCAGCACCTGCTGCTGGAATCCCAGATCCCTCTGGTCGAGCGGGAACTTGCGCACGAACTTGTGAGACTCGGCAGCGACGTAGAACGGCAGCCCTGCCTCCTTGGCCAGCTTTGCAATCTGGTAAGTGCCCATCCTAGAGATGATACCTCCATTCTGCGTGACGGCCTCGGCGCCCACGAAGACCATGTGCACCTGCCTCAGCAGCCCCAGCACGTGCGCCACAGCCGGCTCGGCAATCTCAGCCACGGGGATGCCCTTCTCTCGCAGCTCCTTCACGACGCGGTCCGACTCAGCGACGCGGTGCTCGTCGCGGACGTACACCACCTTGAACCGCACACCACCGCCGTTCGCGCCGCCTCCGAACTGGTCCGCAGCCTTGAACAGCACATTGGACACAGCGCGAGATGCACCGTGGGTGAGGACGACCTTGCCGTCGCGCACGAAGCGCCAGCCGGCGTCGGCGATTCTGTCGCGGGCGGCGATGGCGCGGGAGGCGAACAGGCGGCCGTTGCGGAGGAGATGGGTGCGGACGGCCTCGAAGGACTGGTGGGGGGAGGTGTCTGCGGCGCCGGACTCCTGCTGCTTAAGCGAGGAGACGAGGTACTGTAGGAAGAGGTCTGTGCCGGCCTGGAGGGGGACGGGGTTGTTGACGGATGCGCGGAGGATGTCGGAGTGGCGCTTGACGAGGTCGAGGGTTTCGTAGACTGTGGTCGTGCCGGAGGCGTTGAGGAGGGTGATGAGGGCTTCAATCGCGGCGACGGGTTTTGTGAGGTCTGGGTCTTGGAGGAGATCGTGGTATGTCTTGACAATGTCGAAGGTGTCTTGCTTGGGACGGACGGGGAGGTCTTCGGTTGGCTTGGAGCCAGATGCTGGAGGAGACACAAGTTAGCTTGGAGGTGGGCAGCAGGAGTCGACGACAACGGACGTACGTGCCAGATCGCCGGTGGCCATGGTGACGGCTCGGAAGAAGGATGCGCTGTGGAACCTGGACAGGGCGCTTCGCAACATACACTGATGTCGCGTTGTCTGTGTGGGCGCCGGAAGAGTTGAAGACGAATTCAGCGGTCGTCGTCGAAGTGCGGCGGGGGTTGTCAGGGAGCGCAGTCGACGTCGTGATGTCGCGATGTTGAAGCTCTGGGAAATTTTGGGAAGAGTGACTCAACCCGCATGGAGCTTGCCGTGTCCGTGGTGGGATTGATGGCTGTGATTTGGCGGGGTAATTTTGCGAAAAGAAGGCGGGGCTGCTCCCCCTGCTCCCTGCGATATGTGGCTACCTGACATCATCACCACCCTCCCACCAAGCACCAAGGTATCTTTTTATCGCCGAGACCGTTGGGCTGGCCACCTTGGGGGTGAGGTGCCTCCTTGTCTCCTTCCAGGGTCCTCCCAACCACCAAATAGCGGTCTCATCGCCCTGTCTGGTCCTGTGTGCCTGTATCATCACCCAAGCATCCCACTACCGGCAGCGGGGTCCCCTCCACTCCCGAAACACTGACACCACCAAAAACCCAGCTAACCAAGCTCCCGTCCTTGTAAGCCTTCATCTCCCCCCCTGAGCACCATCCAATTCGCACCCAGTTCCCTCTTTCCCCCCTTCTCAAATAAGTGATGAAGCTCGAGCTCTCATCTGCTGCTTCCCACCGACACACCCGTCGTCGAACCTGCCCTCCCCAGCAACCACCTCCTCCTCCTCCCTGAACGAACGATCTAGACGAGAAGCTCACCTCAACTCACCACACCAGCCAGAAGAGAGCAAGCAATGGAGACCACCGATCCCGCAACCGGCGCGCCCCTCCCCGCCGACGCGATCCAGCGCATCCTCTTCCTCGCCTCCGGCGCCCACGTCTACAACATCCCGCCCCTGGCCTCCAACAAGGGCTACACGGCCGCCGGCTGGACCGAACGCCAGATCTTCACCGCCCGCCTGCGCGTCCTCGAGACCGCCTGGGAGACCACCGCCGCCGCCCAGCCCGTCCCCGTCGGCGCCACGGGCAGCGCCGTCATCCCCGTCGCCCCGGGCGCCCCCGCCGGCATCACCACCAAGGAGAACCACATCAAGGTTGACATCGTCCTCGAGGACCCCTCCAACGGCCAGCTCTTCGCCGCCGCCCCCTACACCTCCATCACCGTCGTCGAGCCCGTCCTCGACTCCTCTCGCTTCTTCGCCGTCCGCGTCCAGGACGGCCAGGGCCGCAAGGCCGTCCTCGGCATCGGCTTCGAGGAGCGCAGCGAGGCCTTCGACTTCGGCGTCGCCCTGCAGGAGGCCCAGAAGAGCCTGGGCCTGCTGGACGCGAGCCATGCCAAGCAGGCCGCCGAGAACAGCAAGCGCGCCGAGGAGGAGAAGACCAAGGATTACAGTCTGAAGGAGGGCGAGACCATCACCATCAACTTTGGTGGTTCCAAGCTCGGGAGGCGGTCGAGGGGGCCCTCGGCCGCGTCGTTGACGGGACCGCCTGACGGCGCGAGCTTGCAGGCTTTCTCGTTACCGCCGCCTCCTGCTGCGCCCAAGAGCAGCGGGAACGGAAGCTTCCTGCCGCCGCCGCCGAGTTCACAGAGCGTGCGGGACCAGAAGCGGGAGAAGAGGAAATCTGCGCAGGATCTGGGATTCGACGATGGACAGTTTGGAGAGTTCGCCTGAGGGGCGGTAGCTGCGATACACTAAAAGGGGGCGCATAGGAGGAAGGACTGATTTGAGCAAGAGATTCCCTGCGTCGTTTGCCTAGTTATTATACATGCGTCCATTGGCATGTTTTGAAAAAAGCACCATATCAACAATTTCAACCAAGATTTTCTCCGCGCTGTGAGGATCATGACCTCGAGCCAGTCGTCAATTTTCTTGTTGTCCGGGCCAAAGACACCTCAGTGGCGGCAGACTCATCCTCCGTCCCCGCTTGTTCGCGATATCCGCTACCGGGAGCTCGCCCGACGCCTCGTCAGCCGTTCGGGCATGGCTTTGGGGGGTGTCATAGCAGAATTGCAGGCCGTGATTTCCAAGTGCGTCGATCGGTGTCTCGTTCATCTCGTTGTTGGCCCACATTTCAGGGGGCGACGCCTCCGGCTCGTGACACGGCATCATCTGCATCAGGCTGTAAATGGGATAGTATCCCACCGGGAAGAAGACGGGCGAAGCGGCATCGAGCGGCGTGGAGACGACCGAGGCTAGGTCCGTTGGCGATGCCATGTAACCGGTCACGGGTGATTCCATGGCCCAGTAGCTATATCTTTGCTCGTAGATTTCGTGTTGAACCTGCATCCATCGTTCTCGGATGTTGAGCTCCGCATTGATATCACAGAGTCGGATGGAAATCGCTTTCTCCTGTGCGGCGGCTTCCGTGATCTTGCTCTTGATCAAGGCGGCTTTCTTTCGAGACCTTCGCCGCTCGTCGGATGGCAAGAAGCTGTCCATCTGCTCATGCAAGATGGTGAGCCTTCTCATGAGCTCGAATGAGCGCTCGCCCTGGCCCCTGAGAGAAGCGTTGAGGTATGCCCTCTCGTTGTACAGTTGCTCGAAAGAGCCAGGAGACGTGAAGACCGACCAGGCCGGCTTGACTCTCGTGTTGAGTGATATGTTGTTGACTGGCATCGTTCGACCTCGCCTGACATTGCTCCTACAAGAAGCTGTTTGAGAACTTGAATATGCTGTGACAGAAACCTTGCGGCGGGGTAGACAGCTGTTGTGGCTTGGTGAATCTTCGGAAGATGTGGTCGACGCATCTTGATTCTGCACAGATCTAGGAGTGAAGACCGCTGCTTGGACGTGTTGTTCCATGACTGAGGCTGTAAACTGGTGGTAGAGAAACGAGCAGAGGTTCCGGAAGTCTGTTCGGCATTATCACTTCAGATATAGATGGGCGTTCCGCTGCAGAAATTCCCACTGTATCCAAAATTGACCAGATCGAAACAAAGGTGGATTTGCCTATTCGCAAACTTAGTTGACGGTTTAGGATCATTCCTCTGATAAGGGACGGCAAGGCTCTCGTCCGATGTTCCTCAATAAAGCAAAGAGCCAAAGGGGTCCAGATTTAGCTGTGTACGCAAAGGATGAGGAGGCGTTTTTGACGAAAGAACAAACTGGCTTGGCAACCTGCGGTTTAATTTGACGAGAGCTTCGAACAATGGAAACCCCGCATTGAACATGATCAGACGCGTGGTGCTCGGCACTCGGCAACGTTTGTTGGTTCCAACAACATGGTACAGGGTGGGAAACCTCGGACTTTGCTTGACACTCTTGGCCCCTACCATCTGCAAAAGTCAGCGTCCGCTTGTTGTTAAAGAGGCCCGTGATTCTCGTAATAGTCCTTATGATGGTATCAACGAGAACGTAGGTGTAACTGATCACGACTTCAAGGGAACCGACACACCTGAGGGTTGCCACGCGACGTCGGCATGGCTGCGGCACAGAAGCAACGAGCCTGGCATGATGGCACCAATTTCAGTTCGCCGCCGACTGCGAGGAGCCAAATGCCACCATGTTTCCTTCATGAGGTGCCAAGAAGCATGCTAGCGTTTGTCTTGTGATGCAAGGGGGTTCAGATGTTGAAACCATCATGGCGAGGCGGGTCACAGAATCGCCACAGACCAGCTGCTTCCGCCGCCTTCCGGACCGAGGAGATCTCATTATCCGACACGGCTCGATTGATTTCACTGTATCGAATCTCCTCTCCACCAGACTCGGTGCTGGCGGCCCCGGCTTTGGGACGTCTCCTGGCTTTGCCAACGTGGGCATCTGGGTGATACTGCTCCATGATGTTGACAAAGCAATCCCTGGAAATATCCTTGGCCAGAAATTCCATGATTTTGTGTCCCTCTGCTTCCTTCCCTGGCATGACCAGATGGCGTACAAGGAGGCCCTTCTTGGCGATGCCGTCGCCAGTAAAGCAAAGATCGCCAACCTGCGCGTGCATCGCCTTGATGCTCTCGCGCGCCGTGGCCGCATAGTCGTCTGCTTTCAGGAGGCGCTTGGATGTGCTGGTTTCCCAGACCTTGAAGTCAGGGAGATAGATGTCGACCAAGCCATCGAGCAGCTCCAACGACTCGGGCGAATCGAAACTCGAGGTATTGTAGATGATAGGCACCTTCAAGCCTAGGTGCCTGGCATGCAGGATGCTCAACACAACCTGGGGAACCACGTGCTCCGGAGTGATGAGGTTGATGTTGTGGACGCGGCCGACCTGCTGCAGCTTGATGTACCACTCGCCCAGCTCCTCGGGTGTCAGGTCCTGGCCGTTGCGCTGATGGGCAATGTCATGGTTCTGGCAAAAGACGCAGCGGAGATTACAGCCGGAAAAGAATACCGCGCCACTTCCATTGTGCCCCTGGACGCATGGTTCTGTGACGGCTGGTCAGTGTGCGGCACCCTTGCTTTGGGACAGCTGCTTCCAGACCTTCACCGAAATGAGGCGCAATCACATTGACCTTTGTGTTATCGCCAATCAGACACATTCCCGTCGTCTCGAAACGGTTGACGCCGCATAGGCGCGGACAGAGATTGCATTTTGAGAGGTGATGGTACGCCTTGGAGCGCTTTTTGGATTCATCGATGGAGGACAACATCATGTACCGTGGTATGTAGTCATCAAGGAGGAAGGGTGGTGCAAGATGGAGGGATCGTCTGGGTGGCCATATGGCTCTCCGGGGAATCCCATTCTTTCTGGTAAGCGCTCTCGCCAACGCTTGCATCTTGCAAACTCGTTCTTGTGAACTGGATGAAGAGCATGTCAGGAGTCTTGCGTCAGAGTCGAAGCTCGAGGTAGGAGTGGTGGTCGGATTACATCAGGGAGCTTCCTATTGGCCCACAATTTGAGTGGGGCGATGGCACCTTCACCTCGGTCAACGACGGCAGCATTCGCCTTCCTTCATCTCTCTGGACTTGAGAGTCAAAGTCCGAGGAAAGCTCCATCTGGAGGCCAACTTTCATAATTCTGTACTGAACTCTTGGTTTTCCGTCATAGCGTTTCAGTGACCATCGAATACGAGCAAATGGTCGAACAAGACAGTGATTGGTCCCGACCAACGGCCGCAAATGTATTGATCGACCTGGCATCCGTCGCACATCAGCGGCCCTTGCTTGGTAAGCCTTTTCCCCGAGCAAAACGAACAGATTTGGTTGATTGCTTCGGTGGAGTATCAAAGTCCGAGCAAGTTAGTGCCATCGGGACCATCCCTTCACACGGTCTCCCGATGGGCACTGTCACACCAAACATGATATTTAATTTGATATCCTGTTTCCCGGCTTGTTTGCTCAGTCTATGGACCCGTTCTACCAGTCTCATACATAATGTCCACAGAGATTTAACGGCACGACGAGCGACCCATGAGTTTCCTCCGTGATTTTCCTGGATTAGCAGGCAGGCAGACGAAGACATGATATGAGATTCCCAGCGAGGATGTAGCGGTCCAGAGCCACGCTGGAAAGATGACTAGCCTTCATGACTCTCTACTGTCTGAGGCTGTATTCGGGAGCTTTTTGACGTTTCTTTCGCGGCATCTTCTTGAAAACGGGCAAACAGATTCGACCTAGCACGGCCTGGTTTCGATCCAGGGACCTTTGGGTTATGAGCCCACCGCTGCTACCACTGAGCTACCGTGCTTGCTGCTTGTTGAGGACAAATGATCATGATCAGAATGATAATTGCGGCATCAAGTTGCTGTGTGACTCACTTCTGGCAACCTCTACGGAGTGTGATTGGGATGAAGTTAGGCGAGGCCAAATGCTCCTCGACGATACATCGGTTTGCTGACAAGCCTTGATTTGGGAAGAACTCGAAAGCATGCGAACTAGTTACTAATTGCTACTTCGCTCTGAAAACGGAAACTATTGCCCAGATTACATGGCTTAACATACCAGAGTTAGCTGGATGAACGGGAGATGGTCACCTACATCCAGGAAGTGACTCTCAGATCCTCAAGGTGTATTTACCCCTTTGAGCAGTCTACCCTGAGAACTTAACTCACAGTCTAACCTTTAAGTACTGATCTAATTATCTCTTCTATTAACAATACGTCCCCGTAGCTCAGTCGGTAGAGCAGCAGTCTTGTGTTATCCTTAGCCCTAGCGTAGTATCCTTAAGCTGTTGGTCGTCAGTTCGAGTCTGACCGGGGACAATTCTTTCTTTTCGTTTTTGCTCCTTTCAATATATGATTTCTTTCTATCTTCTTGGCCTTCGTTATGGATCTTTCAGGCACACTGCCAACGGGTTATAGAGGACATGATTGCCATTCATTCCAACGTGAAATGCAACCCGAAAGCATTTCTCCCTTCCTCGAGAGTGAGATAGCTCGTTCGGATTCCCCTGCGTTAGACCAGTTACAGCATCCTTCACCTGCTAAGTTTTGATGAGAGCTCGCCATGCCAGCTGCATAGTAGCGCCTCATTCATAATAGCATAAAGCTTTAGCAACGTGGGCTAATCTTGAAGAATCTGCTGATCGGGTCATGCGGTGCACAACTTAAGCAGCGAGCACAAGTCGCTCTGTTGGTTTTCTTTTCGCCAATAACGATGCTAGGGAGAATGCTTGGGCTATTTATTTCGTAAATAACAGAGCAACCTGGGTGGTAGGTAGTGTTCAAACACACATTACATCGATCAACAAGTGCTAACCGATCGGCGTTTGCTTGTTTACGGCTGTATATGATCATCCGAGCTTGACAGCAGTCAGCGTCGCGCATTCATGACCAACGGCCTGGCAAGCTTCGTCCGTGGTAGCGGATTCCGCCGGCATCATCACATGACCAACTCATAATTACCGTTGATGTATTTTTGTTTGCTTTGTCTCAACACGTATCCATGCACCCGCGTGTTTGTCTCAGTCAAATCTGTATTATAGAGGGGCGGCGACTCGGAAAAGCAAGCAAGATCAGCGGGCTGAACCGACGCCCACGATGAAAATGGCCAGACGAAGAAAACGTTGCGAGCTGGAATCCACATATATTCCAGTATGTGTTCAGATCTTTTTGGATGTTGCTGCTAAGAAGACTTTTCGTGGGTCGACGGCCTTTCTGCAGCAGTCCTTCCATCTAGTAGTCATGCCATGTCTTGCCGAGCAAAGATGCTCAAGAGATTACCGTGGGGAAGGACCGTAAAAGTCGACGATCTGAATGGAAGAAAGCAGTCAAGCAGAAATTCGAGTATATCTTATAGAATCCCTCGAGGTGCGGATGGCTCACTGAAGGTGCGTCGGTGAGCAAGTGCTGCCTCACTCCTTCCACTCTTTCACACCGAGCGACGGTCTCAGACCCTCTTACACTCATTCACCTCTCTCACCCCACCAAGTCGACCTCTTTTTGTCCACCCTTCCAACACACAACATCAATAATCGGATTTGGAGACTTTTTTTTTCTTCTTTGTTGGAGGTATTATTTTGATTTCTTTGGGCGACTTGGGCGACTTGGGCGGCTTGCGAGATGCATCCTTTCAAAATTTTGTTTTGTTTCGCCCTCTCGCTGCTCCTTCCATACTCGAATGCCCTCCACATCACCAACCAGACCATCGACAAATTTCTTCTCGATGAGTACGACTACGTCGTTGTTGGTGGCGGCCTCTCCGGACTCGTGGTCGCGAACCGGCTCAGTGAGAATTCCGATGGTATTTACCCCTTTGCCAACTATGGCTCATCACACTGACCAGATACAGCGACTGTCCTCGTAATCGAGGCCGGCGACCTGTGAGTATTCCATTCTTAGACTGTTTCATCGCTTTATTGTGAAAACAAGCTAACAATTCACCAGTGACCGCCGCGAGGGTCGGGTCATCATCCCGGGATACATTGGACGTACACCCCCTTCCGGCTATGGTCAAGATGTCCTCACCGCGCCCCAGACCTTCTTGGACGGGAGGACTCGAGACATTAACCAAGGCAAAGTCGTCGGTGGCGGATCGGTCGTGAATGGAATGTGCTGGACCAGAGGCGCCGCTGCCGACTTCGACGCCTGGGAGGAGCTCGGCAACGACGGTTGGGGATGGGATGGCCTGTTGCCATACTTCAAGAAGGTATGAAATCCTTGAACTGAGGCGGCGCCATGATTCTGACGTACGACTTAGGTTGAGAGGTACACGACCAACGTTGGTCAAGTTATTCGTGACGAGTTCAACATCAAGCCCAACATGTCTTTCCACGGAACGAACGGCCCCATCAACGTGGCGTACCCGGAGCATATCTACAACACATCCAGTAAATACTCCCAGGTTTGACATGATTTGAAGCTAATCGGAAACAGGCAGTGTTCTCCAAGGTCTTGCCGAGGTCGGTATCCATACATCCAACGACGTCAACTCGGGTGACCCGACCGGCGCTATGATCGTCGCCTCGAGCATGTCCCCCACAAACCAGACGAGATCCGATGCGAGAACTGGCTACTTCGACACAGCCAACGCGCGCTCCAACTTTCACGTTGTCACTGGCCACATGGCCACGCGGCTGATCGTAGGGTTGCCCGGTTCCCTGACCAACCAGGAAAGCCGCCGGATTATCGGCGTCGAGGTAAGTCGTTGTCATGAGTTACACATTGGCCTTACGAGTTCTGACCGTATAAGCTCTCATCTGGTCCGTCGGATATCAACAGAACCGTCACTGCGAACAAAGAAGTCGTTCTAGCTGCCGGGGCCATCCAGTCGCCGGTTCTTCTTCAAGTCTCCGGTATTGGTCCTCGTCGAGTTTTGGAATCCTTGAATATTTCCACGCAGATCGATCTGCCCGGAGTTGGAAACAATTTTCAAGACCACCCCATGGCTAGATTCCCATATGATTGTGAGCAACCAGGAACCCGCCTAATTTCTGCTTCGATCTAACATGTTTTAAGATTCCAATGCATCTGTTTTCACTTCTAATGATCTCAACGGCGACACACTCGAAGATGCGCTGGACCAGTTCTTGGCCAACAAGACGGGCAAGTCATGCCCTTCCCCATAACGACGTGAAGCTAACCATCTCAGGTCCCTTGACAACACCTCTGATCAACACCGTCGCCTTCCCAGCGCTCAAGCATCACGCCGATGGATGGAGAACCCTTCTAGCCCATTCAAAGAACCAATCCTTCGACTTCCTCCCCCTTGACACTCCTTCCGCTGTGGTAGCCGGCTACGCAAAGCAGAAGGCGTTACTACTAAACCACCTGGCCCGCGAAGACGTCGGTGCATACGAACTCCTCGCCGCATCGTGGGGTCAGATCTCTATCGCAAACCAGAAGCCTCTGTCTCGCGGCACTGTCCGGCCATCCTCGTCCTCCGTCTACGACGCCCCCGTAGTTGACCCTCGCTACTGCGCGGACCCTCTAGACTGCAAAATCATCAGACTCGGTCTCCAGCTCACGCAGAAGCTGATGGCCACAGACGCCATGAGGCCGCTCCTTCCAGTAGTCGACGCCAAGTACAACTCTACCGACGAGCGAGAGCTCATGACGGCGCTGAAGCCGCTGGTGGGCACTGAGTATCACCCTAGCGGCACGACGAGCATGTTGCCGAAGAACCTTGGCGGTGTTGTGGATTCTGAGTTGATGGTGTACGGGACCTGCAACCTTCGTGTTGTGGACGCCGGTATCATGCCGATGATCCCAGGCGGACATATCCAGGCAGCGGTGTACGCCGTGGCGGAGAAGGCGGCGGATATCATCAAGGGCGCTGCAGATGAAGCGTCGTGCCCGATGGGACAGCCCCAGTGGCCTGTCGGACAAGGTCCTGTCGGCGGTGACGGACAGTCTGCCTGATTATCAGACGAATCATGGATAGACAGTGAACATCTCACTTAATTGCTTGTAGTATTATAATAATACCCATCCAGCCAGAAAGGCTGACTTAGCATCTTACAAAAAGCTGATGAACCAGACTTGTTTTTCTGTTCATCGTCACCATCACCGTGCCCATCATGATGCCTTCAGCGTTGCCCCTTTCTCCAGCTCATCGTATATGCCTCACAACATGACCGCCACTTCACGCCACTCGCATCAGGGGAAGCACAAACAACCCCATCACCCACCAACTCCACATCACAAAAGACAGCCGATCCGCCTCTGGCCCTTTGCAGCACCATATCCTCGCCGCCAAAAGGGCCCCGGAAAGCCACACCCACCCGGCCACGAGGACCTGCACGATGCCCCAAAACGCAGGACAAACGAGCGACCAGAACAGGATGCCCACGCAGATGCCGAACCTCGTGAACGCGTCCCCGAGGATCACGGGAAAGGTGTGCCTGCCGCGCGCCTTGTCGCCCTCGTAGTCCTTCAGGTCCTGGACCTGGATCGTCGTGCCCACGACGAGGCCCAGCATCCCGAGCCACGCGTACGCGCCCGGGAGGATCTCGGCCATGCCTACGTCTGCGATGAGGATCTTGAGCGCCGCGACGCCGTAGACGGGGTACGCGAGCCCGTTGACGAGCTGGCGGATGAGGAAGTGCTCGTCGGCGCCGCCGAGGTCGTTGTAGTAGGAGCTCGCGCAGATGCAGGCCAGCGTCTCGGAGCCGACGCCGAGGCGGAAGCTGAGGGCGAGGGTGAGGGGCACAGCGGCGAGGAGGAGGTGTCTGGCTTGGGCGGCGGAGGTGCGGCCGGCAGGGATGGGACGCCAGGGCTTGTTGAGCTTGTCCTCGAGCACGCCGGCCGGGTCGCGCTGGTTGGAGACGGAGAGGATGAGGATGTTGAGCCAGAGCCAGAGGAGGAGGGCGGGCAGCTTTGAGAGGATGGTTGGGAAGGATGTTGGGTGGGAGGTTAGAGGAGGCCCGGGGAGGGATGTGAGGATGCCCAGGGCGGAGAGGGGGATGAGCATTGTTTTGATGTCATTTTTTGTGAAGAGGTAGAGGTTGTGGGTGTGGTAGCGGAGGGTGGTGAGGGCATGGTTGAGTTGTTGTAAGGGGAGCGTCAGGGGAGAAGAGAACTTGAAATGGTTGGTTGTCGATATCATCTTGATGTTTTGATGCTTTTTTTGATGCAATATTTCTGGCATCTGTTTTTCAGCGGTGGTGATGAAGAGTGAGGAGGGGATGAATACTATAGAACCACGAACAACAGCTAGGCACTCCAAGGCGAGGTTTTATACTCGTTTTGAACGCAACGAAACCTAGCACCGACAACTGTATCGTCGAACCTCATCGCGATGGCCGGATGCCGTCGTCGTGTCTCCGTATTCATTACTGCCAATCAAGAAACATCGCGGACATGTGTGTAGTTGCTCAGTTCGGAGACACCATTCTCGGCTCTTGAAGCATCTCGGAGACCCCGTCTGTGAAGAGAAATCACCGACACAAGCAATGTGGTTGACAGCGCTTCGATTTCAGCAGCTTGCACGACAGCCACACGTCAGCCCTTGCTCGGGGAGTTTTGATGTTCTCTCAGCGAAGCCATTGGCGTTCTTGCAGCAAGCTGAAGCCCTCAGCTGGCCATCGGTCTAGTTTGGCTCCACGCCGCTAGGCCGTCCGAGGAGGAATGCATCGCGGCGGTCTAGTCGGATCGGGAACTTGGCGGACCGTGATTGGTATCGAGGAATTCGACAGCTTCAAATAGTTTGGCGAGACACAATATGGGAGATTCCCATGCTTTTTTTGTGCAGCTTTTGTGATTGATCATATCTGCATCTCCGTGCGGCTATCTGCACCATCGGTATGTATGCCTTCGTGGCCAATTGTTCGTGATCGAGACACAATATGCGAACCACATGGTTGTATTTCGGTCCTAAATGATGTTTCGGCGTGGCCGTGGGAGAGCATATCTCCGTGTTCGATAAGCAAGAAGATTAGTGTTGAAGACGGCTACGAGACAGAGAAAATGTGACGAGACGTGCTACTGCTTGCTAGTTTCTTTCTCTCTGCATTTTCTTTAGGTGGCTTGTTCTGCCGCTGTGTCTGTGTCCCTCGCTGTCAAAGTCACAGCTTCCATCTTCTCAGTCTCTCTCCTGGCTGTTGCTTAGTCGCTTCCGAAGCACTCAAAGACCTGTGACGAAAGATTGCCGAACGTCGAAATCAAGGGTTGATGTTCGGGAATCGTCGACATTGTTCCGGTGACAGGATCAGAGGAGGCGTCGATGAGGAGAGCAATTTGATACATCCATCTACTTGATAGCCGTCTCCGGTCTCGCGCGTGTCGCGGGCAGTGTTACCGATATCAAAAATATCAAACTCCCACCAGGCTCGCATCTCTGGTCACTTCGTCCGGCCCTTGAATGGGCCATTTCAAAGCCTTCTCTGTCCCCGAGAATGGTCAGAAACCCACCGTCTTGGCAAAAGACCGTCTTCGATAGAATGTCCGGAGGACCAGATCGTTTGATGAGAAATCAGTGGCATACCGAGCGGCATTCTTATGGCCACACCCATGCATTGCTCTCGAACTTATATTGGTTGCGCGACAAGGTCTGCCGGATTTCTTCTTGCGTGCTGAAGTAATTGAGCAGACTAGCCAGGTCGTAGTCATACTTCCGGCCGACACTTTGTCGCCATGTAGACACGACAGAATAGCCTCTTCTCCTTGGCTCATCTGAGAAAGACCAAAGCCTGGTTGATCTGTCTCTTGTGCAATGTCCATTCTCCGGCCAAACTAGCAGTTGAACCAATGTCAAAGGTGAGATCTCCGGCTCTGGATCTCAACGACAGCTCTTCATGACCCTCACCAATCAGTGTACAATTGGAAAGACAAGCTAGAGTTCTACCTCGGCTATCATAAGCGTCTTCGACATTCGAACAATTGCAACACACCGGAGACTTTGATTGCGCAAAACTTGCTCCTCATAGAGAGAAGAGAAAGGTCATGATGACCCAAGGACGCAAAGTCAACGCACTTGATATGAGGATTTCTAGTTTCCAGGACTGGCTGAGACCAGAAACACTTGAGCCTGGTTCAACCTGACAACGCACTGGCAACGGTGTGAGCAACATTGTGAACCGAGAAACGGTGCAAGCATACAAGGAAAGGACAGTTGATAAGGGGTGAGGGCAAACATCTCTGTCGTTGGAGACGTATGTGTTGGTTGTAAGTGGCTCGGAGTGGATATGGAAGCTGGGATGACACGTCCGCAACTCTCAACAACACATGTCATTGATGGTACAGCTTCGTCCAATGATGCCAAGAAGATGCAGTGCGCAAGCGGTCGACGCGTGGTCTAAGAGGGGGAATTCGATAGAATATGCTTCATGCAACGAGGCGAAAGTTCGTAGTGTAGCTCAGCCATGATGATGTGCCGATACAGTTGGTTGAGGTTGAGGGATGGTGGAAAGAGCATCAATGCTCAGGGGGTGATTGCGTGGACACGGCAGGCAGCAAATGGAAATATCAAATGCTGATTTCCATGTGATGATTTCTTGGCAACGGAGCACTTGCTCACAAGGCCCCGTATTCGCAGTTGAACACTGCCCACTTGGCAAATTGAGTGTCGAAAACCGAGACAAACATCGGACGGGGCTCGAGGGAGGGAGATTCGCAACCTTGGAAGCGAATTTGAGATTCGCCTCCCAGCCTGATGACCAGGCGAGCAGGAAACAATGCTGATCAAAGAAAGAGCTGGACCGCCGATGAATGGATGGACTTGTCTCAACCGTCTTTTTTCGCTCGTTGGATGGCAAAAAATGACGACGGCGGGTGGTAGCGAAGGGAAAGTACGTACCGGGTCGCTGCACTTCACAGCGGTTTTAGAGGCAGAGCGGGTGGGGCGCGCCAGAAAACACATGGGGGTGTGTCAGTGCAGTGACAGCTGCCGAGAGGACTCCAGGGACTAAGGGACCACTGAGGGGTTCAAGCGGTGGCCGGAGCTCTGCACTAGCACCTACCTTACCTTACTCTTTAACTAGCAGTGGAGGTCCACGGGTGAGAGGAGGAGCAACAAGGTAAAATGGAATGCGCCGGTCGCAGGTGGCTGTGCACGCCCCAGAAGCCAGGAACCCCCACCATCAAACACAACGGACACCGCTGCAGCTTCACAGCTGTTGTATGCCACGGCTGGAGGTGACTGAGGGACACTGATTGGAATGGCAGAGGGGGGCAAAAGGGGTCGTCGATGTCGTCCCGTTTTACTCCATGTTAGTCGGTGGTGGCACAAGAGCTAAAATGCCAGTGTGGATTGTGTGCACTGGACCGGGGACCGAGACTGGGAAGTGCCTGGAACACCACTGCCCAGCACACCCAATGACGTCGCCCGCCTCAGAGAGGCCTCTCGGGCACGTCCAGGGAATCGGGATCCAGACCACCTCAGACAGAGAGAGGGACAGTACCAACAGCAGCGAGTGACGAGAGTGGGTGACCTGCTGAGGTGGAGGCTGCCCCGGAGCTAAAGAAAGAAGCAGCACCAGCAGCAGCACCGACTTAAGCGCCATGCCATGCACGTAGTTTCAATCTCGTCCAATCCAACCGACTTTGCCATCACCACACCCCCAACCCAACCTTTAAACCTGCGAATCTCGTCACAACTCTCACGACTCGCCTCCTACCTACCGCCTACTCACTCTCGAAGCACCTTGTCGCTCGATCCTCCTTGGCGAATAGTCGTCGCGTCTGCTCCTCGTCACCTTTCTTGTCGCTTACTTGCACCTACTACCAGCCTGCAGCTACCTTTCCGACCAAATCCTCCCAGCATCACAAAAAGTCAACCCCAAACACCCCGCGCTTCCCCCCTCCTCAACCTAGCTACCCCTACGTCTTGATTTTTCACGCTTCTTCTTTGCGCCAGTCGCAATTTGAGACGCTGATCTGAGGCAGCCAAGTCTCCAAAAGTTCGCGCCTGTTCTGCGCATCACAAACATGGCTTCGGGACACAACGTACGGCACCGGGCGCGCAACATCAACTCGACAAGCTTAAAGCGTACTGACTGACCTTACGATTTAGGACCCCAAGCTCTTGTACGCCATCAATGGCGTCAAGGCCTACCACCTTGCCCACGGCAAGGAGGAGTCTCTGACTCCAGCCGGCCCCCAGACCCTCTCGCTGTTGATGGTCCCGACATCGTCGCCCTTCTCCGACACAAACGGAGAAACTCCAGCAGAGGACTTCTACCTACACCTGCACCTCCCTCCCGAACTCGACTTGCCTCTCCCCGCCACAACCCAGATCTACCACCAGCCGCCAACGAGCTACCTGATTCCAAGATGGGATATGGGCCCCGACAGCGGCGCATTCACTCGCATCGAGTTCCCCGACACTGGCAGCAGAAAGGGTCTTCAAGAAGATGTAGACACCTTCGAGACAATCCTCGCCCAGTGCACCGCCTTCCTCGAACGAGCGCCCCCGCCAAAGGGTTCCTCCGCCGCGAAGTCCGCGAAGGCTGTCGCCATACCCTCCGCAGCTTCTTCCGCAAAGGCGAGAGCAGCAGCTGACGACGGCCTCCCCGCCTACAATCCTGCCGACTATCAGCCCGGGCAAGCCTACGCTCAGGGAAGCCACAGCTCCCCTAATGGCGGCAGGATCGTGCTGATTGACGAGGAGGATGGCAGCGTCATCGGCGAGCTGGCGGAGAACTACCAAATCCAAGAGGAACTGGGCGTGAAGCCCGGCACAAAAGGTAAGTCGGGCGGCTACTCGGCCGACCTTGACTCACATGGCATGCCAGATCCCGTGGAGATCACCCTCCCCGCGAACCAGAGCCAGGCCATTACCGTCCAGCCTGTGTCGCAGGAGTATCGCGAGATGATCATGCACCCAGCTTACAAAAAGTCCTTCCTGGTCTCCAACGCCTCCAAGGCTTCCCGTCTGATCGTTACGTCGTCAGACATGGTCACCAAGGGTCTGCAAACAGGAGCCGATAGCTTCACCACAAAGACCAAGTCCAACGAGACGGCCATGACGTTCACACCGGCGGCGCACGACCGTATTCGTCGCATCAACCAGTTCACTACTACTGCGGCTGGCTTGTCAGCGACGACGGTTGGACAGATTGGTAAAGTTGCACAGAACCTGGGCGCTACCCTTGCTAGGAAGAAGGATGGCGGCGGAAGGGGGTATGACAAGGATGGTAACCCCATTGAGGGTTACAAGCCTGGGCTGCTTAACAGGAGCTTGATGGCATTCAACACCGTCGCCGACGGTATCGACCAAGCCGGACGCAACCTGCTGGTGGGCACTTCATCCAGTGTATCGCAAATGGTCGAGCATCGCTGGGGTGCCGAAGCCGGCCAGGTGTCGAGAAACATCGGCGGCGGTTTCAAGAATGTTGGCTTGGTCTACATCGATGTGACCGGCGTCTCTCGAAGAGCCATCCTGAAGAGCGTCGCTAAGGGTATGGTCGTCGGGAAGGTAAAGGGAGGCGGCCAGATCATTGTCGGGGGCGGAGACGGTGGTAACACTGTCGGACTGCTAGAAGATGGAAAGCCTCTTGCCCGCAGGGATGACGAGAGCGACACGACGAGCTTGTACACAGCGTATGAGGGGAACGGTAAGAAGGCCGCCGAAAAGGCGCGATGAGAGGAGCGAGACAATTCTGGACAACGATGATTGCAGAGCGAATGAAGAAGGTGTTTTTGGATGGCCACATATGGGCCGCCATGTTTGTATCGAAGACCCCGCACAAGGACCGGGCAACTCCGTATCTCTGCTTGTCGAATGCGAGAACGACATGAAAATAGGAAGGTAGCCACTTCAGTAATTAAGAACAGTTCTAGAAGACCGTTGGCGCCTTTGTTTCCATAGCCTTTGAACGCGGTTGGGATAGGCCTGGTTTAAGACCTGTCAGACGGCACCGAACGGGTCAGGGGTTCCACTTCAAGGCCGGGCACCGGAACCCGTCGACCGGGCCGCTTCCAGAGCGCGGGGCTTACCTCAGCTCGACGTAAGGACGTGGAACATCACGTGCACGTACCTAAAGAGGGCCCCGCAGGTCTCAGAGCGGGCAGGTCGTGGTCAGTGTCACTTTAGCCCGCTGCCAGTTAGTCGCGTCAAGTCAAGCCCCGTCGCGCTTTCCCCTGATGTCGATTCCATCAATGCCGCTACCGTGATATGGGAAGGGATCAGGCCCTCGAGCATGGAGCCTCCTTGACAGCCAGTGCGATTTCCGTTTTTGTGGCTCGGACGCTCCTTTCTTTTTTGCGAAAGGGGACACGGAAAGAGAGTTGACTGGTTCGTGCGACGAAAGGGGACTTTGCTTAATGCAGAAAACAACATAACAAGGTAATCTGCCAACCATCACATCACCTTACTTTTTTTCCGGCTGCGACGCCTTGCTTGCCCAACTGCCCCGCCTCCCATCCTCCCGCCCGAAGGAGCCGCCTTCGTTCGAATTGCTCTCTCCCGCCATCCTTCGCGCCCGCACCGACCCCGACGTGTAAATGTGTCGCTTCGAGCTGTTAGGCGCTTTCATCCTGCTTCTACGCGACTTTGGCGAAAAGTCAAAGTCCAAGAAGCAACCCACCCGCGAAATGTGCTGATGCCGTCTCTTTGGGCCCCTCCCAAGACCTCCCCTCGAACCCATGTCCACCTCCACCAACGTCGCCACGATTGTAACCGGACAACTCATGGCTAACACCTCGGTTTCCTGTGCAGACACGACAATCATAGCAACAGCAGCAGCATTGGCCTGGGCCTCGGCGCAAAGAAGCCATGCTCCACGAAATCCTCCTCGCCCTCTCCGGGCACCCCTCCCCTCTGCTCCGAACCGAAGCTTCAGACCCCGATGCGCTACCATCGCCCGCCATCTCACCACCGGAACGCGAGCTCCTAGCCACCGTCGCACACCTGAGTGACTTGCACGTCAAACTGCAGAGCTACACAGCGCCCATTGCCGCCGAGCATCCGTCAACGATATGCCGCGCCGTCGCGACAGCCGTGCAGTCTATCCACCTAGCTGCCTTCCAGCGCAAGGTGCTCGAGGTCGAGGAGACCATTCTGAGGAAAGATTCGAGTCTGGTGGGCGCGTACAATATTGTACCTTTGACGGCAGTCGTGGGCGAGTTTTCGGAGTGGACGCGGCGGATGGAATGGCTCTGGGAGATTGTGCAATTCATGCTGCGGAAGCAGCAAGGGCAGACATGTCGCGGCGCGCAGCTTATTGATCGGTTGCGGAGCGAGCTGCAGAGTGGTTACGTGGATATCGAGAGGGCGGCCATGAGTCTGGTCTCCGTGGCGGAGACGGCGTGGTTGAAGCAGGTTTCTGCTTGGATCCTCTACGGCCGGCTGCCTACCTTTGGCGGAGAGGATTTCTTCGTGCATAAGGCGGAGAGCGGCGATCACGTAGGTTAAGCCCGCTTGGTACGGAATGTGGTGACTAACGACGAGCAGGACTATGTCTCAGTGCCGACGTTGTTGCCGAACTTTGTCACGCCAAAGACTGCGTCTTCGATGGTCTTCATTGGGAGGTCATTAAACCATGTCCGTGTGAAGAGCAGCGTCGAGTCGGGCCTCCAGGGGCTAGACCACCTTTCGTCGCAACTGAAGGAGCTGTCCGCGTTGACATATCCGCTGAACACAGCGAGTTTCTCGCGGGCAATCACCGCCATTCGCCTCACGCTCTCACGTACAGTGCTACTGAAGTTATTGCCGCTCACGAAAGTCGTGGAGGCACTGCAAGTTTTGCGCGAGTTCTTTCTCTTGGGTCGGGGTGAATTCGCCATGGCCTTGACACACCAGGCTGACGAGAAGCTACGAAGCCGCTGGAAGAGGGCAGATAATCTCGCCTATGAAAAGCGCGAGGGTGTCGGCCAGTTTGCGGTCAAGGAAGGCGAGGTCGCAGCCGTGCTGGCCAAGACGTGGGGAGAGATGGGCTTGATGCAGGGGCAGCATGCGGACGAAGATGAGGGTCTCGAGATTGGGAGACAATTACTGCGCTTGAATCTGACCAAGTCCAAGCCTGCGGTGCCCCTCAAGCTTGAAGCCAGCACATCGCAACCAACAACGAAAACGTTGGCCACGACCCCTTTCCGCAATCTTCTGCTGTCTGTTCCCGTCATCCTGACGATGCAGATACCTTCACCGCTGGACATGTTTCTCACCTCATCCGATCTCCAGATCTACTCCACAATCAACTCCTACCTCCTCTCCATCCGCAGGGCACATATTCGCCTTACCGAGCTGTGGAAGATTACATCCTTACGCCGGCATCACCCGGCACCCCCTGGCCCCCCAGCCGGAAGCACGCGAGCAGGTCGATCAAAAGTGGTGCTTCTCCGCCAACGCTACACTACACGATCGAATGCGCTGCGCAGCGCCTGGGTCACTTGCAGCTCGGCCCTCTTCTTCCTTTCCGAGACGGAAGCATATTTGCAGACAGAAATCGTCGCAGGTCTATGGGAAGGCTTTCAAGAGTGGCTTACCTCGAGCGAAAAGAAGCCCGAAACCCAACCCAACTCCACGTTACCCTCGAAAGCACCCTCGGCAGCGGCTTCAGAGGATGAGGATGATGATATCTGGCTCGCGCAGAGCACGTCCAACCTCAACCTCGGCCCTAAAACACCTGAGCCGACTCCGACCCATGACCCCCAGTCCCTCGCGACAGCACACCGAGCGTATCTACGCGCACTCTCGACTCGTCTCCTGCTCACATTTCCCTCTTATACAGACCCTCTGTACAACTTGTTGACGCATACTGATCACCTCGTCGCGCTGACAACGCGTCTCCACGCCGTCTGGACCTCGATGGACCTGGAGGCCGACGCCGGAGTCGTAGATGCGTTCGTCGACCTCGAGATTGAGGAGAAGGACGTGCGTGCCGCGATACGGGATGTGGAAAAACACGTCAAGGATGGTATCCGCGAGGTCATAGCCTCTTTGAGGTCCCTCGAGGCGGACCCCGCCGCGTTTGCGGACGAGGAGGAAGGCGGTGAGGAGGGTGTCCTTAGGGAAGAGGGCGAGTACATTCCTCGGCGGGTCGGTGGCGTGGAGAGACTGCTCATGAAGCTTGACCTCGGGGGCTGGTTCGGGGACAAGAAGGACGAATTCTTCGTCTTTGGCGAGTACTGATGTCTCAAGTCTCGACTACTTCGTTTCTCTCCATTGGCATCCCGCGGGGGACACCACATGTGCGCCTTGCATTGCCACTGAATAGATAGCCGACCCTATCTGCGGGGAGTCTTACATGTCATCGAAAATGACATGATGGCGATATCACTGCAACACCCGAGTTTCCACAATGCACAAGCTTTGGTGCCAATCATTGCTCTGGGAAACGTCGCCCTGCCCAGAAACTCCGACCTGCAAAACACCATGCGAGGGGGCAGGGAAGGTGGGAATTGAAATCACACGTTGCAAAAGACATAAAGAGTGGGCGGAAGACAACGTGTTGGTAACGCGACGACACCGGCGGGACGGACCGGAGGACGTCATGGGTCACGCCAGGGCTCTCTGCTCTGGCACGCGGGGGTTGGTTTCCGTTGGGTGTTCCTCGGCTTGGCGATTTTCGGGCCCCTAAAAGGTTAGGCGCGTGGGTGCTGTTATTCCAGAAGCCTATGCAGACTTTTTGACAGAGACATGACCTACATCATCGGTAAGCGAGCACAGCATCTCATGATGGCGTTGGGCGGGGTGCATGGTGTTCATCGGGCTGGGTGGGGGTCTGGGGTGGTACGACACTGACGACCGCTCTCGTGTTCCAGACCGGCCGACTTTTAGTCTCGTCTACCTCACTCCACCAGCTTTTTTCCTGTTTCGTCACCGCCTTCGTGGACATGAGGAGCGACTGTTTGCATCCGTGGATTTCCATTATTCACTATCAAAGCGAAGCATAGGTAGAGACAGTATGGTGATTATGAAAAGATGTTTGCATGAGCAAAAGGCGTTTGCGCGCTTGGTGTTGTTTGTATTGTATCTCAGTCAAAAATACAGACGTGGATCATCATTAGTCTGCTTCATTCGTACAATTCCTGGTTCCCCTCCCTCATGATGGGGAATCCGCTCCAAATACTCCTCGACTCCTCGCCTGATGAATGAAAAGAGAAAGCTGAATCGTCGAGAGAAAAAATGACAATAGTTGTTGACACAAATGTATGTACAGATAAATGTGAAATATCCCTATGAAGAACGCCGTCCTACCATCGCGACGCGGCGATGCGATGCGCGGTGCCCTGAAAATGGTATCCTAGTCTCCTCCCATATCCTTTGGTCTGTGTCTGTATGTGCTGCGCTGTTGCGCGCTGGTCTGTAGCTGCTTTCATTGTAGCTGTGTCCCGGGTTTCCGTCTTCTGTTTTGTTCCGCTGCCAATAAAATTGATGTAGGTTTTTGGTAAAAGTGATGATTTGAGGTGTCGCTCATAATGGCTAGATGCTCGTGGCTGGAAATATGAAATATGAAATGTTTCTCTGCGACGGACGATGTTCGGAGCAGTGGAAATGGTCGTAAGCCGTCAATGTCGTCGCAGTGTAGATTTTGGTACCGATTGATGATGCAATTTTGACCGTGCCTCCCGTAGAGAAAAGAGACAGCAAAAGGGCACTAAAAGTGTGTTGGTGCTGAAGGTTCATCTCAGTAAGTTGAGATGGGGCGGTGTCGCAGGGGACTCGACTGATGGTCCGAGGTACGACGCTGGAAAATGTGCTGTACAAAGGACCTGGGGCCCTCGCTCACGGACTTGGACGTCAACGGGTTGCGGTGCGTCTTCTTGACTTGCCAGCGGTCCTTGATGCAGTCGTCGACAAGAGCCATGAGGCCGGTAGCAACAATGACATCGGCGACGTCGGTGACGGCCTCGATGACGCTGCGGTCGCTGATCCACATGTGGCACGGAGGCACCCAGCCGCCGGCGCTCTCGTCGTCGTAGACCTGGTTCGGGGCGCGGGTCTCGGGGACGATGTGGGCGACTGCGGCGTCGGCGGCCGTGTTGCCGTCCTTAACGAGGTGGAAGGAGACGACGCCGAGGTTCTTGTCGAGGACGCGCTTCCACTGGTACTTGTGACCCCACCACTGGAACTCGTAGCGCTTGTTGTTCTTGCCGCCGCAGCGAGAGACGTCGACGCGGGCGTAGTTTGAGAACTCGAGCTTCATGGTGTTTGTCGGCTCGGGGCGGGACTTTTGCTTCATGTCGAAGGAGGCGGAGCGCTGGAAGTAGGCGGAGGGGTCCTCGTCGCCACCGCGGGAGGAGGAGCTGGAGGCGGGGCGTTGCTGCTCCTTGCCTTTGAGCATGGAGCCGCCCGAGTTGGTGCGCGAGAGGGGTTTCCTGGTCGAGAGGGTCTTGAAGGCGCTGGAGAGGGATCGCTGAAGCGTGGGGCGCTCCTCGGTGGCGGGCTCGACGTACTTGCGCTTGGAGTTGCAGACCTCGCGACCAGACTCGCGACAGTACCGTCTCAGGGAGAACTCGCGCTTGCTGAGGTCGTACATGCGCAGGTGGAAGAGTTGCATGGTGAAAGGGCGGCGGCCCGGGGCGACGGTGTCGACTCGCAGGTTCATGTTGCCGTCCGGGGTGAACTCGTCGTGGCGGATTGACAACCTGTTCATGGAAGGGAAGAGCTTTGCAAAGTCCTGGGGGGTGGAGGGGCGGACGTCATCGACGACATCGCGGCAGTAGACGGGCAAAGGCGGGATCTCTTGGTGCTCCTCGAAGCTGTCCATGTCGATCTCGCGTTGGAGCTCGAGCTCATCCTCGTCCTCGGAAGCTATACTCGAGTCGAAAGTGTCGACGGTCGACCTCGGGTAGCTGCTTGTTGAAGGAGAAATGTCCTCCTCCTGGACGGGTTGAAACTTGCTCGAGACCTGCTTTGCTTCCCTGACTGATGCCTCGGTGCTCGCGTAGTCGTAGTAAGACGTGGGCGTTGTGCTTTGTGATTCATATGTCTCGAAGGAGTCGACCGAATCACTACTCCTCCTCGAGCCCCGACTACTCGTGGAGCTCTTGGAGCTGTATTTTCGATTTGACTGAGGCATTGTGGTGGAGGGGATGTGATGAGTTGATGGTGGAGGTTCGGAGGGATGGCAGTGAATGCCTTGTGCAGGTGGGTTGATCCGTCAAGGGAGGGAGGGAGGCTTCATATATCTCAAGGTGGATGAACTGGCGAAGTGGAGGAGAGGCGTGAAGTGTCGGTTGGTTGGTGAAGAATTAGGCAGTGATATGTTTGACTATGGCCAGGGTCCTGTTTCTGGATTCGGAGTCAGGTTGAGATGCTGGGGCGAGGGTGCGGTTGGATGAAGCAGGGGTGTGTGTAAGTGTGGGTGGTTTCGAGGCTGTATCCAGCGGATGGTTGACCGTGTTGGTTGGGGATGATTAAGAAGATGTATGCCAAAGGAGTTGTGAATATGATACAGCCGTGGGAATATAAGGCAGCCAGCAAAGTGAAGAAGGGAACGGGCAGCACACCAAAGAAGTAATTAGGTAGGTAGTGTGGGAGTGGTGATGGGTCGGAGGACAGCGGGTGGTGGACAGCAGCAGGTGGTGCTGGTCTTAACGGTGGGTGGGCAGCTTTCTGGCACGGGTCGCAGGGAAGAGGAGGACGGGGATCGGAGATGGTCGAGGTACCGCTGGCTGGGAGCGGTAACGACGGGCCTGAAGTGTCGCAGCAGTGCGACGGCGAAGAAGGACCAACTGCCTCACAGGGCCCTGACCTGGCACCTGGTTGTGGTGGCCCCCTGTCCCCTGCCCAAAAGATGGTTCTCACGTTTCTGTGCCTTGCTGCGACCACGCCGTCCACGAATAGGTGCTGCGACCTGCGACTGGACATGGCTGCGGTACGGTGCTGAGTCGGCGGCGGTGGGCAACAAACGGAGGGAGGTAGAGTACTTGGGTACTTACCTGCTGCTGGAGCGCAGTACGGATAATGTGCCTCAGCTGCGAATCCGAATGTCATCATACACGTACCCTCCCTGCTGCATAGGTAGCCTCTGCTGCTAAGGTCGTGCAGGATGAGATGGGACGGGGGGTCAACGGGATCCGAATGGCTGGATTTGCAGGGTGGGAGGGTGCTGCCCGAGTGAAAAGGTTCAACCTTCTCTCAGCGCGAGCCAGACGCAGCAGGCCAGTAGGAGCTCCAGGAGACGATGCCTGTTGGGGAATGTGGATGCGTGGGCGAGGCCGACACTCGTGGGCAAGCGACACTCGCTCATGAGGAAGAGTCACACTCAACGTTGAACGGCCAAGTCACCGCTGCCTTCCCTGGTGGAGGAAGTGACATGGCCCAAGAGGAAAGACTGGCCGGGCCACTTACCACGTCAACCCTCAGGAATCAAGAATCAAGACGTGTGAACTGCCTTGGGTTAGTAATAATGCAATGTGCGTGCCTAAGGTACGAACAGCTCATTGAGCATCTGCTGCGTCGGAAGGAGGAAAGAAAAAAAAATTAGGGAAAGAAGGAACCCCGGGGACTTTGGGAAGGGACCACCAAACGCAGCAACAAGCACGGCCAAACTCAAACATGGCACGGCATTTGTGGGGGGAAGGAAACATGGGCAAAGAAAAACGTATCGACGCACCTGCTGGCTGAGGCCGAGGGAATGGAAAGAAACGGGGAGCGCAGGAACGGCTGTCCGCCGTAGCATGTTCCCTGTACGAAACGGCACGAGGCACCGGTGCAGAATGCGAACACACTATTGAAATCCACGAATCGACGCGACGTCGCAATTCCCGTCCTCTACCTTACAGTGTACAGTGTACCGTACCTACCAAGTGGCACCACCAGTCTCGCGGTTACCTTTCAGTGGCATGTTGTTCTGACTTTTGCGCAGAATTTGCTCTGGTTGAACTTAATTCTACCCGTCCATCTCAATTAATAACGCTCGACCTGAATTCGACCTGACCTGGCCCCGGCCGGGATAGCTCGGTTCGCAACGTTTTTGAGATAGGTGTGCACTCCAAGCTCTCTCAGCAAGGCGCCCAACTTAGACGCCCAGAGAGCTTTCTGTCACTTCTCTGTTTGCACTTTTGCTCCCAAAAGATCCAGCATCTCAAGAGGCTGAGCGCATGCGCACGCGCAAGGCATCAATGTCCAAATGTCAAGGCGACTGTCAACTGCTTTCTGAACCACTGAATCCCCCAGACGTGACCGAAAGATTCACACCTGCTTAGCCGCGCCAGTCTGCCGTCTGTCTGCCCAAACCTGCCTTCTGCCCTTCTCTCTGCCTCTGCTCCGTTTGGTGTGGCTTAGGTACCTGAGGTGCAGTGAGGCACATACGGGAGGTGGACGGCGACATCAGCCTGATTGTGGTGCCAAATTCGTCAGGCAAGTCAGTCCGCCGGCCGTTCTTTCCCGTCCTTGCTGGCAATCCTCGTCCTTCCGTCTTAGCAATCAATCAACTATCAACCACGGAGAGTGAAGAAAGACCAGGGGCAGAATTTTCCCAAGAATTTTGGCCGTCCCCTTCTTTCCTGCCCATCTGATTGATCCATCGCGTCAATGATCGGCGTCTCTCACCCTTCCTCGCCCTTTCCCCCGTCTCGGGCTGGACGCTCACTCGACGACACTCGGCGCTTACCATCCACCACCGCCTGACCCTGCCAACTTCCCACGTCTTCGAGCTGCGTCTAGAACCTCCGACCTCCATCGCATCCCCGTCAATACTGCCATTCGCTGGCAACTCCGTTATCTCTGTGCAATGGCTCTCCAAGTCTATCAATTCAATTCTCCTCACAGCAGTCTTTGGTTCCGACGGCCTCGCCTCCTCTCGTCCTTCCTGGTCTCGTCGCTCGTTCTACCGACTCCTTGCTCCGTCCAACTCCGTCTCACGCAATGAATAATCAACTGCTACACTCCCCTAGGAGCCGCCCAATCGACAGCAGCGTGCCATCGTCACATCCGCGATGCCACCCCCGGACACCCCCGTCCGGCTCCATCTAGCCTTCTAGAATCGCCGCTGATATCCATCTTTAAGGCGCACCCGTAACCCTGTGCTAGTCGGGTGCGCACCATGTCGATCACAGAGGAAACGGATGACACATCGTGCACAACACTGCGGCGCGACACCAGTGTCCACCACTGACCAGTCACTCCTTCACGACCCTTTCCTGCTGTACCCCACGATGCCCGCCCGGACGCCACAGCACGGAAGAACTGAGCACTGTTGCTGTTGCTGATGCTGCTGAGCTGCGGCGCTTTGTGCACACACAGCCCTCATTCCCCAGCCAGGCCTGTGCTCCCTCGATCTTGCTCCCGCTGCCATTGAAACTCAAATTAACCATGTCGCTGGCTCCATCATGGAACGAAGCACAAGACAAGCCGCAATCCAAGAGCTGTGTCTGCGTCGGCAGGGAAGACACATCCTGGGGTCCATGGCTGGCCCGCGCTTGATGCCTCGATGCACCTTAATTTAGCTACTACTCAACTGTCAGCCACAACCAGCCGCCAACATGACGCCGTCTTCCCCACGATGCTGCTGTCCAAGACAGCGCCTTCAGCCTTCAGCTGGCCCGAGATGACGTTGGCCCCGTGGAACAATTCACTCGGAGGGTCTCTCGGTGCGCCTCTGGGATGGCTGTATGCTGCTGACTATGGAAAACCCAGAGAGGCACACGAAATGGTCTTGCGTAACCATGCAAACCCGTGGGACAGATCCTCGCCAACGCCGTGTGTTCCGTTTCGCTCACGACAGGACCAACGGGTCCGGCGCCCTCACCGTTGCGAATCGCACTTTGCTGCGCCGCCTTAGTCGCTATCTCGATATCACATTTGGAACAAATCCATCACCGCCTCTTCTTGTCTCCTTTTGCTTGCTGCTGATGCCCAACCTCGCAAACCAGCCCCACGATTGAATCTCGAGGCTGCATCTCGCCTCTCTTCATTGGCTGTTGCGGCCACGATGTAGGCCCCTGAGCCCGCTCTTGCTTCGCTGTTCTGTCTCCATCTGTCGTTCCTGCACCTCCGACTCGGCAGGGCGTTCTTGGATTCGGCTCTGATTCGATTTCCGCATGGCGCCCATGTAGGCTACCATTTTACCTGGCACGCCGTTGACGCGAGCACTTTACCTTGGTAGCCAACCTGTCGCCAACCAATTGTCCGCCTCGACAATGGTCGTATTGCATCGCCAGCAGGAAGGAACAACTCAATTGCTCCAGGTCGATTCCAGAGTCACCATCGTCAAGGGCTGTGCAAAGGATGCGTCATCTCGACCGCCTGTTCCCTAGCCTGACGATTCGGTGTGACGCAGATGGCTTTCCCGTCTATCGTCAATAGAGCGCGTACGCTTCGCTAGGTCCTCTGCAAGGTCTTGAGACATCTATGTCTCACAACTTTGCAGCAAAAAGACCGACCTGCGTCTGCTTAGACACGGGAAGCGGCTTTTTGCTGACTTCTCTGCACGGGCGACCGCGTATGCGGGTTGAGCTCATCTTGGCTTCGAATTGCGGTCGTGTGTCAGCCGTTGATTCGCTGGGTCGCAGGTGTTACCAAGCCCGATTGTCGGCCCTGGTCACAGCAGGCCTTGAGCGCCGAACACGTGCTGTGTGATACCTATCTGCGTCGGCCTCTGCCAGATTTTTCGATTATGACTCCTATCAACTTGCGTCGACACTTCAGGGTCTTTTGGCGGCCCAACGGCCTCCTGGGCGGAGCGAAAAGTCAGGCATCCAGATCTTGGTCGAGTCTGAGAAGGCAGCCAGATGGCGATGCCGGGGGGTTGGGACGTGCTGTTCAACCACACGACCTTATTCGTACTGCTTCATCGACTTTGAACATGCGGCCCAGATCATGCGGAGCGAAACTGAATTCAGGTCCTGTGCATAGACCCTGCTGAATGGCCGCATGCGCCTCCCGTGCTGGGCGTTTTGGGCGACGACGGAAGACGGGATCCCTTCATCGACTCCGAAGGCAAAGACGCTGATCAGGGCGACATCAAATCGCGTCTATTGATCCTTAGTGTCCGTCTATCGACGACCTTTTTCTCCGGGTAACTACCCGACGCTTGTTCGTTTCCTGCCATTACCACAACTGGCGGACGGCAGAGAAGATCGTTTGAGTCGACGATAAATATCCTCATTGAGCAACTAGTACACATCCGATATCCAATGAAATCGTATCGTCAGAGTCCACCAGAGGAGAAGTACCGGGTTACGAAGCGGATGTCTCCCTGCTAGCCGTTCATCGGCCCTGATTGTCGGGTCTGGAAGGGTTCTCGACCAGTATGGCGCCGATGATCGCGAGCCGTTCCAGGGTCACGGTGACCTCACTGCCTGTTCAACGTCAAAAAGAAATCTGCGGCAAACATGCAGCTGTCCGAATACAGGTTCTGTGAAGCCGTGGAGGTTTGCTCGCTGGCCATTGACGCCATTGCTCTCCTAAGCAGAGCTTCCTGAGCACCTTCCTCGGAGTTCCATTGCCCCCTCGCTTGCGTCTCGCAGAGACTGCGCTTGCTCTCATACGCCATCATCGTGAGGATTTCTGGACCGTTGTAATGGCCAGACGACCGTGGCAAAGCTGCTGGGCGACACTGTTATCGCGTCCTGGATATGACCAATTCGATACGAGAGACATAACGCATTCGGCGCCCATCGAATACCTTTTTCGATTTTGGCCACGTAGTCATTCGCGCTTCATTACGTTACTCGCCACGGCGTCTCTTTCTTCGATGTTATTGAGTCTTGAAGTTGGACAGCAGCTGTCAGACTAGTCGGGCTGCGCGTCTGTCGTCTGAAAACTGACAGACATACTAATTAGGGATCCCGAGGTCTAGCAATGTCGGAATGCATGCGAATGATTAGGGGAGCCGGCTCGAAGCGATGCAGTATCTATCTGACAAGGACAGGGCTGGCTTCTGATTTAGCATCGCGTTTGCCCAGTCCCTTCACCACGACGCCTCGCCTTCGGGCTTCAACGGCGTTTCACCTGCTGTGCGAGTGCACCCAGCCTTATTCGTCGGGACACTAAGGGCCAGGAAGCGCGAATAGAAAGTCTATCCGCCGTTGAGTACTACGCCGAGACACTTGAACCTGGCTGATTCGTCTCGGCAGTCATCCTCCTGCTCCGGATGCTACGCTCTGTGTTTGTCGCTAACGTTCTGGACTTGAGCTCAGATTCTTCGGCCCCCAACCGATTCACGCCCCAAATGAAAACTCGAAAAAGACCTGCCTGGCTAGTGCTAGAATAAAGCGCCCGGTTGAGCGCAACCGGCCCAAGGCTCCAATTGGGCATTCGAAAAAGCCATTCCAATGACCTCGTGATCTTTGTACATACAGGACATCCATACACAATCTCGAGAGAAAGCCTCCCCCGCACCGGCTGCAGGCATGGTGCGCCCGCGAGCATCATTAAACATTAGTCCTCATGCCATCTCCTGTCGTTCAACTCACCCGCCCGCCTGTCAGGAAATTTCGCAGAGCGACGATCCCAGTTAGATGGGCAGGCTAGGTAAGAGCCGCCGCCGGCAACGGAGCGGCTCACACCATGTCCTGGCATGTGCAGACTGGTGGGATGCTGCTGCGTGTCTTGCTCGGGGTTGATCATCGAGTCCGGGGTAGTCGGATTGTTCAGATGGAGGGGCATCTCGATAGCAATGCAATCAAATAGCATTCCTCTCACAGGACTGAACACTCGCTGGCTCGTTACTACGCGGTTATACCACCTTGGAAGAGTCTCGCCGGGTCCTTCGTGGAGGGTGTCAATGGCATGTTACCTGGCGGATCCTAATTATCCTGCTGAGCAATTTTACCTGTCAGGTTGGACGAGCCCAGCTCATCCGGCAATAAGTAAAGTTTCTTCACGTCAGTCCATCGGGGCGTTTTACCCCAGAGCCTCCAATGTCCTCGTCCTTCCCCGCAGATCTCGCCAGCTGTTGTACGAGGATTTCTCGGGAGCACACCATCTTTGGAGTCAAAAGGTAGGTGGCATATCTCGCGCGCGCAGATGTCGTGCCTCTGCGACCGGACTCGGGTAGCTTCGGGGATGGCCGATGGGTGTTCAGGAGGAACAGTAGCCTGTCCGATGGTTGACATCCCGCATGCCCGGTGTGTGTTAGTCGGGCAGGCTGGTGGAGGGATGCTTACTTGTGGGATTGGGTTGGGGGCGGGGGAGTTGGGGGTTCGGATGGGTGGGATAGAGTGGGATGACGGCGCGTGGGAGGACAGGCCACAGTCTCACCACCTTAGCTGGGTTGGACCCCTGTTATGGGAGGGGATTTGGCTTGGACACCCTTTTGTGATTCTTTTGACGTCCTGTGGTTATTTTGTGTGATGGTATTATGAGATGTGCCTGTCGTGGGAGAATGCTTGTCTTTGTGGTGACGTTGCTGGTTTCTGTCTTGTCCTCTCTTGGAGATGGATGGCTATGACTGTCATTCAGTTGAAGCTTCGTTATGAGTTCTTCGCTATCATGAAAGCACACCAAGTTTCCTGAGCTGGAGCCTCTCAGTTTGAATGACGACGAAATCTTTTGACTACCATGCCTCTTTACACACCCTAGAGCCTATTCAGACGTCGTCCTCGTTCTTCACTTTCTAAAGGCATATATAAGATATGTTCCTCACCCACCAAGCGAGTCGTACTTTGACAGAAGCAAGCGATCACAAAGCATAGAGCTCCCTCTCAGATGAAGTGTCTGTGAAGTGGAATACACCAAAATATGGGCAGTTGATATTGTAATGACAGGGTCTCCATTCAGAAGGCTCAGAAAACTTTAGCTTGTTGCATGCGGTGGGTGTTATTCATCCTCATACACATATGACACGCGCAATGAGTGACGATGCCTGCTACAACGTCTTTCAGCTTTCATGAACATATGCGCCTTCTTCTGCTCTAGATAGATGCAGCTGCTGGTTGTGAACTGCTGTAGGTTCTAAACTGTCGCAGACATCTCTCCAATAGCCATGACTACGGTCGCACTCATTTCTTGTGTGGTAATTTATATGGCTGCGTTGTAGACTGCCTTTTATAGTTTGAAGAACAGGAGCTTCTTTGAGACGAGATTGTGGTAAGGCTGTTTCAAGTTTTGTATTTAAGTATCTGTTCCGCAGGCTTCATAATATCTGTCACCAAACAATGACATATTTGCGGCATACTGTGAAATATTTGGTTCGAAAAGAGACAGTGAATAGTTGACATGTAAGTCCCTAACTATTTTTGCAGTAGTGTCTGAGTTTCATATCAATACGGCCAAGCCCTTAGTGCTGATTCACAAGCAATATGCCAGGGGAAGTGACAGAGAGAGAAGCAGTGATGACGCGGGTTAAAAATTGTTCGTAGGCACATCACATATGCTAGCAGTTCATGCGTAGCAATTCAAATTGCAGACATCAACCTTGCCGCTAAATTGGAGTCCAGAACGTTACCGATATTGTCAGGTCATTGACCTAGACCAAAGCGTCTTCCTGGCTGGGCGTTAAATATGTATTTGAGCTTGGTATGATCAGGCCCCTCAACTATTCTGGCCGCTATTTCTTGCTTTGACTTTGTGTTCTTGTTGCCACTTTGAGACTGAGACGCTTATATTTTATAGGGTAGGGCCTGGATGGCTGAGGAGTCTTGAGCGTCAATGTACGTGACAAGGTGCATTAGAGTCTCGAGTCCCACCTTATGCTCCTAATATGCATCACTACAGTTACCATGGATTGTTGGGCTTTTCCCTCATTACTTCGGTCTTTTGTGATAGACACAGGCTGTGGCGCTGACAGTACACAATACGATTCTCGTTGGAATACATTGCAGAGGAAAGTGATGGAAGAAGACACTGGTGTTGTCCCATGAAGTGGTTCACTCCTTCGGGCGCAATTAGGACTAATTCGTCTTGTGTCACTTAATCTCTGCTGGTGACAAGAATTAAAGAGGTAGAATACCGCATGTAACTGTAATGCGGTCTTGCGAGAATGGAAAGGCTGAGAAGAGCAGAGTTTCTTTTAATAGCTTGTATTTAGACAAGTGAATCGGGGGGCGGAGTCTTTGGTGTGCTTAAATGCAAAACGAAGCCGGCTGGAGCTGGGATTTGATTCATAATTCTGTCTCATAGTGCCACAATTTGAGGTTGTCTCTCTCAATTGAAGGCTAACCGCGCTTGCTACAGCAAGGACTGAGCGAGTGCGGTCTGCTTGTTTGCAAATACGCATCATAGACTTTGTGACGTCTTTTCTGTGAGATTATTAGTGAATATACGCAGCGGACAGGAGAGTCAAATGACGGGGCTAGGTGTGGTTCACCCGAGGTTTGAGTTACAGTACGTAAGTGAGAAGCATGAAGACCTGCAAGGTTATGGTCGTCTTAGCGTCAGACGGACACTAGTGATCGTATTGTTGCTGGCTACTCCGTTTAGAGATCGCTCATACCATTCGAATTTATACCTAGAATTTCAAGGCACTGCAAAGGCTATGACACTAAACATTGCCGAGGCAAAAGGACGAACAAGTCGTCAGCAGAAAGAAGTGCGGTCAGCCCGGACTTCTATTCATTAGCAAATGATACTCCAGAGACGCACTCCATCTTGAAAAATGCTGAGAAGGGGACGACACCAGCTTACACCAGGCGCAGATAGAAATCCCATCCCTACCGCAATCTTAGAGCGAATGCGTCCTCCTCTCAGTATTCTCATTAATACCTACGAAGTGATGAATAACGAAGATGAGTACTTAAGCAGGTGACCTCCTGATGAATTTTACGGGTGCTTCTGATAATGGCAGGGTTGATGCCGAGGCGTGTCAGGAAACAACTAGGTCCATGACTGAACCCGAGAGAAGGCTCATGCATTTTGCTTTTACAGATCGTGTCTTGAAAGGCCATATATAGTGTATTGCAAACAGACACATCTGGATTAATCCAGATCGCAAGCATGGCCGTGCGATTGGTAAAGGTTTTGGTCCTCAATGTCGGGGTCTTGATTCAAAAGCTCGTCATGTGTAAGAGAAAAAGGTCTACAGAGGTAGATATAAATAGTCTCAGGAAGAATTGAGTGTTTATCCCCCGACACCGCCAAATGAATCGCGAGTGTTGAAACATCGGCTTTACTTTAAACCCAAGCTTCAAAGTAATCACATGACAGGTGAGAACGATTGCTGATGTGATAATACAGAACATACACATTGCCACGTTCTGTACCGGTCTAGACTGTCTTTTCTTGCTTAATCCTCACAAGATACTTGAGAAAGACTAAGAATGACGAGAGTTCTCAAAAGATATTATGTGCTACAGTCCCCGATATGTGTCACTACTCTCGTGTTGAATATGACTGGGATGGAGAGATATTGAAGCATGGTCCCGGCTTCGAGACATACCCAGTATTCACGTCAGCTGAATAATAACGAGTGGAAGAATGACAGTGACGGCAAATGGCAGATTGATTGAGAATCAAAGTGAGGTGATGGTGTGTTACACAAGCCAAACACTTCAAATTTCCCTTGAGCGAAAATTACTTGGGAGGCTTGGCACTCAAAGAGAGGGTCAACTTATTTCCTTGCAGCCGAAACAGAAGAATGGCAGCATTTGACGTTAGTAGGCATCCATTTTAAATAGGTTGACCACTTCATTGAAGCGTGCGCATTACGTAGATACCACAGTACAGTTCTGTCAAGAAATCGCATGATGACTGCAGGTTCATCGCAACATCCATTTCTTCATGGTTCATCATAGAGATGTGAGCAATGTTAGTAGCAAGACCTCAATACGCAAGAAACGAAATTGACTTTTTTGACTGAGGGAGTGGTTCTGGACGTGGGCGACCATAAGAAAATCGTCATCCAACCATGTTTCCAAGGACGACTTCAAGTCCATTTACACAGGTATCCTGCTGTCCTGAAACCACCAGATTTCGCAACACAACTCCTACACTTCGCCAGCAGATCGAATCGTCTTAGGCTCGAAGCGGGTCATCGCGACTTGCTCCTACTCTGCACCTTTCCGGAGGAAGCGCTGGCTCCCGCACGAATTTACGAACACAGTAGCGCTTCTGGAAAGTTTCCCCGTCCAGCACATGTTCGTGAGTCAGCGAGATCACAGCTACGCAAATGACGGCGGGCGGCGCCTATCGGAAGTTCCGTCTCCGTGTCACTTTTCTGGAGGCACCTTTTTGAAGTATTAAGAGTCAATTATTGACGATAAGTACGTAGGTACTCAGCTTTGCAGCCATTATCCCGCATGACGACGACGGAGGAAGGCTTCATGGGTATGACCATTAACCAAATCTCCGCGGAGAACATCTCCAATCCTGAGTCCTGGCCCCTGGCGACCTCTGGCGAAGCGGAGCGTAGGGTCGATCTTTGGCCCCTTTGCCCTCTCGAACTATCTGGTTGTCTCATAATCGTTTCCCATGAGTGGCACAAGGAGAATACCGCGACATGTGACGAGCCATACGGCATCCCTTTCACACAGCATGCCTCTATACGAGCGAAACAGCGTATTGAATTGCCAAGAGCTCACGCAAGTTGACCAAAACAATGGGAGACTTTTGCCAGACCTATAGACACCGGAGGTAAGAAGAAAAAGAGGGAGGGCCCTTAGAAAAGAGAAAAACAAAACGATTGTCCTCAATTGCGCTGGGCTTTTCAACTGCCAGATTCGAACTGAGCGTTTGACGCGAGCAAGGCGGGACGATGTTGGCCACACTCCTTACTGACCAACTGGCGTTGTTGCAGTTGCTTTTTCCGACTTGGAATGGCAAGCGGCTTAATAGCTACGAGGCACCTGTGAATTGGAAAGAACGAACGCGGAGGGAGAAAGGACGTCGGGGAGGAAGGGGCGCTAGGAAGGATCGGGAAGGAAGACGCTACAAAGATACTTAAACGAACCGTAGCCAGAGGCGCAGATGCAACCAGAATACGATGCTCGCAAAAGGAAATGCCCTCATCCAACCAGGATCTCTCACCATGGGCTCTTGACACCTTTCCGGAATCAACCTGATCGCCTCTAGGCGCAGCAAGTACAATCCATATCGGAATAGGGGAAGACTGGCTCACCAGCTAGACCATCGGCCAGCCAATTTGATTTTGACAACTTAATCGCCTAGCTCTCCAGTCTGCCTCATTGTTAGGAAGTTGGGAAGGGGAGGGGGTAATAAAGGACAATAGGGAAGGGGCGCCTTTCAACAGGCACGATTGGATAGGAGGCCACTGTGTACCTTCCACATCTGGAGGTCTCACGATCACGCAGACTCTGCACTAGGACCGACACCTCGATCAGCCTGATCATCATGAGATTAATAATATAATCTAATTTACTAGAAAACTGACTGACTTAAGACTTCCAGCAGTAAGCGTCTAAAGAGACAGCGCAGGAAAGAAAAGCAGAGGACGAAGGGAAACAACTAAAAACGCAAGTCCAGTTGAACAGAAAATGAGTCAAACTTCGACGAAAGCGATAGCGGAACGCAAAAAAGTAATATCCTCAATTCACTTTTCACTGGGCCTTTCGACCAAATCAGACTCGAACTGAGCGCCCCAAGGCGAACGAGCACTGGTCCCCGTTCTTCTTAAACGTTAAGGTAGGTACCTCACTCGCTGACCAGCTAGACCATAGCCTCTTTTTTTAGGTTTTGTAAGCTAGGGCAGCTTGTGCCCAGCCCGGCAAGGCCTGCTGAATTGTTTGAAGGTGTGGCAGGGAAGGGCCTTATATAGGTTGCTGGGGAAGGGGCGCCTCCTGCCCAGGCAAGAGCTCGGAAGGCCAGCCGCCATCTGTCTCCCACAGCCTGAAGACCCCGCAAAGAGGTCGCAAATGCTGCCAGATTGGCATGAAGCTGGTGAAGATTCTAGGAGGGAATCTGAAGAGTGACTCAGCACCGAGGATAATAAACGAATAGAAGGAACACCGACCAACTCACGTTTTGTACTGCCTCTCCCATGGTCGAATGAGCCTAAGTCTGGGCCCGGTTGACATTTCCGGCATTGTCCGGAAGAGAAAAAGAGCATGGAGAACAGATTGAGGAGCTATCACAGGTAGGACGAGGTCGATATCTGGGTCGGATGGTACTGCATGCTGCTTGATCAAGATGGTAGGCATTCGCATGGTTTGTACCCACACTTGTGAACATGCAATGTGCGAAGGTGATGAAGCGAAGAAAAGAAATTCCGTAGCTAGGCTAACGATACTAAGTCTTGGTAGCCCTTTTTCATACACGAGACGCGCCAGACAACGCCATTTGATATTGTACAGCCCATTTCATCCGTTCGACATATCAAGCATTGCTCTCAATCCACTCCTCAAGCCTCTCGACAAGTTCTGCCTTCTTTCCGGCCGTGCTCAAGCCTCTCGCAGCAAGGACATCCTTCAGGTCTGCAACGAGCATTTTGCCCAGAGTGTCTGCATCAGCAGCGGCCTTGAGCTGCGCCGTGGTCATTCCCGATCCAGAGACCTTGGCCTTCGGCGCCGCCTTCGCCCTCTTTGCCGGCCTGCCGTCGTCATCGTCTTCCGCATCTCGCTTGATAGCCTGCTTAGCCATCACATTCTTGGCTTCCGCCTGCAGCGTCTCAGCCCACTCTTCGAGGTATCCGCCGGCGCGCTTACTGATGGCCTTGTACTTGGGCTCCGTCAGATCTTCCGCTTTCTCGGGGTACTCCTCCTCGAGCGCGAGGACCTGGAGGATCTTGTAGTGCCACTGCAGTGAAGGATTCGGGTACTTCTTGGGGTTGTACATGGCTTTGGGCAGCTGCAGCTGTTGAACGATGACGCGCATTTGGTCGGTGAGCTCGTTGGTGCTGCGGACAAGGTCGGCGGGCGGCTCAGGGCCTTCGCGGAGGTCATCGGCAAAGGGGAGAGGTGTCAGCCAGAGGCCTGCGGGTAGGTAGGGCGTGGTGGAGTCGTCTTCGGATTGCTCGTGGGAGGGAATGATGGCAACGAGAATCGGGTTCGCGTTGGAGCGAGTGATAGCCCATGCGACTCCAATCTTTTTGTACTTGAGCAGCTTCTGCCAGAGGGCAGTGAAGACGCGGGTCGAGCCGACGTAATCCTCCTCGGAAGGGAAGATGAAAGTTGACTTCTTGACGCTGGCCCAAAATGGGAGCATGGACCGCGGCTTGAAGCCGATGATGCGGATTATGGGGGTACCAAAGTCCTTGAGGGACTTTTGCTCCTCGGTGGTGAAGTGGACGTACTCGCCGCCAAATTTGTAGGCCTTTTTGAACTCGGGCTTCTCGACTGTGCGGGCACTATCCTCTGCAATTCGAGTTGTTTCGCCTGTGGCGAGCTGGGGCTTCTCGCCGTCAAGCCAGATGTAGGATGTTCTGGCGGGTGTTTGGCGGTGGAGGATGTTGTAGCCCTTGACGGAGATGCGCAGCCCTGGGGCGATCTCGAAGGGGAGATTGGAGAAGAGGGAGCGCTTGGGGGTCTCCTTGGAGTTGATATTTGAGATTAGGGAGTTGAGAAGAGTGATGCCGTCTCCTGATCTCGAGTTGCGGATCTCTGAAAGATTTGCCTCTGCTGTTTGGTCACGATAGATTATATCCTGTCACTATTAGGCCGGAACACCAAGGAGAGTGCGAACTGCTTACATCGTAGAACCTGGTGAGGTCGAACTTCTTGTCGTCCCTGGTGATAGGGAACAACTCGATGATAACACCGAGGTCGTACAGATCCTTTGCGCGCACGGCAGAAGCGGACTTGGCCGCCTTGTCATCGCCGTGAGGACTGTCGTTGTCGGTGATGATGAACAACCTCCTGCTTCCGAAGTTCGCCGCCTTAGTTGTGAAAATCTGGTTTGCGCAGAAGAAGACATTCGCCATCTGGACGCTCTCCTTGGCTGGCACCAACACCTCATCTTCGTCTTCTCCCTCCTCCCCGTCGACCCCCACTAATGTCTTCAGCGCCTTGACGTCCTCCGCTGCGGGGACGTCTAGGTCAGTGAAGAGATAGCAGTGGGGATAGCCCAGGCCACTGCGACCGCTTTCCTCCTGGAACTTGGACTTTTCGGTGCCGAAGAAGAGGATGCCCATCATGTCCTTGGGGTTGGAGATGATGCGCTGCTGCATAAGCTGGTAGGCGCATTTCAGCGCGGCCTGGACGGCGCTGTCCTTGTCTGCCTTTTTGGAGTTTGATGCTGGAGGCGGCTGCAGCATTGACGAGCTCACATCAATGGCCAGAAGGACAGCGTCCTTTTGTGCCTTGTAGTCCTGAGAGGGGTCAGCTGTAAGTCATGGCTCTCAGATGTGGGCTCGTACAGTCTCATCGAGCTCCTCCTCCGCATCGTCATCCTCCTCTCTCTTGTAGTCTTCGCGATCAGCCATTGCGAGGATCTGTGTGACTCGGTGTTAGTTTTGGCGTTGTTGGTCGCGGCGGGCGACAGCTATTTCATGTAGTCGCGAACTCGGTTGGGCCCTTCAGCGCAACAGGCAGCTCCAGGCAGCAGACGCGACAGGGGCAGCTGTTCTGGCGCGGACCTCTCTAGCGAAGCTCGCAGGTACCCGCGTGCGAGCGCGCGACCACGTGATCTATATTTCGGATTACGCAGCGTGCTATTGGCCGAAACCGAGGCAGGTTAAATAAGTACCTTAAAGTTTGCAGTGACATGGGCTTCCGATAAGGTATCTCTGTATGAGCTCGGTCTTGCAGGGGTGCTGCTCGGCATTCGGTGGGCTCCTGTCCAGATCGGGATTTCCTTCGTCATCGAAGCCGAAATCCACATGGCCTCGTCCAGCATCGCCCACACATCGCCAGGGTCCACGATTGCCACAGCTATGTTTTCTTAGACCACTCTGAACCATCACCACTTACCGACCGTTTCTTGTGTTCCCTCTTTGTACACTATCTTTTCGTACATCGTCGTTGTAGAGCAATGGCGTTCAAGTACTCAACAGGACAGCTCTCCAGGAGCTTGTCTAAGGCGACGACTTCAGCGCGCAATGGCGCCGCACCTCTAGCTTTGGCTCTGCCGAAGCAATCAGCACCTCAATTGAGGTCTATGGCAACCGTTCCGCCCGTTACACAAAACTCCGCCGGTTCCAAGGGTCCGACGGCCATGGTATTCCTGAACATGGGTGGCCCTTCAACGACAGACGAAGTGGGCGACTTCCTGAGCAGACTCTTCGTATGCCCCTCCACGAACCCCCAGACGCTCCGCACGCTGACAATGCGCAGGCAGATGGAGACTTGATTCCTCTCGGACGCTACCAGAACTACCTCGGCCCCTTCATCTCGAAGCGACGAACTCCCAAGATCCAGAAGCAGTACGCAGAAATCGGTGGGGGTTCCCCCATCCGCAAATGGTCCGAGTACCAGAGCGCAGAGATGTGCAAGATCCTCGACCAGATCTCTCCCGAGACCGCACCGCACAAGCCTTACGTTGCGTTCCGTTACGCCGATCCCCTGACCGAGGAGATGTACAACAAGCTGCTGGATGATGGTTTCGGAAACGGAAAGGGCGGAAGAGCTGTAGCCTTCACACAATACCCGCAATACTCGTGTTCGACGACGGGAAGCAGCATGAATGAGCTGTGGAAGTGGCGGCAAAGGTTGGAGGGCAAGTCAGCCACGGACGCGACGCCGGGCGACGGCACGATCTCTTGGAGTGTTATTGACAGGTGGCCGGTACATCCGGGCCTGGTGGAGGCTTTTGCGCAAAACATCGAGGCCAAGCTCCTGGAGTACCCCGAGGAGAGGCGGAAGGACGTCGTCTTGCTGTTCTCAGCACACAGCTTGCCCATGTCTGTGGTGAACAGAGGAGACCCGTACCCGGCCGAGGTTGCTGCTACTGTCTACGCTGTCATGCAGCGCCTCAAGTTCTCCAACCCCTACCGCCTTTGCTGGCAATCGCAAGTCGGCCCGTCCGCATGGCTCGGCCCCCAGACTTCTGATTCGGTCGAGAACTACATCCACAAGGGCCAGAAGGACCTGGTCCTGATCCCTATTGCGTTCACCTCCGATCACATTGAGACTCTGTATGAGCTCGACCTGGAGGTTATCGGAGATTCAGGAAGCCCCGAGACTGTGAAGCGCGTTGAGAGTTTGAATGGCAGCCCTGTCTTCATCAAGGCTCTGGCTGATATCGCCAAGGCTCACCTTGACAGCGGCATTTCCTGCTCACCACAGATGGAGCTTCGCTGCCCCGGGTGCAAGAGCGAACGTTGTGCTGAGTCAAAGAAGTTCTTTGCGGGTCAACAGACGAAGCTGTTTGGAGCTCAGGAGAAGGTACTGGCGCAATAGGAAATATCATCTTAAACCACGGCGGGAGACTGTAATCATGTACTTTTATAGCAACCGGGATCTGTTAGGGTCAAAATGCAATACTGGCGGGGGCAGGAATAAAAACAAGTTCAACTCTGGTCGCAATCCGTCCCATAAAAGATGTCTACTCAATTGTTGCCGGGCGGTTGGATCCATGTTGATGACGCCACCACACTTCGAGTGTGCCACTAACAATTTCCCTGGCTGAAGTTACTCCACCAAACCAGACGATCTCCGGAGGGTCGTCTCTCCTTACCCATGTTCCAGCTGCAGCTCACACCTAACTCACAGAGGACCATGTTCAGCTCAAGAACATTTTACAACTTATCCAGAGCTCATATTACTATTTCCCGACGAACAATGAGCTCCCAAGAAAAGATTCATTTCGGGCCCTTTGAGGTCACTGGGCAGGTTAGTCTCGAAGAAGATCTCGGTCATTGAATGGCCGTATGAGATGGGCATTGGAGCGTCTGGATTGCGCATCTTGCCATTGTAGTTCAAAACAGCTGCCGCTCATCGTCACCTGCCTGCTTCAACCCGCTATCCAGAACTCAACACGGAAACATCAAGAATAATGGCTAACATGACACAGGTCTTCTACAAGACAGCCCACTCCTTCGCCCTCGTCAACCTCAAGCCTTTGCTTCCAGGCCACGTCCTCATCTGCCCTCTCAAGCCTCACAAGCGCCTCACAGACCTCCCGCCAGCGGAAGTAACAGACCTCTTCACCACGACGCAGCTCGTGCAAAAAATGCTCGCGCGCCGCTATTTCCCTTCCTCGTCAGGCACGCCGGCTGCCCCGGAGGCAGGCTCCTTCAACATAGCCGTGCAGGACGGCGCGGACGCGGGCCAGACGGTTTCACATGTTCACGTACACATTATCCCGCGCGTACCCGGCGAGACAGCGAAAGACGACTCAGGGCCGAGGGATGAGATTTACGAGCAGATGGCGAGCGAGGAGGGCAACATCGGGGGTGCGCTGTGGGACGCTGAAATTGGGATGAGACCCGAGCCCGGGGGCAAGTTTGCGAGGATTGAGGATGCGATGAGGAAGGCGAGAAGCATGGAGGAGATGGTTGCGGAGGCTGACTTGTACCGGGGCTTGTTGAAGGAGATGGAAGCTGCTGGTGAGAGGTAGAATTGAAATATGTCTGGTTAGAACGTAGGATGAAGGATAAGAGAAAGTGTACGGCATTTGTCTATGTTGGCTGTGAATTTAACGGGCCATGAGGTGCCGGTTGTGAGATCACATGGGATTTCTCACTTGCAGACTGCAATCTGCATTTACGCCTCTTTGATGCAAGTTGATAAGAAGCATTGGAAAGCATTGGTACACAATTTAATTTCAAATGTCGTCTTCAAAACATCAACTGGGCTCACCGCAACTGCTCTCAAGGCTGGCGTTGAGCATCCCTTCACGTCATCAGTCTGTAAGATACAGTGCGCTAAACTCATCTCACTCAATTAGCACAGTATAGAGGCGGACCCACTCGCACTCAACGCGTTCAGGACGAAGCGCGTCCCGTCGCGCGTCTCCCATCCCACCTGGCTTGTCACTGCAGCGACACACTTTCTGCAATTGCAAGTCGAAGCAGCCTTGGACGTCGCCACGAAGATAGCCTCGGACCAGATCTCGTCTTAGCAAACAAGTACCCAAAATGCCGAGTGCTTCATCGCCCATCACATTTCCTGCCAGCTCCTCACCACCCGCAGGGAAGCGCGCGCGCCCAGCAGCGGCCGACCCGACAAAATCCAAGCCGAAGGTCAAGAGCGGATTTCTGCTTGACGATGATTCCGATTCCGACAATGACGCCCAGCAGCCACCATTGAAGAAGCAGATCCTTGACTTTGGATCGCGCAGTCAACGACCAGCCCCTGTTACACTCACCCCTGACGAAGAGATTCTCGAGCCATCAGCGCCGGCACCCGCGAAACAGAACAACAGCGCTCCCACAGAAACAGAGCCTCCTCGCGCCGAACCGCCTCGAAGCCTTGCATCTACATTGTTGAGTTCTACACCGTCGATTTTCAAGAGCGGGCGAACCTTCAAAGTAACGACTTGCACCGGCGCCTCTACAACGATCAAGCAGCGGAAGCCGACTACCAACACTTCATACGAGAACATCGTTGCTGCGAGATCCAAGACGAAGGAAGGGAGGGCGAGGCGCGCATACTATGGTATCGATATCAATGAGCTCATCGACAAGGCCAAGAAAGAGGCCGCGGAAAAGCCCAAGCCGCAAAGGAAAGAGAACGATGTACCTGTTCGGTCAGTGGAGGAGCCAGTGGTCGGCAAGCTTCAGAAGAAGACTTTGCTCTGGACCGAGAAGTACAGAGCCAAGAACTTCCTCGATCTTTGCGGTGACGATGGCACCAACCGCATGGTCCTGCGCTGGCTCAAGCGATGGGATCCTATCGTCTTCCCTGGTATCGCAAAGAAGGCGCCCATCTCGAGACGGCCAGGCGCGAAGCAGGGTCAGCAGGAGGAGGAAAAGCCACACAAGAAGATTCTCATGTTGACGGGCCCCCCCGGTCTTGGAAAGACAACGCTGGCGCATGTGTGCGCGCGGCAAGCAGGATACGATGTGATGGAGATCAATGCCAGTGACGACCGAAGCAAAGACGTCGTCAAGAACCGCATCCGGACCTCCCTAGGAACCGAAAGTGTGAAGACGGTCGAGAACGTCAAGACCAAGGATGGTGAGCAGCAGCAAAAGGTTGCAAAACCGGCTTGCGTGGTTGTCGATGAGGTGGACGGTGTAGTCGGCGGAGCTGGGGCTTCAGGAGAGGGAGGATTCGTCAAAGCCCTCATCGATCTCGTGTTGTTGGACCAGAAGAACGGCTCAGGAATTGTGAACAACAACCGCAAGAAGAAGAAGGGCGACGACTTTCGTTTGATGAGACCGCTTATTCTCATCTGCAACGACGTCTACGCTCCGGCACTGAGACCTCTCCGACAGTCAGGTATGGCTGAGATTATCCATGTTGGAAAACCCACCATCGATGCTGTTGTCACGCGGTTGAAGGCGGTCTTCGACAAGGAGGGCGTTCCCTGTGAGAAAGATGCTGCTCGCAAGATCTGCGAGGCCGCTTGGGGTATGACAAGTGGTATTGATGCGAAACGAGGAGCCGAGAGCGGAGCCGAAGGCGATCTTCGTGGCGTAATGGTTGTTGGTGAGTGGGTTGCTGGACGTTTCAAGGCTGCTGCGAGCTTCAACGACAAGTTGACAAGGCAATGGCTTGAGAAGAACGTTATGCACGATCTTACCAACGGCGCCGGCGGAGCAAGGGGTCTTGGACGAGGAAGCACGAAAGACATCGTGTCACGCATCTTTCAGGAAGGTGGCGGCTTCCCGAAACAAGCTTTGGACAGCACATCGCATCTCAAGCACAAGCATGAGCAGCCCAAGGCTCAGCTGGGTTTTGCCGAGTACCACAAGAAGAACGCCATGGAACGTTTGCGACACATGGTTGACACCAGCGGCGAAGTCGATCGTATTATGACTGACATCTTCCTCGAATACCCCAACCGCGAATTCAACGACGACTCGTTCTTGTCCAAGCCCAACGAAGCTTACGATTGGATGCACTTTCTGGACACTTGCTCGTCAAGAACCTTTTTCAGCCAGGACTGGGAGCTGGCGCCATATCTAAGCCAGCCTATTCTTGCCTGCCACTCTCTCTTTGCCTCGTCGAAAAAGTATCAAGTCAACATGGGCTACGACAAGAAGTGGGGTGCAGATGCGCAGGAGAACGACGAGCCACCCGTGCCATTTTCTGGTCCTCAAGCGGACTATGCTGCCCACCAAGCATTGAAGGAGAACAAGTCTATGCTACAGGCCATTCAGGCACAGCTCACTCCCACGTTGGGGAGGTCTTTCCGAAGCCCGGAAGATGTCGCGACGGACTTCTTACCGTATCTTGTTCGCATGGTATCACCAGACGTCAAGCCTGTCGTGATTGGCGGCAGCGGCACGAGCACAGCAAGTGTACGAAAGGATACCGAGAAGGCCATGGTCAAACGCGCCGCGGAGATCATGGCGGAGGTCGGTATCGAAATGCAAAAGGGCAAGATTGAGACGGATTCGTTGGTGAACAGGGGGCCTCAGTGGGTGTACCGCATGGAGCCGTAAGTCATCATCCGCCGCCTCATGTACAAGTTCGCACTAACGTATCCTCAGTGACCTTGACGCACTTGCGATATACGAAACAGCAGGAGGCCTTCTCCTCTCCAGCTCCGCCCCAACACGCTACGCCGTCCGCCAATGCCTCGATCAAGAACTCCAAAAGACCGTCATTCTCCGCGAGGCGGCCGCGCGACAGGCGCGCTTCAAAGCGGGCAACCCCATGGGACTTGAGGAGGCCCCTGTGCAGGTGGACAAGGAGAACATCATTAAAGAGCAGGAGAAGGCTCTCGAGAAGAGCGTGAAGAAGGACTTTTTCGGGAGGATCATCCCGACGCGGCCTCTGGGTGAAGTGGATCCGAACGGGACCAAGAGGAAGAAGCAGAGGGAGGAGACGAAGGAGGATATCAAGGTCTGGGTAACGTACCATGAAGGATTGAATAATGCGGTCAGGAAACCTATCTCTTTCGGGGAGTTTATGAAGGGGTTGTAGAAGCGCTTTGGGTATGAGGGATGAATACATTATGATGTTTTGCCTTCACAATTGTTACTGCTGAGGAGGGTTGAGCGTCGTTTTGGTCACGATGAATGGCATGTATTGCAACTAAACTGCCTCTAATTCCAGGTCACCGCGTCATCCTCTCGCCCATCATCCCACTCGGAGATGCTTAGCCGTTTAGCAGCTGCCGGCGCAGCAGCCTCCCTCGGGCAGGTTTCCGCCGCTATCAACGCGTCAGTTTCCATGGTCTTCCAACTCTAGGCTTGACCTCTCTAGGGGTTAACTCACGGGCAGAAGCAGCCGATGGGGCAGGGCTCGTTGGAGTTGTTGCAGTGCTTCAGGTTGCTGGCAGCGCACTGGGCCGGGGTCAGAGGCTTGGGGGCGGCGATGGCGCTGACGGCGGCAACGGAAGCGAAGACGGTGAGGAGGGTAGAGAACTGCATTTTGGCGGTTGGTTTAGGGGATGTTTGTCGTTGTAGAAGTTTATTGAGCTGAGACGAGACTTGGTGATTGGATGGGGTGAATGGGTGAGAGCAACATAGGAGGAGACTGGACCGTCTTATAGCTTTCTTATCCACCAGCAGATCTCTTCGAACACAAACTCCCCGTATGCCAAATCGCAGGTCGGCGGCGGTGGTATCCACCGACCAGTAGCTAGACTTCAAGGCGGAGCAGTCCGCCTAGGAAAACTCAATGTCCGCGTACCCGATTGTATGGAAGGGCACTTTCCCCTAAATCCGCCCCGTGTAGGCATCACGTCTCCGGACTACGGCCAGCTTGGATACTCGCATTTGCTCCACCTTTACCGCCTCCCACATAGTGTATGAGCCAGCAGCAATATAACTGACATGAGTTTCAGCAATCTGAAAAGCCTCCATCGCGAACTTTAAAAAACCCGAATGTTGCCTGAGTCGTGGGCGTAGGGCTGGGGACGCCGATGCGGGTATCCTGGGATGAACGTGGGGGGAGTAGGTATGAGATGAACTGGGGGGCAGATCCCAAGTTGGTGGGAGTTGAGGGCATCCCTGCCCAACTACCGGTTTGAAAACTATCCCGCCGGCTACCGGCCAATGGGCTCAGACGGTAGGAAACCGAGAGCGAAAGGTTGAGTTGCGTAGAGGACGGGTAGGCGATGTTGTCATCCTTGCTCGAAGACTCAATTCATTGAGCTTTTGCATCAACTGGAAACCGTTTCCCCTGGATAAATAGACTCTATGATAATAGCCTAATTGTATTGACCGGCAGCAACAATTGACTCGACAATGATGCAGAACAAAAGGCATGTCCAGACGAAAGTGGCAAGTTGGACAGCAGCGAGCCATTTCCATCCCGTCGGCAACCATTTCCGAGATGATTCTCAAAAGAGGAATGGGCCTAGTTGAGTTGCAAGACCTATCCTTTCCGCCCCGAGTTGGACAAAGGAAACCTCGCCTATTAAGGTTCTCGCCAGGCCGTTACTGACTCTGTCGCTCATTACGTACACGAGATGATGCTCCGGCACGCTCGGGTCAACAGCGGCTCCATCCGCAGTTACCATTTTAGGACCTGCGACGGCTGTCAAGTTGTGGAATATGCCGTCGGTGAGTATTTTGCGGACTTTCGGGCTGCGGCTGGACTCTAGGCAATTGCGGTCTGCTACGTGCAGGGAACGCTATGCTTATGAATGGTAGCCGTCTTTTGACTTGTGCTATGTTGCGATATCTATAACATCATTAAGTAGCTCATCCGCCACAATAAAGACTCGCCATTTGGCACAACATGTTGTCTTCGGACTTTGCTATTTCGCTGAATTGAAAAGCAAGCAGACAGGACTGTGCAGTTCTTTGCAGAGAAAAGGGAGGTTTATTTCTATGTGGATATGTTTGTTCGATTCTGAAATCATCCAAAGAAGATCTCGGAACTAAATTCTGAAGAGCTTTACTATCCGGGCGGGTAGTAGGCATAGATGATGCTAGAGACAATAGGGACGACGGTAACAAAATTGTATGAAATAAACTATTAGACCTAACATAATAGTCATCCGTCCGATTAGCAAGAATCCTTCTCCATGCTCATTATCAACGAGACGTTGAACAATAGGCTATCCCTCACCTTGAGCAGCGCAACGTAGTCTCCACGACAAGCATCCATATGACTACATCACTCCACTGTTGTGTGATTGACACATCCATAACAACAATCAGGGAGCCTTGACTTTCACATGGCCCTCTGCCGTCACCTTGTAGTTCGTTCCTTCTTTGTAGAGCAAATGGATAACCGCGGCAACGAGAGAATACAAGTCGGGGTTCTCGCGATTCTTGGCCTTGACGTTATTAGCCCATCCGTAGGCTAGATCCATGTCGTCAAACATAGCCCCAAAGGACGTCAGATGGAAGAACTGAAACGTGTGGTAAGCAAAAGAGACTGAATAAACAACATCTGTTAGTAATAGAGCCTACCTCGTGCAAAACGTTTGTTGTGAAGCAGTCTTGAAGCAAGCCATCCACTGGACGAATATCCTTTTTCCTCTCCTCACTTAGCTTCTGAAACGCATCAGGGGCCGTTTTCGCTGTGGCTTTATTGACCGTTTCCTGCGTCCAGTCAACAAATCCCCTGCTCCGCTGGAATTTGATCCACAGGGGGTGAAAATTGATCGATTCGGGGATTCTCAAACGCTCGCCGGTTGGCGTATTCAGATCGCGCGCGGTAACGGCCTTGACTTTGACTTGATTGTGGTCTATCTCATTCCAGTCTCCTGGCGCTTCTTCTTCTTTGAGAAAATTGACAAAGTCGTGGGGATTCGTGAGTTGATTTTGTCGGACATTGTCCCATGGAACTGGCAAGGGGTTGAATTCGTTTCGGTCACGGACCCAATCGATGTCTGGTCGGCAGGTGATGATCTGGTAGCGGACTTAGTCTCAAACGATCATGGCATGTGAAAACAATAAGTATGTCTCAATGTTTCAAGACTCGGGTTCTGTGATGCTGACATGAGATGTAGACGAAACTTACGAAGTTGAAGTGGTGGTCGTCCGACTTTTTGAGAGCTGCCCAAGCTGAAGACTTCTCATATCTCCCATTCACGTTACCCTCCCTACCGACGGGGCCTTCCATGGTGGCGATGTTGTCGAATTTCGCTACAAGTATTTCGAAAGTCAGGTTGAGGCCTCATGCTGTAGACTATAGGGTCATGGAACTCGAAAAAGAAACATGATGCTATCTGGGAAGCAACTTACACTTGACGTCGCCTGCGGCTTTGTTATAGTCATCCTTCCCAACAAGGGGTTCTAAAGCAGCTTTGACAGTCCGACCCTTCAAGGGGTTTTTGCTCAGTGAGTCTTTAATGTGGGAAGCGGCGGCTGCCGCCCAGGCCTTTGCGTCCTCGACGCCTTTGAGAATGGCATTCTCCAATTCCTTGTCGTCCACAGTGATCTTCTTTGATGGATTGCCGTTCTCGAATACTTCTTTTCTGTCTAAGTGCTCGTTAGTAGGCAGTCTTTGCCTGACTACACACCAAATCCAAGGCAAATTCAGATCAAATAGCTCGCTGAGACATAATCATTCGGCGAGTAGATCGGATCACCGACTTACAACAAGATTCGTGCAACGTCCAGCTAGCTGCTTCAGCGGCAAGCGAGCCTTGCAAGACAAGAATGAGGATTTGAAGAGGGCGCATGCTGACTGTTGACCCAATGAAATGAATGTTGGAGCAACCTTCAATCGTGAATCGTGATAGTTGGTGTATGAGAAATCTTCGACCGCATGAGCAAGTTCAGCATGTTCTTCTACTTCAATGTGAGCTCAAGCCAGTTGGCAAGACACCATTTATACAGAAGAGAAACCATTCTATTCATGGACTGTAGATAGACCGTAGAGCGATACCAAGTTGGTCCTCGGCCCTGGGACCAAGACTGACAGAAAGGCAACACCGCCTCGACCCCAAGACCCGGAGGAATTCTGGAGGCAGTAAATGGAACCATTGACTAAGAATAGCCTACTTGGCTACAGAAATTTCTTGGATTTGGGCGTCCAAGACTGACCTTGACAGCTTCCAACCATACGCCCCCAATGACTGATCGACGCATGATCAAAGTTAACGAGGCTGATCGGCTGAATGGAAATTGCAATAGGGGTCTGAGAATCGATTCCGTTGCAGTCTGTTGGAGATTGAAGGCTCTTATGGGGTCTGTTGGCCCGGACTTGCGACCCGGAGGTGGGCCGGAGTGACAGTGATGGGGGCTATCGGCCCCAAGGTAGTTACCGGCGTGCTGCGCCGGTGCGGCTTTGATTGAAAATCACCCGACTCTGGAGCGGCTGGGCCATTATTGAAGGAATTGTGACTGATTTCGAGGGCTCTGTTGGTTGCTTCGGTCAACATGTTGAGCTTGGCATCAACATTGACGCTGCCCTGTTGGCGTGGGGTCTGAGGCTAGACTCCAACACGATGACCAAAATAGATGACAGCCCCCAGAGCAATGGAAGACAGACGGCAAGTTTTCGTCAGTGAAGTCCGCTGAGAAGATTTGCGGGACATTGGCGATAGCTTGTCCACCATTAAATGTTACCTATGTGTATAAGGTATATTTAGGCCGGTGGCTGGCATCGTAGGAGCCATGTAACAAGCTTCCTGACCATCCCATCTTTCTCGTAGAAGTTGACTACAAAGGCTTTTGCGAACCTCCATTCAAAACTACTTTCAATCTATTGCTGTCAATTCCATTTTCGTGTTACAGCTATTATGAAGCCGTACACTCTTGTTGTTTTCGGTCTGCTGTTAAATGCAGGGGCGGCTACGCAGCTTCATGATCAACCCTTGGCTAGCGTCACCAACGAAGGTCACTTGACTGCCCGACAGACAGTGGATCCTGCGGCTGGCCGGTATGATACACTTTCTGAGGCCATTCGGAGGCAACAAGTCCAGATGCTAATGACTTCATGGTAGTGTCGTGGTTGCCGCCATTGAGCCGACTAAGAGTGGTCAAATTGGAGTCAACCCCCCTGGGGCTGAGCCTACGTAAGTACGCCCATCAGAATGTTCAAATGAAATGCAGCAGCTAATCGATTCTTGTGGATCAACTATAGACCAGGTAAAATAGAGGCACATACGAGATATCTTACGTTGGAACAAGGTACAACAAAGGTGAGGTTGCCCGTCTTTCTCTTTTGTGACTCTTTCGTTGACACGCAACTTGCCTAGTGGATAGGACACAACTCTCAGTACATTGCGATAACAACTGTCACGTCTGTTGGTTCGGGAGGGACAGCAGTCGCGACCGTCACGAACGCTGTCACTGCATCGAAGAATGCCGCTGGCGGTCTCAACATCTTGCTGAGCCCCGGACTTAAAGCTAAGCTAGAGGCGATAGCGAAGGAGGTAACCGCCTGTGCTGCAAAGCACAGGAGACAGCCTCGAAACGTGGTCTACAAGCGTCAGGAGGGCCCAGCTTGCGGCTTGGCCGATTACGTACAACGTGTAGCTGCCGACACAGAGCTCAGGAACAGCTTTGCGCGTCCTCTCACAGATCAAGTCTTGACGGAGGAGTACGACTCGGGATATGAAAGTGGCCCAGGAAGCGAGGACGGCTGGGTTGACGGTGGCGAGGCCGAGGGTGGAGCTGAGTCTGCCGTGGAAGAGACGGTCATCTTTTCATCTGAGGAAGAAGCTGAAGTTCTAGGTGCAGCTCTTTCAGGCGGCGAAGCAGCGGCGAATGCAGCCGTCTGGGGGAGCTCGACTATCACAGCCGGCTCGTTTTTGGCCTGGGTTTGGGGACACATTCAAAACGGCAAGGCAATCCCCAACGCGAATGAGATCCCAAAGGAGAGCATCCATAGGGTTACCAAGACCAAAACATCCACCAGGAGCACTTCAACCTCAAGCAGCAGCTGTCCTACGGGAACTCCGGTAAGATATCCAAGCCCGTTCTGGATGCTCATCTCTGACTGATAGATCAACCACAGCCATCATGCGACGGAGATTGTAAGCCCACCAGTTCCAAGATCGAAGATCCTAAGGCTACAGGATTAGTTGATTGGGCTTGTTCCGAGGTGAGTCAAATCGTCCACCTTCGCATGCACACTCTTCTCTCTCCCGGGACAGCTTTCCGCGGATTGCACGGACATACTGACTTATGAAAGGGCAAAACAAAGGGATGCCGTTGCTTCCCAAGTATTGTTACCCAAGTCACCATTTCCGACATCGTCTTTGACCAGGCTGTCCTCGATGCGTTAAAGAATATCAAAGAAGAGCCCCAGCAGCCTCCGCAGCCCGAGATCAGCATTGAATGTCCTGGCGAGCTCACTAATGTTCCCAGCAAGTTCTTTCTGGACAGCACTTCGAAGACATTCTGCGAGAGGGTAATGAATGATATAGGCGCACCGCAAGGACCTACACCGTATGATATTAGCGGTAATGAGATCCCTCGCCTGAAGGCCGCCTTGGCAACCCAGCAACAGACGAAAAGAGGTTTTGTGCGAAGAACACCACCGGAAAATATCGACAACTACCAAGATTACACCATATTTCTGTCATTTCTTCCTCTTGATGACGAATGCCAGGTAGACGACCAAGACGTCTGCAGAAGCGCATGGGAAAGGCTTGTCAAGAGCAACTGTGAGCACTCTCAGACTTGAAAAGTTAGTGACCAAGGATCAACTGACTAAGAGTCTCATATTAGGTGGATCGAATCATGGCTCAGCAGGAGACCGCATGTTCAGAAAGGCGTCTATTGACGTCGGCTGCGGCAAGTTCACGTGGGAGGTGCAAAAGATGGCAGAGAAGCCCTCACTTGGCAAGCGAGAGTGCCATGATTGGTACAAACACAGCGACGTGCATAATAACGTTCAGGAACTTTGGTCTGTCTTAGGTTGCAAAGACCTTGCCAAAGACAAGAAGATGAGAGCAGGAGATGAAGACGTCTACTGGCATCCCCTGCCCGGCTACGAGCCAGGGAACTTCAGGATCACGTGGATCGACGGTTGCAAGGCTGCTAGTGAGCAGAGCCTTGAATTTCCCATTGCGGATGATAAGAGCATCACCTGTGCGAGTATCATGAGGGAAAACTACCTATCATGTATGTTTTGCATCGTTTCAATCAATAGTATAACCTTATACGCTAACCAGACCACTCTTACAGGCAACAATGGCGGAACTGGAGGCCAGATTGATGCTGGCTGCTTGCGGTACGATTTCTATCCCAACAAATGAGAATAGATAAATTTGGGATGATCTTGATTTAGTTCGAGCATGTCAACGTGAGGGGCTTTGTATGAGGCAGCTGGTATGAGGCAGTTAGATCCTGACGACGCGTTGCAAATACAGACTACCTCGATCTTTGTTGATAGCCTTTAGTTAGGTAGGAACAGCTCATGTCAGCTGAGTGAGAAAAAACTACAAAAGGGAGTGGGTTGGTTACCTCCAAGAGACTTTATGATCTGTCCTCTGTTGTCTTCTATGATCAAATCCTAATCGTAAGTGAATCTCTGTGTAAATGAACCGTTACGTGTCCCCGCTCAAGAAGGAACGCACGCATCTGAAGGTTCCACTGTGCGCGAATATTGGGTACTTCAAATCTGAACATCATTTTGTTTTTGGTGCTGGGGAGCCCGCCTGTAATCAACCAAAGCTCTGAGACCCTAGTGCCGTGAGTATTCACGCCTGGTTGTCTTGAGTATGGTGTGGGTAAGTATGCGCGCGTGCGCGTATGTGTATGTGTGTGTTAAGGGCTGGCCGAAATGACGAGAATCTTTCATCTATACGGCTTCGACCGAAAAATACGTCTCATGCACAAGTTTGACCCTCTTTAAGAGAAAAGCTAGCAACTTTCTACATCCTAAACGGAGGCAATTCCCCGCAACTTCTGAAACGGAAAACACATTGTAGACTGACCAAACTTACGGCTAGTAGCCGCATTCAACCGTCCTTCATCAAAATGTAATTGGTTCCGTCATAACCAAGCCGAACTTCCCTGTTTGAGGCAAAGTGTTAGCCAAAGTAGACGTCGGAAAGAAACCAAGTGCTCATACATCTCAGATGTAGTGTGAATCACATCGTCGTACATGCCTCCTGGGTTGACCGTTCCCAAGATTGGATGGAATTTATCCCCAGACCCTCGTTTGAAAAGTCGAGTACCAGGCAATGCGACGTCTTCCACAAAACCCTCTTCTGGTGCTATGCGTGAGCTAAGGGGTGTGCTTATCGTGACTGAGCCAATCAAGCCGAATGGCGCAAGACGATCTCTCAAATTTCTTGTATCAAGTTCCTTGATGCCACAGAGAGCATCGTATTTTGAAGGGGTACGGTTCGAGCTACAACGTGAAGCGATCCATATGCTGAGGGTCTGGAGGTTCTCGAATCGGCCAAGGCGCAACCAGTGGAAATCGTAGACATCGTGGCGGCGAGGAATTCCGGGAAGATCCAAATTCGCACACAGTAGCTGCAGGGGAAAGTCCGGACCAAACGAGAGTTCCACGTTTCGAGCGTACTTGAAAAAGGCTAGTGGTGTGATGCCTATTTTTGGGAAGGTTTTTACGATTGGATGAAGCTCGCAATACCCGAAAAACATCTGCACAGTCGGCATATCGGTGAAGATGAATGTTATCGACCTGTAGATGGACTGCAGGCACTCTTCCGATCTACGTTCGTTAGTATTGAATGGTCTTCTGAATGGTGGGGCAACTCACACGGTCTTGCACAACAAGAGCATGGAAAGATATGGGTTTGACCAGGCGCTGTTTTCATGGCCACTGCAGCCTTTTTTCCAACAAGTAAACCCTGAAGTACCAAAGCCCGGCAAAGCCCCCTTGCCGTGCTTCTGATAGGCAACCTCGCCACAAGGCCAGTGGTTCATCCATGGAGATTGCAAATATCTGGCATAAGGCCTTCCGATTCCAGGGCAACTGTGACGGGAGATATCCTCGCCTAAGGGAACGCCGAGGCGAACTCTCACCTCTTCAAGCTCTTTTTGCAATGGGTCCTGAACATCGAACTCGATAGAGCACGGCCAATGGCAGAAGTGATGATACTCTGGTTCTCCATGATATAGAATATGTTGACGGAGACCACAGGAGCGCCAGAGCTCGAGATATATGGAATCACGGACCTCGCGCGGTAGTGCATTGATGAAGGCAGATTTGGTCTGAGGATTGACGGGCATCCTGGCTGATTTGTCGAGTATGGTCCGATGTGTGGGCTGTGGTGGAGGTGTACCACAAAAGACCGGACTTGGCCGACGGTGCGTTTAAATCAGAACAGCCAACAAGAGAGCCCCCAATCTCAACACCTGACGGTTTAGCGACAACCAAAACGGACCGCCGAAGGGTTGTGGCTGCGCAATACTATTATTAGCAGCTGGCGTTGGGGGCTGGCGGTTCGCATGAGCTGCAGTTGTTTTCCCCGTCATGAGTATTGATTTATGGTCGCATTAGGTCATGCGGCATCACCAATGCGGATTCGGGCGCTTAGAACGGCGAGCAGCCAATCCTGGCGAGTCAATGGAGCCTTTGTGCGAATCTGTACTAATTAAGGCACCCGACGTTGAAGACACCTCGTCTCTATGCAAGTATTAAGGTCAAGCGCACCTGGAACGTATTGACGTGCTTGACAGCTTTGCCAACAAGTCAATCAAAGTAGTCTTTTCTACTAAGCGCATGACACATAATCTCAGAGATTGGAGAGTCAACCATGTCACCTCTAACATGTGTGTTAGTTGATGGTGCAAGAGCTACATGAGAAATTTCCAATTCTATGTGATGGACGGTGAGGCAACATTGCTACTCACTTATTAAACTTTTGCCAATATCAGACTGGACAATGTTTTCGTGAATCTCAGTCAGAAACGTGGCCCTGAACGCTTCGCCGTCATCCGGCTTGGCGATTACGGGGGCGTGATCTCCAATTACTCCTAGTTTGCCAGTGTGACATGGAGCCATGTCACCTCATCGGCGCGAGCTTTACTCGCAACCCCTGAAACGCAGCTTTTCGTCATATAGGGGACGTTTGCAGGCAGTTCAATTCTAATTTGCAGACGCCGTAAGTTCATCAATTAGGCTTGATCAACGCACGAACGTGGACGGCATGCGCAGATTCTCAAGCCCGACTAAGCTTGCGGGCTACTTGCGGGGTATTGCAACTCTAGGAAGTTTAATCTGGCAAGACTTCCAAGGGCAGTGGCATGATACGCAGGGCTCAGTACCTTGTTAGAAGCTTTTGTAATTTGGGGGCCAGGCTGAAGTCCGGGAATCGCTGGGCGGATTCTGCCTGGCGCAGCACCTCTTGCACCAACATGCAAGGGTTGAACCCACAAATCACCAACAAGAGTACGCATTCTATCCTGTTAATTTTTCTGTCAAGACCTTGCTTCCACTGAACCAACAAGCCATCGTGATGAGCTAGCGAAGATCTTGCCATGAAGGGATAGTTCGTAAGATAACATTCAAGGATGTCTTCTACGTCACGAAGCTAGCGCCTGTGTCTCCGCGAACAAGATCGTGAGTGAGTTCACGTAAGTCCCACCACCAAAGTCCCATTTGATTTTGATCTAGCTGAAAGAAACTTCAATTCGTGACGTCAATCAAGTATATAAATCGTGTCAGTCTTCTCACTCAAGCCTGTCAATCTCATCAGACATCACAACCGCCATCTGCAATCAATCACGACCCCATCTTCAGATTTTCACATGCCGACTCTGCGATACTCAAAATGAAGGTTAGCGCCATTCTTGTCTCTTCCCTTCTTGCCCAGGGTAGCCTTGCGGCCATCGCTGTGTTCGCCTCGGTGACAGCCGGCGGCACTGCTGGTCTCACCTTCGACGTCTGGTACTGGGACGGACTACCAGTTGGTGATTGGGCCAACCATACGCCCAAAACCTATTGCAAAATTCAAGGAACCCATGACAGTTCATGCGAGGTGTCTGGCTATAAAGTCGTTTTGCATCCGTTTAATAGCCATGGCTGCAGATACGGCACCGACATTCAAAGTGGTGAGTTTCGTGGTGAAGAACTTTGACGTCTGTTCGTGAACGAGTCCATATACTGACTAATTCTCCTAAATCCACGATCACGAACTACAAGGAAGAGAGTATTGAAGCTCCCTCTGACGGTTGAAAAGAAATCAGTACCTGCATCTTAGGTGGCCTGGGCGGTGTCAGCACCAACGGCTGGCAGTGTGACTTCTAAGACCTCGGTTTAGGCTTGAGGTATCCCGTATTAACACGCCAGCACAACCGTCGGCCTGTAGCTACTCTTGCGTGGTCGCCGGAGTTGCTATAAAGGAATATCTAACAAAATTATCTCTAAGCGAGATAGGAGTAACAAGGAGGGTAAATCTGTATCTGTAGTCGTAGACATCTTTGGTGGTTAGGCTCAACGCACCCCGGGTCGATCCCCTGATAGCTCCCCTGACCCTCAGAGCGCCTATGAAGCATCGTTGCTGGGATTCATGCTAGAAAAATTGACTGAATCAAGAAGTTTGTGATCCACGGCTATCTGATTTCATATTTGATAAAGAAGAAACTTCCTATCTGCCTCAAGTTCAGTGGTCATATTCATAACAGACCATGGCCTTCGATTTAGCCTACGCTTCAACTTCCTGCCAAGACACATGTACGCTATGCTGCCAAGAATGTTCAGGAGAAGACACTCGCCATCCCTTTCCATCATGACATGACCTTCTGAACGCTTTCCAGCCTGAAACTAGACTCAAAAGTCCAGTTGAGAGCTTCACTGGCTCTGTTGCAGTATCTCCAGCCGTTACAGGAATCGGGAAGATGATGAGAACTAGTAACATCCTACTCTATTCATGTCCTCCTATCCAGCCTTTCAAGCACAACTCCCAAAGTGTTCCTCACCCCGTTCAGTTCCTGACCCTGTTCTTCTGACAGTAGCCCCTCTTGCAACCCTCGCAGAGCTCTTGCTCGTGTGGCGGGCTCTCTGTTTTATTGTAGTCTGACCGCTCCATCTCAACGCCCGCCCACATCTTGAGCCGGTGCGCGATACGCTCCACGTAACAATCTCTGTCCACCATGAAAGCGCCGAGCGTTTTGCAGTCGATGCAGTGCTGATTGAAAACTGTGGCGTTGTAACCATTGCCCGAGTATCCCCTTATCAAAGTTGCTACCGTCCTACTGCCCCACATACTGTTGTCGCAGGCTTCGTTCTCGCACATGAACCTGCCCATGATACGTGTTTGCCATTCCTTGATTGGATGTTGGTCGCTGTCCTGATTGAACCACGTCGAGCCGATATCGTCGGCCACGGCGGTGGCAACCGCTTGGTGGAGCCGCGGAAACATGAAAGAGGCCTCTCTTTCCTTGTGGACCGTGGGCTTTTTTCTTGCCATGGATTCAAATATAATTGATGAGGGTACATACAAGTGCAAGTGCAGAGACGAAAATGGTCCTGCGCAGAAATGGTATGTGGCCTCCTTTTTATACAAAGAACGGCCGCGCGAGAGTACAACAGCAGTGCAGGTCTTGACAGACTTTTACTTGGCGTTGTAAATGCAGGAGGCCGACGACCCCGCAGCTGGCAGGATGGCGAGACACCTGGAAGAAAGGACGTCCCCGTATAACACTGCATGTCTTGTCTTCACATGTGGCAGACTTCGACGGTAAATTTGCCGAGAGGAGAAAATACTTTCAGGCCATATATGCTATTAGAATCCACATGATATCTATGAATCGAATCATCCTCAATACCCCTTTTCAATGCTGCGGTTGCGTGTAAGGTTAGTAACAGACCATCTCGAGGTTATTTCCTTCCAAAAGTATTCGGCACCCTGTCGTCGGCGGGAGAAGCTAGCCCTGCTGTCGATGGCACGAGGGTGCGTGGGACGTCGTCGGTTGGTGTATTGATGCAGGTCGTCACATATCATCTTCAAAAGCTTTATTTGGTTCAGCTGAACCACGGATATTGATAAAAACGCCAGGGGCCTTGAATATTCGATAACAAAGGGTATGCAACGAAGACTTATTGAATACGTCTTTTTTGTTCAATCGCAAAGGTGTCTTGTCGGCTTCTGACATCTGGGCGTGCCCGTACATGTTCATCTCAACTGTGTACTTTCACGCATGCGTGACAAACAACCGCGTTCACAAGCTTCTTTAATAACAACAATCTAGCCCTTTCGGCGCTTGAATAGGCAAAAGAGTGATTGTCCACTAACGAGTGACCCAGTTTACCCATGGCTCGAAGTAGGATGTTGTAAAAATCGCAAAAAGAAACGGCTTTTCCGACACCGAGAATCGAACTCGGAGCTCTCCGGTGAAAGCGGAGTATGTTAACCACTACACCATGCCGGATGATGGAGAAAGTGGTCAAAGTTAACACTATGGAGGGCTGCTCGTGCGGGGGCGTGGGGGTATGCGTCTGACTCTGCAGGGGGCATCCGGGTTTTCCGAGGTCGCCACCGGAACCGAGCCGAGCCGGGGCCGAACACCGTTTGGCAGCTGGCGAGAGAGATGACGACAACGGAAACGGGAACGAGAACGAGAACGAGAACGAGGCATGGAAACAACAAGCAGTCTGACTTGAAATCATGCCCCGAGGATTGAGTGTATGTACAGACATATCTGTAATTGAATTAGGTTTGATAGGCACCAGGAGCGGTGGTTCCCTGAAGAAACGCTTTTGTTTCTTATCAGCCCCGTATTGAAAGGGTCGTCCCCATAACAGCTGTACACAGCCATACATTATTTACAACTCGAAGCTAACCTCAATTATTCCAACAAGACGATCTAACACGTCTTGACCGTACTCCCACCCCCATACCACGGGGTCCAAACCGCATCGACCCGCCCCCAGTAGTAAAACTTGTACGGGTCGAACCCGGGCCCCTCCACGGCCGCCATGCACATCGTGCCCTTCCCGGGGTCTTGCGCGACGGCCATATCCCGCGCGCCGGCGTCCTCATCCCCGGCCTCCACGCCCAGATTGCACCACGAGAGATGGAACGCACCGCACACGGCGACGTGGCACTGGTTGGGCCCGGCGCTGAGGCGCGGCGCGCCGAAGAGGGTGTTGAAGACGATGTGCATGGCTTGCAGCACGCCGTGCGAGGAGTCGCCGCCGCGGTAGCAGGTCCAGGAGCGCGAGGGGGCGGGGAGGCCTGGGATGGGCGAGGCCTGGCGCGGGGTGAGGGGGTGGGTGTTGTTTTGGTGGGGGGTTGTGAGGGAGAGGCCTTCTTCGAGGAGGGCTTTGGCGGATTCGTAGGCGGTTGGGGAGGAGAGGATGGGGGATGCGGTGGTGAGGGCTGCGTGGAGGAGCAGGAGGATGAGGGCTGGGAGGTTCTGCGGTGTGTGAGTATCCTAAGTGAGGTTTTTGGTGAGTTAGTTGACGTACCATCTTGACTGTTTCCTGGTGTCAGTGATGACCGCGGGCGAGACTCCCTTCCCAATCACTGGAGAGAGACTCTTGAGAAAGGTCATTGATGGGAATGGCTTCAGCCCTTATGAAGCGTGGCTCTTGTCCGCAGGGATGAGTGATTGTCACACAAATTCTCAAGAGGCACAAATAAGTCACCACAGATAACGTCTTGGCAAGATTAATGGGGTTTGCTTTCTTTGGCAATACTCCAGAGGGATGCTTTCATGTTTGCAAATGATGCCGGAAGCAGACCTGCTGAAATATAAGTGTCACGGTGAGGCTTCGTGAGATGAGAAGTCCGTTAGGCAATGAGCCGTGTGGAAGTTGCTTGTGCCTCGTTCGATGAAAACCCACTAGCACATCTCACAAATCACACGAGTTTGGGATTTTCATTGTTGATATGAGGGCGGTTGTGACAGTGTGCCAAGCAACAGATTGGCACAAAGCCCCTCTCACTCCTCACCTCATTTTCATTTCATGTCTCACTTATGGGGTAGTTGGTGTAATAAACTAAAGAAAAAGTGTATTGTGGTATCGGTGATACTGCTGTATCAGACAGGTAGACCCTGCCACTCTAAACAGAAAAATCTGTCTGCCTCTCTCTGCGCTCATGAGCGCAGACGTCTATCTTCTAGGTATCTTGCTCTGCGGTATTGCCCGCTTAATGACACAACTCAACGTACATTATCCCCCGCCCATGCAAATATCTCAGTTGTTGGGTATCAACTCCTCCTCCGCCGCCACCTCTGCCAGGATCTCAGTGCTCGCATTGCTTGGTCCCGAGCTTGAGACGGGCTCATACTTATCCTCGAGATAAACTGCAAAGTCTTAGCAAGGGATTCAATCAGCTGGGAAGAGAAGACTTACCATTAGGTTTGACCATGAAGGCGGCCACCAAAGCCAGTCCGAACAGGGCGGACAGGAGCACAAAGATAGCCTGGTCGAATGTGCCGACCGTCGAGTAGTACAGCGTGTTAAACGCGATGGGGCCCAGGACTCTCGCCAAGGAGTGCAGGACACCGATAGCGCCCAGCAGCTGGCCGACCTGGTCCGCCGGGACGTGCTTCGTGATGGCGGCCTGGATCGTGGCACTACCGAGACCGCCAAAGGACGTGACCATGCCGGACATGACGAAGACGGCCTCGTTCCTGGCAAAGAGGTAGCCGAGCGAGCCGGTGACGTCGGACAGGAGCGCAAAGCGGAGGATCCACGTATCAACGGTGTCTGCGCCGTTGTTCGACTCCACGATGGACACGCCTGAGACGCGGCGGCGGTAGGCGGCGGGCCGGACGCGGAAGACGTAGTTGATGGTCGGGAGGACGATGAGCAGTGCCAGCACGCGGACCATGGAGACGGCCGAGATGAAGCGCGAGCTCTCGAGGGTGCCCCAGCCCCACGTCTCGGGGGACTCGGAGTACAGCAGGAGGACGGTGCCGGCGCTCATCGCGGCGCCGAGGAGGATCATGTCCGTGAAGGAGAGCGCGAGCAGGTTGATGCGCAGGCGGGACGAGGTGCCGGGGCCGCGGGGGTAGAGGACCTTGAGGGGCGCGAGGGGGTTCGCGGCCTTGATGGAGGCCCAGGTGGAGTTGTCGACGGCCTTGGCCTCCTGCTCGCGGTCGTGCTTCTCGCGGGCGCGCAGCTGGCGCTTGATGCTGAGGGACTCGGGGACGACGAAGCCGACGAAGATGATGAAGACGATGTGGCAGCCCATGGTGACGTAGAAGACGGAGAGCAGGCTGCCGGTCCAGGTGACGAAGTAGCCGGCCAGCAGGGGGCCGAAGGCGAGGCCGGTGAAGAGGCAGGCGTGGAGGTAGCCGATGCGCACGCCGCGCTTGGAGGGCGGGGTGCAGTCGCTCGTGTAAGAGTTGATGAGGACGCTGCCGGCGGTGAAGGAGCCTGTGATGCCGTCTGCGACGGCGCCGACGAGGAGCCAGTTGTAGTGAAAGGTCCAGGGGAAGTTGGCGCACAGGATGACGGTCGCTTCGGCGACGACGCCGCCGACGGATGCGATGGCGAGCAACTTCCTCCTGCCGTAACGGTCTGAAAGGTGACCCATTCTGGGCGCAGTGATGGCGGATAAGATACCGGTGGTGAGATTAATGGCCAGGGTGAACATGGACACGCGCTTCTTCACTTCCGGGATGAAGCATTGCGGATTGTCCGCCCCGAGCACGACGGGCGTGTACACGAAGGCCGGGTCCAGGACCGTCTGGTCCGCAAAGTGCCTTTGGCATACCAAATCCACGATTCTGCAGTCGCACGGCATTAGCGACTATTTTGCGACACGCAGCAACTCACACACAACAGCATCACTTTGGCGAACAACATACAGATTCAGCTTAGGCACGAGGGAGCCTCCAAAGGCGAGGGTGAAGAGGGCATATGGGAGGAGGAGCCAGTAGACCTGGCGCAACACGCTTGTCAGCAACGAGAGAAGAAGGGATGACGATCACGGGCCGGCAAGGTTTGGTGGTGTCCTACAGATGGCGTTTTCCACCAGGGCAGGTCTGCGAAGTCTGCATAGCCGGGCCATGTGTCTTCGCAGGAGGTCTCGCTGCCCGAAGCGCCGGCGCTGAGCAGCGATGTTGTTTCGGTGGCCTCGTGGATGGGTTTCCCTTGGGTGTCGCGGTCCACGCGGGTGACGACGATGTCGTCTTTCGGCGCTGACATGTTTGCGCCGAGTTTGACTTCTATGGTTTGGGTTGTTTTTGTCGCAAAGAGATTGAGAAGCTTCCTGGAGGTTTCGCTGGACGAGAAGACGGCGTGGGCGGTTCGAAGAAGTTATGCTGAGCTTTTTGAGAAGCTGATTTCGTCGGGCGTCGGAGCTATTTCGTCCCTCTCGGACCTGAATGTTGGGGGCCGGTTCAGTTCTCGCAGTGACACTGCCACGATGCCATTCCTGTTGGATCGCACTTTTGGTGATACAGCAAGGTCTCTCTCAGCCGCACTCTCGCAGGAAGCGGGAGGCAGTAATTATGAACAGAAAAGATAGAACGGAAAACGCTGAAGAGGGAGGGGGCTGAGGAGGGGCCGCGGCTACATGACCAAGGCCGTGACGGGCAGAGAGGTAGGAATGGGAATGGAAACGAGAAAAGAAATAGAAAACAAGCCCGCTGCGAGCTTCGTACCTACGCTACCCTGCGCTACCTTACGTCGCTGGGGACCGGGGGGCGCTGTCCACATTGAGAGACAAGGCGCGTGTGGGACAGCGATGGACGCTGATGAAATCGAGCCAAGGGCCCGGGCGGCGACACAGGGACAGAGACAGAGGAACGACGCACTGGACAGAGCAGACAAGACAGGGGTTCGGACTGTGTGGGATTGGGGGGGCAGAGCTGGGATGCCGGAACTTCTGGACAGCGCGGGTAGGGATCCAGGGGGTAATGATCGGATGGGTACTCTACGACTCGGGGAGGCGACGATGGGCGCTGCCATGCGCTGCGCAACGCTGGGAATCCAGAAGTGAAGCAGACAAGGTCAGAGCAGTGCGCGCCAACGATTCCTATTGGCGCAGGCAGAAGAAGGCTCTCAAGTGACAAAATAGAGAACAGACCAGACCAGACCAACGCCGCAACGGCCTAACCACGTTTCGTTGGGGCCGGTGAACTGGCGGAGTTTTGTTGGTACAGACAGAGAGAGATGCGGGAGGAATGGCCGCGGACTCCCTTGGACTCGACTCTATCAGCGGACGTTCATCATGTTGCGGTCATGACAGGGCAATTCAGCATGAACCCCCATGGAATAGGTACGTAAAAGGGCAGTGATGTGCCCTCTCCCTCTATCACACACCGTCTAACAAGTCTATCATCATCACCACCAGCGTCACCACCATCAATCCCTCAAAACAGGTCCTCGCAAACCACAGTGTCCCTGCCACAAGTCTGCCCAGCGGTGGCCCGCGTGCCTGCCGGACCTGGGGTTCTCGACGAGTGCGAACCAATCTCGTGGGACGGATGGCGCATGAGTTGGCGTATGCCAGGCATATCCATGACGCAGTTTCGCAGAGATGGGCGCGATAAGGGGTGCCACCCTTCGGCTACTCTTCACTGTCACTGTCCGCAACCACTAACAGCTGCTTCTTTACTTTACCTACGTACCTTACCTACCTAGGTACCTTAGGTGTGTACTATGCAGTACTGCATCCCTAGCATCCAGATCTGTCAGGGCCGACAGTTAGTGAGGGGCACCACATCCAATGGAATTAGTACTCTGCAATGCTAGTCCAGTCGCAGCCATCGCGAACCGGGATTCGACTCGACCGCAGTCCGGGGCTTGATTTCTAAGCTTGATGTTTCCCCGTTCTTGATACCCGCGCGGCCACTTTGCTCCTTCACCGTGGGCGACCAACAGGTATCGCTGTCACTGGCCGTCTGGTTTGTCACTGATACGCCAGCAAGCAATGCAAATGCTACCCAAATACTACCCAAACCACCCTGTCTCGAAAGCAATGATAACCACGACTCCGCGTCAAAATACGTGTCAGATTGACCCAGCATACGTAACAATGTCCACACAGTCAGAGCACCACCTCTCACAGAACACCGAGACTCTGAGTCCTGACAGCAGCGGCTCACTGACAACGGCGCAAACTCATTATCCAAAAACGGAACACAGTCCAACGCCCAACGCCAGCGCCCCCTCAGAGGCCGACGGCATTTATCCTGTCGTTACCCGTCGACAAGGTTCGGTGGTCGGCCTGTTTCAGCACCGACCGGCGGACCGGTCCCGCGGTGCCACTGTCCTGGAAGTTCCATCTGTTGGCTGAAAGTCTGCCCTGTTTTGCGAACTCTGTTCTGCCGAGCCTGGGCTGGCCCAGGTTTCGTCTGAAGGTGCTGCTCCTTGCGCTCCGGTTTCCGACTTGCTAGAACGCCAGAAGAACATCAGGGTGATCCGAAAGCAATTTGTGAGAAGTTGATTGTCCCCCGTCTGCAGCTTCGCTATCTGTTTGCCATTATCCGACGGCACATCGCCCTGTCCACGGGGTGGTGTGCTGTCCGCCATGTGGTGTCTTGACGGCCAACAAACTCCGCTCCGCTTTGCTGTGCTGGGAAAATGGTAATCTACCTACCGCATTCAGCACTTTGCCGTCTTCCAAAAACGTGATCCTATCGTCAGGCGTTTGCCCGCCGAGTCAGCTGGTGAAGCAAACTCCACCTCTCTGCAGCGATCCGAAGCCACGCCATCTTGCGAAGCAAATGCTCAGAGCTCGTCACCATCTACGAGGAGGATCGACCAAGATGTAGGCCACGCAAGGGACATCGTCGTTGGTGAATACGACGGCCGCGTGGATGCAACTATGCCTCGGCGGCGTTGAGGAGGAAAGAGAGGGGGCGACAACTTGACTTCGTGAATGCGGCTGCTCTTATCAAGGTGCTAGCGGAGCACAGTCCAATCGTTGCTGAGTCCCATGCACCCTCACGTTTTGTGGTCGTAATTGACTTTGGGGAACCTCACCGAGACATTTTATCAGATCGCACTCGGTGTGGATCGGCCAGCCTCGGTGAGCTGCATTCTCGGACTTTCGCAGGAGCCAATCACGCGTGCCTCCTGCTGACGTAAGTGAGGACTCCCATCAGCCTTGTACCAAAACTTTACGATCGCCTCACGTTTGTTCGCATCGCGTAACGCCCTCGCGACGGGCTTCATCGACTTTTGCAACAACCCGGCCGCCCGATTTCATCACCGAACCTTCCAAAATGGGTGTCGTCAAGGGAGGTGTCTGGACCAACATCGAGGATGAAATCCTCAAGGCCTCCGTCTCCAAATACGGCCTGAACCAGTGGGCGCGTGTCTCGTCGCTGCTCGCCCGCAAGACCCCGAAGCAGTGCAAGGCGAGATGGAACGAATGGCTGGACCCGAGCATCAAGAAGATCGAGTGGAGCAAGGAGGAGGATGAGAAGCTGCTGCATCTCGCCAAGTTGATGCCCACGCAATGGCGCACCATCGCTCCCATCGTCGGCCGAACAGCCAACCAGTGTCTCGAACGATACCAGAAGCTCCTCGACGAGGCTGAAGCCCGCGAGGCTGGCTCGTTTGGCCTCACCGGCCCGGAAGGCGGCGAGACGCAAGCACCCAGTGCCGATGATGTCAGGAGACTGCGTCCCGGCGAAGTCGACCCCGACCCCGAAAGCAAGCCCGCCCGCCCCGACACGATCGATCTCGACGAGGACGAAAAGGAGATGCTGAGCGAGGCTCGCGCGCGTCTCGCAAACACACAGGGAAAGAAGGCGAAGCGCAAGGCGCGAGAGCGCCAGCAGGAGGAGTCGCGCCGTCTGGCTGCGCTGCAGAAACGGCGCGAGCTGAAGACGGCCGGCATCAACATCAAGGTCGTCACGCGCAAGAAGGGGCAGATGGACTACAATGCCGACATTCCGTTCGAGAAGAAGGCCGCGCCCGGTTTCTACGACACCACCGAGGAGGAGGCGCGCAACGAGCAGCAGCGGTTGGCGTTCGACCCGAGAAAACAGCAGCTTGCGAGCAAGCGCAAGGGTGATGGGGATGAGGATGGCGAGAATAAGCGGAGGAAGAAGGAAAAGGAGCCGCCGTCTGCGTCGTTCCAAGCCGCCATGAAGGCCGGACAGATGCAGAAGATCCGCGAGGCCGAGCAGAGCAGCAAGCGACGGGCGCTGAATCTGCCTGCGCCGCAGGTCAGCGAGGGCGAGCTGGAGGAGATTGTCAAGATGGGCATGGTCGGTGAGAGGGCAAACATGATGGCGCGCGAGAGCGAGAACGATGCGACACGTGGGTTGGTCAGCGAGTACTCGACTTTGAACAATAGCGCCCCAATCAGGACACCCCGAGCACCGGCGCAGGAGGACCACATCGCGAACGAGATCAGGAATATCCGAGCTCTGACCAACACGCAGTCATCGTTGCTTGGTGGTGAGAACACCCCTTTGCACGAGGGTGCCGAGTCGACTGGATTCGATGGCATTGCGCCTCGCAAGCAAACCGTCGCAACACCCAACCCCATGGCGACGCCGATGCATGCCAACGGCGTTGGTCAAACGCCAGCTCGGGTTGGCCAGACCCCCATGAGGACGCCCCGCGACAGCTTTGCGTTGAATGCCAACGACGGCACAATGGTCGGCGCCACCCCGAGAGACGTGAAGATGAGAGACATGGCTCTGCGGAGTCAACTACGACAAGGCTTGGCGTCTTTGCCCAAGCCGAAAGATACTGAATGGGAGCTGGAGCTTCCTGATGAGCAGAAGGAGCTCGCAGCAACCGACGAGATGATGCTCGAGGATGCTGCGGAACGAGACCGCAGAGAAGCCGAGTACAAGGCAGCACAGCATGCCCTGGAGATGCAGAGAAGGACACAAGTCATGCAGAAGAACCTGCCCCGGCCAAGCCAGGTGGACGTCACTGCACTTCTGTCTGTTGCAAGCCAGGTGAAGAACGAGGCGGAGGCGCTCATTGCCAGAGAGGCGGCTGCGTTGATTGCCAACGACGCAGTCAAGTACCCTTCACCCAAGATTACCGTAAGCGGTGTCCCGCCTCGCCTGCAGACCATCAGCGACAATGATCTTGCCGAGGCCCGCCTGCAGATTCTGAGTGAGACCAACCCCAGACCGTCTCGGGCCGAGATTCAACAGTCCTTCGACAACCGGGGCAAGAACTCTCTGCTTCTGGGACTGGGCTGCTACGGAGACGATGAAGAGGAGGAGGAGGCAGCTATGAGAGATGCCTTTGATGTAAGTACTGAGACGAATTGATCTTTACGAATCATTAGCTAACGATGTCACAGTCCATTCAAGACGCCATCGTGGCCACCGCCGAGAAGGGCATCAAGCTGGAGAAGAAGCTTGCGCTGCACCTTGGCGGCTACCAGAAGAGGCAAAAGATGCTAAAGGACAAGATTGGCGAGGCCGCCGAGGCTCTGGAGAAGGCCAACAACGCTCTCAGCGGCTTCAAGACCCTCGCCATTTCGGAAGAGGTCGCCATCCAACGGCGCCTGGGTGCCCTCAGAGACGAGGTCGGATTCGTCAGCAGGAGAGAGCGCGAGGCGCAGGAGCTTTATCGCAAGACGAAGGAGGAGCTGGACGCGCTCCGCAGCAACGGGGTGAACGGACACTATTAGAATGTACTGTACTGTACGCTTGGGTCTTTTGTGAAAACACCGGGGTGGTGGGCTGGCTGGCTTATAACGCCTGGGCATGGCAAATTGAAATTTTTATTATGTGATCCCATCTAACGCCATTTGATGCTATGCTTTATATATCATTCTCAACATCGTACTTGAAATCATGTACAGTATTATCAGTAACCCTTATTTACGCGAACCAAGCCTGGGCAGCTTGATCGGCACCAGCGTCAGCACCGACACAAACGCAATCGCCGTACAGCAGACGAACGTCAGCCGCAGCGCCGCCTCGTAGCTCATGACGACCTGCTCGCGGTACACCTCGGGCAACTTCACAACCTCCTCGACGCTCTGGCGCACCTTGCGGATGACCTCGTCCTTGTCGGGGCCCGTGACGAACTCGTCGAGGTAGCCAACGAGCGCGTTCTGCACGACGAGGCTGCTGCTGGCGACGCCGAGGACCATGCCGAGGGAGCGCCAGAGGATGAGGGTGCTGGTGACGACGGCCTGTTCGCGCTGGTCGGAGGCGGCGAGGACGGCCATGAAGGTGCCCGGGAACTGGAAACCCTGGCCGACGGCGGAGGGGACGAGGCAGAGGAGGTAGAGCCAGGAGGGCCAGCCGCGGCGCATGAGGGAGAGGGCGAGGCAGCCGACGAAGAGGGCGCAGGCGCCGGAGAGCGGGGGCCATTTGAGGCGGCGGGTGTAGGTGATGAGGAAGCCGGTGGCGGTGCCGACGATGGAGGAGACGACGGAGGGGAGGACGAGGCGGAGGCCGGAGGAGGTTGCTGTTGTTAGGAGGACGGCTTGGAAGAAGAGGGGGCTGGAGCGTGGTGTAAGTAAGGGGAAAAATCTGGGTCGAGAGGTAAAGACTTACATGTTGAATAGGATGGCGTTACTCAACAAAGCCGCAAAGAAGTTTGAAAAGATGAGGTTCGCCCTCGGGGCGTGGCGGACGAGGTACAGCGGCATGATGGGCCGTCCGGCGTACGACTGGACGTATAAGAACACGGGGAAGGACACCCCAAAAATGACGAGCGAGGCGACGACGACGGGGTGGGACCACGGCAGGACGTTGCCGCCGAGGTTGAGGCCGAGGACGAAGAAGGTGATTGCGGTGGTGAGGAGGGCGGAGCCCTTGAAGTCGAAGGCGCGCAGGGCCTCGACGAGGGTCTCGCGCTTGGCGCCGCGCGGGAGGCCGAGGTCGCCGGGCACGGCGATGACGGCGATGATGCAGCAGATGATCAGGGGCGGGACCTGGATACCGAATTCCCAGCGCCAGCCGAGGTGGTCTGCCATGGCGCCGCCGAGGGCCGCGCCGAGGGCGGAGCCGACGCCGTAGATCATGTTGATGTAGGACTGGTAGGCGCCGCGGTTTCTGGAGGGTGTGTTAGTTGTTTACGTGGGCGTGTACATTACCCCGGTACGAAGGGGAGGAAAAGGGGGACTCACTCGATGGGCACCAGATCGCTGACGATGATGCTCCCCAGGGTCATCATGCCACCGGCGCCGAGGCCGCAGGCCGCCCTGGCGAGGATGAAGCTGGTCATGCTCTGGGCGAGGGCGCACCAGACGGTGGCGACGCAGAAGATGGCCATGGTGGCGACGTAGGGCGGCTTGCGGCCGATGCTGTCGGACAGGCGGCCGAGCAGGGGCTGGAAGGCGGAGCTGGTGAGCAGGAAAGCCGTGGAGAGCCAGGACGCGCTGTTGGAGGCGTGGAAGTAGGAGGTGATGACGGGGTGGCTGCTGGCCATGATGGTGCCGTCGAAGCAGGCGATGAAGTAGGTGAGCAGGATCTCGGCGAAGATGAACCAGAAGCGCGAGCGGGAGATGCCGTTGAGGTAGGGCGTGGACTCAACGCTGCTGATGCTGGCGGCGTCGGAGGCATCGTCATCGGCGACGGTGACGGCGGTCTCAAGGCCGGAGTCGGAGCGGTCGGAGCGGCTGGCGAGGGACGGGCGGCGGTTGGAGGTTTTGGAGTAGCGGCGGGGCCCGCGCAGGAGCGGGTTCACGGTGGACTCGGGCTCGAGGAAGGGGCCGGTGGTCGGGAGGGACTTGGAGAGGAGGAGGTCGAACTCGTTTGGCGGGATGGCGTTGGTTTCCGAGCCGATGGGGAGGGGCGTTGCTGAGTGGTGTTCGATGGAGGGGAGGAGGGGCGTTCTCTCGTCCGAGGACGGCGAGGTCCCATTTTTGGGAGCCATGATTTGTTTTGGTTGGTGTTATTCCAGATTCAATGTTGTTGAAAACTGGACATGAATTAGCATTGTGTTCAGAGTTTGAGGCTCATGTGAGCAGGATGGTGGGTGAACCTTGAATTACGATGTCTGTGAATCCTGGGCCAAGACAGAATGAGGTTGCAATTGAGTTGATCGTATGCAAGCAATCTAAGCTCCTGCGCAGAATGACATGTAATCCCAAACTTTACGACTTGAGCCTCAAGGGTCCATTCCAGTCAATGACACAATGTCATGAGTCAAAGATGATGAAAGGAAAAGAAAAAAGTGTGAGAGTGAGAGAGAGTGTGTGAAGAATTGGTTTCCGCATGCAGCTTTTTTTTCCCACGGTCCACCCCCGGTTTGCGGCGGGCAACCTTGAACTTCTCCGCTCCCCTACACACTGCAATGCGCTGTAAGAAGCCGGCGAGGCATGCGGCCCCAGGCCGATTCCTTGTTACCGCCCCCCTCTCAAATCCCTCTCAATTCATCGAGAGGGGGGTCTTTTGGCTGTCCTGTCCGCTTCCCAGCCACCACCAACAGCTGTCCACCGCCGTTTCTACCGCTACCGCCGCCGGTCGCGGCCCGGCGTCAGCGCTGAGCCGTCTTGTGACTCACGAGAGGTCAGCAACCGTCCAGTGACTACTGCACCAGAGGCCTGTTACGGCTTACCTGCCTGACTTGACCATGTAATCTCTGATGGCGGCGCCTGCCCGCTCTCTCCAGGCGTACGTATACTATGTCCCGCCCCCCTTTTACTCACTTATCAAAATTTTGCAAGAGACCCAATCACGCAATAGCGGGTATGTATGTGATGGACGGCACGGCAGGCTTTCTGTCTGCTGCCCCAGCAGTTCACGCGCGGAGGGGGATGGGCGGGCTGACACTAAAGCATGGTGAATCCGCTATTCCCCGGGGCTAGTGTGTCTATTCCCGCTGCAGAGTCCGTTTAGATGGAGGAAGTGTGCAAGTTTGCAGAGAGGAGGGGGGCGGGCATGGGGGTCGATGGGCTGGAAAGTGGGGTAAACAGCGCTGACACTCGACGGAGGCGGGCCGGATGTCGGGGGTGATAGCCCCACATGTCCCACCTCGGCTTCCGGTCCTCGGCTTGAATGGTTCGGCTTCGGCTTTGGAGGGCGGGATCGGGAGGGCAGCTCACCAACACGCCCCTATCTTCTTTCCTAAATGATTTTTCATCATCAATCAGAGCCGAGTCATTGCTTACCACGATGGAGGCCTGTGTCCCACAAGTAGGATGAGCAGCGGGCATGCTTGGTTGACTCCGTCGAAGCTCGGCTTCATGGATCTTCAAAAAGAAATGTAGGTCAGTTCCATATGACATCGAGAGTGCATTAATATGCTTGAAATCACCGTATTTAATACAGAAAGCTGCACCGGAGCTATTCTGTGCAGGAGACGGAAGACTTTGGACGGGGACAAGAAGCATAATGAAGAAACACAACTAGCCGTTCTATAATACTTGCTGCAGACTATCTGCTCATATGGCCATTTCATAAAACCAAACAACCAAAGCGAATAACGCGGATGAGACGCCAAATCCCGATGCAGGACTCGGCAGAAGCCGATCGATTGTGGATCTCCGGCGCCGTTCGGCCATCGGCAGCAAACGGCGTTTGGCCGGGCAGACCACGAAGAGTGGCGTGTTCTACTCCGAACCTCAGGTAGCTTTTCCTCTGGTGCCACGCAGTTTGCTTCTCGCAAAGAACCGTGAGAGATCGCCCAACGGCATCTCAAACGGCAGCACATCGCCGCAGAAGCCGTGTGCCATGGCGTAGAATCCCACCAGCGCGGCAATGAACCCGAACGATCCGGCGACTTTCGTTAAGCTCTTGCCGGAAGCTGTGTGGCCATCCGCAAAGGCAAAGTTCGCGGCGCAGTTGAAGATGTAGGAGAGCTCGAGTGCGCCGTACACGACGACGTTTGCGATATTACTTCAGTTTCGCCACGGTCAGCATGCAGCATGCGGTAAAGCTCTTCATAGGAGGAAACTTGCGTTGAAAAGGCGGCGATAAAGAAAAAGAGGTTGAAAAGCGACCATGCTGGACCGCTCATGTTATCATCAGTTGTTTCAGCTTAAGAGACGGAATCGCGTACCAGCAAGATAGAAGCCGAAAGCATTAAGATATTCCGCCGTCTTGCCTCCATAACCATCCACGATGCCCACGGAAGGGATGAGAAGGAATCCGTAGCCACCGTAGTAGAAGGCTTTGGTCCTCAGTAAGAGCATCGAAACGCGATAGGTAGTAAACTCACCAAATGCAATCAAGGTCGTGTAAGCAAACGTGTTGCCTCTGACCATTTCCCATTGCGCAGAGATAAGCAATCCTATACCGGCAAGGAAGCAGAGATTCGCTATGAAGACGGTGGGATTCTCAACATTCCGAATGCCCATCATGGACAGAGACAGGGTCATCAGTGTCGTCGAGAACGCCCCGTAGCCGAATGGGCCCTGCCAAGCAGTCTTCGTTAGCCTTTGGAAGTCTGTAGATTGGAGCTTTGATCTCACCGGATTTGCGAATTGTAATTTTGAGTACATCTTTGCATCACAAGCCTCGAGATCACTTTCTGTTCCGGAGGGCATATTGACGACCTCGCCGGCTTTGCTGCTTGAAAATTCCACTTTCTCGTAAGTTATTAGAGTGGTGAACAGCGCAAGCTTTGTTGCGTGAGCACATAAATATCATTTACCCATTCCGCAGCAATTTTGTCGCATAACTAAACTGTTTAAATAGTTTCTCAAGCCATTCCCATCGGCCGATATGGAGTGTAGCCCCTGACAACCAAGTGGTCATTCGGCGTTTGAAAGCTCCTAATTTGGCCCCAACGACTTTGTTCCAGAGGCCTTCGGGGCAACGCCACTCAGTATTCTGCATGAACTTCATACGGAATTTTCGGACATTCTTTCCAAGTCATTTCGAATCGTACAGCTTACCTCATGCCTGGCCTTGCGCCGAAGATTGTGCAGCGTCTGTGGAGAAGCTTTCCGCGCTGAGGGTGCGTAGACGTCAATTTGCCTGCGGAGGCAGCAGTCTCCATCCCCTTTTTTCCCTGGTTAAATGATTGGCCAAAACAAATGTATAAACTCATAATTGGTCAGTTGTTATGCTGTTGGTTCAGTGGCCTGCATGGTAAGGGGTCACATCCGCTGGTGTTGGCGCGTAGTTACGCGCTTTCAAGAATATAAAGGGTTGTAGCGACATCCTGGGTTTTTGAGTATTCGATTGCTTATTCAGCTCTCCTTGAAGCAGGCAAACTGCATCTAAAACCACTGACGTTACCCGACCTTTTCCCTCAACATACATCATGAAGCCCACGAACGCGAACTCAGGGCAACCTTTGTTGGCCAACGCATCCCAACCATACCAATACATGCCGCTTCGCTGGGATGATACACGCGGTGAGATCCGTCTTCTACACCTTTTACCAGCTGATGGCCCAATGGAACCGCTCCGGTGTTGCTTGGAAACAACAAATCTGGCTGTGAACGGAGATATGAACTATGAAGCCCTTTCTTACACGTGGGGAACGGAGGCTGCAACCGAGATGCTCATACTTCATGAGAACACTTACCTCAAAATAACCCCAAACTTGGCTTTTCTCCGACAGCGTCGACAGAAAGACAAAGAAGTGGCGCTTTGGGTAGATGCGTTGTGCATCAACCAGCAGGACATCGACGAACGAAACTCGCAAGTCATGATAATGGGTGTTGTATACCTCCGATGTGCCGCCATCACGGTGTGGCTTGGATCGGAGAGCGAGAATAGCGACCTGGCCATTTACACATTGACACAACTCGCGACGGAGGCACCGTATGGAGCAATGCCTGAATTGGCTCCGCGGACGTGTGAGGCGATAGAAGGACTACTTAGCAGACCGTGGTGGGAGCGGGTCTGGATTGTCCAAGAGATCTGCTGGGGCGGCGGGATGAGGAAGATGCTGACGGCCGATTCGGTAATTCTCCGCTGTGGGAAAGTGGCGATACAGTGGAATCTGCTGGTGATGGCATGTGCAAGGATCAAAGTTGATGAGTCTATGCATCGTCAGACTATCGCCGGAGTTGAAAAAGCTCTACATTTGGACTACGTACGTTGGAGTGCCAAGCGGCTTTTTGGCAAATTGGTAGAAGGCAAGATCGATGCAACAGAGATGCTCCGACTCGTTGTGGAATATCGGCACTTCAACGCAACCGATCCTCGGGACAAGATCTATGGCATATTGGGCTTGGTCTCTTTCCCCCTCAGCATCATCCTTCCAGGGCTCGAAGTTGATTACAAGAAACCTGTTGGAGACATCTACATTGCGTTCGCGGCGGCTTCGATGAAAATTTCGAAAGGCTTGGAAGTTTTGAGACATTGCACAGAAGCATCAAACCACAAAATGCATTCCGGCAGCCAGGTGTTGCCATCCTGGGTCCCGGATTGGTCTCATAAACGGTGCGACATACCTCTTCCAAGCCGTAATGCAAAGTCTCACGGCGACATTCCTTGGTGGGCAGTCTCACAAGTGGTTGGAATCAAGGAAGGCGTACTCAGTATCGAGATCCCAGGATCTTATGGGTTTGCTGAAAAGGAGGCGCAAAGGGTCCTGAAACGAGGAAAGGTCAGCCATGATCCACAGGAGTGGGCAAGATACTTGCCGCGCGAAATGGTGGATCAAATCCAAGGCTTTGTTGACCAGAAGAGGCTCGTGTTTGCAGGTGTCCATGACGAGCACTACATCGATCCAGAGGCCAACCTGGGAATGCACGAGACTGCCGACCATGTCAGCAAATCAAACCAGATATTGACTCAGCGAAACGTTGTTCGCAGCTGGTTCGACGAGGATAAAAAGAAGCGGCCTGCATACGCGGCCGGGGGAGACTCGAAATACAACTTCTTCGTGGACAATGCGAAAAACACAGTGGATGTGGAGGGCATTCTTTGGGACGAAATTGAATGGATACACGAACCATTTATAGGGGAATTATATTCGAGCTGGGAAAGTTCAACAGTGTTTCTTGTTGCTGTTGGGAAGTGCAAGCAGGCGGCCCTAGGTTGTCGACGCACGTCACCTTATCCTTCTGTCAAGGCGCAGCATGCAGCATTCTGGGATAGTCTCGTTGCAGGTCAGGAGTATCATTCGGTGGACGATTTTGAAGGTTGTCTCCCAGAAGTGGCAAAGGACTGGATCATAGGGGAGCCACCTGTAACCTTCCGGAATCCACGACAAGCAGAACTTGTGGAGCGCCAAGAAATTTTGAAGTCTCGAAGCAGAGACCTAGCAGGAGTCGCAAGTCGAAGTACTGTCGAGGCTGTTCTTTCTTCAGCGTTGCCGCCCATGGCCTCCTCGGACAAAGAATTGCAGGAGCTGAGGGTAAGCTTTCAGCGACTGGCAGACATGTGGAGCCTACAGCCTTACGATCTGTATCACCGCCCATTCAGCCTCCCCAGCACTGTCCCAGACCCGTACTGGCAAAGCCGCTGCCAATTTGACAAGAAGGCTTTGAGAGAGACCGCCGAATCTCGGCGGTACAAATGGGAGCACAGCTTGCTAAGTCCAGACAAGGAAGAGACAGCCCGACTGCGGGAACTTGCTTTCCAAGCCTACGGAGAGTCGCCCTCTATCATACCACAACTGGAAGAGCGCGATGCAGACTTTCAGCTCGAAAAATACGCACTGGGCCGACGCTTCTTTATCACTAAGAAGGGGTACATGGGCCTTGCGCCAGCGGGGGCGGAGACTGGTGATAATGTCGTCGTTCTGTTCGGCTCTCACGTGCCGTTCATACTGAGAGGCCGAGAAGCAGCTGACTACGAGGTTGTGGGCGAGACATATGTATCCGGAATCATGAAAGGGGAGGTGCTGAAAGAACTTAACGATGGCAAATGTGAGGCGAAGAGGTTTGTACTGACCTGACCGGATAAGTAGAGGTGGCACGAAAAGTTACCATTGTTTTGTGGTTGCCATGCCTGTTCTCTTGCTCCAGATTGGTTGAATTAATAGCACCGAACAGAACGCGAGTCTAGCGGATTCAAAGACAGATTTGCCAAGTCGACTATGTTTACGCTATGATAGATATTTCATCATCTATAATACAGGACGTCTAAACAATTATCACGCGCCGAAGAAAATCAGAATGGGGACAAACTGAAATGCAGCTGGAAAAATATCCCACGCAATTTTGTTTCTTGTGAAACCACAGAAGACCTATTCCATCACGCAGGCCTTCAAAGTCCCTTATTCTCCGTTTTCTCGGCCGGCTTGTAGATCTTCATTGGCCCTTTATGCGGCCTCGTTGCAACAGTCCTGTGGCATTCGGCGCATTCATAGTGTACATCCTCAAGCCATCCTATAGCACCCGGAACACAAAGTACGGCGAAGAAGAAGAAACCTGATACCACTCGAAGAAGCCTGTTCTCTTGTTACCAGTCTGTTTCACGCAGCAATACTACACGTATTCAAATCCTACAGCTGGCGTTTTGTCCCTGTCTTGGAGACTGAGGTTTGTGCCCGTTTGCAGCAGTACGGACAGTCAATCCATTGCGGCGAGTCGCCGTCTAGTTCTTCCAATGGCGTGGCCTCGTGGGAGTTATTCGTTTTGCCCTTGTTCCTTCTGAACATTAGCATTGCTGAAATTGAGATCGACTACACATACTCATGCTCTGACTCCATTGGAGTTTGTCTCATGTTGCTTGGATTATCGTTTGTGGCCGTCTCAACGGTGAAATATTTGAAGTTTGAGGTGCTGAAAGAATGACCGTCAATTTCAATATTCTCTTTTTAAGCAGTTGAGAAATCTATCAATTATAACAATCGTGGAGGCAAACGTCTTTTGATTGACGATGGGCTGAGTTGTGGCACAGCATACGTCAATCTTGGCAGACGTAGACAGCCACACCATACGGAGATGGCAGTGACCTGCATCACACCCTCAGGCTGTCAGCAACGTATTGATCGGGCGGACACACGTTACGCCCAATTAGGCAAATTGGAGTAAAGATTATGACGTGAACAACCATCAATTCTCAAAGGACGTAATTACAATATCCCTTTCTGGTAGACCAAGACAGACCACCTCTCTTATTTACCGTGCATGCAGCATTGTTCTCGAAGGCTGAAACATCCCGGAAAACATCGTTATGGTAGCCATATAGAGACATTAGGCGAACAGCCCCTTTTGCCACCATGTGCACCTCTGGTTTGCTGTGTCATCCTTTTGCAGAGAGGTGCCATTGGTTGCAAGATTGGCCAACACGGATTCTGAACCGTACACCGGCATCTCAGTGCCGTTCGACGAAGTTGGTACCGACTTGGTGACGAAGCTGACGATGTACTGCTGGAGAGCGTCAGCTACTGACGGGACGACGCCGCTTGGTGCACCGTTCCGGAAGACGTAAGGTGTCTGCTGGCCATGAATTCCAGGAGGGACTGCAAACCGCACTGGATTTCAAATGTATTAGCAAAGCTTCTGTGCGGAGGCTACATGTGTTGAAGGCAAGAAAGTACGGAAATCAAATGCGTGAATGGTGTTGCTTACGTGCATAAGCCTTATCACTGAACGCCTGGGCAATGTAGTGGGTGTTGCAAATGATGTTGACGTCCTCAACTGTGCCCAGGGCCCGCTGAAATTCGTCTTTGTACCCCAAAGATCCATCAAATACGGGAGGATAGAGGGTTGTGTTGATGAACTTTAGCGCGTCCTTGGAGATCGTTGGGAAAGATGACGTGACCGTGGTGAGGTAGTCAGCGGACGAGTTGATCGTTGGGTTGGTGAAGGTAAGACCTTCTAAAGTGTTATGCATCGTCATGATCCGAATGTCCTTGTTGAATGTCCCGTTTAGAAGTAGTTGACCAGGCAGAGCAGGAGCGAGAGTGCCGTCTACGACGGGTCCATAAATATTGCTTCCATACGATGCCTCGCTGTAGATCTGAAAGGCGTTCGCGGCGATGAGAGCTTCGCTGGGCAATTTGCGGGCTTCACTGAGAGATGTGACGTTCAAGAGGGCGAGGAAGTTGTTGAAAGCTCGTTCGGCGCTGACCATCGTCGGCGAAGGGAGGAATGCGGGTGAGAGAAGGATGGCTTGGCTGAAGAGAGACTCGTTCTTGCGACCACCGAAGGCTGTCAGGTGATGCATGATTGACCCGGCACCTGCTGAACCTCCCATGACAGTCACTCTGTGCTTGTCACCACCAAAGAAGTGGATGTGCTGTTGGACCCATTCAAAAGCCAGTCGTTGGTCATAGAGCCCTGCATTCAGGGTCCCATTGACAGAGACCTCCTTGCCTGCAAGCCAACCAAGGGCGCCGAGTCGGTAGTTGATGGACACGTAGACGAAGCCCGAGTTACTTATTCTCAGAAGTTCAGCGGGGTTGAAGTCACCGTCACCTGTCTTGTCGCCGCTCGAGTAGCCACCGCCATAGACCTGCAGAGAAAGCGAGTTAGCTTGCCGATTGAGACATCGACTTCATGAAGACAAACCATGACTTACATAGATCAAGACCGGCAAGCGATCGTCTTTCTTGGCAAACCCCGCCTGAGGTGTAATGACGTCGAGGAAAAGGCAATCCTCGGTGGTGCGGGAATCTGCGCTGACGATAGCATCACTCTTGGGGACGACAGCCATCGCGGCATTGTAGTCGAATGGTTGGCTGTTGAGATAGGCTTTCGAGAACTGGGTAGCTATGAGAGACCAATTTCCGGAAGATTGAGGGCACACGCGCCCAATGTCCCCATTGTCGACGTGGCATTGCCGTCCGGTAGGCGCAATTGGTTCACGAAAGCGAAAATGGCCCGTGGGCGGCGCTGCGTAGCGTATGTTCGAGAAGTTGTAATAGCCACCAGTCTTCTGGATGGAAGTTAGTTGCTGATAGCCGGAATCAGAGTTATTTAAACCCTACATTGAAACTGTTTGCTCGATATGATGCCTGGGAGGATGTCAGCATTGTCAAGGCTCAGCAACCTCAAGAATTATCGGTATTTGGGGCTGCATACGTAGGTAAGATCCACCACCGGCAAGTTGCCTGCCGGAGCCGCCAGCGTGAAAGCCGCGAAGGATAAGATAGGAAGCAAAAGATGCATGATGTTAGATAAGTTGGATGAAAGATGATTGCTGATGAGGTTGTAGTTGAGATGAGCCAAAGGTGAAAATGACTTCGAGGTTAGGAGGTTTATATTAATTTTCAAACATCATGGCGAGATACTCTCCCAGATCTGCCTCGGCACTTGCCAGCTAATGGTGACTGAGATACACGCCATTTAGGCGAGCGTTGTAGAAAAAAGCCTTCACACAGACGCTGATCCCTGAATCCTTCGACCATGGCGTCGGGACCTGTCTCTTAATAGGCGTGCCGAATTAGGTATAGTTTACGATGAGGCAGATCCAGCTGTAAACCGGACCCCAGAGCCTCCACGCCCAAGCACGCCAGCGATGAGGTCAATTTAATAGTACGCTTATGAATAGCCTCTAATGCCCTTGCATCACCCAAGAACTCACAACAAAACCATGTAGGACACGCCGAAGATTCTTCAGTTAAACCATTTTATTGGCGTCGCGTGGGAAGCTGGGACATCTCTTAAGATAATAGAAAGTAGCGCCTATGGATAAATTCTCGCTTGAAATACATTTTATAAGGTTTGTTGGTAATTGCGCAATGTAGGTATGATCAAACCGTCAGTTTCCATGCTCAGGGCACCGTGAAATGGTGGCATCCCGAGGCGAGGTGAGACTGCTCATTGCACATTTGTTTAGTCAGATCTGGCGTTGTTTGAAGTAATCACTCTGCGGTTTTGGGAAAAGAACTAGTTAGCTCAGCCATTCCCCGTAAACTATACCGATACGGGCATAGCGGAAGCCTTGTGATGAACCAAAGAGCTTTAAACCCTTTAGTACGGATTGAACGATGGCAACAATTTCATACTACAAAGGAGGCATGTAAGAAGCCACACACGGCAACATTAAACTTTCCAGGCCTGGAAATAATAGCACGATTTTCCACTTTTAACCGGGCGTTGACAACAGCGTCAACACAGAGGCTAGAAATGATGGCGGCCTCCTTCACACACTGCCCTCATCCCCCTGGCCGGCCGTTGTTCTGGCCCGCGCACACCAGCCCCTCAAGACAAGCATGCTGCGGATGCCATGCAGCAAGGCATCGTGGCATTGCGTGCTAGAAGACAGGGTTTTGAAACGGACCCCAATGGTCCGCAATGATAGGAGTGTGCATTTTGTGTTGGTAACAGTCAAGATTCGATATGCAGAAGCGGAGGTTATCGCCAAATACGGGCCAACAAGGGGAGGCGCAGTTCCCCAAACCAACATAACCGCCCTCAACCCCGGTCACCAACAGCGTTTCATTACTCGCCAGCTCCGACCGAGTCTGCCTTGAGATATTCAGAACCAACGTATTTAAGGATAGGAAACTGCCGTGATAAGATGTACCAAAGCCACTTGGCATCGTCGTGATCATCCTGATTCCTGAACGCCCATTTTTATTTCACTGCGAGATGATGTCATTCGAATCTTCGTCTAATGGCCAGAATAACGGCTCTCCGGACGCCAAGAAGCGATCTTCGCCGCCTCGGCCATCTATCAGGAATCCTAGACGACGAAGCCATGCCGTAGACACAAATCAACTGAGCTCCAAGTCATCTTCGCTAGCCCCGACCCAACCCGGCCTGCCCCCCCACAGAGTACGAAAGCGTGCTTCGAGTCAACTTTCGGCAAGAAACATCGAGAGTTCTTGCAATGAAGACCTGCCATGTGTCGGTTCCTTTCAGGGGACCGATATTGAGATCGACACATCAAGCCGAAAACCAGCTCCTAGAGTCAGGTCAATTTCATCAGCGTCTTCTTACGCCTTAGAACCTCTGCCGTTTCAAGAAAAGAGGATATCAAGCAATGAATCTAGACCGCCACTTGGAGTTTCTCACACCTCGCCAGAGATGGGTGACGAGGCAGAAAGACGCCAGCAGCGCCCGGATCTCCCCGAAAGAGGCACAAGCGATGTTGGCTCTGCCCGAAAGAAGCTCTCGAGTTTTCAGATCGATCGAAATCTAGCAAAGCTCATTAAGGATGGCCCTTCCTATAAGGGGAAAGAGACGCAAATTGGATCCATCTACTTGTACAAAATCAAGTCTACGGAGACCGACGTCGAACTTCTTAAGATTGGGAGGACACAGAAACATCCCGACCGGCGCCGTTCCCAGATCAAAGGCGTTTGCGCTCACGTGGAGGTTGAAGAGCATGCCAGTGCAGTGGCTGAAGAGATCAATTTCCACGGATTTGCGGAGAAGCTCATTCACGCGGAGCTGGCCAACTTCCAACATCAATGGGTCTGCAACTGCGGGGTCAGGCACAAGGAGTACTTCGACGTGAACGAGGACCATGCGGTCCAAGTTTTTGAACGGTGGAGAGACTTTTGCCGAGAACAACCTTGGACCTCCGACGGCAAGATCTTGCCCGGCTGGGGCCAGCGATTGCAAAACATGGGCAGATTCAGTGGCAGCGAGAAAGAATTCAACCACTGGGAGCTGGCGAGACGTTGGAGCGTCTTCACATCGCCAATGACTGTCGAAAGGGTTGCTTCTGATGCCATTCGGCTCTGGAAGGATGGCTTCCCGAAGCGTTGGCGAATTGTTGCCTTGGCAGAGTTTATGACCATGGCCTGCATCTCGCGGGTGTCATTCTGGACTACGACATGGACAGTGATCATCGTCGGTTTATTACTGGTTGACCTACTGACGACGGATGACATGCACACTTTGAACTGGATCGATCGACTCATGGGCGGTGGCTTGCAAGCCTTCATGCTGGGGGTGGACATCAAGACGGTCGGCAAAGGCAGTTCGGATCAGAGCCTGTCGCCAGATTCTCGTCGAACGCAGATGCTGGATGCGTCGCTAGCACAAGAGACAGACCACCCGACACCGATTGGCACGCGAGTAAGCAAGTTTGGGGACTCGCACTTCACGGACGATTGCTCCCTTGATGCCACCACTGGTGAAAGTCCGGACGCCATGAACTGCGACAGTAGTTCAGAAGACGAAATTTGCTCATCACCAAGCGTCGAAGTGGCTTCTAGACGCAACAGACTTGGCAGCGGACTGGAGTTTTCAAGCCCCAACACTGAGACCCTTGCGTACAGAAATCGCGAAATAGAGGTGGTTGATCTGACTGGGATGGATTCGGACTAGCCACAGAAGATACTTAGGTTAAGAATAACGATCGAATTCGCTACCATCCCTCCAATCTGTGAATGCAGTAAAACTCATTACGGAAGATTGATTCGTACGGCGCAGAACCTCGTCTTACAGAGCAGACTTATACGCCTCAAAGTCCCATTGCTTCCCATCCTTCCAGAAACCGTCCACAACGGGTTCCCGGGGCTTCTTCCCGTCAACGGCTACCTCGTTCAACCAGCTCCAATACGTGGTTGCCTTCCAGCCCTCCTTCTTCCAGTCATTAATGTCTCTCGTAGGATCCTTGTTGAAAACAGGCAGAACATCGAGTAAGCTTGCGTCGTGAGCAAGGCAGACCATCACATCATCTCTCGTGTCAAGCTCGCTCATTCTCGACACCGAGGCGGAGGCTTTCTCGAGATCTGTGTATACGTGCCCACCATCAGGGAGATTGTACCATGAGGAGGTGCGAGCCGAGTCTTCATTTTCCGCACGAGGGTGATGAGGGGTGAAGAACGAGCATGGGCAAACCGATCTCGAAGCCCAGTCGTTACGGAGTGAGATAGCGCTCGCGGGTATTTCCTTCGGTAGCGGCGTCTCTGCCGTTGGGCGGAAGACACCGGCAAAGTGACAGATGTCGCCGCCCAAGAATACGAAAGAAGCCCCGCCGGGTGCTGAGGAGGGAGTCGTTCGTGCGAGTGCGCAAATATGCTCTGGTTGGTGACCAGGGGCATCAAGAAGATAGAGCGACCCATCACCAAAGAAGTCCTGAGCCCTGAACTTTCCAATCAAGCCGCTGTCGAATTTCGCCTCCTCGAGCGGTCTGCCCTCAAACTCCGCCGCAGCCTCAGGATCACCGACTCCTCCGGGTCTTTCTTTGTCAGAAAGATACCCGGGGCCCATGACCAGCTTGGTAGATTTGGGGAAGAGGGCCATGTCACCGCGATGGTCAAAATGAGCATGCGACCAGATACAGCTGTCTGTTTTTGAGTAAGTAGCTAGTCGCCTGATTTTCTCATAGCTTCTGATACTTACCAATAGTGTTCAAGTCAACGCCCCCCTTCGTGAGAACTTCATCAATGCCCTCATCCACCCTCATCCCAAAGATCACACATCCTTTCCCAATCAGCTGGAGCACGGCTTTGGGCAGCTTCCAGTAATCCTTCCGCGTACCAAGGTCGAACAGTGCCTTCTTTCCCAACTTTTCATTCTCGAGAAGAAAAGCCAGTGAACAGAAGTTGATGACCTCATGCCCCGCTACCACTGGCCTAGCGAAGGCGGTCATGTCCCCGACCATGGCGGTGGACGTGTCGATCAACTTCACGCGCACAACATTGTCGGATGCAGGTATGTTTGCCATCATGAATTGTGTGATCCGGATAGCTTCTCAGTAATACGATACTTCGCGGTTGTTGTCAGAACAAAGTGAGGGGCCCATTGCCTTCCAGAACCTAAAAGCTGCCCAACCCTTCGACGTCATCCGATGAACCACAGTTCTCCACTTCCCCAGGTTGTCCGACGCAAACGCGGCAACCTTATTGATCGCATCAGCCCAACATGCAGCTATGCAGCAAGCCTCCTGGAAATGATTACCCGGTCTCGGCATCAGATGGAGCCTCAGAGTCACATTATTCCTCGGCGAGTCCCTACGTGAAGAGAGGAACATAGTCTCTTGTTCTATGTAGTACATACTTTCAAAAGCAGTAACAGAGTCGAGAATCGTCGACATAGTCTCACAAACGCCTCGCGCGCCGCCCCCCGCCGAATGCTCTAGTTTAGTAGGATATCGTACCCGTCGCCCATGATCCGAACCTCCTCGTTGCCCAGCCCGTACTTGCGCCGTACCAACTCGAAAATGATCAATCCTGCGCTGGTGCTCGGCACCTGGCGAATCGTGTTCCACCAGAAACCGCGCCACAGCCATCGCCGCATGCTCAGCCCTTCCTTTTGCGCCTCCAGGCAGCATTCCGACCACGTCTCTTGATACGCGCGATAGTAGGCCCTGAACATCCTCCAGCCTTGCTTCTGATGGTTCGGGTCTGCGCCCTTGAGTTCGCGGAGTTTGGCGGCTTTGGCGTCTAGTTCTTCTAACCGGTCCCAATGCTCTACTTGCACGTGTGTTAACGGGTGAAGGACGACTTGTTGGGTGATTGAGGCGGTGATTCCGGCGAGTAGTAAAAACGCTGGCTCGATGGCGTAGTGAGGGCGGATGATGAGTGGTTGGTTATTCTCCCCAAGGGCATCCTTGGTCGTTGGTCGCTTCTGGGCCATAAAGTCGACAATGTGCTCTTCCAACCCGCCGTAATACCAGGAAACAAACTTGTAGTAGCCCTGTGCCTTTACGTATTCGAATACGCTGAAGAAAATGGCACTTCCCAGACTGTCCTTGGTGAGAGACAGGCCCCAGCCTGCAAAGATACCCCGCGGCCCGATCTCCCTCAGCTTTTCGGCGCTAAAGGTCCACATGCTCTTTGGCTTCCCTCCCTGGCCGGTCATGAGATCCCGATGGTCGTACCTCGCTTGGATGGCATCCAAGGGTGCAGCGACAAAGCTCTGCAGGCCTCCAGCGAGCAGTCCCGCCGTGAAAGTTTGGTAAGGCTGCGGCGGTGGGTAGACCGTCTTTCTTGACTTGCTGCTCGGCTCATGAAGGGCTCCCAGGATCGTGAGGTAGCTGGTATACAGCACCGCTCCGACGCCGACGTTCGCGATGAGCGGCGGCAGTACCTGATGCGGGAGAACGCCCCAGCCATGTTGCTTAACAGCGGAGGTGAGGACACCGGGCGTCGTACCCCTCAGGTAGAACCATGCCTGCCGCAGTCCCAGATGAAGCCTTGAACCGCCTTCCTTTGCAGCAGCCTGCGCAAGGAGCTCAGTCTGCGCCTGGTGCACACTGCGGGCATAGGCGAGGTAGTCAACGCGGGTGCGGAAGAAGGCCTTGACCGGGGCACGGAAGTAGAAGGCGACGACCTGGGCGCTTAGGGCGCGGACGCCGGCTGCCGATGCCGCGGTCGCGGCGTTGCTGCGCGGGTTCTTGTCCGGGAGCTGCGCATCCGGAGGGAGGACGGGCAACAGGCCGGTGTATGGGTCGTAGGTGGTGGTGTCGTCATCGCGACGCCTCGTCATTGTTTGCTGCTACAACTGCGAATCATCATTCCCTTTGCTGGCGAAGTCCGTGTTCCTGGAGCGAGAGTCCAAATCGGCAGAACTTGGCGTCGGTTGCGATCGGGTTTGTGATGACTAAGCGCATGACGTAGAAATTTGCATAAGGTTATGCGTGGTCATGCTCCACATTTGTGCAAGGTTTGTGTCTCTCCTTGAAGAGTTCCATGATCCATCTGGATGAGTTCGACTGTCCATACCGCAAAATACTTCAAGTTTCAAGCTAGACATAGTGTTTAGATGTTTGGATTTACAAATGAATTGCGAAAAAGCCTTGAGGTGTGATTGGGCTGCACAACTAATGTCCGCTGGAGATTTCGTGATCCTCAAACCAAGCCTCGATCTTCCCGGTCTCCTTGTTGTGGGTGCTGTTCGCCTTGTTCCACTGGCCCTTTCCTGCAAGTGCCATATTAACTCGCTCGGCCTCATTGGCGTCGTATCTAATGACACCTTCAAGGTAATCCTTATAGCCAAGCCAAGTATGTTCCTGGGCCCACCTTTGCACCGCGGCCAAGTCTCGACACTTCCGGTCATGGTTGTGATTATTGAAAGCAACAAACTCGTTTGACCCCGACATCGAAACGTCTGTGGGATTTAATCAGACCAAATCCTCGCGAAAAGACTGTCGTTGATCTCGTGAAGGCTGGGCAAATGCACTCACCGACGTTGCACATAATCTCCTCTCAAATGGTCCACGCAATGCATCGTGTGGATGTCATTGCGCGGCCACATTTCCATCGACACATTCGAGATCAGCCTGTTTCGGATGCGGTACTGCCATCATTAGCTTCAGAGTAAGGTCGCTGCGAAAATTTGGTCTTCATACCAAGCAATGGAGAGAGTGGAAGACATTCACCTGAGTTACGGTCAGCTATTACACTATACACATTCATGAGAGAGAAGAAGATGGTGGCCTACTTGATAAACTCGAAGTTGCGGATCATGAGGGTATTTGACAGTGGGCGGGAGATGATTGCGCTCCGCCCATGTGTCGTCTACAGTAACGATACCGGTGTCTGAAGAAAAAGAGGCGTGAGTTGAAGACTCGGTCCAGTGTCATGATGGCGGGTTTAGTCTCCTCAGGGGGCTCCTACATCTCTTCAAATCATTCCAGAATTTGTCCGCGTCTTTCGACGGATCCGCTGCGTCGACAATGCTATATGGGGTTCCGGTCGCATTGTACCTCTCGAATGCAAGGTCTACCAGGCTTGACGTTAGACTGTTGAAGATCAAACATTGATCTTAAGACACTCACAATCATCCTTGTGGTACGTCTCGCTGGTCCTCTCGTTGCTTCGAAGTATATACCGGAAGACCGCGAAGCTCAGAAGCAGAATAGGTATTTGACAAAAGACAAAAGCGAGGATAAGCTTCAACGTCGAGAATGATCTCGAGGGCCGGTCCTCGGAAATGGAGGTTTCGCACCGGCCACAGACGTGGCCGTTGTCGACAGAACTCTCATCATCTGAAAGAAGCTTGTAGCTACTAGATTCAGGCTTGCCTGATCCCATGGTGAAAGACGAAAGATGCGTTCAAAGTCGAATACGCAAGTCGTTGGAGGTTTCAACGACGATCGAGGGGTGACAGTGTGACCTGGACAGTTTCTCTGATATAACGAGACAGAAGAAGAATCAAGGAGGTCGAGACAATACCAGCTGTCTTGCAGCACCCCCGCGAATCGCGATGATGGCGCAGGTAAGCCCAGACGCCCAACCCCTCAATCGATCGATGCAGATGTTTGCCAGAACCACCCGCGAAGACGTCGCCTGAATCCTTCGGCGCGGCTGGAGCAAACTTGCAGTTTTCGTAATTTGCAGGGAATCAGGCTAGGTCCGAAATGTCTTGCTGGTTCCAACAATAAGCAAACAGATAAGAAGGCACATTCCTAAAGGGCCAATCCGACAAAGTTAGCTATTCGCCACCTCGTCAAAGTCATTTCCAGAACCCAGTAGGCTGGGAAATTGCGTGGGGTACCCTTGAAGACTTAGTCTTTTAACCAATTTGTAACTGTTTGTTCAGTCAACACTCTCTGCCGACGAAACCATTTTCAGCTTAGCAGCTGAGGGTGGCACAGCCTCTGTGCCATCATCGTTGGAGACAATCCTAGTTCCAACCGAAGCGAGGAAAGCTGTGCCGCTATTTCATCACAGCATTTGGGATTATCATCTGGTGCAAAAGAGGAAGGTGACCAAATTGCTGGGCATGGCACAAGAGAGTTCGGAGGCTCACCTTGTTGTACATGAACGAAAACCGAACGCAAGATCAAAATTAAATATTGGACATGAACACAAGTTATATGCTTTAGGATGGTGATAATATGTGTTTGGGCGTTTTCGTCTAAAATGGCCAGGCTCTTTCATCATTACCTAGGTATGAGCAGAACGCTCGAATTGCTCAAATGAGCAGCGCTTCAAATGGCTTCGATGCATGTAATATGGAAGAGGCTGTGATCACCTTGCACCTTCAAGGTATAGTATACCACAATTTATACGGGCCTGAGTCAAGAACGGGTAAATATCTGGTCAAATACCGCATGTTACAGTTACCTAAACCTATCTACCAACTCTACCCGCCACACACCGTCCAGGCTGCTGACATTCGCGAACATCATATGACTGCTCCCTTCAAATTCATTGAATCTGCTTGTCTGATCCATCTTCTTGATCGAACTATGAATTCCGGTCAGACTCATTGTGAAGGTTATGTAAGGTAGAGCAGCCGACGAACTTTACTCGGTGGTAGCTTCACCGGTCTCAGAGTCCTCGACTGGACCTTCATCACCAAAGGAGGCAATAGACGGGCTCAAGTCGAACCATCTGCGCTTAGCTTGCGCTGCTTCGTCAGCAGCACCAGCGTCGGCGTCCTCGACGGGGCCTTCGTCGCCGAAAGAGGCAATCGAGGGGCTGAGGTCAAACCATCGTGGCTTGACGTCGGCCTTGGAGTCGATCGGGGCCGCAAGAATAGGGGCAGCGAGGGCACCAAGGGCAATGATCACTCGAATAAGCTGCATCATTGAAAGCACAAAGAGGTAGAGTGTGATGGAATGAAGCTTGATAACGCGGTGGAGGCTTGAGGTATGCCGTATAAAGAAGTATCTTCAAAGATTTACAGCCTTCATGAGAGTCAATCTGATGGGATTGCTAGCAATATTTATATCATTAATACAGACATACTTAGCCATTCTGCGAAGAGCCATTTCTGGTCGTTTGGCCCTCGGTCTCCTGTGAGTACGGGATTTATCAGATCTGCATGTCATAGTTTTAAGACAAGTGCATCGCAACGCCTGCTTGGACCAAACAAGAGGCCCTCTACCTTCCTATTTCGTACATCCGGTCGGTTCAGACACAGACAATCTGAGATTCTGACAGCTCATACCGAGAGCGTCGGTGCCTCTCACCCCCTGAAAGTCCGTCATCCAGCTTGTTAGAGGGTCACACCACTCATCTTGACTGAGTACCAATCAAACCTTGCCTATAGCTGAGACGTTGGCAGTGAGTCTGGTGCCGCGCATTCCCCAGCCCTCGGGCTTGATTGTTTCCCGCTCAACAGCTTTGTTGTTGAACCGGGGCAAATATAACCTAGCGATCGAGATCTTTATCGACTCTGGCGACTGATAGAAGTGCAGAATCTTGCAGCTCATGAGTTTGGTCGCGATGTTGTTATGCTCACCAGGGATGATGCATGTCCAGCAGACATCACATGGGCCAAGGTGTCTGTGAAGGATCGAGTGTGTTTGCTCTTGGCAGCAAACTTGCGGGCGGGGAATCACCAACACGGCGCAGACGACCCGAGAGCCCGGGACGCCACCGACAACCTGCAAAATGCACAATTGATCCATGGAGCTGCATTGAAATTAATGCAAAAATTCGCCAAGACCATGGTTCTGAGTTGTGACGAGAACTGAGAACCGCCGGGGTGGCGCATGAGAGTCAAAGTAGTGCGACCAGCACGTCTGGGACTTTGGCCACTGCTCAAATTACCCCTGAATCGCAGCTGGAGCCCTCATGGTCTCTTAGGATAGAGATTCTCCCATCTTCTACGTGCCTATTGACGCTGCTCAAAGCTTACGGCAGCTCAAGCCTCGGGTGGACAATCCAAGAGTGCCAAACCAGTGATGTGTCGGGGAGGCAAGTTCTGTGCTTGCGATAAAGCGGGAGTCAGTTGCTTGGAAGCGTTATCCGTACAGCCAGGTCAAGTATGTGCATGAATTCTCCGAAATCTCCGACTCAGGCCTGTCGACGCGCTGAGCCTAAAGGGGCTCCTCAAATAACCGAGGTTGTTACGATGAAGCTCCAGAGCCCTTCCGTTCTTCTACGCATTCAATACGAAGGGATCTGGATCGGGAGCTGAAATATTCCAAGTGCTCACTACATATACCTCTTTTTGCATTAGGAGCTCTGACATACTTGGAGGGTGTAAGCCCTTCAGTATGCCAGCAAAAAGGTTCAGGCATGTGAGCTGACGTCCATCACGACTGTGAAGGGTGACTTGCACGCTTGGCGTCTTCTCGCACAACCACGGCTGTGCGGTGCAATACTGTGCCTAAAATTTCAAAATAGACCTTCTAATTTCGAAGCAAGCACTTTTCTCGAGTCGGTGGAATGTGGGAGGTGCTCGGGTGAAGCGCCTGCAGTGACGAAGCTCCATTGTCACGCAGCCGCCTTTACCGGGGCAGTTCGTTGGTGTAAGGGTCTAGGACAAGGTCGGTGCCATTGGTCTAGCCTACTACTACGAGCATTCCAAGCTGGAGGAAAGAAGAACCATTCTGGGAAAGAGTGGTGCCCTTCTCATCTTTAAATACATGTGAGTCTTCTTCCAGAAGCTTCCATTGAGTATGGGCCGACAAGGTTCTCATAACCTTCCACGATATTCTGTAACCTTCCAAAGTATTCCATAGCTGAGGGTCTAGCCGAAGCTTCATATCGGTCCATAGACCGTGACAGTTGGTACCGCAGCATCCACCATGGACTGTTGGTTTGATCCGACCCAGCAGGATATCAGTAATCACATGATTTTCTGTACTCCCTTGATTGACTTAGTGCTATTGAACATTTTTGAAGTTCAGTGGTGCTCTGAAAATTGAGCTTTCGGGGTTCTAGAGATGAATTCGACAGTTCGACTTCTAGCCAAATGCATGTCCGCGATTGGAAGCTGGTTGTTTCGCACGAGTCGTACTTGCTTGGCTTGGTTCTACTCCGTACGCGTAGGTGCAATGTCTAAGTACGCCTTCTCGTGACTTCATTACGTATTCTTCCAGATAGACATGAAGATTGGCTCAGGATACGACAGATTTGATAATGCGCGTGATCGCTGACCTAAGCTCCTGTTCGCACCTTTGTAGCCGTCGCAAAGCGGTCTTGCTGGGTGCTCATATGGCTGGCATCAAGTAATATTACACGTTACGAAATCCACACCTCGCGACCGAGGTGTACGAACCGTGAAGGAGAGATTCTGCACAAGAGTGACAAGACATCACTCTCCTGCCGGCATCAACTCGTTCCGTGAAGCATGTGTGAAAATTGAACTCTCTTGTCTTCATCAATGGACGTTTCTCATTTGAAGGGCGTTCGCGTCGATCACCCATCATTGCCGCCTGTCATTTTCTTTAATATGGTTGCAACTTCCGGTCTGGACCTACGTTCATGCATCTGCCCCAATTACATTCAAATTCGGCTCCAGCCTATCCATACATACTTGACCTTATTCGGAAGTCGTATCCTGAGCAGGTCTATCGGCGACCACGACACGTCATGAGCTGCTAGACACCAAGCTCCGAAGATGTCGAAGGGGCCCTCAACGAGGTTGAGCCAAGCTGGCTGCTCCGCGCAGGTGGACATTCTTTTCGCAGGCGAGACTTACCATAATCAGGACGAGATCTTTATTATTTGACTACTCAGGCAAGCTTCCTATGTCAAATACATACTCGTAGAGATATTTCTTACCGTTCGTCCGCGTGGTACAACTCGCCTACAGTCTCGTTAACCTACCAACACAGCCTGTAAATAAGCGCTGTCATTGGCTTAAAGGCTCGGGAAGACCCCACTTCATGATCGGCAACGATTCCGATATCACCTCGGACTAGCCCCACTATGGGATTTAGACTCTCTGCCACCGGAGGAAGGGCGGGTCCTCGGCGGCCCCGTCTTTCTTCGACTTTGAGCTCTATTTTGATGAAAGACGGCATGACCCGCCTTGGAAGACCGGAACATTCTCAGGAGAGGCGAGCAGAATTACTTGGTGGATGACAGTTCATGAGCTCACCGACGCCCACAACCCGAAGGCGGTGCCGAATCGGCCGTAGACTTGGTGCGGCGAAGACCATACATGTCGAGCTTCTGCAGAGCGCGCAATCGTAATGGGCGTAAAGGCCCCTTTCCAGACCTTTCTTCTTGTGGGGTTGTCCCGAAGGAAGGGCTCTGCTATACAGAAGCTTACGAGTCACGACTCATCTTAAGGCTCATGCAGGCATCCTTTATTTTACCTGAAGAGCGTAAACAAGAGGGTATTCTCGGATCCGAGAGACAGGAAACTGTGCAGGATGCCCCACCGAGAAGGAAAGGAAAACTTCCGCGGTCGATGTTGGCTCGGGAGTTTGTTGTGGCTTTCGTCTGCTTGAACAGTGCGCCGTCATCACGTTACGCTGCGATCTACGCCACTAACTGGCTACGACCCTAGTGTATCTTCCTCAAGCTTGACTCGGTTTAAGCTCTAGCCCCCAAGAACGAGAATTCTCGGGGCATGGATACCGCGTGATTTGTGGGGAGAAAGCTTTACGCTGGGATAGACTTAGCATGGTGAGGTCATTCCATTGAAGCTTGCCCGTGTGCTATTCTCTAAGAAGGCTCAAAGTAAGACACATGGCTGAGGGCCCCAAGGGCAGACGCGTAACGCGTTACTGCCACAAAGACAGCGCAGAAAATTGTACAGGACCAGAGTTACGTGGCACCCCGGTCTTCTGATGTTGTACCCGAGGTGCTAAATCAGACATTTCAATGCAAGGAACATGTCCCGACGAATGGAAAGACGGGTCTCCACACGAGCCAGGTTCGTCTCGACTCCTAGTCTGCCAGCCTTACCAGCCAATATGGCATTCCCGTTCATCGTGGCTGACGTGGACGGAGCTTACCGACATAGGGGTTACTCGGCCCCCATCATATCTACCGGGCCAACTGGGGTCGATGCGAGAGCTCCAGATCACGGCCCTACTGCGCCTCTGCACTATGAGGCGTACCTACGGGACATCTGTGGGGGGATGTTCTCGATCGCAATGCGACGGGGACTGTCGGACAGCGACATCGTCGTCGAGGGTTGAACAACGACGATCTTGTTTATAAAAGCAGTCGTCCCAACTTTGTGTTTCTGGTCTTGAAACTCCTCACCACCTCAGGTTGTTTCCCTTTCTCTCCATCCACATTCGTTTCAACTATAATCCTAGGGCGTTTCCATCTCAACTTCACCAACATGCCTCAACTCTCCAAGGCGGCTGTCCGCGCTCTCGCGGCTGCTGCTAACGCGGCTTCTCTCACCGATCTCTGCACCGTCGAGAACGTCCAGAACGCCCTCCCCGCGAACGGCACTCTTCTCGGAGTCGACCTTCTTCCTTCCACCGTCACTGCGGCCGCGGTCTACAACGCCACCACCGGCGGCGGCGGCATGGGTGGAGCTTCCTCCGGCAGCTCGGCCACTTACAGCTACTGCAACGTGACGGTCCACTACACCCACACCGGCCACGGCGACAAGGTTGTCCTCAAGTACGCCTTCCCCAGCCCCGACGACTTCAAGAACCGTTTCTACGTTGCCGGAGGAGGTGGCTACTCCCTCTCCAGCGACGCCACCGGCGGTCTGGCCTACGGCGCCGCTTCCGGTGCCACCGACGCCGGCTACGACGCCTTCAACAACGACTACATGTCCCAGGTCCTCTACGGCAACGGTTCCATCAACTGGGATGCGACCCACATGTTCGGCTACCAGGCCCTGGGCGAGATGACCCAGGTCGGCAAGGCCGTTTCCAAGAGCTTGTACAGCTTGGCCGATGACCAGAAGGTCTACACTTACTACGAGGGCTGCTCCGACGGTGGTCGTGAGGGTATGTCTCAGGTCCAGCGCTGGGGTGAGGAGTACGACGGTGTCATTGCCGGTGCCCCTGCTTTCCGCTTTGCCCACCAGCAGGTCCTTCACGTCTACTCTTCTGCTGTTGAGCATGTTCAGGACTACCTGCCCCCTCCCTGCGAGTTGGCCAAGATCGTCAACTCCACCATCGCTGCCTGCGATTCTCTTGACGGAAGAACCGATGGCGTTATCTCCCGTACCGACCTCTGCAAGCTCAACTTCGACCTGAAGTCCGTCATCGGCGAGTCCTACTACTGCGCCGAGAAGAACAGCACCTCTCTCGGCTTCGGCTTCAACAAGAGAGGTCTCAACAAGAGACAGGCCGCCGGCAGCACCACCAGCTACCAGCCCGCCCAGAACGGCTCCGTCTCCGCTGAGGGTGTCGCCGTCGCCCAGGCCATCTACGACGGTATCTTCAACTCCGCAGGCGAGCGCGCCTACCTCTCCTGGCAGATTGGTTCCGAGCTGGGTGACGCTGCCACTGTCTACAACTCTGACACCGGCGCCTGGGAGCTCTCCATCCCTTCCACCGGCGGCGAGTACGTCACCCGCTTCATCCAGCTCCTCGAGCTCGACAACCTCTCCGACATGAACAACGTCACCTACGACACCCTCGTCGACTGGATCAACACCGGCTTCCTCCGCTACTACGACACCCTCCAGACCACCTACCCCGACCTGAGCACCTTCCAGTCCTCCGGTGGCAAGCTCCTCCACTACCACGGCGAGTCCGACTCCTCTATCCCCGCCGCCTCCTCCGTCCACTACTGGCAGTCCGTCCGCTCCATCATGTACCCCAACGCGACCGACGAGGCCGCCCAGCAGGCTCTCCAGGACTGGTACCAGTTCTACCTCGTCCCCGGCGCCGGCCACTGCGGCACCAACAGCCTCCAGCCCGGGCCCTACCCCCAGAACAACATGAACATCATGATCGACTGGGTCGAGAACGGCAACAAGCCCGACCGCCTCAACGCCACCGTCACCTCTTCCACCAATGTCAACGCCGGCGAGACCCAGATGCTCTGCCAGTGGCCCTCGCGCCCTCTCTGGAAGGGCAACAGCTCCGACTTTGACTGCGTCAACGACGCCAAGTCCATCGACAGCTGGACCTACACCTTCCCCGCCTTCAAGGTCCCCGTCTACTAAGCACCTCTTTTCGCTTAGGTCTACACCAAACCGATATTCTTATTGTTGAAAAAGCGTGAAGTTGCCACGAGGGTGGTGGCTGTGTTGAGATAGAAGTTGCTTGTGGATAGTATGTTAGATGGCTCTGCATTTCTACTTGTACATTTGGTAGCCTTACCTTTAGGGCTCTCTCCGAGTCTCATGGCGATGTATATAAATCAGATCCAGTCTGACACCCGAAATCTTTTAGAAAAGACCAATGCTGCAGTCTCAATGACCGTGTTTACTAAGTGTGCCGCGAGTTTGTCGACGCCATGGAGGTGGACTGTATACGTTTGACATGGTTTATGAATTACACATAAGTGAAGATAACAATATTCATTATCAGTAAAGGTATGTTAATCTCCACCCCGAATTGTTTTCTAAGGCATCTGAACTGTCAATGACCGACCAACGACGACCGGAGGCACAGTGACAACCTGTGTCGCATTCATCGACCCGCCTCTGTATGCATAGGTGAAAGTCCAACCCGAACCTGCCCCTGCATGCTCGCCCTTGTTGTTGACCACCACGATGCCAGCTGATACTGCCGGGTACTTCTTGACCATGCGAACGACGGCATCTCGCGCTGCTTCCTCCGGGGTCATGCCCCTCCTCATGCTCTCTACAGCCTGATAACACGGCAGGAACCTCATCATGATGTCGCCATCACCCGTAGCGCCGCAAGCCCCGACATCACCGTCAACATACGAGCCGGAGCCAGTGATAGGCCCATCGCCCACGCGCCCAGGAACCTTGAACGAAGCGCCGTTCGTCGACGTACCCGCCGCCATGATTCCATTGGCATCGATTGCTGTCATGGAGATGGTGTCGTGAGAGGCTTGGGCGGAGTTCGGCGCGATGAGGTTGAAGTAGTCTGGAGAGCTGGAGTCGAGCTCAACCGGCGTGTACGGGCCGCACGCAGTCTTCGGATCGGGGGTGACGTTCTGCCTGTAGTTTGACTGGCAGTTGCCCTTCTTCCATTCAGCACACCTTTCGGTGGATGCCTCAGTTGATAGGGTCTCCGCGGTGAAGCCGTTCTCGATGGCAAACTCCGTCGCGAGGTCGCCGGCCAGCATGGTGTGCGAAGTGTACTCGAGCACATGGCGGGCCACTCCAATCGCATTCTTGACGCGGCGGAGGGCGGCGACGGAGCCGGATTTCATGGTTACTCCGTCCATGATCATGGCATCGAGAGTCGTCTCGCAGTTCTCGCCGGGGGATCCTCCGAAACCGACGCTGCCGTCGCACTGGTTGGCTTCGCAGGTCGCGCAGCCGATCTCGACGGCGTCGAGGGCCGAGGTGCCCGGCTTCAGGAGCGCCTGGTACGCAGCGTCAGTGGCAGCAGTGAAAGGTCCGCCCCATGTGTTGATGACCATGGGGAATCCCGGGGAGGATTGACCGAAGACATGACCGGGATGAAGGGAGAGGAGTGCGATGAGCTGGATGAGTGGGGCCATGCGGCGGGGTCGGGTGTCCGGCATTGTGTATGACAGCCGGAGGAGAGCCGGAGACCAGTCGGACAACCTAGGGCGGAGGTGAATGAAGTCGGACGAATTGCGTCTCCTCTCGCGCAAGACTGATTGAGGATGGTGTGAGGGTTGAGTGTTTGAATTGGTTGGCGAGGCGTCCTTAAGAGCACGGATGCCGTGCGCCGCTTCGGCACTGTTTACCCCGCGCGGTAGGCTGATCTGCTGCGATAAACAGGGATCGAGGGGGTTACCACGTTACTCTGAGCCCGCCAAGAGACCTTGATCCTGCATCTTATCAACCTTCCTCTCTGAGCACCACCGTCAAGACTCCGGAAATCGGTATTTCGAGCAAGGGGATGGCGGGTCATCCATCAGTGTAGTCGAACATCCGGGCCGAGAAAGCCTTATCAGATTACGGGCCGAAATGGCTTGCTGCCTCATCCCGAGTCAGGTATCATCAACACAAGTGCAAGTGGACACCTGCCATTGAAAGTTTGTTGCATTTGAGATGACACAATCGCTCTTACAATACTTCATCACAAAAATCCTTTGCCGCTGCTAGTACCCTGTTGACATGTTTCTCCTCGTGGGTAATGTTCAACGCAAGAAATCCCCGACGACCGACGTAAATCCTCTTGCTCAGCATGTAAAAGAAAAACAAGTCTCGCAGGTTGTCTGCCGAGGGTCCGTTGAAGTGCACTCCAATGACACTGCCGAACCCACTAAGAGTAAGTATCGACTCATCCTTGGCCTTGAAAAGAGCGCCAAGTCCGTCCCTCAGCTTGTTACCAAGGCTATTGTTCTTATCGAGGGCTTCTCTCGAAAGCAGCTTCGTCGCAGCAACACCTGCCGTCATGGAGAATTTGTTATTGTTCCAGGTGCCGGAGTGATGCAGGCTCGTGGGAGACGACGGGTCGTACAGGTCCATGATCTCCTTCTTTCCGCCAAAGGCACCGAAGGAGAAGCCGCCTCCAAAGTGCTTGCCTATAGTCGTCATGTCGGGAACAATTCCGTGGATTTCTTGCAGACCGCCGTAGTTGAGGCGCGAGGTAATGACTTCGTCAAAGATCAAGATAGCGCCGACGCGGGTGGCCTCGTCTCTGAGAAACTGGAGGAATTCCTGGGTTCCAGCAAACATGCCGGCTGCGCCTTGCAGCGGCTCGACGATAATGATGCCGAGTTCTTCGGTAATGAGAGGGCGGGTGTACTCAATGTCGTTGTAGCGACCCTGAACGAAGTCATGCGGGAGAATCAACGGGTTTCCTGGCGTGAAGGCTAGTGTGCCGCCGTGATAGCCATTTTCGAAAACCAAGATCTGATGAAATTGTTAGCAAAATCCCGAGATCTTGTAGGGATTGAAATAGTTATTACCCTCTTCCTCCCAATAAAGTGCAGAGCAGTAGCAATAGCCATGGTATTAGCCTCTGTACCTGAGTTACAGAACCTGATGGCGTCGATACTTGGAAACCGGTCCACAAGCAACTTTCCCAGTTCGCCCTCTTTAGGTCCTGGTCCACCGAGAGTAAATCCTGACTTGGTAACACTCTCAATTGCGGCAATGATGTCTGGGTGTGAGTGGCCAAACATGCCAGCGCAGTACTCAGAGAGAAAGTCGAGGTACTCCTCCCCATCCATGGATGTTAGATGACAACCGTGACCTCCCGAAAACGCCAGTGGGAAGGGTTCATAGTAAAGAACGGAGCGGGTTGTTCCTCCTGGCAAGGAACCGGATGCCTCCTTGTTGCATTGCAGTGACTTTTGGTTGTCTGAAACGTATTTGTCGAGGTACTGGGCGAGTTGCTGTTGAATCTTGATGGCTTTGGAACTCACGTTCGCGGCATGAACTTCGGGAGCCGTCATAATGAATTGCGAGTATCCTGAATAAAGACACAATAAAACCTCGGGACGGTGGGATGATGGGTCGGAGTTCTCAGCTGTGGAAAGCCGCCAAGAGCTGTGCTAATTTGCAGGATGAAGCAACGAAATATATACTGATGAGCTCAAGTCTTCCGAGGATAACTATCATTGCGATATCTCACCCCGGAGCACCATCGGCGTGCCGGCCGTCTAATAGAAATGTCAATCGCGTTGCTGATAAGACGAACCCCGCTCGGGTATGCATGCCAGCGGTAAGCCGAGTCCGGGGTCGGCCCGGCCGATTGATCGGGAAAGAACCAGAACCGAAAGCCGAACCTTGGGTGAGTCCTGACTAAGGCACGAAAGGAATCAGTCCGATTGATGGGATCAAATGTCAGTTGAAGATTTACCAGTGGTTGCGACGAACTGACAGCTATTTAGGTTCTTTCAGAACAAGACGCTGACCCCTGATCAGGTCGACTGCGGGGCAGAAATCGGATCAGCGCTCGTGTGTAAGTCATCAGCATTTCGAGCTACGTTGATTCGCCAGACCAAAGACAGATTTTGTCTGGGGATTCTTGTCTGAAAATAGAGCCAGCTCCACTTACGTTGCGAGTCGTAACCACTGCCCCGGGTACGATGCGATAGTTGGCTGGTGCCGAATCTGCTGCGGAAAGCAAGGCGATGCTTCGGAGGTATCTCTCGAAGCATGAACAGTGGCGCGAGCTTTCACGAATTGGATGGTTGGGCTCCCAAAGAATAGATAGAGCAAAACATGATCAGCGTTTGATCTGCTAGATTGTCGCATGTATCTTGAAATGCCTTGGCTATGAGTAGCAGTTGCACGAAGTTCATCACAACCGAGGAGATTCTCATGCTTTTGTCTATTTATCCCTTTCCCAATAATGCAAACATGTATGTAGGCTCCGTATTCTGGGGTGTATGCTGGCTTTTTGAACGATTGTAAATGCTGACGAGCGTCTTAGTCTCGGAGGGAACTGTTCAACCCGAACGCCCTGCCTCTTTCTCGGTCTCTGTCATCTCTTTCGCCTGAATTCTTGCAGCTCTCCATTGTTGGCCCCAGTACCAATGAACAACCGCCAACGGCCCAACGACAACCATGACAAGTGCAAGTCCAAGAAACGCGGCCCCAGGTCCTGTTGAAGCGATGAACTGCTCTATGAACGCCACCCCAATCGCTCCTAGGCCGCATCGGACGAGATTGTTGATGGCTGTAGCACTTGCTCCTTTGCCGGGGCACAAATCCGTGACGAGAGTCTGGTTGAGGGCGAACACAGCGTTGCTCGTCGCAGCGATGAAGAACTGTAGTGTAAGCGGAACAGCGATCCAGCCTGTCAATGAGGTCGCGGCGGGAAAGTTGAGCGAGACGCCGTAAGCACCCGTTGATGCGATGAATATGACGACGACCCATGGCAAACGACGTAGACGCGCCCGTTCTATCGGGAAGTCGGCGGGCATGTTCTTGGCTGTCAGCTTTTCGGACTTCTCCATGTTATGGGATGCCTTGTATGCCTCTTCTATTGCCTTGTAATCTCGTGTCATTAGCTTTCCAGCTATGGCTGAGCCCACGATAGTTCCGAATCCTGTGAAAGAGTGAGTCAGATTTCGTGTAAGTCGTCAAGAGTGGAGCGTTGGTATAACATACCATTGGGTAGAAACGCCAAGCCAATCTGGAGTTCATTTAGGTTGAAAAGCTGTTTGAACAATCCAGTGGTACTCGACGTGACCATGCTCCAGATGGTGTAAACAACACCGCCGAATATGAGGTTGATGAGTATGTCTCTCTGTACGAGCAGACGCAAAGGCTCCAAGAAGGTTGCAGCTGTCACCTTCTTCCGCGGAAGGGGCTCTTCCGGGTCTTCTAGATAATCAGGCTCTTTTGTAACAAGGCGTATCAGGGGCTTATAGACACCCCCCAGCCGGAGCGAGCCATTCCCGGCAATGCTTCGCATGGTCTCGGGCAGAAATATGATAATCACAATAGTGACTACCGAAGAGAGTATCAAAAGAAAGACAAAGATGGATCGGAAACCGAGGAAGTTTGCGAGCAGACCGCCGAGCACAGGCCCAACTGCTATGCTGAAGTTTCGGACTTCGAGATTACCTCCGAGTAAGCAACTCCGAGCACCAACCACTCACTGCAGAGCATGAAACAGGAGGCATCGACTTACTCGCCTGGTAAAAACTAATGAACTCACCCCGCTCCGCGGGAGGAGAGATATCCTGGATGACACCGTTTCCTACAGTGGTGGTTAGAACTTGATGACGAGCGTGGTTTCTTTTAAAAATAGGTTTGGTGGGTTTGGGCTGATCGCCCTCGGGTCGGGCTTACCGATGCTGACGGTCGAAGCGCTGCCGGCCGCTTGCAACCCTCTGAAAACCATGAGAATGGTGAAATTTGGCGAAAAGCTGAGACCGATGTTGGAAATGATGTAGACGGCAAAAGAGGCGATGTAGATAGGTCGTCTCCCCAAGGCATCTGAGATAGAGCCCCAAAAGAGCGGCGAAATGCCTTGGATAATGAGATAGGAGGTGATCGTCAACGAGACCATCTCGGCGCTCACATGTAGATCCTATATTAAAGTTAGCTCATGTTCGTAAATCCGAGGTACAAAAGGGCCTACCCGTGAGATGGCATCGAGCGATGGAAAGTAGATGTTTGACGATAGGCCAGAGAACAACCCAGCTGTGCCTATAATGACGATAACAAACCACTTTTGCCTCTTGGTGAAAATGTGGTAGGGCGGCTCTAGAGGCTGCTCCTGCAGTGTGTCCTCGGCACTTGAATCGTCGAACGGATTCCGAGCATCGTCTGCCTGCGTGTCTGCCACAGAGTTCGTGTCTGCAAATGGATTGCGGAACTGGCTGTCGTTGTCACTGTCTCTCTCCCGAATGGAAGGCAGTGACATTGCTCGATCAAAGAAGGGATCCAGATCTGATAGACTCGAGGATCCGGGACTTCTAGACTGGAGGCTCATGCGATCCCTCACAGAGACCCGCGTCGGCGATATGTGTTCGTCGTGTTCTCGGCCTTGGTTGAGATCCGTCTCGCTGGTCAGCAGGTGCAAACCACCCGAAGCAGCCGCAGATATGCTTCTGCGAATGCCCTGCTGCAGAGTGCGAGGAGACGCACTTCCAGCAGCTGCCATTGTCAATAGAGATGCCGACTGTTTCGAGGACATTGGGTTCCAGGACTACAACTTGCGCGACCCCCGAGTTTTGTGAGGCGATCCGTGTAAATAACGAGTCTGAACTGCTATTCAACGTTCAGCCAAGATTCGAACTCCCGACACACAGATCATCAACTCGTCCGCCAAGACCTCTGACGGGCGATTTCAGACTAACACCGGCTGTTGTTGAGTCCCGGGCGTCTGTATCCACGCCTCTCCTACACAACGGCAAACATTCGCCGACGTAAAGGAGTACGCAGACAGGCCTGACACTGCCCGGCAAATGTTCCCAAAAATAGTCTATTCGAGAGTATCAGAGTTTCCGCTGCAATTCGTTTTGCGGGTGCATACGGCCGACGGGATCAATCTGCCTTGGGGTGATTGACTTTTACCCAAATCAGCTCGTAACGCTACGCTACTGGCTGGCCTGTCAGTAAGCGTGAAACGCTCAAGGGTGATGCGCCAAGCTTAAAACCACTCGCCGGCCTGCCATGTGTCACCACCTTGCATTCAGCTGCGCGGTAATAAAGACACCGGAGCCTCAACCCTTGCTCGGGGTCACCATATTGCCTCTCTCCACTCAAGAGGAGCCGATATCTAATGTCAACTTTACCCCGCGGAAATTTCCTTCTGTCGCTGAAATCCTGTCGAGACGATTACGCACGCCCAGACGCTGGAGCCAACGTTGGACCTGTTTGACTTGAAGTAAAACCAGAGGTATGGGACCGGTTACATTACAAGACGTGCTAGTGGTTCATATCCTGACAAGACCAGACTCATGTTGACTCAGCTGTCATGACAATCAGTCCCCCTCGGGACATTCTCATAGGCTTCCAGGTCTGAACTTGCTCCGCCACTGGTTTGTCTGACCTGTTCCACTTCTCTCTAAAGCCTAGAGATCCCAAGTCTTACACATATCCTTTCAGATTACCTCCAAGACTCACACTCATAATGGTTGGTCTATCGATGGTCAACAGGAGGGCGGCTCCTCCACCCAGGCTGGACCTCGAGATTGTCCGTAGGCAACAACAAAAAGAAAAGCAGCAGCAGCAGCAACAAGGTCGCACTGATCCAAACACTCCGACTGGGCCACTTACACCAAACCGACCTTTGATCGTCTCGGAACTACCAGCAGTTGCGATCCCACATGCAACAACATCAAAGCCGGCTCTGCTCACTCCATCATCAACTCGTCCATCAACACCGATACCGACATCAACACTTCCGCTTCCTGATCCAGCTACTCCTACACTGCCAGTCCCGAGAACAACATTTCACACTTCAACGCGAGTTCCATTAGTTCCATCATTTCAACCAGTTCCATCGGTTCAACCAGCTCGATCAGGACCGAACTTCGGCGGCAGTCTCAGTCAGCCCAGCCTTAGCCCAACAAACACGATCTTCGTCACTCAGCCTCCTCAAACGGTCACCGTCACCGCGCCTGCGGTGGTGCCTACGCTTCCCTCTACATCACATACATCCTCTACAATCCCACTCCCCAGTGAGGCTGCCGACACAACACCGCAGCCATCCGCTTTACCGGCCAACAATGGTGTTTCCTTCACCACGGGGGCAGGAGTAGTGGTAATCGGAGTGCTGGGAGGCATAGGTGCGACCCGTCCAACATGGGATTCTCGGAGAGTGTGCTAATCTTGACAGCTTCGGCATCACTGTTAGGTATGGCCGGTACAATATTATGGCGAAAGCACAAACGCCGCAGGCGGGAAGGGGTAACACGATGATGGTTCCTGTTGAATTGACGCATTACTAACTGTATCTCAGGAAAGTGGTGGGCTGATAGGAAAATCCATGTGATGGTTGGTTTTGTCATCCGCTTTGCAAATTCCGAGACATCATTTTGCTTCTCGACTCTTCGACATTCCATTTGAGTCCATCAAAAAGTTGTTCTTGTGGCTTCCGGTGGCTACGGGATATATACGTCACTTTTCTGAAGGCTACATCGTGGGTTCACTGAAGGCAGATCACAAAACGATGTGGCAGCGGTGCTATCGGAACCCCTGGGACGTGTTCCTCGCAATTCAGACGTAATCAGCATTATTCATTAGGCTAGCGAAAATATGGAGTAATTGAAGCATTCGCAGATCTATGGCCCCGTAAGAGGATTGATGTGAGATTGAAGTTGCTCCACAACATACACGAAGCAAGTAACTTGCTTGATAATGTTCGTGATATGCGAATCCTGCTTCATAGGCTCGAGTAAAGGATACCGACCCGTAACTTTGACGATTCCCGCAACACTATCTTTGTCCTGGTCTAGGAGGAATCGGGAAATATCTCGTTTGATGGGGCAGTCACACCCGCGGGCCGCGGCTGGAGATATCCTTCGGAGCATTAGATCTACGGCTGAATTCCTACCAGCCACACAACTGGACTTAGCGCAGCCAGTGAACAGCTCTTCCTTGCACGTCATGTTTCACCCAGAAGGTGTCAATGTTAGAAGGAGGAGTAGCACGAACTACTACGGGTGACTTGACGATACATGGATCGACAACAGCTGTCATCTACTTAAAACAGCCGCCGCCTGAACTCTGATAAGACTTCAGCTACATGATCCCGCCGGGAAGGCTGCGAAGCGCAAGATATTATGCGCGACATTTAATTGGTCGCCACAGCTTAAGACGAGACAAAATATTGAGCAGCGGCTGGAGCAGTACTCTTGGATAGGGTCGAAGGCAGTCGAAACGAAAGGGTATTAAACTTACTCCAAGTAACAAGAAACATTTCAACATATCCTGTGAGTAATTGGTTCATCCACCTGGAGTTGCCACAATTGGGTTGCACACGTAGGGACTGAATTCCCAGCTGGCTTCGCACACCGTCTTCCCGTGTTCAACCCACGTGGAACTCAAAGCTTACTCCAGCCAATTATTCTCTGAAACCATTAATAATGTGTGAATTCAGTTAGCCCCATTAGCCTCCAAGGTGTCGTCGCCCAGACTCCAGATTCCAAGCGTACGGTTGACGTTGAAGAAAAAAACCACTGGTGGCGGGCCATCGCTGCCAGGATACAGGGGGTTCGCTAGCATGTGACTACGGATCCATCCAACGGTGTTCTGGGCTCTCAATGCTCCGCCTTTCAGAGTCTATGATATCAACGATTGCGAACGACTGACCGGTGGGGTCCAGCGACTGTGCGATGCCGGTCAATCGGCGAATTGAGCGGAGGGCAAAAAACAAAAACACGAGTCGGGGATGTTTCGCACGAATCCCGGAGTTGCCAAGCGTTGCGGGGGAGAGGAAGAAGCTTGGGCGCAGCAGTGGTCAGCAGCCATCAAAATCGAAGAAGGTTCGACAACGCATAAGCCCAATGTCCAATGCGAGCTGGCCGTTTTCTTTTCGTCTTCCTCGACGGGGGCCGTAGAGGTTGCTGTTGATGTGTGTGATGAAGATTTGATATCTTGGGATATCGATACCCCATTCGCCTGTGATAATCCCCGTACACCATCAAAAGTCCGCCGGTCATCGGCGGTCTTAGCTTCAGCGGCCTTCTATCGAGTACCATCTCTGTCGCAGACTACCCTGGTTTGGGAGCTAGCGTTGGTAATCAGAGAACCAGTGTCTGGCGTCGACGCGGCACCGAGGAAACAAAGTGGGGTTAAGTGACGTCGCCGAGGTTCTCGAGAAGCTTACCCCCGGTCGCTTTCTCATGCAGCCCGGTATATATAGCAAGTAGAGAGGGGTCGCGCGGGCGGTTCGGTTCGGCGAATATGAACAGTTTGCTGCATGCTTCGTTTTTCTTTACTGCAGAGAAACCACCTGAGGTTAGAGAAAAGTGAGCATACTGCGGGGTTGGTTGTAAGACAATAGCCATTCACACACAGCGTATTTCAACAGAACACAACATGGAGTAATAGCAGAAGTGGACAGGCTGGGGCAGCCGGCTCGGAGCGAACGGAATGTGGACAGACGGGGCAGAGGGACCCAGAGGTACCTCCACCCTGCTGCAACTCAATGTCACTGTTTAACTATTCCACATGGTTTCTGCTTATCATGTTCGTTTCGATTGGACAAAAGATGGTGTGTCGATCTGCTGCACATTCCCTTTCCCCAGGCTCACAGGCTCCCTCGATGGGTCCTCCCCGCACGGCATTTTGACTCGGCCCAAGCTACTGTTCCAAGCTGGTCACGCAAGTTCACGGTACTGTTGCATCTTATTGGGACTGTGAGGCTAACGGCTCAGTGTGGCAATGCCTCCGAAATCTGCTAGAGCGAGCTCTAAATCATCCCAATGTGCGCGTCATAGCAACTAGAGCACGCCCTAGCTGGCTCTTAACAGATGGATAACAAAGGGACAATCGTTTTGTTGCCTCTCGCCTCGAGGTGAACGTCCGTGGAAGGAGAGAACAAATGGAAGGCCTTGCGGATTGACCGCAACGGGCTTGCCGCGATTGATCTAGATCATCTCGAACACAAGGACCCTGAGAACATCGCCATCCCGTGGCTTTCCTAGCTCCCACCATTTGTCATACCAGGCCCGAGCTGCCTCCCAAGCTGCCCTCCCACGTCCCTCGCCCCCACCCGCACTAGAATCGAGTCTGGAATGGATGGCTGCTGTCACGCGTTAGTGCAAGATAATTGGGAAATAGATGTGAGCGCACAGTGGTATTCACTATGTACTCGGCTTTGGGCTATCCCGCCCAACCGCCAACAAGATTCTGGCTATTGGTCATGCAACTGGATGAGGGGTCGGGGGGCGTCGCCATGACCCTTAGCCATAAAACGCGGGGTTCTCGTCCCTCCTCCGCGCTTCTGAAGGTGATCGACTTTCTTTTTCCCTCCCTGCTTTTGCCTTTCTTCCATCAATTGAAGACGCAAAACAGAAAACACCATTGATACCACAGCAGATCTTACAAGAGAATAATCAGCAATCATGGCCGAGAGCAAGTGTCCAGCCACCCGCCTGATGAACACCGGCGGAGGTGGCACTAAGAACCGCGACTGGTGGCCCGACGCCTTGAAGCTCAACATCCTCCGCCAGCACACTCCCGTCACCAACCCATTGGGACAGGAGTTCGACTATGTTGCTGCGTTCAAGACCCTCGACTACGAGGGCGTGAAGAAGGACCTCACAGCTCTGATGACCGACTCTCAGGACTGGTGGCCAGCTGACTTCGGTCACTACGGAGGTCTTTTCATTCGTATGGCGTGGCACAGCGCAGGAACATACCGTGTCCAGGATGGTCGCGGAGGTGGCGGCGAGGTAAGTCACACTCGGAGTTCGCTCCGAACCCCCGCGTCAGATCAAGTTGCTAACCGAACTTCGTCGTACAGGGCCAGCAGCGATTTGCTCCTCTTAACAGCTGGCCAGACAATGTCAGTCTCGACAAGGCTCGCCGCCTATTGTGGCCTATCAAGCAAAAGTATGGCAACAAGATTTCATGGGCCGATCTCATGATCTTGGCCGGTAACGTTGCCCTCGAGTCTATGGGCTTCAAGACTGCCGGATTCTCCGGTGGTCGCCCTGACACCTGGGAGGCCGATGAGTCTGTCTACTGGGGAGGTGAGAACACATGGCTGGGTAACGATATCCGCTATGCCCACGGCCACGAGGGCAAGGACGGCCCTGGTGTCGTCGACGGATCTCAGGACACTAAGTCGGACATCCACACCCGCGAGCTTGAGGCGCCCTTGGGAGCTGCCCACATGGGTCTTATCTACGTGAACCCTGAGGGTCCCGATGGCAACCCCGATCCCGTCGCTGCCGCGAGAGATATTCGTGTTACTTTCGGCCGTATGGCCATGAACGACGAGGAGACCGTCGCTCTCATTGCTGGTGGTCACTCTTTCGGCAAGACCCACGGTGCTGCTCCCGACAGCAACGTCGCGGCCGAACCCGAAGGCGCTCCTATTGAGCAGCAAGGTCTCGGCTGGGTCAACAAGCACGGTTCCGGCAAGGGTCCTGATACCATTACCTCTGGTCTCGAGGTCACTTGGACCGCCACTCCCACCAAGTGGAGCAACAAGTACCTCGAGTACCTATTCAAGTTCGACTGGGAGCTTACCAAGAGTCCCGCGGGCGCGAACCAGTGGGTGGCAAAGAACGCCGAGCCCATCATTCCCGATGCCTACGACCCCAACAAGAAGCACCTCCCCACCATGTTGACAACTGATTTGTCAATGCGCTTCGACCCCGAGTACGAGAAGATTTCTCGTCGCTTCCTCGAGAACCCAGACCAATTCGCTGATGCCTTCGCCAAGGCCTGGTTCAAGCTCACCCACCGTGACATGGGTCCCCGTTCCCGCTATGTCGGCCCTGAGGTTCCCACCGAGGAGTTCATCTGGCAAGACCCCATCCCTGAGGTCAACCACGCTGTCATCAACGACCAGGATGTCGGCGCCCTCAAGAAGGAGATTCTTGCCACTGGTGTTGACGGCTCTAAGCTCATTTCTACTGCCTTCGCTTCCGCATCCACTTTCCGCGGTAGTGATAAGCGTGGTGGTGCCAACGGAGCCCGCATCCGCTTGGCTCCCCAGAAGGACTGGAAGGTCAACAACCCTGGCCAGCTTAAGGAGGTTCTCTCAGCCCTCGAGAAGGTCCAGCAAAAGTTCAACAGCTCCGCCTCTGGTGGCAAGAAGGTGTCTCTGGCCGACTTGATCGTCCTTGGTGGTGTTGCCGGTGTTGAGCAAGCCGCTCAAAACGCGGGACACAACATCACCGTTCCCTTCACCCCTGGCCGTGCCGACGCGTCACAGGAGCAGACCGACGTTGAGTCTGTTGGCCACCTCGAGCCTATTGCCGATGGTTTCCGCAACTACGGCAAGTCAACACGCCGCGTCAAGACCGAGAACTTCTTGGTTGACCGCGCCAATCTCCTTACCCTGACTGCCCCTGAGCTTACCGCTCTGGTCGGAGGTCTCCGTGTCTTGAACACCAACTATGACGGCTCCAAGCACGGTGTCTTCACCAGCCGTCCTGGTGCTCTGACGAACGACTTCTTCGTCAACCTCCTGGATATGGGCACCGTCTGGAAGGCCACCAGCGACCCCGACGTCTTCGAGGGTAGCGACCGCAAGAGCGGCTCCAAGAAGTGGACTGCCAGCCGCGTCGACTTGGTCTTCGGCTCTCAGGCTGAGCTCCGCGCCGTCGCTGAGATCTACGGCCAGGCCGATGGTGGCCAGAAGTTCGTGCAGGACTTCGTCAAGGTCTGGGACAAGGTCATGAACTTGGACCGATTCGACGTTAAGAAGGGTTCGAACCTCCCAAGCCGTCTCTAGATTGACGTGTCACGATAAATTAAAAAAGTTGCTTAAGTGCGGGGCATGATGATGATAGGTGTCTTGCTCTCTGTTATGAGATTCCCGATGTAGCCTATCAAGTTTGCAAATAAGGCCATGTACTTATGTCTTGGATTGTAATAAATCTTTCCCACTCAACGTCCTGCTCCCTTCAATCTTCACAAGCCGCTATTTTGATCCCAATTGTGTCGTAACTACTATATGCTTGCACAATGCACTGGACGTCGGAGCCATCGCCGGAGCTCGCAGATCTCCTAACCAGTGGCTAAGAGCCGTCGCATCAGTGACCTGCCGCAGCTTCCCCTTCACGAGTGTCATCCTGAATCGACAAAGCTTTGTTTCATCGAGCTTTAACCACACATCCATGGTTCCACATCAATGATATGCTTCGTATCTATGCCAAGTGGCCTGATAGGGCCACGGACGTTTATCACTGGAAAGGCCTTCTCGAGGTCTTCTCGCACGCTCAGGCTCTGATAGGTGAAGCGATACACTCAAAGCTCCTGTTTCAAACACTTCGTTCTCGTTTTGTGTGTTTGAGGCCGCAGTCAGTTGGTTTCCAGGCGAATTGAGTGTGCGGACCCTGCATGTTGCGTTTCTGTGACGCGATATCATCAGACGAACCTGCCAAGCGGCTTCCGGGCTTCGTCCGTGGATGTTGTCACCTTTTACCGTACCTCATTAGCTCGGAAGTCTGTTCAAGCTTTATTTCGATCCAATATTTAACGAAATACATTCCAGGATAGGACAAATGAAGTATCTTTGTGGACCGTCTCAAAAGCTCAATGTTCGAGCTTCTGCCCACCACATCAGTTCAACCTGCCTGGGAGCATTAATTTATGCATGACTTAGGTTGGGCTTCAAGGGCTCTTCTGGGAAACGGCCTTCTTTTACCCTTGTTCGAACCAATTTACGGATTACAAGTCCTCTTCTCTGGAAGCCCGTATTACACACTTGAAAGCGTGATGGTGACCGGGTTGCCAGCATCCGTGCCGTTCTCGCACTGCAATGAGAATGCTTTTCCCTTACATGTGGCTCGACCAGCATTGCAGCACTCTTCCCATCTGCCCTTGAAGATGTTGATCTTCTCCCCAGCAGCAGCCTCCAGAGTCCACAGAGCCTTGCCTGACGTTCCGGTCGATTTCTGTTCCGTGCCTGGGCAGTTGTTGATGGGTGCCTTGATACCTCCGCAAATAGAGAGCTCTGCAATGAGCTGATCGTTCTTCGACGGAGCACTGTAATGAGATGCATTAGAGATGAAGAGTTTTTCATATGCACGGTGTAAACATACGTTGCAGCTAAGCACTGAACTGTTCCTCCAATGATCACTTTGGGGTCGAAGTTGTCATGTGGGTCTGAGGTCTCGGGTGTCGTCGCGACCTTGGTAGAAGTGCCTTTGGCAGGCGCGGGCGCCTGGGGAACTCGGGTGAAAAGAGAGATGTCCGATCGAGGTGCAACGGCAACTCCAGCAGTCGCCACTCTGGCAAGGCTCGCAAGCGCAATGGTGAAGACGGTGAGGTGCATGTCGATGAATTGAATAAAGAAATTCTGTAGAGACCGGCTTGTGAGTTACTGGACTGTATCGGACAGCTTTAACGAAGAGAACGAAGTTGCATTAGAAGAAGGCGTGCTGGAATTCTAGTAACGGGGAAAGCCGACATCAGACGAACGGCAACATGAGACGGTTTATATCATCCGTCTTTAATAGCAATTGAGAAAGGGGTAATTCAAGCCGAGTCACGACGAAGGGAATGATGCGAAACCCAAGAGTCCACCCAATTAGCGGGTACGAGACTCAGTTCAAGATCGACTCTTCAGGGGCGCTTCTGTCGCGAATCTTGAAATGCGGGGACGATGCGTTTCGCGAATTCTCCGAACTGCGACAAGATTTACTGCTACACGCCGAGACTGGATCGACCTGACAGATTCGTGAGAGACAGTCATCGTCAATGTCTAATTCGAAGGACAAGACTGTGATGCGGATGAAATCAATCGCAATCGGGAAAGCTTGAAAGACTTCAGTCATCCGTATCCTGCAAGTTGCGGGCTAGGTTGGGGTACGCGACGTCAGTTTCAAAGCCTGCCCTGGTCAACTCCTTGTTACTCGATAATGAGACGATAGTTTCAGCTGCGACCCGAATCATCGAAGAAGAGCAACTTTTCCGAGTGTTCTTCTTCTGATGAGCAACTAAAATCCAATCTGGCCAGTCACGTATGGAAATTTTGACGAAGCGCCGCGGCTGCAATACGTGTAATTCTTCAACATTTAAGGCAAACATCGCATTTAATTAGAGTGTTAATCGTCGTATGAGGGATTATGAGTTAAAATGATAAGTACGTCCTGTCTGGTTTACTAAGATCTTTAATGCTTTTCAGCGGAGTATTAGGCGCTCTGCACCACCAGTGGCGACGAAAACATAGCTGAATACAGCTTGAAGCAGGGAAAACATGATACAGAACACGTCTTTTGGGGAAGATTCGCTTGAAAGAACGGGTAAATCAATCCGCCATTGAATATTCTTGATGTGCTAGCCAGCCTTTTGTTCGAACTTTCAGTGCGTTAAAGTGAGCCAAGACTGTCGAAGCAAGGTTGCGTCTATCATCATTGTGGGGTTGCAGCACATCATCCCGCGATCGCCGTGTGACCGTCTTCGCTACTCGACGTAAACGACCCATCGTAGCATTGGACATGATTGCGTTGGTTCTGTTTACCGATATCGCATGCTGTTATCGCCGTTTCTTCACTTCCACCCTGGCCATTTCTTCCTTCGCGTCTTGTCCCTCCACTTTTCACCAGTTCGGTCCCCAACTTCACAAGCTTGTGGTGCATCCGAAAGATTGCAATTCTCTTGGATTCTATTGCGCAATGGCTCATCTGAAATTTTGAAGACAATAAGACTGGCACAGACGGGTCCAAAATGAAAGATATATCACAAGCACGAGCCTCCGCTTACTTTTGACTTGGTCAACCAAGTGATTTCGAGTACTCCACCTAAAGCTGTCAGACCATCATGGCATCGGCTTTGAAAGAATCCGTCCCGCGGGACAAATGGTGGAAAATCAAATGGTTTTCTGACGATGACACCCCGGAGGAGCGCCGTCTCATCACCAAAATCGACATGTTCCTGGTCCCGTACTCTGTCCTAGGGTATTGGGTCAAGTACATCGACCAGTCTAACTTGAACAATGCCTATGTGGCCGGTATGAAAGAAGATCTTGGGTTCTACGGCAACGAGCTCGTACAACTTCAAACCCTTTTTACCCTTGGCTCAGTGCTTGGACAAATCCCCTTTTTGTAAGCCCTTTTGGGGAGTTGAATATTCTGTTCCCAGCGCTGATAGAGTCTGCAGATTCATCATGACATATGTTCCTATACAGTATCTGGTGCCAATCTGCGACGTACTGTGGGGAGTGTTCACTCTTCTTCAGTATCGCGTCACCTCTTACGCAGAGTTGGCGGCGTATCGTTTCATGGTCGGCTGGTTTGAAGCCGCCTTCTTCCCCGCTATGCACTACGTTTTCGGTATGTCTTGGCCATTCATCGGCCGTATAGCTGCTAATTTAAAATCAGGTTCCTGGTATAGAGGCCACGAGATTGCTCGCCGTGGTGGCATTTTCTACACAGGCTTAGCTGCCGGCACTCTGACTGCAGGCTTGATCCAAGCGGGCGCATCAACTTCTTTGGAGGGAGTTCGCGGTGAGATCACGTTTACGAAACTTAGAACCACTTGAATCAAGTTATTAACTTTGGTATACAGGCATGGAAGGATGGCGCTGGATGTATATTATCTGTGCCTTAATCACAATTCCTGTAGGCATCTTGGGCTACTTCGTCATCCCAGGAACGGTCGATCAGCCCAACAAATGGTGCGTCAACGATAATGATCTTCGAGTTGCTCGAGAGCGCCTCGAGAAACACGGGCATGTGCTACACGGCAAGATGAAATTTGGGCATATCAAGCGCACCCTTTTGGGGTTCCGTTTCTGGCTGGTCATCACAACAGACGTTCTTTTCTGGAACGCTGGTATCCACAAGAACACTGGATCTTATCTTCTTTGGATCAAAAGTCTCGGCCGATACAGTGCAGCAAAGGTCAACGAGCTTGGCACTATTTCGCCGGCGTTGGGTATTGCCTACACGCTCATCGCCTGTTTTGCTTCGGACCTCTTCCTCGGACCAGCATGGGCCATCACTATCTGCTCCTTTTTGAACGCTGTGGGACTAGTCTTGTTGACTATATGGACAGTTCCTGAAGCAGGCTTGTGGTTTGGATTCGCAACTATGTATTGGTCTAACGCCCTGTCGTCCGTCTTCCACGGGTGGGTCAATAATCTACTGCGAGACAGTCCCGAGGAGCGAAGCTTCACCTTGGTGCTCATCAATCTGTTGTCTCAGAGTTCAACGGCATGGACGCCCTTGTTAACATTTCCGACAGTCGAGTCTCCAAGATACAGAAAGGGGTTCTCTTTCTGCCTTGGGTGCGCTATCGCGTTGATCCTATTCACGTGGATTATGCACTATTATCTGAAGAGAGATAAGAGACAAGACACCAGTCCATCTGACGAGGAGACAGATGGGCAACAAGAAAGTGACTTGGTCTCTTCGGACAAGGAAGGGGCCCAGCAGTCTGGTATACCTATACCTGAGAAAGGTCCTGGACGCACGTCTATCAGCCACGAATCCTCTAAGATAGGGGCCAGATAATGACACAGACGTATTTGGCCTTTTTAATGGTGCTTGCAGGAGCTATGGTCAAGAACGCGATGAGAAATGTTTTCTCATAGCAAAACGGAACACTGATGGCGCGGCATTCATTACCTAAACAAAATTTGCTCACTTTATCAATCACTAAACTGCTAATGCTTTAAAATACGTTTGAAATATAGTGTTCCTGGTTCTCGTCGGAGGTCTAAACACTAAATGACTGAATCCCTCAACTCCGCAATCATTCCGCTCACTGATAAATTTGCTTCTGCATGTGATCTGAATGACCCCAGCATCTCACATCACGCCGGATTCGTGGAATTGAAAGCGTTGTTATGCTTGAGCATTAGGCTTTTACACGAAGATCCACCGATCATTGATCTGAAGATCTGTCGGGGTGATGAGCGGAGTTCTGCGGACCTGTGCGGAAATGAGAGAGTCTACTGTTTGTGGTTGCGTACCTTAGGTTCGGATAAGCTCGCGTGAGCATCTACATCTGTCCCACGATCTTGTAGATTGGCGTGATACTTGCGGGGCTTCTTTACATGGAACCCCTGAAAGAGCGACGGAGCAATGGTAACAGATCTTTGACACTGCGACGACCCAGTACCACAAACGGGTACGGAATCACAGCGGTCTCTTCGCCGACCGCCAACACGCGTGCGTCGAGAGCGCGACTGACCAGTTCGAGCGACGCTTTGAGTTCAAACCATGCGAGTGTATTTCAGTACTTAAGATGAGCAAAAGACTTTGGTATTTCTCCGAGTACAAAATTCGCTATTAGCTAGGAAACAAATGTCGATCGATATTCGTATGAGATGTTCGGATATAACCCCGCATGCCGTGTACTGCAGTCCAACGTATGTAGAAAAGAAGCCATGCCGGGCTCACGCTGAATGGTCCGTATTGCAGAGTCCCAGCGGCTCTGTAGCAAATTCATGGCCCTCCCACATGAACACTCCCCAGCCTTCCCAGCCGGTGACGACCTTCTCGTTGGGCAAAGGATCGCAGCTCCCCGGATTAATACCTATGCGGAACTGGAAGGGCTGAGGGTCGCTACCAAAGGTGATGTTCGTTAATGCTTGAAGGTTGCCGTTTTCGTCCTTGAAGGTTGCAGAGGAGCACTTCGTTCCGGGCTGAAAGTTGCCAGAGAGACCACATCGAACGATCTGTGCAGGCTCGTCCCATGTGAGCCATAGCGTATCATAGTTGTAGTTTCTATTGCCGTATCCGGTGTCTTGCAAGCTGTTTCCCCAGCTGTCTCTCCAGCAGCAGTTACCAGCCATCGCATGAACGACGAAGAGGCTCATTAGGAGGAGTCGGGGAAGTAGTGATGTCGGCATTGTAAGAAGGCGCTGAAAATAACGGTTGCGAGAGTTAAATTGCCGTTTTTCTTTTGAATTCGTTATGATTGATCGATTGTAGTCAGTTGTATGTCAATTGGATCAGAAAGTGACTGAGAAAGGATCGTCGGACAGAGGGACGTCAGCAAAAGATGTTACGTTAAATAATATGCACCGCAAGAGGCGGCTAAGAGTTCAAGAGTCATGATAAAGTAGATCCAGCAGTCAGGAGTTAGTCCTCATTCTACCTCAGTCGGACATAAGATAGAGGCTGACAGGTGCCCTGACTCACGCGCAACGCACCTCATTCTAGGCGGACATAAAGACAGAGACGCTGACTTGCGCCCTGACTCACACGCAACATTTACTATGCGGATAATACCACCACCTGAGATGAACACTATCATCATTCGCTATATACCATGCTGTTATTGTTGAACATGGCTAACGACCAACCAACGAGAAGCTCCCACCGGCAACCCCGAAGTTTCTACAGGGATCATCCTTCAAGGGGAGCTTAAAGGGGAGGGAGTGAAACCGAAGATAAGGCTTAGGCACACACAAGAAATGTTGCCATATCTACAGCAATTGTAAGTAAACCTAGTAGAGTGCTCCAAGGGATAATGGTAACTAGTTAGGGGACCAGGCGCGAATGTGATGAAGTCATGTCGATATAGCTCAGATTCGAGGCACACCCGCCGAATACATTCCCATCTGGGAGCTGCGAAGTCATGCGCACAAGGCAACGAGCTGAACGAGATGGTATTCCCATTCTTACTGCAGTAGCAGCCACTGCGATGATGGACTTGCGCAGTCCGGGGCTGATCCTTCTCTGTGAACCCCTTCCCCACAACCATAGCCACCTGGCTGAGGGTTCGTGCGATCATCTCCCGACTCAGTCTCCCTGTCTCTAACAAGTAACACTCGCCTAAGCGGCAACGCATATACAACCCCAAATGTCCACCCAGGGGATTCCCCCGCTCGCTTCGCTCGCAAAGTTTGTCTGCCTATCGCCTGCGATGGACCGTCGTAGTTCCAGCCCTACATCAATCAAGTGTCCACAACCGCGTTGCATTCGGATAGTTTACGAATTTGAGGCTTCATTGTTTTTTTCGGAAAAAAGTAATGCATGGCATTTCTTCCCTTCACAAAGTCGAGATAACATGTTGTTCAGAGCTCCGAACCGAGAGCGAGATCGAGTTCCAACATGCATAACCTAGTTTCAACTATATATACAGGGTTCTGGGCCTCATTTAAACTTGTCTTCTGAGTGATTGACAGTCAGAGGTGAGTTCCTGACGCGCAGACGGCCAGCGCCGAAATGGTCTACCCGGAGCGGCAAGAACGAGACCCGGCATCTCCGCAGGAACGAATAGGATAGAGTCGCGGATCCGTGCATACTTGTGATGAAATGAAACCTCCTCAATTGCAGCTAGTATCTGCCCACATAAAGACTGAAAGACTGATTACAGCCCGCCATTTGACCAATTGGGTACTGATCAGCTGCCAGTGGTCACACGACACATCATAGTTGAACAGAGTTGATGTGCACCTCCACCCGAACTGCTGGTCGGAGCGCAAATGCCACACAGCGCCGACGGCGACATCAGGGACAAGTCGCATGATTGGGCCCACCAAGCAGGCTTAAGCTCTCGCTGCTTTTTGAGTAGAGGGGAAAGGCCACCAACAGAACGGCAGCTATCATGTGTTTTCACATGGTTCGCATCCGAATGCTGTGTTATCTGAGGCTAGGCATGTGGGTCTCATCTGTACGAGCTGATGCCACACTCTGCCTGAACCTGCTTAGATTTACACACACACGTCCTGAACAAATCTGGCTCTTCAGTGTGTATGAAATGACGTGGTACTAACGCAGGGGAAAAACTCTGAAACTAATGTCCACGAGCTGTTTTCACTTGTGACCTGCCGAAAACCCATCAAAGATCAGGAGCAAATGCAACACCGACAGCCTCAATGAAGTGCTTCCTATACCTCCTTAAGACGGCGGGTGATCTGGCTACACCTGAGCGACATAACAACATTACAGAGATAAACTTTCTTTTAATTGAACAGGGATCCTTGACAAGAATCATTTGAAAGGTTTGGTCATCTACTTATCCTGATAACGAGCGATGAAATCCTTAATCTGCTCCGTATCTGCTTGATAACCGACACCCATCAATGGTTCTCCGCCCATAGTATGATGCGTGTATCCGTATCTGATACGCTGTGATCTCAGCTCCTTTGTGAGCTCCGTGCCATCCATCCAGCTGGTATTCATGAGCAAGTCCATAAACTTCGAGTCACGTACCAAGGTGGAGACGTATCCCAGAACTTCAGGGCCATGCGCCAAGTGTGTGAATACGACGCTTAAAATGCCACACGCCAGAAGAATGAGACACGAAACGAGGCAAAACCCAATCCACAAGGCCGACACTTGGAACACTTCGACTAGGTTACTGACTACTGACGAGATCGTGATGTTCGGTTCGAAGCTTGCCGTCTGGCCCAGAGTACTGCTAGTTATCTGCAGCTCTTGTTGACTGAGCATCAAATATGTGTTGAGAAGTTGGTTCAGGCGAATCCCGATCTTATTGTCAGGGAGATCATCAAGGCTGACGTCCGGCGACGAGCTAAGCTCTTTAAATGTCGGATCCTTCAGGTACTGGATCGAAAAGTCGGGAAACCCCCCAAGGGGCCGGCGTGTTGCCGCTAGAGGGAATTCTTTCGAAATGTAATAGAAGAGGTGTGGCAGAGAGAGAATCGAGATGGCCTCAGGAGCGTGCGGCTGCTGGGATGGCCGTTGTGCAACTACCGCGCAGGTTTGACGGCCAGAAGCAGGCACGTACGTGCAATTCACACGAGACTCCACGTACCTCTGTGTAACACCACAGACAGCTTCGAGTTTGGTTTCAGGCGTCCGGGTAGGCTTGATGCTAGGGATGATGATCTGCAGCAGCAAGTTCGCCTCGCCAGCCTCGATGCCCGTCTCATTCACAAACAGTCTCAGCCCATCCCTGACGTCTGCTTGGACGTCGGTGTTATTGAGCTTTTCAACCAAACGAGCATTTTGAACTTCTTGATCTGCCCAAAATGGGTCGACAAATCGGTCAAGTGCAATGGCCCAAGTCGTTAGGTTTTGTGTGTTGTTGACGTGATTCTTGACCCCGCGCCACGTCCCATTGGGGGCCTTCAGAATGTTGTCACTGTATGTATGACTGTTGGCCCAAAATCCGCTCGTAATGTTCGTCATGTTATCCTGCGGAAAGCTGATTGGAAACTTCGTGATGTTGTTGCAATCGAGGTGGACGTAGCTACTGTCGACCGCGAATGTGACGTTGCCAACGGTTGAGTATTTAAGAGGGATTCCAGCTAAAGACGAGTATTGAATTTCTTGAGGATTCCGGGGCACTTCTGTCCAGGTTTTGGGCGCATTTGGGTCCAGGAAGGGAATCTTGACGTTTCCCCAATGGTCCATCGTATCGATCTGAATGGAGTCGGGCTGGGCAACGAATGAGGCATACACTGTTGCCAAATACCCAAGAACGCCAGCATTGGCTATTGCTACTATGGACGCGGTACTGGCCACTGGCAAGGTATTGAGTTGATTGTTGGCGCCCGTATCGAAATACGTAAGATCCGTAGTCGAAAACTCGGGTATGAATCTTGAGGACAGCATTCGCAGGATTGACTGGCCCCCAAGAGGTGAGAAAGCCCAGATAAAGATCAAGCCGAATCCGAGGAGGTTGACTGTGCGAAATTCAATCATAGTATGCAGTGTGGCGCCAACAGTACGGCTTCCCATTAGTTGTTCCAGGCTGCCGACACTGGATCCTTTCTCGAGTCTCCATCGTGCAGCTTCAGCCATCAATCTTCCAACAACAGCAGCAAAGAGAATCGGGAAGATAGTAGCAAGCTAGAAAGCCATCTGTTAGGTTACTGGGGTTGAATTTCAGCGCGTGAACACCGACGTACCACAGTAATGGCGTTCCGCCACTTTCTGTCAGTCTCCTCGGTGGTCCGAGTACCGTTTAATCTCCAGACCAAGATGATGAAGATCAAAACACCAAGAGGAAGCATGACTGCAGCGGCGTCTGCCAAAGCGGTCCACGTGGAAACATTGTGCTTAGGAAATCTGGCGCCGGCGGCGGGTCCTTTCTCGTTCGTAGAAACGCGCTTGTAGTCCTTGGAGCCGCTTTCCCTGTCTCTCAAGTTTCGTGTTGAGTCGCTGGCCCTCGAGCTGCCGAGGAAGCTTTCTCTTGGCCGGTAAGATGTATCCTCTGGTGCACGCTGGCTTAGGCTGTGTCGGGTAAGGTTGAGGGAGTCTGGTGAAGTGCTGCGTCGCAGGAACCAAGGAAACGCCCATGATGTATCGGGCTTCCTCATCTTGTGTTCTAATGGCTAAAAGGCTCGTCTGAAGGTTCGGCTGACGGCGAGAAAATGGGAGAATGAGCGGGTTGGCATTGACTCTGTGGAGACTACCATCGTCTACTTATTCGACATTGGACAGATGAAATAGATTCTTGCCTCCCGGGGTGACCAGGCTCTCGCCAATTCTTCTCGCACCTGCGTAATTTCAGCCAATCGTCAATATCAATCGCATTCAAAAATGACTGCCAAGCACTGGAAACCCCTGCAGAAATGAGCTTATCGAAGCTAAAGCCTGTGAGCTCAGAACTAAAGTGCTGTGACATGCAACGCACTAACCGACTGTGGTTGATTTCTGCCCCTCAGGAACAGGCTGGGTTGCATTTCTCCAAGTGTTGTGGGCTCACCCTGCTGTCTTGGGGAAAAATTGTTGGCTGATGCCAGGGTATCAGCCAGGTTCAGGCGTCGGTTGGCCTAGGCAGCCACTGTCACGTCCTGCATGCTGGCGGTTCAGAAATAGAGTCAAAAGACCCTGTCGCCACTCTTTGAAAGGTCGCAACATGATTGCTTAAACGGATTTGAGCGATTAAAGATACTCAGCTTCATATGGAGAAGTCTTCGTCGCTTTGTTGGCCAGTCGAAGTCCAAGATCACTCTAGACGGCTTCGTTAGAGGTCAATCCGTACGTTTATTCTAGTTTCTTCATCTATAATACTGCCCGTTACTCTCACAAATCGAAAAACATCTTAGTTTGTGTAGGGATTGTACCTGGGAGTCGTGACAGACACCTTGCACTGGCCATTCCGTAGAATTACTTCGGACTGGTGCTCACAACAATGATTCCATGAGAATTTTCTGTCATATTAAAGTACGGGAAGACGTCCATTTAAGGTGTGCGAACACTTTCTTGGCTCAGACTACTCCATCAGCTGTAGCTGGCCTCGCCGCGGCCTGGGTGGAATTCCACTGCTCGTTGAATCTTCTCAGAGATCAACGGTCTGAATTGACGAGAATGTCGGACTCCGTTTTCGGTTTTCCAAGCGGGGCGGTCCGCGTCTGCAAGCCTCCTCAGGGCTAAGCCATGTTGCTTCCTTCATTGGCTTCATTGGAGGGAGGAAGGGTTGGTACAAAAGTCCCATTCGGCTGCTGTGCTGCCTGGGGAGCTGAGCCCTGAAGTTGCTTGGCTGACGTCAAATTTACTGCTGACCTATGTCTTACTATTAGCCGAAGAAAGCTCGGGAAAGAAATGGTTCGATGGCACGATGATTGTATTCGTGTTGCTCCTAGGACTCGATTGAGCTAAGACTAGTGGTCAGCATAGCTCTAATCCCTTCACCCAGAAGCGATTTTGTATGCGTGGAACCAGGGACAGATGGTCTTAATTTCTAGGACTATTCGATCCGTCGCTCCCGAGTGGTGTTTATCGGTCCCTGTGAACTTCATTGCGTGCTTGGTTGATCACAGCCACGCCGAGATCCGGTCCGCGTTGGCATACTTGCAATTTCCTTTCACAGTAATTACTGAATCTGACAGCTCGTATAACCCCAGCCGAAGGAATGTCCGTCAGCATCGACGCCCCAATACGAAAAATGTCTTCCTGTTTAAATATGAAATACCGTTCGCGTCTCCAAATCTTCTGATTATTCGCTGCATCCCAAGTCGACCAAACATGCATCTTCCAGTCTTTACAGCACTAATCTCTGTGGCCTCGGCCGTCCTCATCCAAGGACCTCCCGGTCCTTATTCGGTCGCCCGCAAGGTGCAAGCTTTCGAGGATTCAGCAAGATGGGATCCATTGGCACCGGCGGATAAGCCGGAGAAACGACGCGTTGCCACATCAGCATTTATCCCCGTGAAGAAGGGTAACTGCTCGGACGATGTGGTCCCTTACATGACACCCATCACCGCCAAGGCAATGGCAGGGTTTTCCGCCTCGCTCGGGTTCGCTCTTCCCGACGACTTCTTCGACAATCTAGAGATGGCATTCTGCAAGGTTGGAGAAGCTTGCAAGTCCCGACGCGACGCGTCACGGAACAAGTACCCAGTAGTGCTGTTCTCTCCGGGACTTGGGGGCTCAAGACATATGTACGGCGTTCTGGCTCGGTCTCTTGCCAGTTATGGCTATGTTGTTCTCACATTGGATCATACGTATGAGACCGGCGTTGTCGAATTTCCGGATGGAAGCGTAGTCTACGGTGTGGTCAACGCGACAGGAGGTCTTGCCCCGGCCTACTTAGAGTCGCTTGTCGAGGTGGGAAACTCATCGTCTATTGCATCCATCAAACGCTAACTTCAATTTCACAGACACGACGAGCCGACTTTTCCTTCGTCATCGATCAATTGCAAACCCCCGATGTAGCTGCTCAACTTGTGGCTGGCATGGGGGCGTCAATCGACTCTGACAAGGTCTTTGTTTACGGCCACTCACTCGGAGGAGCGACTTCTGCCGCTACAATCCTCACTGACGACCGTGTTCTCGGCGGGCTCAACTTTGACGGCGCCATGTACGGTCCAGTACCCATCGAAGGTAGCGACAAGCTCCTTGTTCTAGCCGGGCAGCCGGTATTGCCCCAGACAGTTTTCCCCGGGGTTCCCTCTTGGAATGAAACGTACGACAAACACCAGGGCCCTGCACTTATCGTCACGATCAACGGTACAATGCACCCGACGTTCCTCGATGCGCCTCAACTTCCTCCGATCAAGGAACTTTTGAAGAATCCGGACTACACCGCTGCTCTCCAGGGTTTCCTCGGTACTATTGATGGCGACCGCGCTGGACAGCTCACCATTGACATCGTGAGGACCGCCTTGCATTCTGTGTTTGACGGGAAGAAGGATGAACTCTGCAATATTGAGAAGCTCGGCCCGGAGCTTGACCTCCTGAAAATCAAGGGCCTCGGCTGTCCGCAGGAATGATGTGGGTTGCAGTAGTAAGTCACGACTCAGAACAAGCAATTACCTTGATGCAGATTTCTGAAGAGCTTGACGGGCAAGAAGCTCTGTGCAAGTTATTACTTCAAAAGGCTGAGGACGGATCAATGTTGGTCCTAAGCATACATAGCTGTGGGTAGGTGGAGGCTGAAATACAATTCGAACGTTCTGATTATTCATTTGCACATGAGGTCGTGAGGTACCGGTCCGACGTTATGCTGTTCCAGGAGTAAAGCCAGGTCGGTTCCAACCTGGTCGACCCCGCTGCGCAGAGTGACAACTCCCTTCTCATCTCTCCAAGGATTTTCTGGCGGCTTTTAAAGCGTTCTGCTGTTGTCTTGATTTTTCTCTCCCTTTCTTCAGCCAACAAGCCTTGATCGAGTTCTTTCTTGAGCATTGCCGCCTCGGCCGGCGACTTTTCTGGCGTGTATCCGGGAAACAGCGCTGCCTGCTCAAGCATGTCCATCCTCTTTGTCTGAGTGTTGTTTTGAGTGATCTCCATTCCTAGATGCAAAAGGTGCCTCAGCGTGACGTTAGCATTGTTCCCAGCGTTCCCTATGGTAGTTGGCAGTTGCGGTCTAAGTTCGCTAAGGGAGCCAAGAGAGCCGAATATCTGGCGAGTAAGCTGGAGTGTGTTGAGACAACAACTGGATTTGCCATGGTCCAAGGACTTCCGCCAGCCTGGCAATCCCAGGCCGTTGTGGACGAGAATGACTCTCATCCGCCACGTACGAGTTTCTTCATGTGTGATGCAGGATCCCTCGTTTTAGTAGGATTCCAAAACCGAAAGAACCTCGCTGCGAGGTAATAGCCCCATGCTGAGGAGTCTGAGACCAAATTGTATGTCGATATCAGCCCGTGTTTGGATGCAGAACCGAGCTTCGCCGTGTCTAAGATTGCAAGACCGTCCATACGAACACCACCGAAGATGCCGATGTCAACTGCGACGAAGACAGGATACTTGCAGCTTTCGCATAACTCTTCCCGGGGGTCAAAGATCTGATAAAGTACGCGTAAGTCTTCTTCGGCGTTGGCGTCCGGAATCCCAATACTCTGCAGTACCCGCGACTCTCGCAGATTGGTCTCCTTTTCAATGATGGTCATTCTGTCAGCTTCCGTCGATTGTTTTGAGAAGTATGGACGCCGCCCGACGTATTCTGAAGTTCAAACAGGGAATATTAGATGCTGGTATATAAATCGGCCTCTTCTGTCCGGGCGCGGGCTAGACTAGCAGGTAAATATCGCTCGGAGGTAGGTAGTTTCATGAGGTAGGTCGCTTGAACGGAACGCTTTTAGGTCGACGACATCAAAGTCAGAAAACGGATGTTTGACTGAGATAAAGTTTGGATTGTTTTTCTTTTCTTCTACAAAGCCACCTACGCCTCCATCGTGTTTTCTGATGCCGAGATTGGATAGGAACTGGGCACTAGGATGCTGCCGTGAGGCTTGATGACCCCAGAGCAGAATTATGGCATTTATGCTTCTTTCAAAAGATCCTTCTGCGCCAGTATGTGCTCATTATGTTCAATGTCGTGTGATTATTTGTCCTTCGTGATATGTCGCTTCGGGGTATTCAAAAACAAGCGGTCAATGCTTCCATGTTGTGACGTTGATCTATCGTGGTCATAAATAATTGCGTTGTCGTCTAGCAGGCCATCATCAATCCAGCGACAACGGCCAGGCTGAGAAGCATCTTGTTGTAATCCAAAGCGCCGGCTGCGCTGGCGCCCGTAGGGGTTGAAGAAGCCGCCGCATTATCAGATGTTGGGGCATCGGATGTTGGGGCTGGGGTAGATCCTCCGGTTGATGCAGCTTCCGTGGTCGGTGAAGCGGAGGTGATCTCTGTCGTGGCGCTCGCGGAAGCGCTAGCCGAGGTTGATGAGGCTTTGGTCGAGGTTGCTGATGATTTCGTAGAAGAGCTGGTCGTCTGGGCCCCAACGACCTCTTGAACCCATTTCCCAGCACTGCCAGAGTAGATGTCGAAGTAGTTGAGATGGTTGGCGGCCGTGTCGCCACCGGCACAGATCGGGTCGGACTCCACGCAGTACGAGCGGAAGAAACCAGCGTAGGCCTTCATGCCAGCGAGCTGGTCATCCGGACGGGGGAAGAGGCCGTTAGCCCCGGATCCCGACTCGTAGTTGTACGGCTGGCTGGCGGTGTGTCGAACATCACCAAAGATCAACACCGCAGAGACTGGGGTTGAAACGTCAGTTTCCTAAGTCCAAACATGCTATCCATCGTAACTCACTCTTGTTTCCAGGAGCTTTCGTCGCGTCAAGACCAGCGTTCGGGGTCTGCTGGCAACCCTGGAAGAACGTGCCACCTCCACCACCCAGGATATCGCCGATGACATGACCTCCCTGTGAGTACCCACTCAACACCAACTTCGAGTCCGGACACCGCTTGTTGTACGCGGTGACCTGTGCAGTGCCGTTCGCGGCACCCTCCTCTACAGACTGGCAGTATGGTGCCTCCAGTGGGTTCCAAAATTGAATGTCCTCGTAATCGCAGCTATCGAGCCCGTCGCAAATGGCTGTGACGAGCTTTCCCTGACGACCCGGATATGGCTCGTTATTCCCGCGGGCGAGGAAGACATGGACGTCGCGACATTCGCCGTCGCCCGTAGATTGACGCGTGGCCACCGAGGCAGCCGAGGCCCATGGCAATGTGGAGACTAGGGCGAGCGCCGCTGAGAGACTTGAGACCATCTTGGATACGGCGAACTGTCGGACGGCGGCAGCGGTGTTCGGCGGATGAGGTGAGAGGTGAAAAAATGGCAAGAGAAGACACCTCAGCCGCACGCGACAAGGGCGGACATCCGGAACTTTTGAAGCTCAATCGTTTGGGGCTTCCTTGTTGCTTAAACTGGAGATTAATGAATTCCCCGGAACCAGCGAGGGATGCGCGGAGGCTGTCAAATACGAAGCGACGATAAGACGGGTCCACCGAGACCAGGGATCCCGGAAATTGATGCCCTGGTTTACCTGTCAAATCAACGTCATGTCTCCGGCCTAGCGCTATCTGTCAGGCAAAACCAGTGGTCCAGTTCCTGTTGATCCCCAGCAAGTGGGTGCCGAACAGCTTGTTGGATATGTGACGAAAACATTTACTCATCGGGAGTTTCGTGTTGGCTGGAAGCCGCGTGGGAGCCGACGTTCGTTTACTGAGTCAGGGAGGGCTCCATCTACTGGGCTTTTACAGGGAATAGCCAAGGCTGAGGCGCGGATCAGGATGGAATTGGCCTATGCGCTCAACGGGCTGGTTCGTAACGACCAAAATAGAGAGACGGTGTATCAGGTTGAGTGGTTCGGCGGATCACTTGCCGGAGAACCCGCATGTAGGGCAGCCAGCAATGGTCAAAGGACAACTTAAGCTCGTGGGCCGCCGCGATTCAGATGAATGAAGCAGTCGTCAGCCGCATGTATTAAATACAATACGCGTTTATACTCGAGCCAGACATAAAGCATCATGGCAACCTTTTCAGCCACGGCAAGTAAATTTGCAGTTGCGCTGTTACTGGAGTGATGCTGCAATACTAGTCGAGTGCCAACTGTGAGGATGGCTCAACTCGACCATACAACGTTTCTCGATACCCCGAACGTGACATGAGACAGGTTTGAAAGGTCAATAGGTCGATCAAAATCTTCGTCTGTTAATAACATGCTAAAGGCTGTAGATACCTGCAGCCCTGTCTCTTAATGTCCTCCTCATAAATCGCCCGATTGATAAAATACCCCTAATGTTGTGCTTGTATCCCATGCGATATTCGGAGACCTCGGGTATCGAACATCTATGGAACCCATATCAATTCACACCAAAGACTGGATTGTTGAACAGGATTTTACTGAGCAACCCAGGAGATATAAGGACGGTCAGTCGATCAGCTCATGGTCTCATGATCCTCCACGATGCATCTGCGAGTGTCAGGAATTAAGAAACTCAAGCAATATTAAATGCATAGAGTGTATTATGTGGAAGAGAGTTTAGAAGCGAAACGGAAAGCTGTCATTGGAGGTTGGTAGCTTTAAAGTCTTGTTCAAGAAAAGAGACCGAGTATTCTAAACAACGTCAGATAGCGAGGTAGTCAAGCACATTGGAGAAATAAAACCAGGCGATCAATTGCAGCAGAAGTTGAAATGCATATCACTGTGTCACATACTCCAACTTGTGACTTCATTGTATGATAAAATCGTTTAATTTAAACTGATTGCATTCTTTTCGGAATACCATCGGGATAGTCCCACATTTCCGTGCGGAACATCGGGGTAACGCGGGATGTACAATTTTCCCCCGGTTGCGGATCGGAACGCCAAAACTCTCTCCAGCTAAGGTCCCAAATGACCCCTCAATTAGCACGTGGCTGTGCCGAATCCGGAATAATAATAAGTTTCTTCTATTTCATGCCCATTTTCACATCAGCTTTTCTACAACCCCCAAAACCATCTCTCGACGGACCGTAAGCCCCTCCTCATTGCAGAAACAGACTAGATACCAATCAGCAATATGTCGTCCGAGAACACCGATAAGCTACGTGGGGAGTTGTGGGAGCAGGGCTTGAAGAACCGCCGTGAGGTAGTAGGGGAAAGCTACGTCGATAATGCCATGCGAAATGGCTCCAGCGAGTTTGCTTTTGCCCAGCAGGAGCTCATCACCGAGTAAGAGGCCGCTCCAGACTGTCATTTTCGTTTTATTGAGCTGATGCGTGTTTAAAAGATGGGCTTGGGGAAACATTTGGTCCCGCCCAGGCCTGGAGCGCAAGCAGCGAAGCCTGTTAAGTGAGCGACTCGAGACCCAGTTGAAAGCTGTCGCTAACCATCTGTAGATATCGGAATGCTCATTGCATTGAAGAGCTGGGCTGAGTTTGGCATTCATATTCGAGGAGCCATCAGAAATGGACTCACTGAAGTCGAGATTCAGGAGGCAATTCTTCAGGCTACTGTGTACTGTGGAGCACCGGCTGGAGTTCAGGCCATGAAGGTTGCCGACGAGGCTATCAAGGACATGGTGGAGAAGGGAGAGCACAAGAGGCAGATGGCAGAGGTCTCTCCTAAGTACAAGAAATAAGGGTGCGAGGATGCAGATTATTGTTTGCGTTTTAGAAAGCATCAGCACCAACAGTGTCTTCTAGCATTGGCAAGAAGCTTCTCCTGATTCTGTGTGTGAGATGTTTAAATTCATTTACTAGGCGTATAACTGCTAAATCCTATGACTCCAGAAGCTTCATGGATCTAACGGTTATTCCTTGCTCCCTATGAAAGCTTTTAGTGGTTTTTTGTTTTGGCTACAAATAACACAAAAGTAGAAGTAGACTCAAATGCGGAAATACACATCGGACCAAAGAACTCAGAATCACTGTTGCAAATTGATTTTATTAGGTGTGGCTATCTGTAAAAGAGACGCTGTATTGTCGCGACTCAGGGCGAAAGTGCCTGAGAATGTTCTTTATTGTGCTCAACGACCGCAAAGAGCATAGTGCTTTGTCCAACCATCCGTGTACCCCTCTTCACCTATATGCTCAGGGGGCCTCGGCGGCAGCGACGGCATTCTGATCAGCCCGAGAAAGGTTGCAGTATGGCTCCAGAGTTTTGTAATGAATGTCTTTGAGGTGGCGGCGCAGGATATCGTTGAACGAATATTTGTCGTGGCAGTGTACACAGACCTTGGTGGAAAGCTTCGCGCGTTGGTGGGCTCTCTTGGCCCTTTAATTGGCCACCTTTGCCTTAGAGGCAAGGTCTGCATCCGTGGGAGACTTTGCAGCTTCAGCTGAAGCCGCAGCTGCCTTGGTATCGAGGTCGGCAAGATGAGCAGCACAGGACGCAGCAGCCTCAGCTTGGAGATGGGCAGGGATGGCAGCAAGTAGAGCTGTAGCGTTGACAGAGAGTTGGGCCACACTGAGATTGCTGCTGATGGCATTCGATGCGGTAATTATCAGGAGCTTGAGCGGGGGCCAAGCCAGCGGTAGGAGCAAGGTTGGAGTGACCCTCCTGGGCCCGGCGTGCGGCTGCAATTGCACGCTGAGTATTGTGGCTCATCTCGCTAGCAATGGCGCGTTGTCGTCTTGTTATCTCGTTGTTCAACTCTATTCCTCTTTGTTGCCAGATAACAGCGCGCTCTGAGGCGCTTCCCGCGGTAGAGGCTTCCTCTCGTGAACCCCTAATGCATTCCTCAAAAGTTGCATTGTTCATACGCTCCATGAAGGCAGCACGTGCGCGTGAGTCCATGACTTTTGTCTAGTTGAAATGTTTCTTAGATTGAAAAGTGGAAATTTGGGGGCGCGACATGAAGTGCATACCTTTATGAGGCCCTGGGCTGTTGAGAAGATGAGATTGTCAAAAGTGTGATGCTTTGAGGTTGGAGAGGGAAAAGGGGAGAGAGGGAAATGTGATTGTGGAGAACCTACCTTTCATAAAGCTAGCGGGCAAGGTGAAGTAAAGCTGAGATTCGTTTGGCAGGCGCGAGATGGGAGGAAAAGCTAGGCAGGAGGTCACTGGGCTGTTACTGGGAAACCCGTCTACAGGTTTTCGGCTCAAGTGTTAGAAGCATCCTCTCCCCCTACTCCCACAGAGATCAGTCAATCCCGCCATTCCAGTCTGCTTTAGTCTCAACAACGATGGCCTTCTGTTAAACTTATGCATGCCCTGCTTCCGTTTTGGCATAATAGATGTATCGACTATGAGGGTTTACTGACAAGAAGAAAATGCAAATCGCTCGAAATTTCATAGATGAAGAAAACCAAGAATTTTGTTGTGGTGCTTCTGCTCGCCCTCCCTTTTACCGCACCTCAAATATGAATTGCTAACCGACGTCAGGTTCCTAAACCAATACACTCTTGGGCTCCTAGAATATTCTGTCGGCATTCCATCTCCAGAAGGTGATTCCGAAGGGCCTTGTAGAAACTTCTGGCGACCACAGTCTGTGAGATTCTGGTACTTCAGAAATGGCTCAGAAATCTCAGATTTCTCAACTGTAATCTTCCTAATAAGTTTGAAGTTTTTGGGGTCATTTTTTTTGGGTGGTTTTTCCCGTCGTCTCTCACGATTCGTATCAAAGCCTGGCGCTCTCCAAATCCCTGACACCCCTACTGCCCCAGAAGAATCCTGATCATCGAGTAGCTATGATATAGGGCCCGACTTCATCCCATTATAAAATCATGTCGGATGAAGTGCTTTAGTATACCCGGCCGATCGTAAGAGTTCAAACAAAAAAGTAAATGGACGCATATGTTCTACTTTATGTTCAATATGAGATCAGTTAACTTAGAATGCAGACATGAGACGTATAGACAAGGTCCAGAGATCTCTCTGTTGGCGGTCTGGGGCAAATAAAGATACTAAAGTGCGTCGAACGACATAAGAATCGAACTTAATGGCTTCAAGATGATGCCAAGCAGCCAAATTGAAGGTATTCTCGTAAGTACGCCTAGAGTAACAACTAAAGACAGATTCAGAAAGCTGAGTAAGTGTGATTCTATGACACCTTCATGCCACAGAAGTAGCCATATTCTTGTTTTCAGGCGGGCGTGGAAATCAACGTATGATTAGACACGTTGAACTCACTTCTGATACAAGGATTAGCCCAACGAGTGAATGAGAAGGACCAATTATAATGAAGCCATGGTTGTGATGTCAAGCCCGCAGAAAAGTAGTGTGTTCCATTGTGGCATTAAGATCTTGATAGAAAGAGAGCATGGCTGGAATCTGGTGGTGATATACTCCTGCCAACATCTCAAATATCAAGGAAATGAAATGGCGAGCCAAGCTTCATGCCACTAAACTTCAACTCGTCGTTTCATCCCCGTGGTCTACAATTTCATTGTCTACCTCCATTGTGTCAGTCACCTTAAACACTACCTGCTCATTAATAGTTGCTCGGATATGAATGAAATTGGAATGAGTCACTAGACAACGACCCAAAGCAAGCACACCAAGTTCCGGGAGCTTGTCAGGAATTAGAAATAGGGCAAGTGTGCTAGGGCGAATGCCAACGCGCATGAAAGAAGCACATTCCAGCGATTTCACTGAAATGCACGCAGGGCTTCCAACCGTATGTTTTGTTTGGCTCAAATGTATATCCAAACCGATATTGGTCTCGCTTGCAAGAGAAGCAGCAACTCAAATAATCGCATTGAAACACTCGCGGTATAAAAGGAATGACGTAAAGGTGAGTATACTACTGATAAACGAGTTAGAGAGCGATGTCCTAGTCATCATCAAAGTAAGGGGGCTTTCACCCACACAGTCAGAATCTCACTTGCGCCCATCCAAGCATACTGAAACCACAAACTCCGTCGCCCCCAAAACAAAACAAAGAAATAGTCAAATATTTTAGCATACCTTGAAATCTCAGTTGATTTTGAGCACAAAACCGCAACGTTTCATAGAGATTTGGGTCATGTTTGTCGTCTAACGCTGTCGGGCTCGGTTCAGTTTGAACTCTGGAAGCATTCGTATTCGCGGAAGCTACATAGCTTAACAATTTTCTGTGAACATCGCAGGATTAGACTTTCGAAATGCCAGTTTGGCGACTTTCATCCTGTGTTGAGTCGCCCTAGCGATGACAACAGTTGCCCACTCCGGCTGCGCCTTCACCAATACATCAGGGCACACGATGCCAATTCCAACCAAACATCGGGCATGCGACTCAACATTCGTTAAATTGCAGTATTTCTATTTATTCTAGTAAATAGGTTCCCATGACAGCTAATCCCGCATCCTCGCCTTTGTCTTGCACCACTCGCTGCATCATTCGGTAAAACAACTCGAGTCCGTCCGCGTTGACCTTCTCCTCCCGCAAGGTTGTCAAGATGGTCTGCAACCCCTTCAACTGCATCGAGGCCGGATTTCCAAAGTTCTCGTTCCAGTCCTCCTTATCCAAGGCTCTTGACAGATTGACTAGGTGCGGCAGAAGTGTTGAGAGGAGAGGGAGCACAATCTTCTTCATCGGGACTTCAGTCGATGGTGACTCTGCCGCCGCATCATCGGGCCGCTGCCGCTTGAGCACATTCAGCGCAAAAATTGCTCCGGAATACATGCCGTACATGGCTGCAAGGGCCGCAACATCCCAGAGGCTTGCTGCGCCGGAGTCTTGGGCGACATAATGAGAGCTTCCAAGTGGCCTGAGAATCCCCGAGATTCTTTCGAATTCGGCTTCGTTTTCTCCGCTGAAGAACATGGACGAGTGGATCGTGCCAATCAGCTCGGGAGTGACCATGATTGCGCCGTCAAAATATTTAGCAATGCCGTTGGATTTAAGACGTGTCTCCATTTGCCGGGCTTGCTCGGACGTGCCGGTGGTAATGTTGATGACCGTGTCAAGCCAGGTGCTGACCATGGCGGCACCGATGTTGCCGACTCCGACGATGGTGACATTAGCATTGGTCATCTTGATTTTCCGAATAGACTTGTAAGTGAGGCTTCTTGTTGTCTCTCGTATGAATGAGATTACTTGGAGTACTGGTCGGGGAGCATCGTATCAAAGGTATGTATATATACCACCATCGAAGGTTTCCCCTTCTCTGACGGCGTATGAGAACGATACCTCTACAGTTCTTTTGATCAGGTTCATCAACTACCACTTTTCCGAGTTGTGGATATTAGTTCTCGGTCGCCGGTTGTTACGGCCTCCGAGTGCACACGTTGAGCTCGACATTCTTGACATATTCTTCATCCCACCGTCTAGAAAATTACCCAAACCGGGAATTTTTCGAGTTCAAAGTTTCGGAGGTCTGGCATGGCGCAATTTCATCTCGTAAATGAACCAATGGCGTCCTTTCCCGTGAGTTCTCGGATTCCGACTTCCGATGAGACCCAGAGGATATCATCGTTGTCCGCCAACTGATTGCTGCGCACATTAGTTTGTAAGCCATTACTTCGCGGTAGTATAGGCGCAAAAAGGTGATTGTGCATCAGTTGGGGAATTTTCTGGGCATCTTCCGAGCTTAAGGTACTGACGAAGGCGTGGAGTCATGCATGGAGTCATGGATGGCTTCTCTCAGGTATCCCTTCGTTCGTCTTAACAACCACGCCAAGATTCCTAGGATGTCTTGCAAAATATATATATGGAATTAAAAGAGTGGTTCGCCTCTTAGAAGGGGATCCTAGTATCTATGTTCGCTCATAAAAGACAGGCTTGACGTGAAAATCATCAACATCGTCGCATAACACATTATTTGCAACGATCGTGCTGTCGCAAAAGTCTACTATCGCTGCTAGAATTTACCCAGAAGAACTTTCATTCAAGAATCCATCGTGCAGCTTGAGCAGGTCGATGCCGGAGAAACGGCCTGCTGAGGCTCGCTCTGCGTGGTCTTACGGCATCGCCGAGGAAACAAGTTGTTTCTTAACCGTTGGTGAATCTTTTTGTAATGTTCCCTCTGTTTCCAAGTGAGTATTTGCTGCAGATAACAGGGCGAGACTAACGCGTACCATATTGTCCTTGCGACTGAAGATTCTGTCGCAATCGGGGTGGAGACACCGGACTGCGGGCTTGTGAGACCCCATGTGTCGCTGGAAGTCCTTGCGAGTCGCGAAGCCGACGCCTGCTTGCTGGCAACGCTTCTCGGTGCAGAAGAAGTACTTTGCGTGACCCCGGAAATGCTTTCGTAGATCACAGGCTCTAAGAAAGACGCGCGACGAGCAGCACCCTGCGTACCGGCAACGCCAGTTTCCGGCAACGTCGAGGTAGCCCATCTGATGGAGATCCGAACGACCCCAGCTGTCGACCTCTAGCTCCTTGGGAGGTGAGCTCGGTGATGTGGTCACGCTGCTGGGAGACGGGGCAAAGTCGAACTGCTCGCTGGGGACAGGCGAGAAATCCGGGGGAGGAGAGGGTGTCGCATAGGCGGTGTTGAATGTGAACTCCGAATCCATTGAGAGTGTTGGGCTGGTGGCCATCATCGGCATTGGTTGCTGGCATGTTTGGAATGAGAAAGGGTACAGAAAGCTATCGAGGCTATCCCCAGAAGGGCAAGGAATGAACTGGGAGTCAAAGGTGTATCCCATGTTGCCGTCGACGCTGGGGAAGAAAGTGTATGAGTTTTCCTCGAGATAAGACTCCATGGCGCCTGATACCTGCAGACAGAGAGTAGAATGATAAGAAATGGGTTGAAGAAAATCAGAAAGCCGCCGAGAAGATTGTGAATCGTGATCTGGAGAGAAGCAGAACAAGCGATCTTGGCGAGAACCGGATCGACGCTGGCGTTTATGTATCTCACGATCTGGGCTTTCCCACCATCCATCACCCGTCACCCGTCACCGTATGCAAGTCATATAAACAAGGTGGTATAGCTCGTGTCGGAATGCAACGTCGGCGCCTACCCTCCAAAACGCCGGGAGGTTGGTGATGGATGCATGGCATCCGGCGAGAGTGTGAACCGGGCCATAAACGGCCTGACGACGGCGGAACAATGGCAGGGCCCACATGAGAGAGGCGTCGCCCTCTTCCTCTCTCGGCAAATGCGTTAGACTTTTGAGATCTCAGCAGATCTATTCCCTATCTAGGGACAACCGGCCGACCGTTTCAATTGTCAGCCATTTGACATCGGCGTTAGGTGCGTCGATGCCAAGGATCTCGTGGCACGAACAGTTGGGGAAATGAGGGGAGACGGCGGAACAAGTGTGCATCCGCTGAAATGCGATTCGCTAACCAGAACGTCCAGGAGGCCATGTTGCAGCGTCAGATCGCCTGGAGATCACGAAAATTGCACAGCCCGTCGCCCAGGGTCAGATATAGCTGATATAGCCCCCTCCTCAGCTTAATCACGACAGTCATCAATGTCAATGGGGAGAGGAGGTTCGTGCGCAACGCGGGACGGGATGCCACCGTCTTTTCTAAGCGCTGACTGAACTTAACACAGCGTCTTAATGGACATCTTGTGCCCTAAAAATGTAAACATTTAGCTGGGACATGCTGTCTTCTGGCGGCTGTTTGCGGGGAGGTGTCATGGAGATGGGTATGGATCCCCTTGTTCCCGATGTTGATTGCGATTGGCTCTTGGAAAGCTGTCAAGCCAAACCATAAAGTTAAGGAAGCGCAGAGTTCCGAGATGGCCTTCTCATGAGCCAATCGGTAGCCAAGAACTTTTGACATGTCGAGGCTGTCTGGGATTGATCCATGATGCTGTTCCCGCTTCAGACTTGACAGTCTCTTGGAAAGCAGTTATTCATCCACGGAATAAACACGGCCTCCCAATCACAGCCAAGTCGTGCCCCCTTGGCCTTTCTCTGACACCTGGAAGCCAATTCCGTAAGGCTGGACGACAGGCCCGTCAAGTGTCCCAGACGGATAAAAGTGGTTCTCTTCAGGGGAACGGCGAGATGCGATTCGCTCATGAGAATCGACCTCAGCCACGCTCAGCTGCATGACTCGAGACGTTCGGTGGGGGTTTCTTCCTCCGTGTTCACTGGATCGTCACCCTTCCTTGCCATGATCGGCCGGGCTCGCCAACGTCACTTTGTCAATCTAGGCCTCCTCGAAACTGCCCACCTTGACGGTTGAAGCAATGCCATGATCACGGCGACGACGGCGAGAGCGGCTATGGCGCGTGTCATGTACCCCGCCGATAAACACGTTCCGGTCGATCATCAGCGGAGGAGGCCTCTCCTTCTCCGCCGAACTAAGTTTAATATGTGGTCGATAGAGACACCGGCCGAGAGCAGCGAGTATTCTTCCACAGGCGTGGCCTATACTATAAGTGTTTTGTTTGCAGTGATAGCCAAGCTGATAGCCCTGCCCGGCTGGGTTCTTCCCGTTGATTCCCCTTGTCGCTTCTGTCTGGCTAGACCGGCGCCGGAGCGCCACACTGCATCAGATTCATGTTGAAGACCAGAAATGTTCTTGAGTTTATCACAGTCAAGTGGTCACATCAATTATAGCTGCGGATAAGGACGGCCTGCTCTCGTCCCGGTGTCATCATAGTGAATATCCCCCACATCGATGATCCGCGCTGGTGCTGTTGATCGATGTTGCACATCTACGCAGACGTAAGGGCATTTGGCTTAATCTAGCTGCTGTAGAAACTAGTTTCAGGGAAACAAACATGCAAGATCACCGCTGGGGTGCTGGTACCACGCGCAGGACTAGCAACGCTGTCGCGCCGTCGGCTCTAGACAAGGGTGAAGGAGAGCAGAGTGCCATCCTCAGCAACACCTCCATGGACAAACGTAGAACAGGGTCGTATTTGACCGTGCCTGCCTCATGTGAGATAAGATTCCTGGCATATCGACTGGCCAGGGGTGGTGCGACATGGCTGCGCGATGCAGAGTCGCATCTTGAGTTCTGGAGACTGGTTCTTGGGGGATGTGCGACTCGCAGTTCGTCCCTGTGCTCCTGGCCGAAGTCCTGAAGGGTTCATCAGTTTGGGCAGACGATGTCACTGTTGCTCGTCTTCTCTCGAATCCGATTCGAGAAGCGCAACAGTCGAGTCCGCCAGGCCACCGGTTTAGAAATGGAACGAAAGGATCATGAGATGTATAGATAACCGAAACGACCGTGCATGATCCATGGAAACGGAGACGTGCCGAATGTTCGGGTGGTCTGTCATCCAGCGTGTTGGAATTTTGACAGATGAAATGAATCAGTATGAAATTACCAGTCCTGACATTCCACCGACAGTTTAGGCGAGTCGGCGACTGTTACCACGTGCGAGAAGGAATCACAGCTCAAGCTTCCGCGTCTGTTGACATCGAGACCTCGTGGCCCCCGAGAACCCGAAAAAAGCAAGCAAAAGACGGGGAATCTTAGCAATGTTTAAAGAGAAAACATGGCCAGGGACCCTGAGAAGATCCTTCTGCACGTATGTCCGGTAAAGCCACAGGAGGATATGCTTGTTGACATACCCTGGTGGCTGCTGAGGAACATGTGGCTTGTGTGTGTGTGTTCGTAAGACGACAAGGGTGACTAGTCTCTTACTGCTGGGTTTCCTAGTATGTGTCTGCCAGCATGTTCTGCATCATCTCTTGCAACTGAGCCGAGAACCGAATAACGTTGATGGTGTCTCCGTTAAGCTTCGATGGGTACATGGTTACCAGCGCCGCCTTATAGCCATCCACAAACCGAAGCTCATCAAACGTTACCGTTTTGGTGACCGTGCAGACTAGATCAGTTATTATTTTCTGGCGTTAGGGTGATTTCGGACTTAGTACAATCGTGAATAGGAGTCATATGTGAAGCGTGACTCATAACGTCGGAGCTGACTTGCCGTTGTGCCTCATAAAATTCACACATAAAACTATTTTCCTGATAATTACTTTTGAGTCGTTGATTCATTTAGTTAATCGCTATTACCACCCGTTCAAATATCATATTGAATTTCATAATGACCATTCCGTCAAAACCTCGCCCGATGGTTTATATCAACGGCTTCCCAGGAACAGGCAAGCTGACTGTTGGTAAAGTTCTCGACACCGCCAGCGATAAAATTAAGCTGGTGCATAACCACCTCCTCATAAACCCTGCAGAGGCCGTATTGAGCCGGGACCAGCCGGGCTATCAAGATCTCCGTCGCCGCATCCGCTCGGCGATTTTTGAGTCGCTCATTCATGAGCCATCCACCTACTCAACGCTCTACGTCTTCACAGACGCACAGACGGCCAACGAAGCAGGATCAGCTGTCTGTCAGGAGTATAAGGACTGTGCCGATAGACGAGGTTGCGAATTTATCCCCATTACGCTAGATTGCGACGAACAGACCAACTTGGGCCGACTGATCGAAGGTGGCCGACAGGCGGAAGGGAAGTTGATTGACACTGAGCTCTTGAAACTGTTCCGGGCTGGCGAAGACTTGTACGACTTTGATGGACATCCTCATCGATTACGGATCGACGTGTCTCATTTGTCGCCTCAGGTTGCGGCGAGCGAGATTCTTGCCCATGTCGCATCTGTTTGTCCTAATGACACTCGGGGCCTTGTTATTACGGTATAGCAGTCTCATTCGGTGTTTGGTGGTCTACTACAAAAACGCACTCTTTATCAAGATAGCATTAATCGGATTGTCGTCTTATTGTTAGCCGCCATGCAAGTCAATGCGCGACTGACAGGTGTGTCTGAACCTCTCCAAGTCGATGCGTCCCTAGCCAGTTTACAATCATTGGCCCATCAATTGGCTAGCGGCATGTCCTGTGTAGACTGAACAAGTGACGTCGGTAAACAGCCAAGTTTCTTACTTGCCGCGATGGGCGCGAGGGATTTCCCTGATAACATCTCACATACAAACTTTTCCCTGATCCACCGGAGGTCCACCGGAAGCACGCCGGTGGCTCCCGGAACGCTCACTGGCCCGCCGAGCTCTCGGTCTGATTCGGCGCTTCCGTCCTGAGACGATCTCGGAAGGTGACGGGCATGACAACGGTGGGGTTTTCGTCCCTGGAAAAGTCGCCAGATACGTCATAGGTGGGGTGAAGAAGTGGTCCTGGCATCTGAGAAAATGCCCCGCGGTCGGTGTAGGCGGGGTGCTCGGTGAAGGAGGGACTGACCGAGGCTTACCGAGGACGCGCTCAATTGGAGGTAGAAACGGCTTCAGCCTTTCCCACAACGCCAACCAGCTGATATAATGGGTTACTTAACGGTCGATAAAGCCAATTGGCTCCCAAATTTTCAAAGCATCCAGCCCAGCCATGGCGCAACATCTCACCGTCCTCGTCTCGAGGTACCGGAAGTAGATGCAGCTGCCATCTGCGACCAGCCGTCGACACCCGTGTCGGAATCCACTGTCCGTCGCGATTCATGAGTAAGCCCGGCAACCGGAGAAAGCTTTATGGCTCATCCCACTCTAACACCACCACCCCATCCTGTCAAAGCCTCTTCTTCTGGCCGACCCCATGTTCACCTCCTGCAGCAGAGCATCTTTATTAATAAGATCAACCTTCTCGTCCCTCCGCCAGTCTTCTTCTTGTACAACTTCACCACTCCTCTCACCCTTTTCACCACCCCGCACACGCACCACCGTCACACCAAAACTCTACTACGCCCGCGCCATGTCCTCCGCAGTATCCCTCGTCGAGTCGGCCAAGAAGGCCGCCGCCTACCGCGCTGTCGATGAGCACCTCGACGCGTCGGCCCGCTTTGTCGGCATCGGCTCCGGCAGCACCGTCGTGTACGTCGTCGACGCCATCGCCGCAAAGGGCCCCTCCTTCTGGTCCAATATGACCTTCTTCCCCACCGGCAGCCAGTCCAAGGGCCTCATCCGCGCCGCCGGCCTGCGTCTGTGCAACCTCGACGAGAGGCCACTTGGCCCCGACGGCAAGCTCGTCGCCCTGGATGTTGCGTTTGACGGTGCGGACGAGGTCGACGCGGACCTGAACTGCATCAAGGGCGGCGGTGCCTGCTTGTTGCAGGAGAAGCTTGTCGCCATTGCCGCCAAGAAGTTTGTCGTTGTTGCTGGTGAGTCTTTTACGGGAAATGCCTCGGGTGGAGGTCCGAGCGAAAAAGTGTGAACGCAGACGAGCTGACGAGAATCCGCAGACTACCGCAAGCTCTCTCAGAGGCTACTCACCAACTGGAAGGCCATCCCCATCGAGGTCCTCCCCATGTCCGCCCCGGATGTCCTGGACCGTCTCACGGACCTCGGCTCCATCAAGCCCATCGTCCGTCCGGGTCTGCCCGCCAAGGCCGGCGAGGCCGTCACCGACAACGGCATGTGGATCATCGACGCGCCGTTCCCCCAGCTCCTCCTGCCCTCGGACGTCGAGGCCGGCGCCAGCCGCAACGCCGCTGGCGCGTGGGAGGTCTCGGCGCTGGCCAAGGAGCTTCTGCTGATCCCCGGCATTGTGGAGATCGGCATCTTCCACGGCCTCAACGGGCTGCAGGCGGCCCAGGCCGGCAAGTTCGGTCTCGCGCAGAAGCCGGTTGCGGCGTACTTTGGTATGGAGGATGGCAGTGTGAAGGTTACTGGCGCATAGATGGCATGGCATATTACTGATATTTAGAGCGAATTTGAATAAAATGGAGTTCAAAAGGTCAATTAGCAGCGACCCAAAACCTCTCTGCAAACATGTATTGATGCGACGACATGAAGATGGCTGGGACGTTTTGTCTTTCCGAACGAACGAGAGGGGCCGCGAGCAACTTTAGAGAGGTAGGTCTCTTCATTATTGATTACAACGACATATTACGTTAAGCTGGACATGTACAGGCAACACCGTGAAATATTTGCAGGTCAATATCAACTGACGGACATGTACCTCATTCCATATACACCATGCGCTGGTTCCTCAAGCATCCAGGACCTTCCAGCCGCCAACAAGAAGATTGGTGTAAATCCTTAGTGGGTCGTACTTTGTTCGAACGGCTTTGAGTCTCGCGAGGTTCGCAGCTGGATAAGTCTGGAAGATGCGCTGGCCCTTGCCCGCGTCGTTCAGGTACAGATACCCACCAGACACGCCCTTGGCCTCGAGAGCAGCTTCAATATCAGCAGTAACGGTCTCTGTGAAACTACGCGCTGCTGCGTCGTCCTTGGCATCTTGCCAGGACAGGTTCTCGACGACCCAGAAGTACGGCGCCTTGGCAGGGTCCACGCCCTGCGGGTTGGGTCCGCCGCGGCTGATTCCCTGCTCGATGAACTCCTTGGTGATGGGCTGGAAGGTGATTGACGCTGACAGACCAATTATGGGCGAGAGCTTGGACGTGGCGGCCGCGATGAAAGAGTCGTGGACGAGGTCGACGGCCTCGCGGTTGACGACCAGCGACAAGACGCGGAATCTGTGTGGACGTGTTAGCCTGGTTTTCTTGTCATTCTCTGAGGGGCAACTTGCTCTTGGCGAAGTCCAGTGGGCTGAAGAGCATCAACCGCGCTGACGTACTCCGCGAGGGGCTGCAACGCATAGGAATCGGCCACAGGCGTCAGGGTAGGCGAGGTGAAGTTCTCAAACGCCGTGGCAAGCGCAGTCTCGGAGTCGTAGAACCTCGCCGCGGCGTACGCGGTAATGTTATACGACGGATAGGTCAGGATCGTCGGGATGATGGCCGCCTTGCCGTCTGCGGATCCATACTTGCCAAAGTTGTACACGGCATCGAGGTACTTTGCGCTGTCGTTCTGGGCGTATTGTGAGATGCCGACCCAGACCTTGGGCGACTTGACGGTCTTGAGGTCGAAGCGGGTGACGATGGCGAAGGAGTTGCCGCCGCCCTTGAGAGCCCAGTACAGGTCCGAGTACGCGTTGGCCGCCGTGGCTTCGACGACGAGACCGCTGGCCAAGACTGCCTGGTAGCGCACGACGTTGTCGGCCGCGAAGCCGTACTGGTTCGAATAGAACGAGATGCCGCCGCCGAGAAGCAGGCCCGAGACGCCGACGCCGCCGATGCGACCCCCGACCACCGCCAGGCCGTAGGGCTGGAGGTAGGAGTACACGTCTCTCCACCTGTGTCCGGCGCCCACGGAAACGGTCGCCTTGTCATCAGACACGGCGAGCGTAGTGAGGTTCGAGGTCGACAGCAGAACGCCCGAGGATCCAATGCCGTTGTAGCCCACGACCGGCATGTGTCCGCCGCTGCGGACCGCGAACTTGGTCAAGCTCAACGTCAGAGTCGTGACGGCGAAAGAGACCTGTTGTGCATTCTGAGGGACGAAAACGCATGCCGGGCTGTTGTAGGCCGTGGCCGACCAATACTGTGTCTGTGTCTCGTAGGTATATCCATCGGAACCGTTGAAGAATGTCTGGGCGGGGTACTTCTTGCTCAGCACCGAGCAGGCAATCTTCTCGGAGCCGGGCAGGCTAGCGACAACGGCTGAAGTCGTGGCAGCCGTCTCAACGGCTGTGGCACCGCGAAACGAAGCGCAAGCCGCAAAAGCGGCCGCGAAAACTGACACGCGAACCATGGCTGCAGAATCGACGGGACAGACTTGGCAGGGAGGATTCACTTCACGAAAGCCACAGATTTGCAATGGTTGCAGGAGCAGATTTATCTCTCATTCTGGGTTTTCCCACGTCCTGCCCGTCGTGGCGAACGAATATATTAAACCTCACCGGGACGATCCAGGGTCCCCATGGACTTGCAGCAAAATGTCGTTAGCGAAGGAATGCCCATGGTCGGCTGCAACCTGCAGTAGTGGCTTCATCTGGCGACGGTCTCATTGGCACGCTGTCTGCATCCCTCGCAGATCCGAGATGAGGTTTCCTGGTGTTGGTGGCGGACGACCCCGGTCACCACCAAGACATCCTTGCATGCCCCCCGTCCCCCACGGCTCGACTTGGGCTAGCATCTTCAACGTGTGAAAGTAACAGCTGCCTCGGTTGCGATCTCTTCGATTGCAGCCGGTCTACCCGCCGTTGAAGGATTTTTTTCTTTTGTCTTTTCTGCTCTCTGGTCCCTGTGAGTCTGCAGGAGACGAGACGTGTGGCGTTCCGGCGCAGATAGCTTGATCTAGCAGGTCGGAGCGGGGAGGATTCGAAATGGGAGGACAAAGGGTAGAGAGGCCTCTCCTCTGTGTGTTTATATGTCCGGTTCGTCGCACTCTTCGAGCGTTTTTCTGCGCCACGCCCCGACATCATTGTGGAACGAACGACACTTGTCACGAATTGCGCCGCCGGGAGACGGACGGCGCTTGACTGATTGGCATCATGGCGGCACAAGTGCTTGGCTTCACCGAGATGATGGTAAGACGACCCGATTGAGACCCCCCGCTTCTCCGGAGACCCGTCCGGGTACCACGGTAGCTGATCTTCGGGAGCCGTCTTACCCTCCGTTGCATCGGTCGCTCGGATATCGCGGTGCTAATGCGACTCTCTCTAGATCCTCATCTGGGTGTCGTGGTTCGTCGCCTTTGGCATGACAATCTTCCGCGGTACCTCTCAGTGGATGCTGCAGCGACGGCTTCACGCGGATGACTACTTCATCTTCGCTGGGCTGGTCACGTTGACGGCTTTGAGCGCTGTCATTACGAGCATGTTGCCGCAGTTCTATCTCTCTGGGGAGTACACCAAGGCCGCGGCCAAGGACCCCTTGACTCCTCTGCCGTTGCCGGTGGACGAGTTTATGGCAAGGACCGTTGCGTCGCTCAAGATGATGTTTTCCCAGATGCTGCTCTTCTGGACGACACTGTGGGCAGGTGCGATTTTCTGAGTTATCGGTATCTCTCGTTATATGAAGCTGATCCCGAATTGCTACAGCCAAGTTCTCCATCCTCTTTTTCGTCCGGCGGCTCATCATCGGGTTGCCCAACTACATCCGGGCGTGGTGGGTATGTTTTACTGCAGTTCTGTTGCTGTATCTCGCGTGCATGCTGTCCAACTTCTTGACTTGCACGCCGTTGGACAAGTACTGGAGCACAAGTAAGCCACGCATGATTCCCAAGTACCACCAGCGACGCACACTGACACTCCGGAAACCCAGCTGGATGCAGTGCCCCAGAAGACCTCGTGCGGGCCGATGCCTCCATCAAGTTCGCAACCAGCGCCGACATCGCTGCCGACATCTTCAGTCAGTCCACCTCTCACCATCCCTCTCCTCATCAACTAACCCAAACTCGCGCCAACCAGTCATGATCCTCCCCCTCAACCTCCTCCGCAAACTCACCACATCCCGCACCCACAAACTCGGCCTCGTCGTGCTCTTCTCCCTCGGCGCCATCATCATCGCCTTCGCCCTCGTCCGCCTCGCGCAAGTAACCAAAGCCACAAGCGACACCGCTAAAGACCCCACGACCGTCGCCAACGGGCCGGTGCTCCTGAGCATGTGGAGCCACGTCGAGTCCACCGTCAGCATCATCGTCGCCACGTTGCCCGCGTTCCGTTTCCTGCTGAGCAAGAACCGCAACGCGACGCGGCAGGCGCCGTCCAAGTACGCTGGCCAGACCATCGGCGGGTCGAGCATGTCGTTGAGGTCCAGGAGGTGGCAGAGAGGCGGGGAGCGCTTGAACGGCGGGGAGAGCGATGGTTCGGTGCTGGATAGCGAGACGGAGCTGCGGCCGGTGAGGGGTATTCACAAGGAGGTTGAGTATGTAGTCGAGCCGGTGCCGGGGGTGTCTGCTTCTGGAGAGAACAAGCGGAGAACGCAGGAGCTTTTTGCATGATCTTTATGGTAAATGTGGTACTGCCGGGCTGTTATCTACAATCTTTGATACCATCCTCGTTCGTCTTGTCTCAAATTTCTCGACTAACAAGCGCGGCCATTACTATTCGCGTGCCCTTACTCCGCATTGCGAGACCGAGAATCCCCCCCCCCCCCCCATGATTCCTTCGGCAACTCTCTGGAACATGAAGCGGACTTGTTCTTGTAACACTTAAAGCTACCAGCCTTGTCGTTCATTTTCTGCAGCGAGTACGTTCCCGGGGCGTAGATGTCTGCAGTGCTTCCACCGCCGCATGAGCTTCTACTACGGAGCCAATTTATTTCCCCGTCAGAGTAATCTGGCAGCCAAAAAGGTGCGCATCCAGGCGTTAGACTGCGAAAGAAAATGTTAGAGGATCATGTTACTATAATTATACGCTGAATGCCTTGAAAGAAATTACAAGCTAAGTAAGTCATCAATTTAGCTCTATGGTGAGCGTAAGGCTGTTGTCGGTGCGACCAGGCTCTCGCCTCTATGAATATTTTCCAAACGACCTCATTGCTTCCTAGCCTGGAATGTATCTCTTGCGGTCTTCCTATCTCTTTCCATGGTCATTCTTTCTTTCTGGTGTTGTCGTATGCGGACGGGCTGGTGCGGAGAGAGGTAAGCACAATCACGGCGGTGTAGAGTTCTCGGTTTTGACAGTCGGACCAGTCGGTGTGGGACTTCTCGGTGGGGCTCGCAGTCTTATGAGCACTCGGTTCGCCAGGTCTATATCTTCTTGGCTGCCGTTTTCTTCTTGGCTGTCGCTGTCTTCTTTGCTGTCTGCGTCTTCTTGGCTGGTGTCATCTTGACTGCCATCGAGGTCTGCCTGCTTGTCCTGGAGACTGTCCATTCTGACTCTCTTTCTGCAGAAATTGTCAGTATAAGGAGATTGTTGAGTAGAAGAGATGATTATTCGATGACTTACAGTGTCATGAGAGTCTGGAGGTCTTCCTCCGCGTGCCTAAGATTCCTTTTATTGAAGAACTTGCTGTGATCCGAGGATGTGAAAGCCCCTTTACTGTCCTGTATGATCCACCTGTAGCGGTTGACTGCCTTTTGAGCATGCTCGACAGCCTTATTGATGTCTTGAGACTTGGAGAGGAGCACGTGCAAGACAGCCTTGTGAGTTGCAGGCAGTCCCGGCTCCTCCTGGAGTATGTTTTCGGCCAGGTCAAGGGCTTCGTCAAGCTTGTCTTGAGCATAAAGGCCCCAGGCTTGGTCACATCTGATGGCAAGTTCCTTGAGTATTTTGTCGTATTCGGTCTCGAAATGCGACATGATGGGGATATTGTATTGTAACACTCGAATGGCGAGGACAACCGAGGACGAGGGCAAGGTCGAACGATAATTGAGATGGATGATGGATAGAGGAGAATCGATCAATGTTAGACTCCAAAAAGCGCGGTCTGGTTTCAAAAGTAATCGTGAAGTTGACCTTGTAGTCAAATAGCTGGAAAGCTTTCGTAGTTGAACACGGGCTGAATGTTGCGGAAGAAAAGAAGTTGGTAGGTTGAAGTGGGTGGAGGTGAGTAGAGGCACCCCGGTGTCATTCGATATTGATTGCCTTCAGTCTCGTACTTGCATGAGGCAAGAGGCATTCGAGCGCGACTATCTCTTGGTCGTGACAACAACGCCACAACCGACCGTGTGTTCTGTAATTTGGCTGATGGATGGCCTACACCTTCTTCGTACGTCGAAATCGAGCAAGATTTGGAAACAGGGAACGGCCGCCCCTCCAGTTCCACGCGCGGCTTCCAACATTGCCCTTTCCTCTTCTTTGCTTGTACACGCTCATTCTCACTTTCTTCTCCTCACTCGACCTTGCTTCACTGCATCCTGCCTCAGCCGCATGTCGCTGTCGACAACCTTCATCCCAGGGCCCCTTTCTCTCCTTCTCTAATACTTTTCTCTCACGATTGGGTCTCATTGCCAAGTCATCAGTGTGTCCTTGCGCGAGGCAACTTTCATATTTGATGTACGTCATCCTCTCGTATTCTCTACATCTAGATATTATTCTCATAAGCCATCAAGAGTCGAGCTGGTTCCTTCCAAGCGACTGTCATAGGGCATGCCGCTCAGGGCCCCCTCTGATTCCAGGAAAATGCAACCAAGTAACGCCGTCGCCTCTTACAAGAAGCGCCCCCATCATTAGAGTCTATGATTAAGAGAGATATAAAAGTCCTCCAACAATTCGGCACATTGGTATCTGTAAACGACAGGAAACACATGCAAGCTATCAAAACACACAAAACGTTTTCTCCCTGCTCGTGTCGCTTCTCTAAGCGGCACCGGAGAGGTTCGCGGTGTTGAGCTTGCCCCATCTTGAACCCAGGGAGATGAGGAATGAGACACCCGCGCCGGCGATGGCAATGGCGAAGGTGACCTTGAGACCGTCCATGTAGGCGTGGATGATGCCCGGGACGGCATCGGCCGGGAAGGCGTTGCGGATCTCGGTGGCGCCGGTCAGGGCAACGAGGTTGGGGTCAACGCTGGGGGCGTACACCGCGACCTTCTTGAGGACGGTGACGAGGAAGCCTGACTGCGCGCCAGCTACGAAGAAGGCTCCGCCGACGGTTTGGAAGACTAGGATGGTTGTTAGATGAAGGTCCATGAACAATTGGGGGATGTAAAGGATCACTTACAAAGCAGAATGGCAGTAGAGGACGCCATGTCGGTCTCGGAAACCGTACCCTGGACCGCGATGATGGGAACCTGGAATGCAGCGCCCCAGGCGAGACCGGCGAGAACCTGGTAGCCGATCCACTTGTCGCTGCCCGTGCCGATGTCCAAGGTGTAGAGAAGACCGGCACCGACCGTCGCGACGGCGCCGCCGACAACCATGATTGGTGCGTAGATACCCGTGGCAGAGATGGAGATACCAGATGCAATCGTGGCAATGGTAACGGCGATGATGATGGGCAGGTTGCGCACACCGGACTCCGTGGGAGTGGCGTTGTCGACAGACTGGAAGTAGATTGGGAGGTAGTAAACTAGCACGAAGTACGAGCCGGCGAAGAAGAAGGCATATGCCGAGGAAATGTAGATGGTCCTGTCCTTGATGAGACGAGGGGCAATCATGGAACGCTCACCCTGGTACCATTCCAGGATGATGAACGCGACAATGATCAGCCCGAATCCAACAAAGAGGCCGATGATGGTGGATGAGTTCCACGGGTGAGTGCTTCCACCCCACTGGAGGGCGAGAAGGAAGGCAATGGTGCCGCCCATGATCAGGGAGGTGCCGATCAGGTCCATCTGGAGGAACTTCTCGAGCGCACTAGCCTTCTGGGGCACGGCCTGGGGTGGCGTGTGGAAGAAGAAGAGGATGATGGCCGCGCCGAGACCTCCAACGGGCAAGTTGATGTAGAAGCACCATCTCCAGCTCACGTGGTCAGTGAAAGCACCACCGATCAAGGGGCCGATGACTGAAGCCAAGCCGTAGGAGGCACCGATGATGCCGGTGAACGTCGGGCGTTTGTCGGGCGGGGCCGAGAAGCCGATGATCGTGTAAGCTCCGGAGCCGATACCTGCCGCGCCTACACCTGCAATGGCACGGCCGACGATGAGAGCAACGGAGTTCGGGGCGACGGCGCAGATGAGACTGCCAAGTTCAAAGATGAAGATGGAGAGGAGGAACGACCACTTGAGTGGGAAGTACTTGTAAGCCTTGCCCCCTGTTATATGGTTAGTATCGTGAAACTCAGGGAGAAGGGATGCTGCTGGAAGCAATGGAACTTACATGTTGACTGGAAGGCGGCAACACACATGAAGAAGGCAGCGCCGTACCATGATACTTGGTCGAGACCCTTGAATTCGTCGGTAATCTTGGGGATGGCGGTTGCGACAATCGTCATATCAAGGGCGATGAGGAAAATGCTGAGAACGAGGGCGAAGACGATGAGGCCGAGGGCGAATCCGGAGGGATACTCGGCGTTGGCCGGCTCCTGAGGCTGCACCTCGCCGGCCTCCTCATCGGTTCCGGTGCCGGCCTCCTCCTTCTTTTCAACGGTGCCCTCCCCGGCGAGGACTGATGGTGATGGGCTGGTGGTTTCTCCCTCCTTGTCACTTCCCACTCGCTGTGAGCGGTCCCGGGGGGTTACCAGAGTGCTGGTTGTGGACGTCATTGCGACGATAGTCTCGATGGATACTCGGCGTGTACTGAAGTTCGATGTGAATGGCGATCCGTACTTGTTGGATTCTCGGTCGAGAGAGACGTCGAGCTTGTCGAGGTTAAGGTTGAATGTCTCTGGCGTGCGTGCCACAAGATGGACCCAGACGGGAATCCGGGGGGGAGACCGGGAGGCTTTATGTATGCGAAAGAAACGCCATGAGCAGATAGAGCACCGATTTTAGACCGGACTTTGGGGGGACGTTGAACCCGGCGCCCGGACGAGGGACAGTAGTGGGAAGAGACGGAAGTACCTTGGGATGCTCACTCTCTGGATGCAGACAAGAACAAGCTGACGGCGGGCCAATCCTCCGCTGCGCACATCCCATCTCACACGGCGGAGACATTCTTTTGACGCGATGGCTCATCGTGTATGGTGCAAGACCTAAGCCTTGGGTACCATGTTACAATAGCATAACGGTAACGGGGATGTTAGACCCGGCGCGGTGGATGGTGGGAAACCGATTTACGAAGGATGCGTTAGGCCGGGACGGTACGACAGTACAACACGAATGTGGTGTGGGTGTGTGTGTGCGTGTGAGTCTTGGCCAGGTGTGTTGGGACGGCGTCATTGGTAAGCCCTATCGACGGGTATACACCGAAGACCGATGTAGAGAGGTAGAATGAGAGAGGGCCTGATGAGCGCCTATCAGCAAGACTTGGGCGTTGCTGCTTGGTAACCACGACATCCAATCTCCGCCCGCGTGCCCCGTGTTGTGAATGTGTGGTTGTGAGTATGAGTCCCCCCTTGCCTTGCCGCGCAGCACCTCATCTCAGTCTTACATGGCTCACTGGACGTAGATCTGGAATGTTCCGAAAAGTCCGCGTAGCATCCCTTGCCCTTCTTCTGAGGCTCTCCTACCTACCCAAGTCCCCAGTCTCGTGCAGCAAGGAATCTTACGGTACCTGCTGGCAGAAACCCCCTGTCTGATAATCCTGATGGGCTCCTGCGGGCAGGGTAGCTGCTGCAGTACCGGTTCCGCCGACTCGGTGGAAGAAAGAAGTGGGACATAAGGTAATCCATCCCAAATTCCCCCGAGACGCCCAAAGAAAGAACGGTGCTCGGCGGAGTTTGCGTGAAAGGGAGTTAAGCGGCGGAGGGAGTCAGACCCGACGGCACTTTTTGGGGTCGATCCGTGGACTAATTGGAGCGCGCTTGCGAGCGGATTGCGCCTTGGGTTCGTTGACTTTGCGTCCACTTGGGGATAGCTCGATGTTTCACTGGCACTCTCTTTTAGGGGGGCGTAAGACTGCAGACGGATAAGGCTGCGCTTGTTGCCCGTCTGATGCGCGCCACATCATCAGAACAAGATACGGCACTGAGCGCCTCGTCGCACTTCGGACGAATAGCTCTCTCGCATGCTGAGGCCTGATTTGATTTGTAAAGGGCGGCCGTGTGCGCCGCTCGGTACGTGACGCTTCGCCTGCCGATGACTACTGTCTACTGGCACTGCGGACTTTTGCGGGCCAATATCCGACGACCTGCGGAGGATAAAACTTGGAGTGGAATAAGTCAACAACATTGATTTAGGCTGTTTAAGCTTAGGGCTAGGGGAGTGAAAAGATGGTGTCGTTCGCTCATCAACAGGAAGTGGAGTCGACCCTGGATCTGACAAGAGGGTGGATGAACGTCTCCATCGAGTAAGGTTGTTGGCCATGGAACATCGTTGTTTGTTTGTTCTTGTCTCCGCATGCAAGAAATCCGAGTCTGCCCGCTAGTCATCTCGACTGGCAGGCAGCCGTGATGGCAGTGCTCGGCCGGGATCGTCGCGTCCCACGAGAAATAAGGAAAAAGGAGGATTTCGTACAATGGGCGAATAGCAAACGGCGCTGGCACGAGATGCTTGAGTAAGCTGAGGACGCCAGAAGCTGATGGCATGAATCACTCGGCCATCAGGGCACGGGACAAGGGGGGAGGGCCATCACGAGTGGCTTGACGCTGCGGTCTAAGGTCAGAGCGAAGTCAAATTTGAGCCACTGATTCACCATAATGCCTGCTCGACCCGGAAATAGGAGATAGTCGGGGGCCAACGCCATTGGGGGCCCTAACGGCACGGCAGACACAGACGAGGAACCAGGAAAACAAATGGTGCCAGACCACGGATGTATGCCCGTCTCAAGAGTCCGAGAACCCGCCTGGTCGGGTAAGAGTTAAGGGTTATGTTGATGTGGGGATAGACACAGAGAGAGATAGGATGGGAATGAGGATGTTGCCAAGGGGGCTCTCTGTCTTTCGGCGACTTTTCTCGTGCCAATGTTGCCGTCGCACGTGTCAGTCAGATTGCCGCGTCCAGATTTACGAGAGATGCAGGTGAGAGAGAGATTATGTAAGGAGGATGGCCTTTGGGGGAAGACTAGGGAAGATTAGGACTCACGCTAGAGAGCGGGATGCTAAGGATGCTTAGTGAGGCAAGACAGTTGAGAGAGAAAGTGGAAAGTGCAGGTACCGTAAATCCCGAGTCTTGGGGTTGCACGGGTCGTAAATCTGCCCAGCCTGCCCTACACACCAGGGACACGCCCAATTAGGTTGGCTTCAGGTGGATGGTTGGATGGGAATTGTAAAAGATGCACCCTTGGCGGAAGCCCGCCAGCACATACGGATACACCATGCCCGATTCCCATGTGCCTGATTACCAATCCCCGGCCTCCGGCCCCCGTCCCGGACCAGCCAATTCGTGTCCCTGGTTTCTGTGTTTATCAATCTGACATTCCCGTCTCAGCACAAGATTTGCCCGTTCGCATCCAGAGACATGCAACTGGTAGACTGCTGTAACAGGTTTCACTTGTGGGCGTTCTTGCGTACATGACTGCAGATGTCGAGTCATCGCTTTCCGAAGAATCCCATCTGTGCTACCCATTCAAGCTTACGTGGGACCGAGCACGCTCCGTCGCCCCCATGATGGATCCGACCCGGACCGGCTCCTTCGGTGCTTCGGTCGCTCGGCCGCTTCGCCCGCTTTTCCCGTCTATTTCTGGGACGAACGGTGCAACTCCAGGTTGCCTTGCAGATACCACGTACTTGACACCATGGAATCAGGCTTCCATCCGATATCCCAGTAAGTGGTTAGAATAAGATATAAAGCCTGGATCCCTCATCCCCATCCGTGGGCGAATCCGGGGCAGCGTGGTTCTTCTTTTTAGTGAGCTCCTTCGTCTTCGTCTGAACCGTGAGTACAGAGTCGAAAAGAGCCGGCATCCCAGTGGATGCCACAATGCCTGCTGTCCAACCCTAAAATGACTTCATTGTCTGGCTTGGCCATTGCTCATCTCGGACCGTTTAGTCCACCCAGGTTACCTCTTTTTTGCCGTCGGAGTCATTCGCAAGAAGCCAAGCTCTGTTGTCCTCCCCCTTCGCTCCTCCCTCGCGGCATGGTATCTCGACAGGCCCCTTATCTGGTGCTCGTCAGTTTCACTTGTTTTGCAGTCTATTGGTTCCGCGATATCCGGCTGACGCCCAGCGGCTCATTGGACGTGCAAAGTGCCTCCCTCGAGTATCTAGCCGCCTCACATCATCCTGTCCAACGTGGCGGATGGAACCAGACGTCTGACGTGAGACGGAGACATCAGCAAAACGGTGAGGATTTTCCCGGTGCCTGGGATGCGTTTCATTGGGTTAGAATCTCACCTCAGAGCGGGAGTGAGTTGGGCTAGAGACTTGTTTGGGACGAAGGATTGCCTCGATAGACCAGTAGCACTGCACGCACTGTGAAGAACATCGAAATTAACGGTGTGGTGCTGTAATTGACACCACTGTAAATGCAGCACACGGTGCATTCTTCCGGCTGCACGGTGTTTGATAGGCAACTGCTGTTTTTTCCACCTTCCGCTATCAAACAAACCCATTCAGGCTGCAACTGCAACACCACATCAACCGTCGCGACCTCTCCTCCCATCCGACGAGGGTGATCGCACTTCGGAAGCGATGGGAGACGCTGCGCCACACCCAAAGTCCATCCTGCGAGGACACAAGGCCCAGGTACATGCACTTGCCTTCGTCCGCGGCAATGAGCGTCTGGCCAGCGGTGATGCTGAGGGCTTCGTCGTCCTTTGGGACCTCACCACCAGGCGGCCGACTGTCGTTTGGAGACCGCACGAGAACGCCATTCTCGGCATCCAGGCGTGGGGACACGATCGTATAATTACGTGAGTGTCTTTTTGAAGAACCGCGGTGCGTGCGATTCTCTGACACTCTCCCAGCCACGGTCGCGATCACAGGCTGGTCGTCTGGCAGCTCGGCCGCGACGATGAGGTTCGTCTCAGTCAGAAGCTACCTCTCGACGAGGCGCCAGAGTCTAGACCACAGCCACAAATTCTTCACACCATTGACGTCAACACGATGAATTTCTGCTCATTCGCATCCTGTGTGCCACGAACCGGCGACGGGTCCGAGACCACGGGCATGCTGCTAGCGGTGCCCAACACCCTAGCCTCGGAATCGGTGAGTCCCCTCGCCCTCTATCTCCGGCTCTAAAGCCCGGCTCTGCCCAGCCCATCTCGCTGCCCTGCATGAGAATCGTCCCGGACCCTAACCCGACGGCCGCGGGCGCAGGTCGACGTCTACGAGTTACCATCGCATAAGCGACTGCACACGGTGAAAGCCAGTGATAAGAACGGTATGGTCATGGCCCTGGCCCTGCTGTACGTCGACGGAGCCGAGTCTGCAGGCTCATCGTCTGCCAATCGCGGTGTCCTCACCCTCGTTGCCGCCTACGAGAACGGCTTGGCAACGGTCCTGCAGCTCGCCGCCGGCGGAACGTGGAACACCGTTTACTTGTCGAGGGTCCACCAGCAACCTGTCCTCTCCCTCGACGTCGCCGCGGATCGATCCTACTTTCTTACCTCCGGTGCGGACGCCGTCGTAGCGAAGCACCCCATCCCGCGCCCTAACTCCGGCGTGGACGACCAGTCCGTCGTACAGCAACCGGTTAAGATCTCAAACACCAAGCATTCAGGCCAACAAGGTTTGCGCGTCCGCGACGACGGTCGTATCTTTGCGACCGCAGGCTGGGATTCCACGGTACGCGTCTATTCATCAAAGACCCTGAAGGAGGTGGCGACCCTCAAGTGGCACCAAGTGGGATGCTATGCTGTCGCCCTCGCCAATGTCGGCGCCAGCACTACACACGGTCGGGATGCTCCAAGCGAGCAACAGCAGCAAGAAGAGGAGCCGCCCCGCGACCTCGTGTCCCGTTCAGGGCAGTTGAGCGTCAAGGACAGGCGCATTCTTCAAGCTCAATCCGCCCACTGGCTGGCTGCCGGGAGTAAGGACGGCAAGATTTCCTTGTGGGATATTTTCTGAGATGGTCGCATACAAACAAAAGAAGAAATTAACTGGCTTTCGCTGTGCCTTGAAGCGTGTCGTCATGGTAAGACCTACCGCTTAGCGCGATGACTAGGCCATGTCACCTCTGTCATCGCTTCTTGATATTGGTCTCTAGGCCTTACATCCGCGCAAGCAATCCTTTGGCGCCCGTTCAGTCGGCCCGCATTCCATCCCAAAGCAATTACCTTCAAGCTCGGTGCATCGCTGCTGCGCCGCCGACGCGCTACATCTAGGCAGCGGGGGAGAGGACCGCATCGGCAGCTCTCCTTAATGATCCTTTTTTAGTACCTCGCCCTATCAAGCCCGTCGGCTTGCCCTACAGCTCGCCGCTTTCGGTATACAATCGAATCAAACAAGAATTACATGGCTCAGAAACACTGCTTGTAAAGCCCGTGCGGCTCTCACCAAGGTCCCTTGTTAGCTGACGTGAGAGTATCGTGAGTGGGACGCTGCATCGTTGCATCCATCGTGCGCTGGACCGACGTCCCCTGTCCACGCAGGACTGTCGATGACTTAGGCCTCATTCAGCAACGACACGCTCCACGGTGGATGAGGACCGGCATGGGCAATCCGTCCGCGTCCGAACCCCGCGGTATTATCGCCATTTGTGGAGGGACCCTGGGCAAATGCGGGAGACCCTGGGACTTTTGGTTTGACGGTCCACAGATGCAATGTGACATCTCAGGCACCAACAGCATATAAAAGATCATCTTCCAGCTGCCCTTTCTTGCTGCTGATGGCCCCCATCTTCCCTCGTCTTCAGTCCTTCTCTCACAAGTCCTGATAAGCGCCTATCTAATCATCCAATCTCCAAACTCACCTCAAAATCCAGCCAAAATGTCAGTCATGGGCGAGGAATACAAGAACGTTGCCGCGCAGGGCATGAACGCCTACGCCGCGCCCTCGCTCTTCCAACCTCACAAGGCTCGCCAAGCCATCCGCGATGCCCACGAGAAGAAGATTCCCCCATTGATGTGCTACTATGCTGGCCTCAGCTCTCTTCCCATTACACGATTCCTCGCCCCCATGGGCTACGATGCCGTATGGATCGACTGGGAGCACACTTCCTGCAACGTTGAGACAATGACATCTGTAAGTTCACACTCATCCCCAAAGGCATATTAATCAACAACACTAACACAACTTAGATGGTCCACGAAGCCATCTTCATGAGCCAGGGCCGTACCATCCCCTTTGTTCGGTAAGTCCATCACTGCCCCTCCCCCACGCGCGGCCCGCCGCAACCTCAAGCATCCCTAGTGCTGACCCTCCTTCCTTCCAGCGTCCCCGGCCACGACCACGCCGCCATCGGCTACGCCCTCGACTGCGGCGCCTCCATCGTCGTCCCGCAGGTCGAGACGGTCGAGGAGGCCAAGCACGTCCTCTCGGCGGCCAAGTACGGCACCAAGCAGAACGGTACGCGCTCGGCGCCGCCCTTCCGGCTGATCCCCTTCCTCACCGACACGCCGTACGACCCCAAGTCGGACATTCACAAGTGCGTCAACAACCAGGCCGCCGTGATGATCCAGATCGAGACGGCGCAGGGCGTGCGCAACCTCGACGACATCCTGACGCAGTGCCCGGACATCGACGTCGTCTGGCTCGGCTCGCTCGACGCGCGCGTGAGCATGAACCTGCCGGCCAACATGGGCGGCCCGCAGGACGAGCCCGAGTGGCTCGAGATCCAGAAGCTCTTCTTCGAGACGATGGACAAGCACGACAAGCCGTACGCGGGCTTCGCGTTCGCGACGCCGCCGTACGGAAGCCCCGAGAAGCTGCAGGAGGCGGCGAAGCGCATGAGCTTGATCTCGATGTCGGCGGATGTGCTGCACCTCGGCATGATGGCGATCGACCTGCAGCAGGCGAAGCAGATTGTCGGGCCTGTCGGGCAGAAGAATGGGGAGAACGGCACGAACGGGAAGAAGAATGGGGAGAATGGAGAGAATGGCAAGTGAATTGCTGCCTGAATGATGAAGATTTCTGTTCTAAGATTTGAGCAGCTATACCCCTGAGACTAAACTAAGACGAATGATTTACGAAGACGCCTGGATACGAAGTGAAGATGACTTGGGCTGAGATGGTTACCACTACATACTCATGAGCACAATAGACATGGTCAATCAACCTGCTCTTGCGCAGCTTCTGAAAGTGATCAAAAATGTATTGACCACTGGGCCATCTTCCCATTTCCCGCGAATGTCAGTGTCATTAATCTAGTTCTACTTGGCGATGCGACCTCACCACGAGACGAAGGGAAACCGTTCAACAGCCTACCATTCAACTTATGCAAGTCCAAAAACCATCTTCTCTATCATTTCTACTGATGAGTTTCAACACCAGTCCCAATCGAGAATGCTATTTGCTATCAGCGGCGGAAGCAGCGGCGTCTTCATGCAGGCAGCAAATTCGCCGACGATTCTCTCTTCACCGCTGCCCAAAGTTCCCATCAACGGTCAGCACCTGCCACATGTCTTCCGGGGCACATCGGAGACAATCTGGGAGGGGCGGTAGACGGATGCTACTTTCTGTATCCTCGAGTGGAAAGAGACAGTCGCGCTGACATGCAGCTCGCCGGGTAAAAGCTTGGCTTACACAACTAGCAGGAACCTCCTTCCGATCAGGTCATAACCCATGGGGTTGTCGCACCATCTCCTTCCTGCCAAATGCATTTACCCTTGATACCTACCTTCCGTAAGGTAACCGACGAAGGAACGTTCTTGGATTCGGGCAAGTGCAAAGCCTGGCACCTCCCTCACCCGGCCTGCGTCCTTTCCCGACATGCCGGCTGCTTCCTTCACGCCAGGAAAGAAGTTGCTCGATTCCGGCAACACCAGGCCCAGTGACTGCCTTTATGGAAAGACGTCCCTTCCCAGACGACGTCCCTGGGACATGAGGGTCACTGATTGCTGTCCCCCTCCCATGTCTATATAATCTCCAGACCATCTGCCTCAACCTCCATTTCTTCTTCTTTTGCACATCATGGACCGGATTCCCGAACCACGTCCCAAGCCGCGTCGGGTCCCTTCGCTCAAGAATGCTGGGGCCCTCGACCAAGTCCCGGCCATTGCACATTGGCTCGGGTGCCTGCAGACAGGGACTCGTCCTGTCTCGGGGCGGCACAATCTTTTGCTCCTCGATCACTGATCTTCTCATAGGACTTTGGGGGCCGGGGCCCATGGGCTGCGCGGGGCGCGGCCCACGACGTCGTCGTCGTCGTCGTCTACTTTCTGCGTTGGGGGCTCAGGGGGGGGCTCACCAACGCACTCAATTTTTGGAACTTGACTCTCCTGAGTCGAAATTTGGCGGCTGGGTTGGAGACCTGGCGGCTCTCCAACACACACTCAATTTTTGGAACCTGAATCCTTTGAGTCCTTCATTTTTCCTTCTTTTCTTTACACGCATTGCTCTGCCGCTGGCGGCAGCTTGGGTTTGGGTGGGAAAGGGATGGCCAAGCGTCTGACTTGCAGTGGTATTGGGGGCGGTGATCCGGATCGCTGGGTTGGAGTGGAGGGGCAGTCTTTTTTTGCCTGTTTTTGGTGGTTGTGCTGACGGTCACTCGTCGTTGGACTGATCATGGCTTTTTTCCCTGGGTATCACAGCATTCGGTGGCGTCCAATGGGTTTCGGAATAGCATGCTTAGCTGTAGTTAACTTGAGTCACTATGAGCCCAGCGATCAGTCATGAGTTTTCAATCTCGCGGTTCAAAAAGAATAATTCCTATCCGATAATTTGTCACGGTTTCCGCTGTGCATTCTTCGATGACAAACAGCTGATAAAATGCTGTCAAGTCAGTTCCCCTAACCCCGGTCCTCCAGGCGCTTCTGCACGCTGTGTGACAGCAATGACGCTACCGGTGGGAGGCCCGATTACTAATGCCGCCACCATGGATGCAGCAAGGGACGGAGAAAAAAGCTTGCGCACGTGACTCAGACTCGATGATAAGCAACCCCTCCATTGCTTATCGCTGGAAATTTTTGGATTTTGCGATCAACCCCGCCATACGACAGCCCAAAATCCCATCAACCCCGGCTGCCGCCCTCCCATTTTTGCAATATCTTAACAAAACACACAGGGGCATCGAGGGAGAAGCGCAAACAAAATGACAGCCGCCACGATTCTCTGCTGCAACTGCGGCGCCCCCATCGACGGAACCACCGCCGCCAACGCTCTCTGCTTCGACTGCATCAAGTTGACCGTCGACATCTCCAACGGCGTCCAGCGCGAGGCCACCCTCAACTTCTGCCGAGACTGCGACCGCTGGCTTCTGCCGCCCACCAGCTGGATCGTCGCCGCCCCCGAATCCCGCGAGCTGCTCGCGCTCTGCCTGAAGAAGCTCAAGGGCCTGCACAAGGTCCGTATCATCGACGCCTCGTTTGTGTGGACCGAGCCGCACTCGAGACGAGTAAAGGTCAAGATCACCATCCAGGACGAGGTCCAGAGCGGCGTTCTCCTCCAGCAGTCCTTCGAGGCCGTCTTCATCGTCGCATACCAACAATGTCCCGACTGCGCAAAGTCGTACACGGCCAACGTCTGGCGCGCCTGCGTCCAGGTCAGACAAAAGGTTCTGCACAAGAGGACGTTCCTCTACCTCGAGCAGTTGATTATGAAGCACGGAGCGCACAGAGATACCCTGAACATCAAGGAGGCCAAGGACGGAATCGACTTCTTCTTCTCCGCAAGGAATCAGGCCGAGAAGTTTGTTGATTTTCTCAACTCTGTGGCCCCCTGCCGCGTCAAGAAGGCGCAGGAGCTTATTTCTCAGGACATCCACACGTCCACAAAGTCATATAAGTTCACCTTCTCGGCCGAGCTTATCCCCATATGCCGTGACGACCTTGTCGCCATGCCCATCAAGCTGGCCAAGTCCCTGGGCAACATTTCTCCCCTCGTCATCTGCCACAAGATCGGCACCGCAGTATACCTCCTCGACACAAACACCCTCCAGACAGCAAGCATCCCCTCAGACATTTACTGGCGCGCGCCATTCAACTCGCTCGCCGACGCGAAGTCGCTCGTCGAGTTCATCGTCATGGACATCGAGCCGACAGGCGTGTCGAGGGGCAAGTGGCAGCTCGGCGAGGTACAAGTCATGCGCGCGGCGGACCTGGGCGTCAACGACAAGACGTACTTCGCGAGGACGCACCTCGGCGGGCTGCTGCACGCGGGCGACTCGGTGATGGGCTACATGCTCACGGGCACCAACTTCAACAACCCAGAGTTTGACGCCATCGAGGAGTCGCACGCGTACGGCTCGACGATACCCGACGTCGTGCTCGTCAAGAAGCACTACGCGCGCAAGAGGAAGACGCGCACCCGCAACTGGAAGCTCAAGCGCATGGCCAAGGACGAGGGCGAGCTGCTCCCCAAGAAGGCCGACCAGGAGCGCATGGACGAGGAGTACGAGCAGTTCCTCCGCGACGTCGAGGAGGACGACGAGTTCCGCTCCACCATGGCTATCTACCGCGCCCAGAAGGCCAACAACCAGCCCGCCGACCCCGATGCGATGTCCATCGCCGAGACGGAGGACGATGACGAGGCGCCGAGGGTCGACATGGATGAGCTCCTCGATGACATGGACGAACTCCAGATTCAGGATTAAGCTTAGTCGGGACGGGAAGGGGTGGAGGGGGGCGTGTGCGTGTCGTGCGCGGGATGCGACGGAAATTTGGTTGTGCGGGAGATGCCCCGACTACCTACTTTCACTCACGCGGTCCCGGTGGGGTGTTAAGGTTAAGTGGCCGTCTGCGGGGACGAAGTTCGTTGCTTCCTCTCTCAGCGTTTGTTTCTTAGGGCACAGAGCAACAATACAACGTCCAGGGTTAAAATGTCTTCAAAAACGAGGGATGGGACGGTTAGGGATGGGCAAGGCGTGTATGCATCAGAATCAGATACCTCGCACGCCGGCGCAGCAGCAGCAGGGGTGGGCGTTGCGTCGTCGTTGGGATAGGAAGAATAGACAAGGCCACAACGTGGCTCATGCGCTTCAAAGCCTCGTCCTCTCTGTCTCTTCTCTGTGTCGGGCTGTCTCTCGTTGTCGTTATCGCCGTCGGCCAGAGGAGAGGGTGAAGCACTGGCCACCTCAGTCGGCGATGTGCCTTCTCAGAAACTCTATCACCGCCGCTTGCGAATCCTCATAAGGAGGGGGAGGGGTGTAAGTGTGTGTGGCTGATCCCAATTCCCCGTTCAACGGCCGTCGTCGACGAGCGAGGCGGACGTGCGTCCGGCACTCCCGCACGAGCCTCAACGCCAGCCCGTCCGCTGCCGACATGTGTCCATCGCCATTCCCCGACCTTCCTCGTCTGCCCTCGTCGTCCGTGCTGCACACCTCTTGACGATTGTACGTGCCCTCTGCCTCTGCCTCGCCTTACCTTGCCTTAGGGTGCCGACTGCCTGGGCCCTCCCCTGGCCCCCATCCCCTTCCCGTCGCCGAGCCGTTTCTAATCGCCGATTTTCGTGGTCGGTGCGGTCGGCACCCCGCGGAGGCAGAGGGAGGCTCTTCGTTCGTTGGGCGGCAGGGCTCCCCTACCTTGGGACGTAGTACGCCTGACCCCATGCCCTTCGGCGATGTCGTTTCAGAAATCACGAGTCCGATGGCGAGCACGACGGCGGTGGCCCATGTGTTGTGCTTACTCTCCCCTTCCCGCGGACGACGGACTACGGCGTCTATGCTTGCCGCCGCCGCCGCCGCCCGCCTCCGCGGGACCCATTGCTCTGTGTTTTGTTTCCTTTGGGCGTGGGATCATGCATAGACGCCGGCGCCGAAACGCCCATTTACCCCAGGGCATCGACCACCCCTCGGCGCGTGGGCTTGGGGCACGTCTGCTTCCCGCCCTTTCCCGGTGCCGTACTCCATGCCCTCGTTCGTGTTCTCTTACGCCCTAAGTCCTATTTCCCCAGACGGGCTGCGGCAGTTTGCCCAGACGCGCGCGCCCGTACCAAGACCTCCACCTCCCCGCCGCGGCCGTGCCGTCTGCCGGCTGGGGCGGGAGGGAGGATGAGACGGTTTTGGGGGGCGTGAGGAGAGAGAGTCAGGGAGGGGCCTTGGAGAAGCAGAGGGCAGGTTCGGCGGCGTAGGTTTTAGCTGGCCGAGACGGACTCTGGTGTCCGACGGCACCCACCTAACCCACCCAGGCTGCTGAACGGGCTTTCATGCGGCGGGAGGGAGGTGGAGTGCGTCTTGTCCGCGCCGCGCCGGCGGCTGCCATCTGATGGTTATGTGGTAACTGCGACGGACGAGAGAGAGGTCTTGGTTGCCGGTTGATGGTGGTGGTGGTAAACGGGTGGTTGTTGAGATGGTTTGCGATGACGAGGGGCATTAGGTTGATGATGTATGTCTTCGGTGTCTTGGCGCTGTGAGTGGTGGTTGCGCTGTCGGTGGTGGTGGTGGTGGTGGTGGTATGGCGGGTGTTGAGGGGACGCGTGTAAGTGAGGCTTCCAGTGAGATGGTGAGATTTTTCGGCAATTGAACAGGGGACAACACCAAATTACCGAGTACAGAGCCAGACCGGTAGTCGTGAATAACTTCACATGTGCACATGCTGATTGAAATCTGCCGCTGGCTGGATATGTCGTTGATATACACTAAGATAGCCTCATATCACAGAATTCCGAACAATGTTGACCAAGACCCACTCCAATCCGTCAAGACGACAAGAATAGATTTCCATCACAACATTCTCGTTCATCGCCTCATTGCCAAGACGCCAGACGTAAATCATCACCGGGCCCTTGGCAGCTTGGTGATCCAACAGCCGTCTCTTGGCGTCCGTATGCCGCAGCAGCAGGCAGTTCACACCCCTCTAGCTGCCTCACAGAGGAGGAGCAACTACCGATCCCAAGGAACCTTTTCGTCCTATAATGGAGATCGATTATGCTTCAATACCAACGGTAGTCTAAACAAGAAAGATTGGGAGGGTCCCTCCCGCTGCCGCTGCCGCTCCCACTGCCGAGGAGGACATACTGCATAGTACACACACACCATACACCCACGCCCAGCCCAGCCCAGCCCTTCAAAAGATTTTGCCGAGCACCCTCGCAACATCCCCCGCCGGCTTCCCAGCCGCAGCAGCCTCGCCGCTCTTCCTCTCCGCCAGGGGTATTTGCTTGAACACCGTCCGCCTCTTCTTCTCCCCCTCCCCGCCGCCGCCAGCAGACGCCTCTGCCGCTTCCGCCGCGCCAGGCCCCTGCTTCTCCTGCTGCTTCCCGCGCTTCGCCCTCGTAGCCGCAATCCCGTCCAGCACCCTCGCGCGCTCCACATTGCGCACAAACTCCTTGTTCTCCCTGCTCGCCTTGCCAATCTCCGCGCGCATCCTGCTCGTCCGCTCCGCGTTCTCGGCCGCGATCTGCTCCGTGAGGTGTCTCCACTTGAACCCCTTGAGGTACTTGAGCGTCCAGATGTCGTCGTGGTAGTACGAGCCCTTCTTGCCGCCGATCGTGCGCGCGTTGAGCAGCTCGCACACGGCCTTGGCGTCGCGCTTGCGCACGAACTCGACCCAGCCCTCCGTGTACGACTTCTTCTTGTTGCCGCCGGCCTTGACGCGCCGCGCGTGCGCCGCCGGGTCCTCGGGCGCGAGGAAGATGCGGTTGATCTTGCCGTACGGCTCGAGCAGCGAGCGCAGCTTCTGCGGCTTCATGAAGGGCGGGATGCGCGAGATGTAGACCACGCCCGACTTCTTGACGGCCTCTTCGGACTGCACGAGGTTCTTGTTCGTGAGGGGCCGGGTGACGTCGGGAAGGAGGTCTGCGGGGGATTTTGTGGTGGGCTTTTTTGAGTTTGATGCGTCTGCGGCTTCATCGTCGTCGTTGTCGTCTGCCTCGTCGTCTTCGTCGGCAGCGGTGGGAACTTCGCGCTCCTCGTCGCTGAAATCGTCTTCTTCGTCCGAGTCGACCTTGCGTCTCTTTGCGCTGCGGCCTCCTTTGCGCAGGTCCTCGGCCTCGGAGTCGTAGCCCTGGTCGAGGTCGTCTTCGCTCTCGTCGGCGTCGAGGAACTTGTTTCGCTTCTCGGGGGCCATGGTGAGCAACCGAAATTGGGTATATGAACAGTGGTATGCGATTGAGATCCTCGGGGTCGATTGTAGGTCCGCAGCAGAACCAATTGCGTCGTCGAATATGGAGTCGTCGTTGATCACACACATGCAAGTACCGCAGCAGCCGTGGTGTTCTGCAAAAAAGTTTTAGTGGAGCCAACGGTCAACCGCGACTAGCCTGATTACCTCATCATCCTTATCATAGCTATCGGTATCTTATCTGCAACCGCGCTCACAGCGCGCTCCGCGGTCGGCGGGGCAGCTCAGCTCCATCGCCCCTCACCGACGTTCAGTGTTGCCCCTCCATTTGCCCCTCCAAGTGACGATTCATGTGGCCCAGCCAAAGGGGATATCTAAGCCGAGTTGCCAACTGATCAACCATCGTCAACCTCACTCTTCACTTTTCTTCTCTATTCTCCTAATTATACCCAAATACCCAGCACAAACCGGCCATCATGTCCGTCGAAGTCCTCACCACAATCTCCCCCACCACCAACGAGCCCATCCTCACCCGCAACGGCATCTCCCAGGCCGACTTAGATGAGCTTCCCAACACCGCCACCAAGGCTTTCGAGTCGTGGAGCAAGACGTCTCTCGCAGACCGCCAGAAGATCGTCAAGACCGCACTCAAGCTTCTCCTCAACCTGAAGGATGACCTCGCCCAGGAGCTCACCGTCCAGATGGGACGCCCCATCGCCTACACCGGCGTCGAGGTCGCCACCGCCGTGAAGCGCGCTGAGTACCTCCTCAAGATCAGCGACGAGGTCCTCAAGGATACCGACGGCGAGGCTGAGAAGGGGTTCAAGCGTTTCATTCGCAAGGTTCCCGTTGGCCCGGTTCTCGTCATCTTTGCCTGGAATGTACGTTTTTTTCCATGTCTCGCCATCTTCGTCGCCGTTGCGTGGCGACTCCACCACTTAGAGACATCACGAGCAACTGCCACCACCCCTGCTCACCTCATCTGACTAACACCACTCCAGTACCCTTACCTCATCCTCGTCAACTCTCTCATTCCCGCCCTGTTGGCAGGCAACACCGTCATCCTCAAGCCTTCCCCGCAGACGCCGACAATCGTCGAGCGCGTCGCCAAGGTCTTTGAAGAGGCCGGCCTCCCGTCCGGCGTCCTCCAGCACTTCCACTGCGGCTCGCCGACGCTCATCGAGTCCATCGTGCGCAATCCCAAGATCAAGCTCGTCGCCTTCACCGGCTCCGTGGCCGGCGGCCTGGCCGTGCAGCAGGCCGCCGCCGACCGCGTCGTCAACGTCGGCCTCGAACTCGGCGGCAAGGACCCGGCGTACATCCGCGGCGACGTCGACATCGACTGGGCCGCCGCCGAGATCGTCGACGGCGCCGTCTTCAACTCGGGCCAGAGCTGCTGCTCCGTCGAGCGGGTCTACGTCGCCGACGAGATCCACGACGCCTTCGTCGAGGCCGTGCAGAAGGTCCTCAAGGGCTACGTCCTCGGCGACCCCTTTGACAAGGGCACCCACGTCGGCCCCGTCATCTCGAAGCGCTCCAAGGAGACCATCGAGGCGCACGTCCAGGACGCCGTCGCCAAGGGCGCAAAGGACGCGACGCCCGAGAACGAGTCGTTCGCCAACCCGCCGCCCAAGGGCAACTTTGTCAAGCCGACGCTGCTCACTGGCGTCGACCACTCGATGACGGTGATGACGGAGGAGACGTTTGGCCCCGTCATCCCCGTCATGCGCGTCAAGAATGACGACGAGGCGGTCAAGCTCATGAACGACAGCGAGTTCGGTCTGACGGCCAGCATCTGGACCAAGGACACGGACCGCGGCTACGCGATTGCGGACCAGGTGGAAGCGGGAACTGTCTTCGTCAACCGATGCGATTTCCCTAGCCCGGTAAGTTCTACAACGCTGTCCTTTCTAGAAACTGCATTCTCTGCGTTGGATTCCCATCACTGCCTCGCTGGTTTTCTTTTAATGCCCTCCCGATCGCTCCGGATGGCACCCCTCCCGGTGCTGCCCCACTCCTTCCATATGTTCGTCCGGCATCCTCCGTGACACCAGCTGCTCGGCCCTTTACCAGGTTCTTGGTTCCAGCAGCTAGAAAGCAGCTAGAAACCTCAGCCGACTGGAGTGGGCTTTGAACGGCTTTTACTTCGCCCTCTTCCTAACGTTGTGTTTGAACTGCCGCCATTATAACCGCTTTCTTTTGTCCTTCCTTATGACGTCGTTTTTTTTCTTTGATCCTCACTCGCAAGCCACCTTCGTCACGGCTCATTCACTTTGCTAACAACCACCCCAGGACCTAGCGTGGACGGGATGGAAGAACTCGGGCAAGGGACAGACGCTCAGCCGCTTCGGCTACGATCAGTTTGTCAAGCTCAAGAGCTACCACTTGAAGGACTACCCCAAATAAGTGATGGTAGGAGAGGGGAAAGGGAAGCTTGGGGAGTCAAGCAAGTGTTTGAAAGGCTTAGGAAGCGCACGAGCCTCATGATGGTGCCTATTTGTGCTTGGTTTGACAGGAGCACCGGTCGAGGGCGGCGGCGGCGCTGGGCAAAATGGCAGTTATGGTTGTTGGGTTTTTGTTTTAGGGTGCTTTGCAAGGCAAGGGAATGGCTTCACAGTAACGCGATCGCGGGCTTGAGATGGAGCCGCGGCACTTGTCAGTCGGGTCTTGGCAAGATGAGGGGAGAGTCAGAGCACAAGAAGGGCCGTGTAGAGTTTTTTTCCCTTCCCTTCCCTAGCTCTCTGTCTATCTTAGTCTAAGAGAATGCACGGACAGCAGCACCGCGCCGCTGGGTTCAGTGGCTTGGCGATAGCCTCTTTTCACGAACGATCACGCACCATGACTTGCGACCCTTCCTTGGTGTTTCGAAGAGAATCTGCCCACCGTGATGTATGTGGATGTGGGCCGGGGGGGCATCAAGATCGGGGATTTCAAGGAGCGATGGGGCCGTGGAGCACGGGGCACGAACCGGAGGATCGGGGAGAGTGGGGGCCGCGGACTCAAGACCCAAGACCCAAGACCCAAGACCCAGGACCCAGGGGACGCACGATGATGGAAGTGGTGGTTGATTTGGTGGAGGCGCGGAAGGGGGTGGAGGGAGGGAAGGGTTAGGGGAGTGCACGATCATTCTGATTCTCACGACGTACTGCATAGTATGGCCTGTCTGTCTCCTGGGCTGCCGGTATGACACGATTACACCACGGATGGCATGATTCCTAAACGCCGACAGCGATATGCTTAAGCGGTCGGCACTCATCCACAGGCCGCCTCACCTCAGCTCCTGGGTGAGGTGACAGCCAAACCGCCCACGACACAAGACAAGACAACATGCTTTTTTTGCGGGATCAGCCCAACGGACAATGATCAGACCGCGTGCGTCGCCCGTCGTTGTCAGTTGTGCGCGTGCGTGTCCAGGAACCCGGGACAGCGACAGCCCCTGCTTGCGTCCCCGACGGGAAGGCCAAACTCGTGGGTTGTGATTTTTTTGCGCGCGTGCGTGGTGTCTCTCCTGCTTGCGTTGTGTCTTGGGTGGGTGACTGTTCCGTCCTTTCGGCGATCTCTTAAACGGGTAATGAAGTAATGCTGGGCAGGACTGTGTGTGTGTGTGTGTGTATGCGTCCCTGACACTGCCGAAACCGAGGCTGTCACTGGCTGGCGGCGTTGCTGAAGCGGCACAACAACGCATCTTCAGAAAAGAGTTTGGGGCAAATCTTCAGATTGTCCGAGAGCCGTCAGGTGGTGGTGTGAAGGGCGTGTGTGTGTGTGTGTGTGTGTGTGTATGTGTGTGTTACGCCGTATGTTTGCTGCCGCTGCCGTACGCTGCTACCAACTACCTACTGCCGGCGCCGTATGTAAGCAGGGTGCTGCGGTATCCTCAAAATAAACTCGTCTCGTTTTCGCGACAGCCATCCTGCTGCTGGGGATGTCCCCGTCGACGTCATGAGATGAACGCCGCAGCAAGTTTGCAAGGCGCATGGGCGGCAAAGGAGGGCAAACAACATTAGAGAAAGCGCAGCTGCGGTGTTAGTCATTTGCCGCACTACCAAAACACGACGAATCCTTGAAACTTGGACACGCAGCGAGAGCGAAAGCGGCGTCGACGATGCGGCCGATACGCGGGAATGGCTTTGGGGGGGTTTGTGTGATTCATGATACTGTAAGCATGGCATGGCAAAGGTCGAAAGGCGACTATGACTGCATCACGGAGGAATTTTCCTATTAGTTCAGGTTTGGGATCGGATTGACATCGCGGGCCCTCTTCCGAAGGACACGGAAGGATGCTCCCGCGTGCTAGCTTCGTACGAGAGACGATATGCTTCCATGTCCTCTCTCCTCCGATACGGGCTAAAGTGGATCTCTCCATCACGGACTATGGGTGATCGACTCGGACAACTGCGGCGGCCTTGAGAGTTAGTTCGGACTTCAAACCTGGAAAAAGGAAGGGGGTCCGAAGCTTTTTTTTTTCTGGGGCTGCCTTGCCTTAATCAGAAGCGCGGCAGGTGCACGGCACGGGAAGGGGACGGGTAGAGAATCAGACTTTCAGACTGGCGCAGGAAGAGAATCACAGCAGCACGACGACCGCGGCGACGACACTGCATAGGTTTGAGGCGTTACGGGCGTACATGATGTGTGGCGAACGGGAGACGTGGATGGCATATTCAGGGTCCAGCGTCCCCTTTGACGTGGCTGTCTTTCTCATACACGCATAGACTCTGTGGGCAGACTGGCGAAGAAGCAGAACAAGACTACTTGGGAAGTGTGAGTGTGTGTGTCAGAGACGACTGCGCCGCAAACCGTCGAAGGAAAGCGTTGGAGTCGGCCGCTCAGTGTGTTTGTAAGAGAGTTCGGAAAGCCACTTCTCGGCCGCAAGTGCTGGGGGCAGACAGGTCGGAGTCAAAGGGTCCGCAACAGTTCTATTGTTAGTTTCGACTCGGGAACGGTTGAGCGTGCAGAGGAGAAACAAAACGCACACGAGGGCAGGTGAGACTGTTGGATGTGATGTCCGCAAACGGAAAAACATACCATGGGTCTATTGTGTGTTTCCGAAGGAGGGCGGATACTGACGGGATGTGGTGGTGGTGGTGGTGTAGCGTACGATAACATCTACCGATGGGCAGAGCGGGCAGACTGGACCGCGACAACTGCCGCGTTCAGCCACGGTCGGGGCGGTGGTGATCGGGGCCTAGTGAGGGTATCGTGATGTTCTCGATCGTGGTGTGCTGCTTCGGTGTGGTGGTTTGGATGCATTTGGACAAGGTTGGTGTCGGACGGGGGTGGGGTCCCCTGCTTAAGCACTGCTGGACCACTGGGAAGGTCCAATGCCGTGGGACGCTAAGGCCGTGTGACAGCCGAAGCCGGCGATTTGGGACCGCCCTAGAGACGCCCAAGTCGCTAAATCGCTAGCGGCCTGCGCTGGAGGAGCGGGAAGGGTGGGGGGGGGGAGGCGTCGAGGCGGCGCCGTGGATGGGTGCACGCGGCAGCACAGGCGTGTTGTGAGGTGCGCTGTAGTGCGCGGCAGCCAGTGAGAGTAGTGGTGCGGCGGGTCAGTCGTCGACCGAGGTTCTCTGTCAGAGATCTCACACTCACTCTCGGTGCAAGGCAATCCTCTAGCCGTCTCATCGTGAGGCGTCGACAAACCATCCAACCAGCTCACAGGCCTCGTTCAGTCGTGGGCGGCTGCGGCAATCTTGCCTTAGGTAAGGCAGGGCAGCCCTTCCTGACCATGCCCAACGAGGTTCAATCCCGAGGATGGATCTGCTGCCTCTGCTGCCTCTGCTGCTGCTGGACAGGGCTAATTATCCCCAGGAAGAGTCCGACCTTTCCCATCTCTGGTAGCGAGACAGGCAGAACGCCTTAGATACACCCCCAAACTCCACTTCCTCGGCCGTAACAGCAATCGCTAGTCCCTGGAGAACCTCACATCCGTGAGCCACGTCGTGTACGACCCAATCCTACGGACGAGATCTCTTGACTCTTTTCTTCTGGGCAGCAGCCTCATTGGGGCATGGGTCAGGTTGGGGGATCGGACGCGGCGTTTAGGTCCATCGTGTCCTACCTCACCTTGCACGCACGAACATGCATACACTCTCTATCTATTTCTCCACAGTCTGCAGTGCCGCCTTACCATAGATGGCTATTGCTGAATCCTCGCTCTCCATCTCGTAATCTTGCAGGGTATCATCGGGGCTAGTGGTTTGCTTTTCCCTCTCAGTCAAGTAAAATTGAAGAAAACCTCAAACGGGGTATTCGTATATGTGAGGCGAGCTGAAGGGCATGGGTTTGTTCGTTATTGCTGTGTGAAGATGTGTAATCATGCCTTCACCGACTGCCTGGTTCCCACCGCCCTGCGAGGAAACACAGCAGGCATCACGATCCTTTCCCGCGAGATCGCTCCAGATGTGGCAGCCTAGCGTAACACCATCTCGCGATGCGGCTGCCTGGGTTACGGCTGACTACATAGTACTTTTTTTTTTTCCCCTTCCTTGCACAGGATGCAATCTCGCATCTTCCAGCATCCTGGGCCGTGCGCATGCAAGTCCGAGAAAGATACGTGGTTATGGAGAAGCGAAATACGTGATTGGGGAAGAAGCACGCAAACCTTAGGATGCCCCTGTCGACAGCTCGCCTTCGCCTTCGCTTCGTCAGCCCAACAAGCATACTGCAGAGTACTGCACGATTAAACCCCCTTCCCCCTCCCTCCACTTCAGCGCTGGCGTATGCCCACCTCCAACCCCATCAGCCAGGGCAAGCAACTTCGAGGCTGAACGCCCTGGGCTGGCAAGCCTCGTCCAAGCTTCTCAAGCATGTCCAAAAGCGACCATGAAACCTGCAACTTGTCAGCTTGGCAGGGTGGCTGGCGTGGCTGATTATTCGTACTGCTTTTCTGAAGGGGGGTTGGTGGTGGGAAGGATTCGCAGATGCAAGTCGTTACTCTATTCACGGGAACGAAGAAATCTACGTTGGATGCGTCCAGCCCAAATGCATACATACATACACACAATCTGAAGCTTAGCTCCAATCTGCATTTTCCGACAACGACGACCGTTGTACGGTTTTGCTGTTTGCGCAAAGAGGGAAACGATGCAACGAACGTTCTAGTCCATTACCGGAGAACTCGGATGGTGATGCGTTTCCTGAACGCGGTGATCACGAAATTTCGGGGGGGAAGGATTTGGGCTCGTAGGGATTATGACAGCAATGGCCCGATCTCTCTCCTTCTCCCCCATCAGTGGTCCTTCCCAGGGGTCCATACTGGGCACGTCTGCATTGAGAATTAAGCCTTGCGGCTCACAAGGGGGTGGGCAGCAAGAGAGATTGTCATCATCGATATCGTCACCAGGGTTTAAGGTGGGTATAGGGCTTCAATTGGATCCTCGGTCTCGGCCATCCCTTATTTTTCTTCCTCCGTGGCATTGTGATTAGTAGAGTGCAGGTTGATTACTGACCGACCAACCGCAAGTCCCGAGGAATGCTTGCTCATCCACAAGTTTACCCCTGCCGCGGCCTGCTGTATAAGTAATCTGCCAGATCAACGCCAGCGCAACTCTGCTGAAGAAGCAAAAAGGAAAACGGCGCTAGTCTACAGATGGGTTTCCGAGTCACTGGCTAATGGGTCTCTATCAGAGTCGCAAGAGTGTCTATCAGAGTCATATTGAGACGGCGCAGGGCTGGCTGAGTCGAGTCGGTAATCATCGTGAATGCGAGGAATGTTGTAGCTGCCCCCTTCCAATTCACACATTTCGAAACCGTCGCACTCTTGAATTCACATCAGTTACACGTCGCGATACAATCTCCGCGCGCCGAAAGCGAAAGTGTGAATCACGCGTAGGAACAAAAAAGTCCGGTGAAGCCCGACAAGATAGTCTCCGGTCAAGATTCCTCGGCTTCGGGTGTGTCCCCCCTCTGAAGCTTCTCAAAACACACAAAATCGTGATCACCGTCCTTTCTTCCGTTCATGCCGACGACCGCCGCCGCCGCAGCCGGACGGCGGCATCGCACGGCGTCCATCAACACCGCACGCAACCCAAACAAGAAAATGTTGAAGCCCAATGCGACCTTTCACAAATCACCCCCTGCCTGGCCACAAATCTTGGGTCCGGCATTGTGACCCCATCGTCATTCCCATGTCCCGCCCCCGCGGCCCCCACAGGCGAGCCCCGGCACTCCGGCCCCAGCTGGGGTTCCACCAGGGGCAGCAGCTGTGCGGCGGCGTGCGCGCAGTCGGCCAACTCTCAGGTTCTGCTTGCGCACAGATTATCTAGGGCATTGCGGCCAGGCACAGGATGGTGATGACTGAAGAAGCACAGATTTGGGCAATGCGTGGGTAGCACACCCCCCTGCAGCACATCCGACCAGGTCCCCGAAAGGAGTAGGAGCACGGCGGCCACGGCATCGGCGACGGCGACGTGCCATTTTGCTTGCTGCAATTCCTTTTGAGTTGGTAGGGCACCCACGTCCACCAGAGTCGGAAAATGCAGGGGTCGCCCCCTGCTGTTCCTTGGGGCTTATATCTGCAGAGAGTTATTTGTAGACGCCGTACTAAGTGTACGGCGCAGGCTGCAGCAGGAGGTCGCATTTGGGACATTGTGACACTATCGAAGAAAGGAGACGGAGAGAGAACACATGTAACCCCAGATCGTCGTCGCCGCGTCCGCGAAGCACATGGCCTCAGAATCGCGTGACCCGTTATCCGACCATGTGTCGTTTGTGTGTGTTTGTGCCCTTATTCTCCCTTTCTTTGGCACGTCAGCGCGCAGCGCGTTGTATGTCGCTGAAGAAACAAGACCAAGTGATCCCGTAGGCCGCGCCGTGGTTGGTCAGCCGTGATGCACTTCCCCCTTGCATCCGGATGTTGATCTTTCCATCTGTACGGTTTAAGTGCGTGCGTCGCGTACCTGTCTGTGTTTCTGTTCCTGCATTTTTCCTTGACCGAGCACAGCGATCCCACAAAAAAAAGAAAAAGCCGTTAAAATTGCGTGCAGCGCACGACAATCTCGCGTGTTGCTGTGCTGTACCTTTTGCATTGATGGGCCATTACGGGAAGGCCGTGTGTGCTGTTGCCCGCTTGCGCGTGTGCGTGCGTGTAAGTCGCTGGAAACGTTGAAACATCGCCAGGAGACAGGACCAGAGACAGAGAGACAGCAAAAATTCCAAACAGCGCACACCCCTGCCGAACCGTCGTCGCCGAAGTTTCAGAATCTCGCAGTTAAGGAGAGGAAGAAAAGAGTTTTACAGTTTTACATACACACGCACGCATTCCGTCCGCAGTCCGCCCAGTCCGAACTCTGTGTCTGCACGCGTACCTGTCTCTCGTGGAAACAAGGCTCTGCCCAGCACGACAGCACGCCGCATTCCTCCCAGAGGCTGCCTGAACCACCGCTGCCGTCCGCAGTCAGATCGCCGTCGCCGTTGGAGGAGTCGGCGGCGGCGGCGGCGGCGGCGGCGGCAGGATCGTGCTCTGATTGGGAGGTTGACGAGCGTGTGTGTATTCCCCGATCAAACTTTTCTCTGCATTGCTCGTTTTCGTCGTTGGAAGTTGAAGCAGTGTAAGCACCCATCACCATCACCCCATCGCCGAACCCCCCGGTTCGTGATCAGCCTTGCCCTGCCACGGCCAAGCAAAGTCAAGTCTTCTTTTGGGCAACGACACGGCGAAAGAGTACCTGCCTGCAAAATTCTTGCACGGCTTGCTGCATTACTTGCCCAAATACCGTAATCTCATAGCAGATTCCCAATTTAACCCTCTCTGAAAGGGCCTCGTGAAATTGAGAGACAGAAGGGCCCATAGGGAAAAGAAAGGCCGACTAGTAGCTACGGATAGGCTCGTCCGTCCCTCTCTACGTCCGTTAACCCAAAAAACCTTGCACCCCACCCAGGAATTCAAAGATCGTACCCCCCTTCAGAGAATGAAGCCTTCACGCCCTGCCACACACCCTCCACCTAACCTTCTTTGCCCAAGAGCGTGGCGCCCGTCGGCCGACGGACGGACACATTTCTTCAATTTTTCCCCCTTCACGCAAATGTTCGAATGGCATGCCGGGGAGCACCAGAGCACGGCACTCCACCCTCTCTTTCCACACGCCCCCCCCTCCTCCCCGTCCTTCGGGGAGATAGAAGCGCTAGGTAGATGATTCTGGCATTGATGAGATGGGACGCAAAAAGGCAACACTCTCTCCAAAGGGAGCGGGAGGAGGGGTGTGTGTCGTACGTATGCAGCGTACGTCCCCGGCACCTCCACACACACACCCTTCCGCACCCCCCGTCTGCCGTAGGGCAGGGCGTGTGAAGGGTGGTGGTGTGGTATTGCGCGTGCAGTGCGGCTGTTCCCCCGTCCCCTTCCTGCTGCCAACACCACACCACACACCCGCCGATCTGGGAAATGGAGATATATGATTCTGGCTTCTCCCACCCTCACCTCTGCTTTCTTTTTCGGAATCAGCTCGCAATCTAACTCCACCAACTCAAATCCCTATCTTTACCCAATATCTTCAATCCAAGGGCTGAGCCGCAGGAAGTTACAACACAACACACACAATCACATCGAGACAAGGAGCAAAAGAAAGCATACTCGCACACACTATCACTACCCAACAAGAGCGAAGGACCCGAGAAGCTGGAAAGGGCAAGATTCAGAAAAAGAAAGGAAAGCACAAGGAACAATTGGATATAAACCCCAACACAGCAACACAACCGATCGATCTTTCATGTCGGAGATCGTCACCCGGCATCCCTCGGAATCGAGAAACAAAACATTCACTTCTTCATCCCTGTGTACGACCGCGACACCGCACTTACATATACCACCTCGATCCTCGCACCACACTACCACCTTCTCACAACCACCACCACCACAACCACACACACAACAACAGCCATAATGCAGACCGACGCAGCCATGGACTCCCACAACGACGGCTTCAAGGTCTTCCTCAACAAGGTCATCCGGCGCAGCAGGAAGGAGGCCAAGCCCAGGGGCGTGGACATCTCCGCCCCCTTCGACTTCAAGAAGTGCAACCTCGAACTCGCGGGCATCAGCGCAGATGAGTAAGTCTAAACACCTCAATCAACACCATCAAATGCGACGATACTAACAACCTCTCCAGAATTGCCATGCTCAAGGAACAAGCTGTCGCGAGCCGCATCGGCATCGCCGACTTCGACTCCGACTACCCCGCCAGGCCGATGTTCTCCATTCAGTCCGGCATGTCCAGCGCCTCCATCTCCACCCTCGGCAGCTCCTACAGCAGATGATTGATCTGATCAACCTGCAAAACAACAAAACATATACACAACAATACATACACTAGCGATGGACGGTAATGGCAACTTGCCACGGGTTGTTACACCCAGGACGGTGATCAGCAACGTCCTATTCTATGAGCGTCAACTATTAGCGAGAGCGAGCGTCCGGCACTATGATGCCTTTTGGGAACAATTACTTCAGCGACGGCGTTATTGGAGCGGGGAAAAACTACTGCAGCGACGACGACAGTCGGTTCGCTCTTGATTTGCTTTGTCACTTTTTTGAGATTATTAGTACGATACCACTTGGTACGCAGTGTTGACTGCAGAGAAGCTTGCGAGCTGAGGATGATTGTTGTTCAGAGGAAGAGAGAGAATGGTGCCCAAAAAGGCCCCGAGACAAATACAGTAAAATTATCTTTACCTTCACTTCTTCCGCTGCCACGCCTGTGATCTTCTTGCACCGCAATGCTTCCTACGACTGTGCCTCTGGAGTCTGTGTGACGCATGCACCCTGATTTGGAAGTAGTCACATGCCGCTGAGCTGCCTCAGCAACCATCGTCATTGTCAGCCTCGTGATTTGTGAAACTGCACAGCCATGGGCCATGGGCCATGGCTGCTGCTTTGCAGCCTGCACCCGAAGGTCCCCGATCCCTACCTCGGAGCCGTAGGGCGAAGCCGCCGAGGAAGCAAACATGTCAAACATGCAAACATGAGGCGAGGGTGATGCTGCGCAATGATGCGCAGGATCGAAAGGGTCGTCAAAGGGACTTGCGCGTTTGCGGGTGTCACGTAAGCTGAGCCCCATGCGAGGTCGCAGGCCAGGGGATGTGGTCGATCCTCCACAGGTTCCAACCAACCCACTCTCACCGAGACCCGAGCCGATGTATCTCGGTGACAGGCGGACCGCTCGCCAGTGTGCCAGTCTTGGCTCTAGGGCGGATGGGCGCAGGTTACAGCGCATTAGTGGCTGAATAATCCGGGAACAAGCCCAGGGCTGGAGATTGTAAAGACGGATACGCAGCAGCAGCATCCAGATCTGGTCGGAGCAGTCAGAGGGCCGGGTAGCGGCATTGGGCCGTCGGCGTCGGCATATTGAGGGCCACCTGGCAAGGCCACGGGGATAAGTTCTCATGTCCGGCGGCCGGATGTAAGACGGCGCAACCAGATGCCCGCCCTCCGAGGCAACGAGAACGTGGCTCTCGCAGTTTGAGCATCCGCATCACTACTCATGGTCATCCATGCCTGCGGCGAAGCGGTGCCTGGACTAGATCCTGTTTTTTGGGAACCGGTGGGCTCCTAGGCTGTGTGTGCCGTGCCGCAACACATGGCGGCTCTTTTTCGTGAATGGATGGCCGCGTGACCTGAAAGTCGTGAACGAGCCCCCACGAATTGCGGGAAATGTTGGCGCGATCTGTCAGAGCTAGGGGATTGCTGGCCGGTGCTCAATTGCGAAATTGTGGAGGAAGCATGTTGGCCAATGTCTCAGCACGTCACGTCTGTTAGGGCACGACGTGCAACCCCTCGAGGATCATTTGTCGTGGGCAGAACTCCCAGGCTCCATCAGCAAGGTGCCAGACTCGCGTGCCAGACGGCTGTAAGCCCTGATTCAATTTGGCTCCCTCTGCCACTTTAACAAATACCAATCGGTACCAATAGTTGGTCAATGGAGATCGCATCGCCATCTCCGTGCCATGTGTGAGATTCCAGATGGTAATGATTACGGACAGGTCAGGGTCTGTTGGGGCAGATTACACTGGCAGTTTTGGGCGCGCTGCCATTCGTCGGCGGACGCAAGGGACAAGGCAGGCGGGTGAGCGTGGGATTGAGTGTTTGCTGTTTTGGCTCGTTTTGGATAGGTGAGCGATGGTATATATGGGGCCGGCAGGGACGCCGACGAGGGTTGAACTGGCGGTGTTGATGTGTTGTTTCTTTTCTGCGCGTGCTGCTCGCGGGGCGGTGACGGTGACTACCCGGCCTCGATTCTGAAGACGTGCATGCTGATCTGCGGCTGGGCGCGAGGAGGGCACGGCCATGGACGTGTTTGTTTGGTCAACGAGATTGTCTCTCCATCGAGTTGAGATCTCGCAGGTCTCAGAGCCGTGATGCTTGATATCAGCCAGTCATTGGCGACATCCCTCCGTTCGATATCGAGGCAAGATGCTGCTAGCAAGGTACTCTGAACCTCACCGTTCTGTCAAGACGGCATCGCTGCTGCGTGTGTACTGCATGCGTAGTATGTGTGGTTGCAGCGGGAGCTGAGCTTGAGGTCCGCTCCGTAGGTAGGTTCGTTCATGCGCATGAGGTTGAGGGGTTGCTAGAGGTGAAAAATTTGCGTCTTGAGTGATTGGTTTCTGGTGGTGAATCACCAATGAGCAGGCGCGACTTGGTCGTTAGCGGAGGCTACCAGCGGGGAAGTAACGGGCCAAGATGCAGTTGCAGCCACTGGTGGAAACGGAGATGGAAGGTGGGGCTGGAGGCTGCTTCCCGACAGGACGGGCTCCCTTTGAGTCCTCAGAGTCCTGCACCTGCCCCTGGTGCACTGTGGCTCCCCAGTCTCCGACCCTCCCGTTCCTTCCGGCTTCTCCCAGTATTGAGGCGCCCGTGATTGGTCATGGACACCGACATCTATTCGTGTCCACGGCCTTCGCCCTTGGTCAGCCAGCCCTCTGAGTCCCTGACTGGCTTCCCCCGCCATTCCAGCACATTGGTGCCGGTTTCTTCTCGCTGGCAGGGGCCACAGGGCAACCGTCAAAGAGTCATCAGGCCCGTTTTGGCAGTCGGCTGGGTTCGTAACTTGTAAGACTGCTGGGACTTCGCTGGGAGGCAGCCCCCCTTCACACGTTGAACCCCCAAATTTCCCCGTGTTTTTGAGAGGGTGTTGACGTTCCAGCGGGCTTGGCTTAGCCTGCAGCGATGATCAATCTCGCGTCCTTAGGCGTCACCAGGGAGTCGTCATCTCGCAAAGGGACTTGGAGGAGACCTGTAGGAGTTGTGGGCGAGGTATCTTGTCGCATGTCGAGTACCGCGGAGTACCTCTCCTCCGCCGTTACGGTCTGCGCGCGTGAGTACCGCTAGCCGTGAGCCATTTCCCGTTGGCGGGCGAAAGGCAGCAGTGGATGATGACACGCAGACCAAGGCAGTACCTTCGTGGAGTCGGTGCCGGACGTTGCTGAAGCATCCGTCCGGTCTCTGGGAGGTATTCGTCCGTTCTCTCCACGTCGTCACCTGTCAGCTTGATGCCCTGCGGCCTGCGACAAAGGGTGTCGAGCAAGGCAAATATCGGAACCGCGAGGCGTCAAGGCCACCTATTGCTTCCTCGAGTTTTGCCTCAGTATTCCGGTGTTTGAGCATCGTTGCCCCCCATCTCAGGCTTGAAGTCAAGATCCATTCCAATTAATCGTTGCTTTTGGGACACCAAGAACGACAGGGAGCTCGCGGGTGAGAGCCACTGAGGCTAGAGGGACTGAGCCACTCACAAGCCGCGGATCAAGGCCCCAACGGCGTCGGGGTTTGGTGCCTGAGTCATTAAACCCGCTCGCCTTGGTCTGGCAGGAAAGTACCACGCACCAAGTATCGGCGCCAGAGAGGGAATCGGAAAGCAGGGACCAAAACGCGCTTCCATTTAGTAATTTTAAAGTTCCCGAATCCACCCTGTTGCCGTCACTGAGCGAGAGAGCTCCGAATCCACGCGAACGGAGACATACGCAGTAAATCCGTCACGGTATTGAATCTTTCAGTGGAGGTGTTGCTTGAAGTCACTTGCTGTATCTGTATTCGACATAGAACACACAATATTTGAAGTCTACTGCGCAAATACTGATGAAATGATAATGTGAAAATGAGTGTGAACGTCACTTGCAGCAACACCCATGCCCTGCCTCCAAAACCCTCATGCCCCGGTCTAGCGCGCCCGTAGCTGTGCCCTTCTGTCGCATTCCCCATTCCTTCCAGCGGAGGAGACTGCAAGAAAAAAAGACGGTCCTAGAAAGGCGCAGATCTCCACTGGGAGAAGACTGCTGAATCAAAGTGAAGAGGCGGGACACCGAGGCGGGCCATATGCATTGCGGTCCATGGATGGCAATGGCAATGGCAGGAGCCGTGGGTCCCCCGTGGCCCGTAGCCCGTAGGTACTCGGCTGTACGTCTCATTGACTCCGTCCGATCTCACAAAGCTCCCGCTCCAGTGTGCCAAATTCCCACCTTTCTAGTCCCTAGCTTAGCTCCGCTGCTCGCCTTTTCCTCCCACTGCCACTGCCACTGCCACTGCCACTGCCACTCACACTCACACTCGGTCACTCTGAAAATCTACCGGCATCTCTAATACTTCTAGTTCGCCCCCCTCGCTCTCACTTCCAGCTTCTGTTCCTCTCTCCTCCCTCCAATCCCAATTATACCCCCTTCTTTAATCAGATTCGCGCGTTTGTTTGACGGCTACAGTGCTGTCAAATGAACCTGCAACGGACTCTTCACATTTTCCCCCATGTAAGTTGAATTATTCCCACCTGCTGCTCTCTCACGAGATCACCTTCCCGTCGCTGCAAAATTGTGGTGACTCGCCGCCCCTCGTCCGGGATTTTGCCGTGGCGAAACAAACACGGCAGTCCAGCCTCGGAAATTTCGTCTGAACACTGCAATGCACCGCGCAAATCTTTTTTTTCTCGTTGGCAGCTGCTCCTCAATTTCCTGTCGATCCTGCATCTCCAGACAATTGTGACTGACAATCCAACCACAGAATCCCCCCCTTCCCCGCGAGTTCTAAATGCCCACCATCTACTCCTCCCTCTATCAGAGTTTCATCCGTCAAGGATTCGCGAAATCTTTCACAAACGGCTACGCCCAGTCCGTCGTAGCTGCCACACATCCCATCCTCAACACCCAGAACCGGCCCTCATTCGCCCGCCGGAACACCAACCGCTTCGGTCGTCTTCAGTCGTTCCAGCTCCAGTCCGCATTCCACCACGAGCGGACAACCACCGGTCTTCCCGAGCATCGCCACGAGAAGCTCACCAGCCAGCATGGAAGCTTAGACGCGTACTTTGAGGCCCTGCAGAAGCAGCAGGAGCAGGCCTCCGAGGAGGATCTCGAGAAGGAATGGAGCCAGTTCCAGTTCCAGAGGCAGATTGAGTGGAAGCCGGAGCCAGAGGCTGTCCTTGCCGCCGAGCCCAAGGCTCTCGATCTCGAGGACGCTGCCGAGGATGCAGAGGCACTATCCGACATCCCACCAGAGGCCCAGGCCGCCCTGGCCGAGATCGACGCAGCATTAGAGAGAGAGATCGAACACAGGAACCGCTTGGAGGCTTTGGAAGAGGCTTCCGAGCACTCCGTCCGATCAGCCTCCCCCGCCGTCCGCTCATACCACTCCCCGGCCATCGACCCCTCAAGGACACCGTTCAGCATCCGCACCGCCACCCCTCCCGTGCACCCGCAATCTCAGGTTTACGCCGACCACTTGCACCACCTCTCTGAGGATGGCCGCTATTCCGAGATCCCGGCCGTCTTTGAGGCCATGCTGGTCGCCGGCGTGCCCCCCATCGCCAGTGCCTACAACGCCCTGTTGATGGCCGCCATTCACCTGCCCAACGCCAAGAATGAGATGGTTTCCAAGGCTTTGGACGTGTATGCTGATATGCTCCGCCGCAAGGTGGTCCCCGACAGCGACACTTACAACATCTTGGTCGGCCTTCTCGCGGCCCGCTCTCTCGAGGTCGCTGCTCTGAAGAAATCCCTCGACGAGAAGCGCGTTCGCTTTGGTGGCATGGACGAGCCTGGCAAGTTCATGTTCGCATCCCACGAGCTTGAGCATGCCATCCTCTCTGAGGACGACAGACTGGGTCTTGCTATGGAGATGTTTGAGAAGTCCGTCCTCACCCAGAGGGCGTCCTACTCGGCTGAGTCTTACCATCAGCTGATCTCTGCCTGTGCTCAGGCCGGACGTGTCGATGACATGCTCCGCCTGTACGAGCACATGGAGCTGAACCGCGTCACTCCTTTTGCTGCCATGTTCCCCGCCATGATCACGGCATTCGCCAATGCCGGTGACCTGGTCAGCGCTGTCGAGTGCTACAATGAGTACAAGGACCTTGCCATTGCTAACGACAAGGGCGAGCCCTCTCTCAACGACAGACTCGATGCTGAGGTTTACGCCGCAGTAATTCACGCCTACATCATTTCCGACAAGGTCGAGGGCGCCATGAAGTTCTACGAGAAGATCATCACGGAGTACGAGGTTCGCGCTGGCGACATCAAGGATGCCATTGTCAGCTCTGGTTTCGTCAAGGCCTTCACTGAGCGTGGCATCTTCAACGAGGCTCTTCGCTGGGCTCAGGTTGTCGAGGCCGAAGTGAGAGCTGAGCCGATGAGCTGTCTGGCAACCCGCGCTGCCGACGTCGGTGACAAGCTCACTGCCATTGCGGCGTTTGCCAACCTGCCCATCAACTTCCAGCCCGTCGCCACCCCCGCCATGGCACTTTTGGCTCTCAGCGTTCGTGAGGGCGATGTCGCTTCTGCGGCCCGCTACTGGGGCATCCTCTGCAACCCTGAGACCCCTGTCACCGCCGCCCTTATCGAGCCCACCGCCATGTTTGCCATCGCCCTTATTGGCTCCGGCCAGGTCTCTGAGGGTCTGTCTCAATCGGAGATGATGTTCCAGAGAATTCGCGCAGTTAGCCCGGAGCACGCTGACGAGGTCGAGGAGGGTGTTGATTTTATCCACCGATTCATGACCAGCCGCGGTATCGCGGACCCTCGTGAGATCGCTTCCCAGGTCAACTCCGCTTCTCCCTTCGCATCCACCGCCACTGTCTCCAGCTTCGAGGATTCGTTCGACCCGTATGCGCACAACACCGACTTCAAGGGCTCTTCGCTTATCTCTGATGAACTGGAGGGCGCGCACGGTCGCAAGGGTCCCAGGCTTCATGATGCTCTCACCCGGTTCCGCAACATGCGCCGTGCTGGCCGTCACCCCCGCTACATCACCTACGCCAAGCTGATCTCTGCTGCTGCACGTGACAGCAAGATGGAGCTGTGCAACGACATCCTCGCCATGGCCCGCACCGACGTTCCTCTCCTGCCCCAGTACGCCGTCGTTCGCTACGGCTGGTCTTCCATCCTGGACGCCATGGTTGGTGCTTGCTTGACGATGGGCAACCGCCAGATGGCCGAGCAGTACCACCAGGAGCTGCTCGCCATGGGAGCTGCCCCCTCTGCCAACACTTTCGGTCTTTACATCACCACCCTCAAGGAGTCCGCCAAGACTTTCGACGAGGCTTCCGAGGCTGTCAAGATCTTCCATCGTGCCAAGGCTGAGGGCGTCGAGCCCAGCTCCTTCCTGTACAACGCTCTGATTGGCAAGCTGGGCAAGGCTCGTCGTATTGACGACTGTCTGTTCTACTTTGCTGAGATGCGCGCTCTTGGAATCAAGCCTACCTCTGTCACCTACGGAACTATCGTCAACGCCCTCTGCCGTGTCAGCGATGAGAAGTTTGCTGAAGAGCTGTTCGACGAGATGGAGGCCATGCCCAACTACAAGGCTCGCCCCGCTCCCTACAACAGCATGATGCAGTTCTTCCTGACCACCAAGCGCGACAAGTCTAAGGTCCTTGCCTACTACGAGCGCATGAAGACCAAGGGTATTGCGCCCACCGCGCACACATTCAAGCTTCTCGTTGACACCCACGCTACCCTGGAGCCTATTGATATGGCCGCGGCTGAGGCTGTTCTCGACGCCATCCGCGCCTCTGGTCAGAAGCCCGAGCCCGTCCACTTCGCTGCCTTGATCCACGCCCGCGGCTGCAACCTCCACGACATGGAGGGAGCCCGCAAGGTGTTCGACTCCGTCATGGCCGACCGCTCCGTCTCTGTTAACGCCAGCCTCTTCCAGGCTCTGTTCGAGGCCATGGTTGCCAACCACAAGGTTGCCGACACCGAGGCAGTTCTCGGACAGATGCGCCGCCGCGGTGTTGAGATGACTCCGTACATCGCCAACACCCTGATCCACGGCTGGGCTGCTGAGAAGAACATCGACAAGGCTCAGTCCATCTATGACTCCGTCGTTCACGACAAGCGCGAACCCAGCACGTACGAGGCCATGACCCGCGCCTTCCTCGCTGTCGAGGAGCGCGAGAAGGCCAAGGGCGTCGTTGGCGAGATGCTCTGCCGCGGCTACCCCAGCGCCGTTGTCAACAAGGTGCTGGAGCTCCTCGGCGGTGGCGGTGGTGAGGAAGCTGCTGCCCAAAACTAAGCTTCTCCTCGACCGCAACCATTCTTTGTCAATTCATCGAAGCACGCATTGAGCAGCAGCTCTGCGTGTCCTTTCAGATTACCATATTTCCTTTGTAATTGCCCTCAACTACCGTTTTGTTTGATACCCCGTTGTGTGTTTTGACGCCGGTGGACCGAGGGTTCGGGGTGTCTGGGTAGGATGGGCGGCTAGGTTGTGCGCCGGAGGCATCTTTTCCATTTCCGTTTCCTATGTCACATTGTGCTTGGTTTTTAGGAGTCTGAATTTGGGTGTGGGAGTCGAATTCATCCCCGACGTGTTTCGGGGCGGGTTACCACGGCGTTGCGGAAGCAAAAGGGTCAAAGGGGCAGAGCCACCCGTTCACAGGGGCTTTTTCGGAAAGCGAGCGATGACGGCCATTGGCCCGCAACAAACGATAGACACTACTCCACTCAGCATATAAAAAAGAGAAGGGCGCGCGCGGGTAGAATGCGCGACGACTGCAGCATAGAGGGATCAGGGACGGGTCGGACGGACGGGAGGACACGGATAACGGTATCTACGAAGGTCAGATTACGACATGCCCATGACAGAACGGGGCTTGTGATCCTGCTGTATGTATATTATCGGCAGACATTGGCATTCCAAGAAGATTATGTCAAACTGTTCAAAGCTTGTTCCTTACTCGAAGTGAAGATGAATGCGTGATTTGACGTTTCGAAGAGGCCGTGCCCCTGGCAAGCAAGAGGCCGCCGCTTCCGTCCGTGCCCGCAAAGGCAGCTCTGACGTCCGGCATGCCGTGCATGTTTCAAGAACACACGGAAGAGACAGGAAACGGGCCCAAGCTCCTGGACGGAAGCAGGTCTGACAGCTATGGGCATCGGGGAGGCACGTCTGGCAGAAAGGCATAGTGTGTGTTGGTTCGCTGCCATGCTGGAATTCTTCAGTTGATCCAGCAGAAGCTCGACAACGAATCCATCGGGGTGCCGCCCGCTCCAATTGGACGGACGGATGGGGTCACTCCCGTCCTCGGCGTTGGGGGCCGGAGCTTATGGGGCGGGCAAACACAGTCGCGGCAAACAGAGGCACAGTAAGGTGCCAATCATGCAGCAACAGCGCAGGCGGCAGAATTGGCGGACTCGGATGCTACTGTATTTTAGCACTGTCTCTTCCCCCCACGATGCATACCTGAGGTCGTCCGCCTTTTTTTCCCTCAACGCTGGCCCAAACTTTCTGCCTTACGGTTCCATCACGACTGCGTCATCAACTCACCCTCCCTCTTTGACCTCCTCTGATTGCAACTCCAGATCGGAGTTTCAGAAGGGTATACACTGCGGTTTTCCCGCTGAAATTGTTCCAATTGGCGATCTTGTCCTTTCTTTTCTCTCATCATCTTTTGAGGAACGCAACTCGGGAAGTCGGCAGGTTGCAGCACAGCTTAAGCGAGCACGGGAAAGACAATAGACGCCCCTGCCTTATCGTCGCTATCGTCGTTATCATCGTTATCCTCGTCTCGGTTGTCCCTGTCGTTATTCGTCTCCGTCCTCCGTCTCCGTCGTCCATCGTCTCTGTGGTAGAGTACGGATACCTTAGGTAAGCTAGCTGAGCACGTCTTAGGTAATCACAAATAAGTAGAGAACAGAGGGGTTCTCTAAGTGATAGCTTATATAAGACGAAGTTCCTCAGTTTGCCCGAGACATTTTGTTTACGCTAGAGTAGGTATCACGAGAAGGCCCGCCCTTCAACATAAGGCTACAGTCTACAGACTACAAACGGTCAACAGAGCGACTACCTTGACTAAGCAGTTGGGGAACAAGAGACGGAAGGTCGCAAAAAAAGGAAGAAAAAAAGAAAAAAAAATGACGGCCGGAGCAGACACGACCGCGACCGCCGTTTCGGCGCCCGGGAAGGTGCTCCTCGCGGGCGGGTATCTCGTCCTCGACCGGGCGTACACGGGCCTTGTTTTCGGGCTCAGCGCGAGGGTGAATGTCGTCGCGGCCGAGATTCACACGTCGCCCGGCGTGCACCTGACGGAGATTATCGTCGAGAGCCCGCAGTTCCTCGACGCGACGTGGCGGTACGGGTTCCATCTCGCGCCTGAGGATGGAGGGATTACCGTCACGCAGCTGCAGGTGTAAGTTGCTTCCTCTTTACGTGCTTCCCTTTCGGCTTGGATCAAGTTTCGTCACGTTTGATATGTTGAAGTGAAGTGGTGATGGTTGTCGGTGAGGTGGGGTCAGTGGTTGCGGTGAGGGGCTGATATCGCTCACTTCGAGGTGTGAGATCTCATGTGAGATGGTAGCCTCGATGAACCAACCTCACCAACATCCCGCACGTCTAGGATTTGAAAAGTCACTAACATCATCCCCCAGCGGCTCCAAAATTAACCCCAACCCCTTCGTCGAGACCACGCTCTCCTACGCCCTTACCTACATCGCCAGCATCAACAAACGCCGCCCAAACCACGCCCTGACATCCACCCGCCTCATCATCCTCGCCGACAACGACTACTACTCCCTCCCGGACACCACCCCCGGCGCCGCCGCCCAGCAGCAGGGCCGCTTCGCGCGGTACCCCCACACCCTCAGCGAGGCGCACAAGACCGGCCTGGGCTCCTCCGCCGCGCTCGTCACTTCCCTCACCGCCGCCCTCCTCACGCACCACCTGCCCTCCAACCTCTTCAACCTCGCCTCCGAGGCCGGCAAGCACACGCTGCACAACCTCGCGCAGGCCGCGCACTGCGCCGCGCAGGGCAAAGTCGGCAGCGGCTTCGACGTCGCGGCCGCGGTCTTCGGCAGCTGCCGGTACCGCCGCTTCTCGCCGTCCCTGCTCGACGGGCTCGGGGCGCCGGGGCAGCCCGGGTTCGCGGAGGCGCTGGTGCGCAAGGTGGACGAGTTCCAGGGGTGGGACGTCGAGGTCGACAAGAGCGTCAGCCTGGCGCCGGGCTTGTGTCTGCGCATGTGCGACGTGGACTGCGGCAGCCAGACGGTGGGCATGGTGAAGAAGGTGCTCGCGTGGCGCAAGGAGGACGCGGCGGGGAGCAAGGCGCTGTGGGACGAGCTGCAGGGCCGGAATGAGGCGCTGGCGGCGGTGCTGAAGGATGGGCGGACCGAGGAGGTTGGCGCGGTGGTCGGCAAGGTGAGGGGGCTAATTAGGAAGATGGGCGAGGGCAGCGGGGTGCCGATTGAGCCGCCGAGCCAGACGGAGCTGCTGGATGCTGTGAGCGGGGTGGAGGGCGTGCTTGGGGGGGTTGTGCCGGGCGCGGGCGGGTTTGATGCGCTGGCGCTGGTGATGAGGGACGATGAGGAGACTAGGAAGAGGGTTGAGAAGTTTCTGGAGGGGTGGAGCCGGGAGAAGGGGGCGAGGGTGAAGTTGTTGGGCGTTTTGGGGGAGATGGAGGGCGCGAGGAGGGAGGAGCTGGGGGTTTATGCTGGGTGGCTTTCGTGAAGCGATTTTGTTGTGAGGGGAGATGAGCAATTGAAGGGAGTCCAAAAAGAAAACTGCAAGTTTAGAACATAGCAACGACAATTGAGCGTGAGATTTCGACGATGCAAAACTGGCTTGGGTGAATGAACGGGTGAGGGATGTGGTCGTGAGATGTCGTTTCTGTGGGTGCTCCACCCAAATGCGCTACATAGCCTAGCCTGGACTAGAACCCGTCACCAATCAAATGCGGCGGACATAGCTCAGTTGGGAGAGCGTCAGACTGAAGTCAACTTCAATCACTTAATCTGAAGGTCGTGTGTTCAATCCACACTGGCCGCATCAACTTTTGCATTTTTGCCGATCTCATGACATATTTTGACATAGCGCTGTGCAACGACGTGTCTATTGCTCCTTATTCAGAAACTCTTTGAAGCTGAGACTTTGTTTTTGGATACCTATCTAGGCTTCTTAAATAAGACTGCGTATTTTTCTTGTGCTAGAGCAATTACTTTTCCCGTCAGTTCATGTGCACTCTATGTTAAAGCACTATCGTCATCGTCTGCTATTGTTCATTATTATCCTTTGTTGGTACTGTCTGTTGTCGTCTTCGTCGTAGCCGTCCCCATCGTAATCTCTGCTACTGTCGTACTCACCCAAGTCTACACGCTCCTTCCTTCCATGTGGTGTCAAGTAGATGCTCCTTCTACACGCTTCCGAAGCTCTGTAGAATTTTCTCTTGCGGGCCAGATCACTTCACTTCAACTGTATGCCCAATCTTCACCCTCTCTCTCCAGGTTTTCCATCTTTTCTTTCTACATCGTCGCGGCCGCCTTTGCAACCCACCTTCCCTTCGCATTTCGACGTTCACTATCGTACCAGCTTTTCCTCTTCTTCAACCTCGATCAACCTTTTTCTATGAAAGGTAAGTTTCAATCTAGGGGGGGGGGGGGGTTGGGGTTGTCTGCTCCTCCGCCGCTCTTCATCTCTCTCCCCCCTCTCTCTTCATTCTGGCGCCTTCCTATCTTTCAAGTTTGAAAGGCTTGCTGGAAATGCTTTCACCTTCAAGTGCCTTGGCGCAAAACTGACCGTCGTGCAGAAAGCAGCGACGCAACCTTCCAGGATTTCAAGCTTTTCTTCTGGCACACCTTTCTCATCACCAAAAGCCATCATGTCTGCCTTTCTCGATGACATGGACGAAACGACGCTGCAATTGGTTGTCCAGCTGTAACAGGAAGACATCAGAGAACTGCAGGACCAAAGCAAGGGCAAAGCTAAAGAAACCGATCGGTCTGACGCAGACGTGGCTTTCGACACGTACCAAGCCGAGCTTGTGTCCTTCCCGGCCTTCGCCGCGGACCGCGCCTTGAGCAGACGCATCGCTCGCCAGGAAGGCACCTACCCAAGAGTTACAACCATCACAGCCCCGGCAGAGCAGCAAGCTGTACCGGACGCAAGCAACCCAATTACTTCGCAGCCAGCTGAGAGCTCCAGGGCCGAGGAGATCGTCGCGGATGAGATCGTCACCGAGGAGATCCTCGCCGCAGATGCTGTCCATACAGTCTGCAACACCGACATTTTCGACAATGATTCTATCGTTGACATGCCCGAGTCTTCCTCCTGGGGTGCGTCCAGAAAAGCTTCGAAGCGCACAAGGTCAAGAGGTCCAGACCAGCTAGAGACCCGATCCTGCATTTCCTGCACCAAGGACTATGATCCGAGCAACTTCTACCTCGCTTCATGTGACCACCTTTACTGCGCCACTTGTTTGCAAAAACTATTCCATCTATCTCTGGTAGACGAGAGTCTTTTCCCGCCCCGATGCTGCCGAAAACCCATCCCCACGGATCAGGTACAGCACATCATACCCAAACAGCTCATGCAGGAATTCGTCGCCAAGGAAATCGAGTTTTCGACAGTCAACAGAACCTACTGTCATCAGTCTCAGTGCTCAGCATTTATACCTCCTACCAGCATTGAAGGAGACATCGCCACCTGTCCTGCTTGTCAAGCAAAGACGTGCGTGTTGTGCAAGCGCATGGAGCACGACCGCAACGACGTATGCCAGGAAGACACAGCGACGCAAGAAGTTCTGAAGCTGGCTGCTGAGAAGAAGTGGCCAAGATGCAACAAGTGCCGGGCAATCGTTGAACTGAACGTGGGTTGCTACCACATGAGTGAGTTTATTCAGAAGATACATGCACATCCCAGGTCCCCGCTAATCATACGATCCTCAGCTTGCCGCTGCGGAGGACAGTTTTGTTATCTCTGCGAAGCACCCTGGAAGACCTGCGCTTGTCGCCAATGGGACGAGCCGAGGCTTTTCGCTGGCGCCGAACAACGAGTCAACAGAGCGCCGAACGCCCGGAACATGACCCCCCAGCAGCGCGCTGCTGCTTTGACTCGAGCCCGGCGAAATGCCATAAGGAACCATGCATGCGAGCATGATGGTCGTTGGACCAAGATTTATGGTGAGCATACTTGTGAGGGGTGCAATGACAGGCTGAGCGAGTTCATCTTTCGATGCGACGACGATGCGACGACTGTCTTCTGCCGTCCTGTGCGAGATGCAGGTTCAACCGATTCACCTGAATAGAAGGAAGGGAGAGTACCGCAGGCATTGTATGAGATTACGGGGATTCAAAGATGACTGGCATGGGTTAGGCCGTTGGAGAGCAGTCGTCCATCTTGGACTCTGGAGTAATTCGCAAATATCTCATCTTGGAAGCTTAAGTAGCTAGCAAATGACAAAGTCTCATCTTGAGAGCACTCTCTGAAAGAGAGATCGCGTCATTTACATGAGACCGCCCAACTTCCCTGTGTCTATACGGAAATGTTTCCTGTGTAGTTAATTACTCCTATTAAAGACGGTGGCAGAAGTCATGATAGTAATAGTTCGACGACGATGGTAGCCACGACGACGGCATACGATCTCGCCTATAGTACGGGACGTTCCTTAAATCCCAACGACAAACCGCCTTCTTGCTTGTCCTCCAATCTTTGTGATCGCATTCAAGGTTTTGCTCTCAGTCTACGTGCATGACGGCCCCTTTTGTCCCCAGCTTGGCCAAGTCAGTTTGCTTTCTATCCTTCACCTCATCACCCTCTGCAGCAGTTTAAGTGAACCCCATTGTGATTCTCCTTCTGGTCTTCCAATTCCAGCAGTGCTGATCCCCTTTGCTCCAGAGCAATAATCAATATTAAATCCCAAAAGTTTGGTTCTATTGTCGAACTGTTTTAATAGATGATGAACGCTGAGTGGAAGGTGTTCTTGTTAAAAGCGATTGAAACGGCACCTCCGACAAGCACGGATTCGACACCGCTCGCATTCGTAGATGAATCGAGGCAGAGTGTCGTGGCATTCTTCGCAATTGAAGACACCGCTGCGATATCTCCAGGCCTGATGTGTGCATTCATGGTTCTGGACCAGATTCTGTGCCTCCCTTTCAACCAGCCGTGCCCTCCTCTCAGCGTCGAAATGCCGAGCGTCAGCATTTCTGTTGATGATGGCATTAGCGCGAGCGTAAAGTCGCTCCTCGTTCCACTGCTCGCATACACATGTCTTCCACTTCAGGCCGCATGTATAGCAGAACTGGGCACCGCAGTTGCAGGCTCAAGAACGGTTCAGCCGAACGCTCGGTAGGAACAGGTATGATGGGAAGCTCACTCATATGATTGCAACCATGCTCGAGCTCCACAACGCGTCGGCAAGAGAAGCATCGCTGTCATCCGTTCTCGGCGGCGACTTGTAGCAGAAACTGCGTAGCGGTGTCTTGGCTACAGTCTTCACCCTGTGGTCTGCGCCTTTGCATATGGCGCATGTTTTATAAACACATCGCGGACACGTCGCTATATCGTTCTTAATAAACTCCACGGGCACGAAAGTTGAACAGGTGGGTTGGTGGCAGTACGTGCGGTTCGGGGTTGAGAACTCGACCTCCTTAGCGCGGAACTGGCCCACGAGTTTGGAGCCGAGGACGGGGCGATGATTGTCAACGGGAATTTGCTGACCGCAACAACGTGCCGGGAAAAGAGATTCGTCTGTGTAAGGCATGCTTCAAAGAGACTTCGGAGGCAGTCATGGCAGTAGAGGTGGCTACAAGGACAGCGGGACAATTTAGTGATGGAGAACCTGTCCTGACAGCTGATGCAGGGTTCCTTCGCTACCTTGACGGGCTTCGTGGTGCCATTCATATCGCTTCGCGAAGCTGCCCAGGAGGAGGACTCTGGCTGGTCTAGAGTCTCGTCATCGTCGGCGTCTGCAGACACGTAGAGCTTCTGAAGCTTGCGAAGCATGTCGGCGTCTAAGTCGGACATATCTTCGTCTGGGGAAGTGGTCTTTGAATTAGCAGAAGTCTGAAAGGAGTTCTGGTTGACTGTCTCGCCGCGGCTAAGGCGAAGTGCTATCTCTCTGTCGCGCTCAGCTTGCCTCTCCTGTGCAGCGAATACTGTCACAAGTTTACCATCTGTACGGGTGGCCTTTTGGATGCTCCGGCTCATGGTTCTGTCCGATACTCGTTGCTCACATGTCTTAAGCTCAGACTGGTAGGTTTCGAAGGCGAATTCTGAGTCAGGAAGACTACCTTCTTTCTGCTTGCCCTTTCTGCAATTCTTCATATGTTCTAGATCTTCGAGCTGCATCTGGATGACCAGGTGCAGGGTCTCCTCGTCGATGTCGTGGCAAATCATCTTCACCCAATTAGATGAGATGAGTAGAGATGATTAGTGAGGGTTCGAGGTGGATAGGAGTAGGATTCATCAAAAGCCGTTCGAGTCCCGAGAGGAGACGGATGAGATGTCGTTTCAGATCGAAATTGTGAAATAGGACTTTACTGCCGGGGAAAGCTCATGGGTCTCAAGAAGAAATGCTGACAAATTACACTCAAGCAAGGAAGTATTGGAGTTGGAAGTTGAGTGCAAGATGGAGATGACTTGTTGCAGCTGGGGAGCCTGCGCCTGTTCACAAGAACGCAGCCGAGCATAACGGTGTAGGTCAGGTGAAAGCGAAGGCGGGGGCAGCTGAAATAAAATAACACATCCTCCGGGGCCGACATCTGAAGCTCGATGCTTTTCTGTTGGGTTGCCGACGGCTTGGTCTTTGACTTCCAGATGTAGACGGCCTCCTGCGTTGGAGTGGACGAATTACATGTGGGAATAGCAGCCAGCCGATGCGCAAGCTTGCAGGCACACCCCTGGCGAAGGCACGATTGCATCATTCACTCCAACCCAAATCACAGGAACCTTCGGTCTTTGGTTGCTTTCAGATGACGCGACCAAATCAGAAGTTTCCTGAATACGTCGAGGCATACGTGAACAAGGTATTTGGCGGGGAAACCCAGACAAGCCCTAGGAGAAGAAGTTATCTTGACGACTGACTGAGCCAGTGAGAATCGCCTGATAAACCTCGTCTGAACTTCACCGGGGCCCCGGGATGAGGGTAACGATAACATTTTGGCCGAACAAACTAATGGTGAATAGGTTGCAATAGTATTTTGACGGAAATGCTACCGTCGTTTTGCGACAGCCACTTGAGCATGTGAGAGTTTGAAGAGGCCATTAGACGAAGGAATCAGGGGTCTCAAATGGCCTGAGTGGAATGGTGCAAGACGGCCGGTTTTGAGGGCAACAGACAAGTCGCCGACAGCACCTGAAATTCGTCAAGGACAGCCCGAGAATATGACGAAGAGTTTTGCTAGCTGGGCAGTGTCAGTTGCCTATCCGGGCAGTGTCACTCCCCCATAAATATATTGTAGTGTACCTATACTCTAATAAGGACTGCAGTAGAGGTAGATAGGAATGACGATGGACGACGACGACAGCGATAACAAAAGTGATAACAACAGCGAGGATAGTCGTTTTGGCATAGATATAGGACATACGGATTGTATACTGCTTATGTAGTGGGCACTGCCCGGCTAGCAGAATTCATGACGAATACTTCCAATCATAATAATGTTTCTTGATGCGTAAGCTCCGCCGGTGAAGTAACCTGGCCTTTTAAAGACGACTTTCGTGATTTCTCTGAGATATAGCCTTGCTTTTCTAAACCCGTGATACAAATGATGGAATGAAGATAATGTACGAATCCTACACAAGTGTTTCAGGGCTTCATTGTATGCCACCATGTGCGGCGTGGTTGGGATGCGCTGGGCCTTTGCAGAGAGTACAAGTGCTGTGCCAGTATACTGGACAAATACCGACGTCCCCATTTATATTGCTCGAAGGAATGAATACAGAGCAGACAGGGACATGGCAGTATGTTCGGTTGGGTGTCGTGTACTCAACCTCCTTCACGCGCCATCTTTCCACGTGCTCATTGCCGAGGATGTGCTCTGCGACAGGAAACGCATTTCCACAGCATTTAGGAGGGAAAAGGCTCTCGTCGGTAATGGAAGCTCCGAAGAGATTGATGAGACAGCCTGAGCAATACTTGTGGTCGCAGGTGGTCTGAGGAAGGTCGGTCTGCGAGTGCTTATTCATGCACATGTCGCATTTCTGTGTTCGGATGGCCCCCCATCATCTGGCATATCCCGCGTGCATAGAAGTCTTCCACCAAATACAAGGGGTAGGAAATCTCGCGCTAACATCATCATGCCGGTTCTCAGTCTCTCCAATTTTATCTTTGCCTGACCAACTTCCTCTTCTTCGTCGGTGTCCTCTCCGCCAGTTTCCTCTTCGTCGGCTCCCTCCTCCTCGTTGAAGCGTCGACTCAGTTGTTTGTCCATAACAAGGTCTCGAGAAAAGACAGCTCCTCCTGGTACATCTCAAAGGCAAGATCTGCGTCCAGAAGGAATCCATCCTTGTTATTACAGCCTCTGGCCTCATGTCGAAGCTCTTTGAGGTCGGCCTGCTGCAATTGGAGAACCAGCTGCAGCGTAGCATCATCCATATCGTCGGCAGAGCAGTTCAAGATGTCGTTGAAGGATTGGCAAGTATTTGACTATGGAAAGAAATCAGCAGGAAGGGGGAAAAGGTAAAGAAGGTTTGCAACCGGGGCAAGACCTTGAAGGCGCACCTTACGTACATCTTTTGAGGGTGTGGCGCGATTAGGAGGCTCAGTGATTCACTTAGATACTCCTCAAAAGCAAGGGGAAAAAACAAGGCGTAAGGAATTTTGTGGTTGAAAAGAAGACATGGAGAATGACCTTTTCTCGACTAAGGTATCATGGGGAAACAAGTGAGCCTGCAAGTCTAATGACGAGAGAGGCCTGCCTTACGGACCACCGGGGGAACGTCATTGCAATAGATTGAGTTCGGAAGAATCGGGAAATCTCGGCATTCAAGGGGAATTGAAATGAGGCTGTTGCGATGTTATTGATGAGGAAACCCAAGGGCCGGCCTCTTATCATGGGATTGAGCGCATCTAGGTAGTAGTTCAGTGTTGTCGACGCCACTGTGACAGGAAACCGGGGTGGTATGGGTCCAAGCGCCATGCGGGGCAACGCATAAGAGTGGAGCCATTATCTAAACGCCGATCGCGATAAGGCTTTGCTTCTGAAATTTTATTTTTCGACTTCGCCTCAGTGACCTTTCATCATCGCTGCGACCGACGGCATCTCATCAGCAAAAATGGCGGACGATGGCATGATTATGAATTTTGACCTGGGGACGGGTCCCATCAAGTCCCACGTCAAGATCCAGGGAGGACGATGGCGCGACAGAGTGAAGGCGCAGAGGATTGCGAACAAGGGCGGCGACAAACGTCCTTCATCACCATCTTCAGACGCCCCGCCGACCCAAAGATGGACGCCCGGAAACAGGAAGTCTCACAGAGCCGACAATGACGATGGCTCTCACGAGCGCCCGGCGAAGCGACCAAGAGCCGACCCTCCGAGGCCAAGCTCCTACCAGACCGGCAAGCTGCCGCCGGGTAGCATCTCCAGCGGCAGGCCGAGGGACGGCCAGGTCACTTCCAGACTTTTCTCATTCAACCCGACACCCAAGACTGTGTTTGACGACCCGAGCGAAGAGAAGGTTGAGGAAGTTGCGAGAGAACCGTCGAACGCCGCGTTATCCCCCGAAGCTGCCAGTTTCCACGCCCTCGGCATCTCACGACGTCTCGCCCTGACGCTATCCGACAAGATTCAGCTCAAGGCCCCGACTGCGATCCAGGCCAAGGTTATACCGCAACTCATCACAGAAGACAGCGATGCGTTTGTGCAGGCGCAAACAGGTTCCGGAAAGACTCTGGCTTACCTGCTTCCCATCCTCCAACGGATCTTGTCAGTCGAGGGTCAGATCAAGAGAGACTCGGGCCTCTTTGCCATCGTTTTGGCGCCGACACGCGAACTTTGCCGGCAGATTGATGTCGTTCTCGCCAAGATCCTTCCACCTTACCTCGTCAGCACAACCGTCATCGGTGGTGAGAGTAAGCACTCTGAGAAGAGCCGTTTGAGGAAAGGTGTCAACATTCTCATCGCCACACCCGGTCGTCTGAGCGATCATCTCAACAACACCAAGAGCCTCGATGTCGGTACTGTGAGGTGGTTAGTCCTCGATGAAGGTGATCGTCTGATGGAGATGGGTTTCGAGGCGGAGCTGCGTACCATTGTTGGCAAGATCCGTGAGGGCGGTCTCTCAGATACGACGGCAAATGGTGTCTCTCTTACTGGTCTGCCGAAGCGCCGTGTCACCGTTCTGTGTTCCGCTACCATGAAGATGAACGTCCAGAAGCTTGGCGAGATCAGTTTGGAGGACGCCGTACACGTCACGACATCTGAAGAGGACCAGGATGGTGCTGAGGAGGTCAAGTTTGAGGCGCCGGCGCAGCTGAAGCAGAACTACGTTATCGTCCCTGCCAAGTTGCGACTCGTTACCCTCATCTCGCTCCTCAAGTCAACATTCTCACGCAAGGGTTCGGTGATGAAGGCCATCGTCTTCTTATCTTGTGCCGACTCCGTCGACTACCACTTCGATCTCCTCCGCAAACCGCAATCCGAGGATGAGAAATCCTCGGCCAATCCATCAGGAACGGCAAACACCGTCGCCCCAGCCGGATACATCACGTCACCAGCCAACACCAACATCGTCCTTCACAGGCTACACGGCTCCCTTCCCCAACCCGTCCGAACGGCCACACTTGCGTCCTACAGCAGCTGCAAAGACCCAACAGTTCTGATCACCACCGATATCGCTTCGCGTGGTCTCGATGTGCCCTCCGTCGAACTTGTCGTCGAATACGATCCCGCTTTCGCCGCCGCCGACCACGTTCATCGCATCGGTCGTACCGCTCGTGCTGGTCGCCCCGGAAAGGCCGTCCTGTTCTTGATGCCTGGCTGCGAAGAAGGCTACATCGAGCATCTCAAGGCCAAGAACGCCACCCCCCCCAAGCCCGAGCTTTACGACACCGTTCTGCAGCGCGGCCTTACGACACCAATGGAGTTCCCCGTCGAGACTGATGCTAAGCCCCTGCCTGCAACCGACAAGAGCTTCAATGCCCGTGCCGAGAACCTCCAACTCCACCTCGAGCAGCGCCTCCTCCTGCCGTCGAGCAAGACTCTCCTCGACGAAGCTCGCAAGGCGTTCCGCTCTCATATCAGGGCATACGCTACCCACGTAAAGGAGGAGCGCGTGTTCTTCGACATCACCGAGCTGCATCTGGGTCACATGGCGAAGGCCTACGGTCTGCGTGAGGCGCCATCTGGTGTCGGTCGCGGCGACCACAGCGGCAAGAAGACTGTCATGAAACAGAAGGCCGCTGGCAGACGTGGCGAGAAGAAGTCGTCAGGTAACGCCATGGAGGATATCAACACTGCTGGAGGCGAGGAGCCAAGCGAGATGGAGAGAAAGATGAAGGCGAAGATGAGGATGGTCATGAACGCGGCCAGCGAGTTCAACCTTGGTTGAAATGTCTTTGTGCATGGGTGTATCTTGGGCTTGGGGAGGTTTATAGACAAAAAGTCATGTTTATAGCGATTAAAAGGTCATATACCAGACTGGGTAATTTTATTTGTCGACACACATGCTCTTGCCTCTGCACCTTCTGTGACGTGAAGCGGCTATCGAGAATATGCAGCAAGCGGGGTCGCTCTTCCCCCGCAAAATTGTTAGTGCTAGTTCACACAGCACTAGACCACCCGGACGGCTACCTAATCTCATCGAAACCATTCACGAAGCATCTACCTTGAGACGTTGAATCCATTTTCGCGAAGTCTTCGAGAACCCGCGCGTCGCAAATCGGAAGCTCACCCTCAAAACTCATAACATGTCATTAATAGGGATCAGCGTTGGTCAATCTCTACATCGCACGCGACTGCAACCCCTCCAAACATGACACGACGACTGCCCTGGGCGCGCGACGACGTCGACCCAGTACGAACACCTGCGAAAGCCGCCACCAAGCCGTCGACTTCTCGTTCAGCAGCGACGCCGCAACGCGCCACGCCAAAGCAGAAGGCGACACCGACGTCGCGCAACTCAAAGCAACAATCGTCACGGTTAAATGGCCTCCTCAGAAGTAGGTGCTCATCACACACGGCGCTGCGCGGACGCTCACTCACACGTTGCAGATCGAAGTGCTTCGACCTCACCACCACCACAGCCCATACCGGAAATGTGAGCTCTCTGCCTAACAAACACGCCCGTGCAGCACTGATGCTCTCGCAGCTTCATGATCGAAGGCCTAGAAAATGACGACAAGTATCGCATGGTTGAGGATGAACTCTTCACCATCGCGGGCCAGTTCACAGCGCATCTCCACGCAGCGGAGTACCAACGCCTCAAAACGCAGACGAAATCTCAGAATGCGGAGACGATCAAGAACATTTCCCGTCCCGTCGTTGGATCCCTGACTGACATTGCGAGGCGACGTCAAGAGGAGCTGCTCCGTAAGAAGAAGCAGCGCGAGGCGCTCCGCAAAGCGAAGAAGGAAGCCGGCGTCGACGATGAGAGCGGCGACGAGACGAGCATGCCGTGGCACGGCACCTCGCTGCAGGGGTTGATGGACAGCCCGCAGAAGAAGGAGGTGCCGCTCACGACGCTGACGAGGGCAGACTCCAGGACGAAGACGAGCTTGTTTGGAGGAGTTATCAAGTCTCAGAGGAGATCTGCACCTGTCAGCAGAAGAGAGGATTTGGAAGAGGAAACGGAGTCCGAGAGCGATGACCTTGGCGGCTCGGTGAAGGCTCCAACGAGGCGAGAACCCGTGAGGTCAGCGCAGGTATCGAGGCCTTTGCCAAAGGATCCGGCCCAGTCCACAGCGAAGGGATCGGGAGCCGCTGCTTCGCTTGGAGCCGCGAGGCATGCTTCCCGAGTATCCAAAGAAAGACCGACGACACGACCAACAAGCAGCTCTTCATCGAATAGCACAACTAGGACTGCAACGCCAGGTGCCGATGATGGTGACGACGAAGACGACATTTTCACGCGTCACAAGAATCGCACTGCAAGGGCAAGAACGCCACGGCTTGGAGCTGCAAAGCATACATCACCGACAGCAAGACCAATGAGCAGCTCCTCATCAAATAGCACGACTGCAACGACGACGCCTGCTTTCGATGACGGCGATGACGAAGATGACGACGACATATTCACGCGCTTCAAGAATCGCACTGCAAGGGCAAGGCCACCACGGCGAGCGCCCGTAAAGAAGGTGGAACCTCAAGACTCGAGAGATATCATTCCATCATTTCTATGAGCTTGACCCCTCACACAATTAATGTAATTTAGTAATTCAATACCAAAAAGGCTTGTCATTCACCCATATCAGACACCCTATCTCTTCAGTCTATTGCTCTTTCAAAGTCTCAACAATGGTGGTGCTCATCGTCAGACTCCTCAACGGTTGCTATTTCTCGCTTCTGACTTTCTGAACGCGCGAAAAGGTCGCGGGCCGTCAGCTTCTTAATGAGATTGGTACCGTCCAGAGCAAGAGTCGAGAGCACATGAGCGGTGGTCTGTGGATCAGGTTAGTTATGAAACACAGTTGGGAGGAACGAAAGCCTTACCTTTGCATTCACCGCCAGCTGGTCCAGGTCCGGGTTGTTGATGTTGTCGCATGCTTGATGATAGCACGGATCCTGGGCAGAACCTGTCCCCGTGTGAAGACCTCCGATGGGCTTGTTCAACACCTGCCAGAACGACGCGTAGTCACTGCCGTTAGTGAAGCGAGCCGCTGTCACGTCGACACCCTTCGAGACGAAGTCGGCGGTGAACAGCTCCTGGATCACGTCCGAGCCGGCCGGTGCGGGGACGCCGTACGAGGCACCGTCGCCGTCGAAAACTCCGTAGTAGCCCTTAGAAACCATGTCGAAGTTGAGATACGCCAAGATATTACCCGCCTCGGCCGCGGTGAGGTTGTTGACGTAGTAGCGCGAGCCGATGAGGCCCTTTTCTTCAGCACCCCACCACGCGAATCGAATCTTGTTGTTCACGGAGTACTTGGTGAGGGCCAGGAAGAGCTCCAATAGCATTGACACGCCAGATCCTGCTGAAGTTAGCCTAGTGGTTCTCATGGCTACACACGTGAATAAGATGACACTCACCATTGTCGTTGATACCCGGACCCCAAGCAACGCTGTCGAGATGGGCACCAAGCTAGGCATCATTTAGCAATGCTCCGACTTTCAGTAGGTAAACAAACTCACAACAATCACATTCTCAGAATCCCCGCCTTCCGTCTCGGCAAAGACGTTCTGCGTCACCCGACGATCGACGTACTCATCCTCCCAGAACGTCGCCGTCAAAACCTCTCCAGCGAGTAGACGCGCCTCCAGCGGATCTCCAATATACTTATTGACAAACCCGCTAGGAATAAACGTCCCGTCATCAGCCACTCCAAGCGACCCCGCGGTCAAATTGAATTGGAAGTCCGGAATCGCAATCACAGCGCTCGCACCAGCCGCGGCTGCCGGCTTCATGATCCCGGCGTACTGCGAGCTGCGGCTGTACCCGTCGCACAGCGTCTCGCGGACCAGGACGATCTTGCCGGCCACATCGCGGCCGTCGTACGAGGACGCGTTGCAGGCATCTGAACCCTCTGGTCCAATGGCGAGCTGGCCCGTGATGCCCTCGGCGGGCGTCGCGGGCGACAGCGTAAGCCCGTACGCGGCGAGGGCTTCGCCGTTGACGGTCAGGTTGGCCCTGATCTCGCTGCTGAAGACGGCGGAGAAGTCTTGCTTCCAGACTTTGGCGCCAGAGACGGCGGAGATGCGGTCGTAGACGTAGTCGACGGAGGCGGCGTAGCCTGGGAGGCCGAAGGCGCGGTTCCCGTCGTTGGCTGTGGCGATGTCGTCCAGGGAGACGAGGTTGGCTTCCAAGCTGCGGAAAGTGTGAGTTGCGACATGAACAGAATCTTCGACTGGGGCAGCGCGCACTTCTCTCTGGTGATGGCTGCTTGGAAGCTGGCCGAGTCGACGAGCGGCCTGTCGTCTTGACGCTCTTGCAGCGCGCATGCGCCCAATGCGACCCAGAGGGCGCCGGTGATGGCCAAGGACCTCATCTCGAACGGTGCTTCACGGGCGGGAATGAAGGTGAACTTGTGACACCTTAAAGGAACATTGAGATCTCTCGGGAGCGGGTTTCCGTTTTTTAAGATGATGGCGGTCTTCTTTCTTCCCTTCTACCTTTTTTTCCGCAGTTTCCCGCCTGGAGGCGCACTTTTTTGACTGCCGTATGAGGGGACTCGGAGAGTGACATGGCATCATTTCGTGTTCAGTGGGACCCCTGAACGGGTGACCGAAGAATGAGGAAGGTCGCAGCGAGAAACCCGGGCTCTAATCCCGATTTCATTATCAGAACCGACCGAGCCCGCCACAATGTTGACAATGCCAAGATGCTAATCATGACAGAAATCATGCCTTGGAAATCGCGGATTCCGAACATGGTGTTTTGGGAACGATTCGGGTGCTCTGATGCTACAGCGCTTCGGTCTCGCTTGGCTGACCCAGAACCCGTGAATGATCGACCGGGAAGTCAGATCTTTCCGCCAAGCCTTGTGGGCAGGGATCACTGACCGGGGACTCGACGGCGAGGGACGTTTAAGTATCACGATCGTGAGTCTCGGGAATAATCTCATGTAAAATGCTATGTAACAATGCTTGCGCGACATGATCTGAAGGGTATCTGTGCTCTTCCAATCTCAGTAGCTTGAAGTTCTGCTGCTGGAACCAAATGACTCATCTGCTAGAAATGAAAATGTGTTCATCCCCAGATCTTGGTTCGTGGCTACTTTGAACTTTTATTAGGTTCTTCTAAGCTTTCGACATGCTCATTCTAGTCATTCATTTCCTACTACGACCAAATCGCTTACCATCCGTTCGCTCACCATCTCCAGAAGAGACTTGGCGAACCCAATTATGTCTGCAAGGCCCATAATACAGAATTATTACAAGAAGACTGGGGTTGAAAGCCATGAGCCGAGCTTTGGCGGTGTAGGAAGATATGCCAACATGCCTTGATGTTGAACGGCGCAAAGCGTGCGGGGAAAAAAATCCGGCCCTACAGAGACTGTTTTTGAAATGGTCTGATTTCATGCTAGAAACCTGAGACATGCTCCTTCTAGTCCTCGCGTGGGAGAGCCAAGAGAACTCGGTCGGGAGCACCCATTCGGCAGTGAAGACAGTTTCAAGACCCTCAGCTAGGCCCGAGGCCCGTGGAGGTCCTGAAAACGTAACTCGCAGGGAAACCAACGAATAGAATGACGATAAGACCGCCCCAATCACATCCGTACCGGGGCGCTAGACGTTGCGGTAGAGGAGCGGGCCGCTAAAGAAGCATGTCTCAGGGTATTTGGAGACAATTTTCGTGCTGAACTCCAATGCGAACAACATGTTGTAAGACAGGATATCAGAATACGACTGCACACATATGCGCGTTACCGTGGCACCCGCTGGGAGCGGTGAACTGCTTCCGGTGTGAGGAAGCGGCTGGCTGAAGTTGACAGGACGACTGTTTCGGGAAATAATATCAATGTTTGTGCGAACTGTCAACAGATTTTGTCTTGGCCTTGGCGCATACATAATACACAGGTCAACTTCCACTCATTATAAAAGGGGCCAAAATGACCATCATCTCGTCCCAAGTTTGCTACACCGTTGATATACCTGGGTAAACAGGACGCAAACACATTCAGGATGCATCTGTCGACTTTCTCCTCGCTGTGTCTCGGCGCAACCGTTGTATTGGGCTCGCCAATCGTCCAGAAACGCGATGTAAATCCCCTTGGACACTGTATATTCTTTTTCCATGTTGATTAACGTGCCGAAAAACAGATCGATCTTAATGAAGCCCGCTGCCCCGATTTCTGCAAGAATACCTACTATAATACCAACAGTGCGGATAAATCAGGCAATTATGTTTGCGACGATCTCCGCCTGGGACCCAAGACACTGCCATCGGCAATTCCTCTTCAAGGAATCGTGGGCCCGGACAGCACATATCGACGCTTTGGCGGGCGGTGCCCAGGCCAGTATCTCACCGAATTTTGGGGTACGGATGATAAAAACAAGACTGGTTGGAGATATCCGATTGTTTTGGGCTACGGCATCGACACAGCGGGAAAGCCCGCCACATTCAATTTCACACTCCTCCCGGGCGTTTACATTGACCGTTTCGGTGGTGAGGGGGGTGACTACACGTCGCCGGCAGGCACGCCCTACGCCATGCGCAGTCTGCCCCCGTGGAATCTGAACACCCGAAGTCCAAACGATCCTCCATACGGTTACCATGTCTACAGAGTTGCGGCACCAATTGTGGTGCAAGCCGGTCCTATTTCGCCCCATTTTGGCCAGCCTGGCTTGGGGCTACAGTTCTTCATGCCGGCGAATGTTTCCGTGCTAGCCGATCAAGGGAACTTGACAAGGGTCAACTTAACGGCGACTCCAAACTGGTGGGACTTTAGTTAAAAGACATCATGTATTTACCCATGAGAAAACCTTCACCCTCAAGTTAAATTCATTAATTTGTGAATTTATGAGAAGGTGAGATTTGACTTCTTTGATCGAGTTTGACGAGTATTGGCGATGAACACTCATTGGTGAATTTTTCAATCAGTAATTTACACATCACATGGATGTGTATGAGGGTATTCTTGAAACAGAATTATCCTGCGAGAGGGGTGCATAGTCCACACGATTTTTACAGCCAGGTTCTTGCGCAAGCAAACCTAACGCAGGATGTGTAATCAATCCTTTGGATTGAGCAACTCGAACGTGGTCTAAACCTTGAGATAAAGTCAAGGGAGAAGACAACACATTTGTCACTGGAGGAACCCTTTGCTCTGGCATCCATGGATACCTTACAAAGGTTGCCTTTGTGCGTTGCTCATTGTTCACGGTCAATAGGCTTGTTAGCCGAACAGAAAGACATATTCTCCTCTTGCTTCCTGACGGTAAACGCCATGATCAGAATTAGAAACTAGCGCCCCATGAGAGTCTTTGAAGCGAGGGAAGCAGTTCAAAGCAGTCCAGAAACATAGTCAGCGGTGGGATAAACAATGAACCAAGTAACATTTTGGCGACGGCTCTGCCCTCGTCTCGACCTTATATTGCATCTAAATAATTCCCGAAGTCCCGTCAATTCTCAACATCATTCCAATTCACCCTCTAACTCCACGCAAGCCTTCGCCTGTCTTATATTGTTTCACATTGCAATTTCAACAAAAACACGATCTCATCGCAACCTCAGTTCCACGAAGAAGCCAAAAACTCCTTTTCGAGCCATTTTCATCCATTACACGAACAATACAGGAGGCTAGACGTCACAATGTCCTCTCCTAACGACAACGACTTCGAAGCTAGGGTGAACAATATTATGGACCTGCGAGAGTGTATCTCAGGTTCGCGAGAACAGCTTGACATTGTAAGGACAGCCGCGGACCGAGCCTTTATGTTGCAACAGAGAGGATTGCAGTTGAACCGCGGGGTTACGCGCAACGAGAATGAAATTGCAGTAGAACTCAGCGACAACGAGCAGCGTGCCTATGACATCCATCACAATGTTGAGGAGGGGCACAATAACCTTGAAGGGATGGATATCGACTCCTCCCCGTCTGATAGCCCTTCCCAATCGACAACCGGATCAGCGTCTCCGGACTCGAATCCTGCTCCCGCTGCTGTTCCCGTTGCTGGGCCCTTACCGGCTGCCCCTGTCCCTGGTGCCCCTGTACCTGTTGTCCTCGCTAACAACCTTCCCACCGCCAAAGATTTCATCAGGAATGCTCCAGCCTTGATAGCGACCGTTCCAGCCAACCTTGAAGCTCAGTGCCTTCAGAGTTGTCAAGCCTTGCTTGCAAATTCCGAAGCACTTGCACAAGCTGCTGCTGCTGCGTCAGCAGCCTCTCCCAACGACATGAATCTCCTCGCTAAGTCACAAGAAGCAAACAGGAAGGTTATACGAGATCGAGGCAGAGCAAGGCTGCGATCTAGAGTCTGCCCTCACTGCCGCAAGCTCCACGACTTCAACGACAATTGCCATCGTCATATGAGAGATAACCATTACAGGAAGCCTCCGTATAACCACTTGAGCAGGGCGGAACATGTTGAAATTGCCAAGGCTGAGGCACCTTGAGATATTCGGGGGATGAAAAAGAACGTGCGGGTTGATCTATAGATATCAGGGGGCTGGGATGACGTGGGCGACGGGATTAAAGAGTTGCTATAGAATTTACATCTTTGCTTATAAATCAACTTGTTTCAAATGTTAATCATTTCCCTGTACTGTCTTCCTTTAGATACTGCGAAGGGTGAATAAGTGTCAAAATGCTATGCCACCTCATTTGCAGTTGTTGATCTGGTAGTTTAAGCTGACACTACAAAATATAAAACCTTCTTCATATCCTCTCTCAGGGTTTCTTTATTAATTACAATATAAAAAAGGCTTCAATCTGTAAGCATTTTATTTACACGCAGCGCCTTTCAAAGGCCAGAAGATAGGGGCGTCAGTCATTTCCTCTGTGTTCTTCAATCCTTTCCGTTATTGGGTTGGACGACTAAGTGCCAAGCCCGGCAACATGGTCCAGCGAATGATGGTGGACGCGCTGTTGCCTTGATTTGCGGCGCTCTGCCCTTTTTATCCGTCTTAGATGTCTGCCCCCTGGCCTGCCCCCATTGGGTAATAAGGTTGTCCGTAACACAATAATTGACCTTATTTACTCTTTCAAAGCTCCAATCTTTTCATAAAACCTCGTAATAGCACCGAAAAACGTCCTCGGCTTGCATAGAGCTATTCAAGCGATGAATCAGTCGGTGCCTGAGCATCTCCCCTATAGGCTTGAGTCACTACCGACGGAGCTGCTCGAGGCAATTTTATCTGCCTCACATTCGGAAGTTAGATCTCCATGCTTTCGTCAGGGCCTCACTCACGATTTAGAGAGCGTTCATTTCAGCCAAGCGAACCGTCTTCCTCAACATTCTAGTCTAGGATCTCGGCCTGGCCCTGTGGGATGCCCTCGCTGTGGCCACTCTAGTCCCAGCCAAAATAGAACACCAAGTAGATGAGGGAGAAAGAACGAGGATTATTCAGCGATACAAGTCACTAACCTGAGACGACAAGTCTTTTGCGTCAGTAACCATCAATGTAGTTAAAGCACTGCTCCACGTGAATCACAGCGTGCAGCTTCTCACTGACGAATTCGCCGCATTAAGGCTCCCGGAGCTCGAGAGTATACATCCGGACGCCGCCAATCCACTAACCCTTACAGAACGTTTGCGTTTTGCACAAGCTCTACTACGGCATCAGGTTCTTACCCGCATCACTAAAGGCGGCGAGCCCCAACCAGAAGGGTCCAACGTTCTGCATGACTTCTTTAGCCTCTTCAGACATTGGGAGACACACCTGCTGTCCGATATTCACTCCTTCATCTGCTACATGATAGATCAGGCACTCCTTTACTGCAGAGGAACGGCGAGACCGGATAGGATTACAGTAGACAGCCCGTGAACAGAGTTGCAGAAGGAGAGAGCCGCAGCTTACACAGTAAGGTCGTCGCGGAGCGAGCTCGTCTGGCCGCTGATCCGGAAATTGCAGCAGCCCCTTGGCAGCGCATACACATACAGCCGAAAGGGGCCGATATGAGGACTGTGGCCCGGTTTAACTTCCTCATAGTAAGACCGTTGCCTCTGAGCATCGGTTCCAATAGAGTGGCAGAAAGAGACAGGGACATACGTAGTTTGTTGTATCGGCGAGAAGATGCTATGCCCCTCTTGGTGCATGAAAACATGTGTATCATTACTATCACGGATACACTGATTCAGACCTTCACTCCCTGGCACCGAATTGGAGTTTTCACATTCGACCATACTTTGATCGACGTTGGAAATGCTGTCGTCATCAATTTTTTATAAAACCTACAACATTAAGTTTCTGGTCTAACCCATACACATGTTGCTCAAACGCTGTGTCAAAAACTAGATAGGGGACATCTAAGTCTGCGCCATGGCACGGGTGGGGACTGCATGTGATGAAGTGATCAACGTGGTTTTTCTAGTCCAATGAGAGTGGCTCTGCTTCTGCTGTATCATCATTGTTGTTTTGTCGCAGGTCTTCAAAGCCCTACTTTGCCCTTTTGACAGTCGACTCGGATGATAAGTCGGGTGACTCACTTTGAGAAGAAGCCCGAGCATTACCGAAGATTAACTCAACAGAACGTCTTGATGTCATGATGACGGATCAAAACCCCTCAGCTAACGTTCTCTTTCAACCTGGAAGGTATTCCGTTAGTAACCACCACAGCCAAGCTTGGCCCCTTCAGTTGACTGCCCAGGGTGAACCATGTGACAAGTTTTGCAACCGTAGTATGACCAAGCTGAGTCTGGTATCTGCTGATATCCTCAGAAATTTCATAATCCGTTCTATACGATATAGAATAGATATCGAATATTTCGAATAAGACACCAAAGCAGAGGGATACAAACGGCTGATTGATAACGTTATTTGAAAGTGGCTTGGTCATTGAAATCTCATATCTGCCGATCACTAAGACGCATTTTTGGCAGCGCACAAGTCAATGATTTGCCACATCATTTGCTTTGCGTCTGATATTGATGCACTCGCGGGAGATGTTACTTGTGCCACTGCGTTTCAAACTACCGGGTGGTGTCATGGAGATACATTACTCTGAACTCGACACCAAGTCCAAAGGCAGTAAAGAACTCTAGCTTTTTCTTCAGGCCGACTATAATTTGTCTGTGAGCGCAGGCCTTCTCGCAAATTTCTGGGCTACGTCGACGAAAATGTGTATTTCTTCTTTAATTATGGAATGGACACCCAAAGACATTATTGAACGAGTGTCCGAATACTTGTGGCGTCAACTCTGCAGTCAGCAGGTGCAAATCTCTCCCAAGAGTTCCAGAATTTGGAACCAATTAACACTTGATATTGGGAGCTTTTCATGAGGATCACTTACGTCTTTCATAGCACAGGTTCATTGTTACACCAATGGTCATCGGGCAATCGCTCAGTGTCTCTAATCATGCTTTCGTCTGGCGTATGTCATCTGCCGATTAATGCGGCATTTACTCACTGCTTCCATTGTCTGTACATTACTCACAAATTAACATTTGCGAAACATTTGCGACACCGAAAATGAAGATATTGCGGACTATCGGGAGACATTGGGCTCGGAGGCTGAGGAACCCCCTTGCCCCATTTCCCCTCACGGACTTCCGGCGGATGGCTGTCGGTGATATTTCTCCGCTGCCTGCACCGCTCATAACAGGAGGTCCAAGAGTTTGCATTTTCTGCAAATGCAGTCTGAAATTGGAGGATCGATCTCGTTTTAAACGCAGGCTCGGACGCGGTTGTCACATGTCATCGTCATTAATCATTGATCAGGCCGCCCGTCAGACGAACGTTTTCTTGTGCCCACCCGCCAAGCAAACCAATCTCCTAACTCAACTTCATTCGCCAAAGAAAAAGAAATCGTCATTGTCACCGATACACTAGGAAGACATCAGATATGGTCATCACGACAGGAAGAAACTTCTCGCGCATGCCCTTGGGCTACGGCCCTTGCCCAGGACCCCGGCAAGACGCTAAGGGCAACCAACCGCTCCAAGGTTGGGATCAGGTCAACACCAAAACCTGTACAGTTACTTTCAAAGCCCCGGTTGACCAGTTGGTCGCACTCCTCCCCCGACCATGCTTCCAAATTGACGCGGAGACGGTGGTGGAGGGTCTTGCGGAAGCGTCCATCTCCTTTACCTCTCTCGGTAACCTTCCCTGGCTGGCTGGCCGCGGATACAACCACTCGGGCCTTTACATTCACAATGTCATCTGCCAGGGCAAGACCGAGACTGTTCAGGGTAAATATCTCAGCGTCCTGTTTGAAAACCTCCCGGACCCTATCCTTAGCGGCAGAGAGGAGCTGGGCTACCCGAAGCTCTTCGCGACACTGGATCAGGAGGACAACGTTGAAGCGTCAGGAGACTGGAGCCTTTCGATGGGCTGGGAAGGCAATCAATTTGGAGAGGTCAAGATCTCCGGCCTGAAGCTGGAGGTGGCGCCTCCTGAGCCCGCAAGACCCGGCCAGGATGTTCTTTGCTTCAAGTACATCCCTCGCACCGGCCGCCCGGGTGTTGCTGATGTCGAGTACGCCACGGTCTCCCCGGCTCCGTCTCCTGAATGCTTCAAGCTGGAGCGCATGTTCAAGGCGAAGGACGCGAAGATCCATTTTGAGGCCCTCGGTTTTGATGAGCTACCCACACTGCATCACGTAGCCACACGACTGGCCGAGCTTGACATAGTCAGCGTTGAAGATGTACGCATTGTGGAAGGAAAGGGTGCACCGGATTACCAGAACCAAAGAGCAGTCTCGACTTGGGGTTACGGCATGTCGACCAACTGAGTGGCCACTTGATACCAATGCCGATAAGTCTCTGTTAAGCTCGATTCTCCCTAAATTGATTTCATTTCATCATTTGCGTCTTAACGCTGTCCACTAATACATTGGTCAAACATGAGATCCTTCTGGCTCTTGAGGGAATGCAATGCTGACAAGTTGTGACTGTAAATGGAATAGTCTTGACGATATATGCCAAAGATCGACCATGTAGCAAGCAAAATGTTGTATTCCGCCATTCGCAGCCTTCAAATCTCATTTATCATTGGGTCGTGAATACGAGAAAAAGGTTCTGGAGGATATGCAGGTATCCTGTCGGGCCACAAAAACCTTTTCCTATTCGAGACATCAAGTCTAGGGTTTGCAAAAGAAAGTCGCAACCCCTGATGAGCTGGTGCGCTGCAGCGTTCCAATCCTTCGTGCTGATCCGCTTTTATGAAGGTGGCTGTGAACAAATCAATCCGCTGCCTGATGTCGAATTCTGGTCTCATCACACCCCCAAACATGGAAAAGGAGGTCGATGGACAGCCTTGTGAAGGGGGCGCTCATGATGGGGGCTAAGTTGCTTGAGACGAGTGTCTTTTATTATTGCTAGGATCATACATCACAAACAGAAATAGCACACGTAGGCTCGGCATTTTGTTAAATTCAAGACTTCCAAGCCTGCATGGCCATCATCGAATTCTCTGCGGCTCTCGGGAACAAGGTTTCGGAGGGAGATTGAAATCCGGGACCCCACTGCCCTTCTAATACCTTGTCTGTGATACTCTGTAGCGTAGGTGCAATTCTCCCAAGGAAAGATGGGAAACGGCTAAACTGCGGGAAGTTCTGGACACGAACCTCAAAGAAAGACCAATAAGATATGAATCTCTCGACTACCCCCAATCCTTTGGGTCCTCCGCAATGTCCGGTTCCATTTATTGTGTGTTGGATCTTGTACTCAATTTGGTAGAATCCACCTTTTTCAGCCAATAGAACAACAGCTTTCCTACAGCCAAACAGAGAGCCAATCAAGAAAACACACGACTTCGAAGACAACCAGGACATGTTCCGGCGAGCCAACATGCACTGCCCGGCTGAAAACTCGTCGAAATGTCCAGGGAAAACGGCAGGGGCTGGAACTTGTTCCGGAAGATAGCCGCCTACCCCTATCCATCGCATCGCGTGCTGGGAGAGCCTGAGACGCGTCAGTCAACCGTTTCTCCACAACTAGTCCACAGCTTCTGCCACTAACGATCTAATTCTGGGCGATGGAATGGGGCCGGATCGTCATCGCAAGGAAGATCACCCCACCACCCGGGGGGCCAACGACGCTAAGTCCGAGCGGACCGGAAGTTTTCTGTCTTGTGCCTCGCGGCCCTTCAAAAGGCGCACGTAATCTGCAGTCACAAATCCACGAGTTCGCAGCTTCGTCCGCACGTTTGATCATCATTCCAATCCGGGGAAAGGCGACGGATCTAGTTGCCGAGTGATACGGATACTTGGTGCATAACTTCTGGAGAACATCTTTCCACTTGGTGTTGGGCGGTAACCAGGCAGTGGATTCACGATATGGAGGGAACCCACGGGCAAATCCACTTGCATTGTTGCGCCATAAACCTGAACAAAGTCCGCAGCAGGCACATAAGGCTGGCACGCTGGGATGCCATTGGGCGGCTCCGGAACTTGAGATCTGCCCTCAGGATTGAAGATGCAAATTTCAGACAGGAGTGAAAAATATGCTCGGCTTGTTTTGAAAAAGTTGGATCCGATATTCATTGTTTGTCATCCAGTTGCATGTTGAAGTTGTGGGTTGCAAACGTCAGCGGTGGAGAGGTCGAAATTGGACCCGCGTTTGCACAGCCCCTTGAAGCTCCCTTTTAACTCGAGCGACCCTTCTGCCCATCTTGGCGGTCCTGGCGGCCTTTTTTGAGCCCAGTCGTCGTCGATGCCAAGGTACCAAGCGATCGCGACATCGATTCAAGCCTTTGCTCAACCGAACTCACTTTAGTTTTCGCCTTGGCATCCTGGGCACGCGCCAGCCAACACAGTCAAGATGAAGCCGACAACACTATCGACATTGACGGCGGGTCTGGGTTTGGCGACAGCGGTAAATGCTATCGACGTCACATTCACGGACAATGGTGAGTTCATCATTGAAAAACTGCTGCGAAGAGGTGGTGGCTAACTCCCTGCAGAGTCGATCAAGAGCGCTGCGGGCACAATTGCATATGGATTGGTGAAATATTACACAGGAAACAACACTGGCGACACACCAGGAAACCTGCCAGATCCTTACTACTGTGAGAATTCACGACTGTTGGGATCATTTCAAAGCTAATTCCAATGCGTTCTAGGGTGGGAGGCTGGTGCCATGTTTGGCACGCTGGTTGATTATTGGTGGCTCACAGGCGACGACTCCTACAACACGATCACGACACAAGCTCTGCTGCATCAAGTCGGTGACGATAATGATTATATGCCCCAAAACCAGACTTTGACGGAAGGAAACGACGATCAGGGCTTCTGGGCGATGGCTGCCATGTCAGCAGCGGAACACAAGTACCCGAATCCCCCAGACGGCGAACCACAATGGCTTGCACTAGTACAAGCAGTCTTCAACGAATACGTCAGTCGATGGGACACAGGAAACTGCGGCGGTGGCGTCCGATGGCAGATTTTCACGTGGAACGCCGGATACGATTACAAGAACTCGATTTCGAACGGATGCTTCTTCAACGTGGCCGCCCGCCTAGCTCGCTACACCGGCAACACCACCTACTCCGATTGGGCCGAGAAGGTCTGGGACTGGGAAACAAGCGTCGGTTTGATTACGAGCAACCACGAGATTCTCGACGGTGTTCATTTCGAGGGATCATGTCCCAGCTCCACCGATAGCACGAAGTGGTCCTACAACGCCGGCATCTTCCTGTACGGCGCGGCCGTCATGTACAACATCACGGAAAGCGACACGTGGAAGACGCGCGTTGACGAGATGCTCACCGATATCACGACCGCGTTCGTCCAGAACAATATTCTCTACGAAGCATATTGCGAACCGACGGCGCAGTGCAGTCAAGATGCACAGAGTTTCAAGGGATATCTCAGCAGATGGATGGCCGCTACGATGCAGGTGGCTTCATACACCACCGACACCATTCAGCCTCTGCTGCTGTCCAGTGCACAGGCGGCAGCTACGGCATGTTCAGGATCTCCGGCTTCGGGCTTTAAGGGTCATGCGGGTACGGCCTGCGGCTTCTCCTGGCTGAACAACACCTTCGATGGCTTGGTTGGTGTCGGTCCCCAGATGAACTCGCTGCAGATCATCATGTACAACCTCGTTTCGTCTGCAGAGGCACCCGTCACCGCTAACACGGGAGGAAACTCTTCGGGCGATGTCACTGGAGGAAAGAGTGACGGCTCAGGGACGAAGGCCCCGTCGGCGATTACTACTGCAGACAAGGCCGGAGCGGCCATCCTAACTATCCTAGTAACGGGTAGTGTTGTTGCAGGCACGGTGTTCATGGTTCTTTAGACTCTTTCATGTTTCCATATACCAATTTCCTTTTCTTTCGAATGAATACAACATCAAATGCACTTCATATCTTGGCGACCCAGAGAACCGCATTCCTGGGGCATACTTCAGCATGGCACGGAGCATCGTCTCAAATGTCCTTCGTGTCTTTCGCGGCTGTGATTCTACTCTGACACCGTATCTGGTACTGCAAACCAAAGGGCGAGGCTCCCCTTTTTGTTAGTGCCCACAACCTTTCTGGCTGGCACTTCAACTAGGTTTCATGTGGATCATTGAAAACTCGACTGCTCATAAAGGTTGCTTCAAAGTGAAAACCATTGCCTTGCTCCTATTTGGCACTTCTCCACGCATCAGATACCAACATGCATCAGAATCAGCTCACAGAAACCGCTGGCCACAATGTCATTGCAAGAAAAGACGGCGTATCCCGAGAAACGGTGCATCAAATATCGCAAAGATGTCTGCACTTTTGATAGCCATGCTACAGCTTACACGTATACAACGGGCTGGGAGGATCGCAGAAACAAAAACCAGCTCAACTCCACCATTCACTGGATGCCCCGAGAACTCCTTATCGAAATCATGCTTCACCTCAAGCCTGAAGAGCTTTTCCTTTTCCGACAAGCATGCAGTCCGATTTTCCAACTATCTCTGAGAGGCGCATTTGCTGAGAACTATGAAACAGCAGAAGAAAAGCAAACGCCACAATGGAAGCCTTCAGGGATACAACGACTGTTCAGGTCAATATTTGACCTTCAAGTACGGCGGCAGGTTCGAGCCTTCAAGACTTTCCGTCTCCAAGATGACGGCAAAAAGAAATTGAAAAGTTTGCGCCACAGGCATCGCCTGCGCAAGGACCTATGCCAGGAATGCTGGAAGCGCGTGGACTGGTCTACCGAAAAGCAATGTTCACGTGGCCCAGAAGCGTCTGCAGCCAGCTTGCTCTTTTGCCATTATTGCGACGCCTCATGGATAACAAATGTCATTGGCATCCACCAAGCGGACCTCAATCGGATTATGCCCGACGTTTTTGCTGCGCTTGTCGCGCAAAAGACAATCCAAATTTGATCGGCAGATTCATGGTACACGATGGCTGGCAACACCAACAAGTCCATCACCACTCAATATTTTGCGGCCGTTGCAGTTTCAAGTATCTATGGAGACTAAAAGAAAACGACGTAGTCGTTTTATTGGGGTCTTGGGACATTAGTACAGACTTCAAGTTTGTAGCCGCGCACTCTGGCCTGACTGAAGAGAGCTTCGGATGGATTCTGGGCATTGATCCTAGTACTTACACACAAGATGAGGAAATGCGGCACTCCACGTGGTGCGAGGACAAGAGTTGTTATAATTCAAGGGCCAAGAAGCTGCACGATTGGAAGTGGGTCAACAAGTAGAACAATCTATCTTCAATCATCGATGAAGGGAGGCTTATGTGGTCTTGCTCTTCTCTCGCTCTGCCTTCAGCCTATTCCAGTTCCAGGATATTTATATAAAGCTCAGTAAATCCTTCTTGGGACGCGCCGGTAGCGACCACTGGCCTCTGGCCTCTCCATCGAGACGCTCATGGTGATATGCGTCAACTTCCTCCGGTGCACCCTTGTTCTTCGGATCGCCCGACTTCTCATCGTCTCCGTTACCCGGCTCAGGGTACTTCTTCAAGTGTTCCAAAGCCCATATCAGATCTTCGGAAAGCACAGGCGGCACCCGTCCTTTACTCCTGAGCGTTGGGAGACCCGCCACCCTGTACAGACCCGTGAGCCACTCGAAGGTCTCGCCTGTCTCCCATGGGATGTCGTGAAACTTTCTGCCCTCCCTTCGGACTGTCTCTTCTCTTTCTCTTTCCCAGCGTTCTTGCTCCTCGAGAGGCGGTAGTGCGACAGAGTTCCTCCCAGAAAATAGTCTTGCCAGGGCGATGGCTTGATATTCGAAACTTCTGAAAGTGAGAACGCGGGGCATGCCGACAATGCCCAAAGTTTGGAAATCCTGGAAAAACGTGTGCCAGAAGATCTTGACCAGCTTTCCTTTCTTGTAATCGTACAGCGGCCGATTGTTGTTTTCCTTGCTGTTCCAGAACGGATACGAAGCCTTATAGCCCGTACAGTAGATAACGTGATCTACATCGTCCAAGTAGGTGTCGTCTTCGAATACGATCCGTCCGTCGGGTTTAAACTCTCTGATGACGGGCTTCCAAGCCTGGCCAGGCGGTGGCTCATCACCATCCCAGCGAGACTTACTCCGACGAGACTGGATCACAGGTTCGGCGGCTGTCCCCACAAGCTCAGCCGTAACATCATGGCCCGATGCTGAGTTGCCGATCACAACAATCTTCTTGCCGGCGTAGGGTTGCGGTGAACGATATGTCTTCGAGTGAACAACACGGCCTGGAAATTTCTTGATGTACTCCTCTAGACCCTTCACTTGGGGGACCTATGCCACGTTAGTCTATAGTATCGTTGGATATGAGGTTGAACATACGTAGGGAACAGAGTAGTGCCCGTTCGCAAAAACGACAGCATCGAAAATTTCCTGCCACCACACATCGACGTTTCTTGCGGGGTCAAATCTTCGCAACGTCAATCGCCACTGCTCAGGCCGATCAACGGCATCAATTCTCGTGACATCTTCAACGGTCGTATTGAGTACCAGAATATCATCCGTCTTGTGCTGCGAGAAGTAGTTTTCGATGTACTGTCGTGGGATCCAGTGGGGTGCGAAAGGTCCGTAAGCGAATCTCGAGTCGGAAAAAGACATTGCGATGTCTGGGACATTGGTACTGATCAACATGTCAGCAGATGATTAGAGCGTGGAGCTTTCCTCAAGCTGGAAAGTGGGAATGCTCACGTTAGGGAGTGGTAAATCGGCGTTTGCGTGTACCTCTCCTGAGAGGTGCTATGCGGCTTCACTTGCGGAAGCTCGGCCGGGATCTCCAACGCCGGGTCCAGTTCCGGAGGCAGTAATCCCGGCTGAAGCGGAGGGAGCTCGGCTGGGTTCGGATCGTATATCCTTTATAGGTTCAGTTAGTCTTTGCACAGATAGCAGCGCCAATGAAAGAACCGTACCATGTTCCACCAGCAGATTCTCTTCGCTCGTACACCCGAATCTTCTCAAAATAATCTTCCGCCTTGAAAGCAGCAGCTGTGACAGCACCTATTCACACGAAATGCGAGTCAGCTCTACCGCAACCGTAGTCATCAAGCAAGTGTACAGACGATCGTGTCGTGGCATGGCTTCTGCCGTATAATATTGGGCTTGGCTTACCCGCAGCGCCGGCGCCAATGATGGCCACAGACTTGATTTTCCTTTCGCCGCCCATTTCAATTTCATAAAAGCTCAGACCAAAAAGCTGTGACAAGTACGAGTTCTATACTTCAGAAGCTCAGACCTGAGATGTACAATACATGCAAGTGAATTAAATAGAGAAACATTCCCCCATCAAACACGATATCTCGCCGAGTGGCATCATACGCATTTGTCATCTTTCAGATGGTTTGAGGGGGGACTGGGTTGGTCGGGTGCAATTCGCCATCTGTCGCCATCCTAAGATGTGATTTCACCATCGACTGCATCACGTGAGCACCGGGTATGAGTTTCGGCATGTTCTGCAGACCAGAAGTAGAAGCAAGCTCAAGGTTTCGGATAGTCTCAAAATGGTGTTTTCTTAAATACCTAGCTAAGCTTTGGCATATGACACTTTCAATTGAGTTTCCAAGGACTTTGATAAGGGATGTTGAGCTGGGTTCCGGCGTGATGTCCACGGACGCCAGCATCCGGCGATGAGCGGGGGCGGGGGCGGGGGCCTGAAACTGCCCGAATCGCCGAAGCCGGCCGGGATTGCTTGACGGTCCGATACTGAGCTTCCCTGGACAGCATTCCCGGAGAACTCGAACCTTCCCATGGCTCACTCCGTGGAGCTGAACTACAGCTGCTCAATCGACGTGAAGATGAACGTCTCGCTTAACGCTTTTCCTCTAACGCGGGCAGCATTTCAATCCCTCCCGTTTGTGTGAATGATTGGCAGGTATGTACTGAGTCCGCAGCACGCGCTAAGTTTCTTAAAAATCTCGCATGTCGTTGATGCTTGTGCAATGAGCGCTCGTGCCGTGCAAGGTATCTGTCGACATAAAACGCGCACTGCGCATTTCTTCTGTAGTCAACAGACGAGAACTGACGACGCCCAGCAGAACAGCCACTCTACCCAGCCCGAGTCGGAAGAAGTCGATGTGTTCTGGTAACGAATACACACTCAACGCCTGAGGCTGCTGGTCAACCTTGAGGAGGCGCTTTTCTTGTGTGCTGTTGTCTTCTCTCCCGCATCGAAGCTCCTCTCTCAGAGCCGAGTTGTCACCGTTTAACGGGCGTGAAAACGAGCATCACATCCTGAGCGGAGATCTATCCACTGGCGGACGTGTCAGAAAACCCAGAACTCTACCATTTGGTATTGAGCGATGGCTTCTGTATGCGAATAGAAAAGATGACAAACAAAATCCAGGTGTCTTGTCCTTTTACCGCGTCCAAATGACGGATGAGTCTGCTCTGAGTCACTCGTACACACCATGGTCTCAGCCGACGAGCTGATATATTCAATGAGACTTCCTATGCCGATGGTGGCTCCTTTGATGGTAAGTTATCAGGTCCAACTTGTGTGTAGTCCCATGGCGAAACTTACCGACATTGAAAGATGGATAGCCCGATCACGAAAGCGCCAGCAAGGCTGGAAAACCCAACCCCAACCCATCCCAGTGCCCCCACGTATGCAACGAGACCCAATGACAGGAACAAGAACGCCAGCACAATAAATAAGTGCATCATTGCTGACGCTAGTATTCCGATCTTATCCCAGTTTCGATGCCAGGACTTATCTTCGGCCTCTTGAGCTTGTTGGCGTAAAATGGTGAGCAGACTCGAGCTATAGCCCGCGATGGCTATCGTGAGAATAAAACAAAGCCATCCTACCGCGAGAAATCTTCTGACTGTAGGCAAGGTGAATGGTGGCTGTCTTGGCTTCCAAAGCTCTACAGGGTCTTCCATTTGGCCGGCAATTAATTACGGCGAACGTAGACGCGCCAAAGATGGAAATGGTCAGCATGTTTGTAATGAATACTTTATAATCCTTGACGGAATTTTCAACCACATGATCGTTGGGATAGTATTGAGCAGACTCTCTGCAATCTTTGCCAGCTTTAGGCGGATCTGGAGTTGGCAATGTTGTGCTTGGGGTGCTTGGTACCGTAGGACCTCGCTCGGCGCTTGGTGGCCTCGATGCCATCTTGAATTCGTTTGAATAAGCAAAGCTTCGACGATAATCGTTCTTTTGAGTCAAGAACAATTCCTCGCGACGGCGACGACTAGATGCTGTGGTGTAGAGAGATTGGTCGCAGAATTAATGCAGTTGAAGTTGATTAGGTCAGATGTTCTGTCGTCGCCTTCATAGACGAGATTCTTTCTGCCTAAAAGCCCTTGAAGAAGTCCTACAGTCACGGGTAAGGCAATGCGAACCAGCCAATGACCTGGGATTGTCTTTTGTTTCGCGTTCCCGTCATCTGTCACGCAGCCTGTGACACGCAGGAGCAACCCACTAACTTGTCAGCCCGGTTATGCAGCGATGACCACCACCTTGCGTCCTAATTGGCCTCCATGCCGCAGTCACACGTCATATATCATGGATGAATCCCATCAAGGCAGACGGCGTCTTTTTGGCAATGCAAATGTACTTTTTCCTTACTCTAGTGCCGCAAGCTCATGGGATCGGACTCACGAATTGTTGCACGACGTGAAGCCTCATTATCGCAAGCTGTGTTGAATGGCAGCAGCATCAAAATATCCCATCTTGTTCAATTTTGAGCATGCCTTGAAAATGAGGCCGCTTGTGAGCTCATTGGACCTTTCAATCCGCTGAGGTTGCGTCAACTGACTTGCCGGCTCTTTTGCAGGCAATATTCCTGCTTTGCGGGAACTGCATCGCCGCATTGAACATTATACGGAATTCCTCCTCTGGAGCACTAGGGCTTAATCTTTTGGCTGATTCACAAGGAGCTGAGATTGAGTAGGCTTGATTCTTCAGCGGTTAGGTGTGCTGTTACTAATCGGTTGAACTTGTGAACCAGTATCGTCGCTGTCCACGGTCTGGATGGTGATTGGAGAGGATCTTGGACGGCTGAAAATGGAACCTATTGGTTGCAGGATCTGCTTCCTCAACGAGTTCCCGAGGCTCGAATCTACTCTTACAGCTATGACTCAAGAACGAGAGGAAGCGATCACGAATTGACATTGGGCATATCGGATCATGGACGCGCACTGGTCAGCGATCTGACAATCGAGCGAGGACTCACTAGTGTAAGTTCAAATATCAATCTGGTTATCTGATGTTCTGGGTGTCGTGGAGTATCATGATATCACCTTGAGTCTAGGGCTGATATCACGACTGTGGACCGAGCAACGACCCATAATGTTCGTGGGGCATAGTCTAGGCGGCTTGGTTATTAAAACTGTAAGAGGTTCCTCGTTACTGAAAGATAAAATGATGCAGGAAGCTGACTCGTTGGAGGCTCTACTTAACTCGTACATGGCTGATATAGATCACCTAGAGGAGCAGAAGTCAATCGAGCTATCGACTTATGCTGTCATGTTCCTGGGAACGCCTCACCGCGGTTCTGAAGGCGCTAGACTTGCTAAAGTACTAACAACAATACTCTCCATCTTTTCACACACCAATATCAAACCACTGCATCAGATGGAGTCGGATGGTGAGTGGGTTGAAGAGCTCCAGGAACGATACAACTCCATCAGCAAAAACTTCAAGACAGTTTTCTTCTATGAAACGCTCGCAATGCCTATCCCATTTGGAAGTACGATTGTAAGTTCAATTGACACCATCCATACAACCATTGGTGAGGGACATTCTGACAGTATTCGATAAAGGTCGTGCCCAAAGCGTCAGCGGTGGTGCCTGGGGCAGTTGATACCGAATCCGTCCCGATGGTCGCTGACCACTCGACCATGGTGAAGTTCAGCAGTGCAGGAGACGCAAACTTCGAGAAAGTTTCCAAAAGATTGGAGTTCTACTCGAGAAGTGCTACTCAAGTTGTTAAGAAAAATTGGGAGAGATGGTTCATCAAGAAAAGTACGGGTTCATAATCCGTTGTCTTGCGATTGAGATAATTGACAGACATATAGCAACATTCCAGGCCCCAGACAGGGCTGAAGACAAAAGGCTTGAAGCCAGAGTAGAACGTGTGCCTGAAGAATTTCGCCTTGGTGTAACTTTCAAAACTGTCTGGAATCAGCATTTCACTGGTAGGAACCGCACGTTACAGCTCATAGACGACATCCTCAGGCCTGGCTCCCATCGAATGGAGCGGAAGGAGGCTGTTCTATACGGTACTGGGGGCATAGGTAAGACACAGCTCGCACTCGAATATTCTCGCCTGAAAGAAAAGGTTTACGGATCAATCTTTTGGATAGACGCGCGTCGACCCGACACAGTGAAGACCAGCATTACAGAGTGTGGAAATCATATACTGGGTCACTATAGGATTAATGGCCTGAGAGAAAACCCTCGTTTCCAATTCTTGGAGGAAACAATCCAGTCTGGACATATAAGCAGAGCTTTATCTATGTGGCTAGGACACGAGGAAAATGACTCTTGGTTATTGATCATTGACAACCTTGACGACCCGAAGACTATCGATTTGAAGGAAATTCTGCCGCCTAAAGCCAAAGGCTCCGTTCTGATTACCAGTCGAAGATCAGATTTAGCAATAACCAGGAATTCAATCCAAGTTCCTTTAATGGAACAGGACGAAGCTTTCACGCTTTTAACAACAGGCATTCCACAAGGGCCCGAAATCGGGACAGATGGTAGGTACCTACATTTTCTGAAGATATCTGACGGCCAGTCAGTCTAGTTTTGCTCACGTTCCTTTAGAATGGAGAAATGCGCAGGCCATCATTCAACGACTTGCGTATCTCCCGCTAGCTATATCACAAGCAGGAGCTCACATAGCTATGAATCCTTCAGAGATGCCGTTTGCAGCATACCTGGATCTCTACCACAGATACCCGAAAGAGATTCTCAGTCGAAAGGCTAGGAAGGCAGCCTCGGATGAAAAGGATGATACCGTGTTGACCACATGGGAGATTTCATTCGAAGCTGTCCAAAACCAAATGCCAGAAGCCGCTGAAGTACTTTTGGTGTCTGGGTACCTGGCTCCTGAAGGAATTTCACAAGAGCTTTTCACCTATGAAGGCTTCTTCTCAGGTTATTTCAATTTGTCACGGAGTTAAAGACATTTTGTTAACATAGGCCTCATGATTCAGAGTTACAAGTCCAGCAAGCATTTCAAATCCTTCGATCTTTCTCCTTTTTCCAGCAGTCTGTCGGCACGAGTGATGTTTCTATACATCCTTTGATCCACTTATGGACTAGACTCCGCTCAACTCCTGCTGAACACGAGGCAGCTCTAAACAAAACGGTCAGCATGCTGCATCCATTTGTATGGCGCCACGACGGTTCTGTTGATGGCGGAACTGATAAGGCTCATGTTTCCCATTTCTACTCCGTCTATACAAAGACAGAGCCATTCGTTTGTAACAACCCGTTACAAAGTGTCGATGTTTCCCTCGGTCGATATGAATCTGTCACGGGCAACGTCTTCAATCTTTATCCGTATGGTAGAACAGTCCACACCGCTCTTACTCAAGTCACGTCAATTTGCCATGCTCTTTCTCGATGGATTTTCCGAACACCGCAAACGGACGATTTCGATCTCATAATTGAAGAAATTTCTCGCTTCGTGCAAATGGAACGCTTCATTGATACCTACGAAGATAATGACGATACCGTCAGAGAGGAATACCGAGATCTTTTCGAGTGGATGTTTTGTCGAGCTTCAAAACTCTTTCCCTCTCAGCATCCCAAAGTCGTCGAAATTTTGTTCGCATTTTCAGATCATGCGGCATTCGACCCAAGATGGGGGGGTGATACCCTAGATGGTGGTTGGTACGCATGGCTCCTCATTTGGTACGGCCAACTCACAGTGGGAAGTCATCCAGTAGTTGCGGGTATACGCCTTGGGTTTGGCCTGTCACTGCAAATTTGTTACGAAGAGGTGAGAGATTTATTGCAAGCCCGTTACATGAACCGCGACCCGGAGGCGTTTGATGACCGCCTCGTCAAAATCGACATGTGCCTTCGCAATCACACCGGAGGCTCGGAAGATACCAATGAGCTCTTCCGCACTGTAATGTCATGGAGCCTGGCAGTGGTTGTGTTCCGTTGGTACGACCCCCGAGATTTCTCTCGAGAGATATGGACCCACGCGAGCGGTGTCACATGGGCTTGGAATGCGACAGACCCCTTCTCTCGAGCAGTGCTACGCGGAGAGATTGGAAACGACGCCGAAACGACGGCTCTGTATATGCTGCTTCAACTTCTCGACTGGAAGAGGTCTGTGTGCTTGAAATATTGGCCTTATTCACTTGCTTACTTGGCAAGACATTTTCATCGGTTGGTGAGAACTGATTTTGGCGGAGAAAGCGTTGGCCATCTCGTCGACATGTGGTCTTTTGAACATCGCAACCGATCTCGAACATGTTTCACTCACACGTATTTCACCGAGAATGGTGGAATTGGCTGCTGCATCGACAATCCAGACGAGACAGTTCGTGTGTATCGCAGGATTCAGGTCAAATGTCCCAAGGCTAACAAACACACCGACTCCGACTTCGCAAATAACTCATTATGCCAAATGGGTCAAGTGGCATTTTATCTATCGATTTGGCACGCCGGGGCAGGCGATATTACAACCTCCAACTTTTGGCTCTCAAATATCTACAAAACACCTTTAGATGCGCCAAACAACCAAGTGATTCAGTGGCACGAGGGATGTCGGTTTCATCAAGAGGACCCTGAGGAGGCCGACGTCCAGGTGAGCTTATCCTTCTTGAATGATGAAAGTGGCCTTCGTCGTACGGCAAATTACGAAAGCGATGGAGTTTTCGACTACATCGCCAATGCAGCCGTCGATATTCTCCGGGGATTCCATTATAATGCGATCCGGAAGGGTCGCTTTTCAACACAAGATATTGAGGAATGGCCTGAAATATCGAAGTACATGGCTCAGCTTTTACTCGGACCTGGCATGCAAAATGCTGCAGCTCAAGACGCCGACTTTGCCCGCTTTCTCATGGATTCTGGGAATGTCGCAGAAGGAGCAACGCTAAGAGAAAAAGGAGCCCTTCGGGCTTGGGATACATACGGGAAGAAGTGTCCAGGCCGCATACTTCGGAAGACGATCATTGATTCTATTAGCTGGTTTACTTCGCAGAAGAAACTGCCAGTTTTCTGCTTCATCGAGAACCCGCTGTCGGTGACATGTCCGGCGGTTCAAAATGGGCTCCGAAAGGATGGAGGATTGATCGGAGGGAATAAGAAAGACTCTTTTATCAAAAGGATTTGGAAGGGTTTGTGAAGAAGCGGTGGTTGAGGCTGAGCCCAGCACTTGGTTAAATAACATCCAAAGGAACCATCATACTACCCACACGAATGTATACACGAGGACCTATGCTATTGCCTTTCATATTTATATTTAGGAGAAGACGGTTTTAGCCGTTAAACGCCTACCTCCCCACCTCCTTAGGCTTTGTGTTGGCAGGGGGCACACAATGTAGAGGGCTCCTATTCTTCCTGTGCTAGAGAGATTACTTTTCCTGTGTACTCGCTATCGTCGTTAAGGTAGACGTGTATGCTGGGCATGTGCCAATCATTATCATCAAGCCGAGACTATTTATCAAACCTGACCAGCAGGACTGAAAAAACAACATCACATCTTGTCAATCGTAGGATCTCAAGAGAGCAGACAGTACCGGGGTATATCACTCAATTGCAGAATCAAAATCAAAGACCTCCCTTAGGATAGGTCCCAATGATGGATGGCATCCCATCATGTTTTTATCTATTTACACAAAAAAGTGCTGCATGTTTCTTTCATGCAACACAACAAAATTCCATCAACACACATGCGTCTCCCATGCATCTTCTCCCATCATCTCATTACAAAAAGCGTTTCTTTGTTTGACCGCATCAATCTTTCCCAATCATGCCCATCTGATATCAATAACTGCGTTCTTCAAAAAGCAACACGCAAAACACAAATACCCTGCCCAAACAAGTGACTTACCTCTCTTGCAGTCCTTTATTCTTTCAAAAGGAAAAGGTCGAGGAAATGGGGGTAGGGGGATGAACGGGAAAACCGTAAAACGCCAAGGCTGCAAGACACATATTTCGTTTCGTTGAGTCGTGACCTCCTTTTTATAGCAGAAGGTGTGTGGTGAAGCAAGCGAGGAAAGGGAAACTCGCTTCAACGACGGAACGGGTTCGTAAAGCGGCTGGTCCCGCTCAACCTCGTCCCGCTCAGCCTGCTCCCGCCCACACTGCTGCCCCCGACGCTGCTCGACAGGCTGCTCATCTTCTCGCTGACCTTCTCGCCGAAGCCGCCCATCCACTTGGGCATCTTGAGACTCAGCCGGCCCTCGCTGTGCACGATGATGCTGACGAGGTTGAGCACGGCGTACGTGCCGCTGCCGAGCGCGCGGAAGACGGCGAGCACGGCGACGGCCCACAGGATGAACGCCAGGTAAAAGTTGTCGCCGATGCCGCGCTCGCTGTAGGCCTCGGAGACGGCCATGGCGAGGATGGCGTTGGCGATGAGCCACGAGAGCACCATGTACGTGCGCACGCTCTTGTAGTAGTCCTCCTGCATCTGGGCCTCGGAGAGGGACTTGGCGGGGACCTCGACGCGGTCGCGGAGGTTGCGCAGCGCCTCGTCGTAGCCCGAGTCGATATCGAGCTGCTCCGAGGGCATCTCGAGCTCGACGCTGTTGCCCTTGCCGACGGCGCCGCCGAGGTCCGTCTTCATGACGTTGTCGCCCTTGGTGCCCCAGGTGACGTCGTGGGTGTTGCAGAAGGCGTAGACCTGGAGGGTGCAGATGTAGGCGGGCAGGAGCATGAAGTACTGGCCGGCTGAGGTGAACATGTGCCAGGGGTCGAGGTAGAGGAAGGACATGATGAAGTAGAGGCCGACGGTGGAAAGGGTCGAGACGATGAGGTTCGTGAAGACGTTCTGGCCGAGGTGGATATTCGGGTTGTCCTTCTCCTTGAACTGCCGCACGACGATGAAGATTGTGGCAAAGGTCGTGTAAATCATGATGATGCTGTAGGCGATCATGCTGAACATGTACAGTTTCTTGGCGCCTTGCGGACGGTTGCCGAGGGAGAGGATGAATTGTGCGCAGATGAGCAGCACGCAGGTGTACCGGAGGAAGGTGAAGATGTAGAGACCAATGTTGTGACCGAAGGGGTCTACTGTCGGGTCGGCTAGACCGCCGGCGACGAAGTAGAAGGTGAGGTAGAAGTTTGCCAGGGAGAAGTAGGTGAACATCAGCTGCAGGAACTGATAGACGAACTCGATGTGGAGAAGGACCTTGCGGGCGAAGGTGTGGTCGGTGGACCAGATCTGCTTGAAGTGGACGAGGGAGTAGACGGCGGCGAAGAAGGCACCGTTCAGCCAACGACGTCTCTGCGAGATGAACTCAGGAACAGTGTCTATGGGGTTCGTTAGTGATGGTCAACCAACAGCGCAAGGGGAGCTTCTTACCTGGCACGTCCGTCTCACCGTGGCAGCCCTTCACATACTTCAACACCCAGCTCTCACCACGTTTAGCCACAAGCTCCCAGCATAGGATACGATCCTCAGCAAGGTACATGTTGGCCGTGAACACGTCTGCGTGCTGACCGTGCAGCGTCTCTCCCTTGAAGTACTGACTAAGAGGTCCATGTCCCGTCTCGTCGTTCTGTAGGGCGTGGTAACGATACGCACTAAGCGCACCGGGCAGCACGGTAATGTACCCAAAGATGGACTCCAAAGGCTTATCCAGGATGTTGGACATCTTGTACTCGAAGTTCTGCGAAGCCACCAAGGGGTTTAACAGGTTCGATCCGAACTTCCCCTTCATAGCCTTGATCTCACCACAGGCACCCGCAACGTTGGAGTCGTTGTCAAAGGCCTTCCAGAGATGGTACAGCGACGTGCCGCCAGGTCTGGTACCGACGTCGAGCAAAATGCAAACGTTCGGGTTGAGCGCCTTTCCAAAAGCGTTGAAGAACCAACGATGCGAGTTCAGCTTCCGCTGGTTCTTTTCCTTCAGACAGAAGATCAGCTGGCAGGGCACGATTCCCTTCTCGGCGCCCTTGAACTTGAGATCCGAGTCGAGCGACACCTGCGTCGTGTACTCGTACACGTGGGCCTGCACAGCCTTCTGGTTGACGAAGTTCTTGGCGATGCCGTGCTGGTAGACACCCATAGCAGCGAGGGCATCGAGCGTGCGCGGATGGATCGATCCACGTCCGTCGGAGACGATGCAGACGACAATCTTCTGCCATCCCTGGTCGCCCCAGGTGCGCGAGCGGTTGCGCGAGCAGAAGTGCGAAATATTCTTCATCACGGCGTACATGGTCCTTGTGAAGTCGAACTCGTTCTCGTTGTACATGGTGACGCAGATGAAGAGCTCCGTCTCGCGGGCCGTCTTGCCGATGCACTGGCGCAGCTTGTACCCGCGCTCGACGAAGTCGTCGGGGTCGCAGGTGACGGCGGTGTAGCGCATGTGGGTGAACTCGACCTCGTCGCGGCGCGGCAGGAAGCTGTAGAGGATCGTCGGGATCTTGCACTCCAGGACGAGCTCTCCGTTGATGAGCTGGACCTCCTTCCTCGACATCTGCGGGGCGCGCACGCCTCTGCGCTCCTGGTGGCCGTCGGGGGCGGGTCCGTAGTGCTCGACCTTTTCGCTGAGGTCGGTCTCGGCCTCATCCTCCTCGCTAAGGGTGACTTGGTCCTGGGACAGGTATGATTCTCTCATGGGGTGGCTCTCGCTGATGTCAGTCTCTGGGCCGAAAACGTCGTCAGAGTCGTGCAGGGGAATCGAGACTGTCGCGTCGTCTGCGAAGGCGGCCGAGTTACGGTTTCCGCCAGTCGAAAACAGGGGCGCGGGCGGGAGAGGACGTCTCGGGCTTCCGCCGTATCTCGAAGACGGGGTTCCGGGTCGCGGGCTGCCATTGAGGTCGCTGGGCTCGTAGATGCCGGAAGGAGGCGGTCTGGTGAATTCGGAAGAAAGCCTGGAAGGGCTGTACGTTCTCGTCGGGGACTGGCGGCCGGCCTGGTACTCGTAGGCGTAGTCGTTCTCGTACTCCTGCTGGTAAGTGCGCTCATACTCGCGGGCGTAGTCGCGGCCCTGGAAGGGCACGTATGTCGAGTCGGTGGGCGGCGGCATGCGGGGCGGGTCCCGGATGGATGAGCGGTCGGACATGAAGGAAGCCGCGTAAGACCGCCGGGAGGATTCAGGCCTAATACTGTTTTCTGCGTGTGAGCCTCTGCCTGCGCTGGAGTTTGTGCTGTCGTGAGAGTCGTCTGACAAAGGAGCAACAGGAGCACTTGAAGATTTGCGCATTGCCTGCCTCCGAGGCGAGAGTCCTTCTGGTATGGTCGGGAGACTGTCCCGGAACTCAGCGTCCCTCATCTGCGCGGACTTTCGCTTCTTCTGTAGCTTGACAGTAGCAGCGCGCGCCGGCTTAGGAATCAGAGGGGCGGATTGAGCTTCACCGAAGTCGACGACATTCACGCCCCTTACTCTCGGCGGGTGAATGGGCTCCGGGGGAGGTTGCGCCTCCTCCTGCTGCCTCAATGTCGCAATGTGCTCAGGCGTAGAGATCACCGGGTCAGCCCCGTCCGACTTCTTCCTGCGCAGCGAAAGCGGGCGTGGAAAGAGGCTGGGCGACGACTCGGGCGTCTTGTGGTCCTGCTGAAGAGAAGAAGACGATGACGAAGGAAAAGAGGTGGAAGCGGAGGGGTTCTGGACTTGAGCGCTGGAAACTACATACGTTGATCGACTGTCTGGTTCTTCCACTTGAGTCAAGAGTCGAATGGCGGCGGGATTCCTGGAGCTCCCGGTGGGAGTGCCGTCGTCGTCCCGGTCATCGTAGGACGGCAGGCTGTAGTCGGGCGGTCGGTTTGGGGCCATTGTGCCTGTTCTGGTCGGCGCCGCCCAGTTACTGGGGTGAAGGTCTCGTCTGTCTCAGGAATGAGAATGAAGCTGGTCTTCCTTCTCGGTTTGGCCGGTGAAATAAATTTGTTTCTCTCACAACGGGACCGGGCGCCGCGAAGGAGGTCTTGAGTGAGTCTGGCGTTCAGTCGTGGGTGGTGAGCTTGCCGGCCGCAGATTCTCGGCGTTCGTGGGGTCAATTGGTCGTCGTGTAAGTCGATCTCGATGACGATGCTGGTCGGTGAGAGGAGTCGCCAACAAACGTCCGGATGAATGCAAAAAATGAGCTAGTTGGCCTCTTTTTTTCGTCCTTCGTTTTCCCGCAAAGTGGGAATGGAGTGAGATGATAAGAGGCAGGCAGCTGGGAATTCCACCTGGCAGAAAAGACGTGCAGGAAAAAGCTGGGGGGGGAGCAAGACCTCGTGGGAGGGATGGAGTCTGGCGTCTGGTTGGTACCTATGGGACGCCTCCAGCGCATCCGTGAGTTGTCGAGGGGCAACAGGGCGGATCGGGGAGTTTGATCGCGTTGGCCCAGCAACCCGGCCGTGATTCGCGGTGTTCCTGGCTCGGTGGGCGCAGAAAAGCGGGACACTGCATGGGGGGGGCTGCTGATGCACTGGGCTCAGAGCACCGCCTGTGGGAACTCCCTAGCAGGCGCCCGGTTAGCGCCCACGGGGGCGTCGCTGGACCCCGTCGCCTAAAACGGCCATCCAACGCTGGGCGGAGTGGCTCAAAGTAAACAGATCGAGCTGGGCACCTGGCTCATCCGCGATGCCGTCCATAGTGTTTCCCATGTCCTTTGACGATGCTCCGCCCTGCACCGCACCTGTCAACTCTCACCTGGGGCGCAACGTGGTCATTGCTCGCAGAAACACAACATGACCCCATGGCTTGGACTGTTTCTTTTTTGGTCCTTCTCCTCTCGTCTTGCGTGACGCACCGCAGATGTCGTATGCAGCACGACAGATCTTCTGTGTATCCGTCTCCCCGCCCATTCGTCTAAGCATGTATGTAAACAACTCTCCGCCTCCAGCTAAGGTTGTCTGTTTTCTCTCTATCGTGTTGATCCACTCCTCTTTGTCTTAATCTAAACACCCCAGAGCGCCCTCCAACGCTTCTCATCCGTCCTCAGAGGCCCGTCGAACCGTCCAAACCTGGCCGGCAGCCCCTCGTTCGCCTCGGGCAGGCAGATCCACTCCCGCACGCAATCCGGAACCTCCTCCTTGATGTGACTGATGCAGATCAACGCCTGTTGGTCCGAGAGGCCCCGGACCCTCACCTCCCCGGCCTTGGCAGCCTCGCTGTCGACGATCTCCTCCCCGCTGTACGTCTTCTCCTCGCCCTTGGCCAGGAACAGCATGCACTTGTCCCGCACGGCGTCGTCCATGCCGCTGAACGCCTCGTCGAGGACCACCACGTCAGGGTTCTTGATCACCGCGCGGAGCAGGAGGGCGATGCGCTGCGCGCTGAAGGACAGGCCGCCGAAGAGGAAGTTGTCGGCCCAGGCCAGGCTATCTCCCGTTGTGTTGTGGTATTCGGGGTTCAATTCTGCGGCGAACCAGCGGAGCGATGCTTCAACCTTGCCCCTTGCCTCATCGTCGAGCTTAGGCACCGCCTTGAAGGTGTCTGCCCACGCGTTCTCAAGCACCTGTCGCACCGTCAAGCTACGGGGCATGTGCTGGTGAACCTCCGGGCTCGAGTGACCGATGCGTGACTGAATGTCCCAGAACGTGAGCGGCCTCTGTCCCGAGCCTGGCTCAGGGAGTCTGCTTCGGCCGAATAGCTTGATAGGGAGGGAATACGTCTGCGGGTGGTCGGAGCAGAGAAGAGAGACGATGGTGGTCTTTCCAGAACCGTTCGGCCCAAAGACACCCCATCTTTCACCTCGTCTCACTGTCCAAACCAAACCGTCCTTGGCCCCGGATTCTGTGTCTTGAGACCAGTTTCCGAGGGCAATCTTGCTCCCGTACCTGACCTGGCAACCGTCCATCTCAACTAATGGCTCTCCAACCTCCTTAGAAACACCCTGTTCAGTGACAACGGGCCCAACACCATGGCCCTTCTTCTCCTCTGCCGCAACAAGCCCATCGCCGACGACACCCTTGGCAGTCAGCGTTCTTCCCATCTCAATAAGTGAATGCACAGGCAGTTTCTCATCCTCCGTCAAGCCACCCTTCCACACGCCCCTGACGTACTTTCTCAGCCCCTCAAGCACAATATCCTTCTCCCCCATGGACCCAATCTGGCAGTCGCTCCTCAAATACACCAAATGCGTAATCCACTCAGGAATAGGGTCCTGCGGCCTCACACTCAACACAAGCCTAGGGCTCTCCCTCTCCGCCAGCCCCTCCAGCAACGGACTCAAACTCGCCACAGTCGGCGGGTCAAGACCCATGAATGGCTCATCCAGCAACAGCACCTCCGGCGTCGTCAACAGCGCCCTCGCAATCCTCGCCCGCCTCCCCTGCCCGTTACTCAGAAACGCAACCGGCAGATCGAGCAGCTGGTCCAGCCTCAGGTCCTTCACAACCCTCTCCAACAGTCCCCGCGGGAGCTCCCCCTCCCCTTTCTGCCTCAGCTCCCGCTCTAGCACGTTCTGCTCAAAATTGCCAAGCAAAAAGTCTCGCAGGCTGAAATCCGTGTTCTCACGCCGCGACTCGTATCGCGCGGCCAAATAAGCGCTCGTCGTCGGCCCCCCAAGACCCCCGCCCTGCTCGCCGTCGAAGCCGACGTACTGTATCGCCTTGCTGGCCGTCCGCAGCCGCGCCGACGCGTCATCGCTCGACAGGTACGGGTACGACCGCGAGCTCGGCGGGATCGCGAGGTGCTGGCCCCGCAGGACCTGCAGCAGCGTCGTCTTGCCCGAAAGCGACGGCCCCACGATGCACCAGTGCTTCTTCTTCATGCCCTCCGCCGTTGTGGAGGGAATCTCGAAGCTCAGCTCATCGAACAGTGACGGGTTCGGATGCGTTGTCTGCGCGTTCGGGTGTCTTCGGTAGAACGTGCCGTTGGCGATGCGCAATATCGGCGCCGAGGAGCGCGGTGGTAACCTCATCGTGAAATTTCAAAAATGTGTCCCCCAATTGGCCGTTATAACACAGTCAATTGCTCTTGTAGAATCTTGTAGTGTGTGGAATGAAGACGACCTCTCCACATGGTCTCCCTCTTGAATCGAAAGGTCTCAGGGGAGGGGAGTTGACGTCGCAGCTTTCCCCGGACTTTTTCTTATTTCGCGGGTACGTAATTAATGGAGCGGACAGCTTCGCTGCGATCTCGGTGAAAGCTCGACCGTCATCGCACCCCACCACGCGGGTACCTTCCCACCTTCCTCCACAGCTCGCCCGGGGCCGGGGGAGAAAGCAGGCAGGGGCACTCTGGCAGCTTCCTGCCGCGCCTGCATTTCAGCCTGGAGATCACGTGATAGTATTATCTAAGCAGTTGCGACCGGGGAAGCAACCACGCCAGCAGCCAGCAGCACCAAAGCAGCAACGGCAGGCGGACAGCTCCAGGCACATCACGTAGGCGCAAGCTCCCAGCATCCCAACCAACACCCTTCATCACAGCCGCATCAACCACCACCCTTACACACACACACAACCTCCATCACCTCCTCCCCAAATCCAGTCAAGATGTCGGTAAGTACTCCAACTATCTCCCTCTCCCCGCCATTTAACCACCAGCCAAACTAACCACAAACCCCCCTTCCAGATGCGAATCGTCCCCGCCGCAAACCAACCCACAACCTACGCCGCCGGCGCCGCCGCCCCCTCGGCCCCGGGTGTCCACGACACCCTCCGCGCAGGCGTCGGCCAGTCCGCCCTCGACTCCCGCAACAACGTCCCCTCCTCCGCCCACCCCCTCGAGGCCCGCCTCAAGAACTGGGAGGCCACACAGGAGTCCATGCGCATGGAGACGCTCCGCCGCACCTTTGGCGCCGCCGAGCCCATCCGCCGCCAGATGGAGCTCAAGATCACCCAGAACGGCGAGTGGCGCCCCGTGGCCCTCGGCGGCCAGCAGGCCTCCGTCCACGAGGAGATCCTCCGCGGCAAGGACGCCAGCATCACGTGGGAGGACGTGTACACGGGCGACGAGAGCGTCGGCATCGTCGGCATGCACGATGAGATGGAGAGGAAGCTCAAGATTTGAGGGAACTAGGGACGGAATATCGTCATGAGGAGACGGATCAGAAGGGAGCTGGATTGACTGTAACATTACGACACACGCGCAATGAACCCCCGGCTGGGGAGATTTTACACTACCCCCAATATCATAGGAGTTTGCTAGAGCAGCCCAGGGATGGAAGGGAACCGAATACGTTCGTTCTAATATCCTATGGACAGATCCACCCATGGACGGGCGCGAGAGCAGACAGAACAGTCAAAAAATACAAGCTATGGATACGCCAACTCCTGTTTCCCCCCATTTCTTCTTCGCTCTTTGTAATACGCTCGGGATGAGAGGGGTAGTGTCGGCGGATGGACACGCACTCAAGAAGAGAGAAGAAAAGTAGTAAAAAAAAAAAAAAAGAAGAAGAGACCCTGAAACACCCAAACCCGAGAGCCTCGAGACCAGCCGGCCCGGGGCACATCTGAAAATGCATGCAGTATCGAAACCGAACCAACCCCCTTTCCATCCGCCTTCTTCCCATGCATGTCATTCTTCCCTGTCGATTAAGGAATGGATCTTTGGAGATGTAGAGAATGCTGAAGAAAACACCGTGGTCGAGAGGCCGTTTCGATCATAAGATTACACAGCACCCGCTGCCTCCTTCGCGGTTGCGGCTGCCGCCCGAGGCCGACTTGCTACCTCCCTTGGGCTCCTCCTCTTCGACGATGTCGGCAGGCCGAACTGTCATATGGACGACGTTTGCCGCCTCAGCGCTGAAGTGGTACTCTGCAGGATGAGTCAGTATGAGGGGAACTACTGGGGTGTGTAGGGTATCGTGGTTTACTTACGCTTAAGCTGGTCTTTATCATCCAGCAGCTTTCCGAAATGGATCAACCGTATGCTGCTCGGGCTGGCCGGTTTTGGATCCCACTCGTCACGCCACTCCCGCAGTATCAGCTCCTTAAGGGTGTACACACTGATGCTGAAAGGATCTTTCTTCCCGGCCTCCGTCAATCCGGGAACATTGACGTTCCTCTTTGTCAGGTACTTTTCGTCCAACTTGTAGGGGTGTCTCGCGCCGGTTGTTAACAGGAGCGTGATGTTGCAGACGGGGCCGTCGGTTGGTGAGACGGTGATGGGCTGGACGTCATCGACCGAGGGACCAATTGCCAAGGAGTCGTCTTGGCTCTGGGCCGCAGGCTGCGCTGTGTTGCCGGACTCCTTCTCCTTCCCCTTGGCCGAGGGTTCGATTGAATCATCGGCTCCCGTCGCGGTGTTGGGTTCTGGGTGTGATGAGGCGGCCGCGGCCTTGGATGTGTTTGCGGCGGCATCGTCTGTTGACAGGTTCGTCATGGGAACGGCGTCCCTGGGCTGGGCCAGAGAGGCGTCGCCGTCCTTGGGGGGTGCTTGTCCTCCAGTCATGTTGGCGGTATCGGATGGTTTGGTATCGGACATTACTGAAGTCGATGTCGATGGCGATGTTTTTTTAGGGGTCGAACAGCAGGTCGTCGTGCCTTGCAAAGGGGGACGGGACTGCGGCCTCGTTGGTGCTGGGGCAGACCGACGGCGACGGGCGACGGGCGACGGGCGACAGGCGACGGCGGCTGCGGCGGTGGTGAGGAGCGGCAGGGCGGCGATGGGGGAAGAGGCGACGCAATTGCTCAATTCATGCGGGAGGCGCGACGGGGGTTGCGATCGGGAATGTCGGCGAGGATTGAGGTGAGGTGAGGTGAGGTAGGAAATTGGTAGAGATGTCGTTGAGTGAGACGGATTGGAAGGTGCTACTACTACTACCAGTTGGTTGGCAGTTGCCAGGATGGGGGGTTTGTGAAGCGGAAGGCGGACCCAAGTCAAGTTCCAACCATCCAGCAATGTGGGAAAAAGGAAGGACGGGATGTTATGGGGGTCGGATTGTTGGAGACGGGAGGTTGACGGACGGGCTGGGCGCTGTCTGCTGGGTGCCCTGGGCTGGGCTGGCTGGGCTGGGCTGGCGGACCTCACAGGCTGGGACTGGAGTGGACTGGGAGCAGCACCTCACTCCCGTCAGGTCCAGGTCACAGTGTAGGTAGGAGGGTCGGGTGCTGGTGCGGTGCGGTGCGGTGCCCAGATGGGTGCCCGGGCAGCCGTTCGGCAATAAGTCCGTTGTGCTGGGTCAGGTCCAGTCAGTTTAGGAGTGCGAGAGAGAGGGATGTGAACCTGGGAGGCGAACCTCATGCTGCAGTAAAGGTACCCGGCAACTCAGATACGGTTATGCTGACTACGTGCCTACCCTTCTTCGTAGGTAGGTACCTGCAATCGCGATTCCTTCCTTGCTCGTCTCTGTCACTGACACCATCCCCTCCATTGTCGTCCGTTTATTTCCTGATTTCCCTTTTCTGAATTGCATCACATCATTTGGCCCGCTGGACACGAACATGGAAACAGAGACGCCGCCGCGTGGCTCTGGTAGCACTGCGGGTGTTGATTATGCGCCTTGTACCTTTCTGCTTCGCTCCAAGGTGCCCCAGCCAACATGGCGGTAAGGTAAGCCCAAGACACGAGACAGGGTAATGCCGTGATGAGAAGCAGGCGGTGGTCCCGTTTGTCTTCCCGTTGAATTCCCAGGCAGATCGGATTACGGCGCAGGCACGGCGTCTTCGAGTCGTGCAGCCTGTTTCGTCTTGTAGGTCCAGCTTGACAACCAGCCTGCCAGCCCAGCAGATGGTGCCCCTAGCAGACCCAAGTAGGATATCGGTCGGCGGTCGCGGCGGAAGCCGGCAGCGAAGCGGCCAACGATCGGTCAAGCGTTGAGGATGTCAAGCCGGAATCACGGGCTTCGGTCTATGGTCCAGTGTCGAAAATCCAAATGTCGGTAACTCGGTCCTCTGCAAAGTATAGCAGCGTCGTTTTTAGTACACGCTGCCGTTGCCCTTTTTGTGTCAACAAACGAGATGAGTGGCCGAGCTGATTTATGGCAATGAGACAATGATGCAGCCAGCGTTCAAGGGGCTGGGTTGCTGAGAAACGAGGCCGGTGATGGGTGCAGTAATGGTGCTACTGCTGCTGTTCCCCTATTCTTCCTCGGTTTGCATCGAGAATCGGTCCTCCATTGCAGACGCAGGGTCCAGGATGGCGGCGACTCCTTTGAAGGCAATTGTCTTTTCGAAGAAACAGAAAGCCACTGCCCACTTCCAGGCACACGCTGGGCTCTATGAACCAATATTCTGGCTTCTGAAGGAACAGCGGGAAGGGTCCTGCTTGCTTCCATCTGCTGCAGCACTTCACTGAGAGTGGAAGTCACTGAGGGAGTGAAGCACCTCACTGGGGCCTCACCTCTCAAGAGAAGGATCCACCCAGCTCTGCTCCTCCCCCGTCAATCCATCGGCCGTTCCCCCTCCTTCTCCAGACTCCAGATGCTGTCCCAGGTCCCGTCGTCCCCTTTGCCTATCGGATCGGGTGCTTCCACAGCACGTCCTGCAGCCGACATGCGAGGTGCGAAAACCGAAAACCCATGGGGGCAGTCGCACTGTATTTCTCCCGCTAGGCCTGCTCCAGTCTAGCGCCTTCCAAGGTTGGGCTGGTGGGGTAGGGGGCGCTATCGGATTTTGGCAAGCACCAACACCGGGCGGTCGCGGCTAGCCCCCGCCATCAGAAGGGCCGCTATCTCTCTCGACATGACACACTTCCAGCGCACGCACTGTGGCACTGTATGATGCACTCTGAGATCAGCCCAGCTGCCTTTCAATGGAACGTCGATTGAGGGAAGGATCAAATGGAAAACACGGCACGAAGCGCGGGCAACTCATCCGCGGCGTCAATGCCAGTCCAGCCCAGCCTCGACGGAATTGCCTCACTCGCTCAGCCAGGCACGACACCGCACTCGCTAGGTCGCTCACCAAACAGGGTACGTACTTGTTCACCGGCACCCCTCAGGTCAGGTCGTGCCCCGTCGGTTCTCTTATTTTTCAGGGAACATCCAGCTTCACCACCCTGGCCAAGTGTCTGGGCATCCCAAATCCTCCCCCGGCGTCCATCCCGAATCCAAATGCAATCGGGCACGCTGGAAACGTGGGCCAGGAAAAACGACACGAGTTGTTTCAGTCCTCCTCCATACGCGTGTGGGAAACACAGCTCGGTACTGTACTCAGACGCTCGAAAGAGAGCCGCAGCAGACAGACCCCGAGGCGTCACCGCTATGCTTGTTTTCTTCGTCAACGCCAGTGCGCCGTCTCTGTCTCTGTTTCTGAACATGGGACAAGTCCAGGAACGACCAAACTCATACTCAACCCTCACCACCTTACGCCGCAGCACGGAGGCTCATTCGCTTGATCTACGCAGGACGGGAAGGAATCCCACGCTCAAGCCCCATGTTCCTCACGACATCTGCAGAAATAGAAGCCGCAAGCTCGAGCTCCCATGCGGCTCTGGAGTCTCTATCCTTTCCCTTTCGGCCTACCGCTGCTCTCATCAGTTCACAGCCTCAACATCGGCAACCTCCGGTGTAAACGGCATAATGAAGGACTTGAAGGATTCGACCTGATCCAAGTCACAGAACAGCCGCAGAATGTCAAGCAACAGCAGCAGCAAACAATACACACCCCGTAGCAGAGTCGAGAACACCGCGAGCTGAGCCGACCATCACAGAACCCCACACCCCGAAAGGATCAAAATGTCAAAAGAGGGCAAGACACAGCCCAAAAGCCACGATCTTAGACCTAAACGCATCCAGCCGCCAACAAGATGCCGGTCCAAGAACTCAGCTTCCTTCAACCGCCCGGACACTGGGACTAGCTCCATCCACGGCTCCAACGGAAAGGGCGCCCGAGTTCCAGCCCGTTTCGCGAGCTAGTCACCCAGCCCGCCAATCGCCTCCCTCGTCCTCCTCGTTACTCACCGACCTGCCTTTAACTGAAGTGCGGAACGGCGAGCGATGGACGTTGCCATTCCGATACCCTACCTCGAGTCGCCTGCTTCTTCGAGATATCCCCCATCAAGTACCTCGTCGAGGACTCGTCGAGGGAACCTGTGACGTGAAGACAATGTCAAATCCCCCACAGACCGGGCGCACTACAAACTCCCCCCGGTCTCATCCCCGTGCCTCAAAATCCCCAAAAACATTCCTACCCCAGACCACCACAAAGCCGAGAAACACCACCGATCCTCCCCCTCCCTCGGCGCCCTCTCCACGTTACTGGCTCCTTCGCTCAAATCGCGGGGGAATCCACCTTTCTCCCCCACCCGATTGCGAAAACGCCAAGCCAAGTATACGTACAATACACCATCCATCTGCCCTCACTCATGATATTAGTAAGGCAGTCAGAGTCTATCCATCCGTATATCACCCTGAAGACTGGTGCCACTTCAGCTGCACTCTGCCAGTTGCCCCGTCCGGAGATGTCGCCCCAAATTCCGCCTCTATGCCAAACCAGAACCCTTCCCCCCCCTCTCTTTTTGGCTCGAGGCTAAGATGTAGGTCCCCAAAAATCTTGGACCTATTCGAATAGACTTCCCGCGATCCCGCCACTCTAACAAAACCAACAAACCTCCCGTACGCCCGCTCTCGAGACATATTTGCGTTTCCTTTGTCTGAACTTCCTTTGAGAGCGTGATGGCACTAATCTGCAATCGCGAACCTTGGAAGAACCAACTACCCCGCGAATTCAGGCAGCCTGTAAAACATTGCAGTCCAAGCCCGTAGTGACACCGTCCTTGACCTACTCAGACTCCCCATCATCGCGATGTTGAAGCAATAAAGTGAAAATCGAATGAATCCAAGAATAGTGTCTCTGCCATTACCGACGAGGATATCAAATATAATCTACGTACAGAAACTTCCCACACATTACGCTCGTCCGCTCAGCAACCCCATCAAAACTACTACTACCTGTTACCCCTTTGCTCTCACAGCACAAGCAGGTCCCCGTTGCCTCCCTGCGCCGGCTGCACAATCTGTTGCGGCGCGTGCTGGTTAACCACGTACCCCGTCTCGTAGCCCGACGTGTCCCCGAACGCGTCGCCCTGGTCGATCCGCATCGCCGCCATCTGCTGCGGGCCGATGCTGGAGAAGTAGGCGTCCGCGTCGCTGACGGCCTGGGCGAGGTTGCCGTTGGCATCGACGCCGCCCGCAGCGGCGTTGTTGACGTGTTGGCTGTGCATGTTGATGTCCTGCGCCTGGCCGCCCATGCCGAGCATGCTGAGGCTCTTCTGGTTCTCGATCGACGTCGGGAGGAGGTGCTTCTGCAGCGCGGGCGAGTCGATGAGCTTGCGCGGGCGGGCGGAGCGGAAGACGGTCTGCACCGGCTTGAGGTACACGGTGGCGAGCGTGCCGACGTTGAGGCACATCTCCTCGAGGGTCGCGGGGTCGAGGCGCTCCGACTCGGCCGTGATGGCGGGCTTCTCGCCCATGACGATCTTCTTGGCCGCGTTGATGTCGGTGGACAGGAGGCGCCAGTACATGTACGCGCGGTCGCGGAGGTCGGGGTTGTCCGTCTCTTCCGTGGCCCACTTGAGCACTTTCGGGACCAGCTCCGCGCCCTTTGTCGGCCTCTGGATGAAGAGCTTGACGGTGGCGGTGAGGAGCGCCAGCTGGACCTCCACGGGCTCCTCGGCGAAGGAGTACAGGAAGTCTTCCAGGAGGGCGTCGCTGTTCTCTATCCTGTCCGCGTACTGGCCAATGACCCACACCATGGCGGCCTTGGCCTCCGGCTCGTCGAGCGAGTCGAGGTGCTCGCACAGGGTGCCGATGATGGACTCGTACTGGTTGGGGTACTTGCGGAAGATGTTTCTAATAACGACCGTGGCCTCCTGCACAATATACGTAACCTTGGTCGCGACCAGCTCCAAGAGCAGGTTGATACACTGCCTTGCTGCCGGTTCGATCTTGATGGCGAGCTTTCCTATGGCTCGCACGGCTTTGCGCACAAAGTGCACGTCGATCTCCGTGGCGTACTCTCGCAGCTCGGTGAGCACCTCATCAATGTTGTTCTCGTTGGCCAACATGAAAATGAGCTCCAGCTTCGTGACCTTGACGTAGATGGGGTCGTTGTATTTGCAGAAGAAGACGCGAATATCGTTGCGCAGGACCTCGGGCCGACGCTGCAGAATCAAGAGAGCATTCCTCAAGGCCAGGTATTGCACTTCGGGTCCCTTTGCGAGAAGCGTCACCAGGGGCGGCGAAAGCTTTTTGCAGAGCGCCGCGTTGTGTCTCTGGTCGGCGATGTAGTTCATGAGATACAAAACCACACGGATACATGTCAAAACGACCGCAGAGTTGGAGTGTGATAGGCGTGGTGTGATACGCTCCGCCAGGAGAAGAGCTTCGTTTCCATCTTGCGGCACGTATGACATGAGCGCCTCGAGGATGTACGTCTGACCCCATCTGAACGTCTGTGTCAGCACTCAATCTTGACACCACTCTTTAAATGTCAACCTACTCAGAGCAGTCTGCCAAGATAGCCACCATTTTTGAGGCATTGCTGTAGTCGATGGTGAGCTTGATCGCATCGCTGCGCTCCCAGATGTCCATCAGAGACGCCAAAGCGCTAGCAACGACCGTAGGGTTATCGTCTCTGAGCAGAGTATTCAGTCTGTCGATCAGATCTGAACCCTCAACCATTCGTCGGTCGTGGTCGTAGAGCTTCGCGACGCAAAATGCTGCCGTCTTCCTCACGTATGGGTCAGCATCCTTCAGCATGTGCTTAACCAGTGGAACAGTCGCTTCGACGAATTCGCGGACGTGGATGTAGGACATCGTTCGGAGTGCAAGCGCTCTGACGAGAGGGTTGTGGTCTTCCATATCCTGGGCACTGTCAGTCACGGCTTCTTACGCAACATCGCAACACGACAACCTACCTGCTCTAGTACTGGGATCGCCTGAACTGCAATCTCGGGTCGCATTCTGGCATAGTTCACCAAAAACAAGAAGCACCTGGAGTTTGTCAGAACGAGCCCCCTGGGAGCGCAGACATGAGGCCATACATCTTCTTGATTTCCAGACTCTGGATATGCATGCAGCCGATGATGTCGGGGAACAAGGCGACCATGTCATTGTTGCTCATGGTCATGTTGGCGACAATCTTCTTGAGGGCGATTTTCTTGTTCGCATTGTTCTTGTCCTTCTTGCCACCGCTGTTCAGCTCGAGCCTCAGCTCGGCTACCTTGCCCTTCGAGGTTGTCAGCTGTCTGGAGATGTAAGGCGGCGGGGGCACATAAGCCATGAACATGCTGGGCGGCGCATATGCAAGCATTCAGGCAAACATGGGCCAGAAGGAGAGGCTCGGTGATGGTTGCGAGGCAGCTCAAAGCCGCAGGATGCAGAAGGCTAGGGTATGCGGGAGAGGGGAGATAATGTAGACTTTCAGAACCAAGACCTTGACTTCTTCAAAGTCATGACAGGGGTTCAGATGCAATACATGCAGGTATCACACGACAAGAGACGGGCGCACCCAGCAAAGAGTGTGCAAGACAGGAGAGGCAGAAGCTAGAGCTTACCCTGGCAAACAACTTGGAGTCTCCTCCACCCTGAGCGGCCGACATGATGACGCCCTCCTATATGAGACCTGGCGGTGGTCGGTGTGGTAGTGTGTAGTGCGAATCTTAGACAGTAGTTCCCCTCTAGACAGGCCTCCAACAAGCTTTGCTGGCGTGTGCTTCGATCGGGTGGTGGTGGTGGGCGATAACACCACAGACCCCTCACGCCTAGCTGTACGAAAGTCGGCAGAGGATGGGTAGGTATCGTTGACGCTGTTTGCTTCCCCCGCGGGCCTAGGATCAAGCCACCCAATTGGTAAGAGGGTCGCAAAAGTTGGCGGAAGGCTGCAGTTTTCCTGGACTCGAGTGTCTTGGAATGGTGGGAGGGGGCGCAGGTGCAGAAGTGAGGGATGTCACTTGCGTCGTTGGGGCCGGGGGGTTTTCGATTCGCGGCCAATCGAAGGGTGTGTTTGCTGCGATAGTCCTTCTCTCGTCTCGATGCCAGATGCCGGCCGGATCTCCTCGAGGTCGGAGTTGTTTGATTTCTCGCGCGACGCAAGTCCGATCGATTTCGCGGGTTCGGCAACGGTCGATTGAGGAGTGCCGGTTTCGGTGCAACGGCGACTTTGCGGGATGTCGTCGTCGTTGATCGGTTCTCGTGGACGGCCCGTTTTCGTTTCCAGATGTTTAAGGGGAAACGTTGGTTGAGAAAGGGTCCCAAAGCTCCCGCCGTTCCGCGGTGGATGCGACAGGCCCCCGGTACGCTACTTTACCACTCGCATGTCGCAGCAGTCGCGCTCGCCCCGGTTTTAGCTTATCGGCCTTATGCAGGGCCGATAAGACATGGGCCCGACCTCCGGTTGCTGCTAAGGTAAGCAGGCGACATCGCCTGTCCCATGGTTTAACCGAGCTATGGTGGGGACCTTATCCAACGTCGTCGTCAGCTGTCAACGCCGCCTGCGAAGCTTTCATCCCAACGGCCGCGCCCGTGTCCTCAATTACCGAACCCGAAGTCCCAACCGACCGATCTCGATATCTACAAAGATGGCTCTGGTCAATAGCTCCGTGCCGCGATGGGTCGCGGATTTGCAGTCTCCTCCGGCCGCAAAGTCCAAGGTCTCAGGCATTTCCGACCCCCCCGGCTACCCATCGCAGTCCACTGGCTCCAAGGTACGGAATCGCGTCGAGATCCCATTGGAGCCGCGCTGACATCTCGATACAGAAGCAGAAGGATCAAAAGGTCCAGCCCCAGCCCCGCAAGCAGCAGTCGCCCGAGGAGATGGACACGTTGAAGGTCAAGAAGGCGTGGGAAGTCGCCCTCGCCCCCGTAAAGAACCTGCCCATGACGGCCATCATGATGTACATGTCGGGCAACTCACTGCAGATCTTCAGCATCATGATGGTCTTTATGGCATTCAAGAACCCTCTCGTCGGTCTCACTGCGGTCAATCAGGCGTTTGAGAGGTTCGAGTCGGAGACGAACAAGGGCAAGATGCTCCAGGTCAAGCTGGCATACGTTGCTATGCAGTTTGTTGCGCTGGGCTTGGCTGTGTGGAAGGTCAACTCGATGGGACTGTTACCGTATGTGTTATCGTCTGCAAGCATTGGTCATATACTAACGCGAATGCAGGACAACGCGATCAGATTGGCTGGCTTGGGAAGTCCGCAGAGAGCCCCTGGAATTCTCAGTGCCCGCGTTATAGACATTAATTCAATTAAAGGCTGTGTCTCAGCTAATTTCCGCCTACGTTATCATTAATCGTCATTGTTTGTTGCTCAGATTGCCCGCTCCCTGCAGTTGACGCCGCAGTTCCAGGATCTCCAATAGGCTGGGTGACAGGATCATGTTCAGGAACAACTACTAAGCTTATGTCGTTGAATGGATCATCTTCTATGGGCGTATCAAGCCAGCGTTGCCTTTGTGTCGAGGTCGAATCGTCATGTGGACTAACATCGAATCCTACAACGTCACGTTGATCATCCGATATCGCCCGTTGCCGATCATGCAGCGGTCGTTGTATTGGAATAGCCACGCCGTTATTTGGTATGCCTGCAGTTTCTTCCGCTGGTTTTTGGAGAACCCTGGCAACAGCGGTGGCCGTTTCGGCTAACATGAAAGCCTCAGTTACGTCGTTCTCGTCGTCAAGGATTGCCTCTAATGGCAGCTCAAGGGGCAAGTTCTCGAGAGGTTGGAGGTGGATCGCTCCAAGCTCAGTGAGAAGGCTGTCGACATGAGTCTATTAAACGAGTCAGTTCCGCACTAAGGCCGGGTTGGATGATCCTGTCTCACCATCTCGGTCAACGTCTAGGTTGGTCTGAATGTATGTATGGGTTTGTTTGTCACGGCTGAGGAGCTGCTCATTGCTTTTCATGGAGGTGGGGGCCATAGACCTTTATAGCCATCGACCGATCCTTAGACTGTAGTCGAGGTTGAACGAGAGGCTTCGGGTGTCAAGGCTGTCCAGATCGAAGGTAACAGCATCGTAAGCTTATTTTTAGCTCACAATGATCAAGACAACCATCGCAACACCACGAAGAGGACGTGTTTCAACCAGTAACGCTCTCCCGTCACGCTCGTGTTTGTTTTTAACTACAAGCGGCTGAAGTCAATCCGAGTCTTTACCCCAATCAGGACATCCCAGCCGATTAAGAGACAATGCTCCGTACGAGCCGGCAATATCCCCCATAGGTCTTTCGGAGTCGGTTCTGACGTCCTGTCGCGTGCTCATTGGCCAATTGGTAGGGAAAGCAGGCTTCTGGAGCTGTACCTGACACTAGGACGATGACGATCCCTTTACATTCCAGCTCTGGGTTCCAAAATGGGACCAAATCTGGAACATGACCACCCACCGTTTCCTGGCGTGTTTTTCGAAACAAGTGGGCTTGCTGGCCAGGCCATGCTTGCCCATCCGCACACTAGAGGTCGCTCACCCGCAAGAAACCTGTGTACACGATGCCGTGTTTGTGCAAGATGTCTCTGTTGATGTCTCTCGTGGTTTCTGTCGGGGCAGTCGATGTCTGATCCGCGGCCTTTGTTCTTCGTCTATCCAGACGTGCCCTGAATCGCCCGCCCAACCTCCAGCCGTAGGTGGGTGGTTGCCTTGACTGCCTCACCGGTCTAAGTCGACGCTAACATATCTCCCTTCTCAAACCTTCGCGGAATAAGCCTGTCAGGTCTTACCAAAAGCCAATCCCCGAAGCTATATCCTGGGCATTTGCACATGCTTATTGAACGCGGCACCGAAAACAGAGAAATCCATGTTGAGAATCGCGAAGGAGGCTCAAGTAGCAGCCTCGATGACATACACCTCATTCTCCATCCAGCCCCCCCTATTTCCCATTGCTGCTTTGTCCGTTGTGGACCGACAGAGACCGATGGCTGAGACCATCCAACCCAGCAGAGAACACTTAGGATCGAGGCAACGGGACTGGCGTACGGGCGCTGCGGTAGTGCTATCGAGGCATTTGGCGGAACGTCTGGAGCTTTGGCATCGTTCCGTGGCGTTGACCCGCATTCTAGATATGAGGGGTTACAGTTGGCAGGTAAGCCACGGCGGAGGGACTAAACGATCACGGGCTCGATGACAGACCGCGCAAGAAGACCACCCTCGATGTTTGGCCGTCACATACGAAGCAACTGACTCGAGCAAGATGGTCTGAACAAGTTGTGAGATCTAAATGACGCTATCAGTTATCGCATCTGCCTAACCGCGCTTTGCGCAACAATATACCCAATCATCACGAGGCTTCCTTCATCCGCCTCTCATTCCTCCAGCCCGGCCCATTTCTAACAATCAGAAACATCATCGGACTGGTCACTGCGCACAACGCAGCAATGAACGTGAAGCACCACCCCCTGCCCATGCCAGAAATCATGTACTCGATGATGGCCGTGCCCACGGCGCCCACCAGGCACCGGACGAGGTTGTTCGCGGCCGTGGCCGTGGCCGGCGCCTCGGGGTACAGGTCCACGATCAGGGTGTTCATGATGCTGAAGGATCCCGTGATGGTGAGCCCGATGATGCTCTGCAGCACCAGCGGCGCCGCGACGCTCGTCTCGAGCTGCAGCACCCAGCCGTACGCCACCAGCGTGATCAGGCCGACGATGACGGCGGGGTACACCGGCTGCAGGCGGGCCTTCTCGATGGGGAACTTGCTGAGGTCGTCGCCCCGCCTGCGGTCGATGGTGAATCCGATCTTCCTCGCGATGCGCCGGTAGTTCCAGTCGAGCACGTACCCCTGACCCAAGCTCGCGATGCAACAGCCCGCGCCGTACGGCAGATAACACAACCCCAGTTGCAAATCATTAAAGTGGTAAATCTCGCGGAACAAAGTCCCCAGCGTCGCGGCCACATCGATGAAGGCAACGTACAACAAGGAATTGTACACCAGGATCAGCGCCATCTCCTTTTCAAAGATGATCTTCACCGCCCTCAACGGGTTCGGGAACCTAAGCTTGCGCGCCGGCTGCCCCGCCACTGACTCCTGCCTCTCCAGCCCGGCCGCCTCCCGCTCGCGGTGCCGCCGCCGGCGCCGGATGAGGTCCAGCACGGGGCGGTTCCACGTCTGCGCCGGGACGGACCCGTTGCCGACGACGTTGCGGCACGTCTCGGGGATGAAGAGCGCGAACGGCACGAGCCAGGCCCCGATGAGCGCGACGCAGAACCAGAAGATGGACGCCCAGCCAAAGTACTGCGTGAGCACGCCGCCGAGGACGGGGCCGATGGTGGGGCCGACGTTGATCCCCGCGCCGACGATGCCCATGTACTTGCCGCGCTCGGAGGACATGGAGATGTCGGCGACCATGGCGAAGCCGAGGGCGATGGCGCCGGAGCTGCCGCCGGATTGGAACATGCGCAGGACGATGAGGGCGGCGTAGTTGCGCTGCAGGGCGAGGCCGATGTTGGCGACGAGGTAGATTGCGAAGGCGACGAGGAAGGCGGGGCGGCGGCCGGCCATGTCGCCGAAGTCGCCGAAGAGGGTGGGCGAGATGGCCTGGAGGATCATGTAGGAGGTGACGGTGAGGTTGACGGCGGCGACGGAGACGTGGAGGTCCTCGGCGATGGGGGCGAGAACGGGGTAGTAGATGTTGGCGGACATGGGCGGGACGAAGCAGGCGACGGCGGCCATGAAGGCGACCCAGCGCTTTGTGGACGGGGGGAAGGCGCTGTAGGCTGGGCCTGAGGGTTGGCGGGTGAGGTTCTCGGGATCATCTTGTGGGGTTGTTGGTGAGGGTTCGTCAACGGGCGTGTTATCTGAAGAGTTGTCGATGGAAGCGGTTTCGTCTTGTTCTTTCTCGTTGATGGGTTGAGGTTGTGAAGGGGTGGGTATTACTGGCGGCTCAGCCGAGTTGATGACGGACGGTGAACTTATTTCTCCCCCTTTTGGGGGGATGTCATTGTGTGCCATACTGATCTCAACTCTGAGTGCAGAAAGACTGAAGTCGGTGTGAATATCACGAGTTCAAGTGAGATGAACGAAAGTACTTTTACGGTTCGATTCGCTACACCACTGTCGATGAAGTTAGAAACAAGACAGCGTCAACACAACATACAAAACAAAGGACAAAATCCAAGATAAGAGGAAAGAACCAAACACCAATAGATCGACCTTCCCTTCATGTAAAACTTGTCGTCGGTATCCGTCCGTAAGCGGGCCCTATTCCCGCCCACCGGGCCGCCATGAATGATGTTATTTCCGCCCTGGCATCGCCTCCACCACACCCTGGAAAACCGGCACCTGCGCCGTTCGCCATTGCGGCTCTCGTGATTCGCCCGGTCCGGCCCATGGTGTCCACCACGCCCGCTGTTTTGGGCAAGTGGTTCTGTCTCGACGGTCTGGCATTGACCGCGATGCGACAAGCTTGGTGCGGTATCGGGGGTTTGGGCGAGCGTCGAGCTGACTCCAGCTCTGCTCCATTGATTTTCGTTCAAAGGCACGGGGTCACTTGACCAGCTGGTTCCTGTCGTGCAACGAGAACGAAGGCCGATTTCGGTTCATCATTGTGGCTCAGTTGTCTGTCATCAACGTCTATGAAGGGACTCTCTGGCCAATATGCATGTTGAAACCGGTGTCGAAATGTTTGACCGTCTTCTTCGGCGGCGAAGCTTCCTGCCACCGACCCGGGTGGATACTGGGCCGTGCGTTTTGCCGACCACGGTGCCGAAGCTGCGCCGGTAGAACTCGCCTACCTACGCACGGCCACATGCGCCACAGGTGTCAAGACGCATCAGCCACAGAAATGTACTGTGGCTGGTGAGTCCAACGGCCAAAGCCACGTCATTGGAGAACAGCTTGCCAATTCCAGGTTGTGGTGGAATGCCGATGGCCTCTAACGACGTTGCTGCTCGACTGCACTCACGACACACGAATAGCATGCGCACCGAAACTAGGTGACGAACCCCTCAACTCCCTCGAATTTGTCGTCTGGCCGACCCCAGCTACGGCCGCAATGGACATCACACCACTCTTCAACGAGCTCCTCCGGAAGCACAATGCGCCCCCCGTCACCGAGAAGAAGCTCAGCCTCGAAGCGATTGACGGCTTCCTGAAGGAGGCCTACAGAATAGTTGGTCGCCCCATCCCTCCAGCAAACCACCCAAACCCAACTAATGCCTCTTTCCAGAACTCCCACATCACAACCCTCCACAAAGAGCTCAAAGACGTCCGACAAGCCTACCTCTCCACCGCCCAACCGCGGCGGCATGTCCGCACGAACACAGGGAGCAGCTCCCTGAAGGAACCCCAACAGCCCCTGACGGACCGACAGCGCGAGGACATCGACGCGCGCGCCAAGTCGATGCTGCGCGAGCTCAACGCGTCCATCCGCGCGCTGGATGAGACGGAGCAGCTGCGCCGCGAGACGGAGGCGGCGGTGATCCGCAAGACGCACGTGCGCGGGCTCGGCGCGCTGGGCGCGTGGGCGGCGGGCGCGGAGGTCGCGGACGCGCGCAAGTCGGCGGAGCACCTCGCGGCGGAGGGGAAGGCGCGGGACGTCGGGCTGCACCGCGACGGCGTGCTGTGGAGCCTGCGGCAGGCGCTGCAGCTGTGCGGGCGGACGCAGCAGGACATGATGGAGGCGAGGCTGACGAGGGAGATGGAGAAGAACAGGAGCGTGCTGGCGAAGGCGGGCGGCGGGGCGATGCCGGAGCTGGGTGGGGGGTTCTACGAGGCGATGAAGAGGGAGAAGGAGGCGAAGAAGGGAGGGTTTGATACGGCGACGGGGCTGCCGCCGGATGAGGGGTCGTATGACTTCAGGCAGGACCTTACGGAGGAGCAGATTCAGATGTTTGAGAAGGGGAATCAGGACATGCTGCAGCATTATAACAGCACGTTGGACAAAGTCAGGTACGTGGCATGGTGGTTCCTTTTCAAGACGGCTTTTGCTAACAAGGGTGTTTGCGCAGGACGGCAGAGAAGTCGCTGATTGAGATTGCCGAGTTGCAGACGTTGCTTGTGGGCAATCTCGCGACGCAGTCGGCGCATATCGAGCAGCTGGTGTCAGATTCGGAGAACATCACAGCGGACGTTGGCGGCGGTAACAAGCAGTTGAAGAAGGCGACGCAGAGGCCCAGTGCGGCGAGGTACACCTTCTTCGCATCGGCGGGGTTATGTGCGTTCTTGATCTTGTGGGATTTGGTGATATAGATACCTCAACTGCCTCATAAGGAGGCTGTAAAAATACACATCAATGCTCAATCTCTCGTAGGATGTTCAAAGTAAGCTGGGGGATGGCGGGGGAGGCTGGCATGTGAAAGCATGGGGTCTAGCGTCACATGCCGGATGGAAAGCCCAGACCAGGACCAGGTGACCTCTCGCATCAAGCCATCTCGATTTAATTAACAGCAAATCTGGACCGGTTCCCTCCAGCCCGGCCATAGTGTGAAGATGGCCACTATCAAAAGGCGTTGTAAACGCGCAGAACGTTGTTGCGGTGTGCACAATGTTATGTGCGTTGGCTGGCGGGTTTCTCGGAGGTGCCACAAGACGGAGCTCTATCGGCGTCTGGGCCACGGCACTTGGAGCTGTTGCGAAGCGAGCTTCTGATTGGCGCTGTTAACTGCGTCAAAGTAGGTACATCTGATGTGCGAAACAGAACCGGGGGTCTTCATCCAGGCTTTGGAGGGTGCTCGGCGTCGTAATCCCGTGGAGCCGGGTTATTTGTGAGGGTAAATGGGCTGTGAGAGGAACTGCCTGTGATTGCAGCGTGTGCAGAGTGTTGCTGCAGACATGTTGTGTAAGTTGGTGTCAACTTGCATGAGATGGGATGATCTTCAACCGTTCCTGTCAGGGCGTCCCGGAGCTTGCACTCACTGCACTGGGTTCTGGGGAAATCTCCGGAGAAAGACGGATCGTACGGACTAGAACGAAAATGAAGAAAAGGCAAAACATCAAGTGAACCATGTGTCGAGGCATCTTCGAGTCGTGCCGTGGCCGTTGGGCGGCAGAGAGAGTCAGTCATGGGGGGGCGGCGCTGCTCGCGAGACCTCGGCCCATCCGCAACAGTGACCTCACAGCTCGAGCTTGGGGAAGCCGGCTGCGGGAGGATAAGAGAGGGCGCATTCCCCCGCGGCGGGCCTTGCAGCAGCAGACGCATCAGTGTGATCGGAGTTGTCCCGTCATTGAACAATCCCGTTTTACCTGCACACGCACTTTGTAGAAAACGATTCCCGATAGTCCCCCGACACTTCGCCGATTCCTGCCTCTGCCCAGCCGGCATCTCACTCTTCGGTGTCCCCCTCTATCAACCCGCTGTCGGATATTATCGTCAAACACAGACGGACTGATTCTCCTCCACGGGTTTCTTCTCCCTCTTACTGTATCCAGCCAGCCAGCCCCCCGAATCCGCAAAATCAAGCCAGCCAAGACAAAGACAGCCCACAACCGCCGGCTGTCCGCGCCCGTTTCGAGTAACAGGTTACGAAATAGCTGCCCGCAGGCTGTGGATACCTCTTACTTTGTATTACCCTCGCCGCCGCATCACCTGGCCGTACCTGTTTTTTTTTTTTCTCAGTCCTCCTGGAATTCCAATCCCGTAAGCCTGTAAGGTAGGTAACCAGGGCCCCCGTTCCCCGATCGTCCGAGCAGCCCCCGTAACGAGGCCACCCCGTTGTGCGTCTGTGTCTGTGTCTGCCTGCCCTGTCTGTTTTGTTTGGTCCTGCATCAGCCAAACCAAACAGTGCCTATTTTCTGCAGCTCTTTTTCTGGCTGTAACCGCACCTGCAACGCAACTGTCTGCAACGGTCTGTAACTGACTACTTTACCTTAGGTGCTTAGCTACCTTACCTTCTTTGAGTATCCGTACGCCTCTTCACCAACCAACCACCTTACTGCGCAGTACCGCAAACCTGCAACACTCGGCGAGACACCGCGTGCAGCCCCAAGGTGAGCAACCAGCAAAGTACCTCCTTTATCTGGGAGGAAGTCCTCTTACATCGTCATCCCCGCCCCCGTGGTACATCTCTTACCTCACCATCCCACCTCGTCCCCAGGTACTTGCACAGGTTCCCCTAGCCAATCCTTGGATTGTGCAGTAGCTTCCCCCGGCCTGCAACAAGCTGCCCGCTGCCATGGAGGCGCATGTCCGCTTCCACCTCCCTTTCTTTCTAGTATACTTGGTCACTTCCTATGTCCCGTCCTTTTCCCCGGTTGGCGCCTGTAATCGCAAAGCCTCCCATTCGCCCGTCTAAATCGTACCACTTCCTGATGCCATAATAATAACAACGACCCCAGGCGACCCTTCCCTCTGACTCGTTCCATCTCACGAAAGCTCCGACACCACTGAAAATGCCGGGTGACTCCTCGTCGTCTTCTTCTGCATTTTCTCTTTCTGCTTCCTCATCCTCATCCTCATCCTCTTCCTCTCCTCAGACAAACTCTACCCTTTCGAGAATACGCAACATCGCCCAGCACATCATGGCGCCCGTATCAACGACAAACTTCCCCGCCAGCACGGTGCCCCAAGCTCCCGAGGACCCCCTCTTCGGCTTGATGGCCGCCTACAGGGCCGACCAGAGCAAGGACAAGGTCGACTTGGGCATTGGAGCTTACCGCGATGACAACGCGAAGCCTTGGGTACTGCCCGTCGTCAAGAAGGTGCGTTCCTCTCTACTGCTGCTTCTCACAGCTTCTCAACCCGTTTCCGTGGCATTTTTCTGTCGTCACGAACCCTGCGGCCCACCCGCAGAAAAGCTCAGCTGCGTCACCCGGCAGCCGCAAACCGGCTGATGCGATGGGTGCACCACCTATTTTTGACGAGATTTCCCCTCATGCCGCCTCCACTTCCCTCCCTTCCTGAGCCCCTACCTAAGCCCCTAACGTGAACCCACCCCCGCTGACCCCGCCATGATGCAACTGCACAGGCCGACGAGATCCTCCGCAACGACCCTGAACTCAACCACGAATATGCCCCCATTGCCGGTATCGTCAGCTTCACCTCAAAGGCCAACGAGCTGATGCTCGGCGCCGACTCGCCCGCCATCCGCGAGAAGCGCACCACTTCCGTCCAGACCATCTCCGGCACCGGTGCCGTGCATCTGGGCGCCCTCTTCCTCGCCAAGTTCTACAAGGGCAACCGCACCGTCTACATCTCCAACCCGACATGGGCGAACCACAACCAGATCTTCGGCAACGTCGGCCTCCCCATCGCCCAGTACCCCTACTTCTCCAAGCAGACAAAGGGCCTCGACTTTGAGGGCATGAAGGCCGCCATCTCCGCCGCCCCCGACCGCTCCATCATCCTCCTCCACGCCTGCGCCCACAACCCCACGGGCGTCGACCCTACCCAGGAGCAGTGGATGGAGATAGCCGCCCTCCTGCGCCAGAAGAACCACTTCCCCTTCTTCGACTGCGCCTACCAGGGCTTCGCCTCCGGCAGCCTCGCCCGCGACGCCTGGGCCGTCCGCTACTTCATCGAGCAGGGCTTCGAGCTCCTCATCGCCCAATCCTTCGCCAAGAACTTTGGCCTCTACGGCGAGCGCGCCGGCTGCTTCCACTTCGTCACCGCCCCGGCCTCCGACGCCGCCGACACCACCTCCCGCATCGCCTCCCAGCTCGCCATCCTGCAGCGCTCCGAGATCTCGAACCCCCCGCTGTACGGCGCCCGCGTCGCCAGCACCGTCCTCAACGACCCCGCCCTGTTCGCCGAGTGGGAGGACAATCTGCGCACCATGTCCGGCCGCATCATCGAGATGCGCAAGGTCCTGCGCGCCAAGCTCGAGGAGCTCGGCACCCCGGGCACCTGGAACCACATCACTGACCAGATCGGCATGTTCAGCTTCACCGGTCTCAGCGAGGCCCAGGTCCTGAAGCTGCGCGAGGACGCCCACGTCTACATGACCAAGAACGGCCGCATCAGCATGGCTGGCCTCAACACGAGGAATGTTGAGTACTTCGCCAAGGCCGTCGACAAGGTCGTTCGCGAGTCGCAGTAGACGATGTATGTGCGTTGTGTAGGGCAATTGGGACCTGGGCTGTAAAGGCGGCCCGAGGATTGGGAGGAGCTTTTTATTAAGACTTTACATGACCGTCTGATGAACAGATTGACGGCCGAAGGGACACACGGCAGGAAATGGAAAAAAGAGAATAGATTTCCCAGCTCTGGAGTATTCAAGCATCACGTCTTTTTCACTGCATCACTTCATTTTGCGACATCTACGGGCTTACCTTTACTTTGGTTCAGTGTTCAATTTGCCATGTTACGTCTAATCACGCCTGCTCGGCGTAGACGTCGTCAAGGTTGCCAATTGTGATTCCAGCCATAACCGCAAACAAGGTTCCTGGACTTGTGTGTAGGGACTGAAACATGACAGCACGTTTCTTGCCCGTGATGCTGAAAGTCCAGAATGCGGCCCCAATCGTGGGATGACTCTCGCAGTCACGTTGTTCGTCGAACAGCTGGGCATGTGACCATATGCCGGCACATTTGCTCCAACGTAGCCAAATACCAGCGCCGGGCCCAACGTTTTCGACAAGTCGCATCGTGGAGCCGTCTTCTGGCGAAAATGTAGTCGTTCTGATCTACGTTGAGGGCTTCCACGGGAGGCTGCGTCTTTGAGACTGGTCGGCTCGTTAGAATCTCGGGCCTCAGCTTCAGCAACTTGCGAGTCGCAAGTCGATCGAAAAAATGTCAATGGTTGCCGGCCGCATGGCTGTTTCTCTAAGTTCTGATGCAACTTCCTCCCTCTTTCTGAAAGCTTTCAGGCGAGAGATCTGTGAGAAAAATGGCATTTTCTTCGCTGCTTTGTGTTTTCCTCCCGGCAGGTCGAGCGACGTAGGATCTCACAAGTTTAGCTGATATTGTGTGTGCTGCAATCGAGCATTTGAGAGCGAAGCGGCCCGGTTCTGGAAGAATCAGCCGGTGAGCTTCTTCAGAGCTGAGTCGTCAGGGTTGTTGTTGCCCGGTGTAAGTGGGAGTCGGGATGGTGATTGGTCGGTTCGGTCTCGATGGTGCGCTTTTGGCCGAATGTCTGTGGTTTGTGTTTTTCCACCCATCTTCCGACCAATCCTCATCTTTCCCTAGTAATTTGGTATCGACATGCAGTCTCTGACAGCAGCATGCTTCTCGACCTCGACACGAGAGCAGGCGCAGTCCGCAACGCGCTCTCATTCGGTTCGTCCCAGAGTTGAGTCAATTGTCCAGTTTTCGTCTCGTAAGTGGCGTCCATGGTTGGGAATCCTCCTTCTCTTCCGTTCCTTGGCGGACAGGTTGTCCTGGGTGAGAGGAAAGGGACCTGGGATGGAGGACGTCGGATGCGAAGTTGAGGGACGACGTCCCGGTTATCTACCCCGAAGGTCGAAGGAATCCCCCCATGGCAATCGGCCCTTCTCTCGGGTGTTTACGGCTAACGGTATGCCCCATGCCGGCAGACGGGAGTGGCTGCGCACCCCTGCTGGTGTAGGTTTTGTGGGGGTGGGATTGTTGATGGCTCCGTGATTTCACGATGCGGCGGTGGTTTGTTTGTCCCGTCTGTGACAAAGGTGAGGTTCACGCGGAAAGTATTTGCCGGGGCATGTCTGCTATTCCGCTATTCCGCCGGACTTTGATTGAGGTGGGGGAGAAGAGGAACCGTTGGAATTGGCGGACGAGTCGAAGATTACTATGGTGTGTGCCATTGGGATTGCGGTACTGTCCTCCCCCGCAAGGAAATTCTCACTTTCCTGGTGTTTGTTCTTGCGGGGGAGGAAGATGACTGGAGGATCTGCCTGGCTTTGCTGCCGGGGTGGTGTGGTGGTTTTTGGTGTTGGGGAAAGTTGGAGGCTGCCATTTTACCCCAGCTGGGCGACACACCCTGCGATGTTCATCCCGTCTTTGGACAATCGTGCTCTATACAGTAGAGCCTTAATTCCTCCTTTAATGGTTTTGTTCCTTGAATCAGCATTACTACCATCCGTTCTCTGAAGTGGATGGAGAACTGAAAAACAAAGAAGGCAACAGGGTTTCCCGTCCTCGCGTTGAAGCTCTCATGGCAAGGTTACATCTCCGCCGTTCCGTCAAACCATTCTGCCGGGACAGCTTCCAGCAACGCCTTCTTGGGTCCATTCATTCTTCCAGGTGGAGTAATTGATCAGAGTAGCTCTCAAGCTCTCACCTGACAATCCAACGGGCCAGCAGGCCACTTCAATCACCATCTTGGCACGCCTCGCGCTTTTGAGGCACAGTCAAAAGTGTGAATAAATCCCCAAAAGAAAGGGTTGATCCCCCGCAGCCCTTGCCCCTACCGTCTCAGCTAGATGAGCTGTGCCGCGAGGAGGCGCTCTCGGCAGAGGTGCGCATGAGCACACCTGCATCCTACTGCAATCAACGCCGACTATCTTGCTCTTTTCGTATGCATGTTCGGACTCATGTAAGCGCCATGCCGCCCTTCTGACATGGAGACTTCATCACGCTCTGCAGAGGAGCACACATCGAGTAGACCGACATGCTCTACTATCAAATTTGCCAGAACACGGCTCAAAACGGGTCAATCCTTTTTTAAAGCTGCCAGAAACATGTTGGCAAGCAGTGCAGGAGGTGGTAAGACGTAAGCTCGGCTTCCAACTCGGACTTCCGCCAGAACCTCGGGTATGATTCGCTCGAGGTTCGTCCCGAATCACCGAATACGGCCACCGTCCCCCGTTATCGCCAAGCAACCCTCGTCTAAACCAACATCGATGTTGAGCCATTCCCCATATCCAGAGTTGGAGCTAGCCCGTTGCTTGCGTCGTTCCCCCTCACGGTTCACCAAACAAGATGCGGAGTTACCGCCCTTCGTCCACCCATATTTTAAGCACAAACCACCCAACATCTGGCCATGTGAGCGCTGCCCATGGGGGAGAAACCCGTGTAACCATGTGTGGGGGAGAACAGCTTCCCCCCCTTTTCTTCCCCGCAGTCTTATTCTGAGTGGCTCCTTTCAAACCTGGAGTCGGAGGACCGCCGCTTGCGTTCCCTGGTTCCCCCGTCAAAAAAGCAACTGAATGGAGCCTCGAGATGCACCGCGCCGCCATCTGACTGGATGGATAAATGCAAACACCCCGGCCTCTTGGCACCATCCGGCTCTTTTGCAATTGTTCAATTTCATTTCGGGCCTTCAACCACCTGGGCGTCGCTTTGCACTCCCGTCCTCCCGCCTTAGCACGCCCTCCCTCGGGACTATTCCAAACCACACACCAACCAACCAACCACCCCCATGCCCGGTACTCAGTGCTGTTGCGTCTGCTTTTGGAGAAGCAGGTCAGACGGGAATCCGAGCATGGGGTAACACTGGCGGGTGTTATGGCATATAAAGACGGACGGCGTGGGACCTCGTCTAGAAGACGCGTTGGTGTTGGAAATTGGATCGAGGAAGTTTGCGCACCGGTATTCGTAGCCTGCACAAACCCCAGGCCTTGGACTCGGTAGTATATACTCCCGTCTTGTATGAAAGCGGATATAACCTCTCTATCGAGCCCATCTCCCTCCCTCTCCATTTTGTTGTCCCCAACCGTCCGCGATACTCTCGTCGTTTCTGCCTCGTCCGCCTTTTCGGACTCAGACTCCCCGAAGTTAAGAAACATCCAAGCCTGCAAGGTCTTGACCAGCGACAATGGTTGCCATCAAGCGCGCCCAGGAGACCGGGGCCGCGGACCCCATCCTGACCCGCATCTCGGAGGAGGACAAGGTGCCGTGGTACCGGAAGCCGAACCTGCGATACCTCTACCTGATGCTCTTCCCGACGTGCATGGGCATCGAGCTGACGTCCGGCTTCGACTCGCAAATGATCAATGCGCTGCAGATCGTCGAGCCCTGGAAGGATTGTGAGTAGTCGCACGGATGAGGAGAGCTAGGGAAGCATCACCGAGACTGACTGTGCCTGCTAGATTTCGGGAACCCGGAGGGTAGTTTGAAGGGCATCATCGCGGCTGCGTACTCGCTGGGAGCGATCCTGTCGCTTCCCTTTATCCCTATCGTCAACGACAAGTTTGGAAGGCGATGGTCCATCTTTGGCGGGAGCTGCATCATGATCCTGGGAGCTCTGATCCAAGGATTCTCACAACATGGTGAGTAGCATTGCACCGCACTTACTGATCGTGATGGCTGATGCTCCAAAAGTCGGCATGTACATTGTCGCCCGCATGATTCTCGGCTTTGGTATCCCGACCTGTATCGTCTCTGGCTCATCTTTGATCGGTGAACTTGGATACCCCAAGGAACGTCCAGTTCTCACCTCTCTGTAAGCCATTCTCACATTCGGACACCTCCAGAATGCAGCTGACAGCTCTACAGCTTCAACGTTGCCTACTTTGTTGGACAAATCACCGCGGCGGCCATCTGCTTCGGCACCAACAACATCGCTAGCAACTGGTCGTGGCGCATCCCGTCTCTGCTCCAGATCTGCCCTTCTCTCCTGCAAATCAGCTTTGTCTTGTAAGCCAGCCACATTCCCTCCCTTCTTCCCATCCCCCGTGAAGACACCTAACATCGCGCGCGCCCAAGCTTCCTCCCCGAGAGCCCCAGATGGCTCATCACCCAGGACCGCACCGAGGAGGCCAACGCGATCCTCGTCAAGTACCACGCCGAGGGCGACCCCAACTCCGAGTTCGTCAAGGCCGAGATCGCCCAGATGAAGACCGTCATCACCCTCGAGATGGAGGCCTCCAAGCAGTCCTGGATGGACCTCCTTCGCACCGCTGGCATGCGCCGCCGCTGCCTTATCACCTCCATGCTCGGCCTCTTCACTCAATGGAGTGGAAACACTCTCATCTCGTACTACTTAGGTATTTCCCTTCCAAAACATCCCGTGGCGGCTCCCAGAGTGTTGTTTTCTAACCACCAATCTAGGCGACCTCCTCGGCATGATCGGCATGAACGACTCCCTCACCAAGCAGAAGATCAACGTCGGCATCGCCTGCTGGTCCCTCGTCTGCGGCGTCACCGTCGCGCTGCTCGTGCGCCGCTTCCGCCGCCGCGTCATGTACCTCGCCTGCACCATCTCGCTGCTGCTCTGCTACATCTCGTGGACCATCTCCATGGAGCGCGCCGTGCACGCCCTCGACAACGACTACAAGAACCAGTCCGCCTCCATCGCGACCATCTTCTTCATCTTCATGTACTCGCCCTGCTACAACATCGGCTACAACGCGCTCACGTACACCTACCTCGTCGAGCTGTGGCCGTACGCGCTGCGCTCGCGCGGCATCTCCTTCTTCCAGCTCTTCGGCCGCATGGCCGGCTTCTTCACCACCTTTGTCAACCCCATCGGCATCAAGAACGCGAGCTGGCGGTACCTCATCAGCTACTGCTGCTGGCTCGCGTTCGAGGTCGTGTTTGTGTACTTCATGTTCCCCGAGACGGCGGGACGCACGCTCGAGGAGCTGGCTTTCTGTGAGCCTCAGTGTATGATGAGTGTGAAGATGACGTGGCTGACTGTTCGCTCCCAGTGTTTGAGGACAAGGCTCTTGCTGAGCAGGCCAATGGCGCCGTTGAGAAGGTTATTCACCACGAGGACATGGAGCCGATTGGTGAGCGTAAGACGGCGACTGGTCAGGCTGAGGCTGTGGAGGATGTCACAAACAAGTCCAGGGTCTAAGTGGCTTCACAAAATAACGGTTCTCAACAAGCGAAGGAGGCAGCATGTGTATAGGTTGATAATAGCTACAAATAATTGAGTCATTGACTTACGAGAAGCATTCTTGCTCATTCGGTGTACACACGTGAGGATGTCAGACGGACTCATGAAACTGAAGAATCTCGTTCGGACATCCAGTTATGTGGACGGCCTCTTGGAGGTACCTATCAGTGAATTGAGGCGGGCTGCGTGATTCTTTGCCCCATCGAATATGCTTAGATTAGAGGCGACTGTCTGGCATGCCGACATCAATACTTCTCCGTGGCGGGTCTGCGTTCGGGGAGGTGAGGCCGTGGTTTCGGAGCCGGCTGCGACATCAACCATGAGTTCCGTTCGGCGAGGTCAAGCAGAAGAAGCTCGGGACAAGGCACGTCACATTGAGAACAACTATGTTCGATAATATTTGCGCAAAACAATTGATTAGAACAAGGGAAAAAAGACTTGGTCCGCGTGGCATGGCCATCACGAGGGCAAAAAGCATCATCCAATGCATGCTAGGTAGGTTCTCAACAGACAACAAAAAAAGATATCTCTCTCGCCCGGAATCGAACCAGAGGCGCCACCGCGACAAGGAGGCATGTTACCATTACACCACGAGAGACTTCATTGCTTGTTGTTGAGAGATTAGACGACCAGAGAAGACTATGTAGGTAGGCTGGGGGAGTGACTCATTGTGGCAAGTGACTCGAAAGGACCACAAGGTAGGTCATGATTGCTGCCTTCCAGCCTTGTTCGGTAAGCTTACATGTACAATCTACCTCTTGGCTTTTATAAATGTGAACCTGGCTGTCACTATTAAGAAATGTGAGCGTGGCTCCCAGTCTGTCTGGCAATCTGCGGGCTAACCTCTGTACAGATTAATCGATCCAGACGCGATTCCGAATGACCAACACACCGAGAGCTTACTGTTCCTATAAGATGGCTTTGTGGTGTTTAACTTATCATGAGAAACAAGTACAGATATAGAAATTAAGCATATGCAATCTACATCCCATGCTTAAACGTCGAGAGATTTCGTATAGCGAGTAGAACTCTTATCCTAGATCGTATACATTCAGTGAATACATTTACCAAGCAAAATTCTCATTCAAGTGAAAGTTTATCGCCCCCTACAGCCGAGCTCATGAGACGCAGGTGCAAAAAAAGATTCTCTCCCGCCCGGAATCGAACCAGGGGCGCGTCCGCGACAAGAACGCATGTTTCCACTACACCACGAGAGACTGTTAGTTCTTGTTGTTAGGATCAAGTCCGAAAGATAGGTCTATGTAGTCACGGTTACTAGAGGAAACGAAGGGACGAAAGGGTTGGTCGTCATGGTTGCCTTCAGGGTCTGGCTCACACGGTAAGCTATGCTGAACCCAGTCACCATCACAGCAAGTCACATCAGACACGGCGCGGGAAGTTTCAAGAGATCTTCAGATTTGTGAAAATAGGTAGGATGGAGATATGGAATGGCACTGACGTGAGAAGTTGAAATGGTAAATTTGGCAGGGAGCATATAGGTCGGCGGACGTGGCGTTTCATGATACGGCCTCTAACCCAACGTTATCATCCTGGAGAGGAGGTGAGGTTACATCACTAGTGTTGATCTGGAGGGCCCTCGAGTCGAGCTCGTCAATGTCCTCAGGGACGTCGACGTGTTGATCTTGACTATCCGCTACAGCGGACTGGGCAGCCAAATTCCCCTCACCGACGCCGCCAAGGCCGCGAGCGTGAGACGATTCGTCCCCTGCATCATAGCCACCGTCGCGCCTCCCAAGGGCGTCCTGACACTGCGCCGGCTAGTGAGGACCTCCTAACAGAGCGTATGTCCCGAATCTTGCGGTAACCTTGGTTCCTGGGTATGGAAGGAGAAGGCACTTCTCCACGCAAAAACGATTTCCCTCCCGTACACAGTCATCGACGTCGGCCGGTGGTACCAGCTCAGCATCCCGCGCCTCCCCTCTGGGCCGTTACCGGTGAACTTCATCGCCAGAGATGGTAACACTCCCTCTACGCTGACGGACGTGAGAGACGTTGGAAGAGTCACTGCGCGCATCGTCGCCGATCCTCGCACCATCAACAAGACAGTTCTCGTCTATGGTGCCGTTCTCTCCCAGAATCAGATTTTCGACATGCTGGATAAGATGAGTTGCAAGACTTCCAAGCTTGACTACATGGGTGTTTGTCGACAGTGAGTTGGATGTGCCACACCTTGACTGACCTGCTTTACTTTCACAGTTGTCTGCTGAGGCCTTGGAGACCGCTCTCTCGGAGCCTTTGACGATGGACGCGATCGAGGAAAACGCTTTTGATCACAGGATGACAATATTTCACGAGTACTGGTACTCCATGGGCGTCCGCGGAGACAACACTTCAGAGTACGCCGACTTCCTTGGGTACATTGACGGCACAAAGTTATACCCTGACTTCAAACTCATCAACTTCAAATCCTTCCTTGAAGAGGTTCTTGAGGGAAAGTCAGTTTCTATCTATAATACTCTCAAGGATGAGTTAATGAATAATGATAGGTAGGCTGGAACTACTAGATAATATGTAGCATGGGTCTTGTTGGATGATGATGCCCGCAAATGTGATGGTCGACATTGCTCCGTGGCCGATTTAATGTTGGGCAACCGGAGAAAGAGAAAGTCTTCGTCTAGACGCCAACATTGTGTAGGCTGTGTAACCGTTCACTTAGGCCTAGAAATTGACTTCATGCTGTCTAGATAGCTTGCGTCTACATTGAACGGTTCTTTATTTTTTCATTTCCTCCGACTTCAGCATTTGTTGAGCTGCAAGCCATATGCTATGTGCGGGCTTAGATAAAGTGGAACGTCATCCTTCTAAGTGGTGAACGCGGGGTCAAACTCACCCCACTGTCGCTTGAAGCTGTAGTATTGCATCCGGAAGACGCTTGTCATCAGAATGCTTTGTCGTCGGTGCAGTTTCCAACTGAAGAAAGATGTGTATGGCGCCGCAATGCCGCATTCTAACCCAACATATGCGAGCGAATGAGAAGCACATAGTCTGGGGTACGATGCAACGGCACGCATGGCTTGGGTATCATTTCAGTGGCACCTGTGGAGCTAAGCCCATGGGACTTCGGTGCTTAGGACAACCAACATCGCGCGTTGAAGACATGCCATGGCTATTGATTGGCCTGTCGCCCGGGACTCTCGTTGGAACTATGAGGAACCTATCAAGGGTCAACGTCGCTCGTATGCATCTTCATGGAAGATGTCGGCCGCCCGTACCGCTCAAGCTCTCCCTTGCGAATATTAAAGTTCAGGGTTTTGTCGGTCATCTTGAACTGAACTGGTCCGCTTTCGTCACTAGGTGCGACAACAAAATCATAAGGGAGATGGGGTCTTTGCCAGAGGCTTATACCTTCCAGGGGATTCCGCAACTTACCCCGTTGGAGCAGATCAGTCCTCGGGGATGGGTGCGGTACCTGTTTCCATTCCAACTCGTAGAGGACTACGATCCTGAAGCTATCACCGATATCTTTCGCAGGAGCCTCCAGGCTACTAAGAGCCGTTTCCCAACATTGGCTTGCGAAGCTCTTCCCGACCCTGACGCGAGACAAGCGAACGCCCTAAAGCTTCAGAGGATCACGGACAACGAGATTGAGCCTGTCATTATCAACGATCTGCGCCAGTCGTCAAACTTCACAAGCTCGTTTACCGACCTCAAGTCCAAGCACTTCCCCGTATCGAGCTTCCCAGCCGAAGTCTTCACGCGCTGCCCAATTTGGCCTGCTCCTGGGCAGCGGGTACCTATCACAATTGTGCAAGCTAATTTCATCCGCGGGGGCTTGATCCTAAACTGGAATCTTTTCCATCTGGTCGGTGACGGGCAGGCATTCTACAACTGGATTCGGGTTTGGGCTGAAGAAACTCGCCGAGCTCAAGGCCTTGACATTCCAGATCCGGTTCATTATCCCGAACCCATCTACGCGGACCGCCAGATTGCACACAAATCGCCGCAGACCCTTCCAAAAGGCAAGTCTGGGCGTCTTACAGACCATCCCGAGTACACTACTGTCACAGATCCTGCGACGCAGCTTGCCAAGATCACAACGACGGACGGCCACGTGGGACAGATCTTCTACCTATCAAAAGATTCGTTGCAACGGCTGAAGCAAGATGCTCAGCCTCAGACAGACGACGGATCTTATGTGTCTACCAATGACGCGCTCTCTGCATTGATTTGGCGAAGCATCATGGCAGCTCAGTTCGACATAACTCAGCTAGACGGCAGCGAAAGGTCCGTTTTCAACATTGCCATCGACGGTAGAGGACGAAGTCAGCCGCCTATTCATCCGGAGGCCATGGGAAGCTTTCTTGGCTTCATCCAAGTCGAACTTCCCATCAAGAAGATTCTTGAGGCCGACAACCTCTCGGACCTGTCCCTATTGATCCGCAAAGCCATTATTGCAATGGACAAGGATTTCTCAGGGTCGTTCATCAATGACGTCGTGCAGCTGGTGAACAACCAGGACGACCTCGGTGCGGTCATAACAACATCGTTCTTGGATGTTCCTGGTCGTAACTGTGCACAAACATCATGGGAGAAGTTCAAAATGTACGATCTTGATTGGGGCCACGCGCTGGGTGGTAACATTGCAGCTATCCGCTCACCTAGCTGTGGCATCCTAAATGGTATGCAGATCATGTATCCTCAACACCCTGACGGTGGTCGTGAGATGTTGGTCGGTATCTATGAGAATTGTTTGGAGAAGCTTTGCAACGATCCGGTCTGGACGAGGTATGCGGAGCGTCGATAGTGAACACAGCTATCAAAGCAAGAGAGTATTGCCACTGAGAGTAAATACAATCGCATAGTATAAATAAGTTTCATCGCACTCTGCAAGGCTTAAAGTAAAATCGAGGTTGACTGTCTTGGAATGAATTTATCTTCACGGCAAACCCGGGTCTAATTCATTGGGGCCACGGCTTCGGCGGCGATAGACCTCGGCGCTGTGTGTGTGTGTGTGTGTGTGTGTATTATTTTACGCCGGTGCGCCCCTGTGTCTTAGGGCAAAGGGCGTCAAGCAGTCATTTATCTAGGCCTATCGAAAACAACCAAATAAAGAAATATTCTAAGAGAGACCGGAAGTACATGAAGCCAGATGGACCTTTCGCGCTGTGAGGGGGCGAAGGGCGGTCGATTTCATCTCTTGCGACTACGGCGGATCAGTACAGTGCTCAAGCTTCATGGTTTCATCAAGGGATGAAAGCTGACGAGGTTTTACCTAGCTAGGCCCTTTGAATGGAAGCTGGCCGGTCTGCTAGGTTCTTTTCCCGCGCAGTCTAAGATGTATGCCGGCCGCTGCTAACACAAGTCTACTCATAGACTTAAGAAAGACTCGTAGCAACAGTTTAGCTTAAGCCGGTCAAAATAAGACTAAATATAAGCCCTCTAAGTTAATACTGTAGATGCAGATCTGAACCAGTGTTGTAACTGTAACATTATATCTATACTTTACTTATGTAACGCCTTTTTGTAACGTCCTAACAAGGAGCCTCTAAGTAGACGATTCTACCCGGCGGAAGAGTTTGGGATTAGCTGCGCCAACGAATGACACTTCGCATGTCCTCTAAGTATTCTAGTCGTCTCATGTGTTTTTCGTTTCGTTCCTCTCGCCTTTGAGGCGCTCATACTAATGACTTAAGAGCTGTTTGAAAGTCAGCTGCTTTTGTTCCTCTATTTCGACTTAATGAAATATATAATATTCTATCCATCTAGCAATGAGCGAACACCAGGAACACTTTTTGATTTATGTTCCTGAAAGCCAATCAGCAATATCTGTACCCTGGTGACTTTTTGACTTGTCTCTATGCTAACGTCGTTAATCTCCTATAGAGGCTGGCCAGAAAAACCACCTTCTCGTTGCACATTGGGCTCACAATTGCCGGCGCGGACACTGAAAGGTTATTCCAACTTGTCGGGTACCCAGCGTGATCTCCATGGCCATTGTACGGATCTGGCCCATCATGTTTAATTGCAGCCAACCGACTGGGGAGCAGGCCTTTGCTCACCAGGAGGCTGGAATGTAATAATGGCTAGATTCAGACGGCGTTGTGAACTTTTTTCTTGATGTTAAACCCCTTCAGAAGTGGGTTGACCGCGGTGAAGTCAGGCTACTGTCGCATGGAAGGTAAGAGGTGACATATGGACAACAGGGAAGCGGTACAGATAGACTTATAGAGAGCTCAGGACTTTCTGATCGAATATCTACTAGAAGATACGGGGCTCCGTTGATCGGGCAACTTTGTTAAAAAGGCCAATCTCCCATGAATTGACATGAATTGAGAAGATCAGCCTCGAGAAAAGCCTGACGGCTCTTTTGGGCGGCAGTCATGTGAAACCTGCATCTCAGTCACCACTCAGCTTGCATGATAAGCGGTAGTGCGCATGAAAAGAGCTCATTTGACTGGACAGATTGGCAGCACCGCTGGCTGTAAATCAGCTGGCCACACCAGCAACCGAACATAAATCCGGGCGGTGAATGCTTTCCCCAACTTTCATTTATTTCACGCTTCGCCCTCATTCACATTTCATCGCCCAATTCTACGGTCTCAAGGCCAAAATACCCGAAACGATCGCTTCGAAATTGTGATCAGTACAATGGCAGAACTCAACACACATTGTCGTCCTGCCGATAGCTCCCCGTTACCGACAGATGCTGAAGGGGACCGCGCCTCCAACTTTACGATGGTCACGTCAGTGACAGCATCAAACACGTAAGCACCCGGAGGCCTCAGAATGCGTGATGAAGGAAGCTAACCTTTCGCAGATCAACTAATCGCACATCCGCAGTAAAGTTCTGGCTTTCGGAGGAACAGGCAATCTCACCTGGTCATCGGGAACTCTTTCTACGTCGCGGCAATGCTGCGAATTATGAAGATTACGTGACGGGGCTGAAACTCGCCATTAAACAAACTGTCGACTCCAGCAGGGTAGCGCGGCTGTCGAGGAAGATCAAACCAATCTTTATTCTTGCTCATTCGATTGCTCCAATCACAACCAGCGCTAGTCAACTTAGCCCTATGCCAGGTTCGCTGATTCTCGGTGGCATCACTTGCATATTGTCCTTCGCCACCCGAGTCGATGATTATCAAAGCAGGCTAGTGGAAATGCTGGAATGGATGGGGGACGAAATTGATCTCATAAATCAATATCGACAAGACAGTCTTTTTGACGACAACTTCGAGATGGAAGCATCCGAAAACAGGATTGCGGCGGATATCCTAAAATTCTGTTCCCGTGTCGCAAAGATGTTTTACGACGCAGATGGAAAGGAAAAAAATGGGATCATATTCGCACTGAAAGCACAGTGTAAGGACTTCGACACAAAGTTCGGCGACCTCAAGACTCACTTCAAATTGCATGTGGAGGATCTGAAGAACCACAGGGACATGGCAATTGCACGACGACTGAAGGCCATGGGTGGTGGCATTGAAAGCATCGAAAGCATGTTGAGTCAAGAACTTGATGAAAGAAGAACGGTCCAGAAAGAAAAAGGTGAGAAAGCGGCAAATGTCATTCCTCACATGCTAACAGCTGGAACACATTGATAGAAAAGAGACGGCGAAGGTTCTTGAACATCATCCCGTCCATCAGCTTCGAAGATATTCAGGAGAATAACTTCGATCGCCGAGTACCTGGGACGGGGGATTGGCTTCTCCGGCATCCCGACTTCCGCGCTTGGCGCGATTGTCCATCATCGACGCTGCTCTGGGTTCGTGGCAAGCCTGGATCCGGAAAGTCTCATTTAGCATCTCGCGTGATTCATGAATTGAAGTCCTCAGATGCTGAGGATGAAAAGTCTCCGACAGCATACGCTTATTGCACCACTACTCAATCAAAAACGAGGATGACCTTCAATAATCTACTAGGATCATTGCTGAAACAGCTCTATGGATATGTGCCGTTAGCACAAGGCATAGAAAGTCTGTTGTCCAAGGCCGATGTTGGAGTTAAGGATGAATTACAGCGAACCGAAATGAAAGAAGGAATTCAACTCGCAGCTTCAAGCCTAGGTTCTTCCTTTCTCATTGTTGATGGATTGGATGAATGCAGCCACTTTCCGGACAAGCAATTCAATGAATTATGCTCTTTTCTGGCTGATCTAGGCACACGACAACAAGCTGGAGTATCAATAAAGGTTCTGATTCTCAGCCGAGATGACGACCCCATTATCAAATCTCTGAGTGATGCTACGCAGATTTATCTAGACAAAGGGGCCAACGACGGCGATATCAAAAGCTACATTTCCCACAGAGTTGACGAAATCAACTCCGAGCCATCTTCAGACGAGCAAGCAAGCTTCAGAGGCATCAAGGATTTGATGTTCAAGCACGCTGGAGGGATTTTCCTCTGGGTCCACTTCAAGGCGAACCAATTTAAGGAGATAGGAATTGTTGAAGATATCATGGAAGCATTGGAAGACACCACAGAAGGTCTGGATAATCTCTACGGGGAAGAGATCCAAAAAGTCCTTGGTCATTCATCCAAGTTTGTCCGAGAGAGGTCATTGAAATCTCTTCTATGGGTAACGAACTCTTATCGACCACTGACAAAGCCGGAGCTTCTGGACGCACTTTCTACGAAACCAAAACGGCAGCAGCTAAATAGCTGCCAGAGGCTTTCCAGCCATATTTCTCTCACTGCTGAGTGCTTCCATCTAATCAACGAAGACGGCGGGTACTACCGCCTCCGACATGCGTCCCTGAAGGATTTTCTTCTCTCGGAATTGCCAATCTTGCAAGCATATGCAACATTGCAACGGGAGGCGCACTCCATTTTATCGGAAGTCTGTCTCACATATCTCAACTTTGAGACGATCAAAAAAACGGTTGCTACATCACCAGATGAGCTCAATGATCTTCGAACAAACCACCCACTACTCGAGTATGCTGCGTTCTTCGGGCCTCAACATTTCAAGGAGGCTCGCAAAACTAATGCCCGTCAACTGGAAGGCTTAATGCATCAGTTTCTGGAAAATGAACCGGCAATGAGGCTATGTATTCAAATGCTGCGCTCCGAGGATTTCGAGCGTAGCTTTTGGTCGTATGGAAGACCAACTCCCCTTCATATCATGGCCATCTTCAACTTGAGGGATATTGCAGATGCTATGTCTAACTCGAAAGACTCTCTATGCTGTCCAGACGAGTTTGGAATATACCCTATTGAGTACTCAGTTTTCTTCTCCGGCGAAGAGATGTCAATTTGGTTATTGAATCGATACAACGAGCTTCAACTCAATCACGATACAGAATATGTCTCTTCGATGTTGAACGGTTGTAGACTGCGACTTTTACACAACTCTGCGAGGAGGGATTGGGACGACATCGTGCGTTCCCTCATTTCACTTGGGCTGCGTAAGGATAATCGCTCTGCTCAACACGGTCGCACGCCCTTACACATGGCTGTCCTGGCCGGAGCGAATCGATCTTTGCGCTGTCTTCTTGACTTGGGAGCCTCGCCAGATATTTCTGCATACAACCATGAGACACCTCTCGTCATGGCAGCTCGTTGCAGAAACTCTGCCGCCGTTCATATTTTGCTGCGGTGCAAGGTGAACGTGAACCATCAGGGGGAGCACGAGGAGACTGCACTTCACTGGGCCGCGACTCAGGGCCTTGTGGAAATGGCCTCAGATCTCTTGGACCATGGTGCAAAGATCAATGCCAGGCTTTCGCCTCAGGCGAACTTTTGTGGAGAGACGCCACTTCACTGTGCTGTCAGATGCGGTTCTATTGAGATGGTGCAAATGTTGATCGATCGTGGAGCTGATATCAACGCACAATGTTCCCCACAGCCGAACTGGGCTAGAGAAACTCCTCTCCATTTCGCGGTTCGGTTTGAATCACTCGAGAAATTGAGTTTTCTCGTAAGAAGAGGGGCAGACTTGGAAATACGATCATTGAGAGGAGATACGCCAGCACTAACAGCGTGCTACCTTGGCCAAGTTGACTCGCTGCGTGCTCTCAGAGAAGGAGGTGCGAACATGCTATTGTTTAGTTCCAAAACTGGATGGAACGGCCTTCATGCTGCCGCGAGCTACGGCTTCAACGACCTGGTTAAATACTTGCTGGAGATACCGGGATCTCAGATACTCGTCAACTCAAAGGACTTCGAGGGAGAGACACCGCTTCACAGGGCTCTTCGAACTAACCAGTCAGCAATCGCCACATTGCTATTGAGCCATGGGGCTCGGCCAGATGTTAGCAATAACCTCGGGATTACACCCCTACAGACAGCGATCTCATCCGAATGCATAGACATCGCCAAACTTCTCCTGAAGATTTACAAAGTTCGCCCAACGCAGTCAAGCTTTCATGGAACGATGCCAATACACGAAGTATCGCGTCACGGATGTCTCGAATTATTACCCATGGTCTCTCAAACCACTAAGGAGAATCTCTGGGATGTAAGGGGGTTTTCTCCGTTACATTACGCGGCCTCATGCAATCGTCCCGAATTCATCCGAGAGCTACTCGCAGTCCTCCCGACACTTAGTGTCTGTGACAGAAACAATCAGGGTATTACGGCTATGCATCTCGCTGGCATGAGCGGTATGCTATTAGCGATAAAGACCTTCAAGGAAATCGATCCCTCATGCTGCCTTCTCAAAGATCACAAATTGAAGTTAGCGCTTCATCACGCAGCGGAAACGGGTCACAGCCACTGCCTCGACGAATTATCTTTGCCTGAAATCATAGATGATGTCGATTATCAGGGGTCAACTCCATTGTGGTTAGCAAGTAAAAACGGTCATCGAGAGACTGTCAGTAGTCTGATTGACAAGGGTGCGAATATCAACAAGCCAGACCACGCCGGAGTTTCTCCAGTACTGGCGGCTTTGCTGAATGGCAATACCCATATCGTGGATTTTCTTCTAGATCACGGCGCAGATCCTAGAGCAGCGGACATTGATGGCCCGAACCTCCTTCATAGTGCGGCCAGGATAGGAGACCAAGAGCTGGTCAGGCGACTTTTGTTGTGGGACCAGGACGGACAAATGTTGCGCCCGAACAAACAATCTGTTTTCAGAAACGCTTTGTTGTCTGGACGGCCTGAAGTTGCTCAGATATTCCTCCAAGCCAAGATGTCAGCAGTGCTGGTACAGCAATGGCAAAGAAGGGACTTTTACGCAGCCGCGCTACACACAACTCCACAAGTTCTTCGTGAAGTGGCATCTCGCTTTCCAGAAGACGTAAACTTCACTGATGAGCGAGGATACAACGCTATGTCATATGCAGCTTCAAGCGGTCGCAGCGATATTATCAAGGTTCTTCTTGAAGCCGGAATTTCGATTCAAGGGTCGATTGACAGTCTTCACTCTCCCTTAGGAATAGCAGCAGCTTCTGGGTTTCCGCTGTTCGTACGAAAGGCGCTAGATGAAGGGGCAGACGTCAACGACAATCGTTCTATTTCGTGGCGTCTATGGAAACGAAACCCGCTGTGTTTGGCCGTCAAATTCCGCAAGCCTCACGCAGCAAGATTACTGCTGGAGAAAGGAGCAGATCCGACCACGAGAGATTGGCTGGGTCTTTCTGCAGTAGATTATGCCGCCGATCATTTCGCTCTGTCCAACATATTCAGTCATTGGGTGGTGGAAAATTCTTACTCTCGAGTAGATAAAGCGACAAGATCTCAAAAGGCTCGAGCTGCTGTTGTAATGCTCCTTCGCTCAAGGCAAGAACTTCTCGACGGGAGGCCTAGAGTCCCGATCGAAGTTTATTTTAATCACCTGGCAGAGGCTTTGCTGCAAAGCAACAGCGAACTTGGTACTTTCCAAGCACGCCTCTGCCTCATCCAAGTCGCGACGCTTAGTAAGAGTAATCACAGGAAGATTTGCGACATTTGCAATCAGCTATGCCTTGCCAAAAGCTACCATTGCACCGTGTGCTACGACATGGATCTATGTCGGACCTGCTACGAAGATTACAGCTCTTCTAAGCCATTCGGAAGGATTCCGACGCACGCAAAGGCCTTGAACCAGATCGAAGATGATGTCTTCGAAGTTCTAGGTGTACTGGAGGTTTTCAAAAGTCGAGACGTGACAGACTTCACGAGATGTCTGAAACTGATTGGAAAATTAGCAGATGTCTGGGTCAGTGTCAGATACGCAGCATACTTGAGTTGGGCTCAGCGGGCCAGATCTGCTACCGATTGGGGCCCAAAAAATGTTCCAGGCTGGGCTCTCATCAAACTCATTGCCAACATTGCAGACCGGAGTTGGGTTGATCAAAGCACTGGCTATCTCAAAGCAGATTATCGACACGGAGGGCTCAGTTACATTGGTCGGGTACTAAGCCAGATTTATGAGATATTCGACCCAAGGCAAGAGAGGCGTTTTCTGGTCTGCGAGAGCCATGAGTACATGGAGATTGTTCCGATTCAAGCCCTTCCCAAGGAAACGCAACTCGAGTTCAACGCTTCCGGCGTCTTGAATCGAAGTTTCTTCCAGGGCCTGTTGGACCAATACGCATCCTCTGGGCTACCCTCCGGTGCAACATCATCTGGTGGTCTTCCGGAACTTCCTAGGTCTAACCTTGAAGGGAGTGAAGATTCAGACGTCTACGACTGCCTACATCCAAAGAGTAAGATACCTGGAAGAAATGAAGACCAGCTTCGTCAAATTGGTGAACGGCTGTCAAGAGAGCTCTGGCAGCTGCAAAGGCGCCATAAGTCTTCGGCAGTCAGTACAGAAGATGATCCAGACCTCGATATGGAAACCTTTCAATATGAATTGTCTTGGAAACTAGCCCACGCGATGTTGGGTGTGCGTTACTCAATACCACTGATTCAGCTTATTGCTAGAAAGGAGGCTCATGGTGGCAAGCAAAGATGGTGAAGGTTCTGTTTCTGAAAATTGGCATAATTTTATCTGTTTGCTACATACGATATCTGCTCTTGAGATTATGGTAGGGTGGAAAGCGCCATGATGCTCGGTATCACGAACATGCGTCACATACGTAGAACAGTTTACACAGGAAGATGAAAGCTTCTTCTCATAATATCATACGAGAAAGCGAGGGCTCGATCGAACACGCCAGGCACTCTAGCCTGCCCCAAAGCAACCTTATTAATTAGCTACCAACTTCTGACTATTTATGTGAGCCCTTTCTTTTCTTGGCCCATAACTTCTGTTAAAATGTTGAAATGTCGGAAGACATCAAGGCAGCAGCAGCAGCAGCAGCAGACAGGTGGGATATTGCAATCAAGGTATTGTGTAATAAAACACCAACAGAGTAAGGCCAGCTCATGCTACGTGAGTATCATTCAGCACCACGCACATTTACTCAATGTGGGACTTTTTCACGAAACGCGGAACGCGCGGGAGTTTACTTGACAGGTGGAGGCTGCAGACGGACGAACTCTTTTAGTCGGGAAGAAAGCTGGAAACTCGGGCACTTACCCAAAGAGGATTTGACACCGAGTCCAGTGAATTCATCCTATGACGACTCATAAATACGTACAGCACGTTCCTGGACCTAACAATCTTGATTGGAAGTAAATGGTTCCGAGCTCACCATTTTTGATATCAAAGGCATCCTGGTACACGTTGCATCGGGCTCAGACGGTATTCCAATAATGCTTGCCTTTGTTTTGTTGCCTATTCCTTGTCGTCTGCTCTTTGGCAATATTCCAACCGTATGCATACATTTCTATCAGATGCAATTAATAATGCTAAAAATGGGCTTTTGGAACGATAGGACATCCTAGAAGAGGCCAACCTAAGCAAAAGTTTGACACAAGGAGGTTTCTCAGTGCAGTAGCACTTTGGTCAAGCTCCTGGCCAACAGCGTGGAAGTTTTGCATGTGTACAGGGACAAATCCTACCTTATCGAGGCTTGCCGGGCGGCATCTACGTTGTTGAATTCTAATCAAGGATGACATCGAACAATTCACGGCGACCGCAGTGATCCGCAAGCCGGCCGACGGAATTCGGGACCCGAAAACGACCGTTTCCCCAGACTGCCCCAAGTTCGTCCTGTCGTTCGCAACGAGGAAAATGCCCTATTCGTCCTTTGTCGAGAGTACCACATCGCCGGTATGGATGTTTCAAATTGACGTTGAACTCTCATTCTGTTCTAGTAGAAGTGTTTTCTAATCAAATTGATCAACGATCCAATCATCATGGATCATGTGCCAAGAAAAGAAAGAAGCTCAAGGATCCAATGGGTTCATGGAGTGTCGCCATCCTCGAGAGGTCCGAGTGTTCAACTCAATTGACATCGGCTGGAAATGCTAACCCAGGTCATTACCCTTTATGGAATGCAGCTCGTTACCCACCGCGGGGAAACTTTCAACAGCACGTGGTTTCGCCGCTTTCAGTTGCCTCAGAACGAGGAATGTGACGATGCGCTTGCAGCCAAGCTAAGCCCGAAACTGACAGCTCCTTGGACCACAACAAGGGAGGTTTCTTGGCTGCCATCAAACAACAGAGGATTGCATTGATGCAGTTATTTGTAGGGAACCCAAGTAGTTGCCTGATATAAAGTCTTACGGGCTCCATCGAATGGCTTGTGACTTGCCCAGCGACGTGTCTTCGTTCGTCTCGTTTCTCAACGCATACTCGATATGTCACATGTAAACATGTCTCAGAGCGCTCATCTCGTGGAAGAGGCAGGATCTCTCCCTAGACGATATGGTTTCATTCTCCTCACCCTTGGCCTGTCGGGCTGGCTGCTATACAGTCTCTACCAGAAGGCCTTGCCAAAGCCGATCAAAGGTATCCCGTACAACCCCGATTCCACGAAAAGAATAATGGGTGATCTTCCGGACCTTGCCAGTACCGTGGCACGTACAGGAGACCTGTCAGCATGGCTTGTTGGACGAGCAGCTCAGTTCGACTCGCCCGTCGTCCAGATCTTCCTTCGACCCCTTTCGCCACCGATCGTCCTATTGAGCGATTTCCGCGAAGCACAGGATATGTGCATGCGGCGTAAAGAGTTCGATCGCGGCAAGATCTTGCGCGACCTCTTCACAGGCCCATCTCCAAATCATCAGATCACAATGGTAACCGGAGACCAGTGGAAGGCGAACCGAAGGCTGCTGCAAGATCTCATGTCGCCGCCCTTCCTGCAGAATGTTGCGGCGCCAGCTATTTACGCGAATGTCGTCAACCTGATCAACTTATGGACCGAGAAGACGAGAATCGCGGAGGGGCGTCCGTTTGATATTTACCAGGATATCTTTTACACAGCTCTGGACGCTGTGACGGCATTCTCGTTCGGCGAACAGTTTCCACACAATGCTACGAAGCCGGTGGCGGATCTCATCCGCGACCTGAGCGAAACACAGGTTGCAAGACTTCGAGACGGGCTATCTATGGATGATGCGGTCAAGTTCCCCACGGTCGAACCCGACGAGGTCATTCAATCCATTCTCGACGTCAGCATCAATATCGAGAGGTTACACGGATCACCTTGGCCCGTATTGAAGTGGAGAATCATCGAGAAGCTCCCACCCCTGAATAAGACGATGCGGGTTAAGAACGAGTTTATCGTCAGGGAGTTGAACAAAGCTACAGCCAGACAAAAAGCTAGTGGGGGGGATGACACATGGGTGCGATCTGCGGTGGACTTGATGGTTCAGAGGGAGAGGAAGATAGCTCAAGAAGAAAAGAAGACATCGAATCATCTAGCACCCAACATGAAAGACGAGGTAAAATCTCTATTTATCCGCATCCGGTTTGGAAGATTAACGTATCGTGCAGCTATTCGGCGTCCTCACCGGCGGCCATGATACCACCAGCACCACCATGCTATGGGCCCTCAAGTACCTCACTGACTGCCCCCAAATCCAAACCAAGCTTCGCAAGGCAATGGAGGATGGGTTCTCCGCAGCGTACGCAGAAAAGCGAAACCTTCGGATCGAAGAGATCATGCAAATCAACGTCCCTTACCTGTACGCCACGATGGAGGAAGTCCTCCGGTGTGCTGGTACTGCGCCGCTAGTTGAAAGAGAGGCCATGGAGGATACGATCCTTCTTGGATATCACATTCCCAAAGGCACCATGGTCTTTTCCCTCGGCAAGGGAGCCAGCATCGTCACACCAGCTTTTGAGATCGACGACACGAAGCGAAACGAGACATACCATCTCGCCGTAAAGAACCGCGGCAAGATACCAAATTGGGACCCTGCCGATGTTGAGGTGTTCAGCCCTGAACGCTGGCTCGTGCCAGTCACCACTCAAGAAGAGAAGGACCAATTGAACGGGACTGGCCCTGGATACGAGTTCGATTCTTCCGCTGGACCACAGATTGCCTTCGGGATGGGCAGACGCAGCTGCTTTGGTAGAAGACTGGCATACGTAGAGTTGAGGATTTTGCTGAGTCTGATTGTGTGGAACTTCGAGCTGCTAAAGTGCTCAGAAGAGCTGAGCGGGTATGAGGCCAAAGACGGGGTCACACACAAGCCCTTGAAGAACTATGTTCGGTTACGGAAGATGGAAAGGAAGTAACATGTAGGTATCATGAGAATGGCCAGCAAGCGCTCTGTACTGCATGGAAATTGATTTTGGTTTATTGAATGAGTCATGACATGAGGATATGGAGTGAATATCAGAATTGCACGCGTCAGTTATTGCAAGCCCCCAATCGCCTGCTGGCATCGTACTGTTAGTGCGATCAATTACGGCGCCCATCATACACGCCAACCGGAGAGACCAGCCCTAGCATAGGTGCCGTTTTCTCTCACAAGACGCACATAACCTTAAAATACCACGGTCCAAGAAATCGGGCTGGGGCGGAGCGGAAGGGGTGGAACGGCGATGCTCGGCGGCGCCGTCGAGCTGGGCAGTGCGGCCGCCTTTAGGGGTGCGCTCGATCTAGACCACTTGTCTTCCAAGTCTCAACTACAAGGAGAAAATCTCCGGCGGAATCGGGAGACTAGAACCACGGCAGTTAGATATGGAGTCTCTTGGCACAATCAGATCTTGGAGGACATCGTTGGCAGGCGAAGCGGTACGGTTCCGGAGGACGATGGCGGCAGTACTAACCTTATTCGGTGGAATTGAGGTGAGGGCTGAAGACCAGCTAACTTGCAGTATTACCTGATGGTTATGTACAAGTAGTACTCTCACGTGTTCGATGCATACATTTCCATTGATAGCCGCTCAGCCAGCCGCACCGCATTGTAACAGCTCAACATCAATAGCTCTCATCCTTATCGTGGAACCACGTGCCAGAAACCTTTTAAGGCTCAGTTTTCATTCGTTCAATTAGCAAGCTTCAAGCATGTCTGGCTTTCAGTCGTTGCCCAGTAACTACGTTTGGTCGGACAATAATTCGGTGGTGTTTGAGCCTTCAATCGTCCCGGGAGACGTCTCTGTCCCGCAAGGGATGTGGGAGAGAAACATTCCTCGGCGAGCCTAATATCACTGACTTTCGATGCGGATATTCTCCGCACTCTGATCGCATGCCCAATCACCAGTTTCCCGGAACCCCCCTTGGAGGCGTCATTGTGTCTCTCGCTAAGAGGTAAGGGTCCGCTGGCTTTTCAAAGGGTCGCCTCATTCTTCATCGCGAAGGGCTGCGGGCGGGCTTATCGGCCGGAAACGGTCCAGCCACCTTCCTGGGCTTTCTGGCTAGATCTCTTAACATTGCTGGATTTCTCGAGGGCAGTCCCGCACGATGGGAAAACCTTTCCTCTGCCCAGAGCTGGAATGCCCTACGAGACAAATTCCTCTCTGCCGGAGGAAACTGCCCTCCCACATACGGCCGAAAAGACAAAACTTTGTGCAACATAAACTCACGTCTCCCACCGGGACCATTCTCGATCTTTTCCCGCTCTCCCCCTTTCCGCTCTTTTGGACAACCCGCCGGTCCCACCCCGCTCCGAAAGTTCCGATGACGGTTCTCTGACCCTCGCTCCCCGGCCGTCATATTGATCAATGGCGCTCCCATTTTCCAGCTTGTTGGCGGGCCTACCAAGCTGTGCTGTGAGTGTTCTCTCTTCTGATGCCTACCAGCTTCGTCAGCTTCGTGTCACTAATACGAGCTCTCCTTGACAGGCACCTTGCGCAACTGAAGCTCTTAATTTCACCTCATCTTGTGGGGTGACTGAGTTCAATTCAGAATGTCTATGTAAAGACCATAGTTTCATAGAAACCTACCGGGTTTGCGTTCGCGCATTCTGTGACATCGGGCCTCTATTCGGTAAGACCGCGACGTTCTGCAACACTTGATGCATCTTTGATCATCGTTGTTCATGAATCACTCAGCGACTGCTCTCACTTTACTAATGTGTCGAGTATTCAGAGGCTAAGAATGCAACATGGACATGGTGCGACTATCCATATTCCGATCAGCAGGGATCGGTGGCAGGGAGGATAATCATTGTTGGGGTAACCGCCGTCTTTTTCTTCCTGCGACAGATCGCCAAAGCCATGAAGTTATCCCAATGGGGTCTAGATGACTGGACTCTGATACTCGGATATGTGAGTACTTGCCCACGAAACGTTGCATGGCAGCTTGCTGAAATTCGGGTATAGCTATTCACTCTCTCTTTCGCGGTTTCGAAATTTTACGGTACTGAAAATCTCTGCCGTACCAGTTGAGACTGATGTCTGATACTGCTTCAGGTTACGAGCTTGGCATTGGCCGAGACGTGTGGTCACTATCCCACGACGAAATCAATAGATTCATGCGAGTAAGGCGCTACAGCCCCAAAATACCAACGATTCCCAACATGACTCCCAAGAGCGAAAGTCATTGTAGACGTGACTAATTCCAATCAGGTATTCTTCGCTTTCGAAATAATCTACACCGTGAGCATTGGAACACTGAAGGCATCGATCTTGTTCTTTTATCTACGGGTTTTCAACCTCGTCAGTCCTACGTTCACGATAATTCTCTGGTGCACTCAAGCTTTCAACATTCTTAACTGCATCGCCTTCACAATTGCGAATCTGAATCAGTGCAAGCCTTTCTGGTTTGCCTGGGAAGGCTGGGATGGGCGACATCCTGGGTACTGCGTGAACCTCACCGCCATGCTAGTATCGCACGGGGCAATTAACATCGCTCTGGATGTCTGGATGTTAGTCTTGCCTGTAACGCAGGTCCTCTGGTTGAATCTACGGAAAAGACAGAAGCTGGAGATCCTTTGTATGTTTGGATTGGGCATCATGTGAGCTTTTGCATTCAATCAACGCGAATCCCCATAGACTAACTCAGTCAGCATCACTATCGTCAGCATCATACGTCTACGAGTGTTGCTAAACTTCCGTAACTTTACAGATCCAACGTGTAAGTTGCGACATCCGACTCCACATGACCAACTCCGCTGACCTATGAAGATGATGCCTTTTGGCTACACATGTGGTCATATGTTGAGCTTTCTGTTGGTATAATTGTTGCTTGCTTGCCATCTGTACGCCAACTGTGGCGTGAACTTGTGCCAAAGATGAAGAAAAAGATCGGTATCAACCCGCCTTCACACACATCATCAATCCCTGGAGAATCTGCGAGGAGGCTGAAAGATATTCATTCCCTTAATGCGGACCAGCCGAGTCCCACAAGTGGAAGCGCTTTCATGTCGACAGCGTCGTCGCCATCGCGAACGCGAAGCGGAAATACATTTTGATATGCAGATAACCTCTCATCAACTATTGCATGCACCTTTGACGAAATTACTGTTGACTCCACCAACTTTTGTCCGGAAGGTGACAAGCGTGTTTGTAACCCTGTGTACAAGTACAAGTGTATCGAGCCAGTATTCCCGAGAATAATCGTATATATTGGCATTCCGAGAATATTTATGCCCGACAGACTCTCAACAACCCAGCCAGCCAGCTTACTTCATGCATCGATTCATTTTAAACGCGAAATGAACTTCGGCTTAAATGGCCCTCCACCTGCTCGAAGCAGATGTCTCCTGAGTGTGTCCTCTTTCCTCGTAGGAAATGCTCACGCAATCGGTCCGGACGATTTTCCCATCCGCAGCATGCCGGCTAGAGTCGCTGTTGTTTGTGAGGGTTGGAGCACCCGATGATGTGGAGGTTTGGTTGTTTGAACCGGTTGTTGGGGATAGTATGTTCTCTTGACTGTCGTCGCTCTCGATTATGGTAAGGCCGAGGTCGTCCTTGGGCTTGGACTTGGGCTTGCGTTGGCCGAGCTCGATGCCGCCGCCGCGCGATTTTGATTTGCTCTGGGAGCCGTAGTGCTCGTAATACTGCAGTGTCTGCTTGGATCCCTTCCCGGAACTGAAGGGGTTGCGTCGCAGGATGAGCTCGAGGAGTGGTTGCATAACAGGTATGGAGCTCGCAATGATGATGGTGCTGCCCTCGACACTGCCAAATTCCGCGATTAGAATGCTGTTTTCAGAGAACGCTGGCAGCACGTAGCCATTTGGCTCAATGTGTCTGGGGTGGGTTCGTCTTACACTGTCCAAATAACCAGATCAGAGGTATCATCTGGGAAGCAAACGAAAGTCAGCTTTGCGAGTCTCCATCCATCGACGGAAAAGCGCAGGTAGAGGCCCTACAAGAGAAGTCATCGCTTGCGAGAGACGGGATACGAGTTGTTTTGTAAACAGCAACAACACCAGAACTATGAGTCGGCCATTAGTCACAGTAGTCACGAACAATGATGCGTGCGAGATGAATAATACATACACTGAACCAATACCCAGGGCGCAGGACAGAGCGACTTTCTTCTTGGTCGACATTTGGAGACCGAAGAGCACTATTGCCGGATACACAGCCAGGTAAACATCAACAAACGCTGAGAATGCTGTTGAGGAAAATTGTGTTAGAAGCTGAGAGCTGTGGGGCACAGAGGGTCGTCATACCGCCCGCGTAGATGCAATACGCGACTAAAATCTGTTTGCTGAAGCATTGGCCCGTGACAGAAAAGTCCCAAAGTGACCTGGCTGGCGTGCAGCGCCCAAGGAGAAGCCCTGCTGTCACGAAGAGCGTCAACTGGCACCAGATTCCCATCCACCACAAGAACCACTTATGGTACCCCCTGGATTCATGAGCCGCGTCAGAAGAGAGATCACGGCTAGTTTGGGAAGGCCGAAAGACATGATGCCAGGGCAGAAGGCGGCCGTTGTCCATAAGATGGCGCCTTGCTTCTGCTCGGTCGATAGAAGCTTCATGTGTTTCCCATTGCCGTAGGATACCGCGATCGTGGACAGAGCCGTCGAGATGTAACCACAAAACTGAAGGACGGCACAGGTTGATTAGTACACAAAAGGGGATCTCTGTATAACAAAGTTTGCGGTAAAGGAAACACTCACCAGCCCTAAGATGATGAACCAGTCATCGCTGTGGAATTTCCTCATAATCTTCCCCCTCACACAAACTCGGCCAAGAACGAAACAGGTGCTGATGGCCGTGACAATCCAGCAAACGACGATGATGGTGGGCCCTTTGTCCTGGGCCTTCCACTCATCGGAATCCTCCGGTGGACTCGACATGTTGGAGTTGGAGAAAAGAATTCCTCAGCGACCATGCGGGCATGCGGAAGGATCTCGGAGACCGGAGACAGCTTCGGACGCATGCAGGAGCTCGAAGAATATATGCAAGCCGACCAGATTGCTCGCGGACCATGTTCTCGGTACGCATGAAAAATTGCCGATTGCCGATCATGCTCATTTTTTCAATATCCCAAGCTATTTTTCATAACTCCAGGGTTCTTTTGCCCGACTTATTAGACTCGAAACAAACTCCTTCAAATTTCTCTCCGAGAAGACAATACGTGTAAAATCTGTGTGTCTGCTTTCGGTCGGCGATAGCATTGCCACATCCAGTATAACCCCACATCCCGCCCCTGATCCTCCTGATACTTGATCACGATTCGTGAAGATCAGTCAACGAGCAGACGAAAAGACGAAGCACTAGGAGGCTGTGGGCCCTCTGCAATGTGTTGCATACGATTGAACGTGGAGGAAATACGGGCTGCAGCAGAATCCCGAGTTGAAATTCTCCAACCACTTGTTGGAACAGGCGTCAACTTTCAGGCATAGCAAGCCAAGACCATCGGTCTGATCATTCTGGGCAAAAGAATCGTCTTTGTGTTGTTGGAAGTACCCGCAGGTCCCATTTATATTGCAAGGAATCTCCATATGTAATATGTTGGAAGCAGTCTTCATCTGTTGGAGTCTGGACGTGTTCTTCATCGTGTTGGAACATGCCTGGCAACCGCATTGTCCCATTGGGGAAGTTAGCCCGGCCCATGGACAGGCCACAGGGGCTGTTCGTGGGCACAGAAATGTCTTCATTGTCTAGGTGCCCGGCTGGAACCCCGACAGCCGAGCCTTCACCAACAGCATGTTGTGTGTCTGGCTGCAGATATATGGAGCTGTGTCGTCAGGCCCAATATTCTTTTAGTTTTGTTCCAAAAACATGGGCTGCGAGCGTTGAGCAGAATGTGGCCAAGCCTCGGACGGTAGGACGGCGGCCGATCAGTGTTGACCGAGAGTAACTATTTCCGTTTGGGGATTACTGTTGGGCTCTCGCGCTGTTGGTTGGTAGCCAAAACTGTGACTATCAACCAACACTGCATCTGCCCCCTGCTCGGGCCTGGTCCGGAAGATGGTTCCTGGTGGGGCCGGTGGTCCGGGGCCCCGGTCTTCACAAGCCGGGGCAGCGTGCAGGCCACACAGCCTTCTGCTTTAACCGCGGAAGGTCCCGTTGACATTGTCAGAACTGTATTTGGACGGGGATTCGGGATCCCGGCCCGGACGAAGTGGGATGGAGCACTGGACCTCGAGATCTGCTTTGCCAGCAACTGTGCTGCATCAGGAGAGACGCCAGTTCCGCCGCTCTCCAACTCCCCTTCACCTTCTGAGGACCTCGATTCCCACCACAAAAAGGGGTCATAGAAACAACTTACGGAACGTGGGGGCTGTAGCAAATGCAGATGCCCATTGTGTTTCCCGACTTCCGAAGAGGTTCCTTCCGACTGATTTCGCGGCGCGATATAACTACTCGCCTTGGAAGCGCCATGTCAGTCTGGCCCCAGCTTCTTCACTTCTCCTCAGCTTACTTCATTCATTGTCGTTATTTATATTCATGATGCCAGCTGCAAACGGCACCAACGGTAAGAACGGTACAAATGGCACCAATGGCACCAAAGACGCCCCAGTCGTCGACCCCTCAATTGCCACCAGCCCCAATGACCTGGCAGCAGTTCCTGGACTGCTGAAGGAGCTTAATGCTGGGATTGGCTCTTTGTCCACTGGTGGCCAAGAAGCCCGTCACGAGCTCCTGCTGAAGGCTCGGTCCATTGTCCAAGCTCTCGAGGCTCCGAGAGAGACCATGATCAAGCACTGCTGGGCACAGGTAGGCTTCTGCCTCGGCACCTGTTACTATTCCATGTAAACTAACTAAGTTCTCCGCAAGACCGGTGTCATTGCCGGTATCAACTTTGGTGTTGACTCAGGCCTGTGGAAGCTCATGGCCAAGAATGGCGATAGACCCCAAAAGGTAACCGAGTTGGCCGAAGCCCTTGGTGTTGACCCAGCTCTCCTGAGTAAGTCTCCCAATCAATCTACCTCTCACACTTGTTCGACTAACAGCCCATTTTAGGTCGTCTCATGCGCCATCTTGGTGCTATGGGATACATCAAGGAGACCGGCCTCGACGAGTACCAGCCCACCAACTTCTCAAAGTCGCTCAGCCTTCCCATGATTGGAGATGGATACATTGCTATGTGAGTCTTAAATTTGCCTTCCATTTCGGAAGTCACGTATTATCTCTATGTAACGGTTCACTAACATCATGACGCCTCTAGGACTTCCTGCACCGGCGCTGGCCCATTACGATTCCACGAGTACTCTCGCAAGAGAGGCTTCAAGAACCCGACCGACGCAAAGGATACATCTATGATGTACGCTTACAACACCGACAAGGATATGTTTTCATGGCAACAAGACTTGGGCTGTAAGTTCTAAAGTCACAAATAAGCTCGCATGGATACCTGTACTGACAGAAGTAACCGCAGACGGCACTCACTTCAACCACCACATGTCCGGCTACCGTCAGGGCCGTAACCCTTGGATGGCTCCGGGATTCTTCCCCGTCAAGGAAAGGCTCATCGAAGGCGCCGACAAGAATGCCGACGCCCCCTTCTTGGTGGATATCGGTGGCAGCATCGGTCACGACCTGGCCGAATTCCACCGCTACCACCCTGACACACCGGGCAAGCTCATTCTGCAGGATCTGCCTGTGGTCATCGGACAGATCCAGGAGCTGACGCCAGCCATCACGCCCATGGGCCACGACTTCTTAACAGAACAGCCCGTCAAGGGTGCCCGTGCCTACTACATGCACTCATGCCTGCACGACTGGCCTGATGATGTCTGCGAGAAGATTCTTGCGCAGATCAAGGCCGCCATGAAGCCCGGCTACAGCAAGTTGCTCATCAACGAGAACGTCATTCCGTCAACTGGTGCCTGGTGGGAGACATCGGCGCTTGATATGGTTATGCTAACACTCTTCTGCTCTAAGGAGCGCACCGAGGGTGACTGGTACAACCTTCTAGAGAAGATTGCTGGGTTGAAGATTGTCAAGATCTGGGGTGGAGGCAAGGGCGTTGAGAGCTTGATTGAGGTCGAGCTTCCATAGGGCTTCTATATGTAATAATCTTGGATATACATAGAAGGTACTTGGATCGTGACGTTACAGGAGAGTGAACCGCGATTTGTTGTTATTCTACAGTATCCGTACCTTTTGAGAGTGGAGTGGCCCGATAGGAGTCTACTGTTGGTCCCTTCCACATGCACTATCTAGCGAATGAACGTTGAGGTTCGTTCCGCATGATACGAATGAGGGGTATGACCAATTAGAAATAAAAAGCGTCGTTGAAGCCGATTAGAATATTCATAGATTTCCAACCAACAAGTTGGTGGTGCGGAATCGTTTCCCGTTCTACCACACCTCCTCACCACTCTCGACGTTTCGTTCTGGTAGGGTCAGCCTGCGTCTGCTTTTCCTGCACTTTGAGCCACCTCTTCGATAAAGATTTATCATTGGCCACCGGCTTCAGCTGCATTTCACTGCAATGCATTCTGTTTACCGAAACCTGCCCCGAGGGTACATTCGGCTCCTGACCGTTCACCCGGGCAATGAAACAACCGCTCTCTCTGGCACACTTCATTCAACACCACTAGAAGAAGCGCCCGAATTTGAAGCAGTGTCTTATGCTTGGGGCACCGGAAGCTTTACGGAAACTTTGAACATCATCTCCAACCCCGGCACAGTGTCCACCTCGGGTGAACACGAAGTTTCTGGCGCCGGGCATATTTCGATCACTCGCAACGTTACATCCCTGTTACGCTGTCTTCGCCGCGAGTCTGAGGCTCGGATTCTTTGGATTGACGCCATCTGTATCAATCAAGCTAATATCTCAGAGAGAAGCGATCAAGTGCAGCAGATGCGAAAAATCTATTCTCGCGCCCGAGTAGTTGTCATCTGGTTGGGACCGGCAATCGAAGGCGATGGAAGTGATCGTGCAATTGCATTTCTAAACCAGATGGGTCAAAACCAACAACGACGCAGCAACACCACATCAGACGGTTCGGTTCAAGATGACGACAGTACTTTCAGCCAAGATTACAAGGACGGTTCTGAGTCCACTAAGGTCATTCCTTCAACTCATCTCCTGACTGCGCGTGCGAGCACCCACCGGGATCTACTCAGTCCTGGCAGAATGCTACTTTCATTGATGACCACATTCAGAGACTGGGTCCAATTATGGAGCAAGTACATCAAAACCAAGAGCTCCGAAAACTATAATTACTACGTCAACGTCAAAGTTTGGAACCCGTGGGAGCTTCGGAAACGAAGTCTGGCACGCAGCAAGACGGCTCGCCGGGCTCGGCTCGAGATGGCCTATTCCGTTGACATTAAAGTCGACGAAGAGATCAGTCATGTCAGTCTTGGAGCTCCAGGTTTTTACGATAACGAAATGTTTCGGTTCCACGAGGAAGAATTTCAAGATGACTGGGCTGCTATCGACGAGCTCATCCACCGTGATTGGTGGAGCCGCACCTGGGTTGTCCAAGAAGTCTGGAGCGCGGACGGGAGGGCGGTTCTTCAATGCGGGCAGCAAACCCTTACGTGGGAGACTTTTCAGAACGCCATGAATTATCACGACCACTGGGATGACATGGGCTCGTTGATAAAGGGTGAACGTGCCGGGCGGTGGGGGCAACTTCAGAGACGCTATGGGCTCGCTCTTCATTTATGCAAGATGAGACTGCTGGACGGCAAGCTTTCCGATCTGTTGTGGAACACATGGGACCGAGAAGCAAAAGACCCCAGGGATAAAGTGTTTGCTGTCTTGGGCCTTGTCGGCAAAAACAAAGGCTTGTTGTTGAAGCCCGATTACTCGAAATCCGTCAGACAGGTATTCTGCGAGACGGCTCGAGATGTTATTCGCACGGAGGACAGCCTCGATATTCTTTTGGCCGCGGGTGGACCCAGAAACGATGTCGACGGTGTCCAGCTTCCGTCCTGGGTTCCAGACTGGCGGAAAGAAGCGAACGAGGCCAGACCGGTTCTGTTCGTTAACCGCGCGCGTCTGATTTCTCCATTTTTCGGCGGCTCCATGGAAGTCAGACAGGTGTTCGGGCATGGTTATGCCGCTTGCGCCGACGAGAAGCCCGTGGCTTGGTTTGCTGGCGATCTTGACACTCTGCATACTCATGCTATATTCGTTGACGAGGTCAGCAATTCGTGTGGCACTGCTCAGGGACCTGGCCCCATCGAACCTTGGTCAATTCGTGATGAAGCTTACTTCCTAGCTCGTTATGCTCTCCCTGGTGCAGCCCAGCCTTGGTGGATGGCTGAAGAGAAGGCCAAGAATGAGGCGAGATGTTGGTGGTTGAAGGCAAACCGGCCGAGGAGTGACTTGCGACACATCGTTGACATGACCTTGTGTGCCGGTTCTGCGGCCGATAGCACTACTTCTGACGTCATACGAAACGTGATGCCGTTGAGGCGATTTTTCGTCACGAAGCATGAGAGATACATGTGCATAGGTCCCGCTGCGCTGCGGCCAGGCGACAAGGTCGTCATCATTGCCGGTTGCAACTTTCCCATTATTCTGAGAGAGAAAGTCGGCAGCTATGGAAGATCCACGGGAAAGTATGAGCTTGTGGGGGAGGCCTATGGTGAGTTCTCGCGCGATGAATTATCCAGAAAAGTTGACTAAGACATGCAGTGCATTCCATCATGGCCGGGGAAGCGATTTCCAAGATTCGAGAAACAACCTGGTGGGAAGATCTTCTCTGGTCTCGCCCTCTGAAGCGAGTGAGATGGCGCGAGGTTGCGATACAATGAGAGAGGCCCCTTTTGCAGAAGGCTCAACATTCAGAGGTTCGACTATCTTCGCTCTCGGCAAAGCTTGATGTGAGCAATACTTGTATGATGTTAGTAAACGAAATCGCTTATAACTATGGACGATAAGGTATTTGAGAAATTGAAGGATTAGATTACCCGCACCCCCTTGGGGCAATTGGGAAGTTGCACGCATATTTGTTCACCGGGCCCTGTATTCGGCAGCCGAACGAGGGCCAAAATGCAATTATTGATCCAAAAAGTACCATCTGCACCTTAGCCTGCGTCTCCGATCCCCCTTTCGGTTCACTTTTGCTTACTGTGGCGCCCTCAGCCTGATATGATCCAATGCAAGTTGACGGAAGTTGAAGTGGACGATAAAAAAGGCACCAATGGAATGATTGCCTGCCTGTGTGACCTCGTGTGTAAGCCAGCCGGTGGTGGGTAAGACAGAGCCTGACGGAGTGTTTGAGCTAGGTAGACATGGTGGCTAGGATGTGGTTCCTGGCTTCGAATTTCTCTATTAAAGTAGGTTGGGTAAAGCCAGCCTTTAATTCAAAGAGTTGACCCAAGCTTATGTCGGCAGCTCCTTTTACGGCAAAGCTCCTACGATCAATATGTCTTCCCTAGACAGGCCAAACCGTGCTGATAGCGCAACTCCATGGGAATATTCAGGGATGGAGATGACGCGGTTGATATCTGGTTCAAACAGCTCAACTTTTTTCAAAGGGCAGTCACAGCACCAGTCTCGATCCGAGACGGAGGAATCAATTCAGACGAAGTGAGCCCCCTTTTTGCGTGATGAAGGCCACCGATGAAGCGGTACACCTCCTGCCTCAATGTATTACTTTTGATACTGATCCCCTCGCGCCTTTGGACTAGGCCGAATTTTCAATGGAAGGAGATTATCCACAACACTCTGAAGGCATGGAGTTTGCACTCTCTCTATCGCCTCTTCTATGATAAAGTGCATGACCGTACGAAAGTGGTCATCTACAAGCACCGACCCATGGCACTATTAGCCGCATTGATACATTTCCCTCCCATCATAGCGACTGCTATCATGGCTCGCTTCGTTTTCCGCGAACACTGGGTTGGGGCCCACCTAACACCGCTTCGTGCGTGGGATAAGCAGGCCGCTTTGGCTATTCAATTTGCTGCAAAGCTCATCGAGAGCTTCATTATCGGATCTCTTACCACAATGGTCTTCACGTTTGTGCGCATGGAGGCAACTATGCCGCAAGGTATACCATTGGCAGCCTTTTTCGCCAGCCACGAGTACAAGTCTCCAAGCTTCATATGGTCGAATGACATATTCGCTATGTTGCAAGGGCAATTCTCCTCCGTCTGGAAGAAAGGCTTCTTTATTGTCTTTTCACTCACATGCTGTGCGTTGGCCGTACTAGTCGCTCCTGCAATCGCAACCATCTTGATGCCCATTCAAGACTGGTACAAATTAGGCGGTTCGTGGGCCTGGATCGATGTCTCAATTCAGGAGATGTATCCTAGTATGTTGACAGCCAATAATACCCTCCATGGAGAGATATGCCACGTCACCGGCGATCTACGCTGTCCATCAGCTGGTTGGGAATCGTTAGAGCAACTTGCGAGCTTTTTCCCGGGCCAGAGGAAACTTGAGGTGGATAAACCTTTGTACACCCGACCTCCAGGACTATGGCCTCTACCTACGACGGAGTCTGTGCTGCTAGCCAGTCTAACCGTTCGCGAGCCTGTTGAAAACCCGGAGATGCAGTGGGAGGATTCCAGGATGATGTTGCCTCCCCGTGCAACGGGTGCAGGCCTCGTCAAAATAACAGCGCTCTGGGAAACGGCCATGACACGCATGGGACAAGAAAACGAGAGAAATTACAGAGGATCTGACTCCCGGTACACCACATACTCAGAGGTGGCATCGATCACGACACGGTGCTTGGCTAGGAACGATAATCGACCACTTCAATTTCCCGATGTCCGAAACCCCCAAACGCTATATAGCCCTATGATAATCGAAGATGTTGATACGGAGGATCTTCTGAAGAGTATGAACGGTTCTATTCCTGAACTGTTCTTCTTTGACATCAACCCGGAGGGGGACTTGGCAGCGAATGCCTCAATCGGGTCTGTTGTCTCCCTTCCGGTCGAAAGGAACGAGCCTGCACTTTATGGTTGCATAACCAACGCCCAATGGACGGCCGCCCAAATTCATGTGTTTCAGTACTACCATGTCAAGACGCAAGAATGGTTCGAAAAGAGTGACTGGGGCTCCAACCGTATGATCACCATCCGTACATCCTATGCGAACCTCAGCAATCCTATTGTGGAAAAGACAAATACAACTGTATTCCAGAGGCTTGCCACCACCGCTGGGCTTGCCTCACTCGAGAACAGGGGGCCGGACTGGACGCCGTGTCACATTGAGACGTTGATCAACGGCATGCTCATCAACGCGATGGCGCGCACGGCACCCAATGCCCATCTCATCACAACGCTCAAAGATGAGAATGGTGCGTGGTGGCGTCACTTCTTTCCGCGGAGTCGCCTCTTTGAGCGCCAAGACGCCGCAGTAGATGAGGCCGCCTTTGCCGTCGAAGAAGCCGATCAGTCACGTTTTGCCTCATTTTATTTCCGCGCGGAAATGCAAGGTTTTGCGTATAGCAACCAAGACAATACAGTAAGAAATCTGGTGTTCGGGTTGTTCGTGTACTGTGGTATAGCTGGGCTTTTCGTGCTGTGGAGTGTGGGAAGGGGCATCACGAGCTCAAGTTGGGATTCAATTCCAGAGCTGTTGGCACTAGCCATGCGGAGTCCGCCTCCAGGAGACTTCACAATGCCAACTAGTGTCTTGGAAGACACCAAAGCACTTAGCCATAGGTACGGCATCATGGCCGAGAAGGAGGCGTTGTTTCTGCGACCCATAGATGACCATGAAAGGATTCCGAGAGACAAGAGAGTAAAGCCGAACAAATTGTACCGGTGAGGGATTGTTCGGATAACACAACCAGTAAGAAGAACTTCAGAGTGATTAATGAGATGCCAATATGATAGAGATAGAAAGACGAGACAATGCATTTCTTCTCATCAGTTGCAAGAAACGAAAAGTTTCACTTCAAATGGGAAAAGAAAGGCGCCTTGAAACATCGAAACAGAAATCTTTACGTACCAATGTTACAGTTGATACAAGGCAGATTCGGGTACACGAGGTTAGTTCAACCAACTGAAGCCATTCACATCCAGGTCCCATCCACCAAGTAGCGTCATTGCACCGAATTGACAATGAGGAACGAGTAACCTCTGAGCAAGATTCCATGGACAAATTTGGGAGCACTTAGATGTGCCGACTAATCACGGGCACCATGTATGTAGGTATCGCGCTGAAACAAGTCCGATACATGCATACGGTCAAAGCTCTATCGATAAGCGGATAACGTCGCGATCGCGCCGCACTGAGGATTCACCTGCCGCCTCGGCACGCCCCCTGTCGGATTCATTGGATAACCTCCTCTTAGACAAACGCCATAAAACACACGGCTATGCTGGCAATGGACAGCCCACCAAGCCAGAAAGCCCAACCGTCGTGATGCTGAGCGGCACGTGTCTCAGGCTGTCCCTAGTGGTCGCCGTCTTCCTCATCGCCGCGATATTCCTGGTCCCCCAGCTGCCCCACGTCGGCTACAATCCTCCCACCCCGGTGAACAACCATGCGCCAACAGCGCCGGCCAAAGACGCCGCCAACAACGCGAACAAGGGCGGCAACGATGTTGCTGCTACGATATCCTCGACCGCTGCCGCCGTGACGGCATCGTCTGCGCCCTCGAAACCCGCGACACCGGCATCCGATCCGGCCCAAGATGCGCAACCAACCTCCAAGACGCCGTCGAAGCTCGAAGCCGGCCAGACGCTCTCTCCCTTCCACTTGACCTCCCCGTCCGGCCGCTACTCCCTCCGCCTGCTCGACAGCGGCGCCCTCTCCCTCACCGACACCAAGACCGAAGCCGAGCTCTTCACCTCCGACACCGAATACCACTGGCCCGTCTCGTGGCAGGTCGAGCTCACCCAGGAGGGCGTCCTGATGCTCTCCTGGTCCAACTCGACGGCCGCCCCCTACGGCGCCACCCCGTGGATCTCCAACCTCCTCCCCGATTGCGCCTCCGCTGACTCCAGCGACGGCGCCGCCGCTGAAAAGCCCGTCCTCGAGCTGCTCGACAGCGGCAAGCTGCACATCCGCGCCGGCTCCAAGACCACCTGCACCCTCCACCGCGCCGCCGACGACATGGGCCGCGCCGCCATCGTCTACACCGGCTTCCTGCGCACCTACCTCCAGACCTGCAAGGCGCAGAACGACAAGCTCGTCAAGACCTGGACCGGCTCCGGCGGCGTCGACGTCCACGTCTTCAGCTACGACACGGACGTCTACGACGCCGCCGGCGACAAGGACACCTCCGACGAGGCCACCATCGCCAAGAACCTCCGCGCCTGCTTCGGCGACGCCCTCAAGACCGTCGTCGTAAAGAAGCTCGACGACGTCAAGGAGAAGGCCGTCGACCCGCCCGACGTCCTCGTCAAGGCCTGCGGCGCCGACAAGCTCAACCACCAGCTGAGCCAGTGGAAGGCGCTCTACCTCGCCGCGCAGCAGGTCCAGCGCTACATGGTCGAGAAGGGCGTGTCGTACGACTACATCTACAAGGGCCGCCTCGACCTGCAGTTCTGGGGCGACGGCTCACCCGCGCTATCATCCCTGAAGGTGCCCGAGAACGGTATCCTCGCCCCGCGCGTCGCGCTCGACTGGACGTGGTACTCGATGCTGCACGACGGCGAGCTGCGCGCCGGCGTCACCGACATCACGGCCTTCGGCCGCCCCAACGCCATGTTCACGTACCTGTCCCTCTACCGCGAATTCGTCAACCTGCGCACCGTCGAGAAGAAGGGCGGCCGGTGGAAGGCATTCAACACGCATTCGCGGGAGAAGACGTTCAGCGGACAGGAGCCGTGTACTCCCGAGGGCATCCTGGCGTATTGGCTCAAGATCAACGGGATCGCCGTCAAGACGGAGTGGCGGTTCCAGATGGGCCTGTTGCGGAAGAACGGGGAGGTCATTTTTACCTGTCCCGAAGGCAGAGGGTGGCTGTGTCCTAACTTCATCCCGAACGTCAACCAGGATGGCACGTTCTCGTCGTAGGCGTGCATGATAGGAAAGAATGATGATGAAAATGGTTTCACGATACCCGGTGACATTGCAGGCGATGAGTGCCAGAGAATGATACGACGAGCAGCGTTTGCTTTTGCTATTGTGATACGAGATCAACGATATTAAAGGATGCTGAATCATTGCGGTCAAACAATAAAAACTCCATTGTTGATAATGCCTTGCCGCATGGCCACATGTCTTGCTATCTCGGCTTTCTGCTTTATATGCATATCCGCTTCAGTAACGCAGAATGTCCTCCAACGCCACAACTCCCAGGCGGTATCAACACGTGCCCAGCCGTCCCAACTGCTCAAGGCTCAAAAAGGCCAAAATGCTGCAGACATTACTTTTCTCATGATGCATTCAACTGTCCTCCATTTTACTTCAAAATCAACCAACGCCAGAGAGAGATATCCACTCAAATCTCCTCGACAGCAGCGTTGGGATGAACGACGTAGACAATCTTCGCTGCAGCCGCAGACGCGCCTTCGCCGGCGTTGCCATCTTCGTCCATCAAGCCCTCGCCGCGGATGGCCATGAGGAAGTTGTTCTGTCACCTGAATTAGCATCTTTTCAACGAATCGTATGACTGGACACCCGCTTACCTTCACCATCTTCTTGAGCACCATGTTGGCCAGGGTCTTCTCCTGGTGGTAATCCTCCTCGCCCTGGAGCTCGTCCTCCTTCTGCTCAAGGTACCATTCGACAAGCTGCTCGCCCTCAACACCCTCACCACCTTCGTTCTCATCCTCGACGACATGCTGCAGGAACAGGTTAACCATGCTGACGTACTTCTCGTACGTGATGGTCTGCTTGGGTCGCGCGGGCGCGGCCTCGTCGACAGCCATGGCAGTGTCATCCTCAATGGGCTGGCCAGCGGCCTCAGATGCCGCGCGACGCAGGGTAGCGCTGTCCTCGGGCTCTTCATCATCAACCTCGACATCATCGTGCTCGACAGAGATGATACTCTGTCTGAGAAGGTTGAATGCCTCATTGACCATCGGGGGTGAGATTTCCTCAACACAGTTGGCCTTGGCGATGGCCTCGGACAGACGAATCATACTCTCGAGCTGACGAACGGTGATACGGTACGAGTTCTTGCCGATTCCGCCCTGCGCGTCGTCGGCGCGGAGCTCCTTGTACCTTTCGACGAGAACCTCCCTGGCCTCGGCGGTGAATTCCGGGCGGAACGTGCGAGCGAAACGGATGTATCTTTGGAGTTGCTCGGTGCTAAATTCGGGTTCGATGGCCTCGTCACGGAGCTGGTGAAGCCCGACAATGTGCTCGGCAAGGTGGCGGTCAACGGAGTCATTGCACTCATCGAGAACAACGAAGAACAAATCAAAACGAGACATGATGGGGGCGCTCATGTTGATGTTGGCGCGGAGAGTGGTCTTGCGGTTATAGCGACCACCGACGGGGTTGGCAGCGGCGAGAATAGATGTGCGGGCGTTGAGGGTGGCTTGAATGCCGGCCTTGGCGATAGAGATGGTCTGCTGTTCCATAGCTTCGTGGATGGCAACTTGGTCGGCAATATCCATCTTGTCGAACTCGTCGATGGCGCAAATTCCGTTGTCTGCTAACATGAGAGCACCAGCCTCGATGGTGAAGTCACCTGTCTCCTCATCCTTGACGACAGCGGCCGTCAGACCAGCGGCGGAAGAAGCCTTACCACTCGTATAGACGGCGCGGGGCGCGAAAGAACAGATGTACTTCAGGAACTGAGACTTGGAAGTAGACGGGTCACCAACAATGCAGATGTTGATGTCGCCTCTCAGTTCCATGCCTTCAGCAGTGGTCTTGTGAACACCAGACATGAGCTGGAGAAGCAGGCCCTTCTTGACGACTTCGTGACCATAGACTGTGGGCGCCATGGATTGCACCAAGCGGGAGTAAATGTGATCGCTATGCACCATGGTACGCAGCTCGTTGATCTCGGACTCATTCATGGAAGCGAGAACAGCCGCCTGAGCAGCTTCAACCGACTCGGCAGTCTCTGCGGACTTCTCTGAGGTCAACGAGCTAATGACGTCCTGGACCTGGCCGCTGGCGGACTGACCCGCTGACGAGGTATCTGGGACGACCATGCAAGCCAGGAAGGCCATGCGGTAGGAAAGATCGCGCACACCGAGAGCCTTCAGACCCGTCACGCCAGAGCCACCAACGTCGGCAGGCTTGTCATCTCTGATTGCAGTTGGCTTCAGGCCCGGCAGGCCAAGCTGGCTGACATCTGGCACGACGATGAGCGCACCCGTGAAGATGCACTTCTCACCTGCTTTGGCTCGGTCGACAATCTCACCACGCAGAATGACGTCCATCGTACGAGGCATGCTTCCTGTGGGGATCTCAGAGCTGTTCTCCTGAATGCGCACCTTCTGCCAGTCGACAAATGTGCTGTGCCTAATATCCAACCGCCATGCCTGGCGGTTCTGGCATGTTGAGTTGGGGCACTGCGTGGGCTCCGTGTATCTGAAAGTCTGCTCGACGTTTGGCACAACCGATCTGCACGCCTCGCACACAAAGGTTGCGAGCGACAACTCAGGACGGACCTCGGATGTTCGCGTGACCGTACCGGAGATGGAGAGAAGTTGACCGATATTCGTTGCTCTGAGGCTGCGCACTCTCGAGATAAGGGGCATGTTGTAGAAAGCGATATTGAAAAGCTTGTCAGTCTGCTGGTTGGCCGTCTTGGATCCCATTTCCGACTGGCTAGCGGAGCCCATGTTGCTGGCAGCGGAGGTGGCTTGGTTGCTCGACGAGGTTGGCTGTCTGTGCTCCTTGAAGTATTGCGGTTCGTATTTGGCGATCATGTTGTGTAGAGCAGCGGTGAGGAACGGGAGGAAGCGGTAGTATCCACGGAGGACACCGTCGGCCAACTCTCCTTTATTCCAGGACTCCAGGTGTTTCCAGTCAACGTAGAAGGTGGAAAGCTGGAGCGCACGCATGCCGTGGATCTGGGCGACATAGTATTTGTCCGTGGTGACGGCGCTGGATGTTGGGGCAGAGGAGGTAACGTCCTCAACAAACCTGTCAGACGTATCGTCAGGTATGTTCTTGAGAGAAGCCTCAAAGCTGAAAGAAGTGGTACTCACTGCTCGATGAACTCCTCAAAGTGCTCCTGGACCAGTAGTCCGATCCTGTCTTCGACCTTGGGGACGTTTGAGGCGTCCTGTATCCTTGAGCCGCGCGGAACCTGATCGTCAGCGAAGCCCTCGGCCTCGTCGTCGCTGGGAGCGCCCATGCTCTCGGAAGGGGGCACTCTTGGCCTGCCGGCGGAGGAGCTGGGCATGAACTGGCGTCTAGGGGTACCCGCCGCGCGGGACGGGGCGTCCGACATCATGAAGCCGGCGTCGCTTGAAGCAGCCATTGTTATTGTCCTTAGTGTTGCGACTGCTCAAAATGTGGTTGTCTGTTCGGGTATGATGCAGCAGCGCTGGCGGTGGGGGGTTGAAGGCGGTGATGCGGGATGGTGATTTTTGGGGGAGGTGGGATTTTGGGTGGTGGGATGCGATGGATCCTTTTTCGCAGTTGGAGACGGCAGAATTGGCCAGGGGCTTAATTGATTTTGACGCGAGAGGGGCACAAGTCGCGTTGGGGACGCGTTGCTGCTCAGGGGTGTCGCGACAGCGTAGATTGAGTACAGTGGCGCTAGTCTTCTTCGGGTTAATTGTTAGTGCATGTCGTTGAGCAGCACCTCGACGTCTGCAGTTGATCAAGTACATCCGCCCTGCGCAGTGGATGGTTGTTTTGCATTTCTTATCAATCGGAAAGAACAATAATGTTGATGATCTGTGAGATATGTGGTATTTTGTCTGCCAAAATACGGCGCCTTCCTTTCCAAACGCCTGAACAATGCAATTATGCGGCCATCATCTGCCTAAGCAAGATAACTAACCAACGAACTCAATCTAGCCGCGGTACTCTTTTAGACAGCAGCACAGAATGCAGCAATTCTTTCTTGTGGTCAGCATCAAGATTGAGTGCCCCCGTGACTGCCCGATTGGCCTCTCTTGGTCACCTCCGTGGATGGGGCTTCTGGGCTGAATATTCCCCAGCAATTATGCGCCATCATCTCCCTATGCGCCGTTCTTGTTGTCTGGTGATGCGTATGAGTGTATCTGTATGACCAATATTAGTAAGACGAGATCAAAATCGGAACACAGTCACCACACACCTGGTCCGCCACTGTGAGCCACTCCTCGATACTCCTAACATATGGATCCGACGCAGCCTCGGCGCTGGCCTCGTGTCCCCAGATGACCATCTCGTCAAACTCGGCCTTGACGTCCATGGCACCCACTTCAACTAGCGGCTCCTCCTCTTCAACCTCCTCCTCGACTTCGGACCGCCTATTCTCGATCTTGTCGCTCTTCTCCATCACCACTCCTCTGTACTGCTCGGGCAGCTTGACCATCGTTCCGTGGAGCTTCCTTCCTCGAAAATATGCTACGTTCTTTCCATCTGTGATGGAGAGTCAGGATAGTGCTTCGTTTCAGGGGGAGAACGGGAGATGTGCGAACCATCTGTCTTGGTGGGATTCCAAAAGGAGGAATCGACCTCGCCAATTGGGCCGTCGTGATGGATTCGGCAAGGCAGCAGGTTAGCCACTGCCTTGCTCTTGCTAGAGTCGCCGGACTGGATAGAGAGGATTGGTTGCGACATGTTGCCTTCGTATCTGGTTTAGCCCGCAGGGGATGAGAGTTGCAAGACTTGCGATTCTTTGGACCGAGTATCACACGACGCGTCTTTTCCGAAAGAGACGCGATCTGAAATCAATTAAAGCCGATAAGGCGTCTCGATAAGCTTATCGGAATCGATAAGACAGGTCTTGGCTTCAGAAGAGAGGGTGTGGTGCACGGTGCACGAGCCCCCCTCCAAGACCTTTCCTCCCGCTGTTTCAGTGGCTTCGGGCCAGGCCAGCCGCAAGGATTGTACTGTATGCACGCTGTATGTATCCGACCACATCATGACGGCACGATAGTCTTCCTCGTCAACACTGCCCATGCTTACACGCTTCGTTCACTGGCGGAGATGTTCTTAGCGTGTGGCAGACGGGGAAGCTACAGGCGCACTTTGAGTCAGGCTGCGCGCTCTGGCTGGGCTGAAGAGGCTGGGTGATGTTACAAGGCGCGCTGCTGCTGAGAGACATGCATCGTGCTAGTTGAGTCTTGACACCAGAAACTTGTCCAATCCTCGATCAACACCCAGCCTCCTTCGAGACCCGAATGCCTCGTCTTGCATCTCTAGCCGTTACCACAGGGATCGTTTCCCATGGCCCAGGGAACAAGGCACATAAGCCTTATTAAGACGGTCGGTCCCACGGGCGGGTTAGGTGTTTTGAGACAAGTACGTGGTCAGTTTGGTTACATACCCAAGTTGCTGCAAGACCGGATGTTAAAACACCCAGAAGTTCCGCCCCAGGCCCCCCAGCCACGTTGACACTTTTCTCGTAATGATCCCATCCTGTTTCTTTATTCCTTACAAAAATCCAATATTCTCATACGTACAACTCAATGCCCATCTGACCTCTGACTTTTTTCCCTTCCTCGGAATACGAAGTTCGGAGTCGAGTCCTGCACGAAATCTCAGCCATGCAATTGGCGGCGGCGGTGGAGAGGATCAAAGTCTTGATGTCATTGACATGAGAATAACCCCTGCCGAATTTCCAGAAGCACACAAAATGCTCCGCAGACCCTGTGCTTCCCCCTCCTCGGCGTTTACCATCTACGGGGACCAGCCCCAAATCGGGTTCGACGCCTCGTCTAATTCGTTGTAGCTCGCCTCTCTCTCACACGGCGACGATTCGAGTCACTCGACAGCTCCCGCAGAGCCGGTCATCGAGCGTTTCTCTGCTGGATCGGAGCTCGCACCGACGGACGGACTTTTGTTCAAAGATGGGAAACCGGTGTCAAAGGAAAATCGTTGACGGCTCGACTGGCATTTCAATCCAAAGCACCCTACCCAGCCCGTCGGCAAGCGGACTAACCCAAGGGGAATGTACGACTAATCCACTGGCCAGCCGTCCTCGCCGTAGGAACGAATGCTGCCGCATCGCAGGCCCTGCAGGGATCTGCCAAGTGCTGCCATTGCATCAATGCAGATATCCTCACTTGCTCCAGCAGAGAAACCCCCATTGCTTCCTTTTGCTCGTGAAAGCGCATTGTCCCAGTCCCTGAAAATGCGTGCGCCCATGTAGAGACGAAGGAAAACGCGCAATCATAGTCAGCGCGCTTGATGCAAAATAAGCATCTTCATCCGATGGCCGATGGACTCCTGAATCGTCGAGCCTGCCCTAGGCTAGGCTCCGTTTTGTTTCGTCCGCCCGTCCCTCTGCCAGCCGGGGACAGGCAGCGTTCGACGGCTTCTCGAAACCTGCAGCTCGTGCTTCCATCACTGACACTAGCAGCAGTTCGATGGCTGAACGTGGCTCCGGCCGGACGCTCCGGGGCGGCGCACTGGCCGGTCTAGTGTCTATGGTGGTGGTGGTGGTCCAGGACTTCGTTCCGTGGGATGGATGCAGGTACTTTGGGCAATGTAATGGTTCTTGACACGAGCAGCGAATGAGCTTGCTCAAGGCCAAAGGTAAACTCCGATGAAGGCGCACATGCGTTCGTTGCCATGCGCTCGGCTCGCCATGTCTCCGTTGGTACCAATTGACATCATGCCGTCTTAGCCCTGCCCTAAGAAGAAATGTTGAGAGTTTGAAGCTGCTGCTGCTCTGCTCATTCACCCTTCTTCTCTGTTGCGGTTCTAAATGACACGCAGCGAACACTCTTGAGGAATCACCCAATCCACACCAGACGATCGGTGCCTTATTGCATCTGGATACCTGTGTCTGAAGAGTCTGTACAAGGATACATCTCAGGTTCAAGCCAATGCCGTGATCGTTACCCATAACGTCCATCGACGTCCTCAATGAAACAAGCGATGGCCAAGGCCTCTGCCCCTCCCGAGAGATTCCCGTCTGAGCTACCCCTGCCGCACCCACCATCCCACTCATGCTCATCCCAGTCGGGACCCTCTCCCGCCCACATTTTTGGCCCTCGGGCTTGCGACGGTACCGATGGGCGAGACAAGAAGCACGCGCTCGTTGCATCCGTGACGAGAGAGAAAGGGCAACAAGAGCATTTGCCGGTGGCCCTTTTTTTTTCTTCTGTTCTCTTCTAGTTAGAGTGAACACCTATGCGCCGCGGGGCTGGCTCCTCTAACCACCCCTCCCAGCCGTTGTCGCCCTCCAAAAGAAATGCTGTGTGGTGACATAGTGTAGGAATAAAATGATCGTCCCGCCCTGCCTCGTGGTCTCAGATGTGAACACCATAACGTTCTGACCTTGCCTTTGCTGCTGCTGCTACTTCTGCTACTGCTGCTGCTGCTGCTACTACCGTCCTGCCAATAACTAAACCTTCCGCATTTCTTAACCCTCCCTCCCCCCTCCAATCCCAAGTCCAGCCCCCCTCCATCACCGAGGAACCAAAACAAAGCAGATGCAAGATCCCAGAGTTGTACCTTGAGAGCTTGCTTTAGGTTCCCTCGGCGTCCCGCCCAATCCAATTGACGGTAATTCGGTTCGTCCCCAATTCGTACCACCGCCTTTTTGCGCTTTCCCGTCTTATACGTCAATCGGCCTTTTTCCTGTTTCCCCCGCGCTCCCTCGAGAAAGTTGGGGAGAGAGAGAGAGACATATAGAAACCAACTGAGTTTTTTTTTGCCTTTCCTCGAACGGAACCGATTATGCCCAAGCTGCCCTCTCTCGTCCCGGCGGCCGTAGCCCAGCCGCTGTCCCGCGGGACGGAGCTGGTGAGAGGTGCGGTCGGGAGCCTGACCTGGGGCCCGGCGCTGTCCGTAGCCAAGCCCGCCATCTTCTCCGTGTTCTCAAAGATTGAGCGCGGCACGCTGCTGCTGGTCGACGAGCCCGCCGAGTCGAGGCACGTCTTCGGCCAGAAGCTCGGCGCAAAGTACAACGAGAACCTCACCAACGGTGACCACCATGTCCCGCGCCGCGCCGACGCCGTGCCCCGCGTCGAGCTGGTCGTGAAGAGTGATGCCTTCTGGATGCGCCTGTTCCTGTTCGCCGACATGGGCTTCGCGGAGGCGTACATGCTCGGGGAGATCGAGTGTAAAGACTTGACCGCCTTCTTCCAGGTCAGTAAAATGTTATCCTTGCGCGGCATTTCATTCAATTGCCTGTCACAGTGAGCTAATGGGTGAGCGGGCGCAAACAGCTGTTCATTGTCAACCGCGAAGAAATGGGCAACGGGACGACGTGGATCTCAAGCTTCTCCGCCGCGATCTCCAGCCTGGCACGCACCACGAACACCCTCTCGAACGCGCTCCTCAACATCTCGGCGCATTACGACATCAGCAACGAAATGTTCGCCGCCTTCCTCTCGCCGGATATGACGTACTCATGCCCCATCTGGCAACCGCACACCGACCCGAACGCGCCGAAAGAAAGCCTGGAGGCCGCGCAGATGACCAAGCTGCACCGTTTCATCGACGGCGCGCGCATAAAGACTTCGGACCATGTATTGGAGATCGGCACCGGTTGGGGCTCGTTCGCGATCGAGGCGGTGAAGACGACGGGGTGCCGCGTCACCAGTCTGACGCTGTCCAAGGAACAACAGGCCCTCGCGGAGGAGCGCATCGCGGCGGCGGGCTTGAGCGACCGGATCGAGGTGAGGCTGATGGACTACCGGGCGCTGGAGGTGCCAGAAAAGCCGTTTGATAAGATCGTGTCGATTGAGATGCTGGAAGCCGTTGGGCAGGAGTTCCTGGCGACGTATTTCGCGTGCATGGACAAGCTGCTGAAGAAGGATGGCGGCATCGCGGTCTTCCAGTGCATCACCATGCCAGAGGGTCGCCATGAGGCGTACTCCAAGGGAGAAGAGTGAGTGAACGGCAAGAGCAGGGCTTACACAAAGCGTCGCGCTGACGAGCAACAGTTTCATCAACCATTACATCTTCCCCGGCGGGTATCTGCCGTCCATCACCCAGCTGCTGAACCACATTACGAACGAATCGAGAGGTACGCTCATCGTCGAGAAGGTCGAAAACATTGGTGGCCACTACTCAAAAACGCTGCGTCTGTGGAAGGAGGCGTTCCTGCAAAACTTTGACGAGAAAATCCGGCCAGCACTGAAGCTGGAACACGAGAACATGACCGAGGAAGAGTTTGATGTATTCAGGAGGAAGTGGGAGGTGAGAGGATGCACCATCTGGTCCTTCCCGGTCTATGCTAATGAGTTCTTAGTATTACTTCACATACTGCGAAGCCGGATTCCTGACGAAAACGCTCGGCGATGTGATAATAACGGTTGGCCGCGAGGGCGCTCTGGAGTTTATGGAGGGTATTCCTCTGTAAAGGGATTATTCGGAATTGAAGAGGTGGAATGCATGGCGTTGCGGCGATTGTGGTGAGCCCCCGAAGGCTCAGGCGGTGGTAATGATGAAGGACATTCGGGGTCACGACTCCGACGCAGCAGAGATCGTAGGCGATTAGACTTCAAGCTCATTTCTTCTTTTTAGTCTTTTTTGAGTTCGGCTTCGGTTTTGAAGATGCGCCCCCAGAGCCAGGGAAGCGGTTTGCGTGATCGACGTCAAAGGCTTGCTTGTGTTTGCGGAACAGTAGCATCGTTACCCTCGCGTCCTCAATACTCGAGTGGGCGCCGGTCTGGATGGTGACTTTCAGAATCTCTTCTGCCAATTTCCTCAGCGCTGGTTTCCTGCTGTTGGCGAACTTCTTGAAGCCTGGGTGGTTGGAGGTGTCGCGGATATCCTTGATTGAGTGGCTGAGCTTGAGAGCGTCCAGGTCGTGCTTCACATCATGGCCGACCAGTATCCTGTCCTTAAGTAGTGCGGCAACCTGTGTCTGCACCTCGTTGAAATCTCGCGCGAATCTCATGTGCTTCGGCAGGATACCGCTCACAGCGCTCCGCCAGTCGGTGACCTTTTCTTGCGGCTTCACATATGAGTCGTAAACCTGGCGGCCGTGAAAGTCGACGATGCTCACCCGAGCCAGCACAGACTCGTACCCTCCTTGCCCGACGCCGACCATTTCGCAGTCCATGGCGATGTACTTCCCAACGTCTAGTCCTTCTGTAAGACCGGCGTTGACCTTGTCTTTATCTGACGCAAGCATCGAGTTATTCTTCAGCCCCAGACCGTACGCCTCGGCCAGCGCTTCTGAAGAGACGTCATTATCTGCAGCCCAGAGAGCGAGGGAAGGTGTGGTCCTGAGTTTGGGGTCCAGGTCGACTTCAACCTTGGAACTCTGTGCAACACCCATCCGGCCGCCCTTCGGTTTGGTGGGTTTCTGGATGCTCTTCTGGCTGGGTTTTTGAGCGGCTTTCGGGGCGGGCTTGTTCTCAGACTTGAGCTTCTGTTTTTTGGTTGGCTGCTGGGTTGAAGAGTCCGCCTTTCTCTTCACTGCCCCGGTAGTGGAAGAAGGAGGCGCGGCCTTGAGTTGAGCCTGAAGCTTCTTCCAATTTGATGACAGCTCAGACGCCATGATATCGAGTAAGACGTAGATGTCTTTGGTTTGAAGGCTCACGCCTAGCCCAGCAAGACCAGAAATTGCCCTCGAGATGTCGTATTTGATTGCTGAGAAAGAGTCCAGATTCGAGTGCCAACATCGGGTTGCTCGTTCGAGAATTAGCGAAAAATGAGAAGATGCAATTAACGGAGCGCGGAACGGCAGTGTGGAGCAGCGGGTCCCATTTACATGACAGGGGTTCGCGGCAGTTTCTTCACCGCCTTTGGCTTAATCGCGTTTTCTGCCACACCACCTTCCTCTTCCCGCTTCCACCATCATCTTTTGCGACAGAACCCAGGAAGCTCAGTCTGCGACGAAAATCATCAAACCACAGCCACAACCTCGAGCATTCATCATGGCGGCACACGGCTCCAACGGTGAAGCCACCGTCGGCTCTGGAGAGCCCAGACAAAAGGGCAGGGCCACGCCAGAGACAATCAGGTACGTCATCTCTTCACCCCACCAGATTCCCCATCGGCCACTTCGACTGACCCATGCACCATAGGATAGGATGCATTGCTATGGTAAACAAGGAGGGCGTCCCTCGCAGAGCCGAAATTCTTAGTATAAAAGAAACGAAGAGCGGACGCCAATTCTACTGCAACTTCGACAACTTCAACAAGCGTCTTGACGAGTGGGTGCCGACCTCTCGCATCGACTTTGACCAAGATGTCGAGTGGCCGAACCCGGACAAGGACAAGCCTAAGGATGCAAAGACCAAGAAGGGCACGGCGACGTCTAAGAAAGCGCAACCTGCCAAAAAGTCTCAGAAGAGACCCGCCAAGAGGGAACAATCTGCGCCCTCTGAGGCCACGACACCGCACCCATGGACCGAGTTCGTCGAGTCGCAAAGCCAGAAGATGACCCCCACAGCCGAAGAAAGTCAGGCACAAACCCCCGCGACGGGTGAGGCGAGCGCGACACCAGCGGCTGTCGGTGACGAGATGGACATCGATGGAGACGACGGAGATCAGAAGGAGGACCTTGGTGGTTTCAGCCGCGAAAAAGAGATCGAGAAGCTTAGGACGCATGGTTCCATGACGCAGAACCCTGCCGAGATTTCGCGAATCCGAAATATCTCTAAAGTGCAATTTGGCAGGAATGACCTGTTCCCGTGGTACTTCTCACCGTACCCAGAGGTCTTCAACCAAGAGGACGTTATATACATTTGCGAGTTCTGCCTCGGGTACTACGGCGACGAAAAGGCATTTTCAAGACACCGGCGCAAGTGCACCTTGCAGCACCCTCCCGGAAACGAGATCTACCGGGATGACTCTGTTTCGTTCTTCGAGATCGACGGCAGGCGGCAGCGGACATACTGCCGCAACCTATGTCTACTGTCCAAGATGTTTCTGGATCACAAGACACTTTATTACGATGTGGACCCCTTCTTATTCTACGTCATGGCGAGTCGGGACGACAAAGGCTGCCATATTATCGGATATTTCTCAAAAGAAAAAGAGAGTGCAGACGGCTACAACGTTGCTTGTATTCTGACATTGCCGCAGTACCAGCGGAAAGGCTACGGTCGCTTGCTCATTCAATTCTCATACGAGTTATCAAAGATCGAGGGCAAGCTCGGCTCGCCAGAAAAGCCGCTCTCTGACTTGGGTTTGCTGAGTTATCGACAATACTGGGGTGAGAATATTCTTGATCTGCTGGTGGGATACAACGAGCGCGAGGAGAAGGCGACGATTGAAGCCATCTCTTCGCAGCTGGCCGTCATCCCCCAGGACGTGGAACACACTCTCCAAGCGCTTAAGATGCAGGTGTACCACAAGGGAGAGCACAAGATTGTGATTCCTGAGAAGCTAATCCAGCAGCGCGAGAGGCAGAAGGTGAAGCAGAAGCGCCTCATTGATCCTAGCAGGATTCAATGGAAGCCTCCGGTGTTCACTGCTTCTACAAGGACATGGGGATGGTAAGACAGAAAGGTTGTCAAGGCTAGACACAACTGTAGTATACTGTATTTCAGCAAACATGATACCCCCTGTTCTTTGCTCATCATTCTTCATCATCTTACGGATTGAAGCGTGTCATGTTGGAATACCTGAGAGCTGGCGTGGTCTCATGGATACCATGCCACGCTTCGCAAAATATTATGGGGCGAGGACCGCCCATTCCTGCGCTCAAAAAGGCATGTTAGCCGTTGGGGTGTTGTCTCACCTCCGCAGTCGGAGCGTACCGCTTTGAACTTCACTTTGACACCAAACTCCGATGACATAAATAATCGCCCTCTCCTCCAAGCACCAAGTCAATCCGCTCCGGCACTACTCACAGAGACCTCAGGCAAAAGAGGTAATGAAGCACAGCTTGTTCAAAGTCCCGAAAGATCTTGTCCAGATACCTCACCACCGGCCCCTCACCCACATCGCCCGCCCCTCAGTGTCCCGCGCCGAAACCCACATCCGTACCCGCCCCGCGGCCTATCCCGATCCTATCCGCGTCTCAGTACATCGTCACCCTCTCACTCACCAGTATTTCTCAACGTCTCGATTTCAAGGACAAGAAACCACAATGAACGCCCCTCTCAAAAAGAGACCCATAAACCTCCTCCGGGGCTGGCCCTCGCCCTCCCTCCTGCCCGCAGCGGCCCTCTCCGCCGCCGCCGTCAAGACCCTCGCCGACCCGGCCGTCTACGTCCCCGGGCTCCAGTACGGACCGGACCCGGGCTACCAGCCGCTCCGCGACGCCCTTGCTGAATGGCTTTCGGCGTTCTACCCAATTGCGGGTCAAACGCCCGAGGAGACCCAGGACCTTCTTTCCGCGGCGGAGGCGAGTAGCAACACTGCCCTCCCGCACCACCCTCCCGACGTCAGCCGCATCTGCATCACGGGCGGCGCGAGCCAGAACCTCGCGTGCATCTTGCAGTCCTTCACGGATCCGCTGTACACGCAGAACGTGTGGATGGTCGCGCCGTGCTACTTCCTCGCGTGTCCCATCTTCGCGGATGCGGGCTTCGACGGGCGGCTGAAGGCTGTGCCGGAGGATGATGAGGGCATTGATCTGGAGTACTTGAGAAAAGGGCTCGAAGCCGCTGGGAAGGGAAGCGATGATGTGAGTATTTATCTTTCACCATTGACATGTCATATGAGATTGGGAAGTAAAGTGAGCTCAAGCTAACACACATCCCCAGCACTTTAAACAAGCCAAGAAGCGAAAGCTCTACCGCCACGTAATCTACCTCGTCCCAACCTGCTCCAACCCGACAGGTAAGACAATGTCCCTGCGCCGGCGGTACGATCTCGTCCGCCTCGCCCGCCAACACGACGCCCTCCTCATCGCCGACGACGTCTACGACTTCCTCCAATGGCCCACGACCCACGCCCCCACCGACGGCGACGCATCCTACCCGCCGTCGATGCGCCTCCCGCGCCTCGTCGACATCGACCGCGCCCTCGGCGTGCCGCCCTCCGCCTTCGGCAGCGCCGTCTCCAACGGCTCCTTCTCCAAGATCGTCGGCCCGGGCGTGCGCACCGGCTGGGCCGAGGGCAGCCCCGCGTTCGCGTACGGCCTGTCGCAGACGGGGTCGACCTGCAGCGGCGGCGCGCCGAGCCAGCTCGCGGCGATGCTCGTCGCGGAGCTGCTGGCCAGCGGGCAGGTGCAGCGGCACCTCGACGAGAAGACGCGGCCGGCGCTGGCGCGGCGGCACCGCGCGATGATGGGGGCTATCGCGGAGCACGTGCAGAAGCCGCTGGGCGGGACGGTGGCAGTGCGGGAGAGCTCGTTGGAGGGGGCTGGGGTGTATGGCGGGTATTTCGTGTGGTTCACGTTGCCGGAGGGGATGTCGAGCCGGGAGGCGGCGGTGAGGGCTAAGGAGACGGAGGAGTTGGTTATCGGGCACGGGGCGCAGTTTGAGGTGCACGGGGACGAGGAGGCGGCGAGATTTGGGAGGGAGATTAGGCTTTGTTTCTCGTGGGAGCCTGAGGAGGATGTTGTTGAGGGTGTGGTGCGGCTTGGTAGAGTGTTGAAGGCTATGAAGGATGGGGTTGAGTGGAAGTCATCCAGTGCCTTGGATGTTGACAATGTCAAATAGGAGACTTGACCAAAGAGAAGGTAAAAGTAATATTCTGATTTAAGATGGCGACCCAATGAAGGTCTGAGTAGGTACGTCACGAGCAGCGAGCCAGCTTAATGCAAAATTCGATTTAGGTCATGAGAGGCCCTCTGGGTATAAAAATGCAGGTGAAGCGAATCCAGTCGCCATGCCCAATGCTCCTCCGTCAATCATCTTACAGCGAACCTCTATTTACGTGTGGTTTACAGGGTTGTCCGTCTCGTCTACACTTGGTAGGGTTTGGCCTCTGTGAAGATGAGATGCGGCTTGCGTTTGGCAATGTCCAAGATTGTCTCGGCGAAAACACCGTTGGCCCCTGAAGTAGTTAGTATCGTCACTACCAAGTGGGTTTAGATCTCAAGTTCTTACATGCAAACCAGCTTCTGGTGTATGAAGTGATGTGGTTGACCTCGACACTCTCGTGCACCAGACCCAGACGGGCAGAACGCAGCACGAGGTCCAGGCACTCTGTAATCTCCTCATCGCTCTCAGATGTTTGGGCCTGGATCAACAGACTCATCGGCCAGGCATTGGATAGACCAATGTGGGGTCCTGGCAGAGTTAGTATATCATTCTCAGGTAAAAATGACAATCACTCACCTCCAATTCCATGGAAAGCCCGGCCCTCAAGATAGTACGGGTTGCCAGTCTTCTCCAGAAGCATCTTTCGTGTGTTCTGGTAAGTCCTGTCCTCTGGAGGCAAGAATCCCATAAGAGGCAATGCGAGAAGCGAGGGATAGTTGGCATCGTCCATGAGGATAGATGAGCCGTATCCGTCAACTTCGTACGCGAACACGTCACCGTACTTCTTGTGCTTCACCACGCCGTGCTCCCAAACGCCATCAGTGATGGTCTGGCTCCACTTGGCCACATCCTGCGCAAGCACGTCCTTCCCAGCAGCCTTCAGAACCTCCGCCGTGCGCTTCAACTCGACAGCCATCATGGCGTTGGCCGGGATGAAGAAACCAAGGATGGTCGCATCATCGCTGGGCCTGAAAGCTGATCTCACGAGACCTGTTCCATTGTTGAGCGGGTTGCCTACGCCCTTGAGATTCAACGTTTCGGTTCCGAGGTCCGTCTTGCGCTGGAAGGTGTACTCGTTTCGCTGGTACTGACCCGTCGCCGAGTCAAATGTGGGGTGCGATTGCTGCTCCAGCACGTCGAGCACCGTCTCAAGAGCAAGGTACCATCTCGGCGTCAAAAAGTCTTTGGAGTCGGTGTGCTCGTAAAAGTCGTTTCCCAGAGCTAGGAAATGCGCCAGCGAGTCCAATTCGTACTTGCATTCAAACACGAACGAGGGCTCGTAGACTGGATGCACGGTGTCGTCCTGTCCGTTATGACTCGGCTGCAGGTTCGCAATCGGGGGCGGCTGGAAGGCATTGCAGTACGGTGACTCGATAACGTACTCGGACTGGGTGTTGATGGCGCCGAGGATGAGCTTGAAGATGGCGGGATCTTTCTTGGCCAGGGCCTGGTAGGGGGACAGCTGGTTCGTGCTGTCACGCAGCCACTCTGCAATGATGTCTCCCGTGATCACGAAGGATTGCGGGCCCTCCCACTTGCCCTCGTCGCGCAAGCTTCGGCCATTCAGGTCGACAAATCTAGTGTCCGTCCCGTCGGTGTGGAACTTGACCGTTGTGTCTGTGGTTGAGGGGAAAGCATTCTCGAAAAGCCTAGCCAGGTCGGGGTCCTTCATTCGGGATGTCACATCCTGGATGACCTTCTCAATCGCTTCAGAGTGGAATGTACGACATCGTGGATCGGGTCTTTGGTAGGGGAGACCGAGAGGGCCTTCGCTCAGGGGCTTACTGTAACCAGCAAGTCAGCATCAATTCCCAAGCAAGGTCAACAGCAAAGAGAGGTCTGCAACATACTGGGGATGAGTAGAGTACTGCTCGTAATTGGGGCACGCGCCGCGGTCCTCGCCAGTAAGAGGCTCTTGCGCCGCGGAGACATGGCCGACAAGAAGACCGGCAAGCGGCAGCAGCACGTCGACAAAGGTACGGAGGGACATGGCTTCGAGGCCGAAAAGGCAAGCAGAAGGAATCCGCGGTATATCTTATGTCCGCATGGGTATCGTCAGCAACCTCTAGAAGGGGAGAGTGGTTCACCGCAACGAGTTGTTTTGGAGTTTGATGTCGAGCGGACGGATGCAAGAAATTGGGATGGGAGCTCCCACACCACACCACGACAGCCAGGTGTCCGCTGCGCCTGCGCTTGGCTGGGGCCCGGGGGAATCTCGTCACTGTGGTCCCTTGCAGGAGCTCTGACAGGGCGCCAAACGCCCCCTTAGCGTCCGGCATTAACGACCTGGATCCACTGCGGGGTGCGCGCGGGGCCGCCGTGCCGCCTTCACGTCCGATCTGCCGTGTTTGATGTTGCGGCCGGTGCTGATAAAACATTTGTTTGTTTCTCTTCCGGGATCAACTCATCAGCCAGTTTTCCCGCGCTATAATTTTGAAAGGTCCAATTGAGACATGCGACTTGCTCAATTTTTGATGTCATATCATCAGCTAACTCTGACATCGTCTTCAGGATTCCTTCAATAAGGTAATATTACTTTGTGGTTTGATGTCCATCTCCGAGTGACATGCAAGCCCCCCATTCTAGCCATTTTCACCGGAACTTCAATCACTTCTTAGAGAAGAACGACATGATGTTGCCCTGTCCCTTTGGCGCAGCCTTCTTGGGTTTCGAAGCCTGGCTGCCGGAGCTTGGGGCTGTCGAAGGTTTGGGCTTAGCAGCTGGAGCGGGAGTTGATTTCGGTGCTTCGTCTTCTGAGAACTCCTCCCAGACGGCCTCTTCCATGGTAACTGGTATCCTAACGTCAGTATCAATGATGCCAATACTTCAAGACAGAACCTACCCAGATATCCTTCATCGTCCATGATCTGCTTCTTTTTCATCACCTTCCTCTTGCCGCGCCGTCTGCCGTCGCCGCTGCTAGCAACGACCTCGGACTGCTCTGGTTCCTTCTTCGCTTCAGGTTCAGGCTCAGGTTCCTCCATCGGCTCATCTTCGGGCTCTTCCTCCTTCTCCTCAGGCTCTTCTTCTTCTTCACTTTCCTCCTCCATCATGCGCTTCAAGTCGGCCTCGCGCTCCTTTCTGGACTTCCTTCCATCGGAGGAGGGTTTGGCAGCCGGTATATCCTCGTCATCGTCTTCGCCGTCGTCGGATAGAGCAGGAGAGTCGTTGACTGGCGGTGCCTTCTTCGGTGCTTCCTTGGGTTTGCTCGCAGCCTTTGCTGCGGCCTTCGCAAACGACCCCATGATACCTGAAGAGCTGCTCTTCTTCAGTGGGGGAGGTGCTGCACCCTTCTTGCCGGCAGCCATTGAGAATGGAGACTCCTTGGCAGCAGGCTTCGCCTCTTTCTTGACCGGCTCCTCTGCCTTCTTGTCGGCAGTGGGCTTTGTCGTGGGTGGGGACGGTTCCTTCTTGACGGGCTTGGCCGCGGAAGCAACAGGTGCGGGCGTAGGAACTGGCTTGCCTTTGCGATCGCGCTTTCGTACATTAGGATTTGTGATAGAGCCGTACGTCTCCAGCATTGATATGCTGTCATCACCAGATTGCTCGCGAACCTGCTGGGCAACGTCTGCTAGCATCTGGGGTTCCTTGGTCTCGTTAGTGCCTGGGTATGCCAGGGGGCTACTGCACCTACTCTGATGGGATGACGGGCCAGACTGTAGACATGGAACGAAGAAACATCTTCGTACGTAGCCAGGACCTCTGTAAGCTTGCTTTAGCACATTGCCCAACTAGGCTATCAAAAATCATTCTTACCCTTCAGACGATCGCCAGGAACCAGGGACAAGGAGTAAGTGACGACATCTTCGGACAAAGGCTCGACATCGGGAGGAGAGCTGGTCATCTCGACATCGCCGTCCTCTTGGACGTTCTCCACTTTGCGAATGCCGTAGATCAGGTAGGTCGCATGGATGGTGCCAGGGCGCATGGCATTCTGAGATCGGTGAAACTCATACAGCATACTGGAGAACATGAGCAAGTATAGCGTGCAGTAGATGTGAAAGAACTCACGCCTTTGCAGTATTGACATGAGTCTTGAGTGCCCTGCTAAGACTTCTGTATGTGACCTAGACCATTGTCAGTACCGAGCTTTAGCAAATGAGATGAAGCGCCGTCTTACAATTTTCTCCTCGCTGAGGACCTGGTCCGCCAGGTACTTCTTGTACTCGTCCATGTTCGGAATTCTGTAGTGAGGATGCCGTTGGCGTAGAATAGCAAGACGCAGTGCGGAGGAGTGAAAATGCCCTTGGAGTCAAACCTCGCCCTCTCGCTTTCACGATGCTCTCATGTAGGAGGGAGGATGAGGGTTGGTAGGACGCGATCAAGACGCGTAAATTGATTTCTGGGTACGTACCTACGCAGAACCACTCAGGCAGGCGCAATTGGTGACGTGATCCACTTAAACACCTGTAGCCCGGTCCCTGGCCTAGGCCCAGCGCGCCGCCACTCTCCTCGACGCGACTTTGACGTTCTTTCTGAAAACTTGCGGCACACCTACTTCGCATAGGCCGCGATCGTCCTTAAACCGTTCATAGCCTGCCTTACCGGTGCCTTCCTCAGGCCAGAAGTGCTGCATACTCCTTTGCTACGAAGTTCCATCCAGAATCCTCTCGATCAACGACATCGCTCGCCCAGCATGGCGGACAACTTCGACGACGTCCCCGACTCCACAGACTGGCTCTCGACGCCTTTGTCAGGGCTCTCGGCCGTCGAAGCCGCGCTGCGATGCCAAGTATGCAAGGACTTCTTCAAGACCCCCATGCTCACGTCCTGCTGCCACACCTTCTGCTCGCTGTGCATCCGCCGCGCCCTCTCCAACGAAGGCAAATGCCCGCTCTGCCGCGCCTCTGACCAGGAGCTGAAGTTAAGGAGTAATTGGGCCATGGAGGAGATTGTCGAGTCGTTCACGAAGGCGAGGAAATCGACGTTGGAGTTCGCCAGGACCGCCGGCCAGGCCTCCGCCAGAGGCTCGTCGCCGAAGAGGAAGCTTGTGGAAGAAGACTCCGCGCCGGAACACCAGCCCGAGGCGAAGAGACTTAGGAGCTCAGCGCGACTCAGCAGGACAAGGGCGGGCCAGTCATCCACGGTGGTAGAACTGGAGGAGGAACACAGTCCAGAGCCCAGAGAAGAGGGAGAGGACGACGAAGCAGACGACGCAACATTCAGTAAGCAACCCCCATCTTTACTTGCCTACGCCCCTCACTGACAACTTTCCAGCACCAGAAGATGGCCTCGTTCCCTGCCCGATCTGCCAAACCCGCATGAAGCAATTCCAAGTCTTTAGCCACCTCGACAAATGTCCCGGCCCCCAGCCGCAGCCCTCCCGTCCCAGCGCGAGCCGTACCCCGACCCCGAACACGCCCGCCCGCGGCGCCGCTCGCCAACGCCAGACTCCGGCTCCCGAGCGCCTCCCCGCCATAGCCTACTCCATGCTCAAAGACGTTGCCCTCCGCAAGAGAATGTCCGACCTCGGCCTCTCCACGAACGGCACGCGGCAGCAGCTCGAGAAGCGCCACAAGGAGTGGGTGACGCTGTGGAACGCAAACTGCGACTCAGCGCGCCCGAAACGCCGCGCGGAGCTGCTGCATGATCTTGATGTGTGGGAGCGCACGCAGGGTGCGAAGGCGCCCATGTTCGCGGCCCGTCCGGGGGCTGCAGTCAAGGATAAGGACTTCGATGGCGCGGCGTGGGCCGTGAAGCACGACGACTCGTTCAAGGACTTGATTGCGAATGCAAGGAAGAGCAGGGCGCAGGCGAAGCAGAAGACGGAGGAGGCGGCTGCTGAAGATGCCACGGCACAGAAAGAGTCGGATGCTGCTACGCCAGGTGTCGTGGAGAACACAGAAAGGGTGAAGAGTTTGGGGATGGTTGAGACCGCAGGAGCGGAGGTCACGATGGTTGACCTGACGGAGCCATCTGTAGACCCCGTGGCCACTCCCGCTCACGAGGCTGCGATTCCAAAACCACCCTCTTCGGCATATTACTTGCAGGACGGCTTTTCAGAGCAGATCCCCGCGGTGGACATTGGCGCAACAAATAGCCAAGAAGCACGGTGAACGTTCTGTTGTAAATAATAGCATATGCGATGTCGCTTCATTATGATACCCTCCAACATAAATGTACAGAATCCCCAAACGCCACCATCTATCGTAAAACACCGTACATGATACAGAAGTCATGGTCTCTATGCCGCCTGTGGCTGCGGCCGTTCCTCCAACTCCAACTTCTCCAGGCCCTCTGCCGTCTCCCTCGAAGGCGTCTTCTCCTCCGAAGGTTCCGTCGCCGGCGCCTTCAGCCCTTGCATCTCTGCCTCGAGTCTCTTCTCCATTTCCTCCGCCTCCTTGGCCTCCTCCGCCTCTCTCCTCGCCTTCTCCTTGGCCTCCTCGGCTTCTTTCTTTGCCCTCTCCTTCGCCTCCTCCTTCTCCCTCTCCTCGCGCTCCATCTCCGCCAGCTCGTCGTCGACCTCCACCTCGTCTGCCGGCGCCGCGTTCGCATCCGCAATGATGTCGCCCACCTCGTCCACCTCGCCCATCTGCTCCCGCAGCGAGGCGACCACGTCCCCGACCCTGTCCGCCCCGCCGACCTTCTCGTTGAGCCCCTTGAGCGCCCCCGCGCTCGCCTCCATCACCTTGACGAGCTGCACCTGGTCGCGCGCCGTCTGGATCCTCGCCGCCACGTCCTCGAGCTGCCCCAGCGTCGCGAAGCGCGTCTGCAGCGAGTTCTCGGCCACCTTTTTCGACTTGAGCGCCGCCATCGCCGCCACCTTGTTCTTCTTCGCGACGGCCTCTTTCGCGGTGACGGTGAGCTCGTCGATGCGCGTGGACAGCAGCGCCGTCTGCTTCTGCAGGTCCTCGATGAGCTCCTTCAGGGATGACACGGCGGCGTCCTCCTCCGTTATCGAAGCCTCGTCCTCGTCCGCCCCTGACCCCTTGATCTTGACCACCTTGCCGTCGTACACCACCAGCCCCTTGTCGCGAGACAGGAACACGAGGAGGATGTCGACGTCCTTTTCGGATAGCCTCCTCTGCTCGACAAGCGCATCCGCAAACGTCTTCTGGAAGTGCGTCTTCGTGTACGTGCGGTCGAACCTCGTGTCCGCGGGGCTGACCTTCTCCGCGAGCTTCTTGGCCGTGGTCTCGACGTTCTTGAGCACAACGAACTGCCCCTTAGGCAGCTTGTCCTCGCCCGACGTCGACCCGCCGCCGAACCCGAGCTGCCCCGCTGCCCACGACACCACACTCCACGGCACCTGTGACCACGTCTTGGCGTATATGCTGTCCTTTGCGCCGAGAAACTCTTTGACAGGGTAGAGGTCCTTGTCGGCGACGGCCTCGCGTACGACCGTGCCCAGGGCGAGGGGCCGGCCGAACTGTTTGCTCTCAAGGGCACGGAGGAGATTGTCGTCGATGTCGACGACGAGTAGGTTCGGCGCCGAGAGCTGCGAGGGTATCCTGCCTTCCCAGGCCGCGCGGGCGAGGGCCTGGCGCCAGGCGCTCATGTTTGCCTGGAAGCCATCGGGGTTCAGGGTTCGCTGGGGGCGGAAGTCGGAGTACAGGGCGGGGAGACGTGCTCTGCCAGTTTGGTTAGAAATTCGAGGCTATTATCGACGTGGGGGAGTAGGTTGGACGAACTTGCGGAAGTTCTGGTCGTGTTCCGTGAGGAAATCTGCTAGGTCGCCCATCGTGACCAGGTGACGTCGAGGTCGGCTGCAGGACTGTAGGCTGTTTTTTTTCCCCGTAGGATCCTCGCGGCGGATTGTAGCAGGCGGCGCGGTGATTCTCTCAGATTCTGACGAGAGCCTGGTAAGGAAGGATCTTCTTTTGAAGCAAAGTTGGACGGTCTGAAGTTCCTGTGATCTTTCATGAAAGACGGAAGGACGGGGGAGCTTCCATGTTGGCCCGTGGTGGGGTGGCGCCTTATCGGCGTACTTTTAGCGGTGCTTCCCCCTATCGGTTGCCTGTGAGATCACAGGGAAAATCCTGGGGACCCTGGCAGCTGCGGGTACGTACAAAGATGACGGGCCTCGAAATGCCTCGAGCGTCACCTCATGAATGCCAGATATCTAAGCTTGAATGAGAGGCCCTCGTCACATTCAGTAGCCACTCATTGTACGCGGAACGACAAGCCGGAATACATAAATGACAAGTCACGGAATGAAAGGGTACAAGCTCATTCGTAAAAACGGTGTAAATGCTATTAGCCCGCTTCATAAGAACGCATCTACAACCCCAATCACCCAGCGCCATCCTCATACCAGATCATGTCTTTATCCGAAATCATTTTGTACAGAGTCGTCAGCCCCCTCGTCCTCGGCCGAGTTCACTTTATGTAACGGCGCCGTCTCGAGATTAGCAGCCTGCGGCCCCGCGCGGCCCATCATGCTCGCCCTCCTCGACCGCAGATCCAGAGCCTCGCTCTCTTCGTCCACGACGACGTCCTCGGCTTCCTGAGACGCCGATTCGTCGCCTGCATCCTCGGCCTCGAGCTTTTCGTCGAGCTGGTGCTGCAGACCCGCCACGAAGTCGTTGGCGACGTCAAACTTGGAGATGCCATTCTCATGCGGGAGGTCGGACCATATCCGCCCTGCCTCGTTGAGACAGCGCTGCGACTGGATGTACTTTTGCTGAAGGAGCCAGGACTCGCCGGCCAGGATACACCACATTGCCGACTTGCGCTTGCGGTGGCCCCAGGAACCGGACCCGACGCCGGGTTTGGCCGAGTAGCACACGGCAAGACGCTCCTTCATGAGGGCGTCGCCGATCTTGCCTAGGATCTTCGAGTCGAGGAGTCGGATGCCCCATCTGACCGCATCATCAACGCTGCTTCCGCCCCTCAGACGGAGGAGCTCGATGCCCAAGGTGAGCGAGCGCAAGGCTCCGAATGGGGCGCTGCATCGTGTTTGGTAGGAGTAGAAGGCCGCTTCGAGCATTTGGTCAATCGTTTCGGCGCGAGACTTTGAGGAAAGGTTCTGCGGCATGATCAGGAGACTGACGGCGGCCATCTCGTTGGTTGCGGCGTGATACCGCCACGCCTTGGCGTCGCTGAAATCGGATCTCAAGAGGTCGTATGTTGAGTGCGCAAGCTTGTAGTCTCTCAGCATGAACGCGAAATCGGCAAGCTTTCGCATGATGGCTTCTGAGGCATCTGGCCGATAGAATCCCGCCGGGTCATAGCTGCTGGATGATCCACTGCCTACAACTGATGACCTCGAGCTGCTGCCGAAGCCGCCCCATTTTCTTGATATGCTCATGAACCTGCCGGTGATACCTCTCCTTCGAGATGCGACCTGATCGTTCCATAGAGACACATGCCGCTCCATCGTTGGCACAATAGACTGTGTCACCATTTCCCTCACAAACGTGCGGATCGCCGTCGCGTCAGACTCAAAAATGTACCTCGTCGGGTCCTCAAAGTCTTCCTGGTCCTCGCTGTGTCGGATATCAACCAGCTCTTCGGCCGCAGACATCCAGTCGCTGCGGGGAAGCGGTATGCTGTCGTCGTCGGTCTCGGCGCTTTGTGTGCTTCGTAGCCGTAGCAAGTGGCAGTGCAGGCCCAGGTGGCGCTTCATCTGGTCGAACAGAGCCAATGACCGTGTTATGTCGTCGCGCTCTTCGTCGTGGACCAGAACGTAATATCTCAGATAATCCCCATCCACCCAGACCGGCAGCTTGTTTTCGCCGGAGCTCGTGTCGTTGTACAATTTCCGCAGGTCCTCGATCGGCGAGGGGCTTCTCGAGCTGATAGCAATGACGCACGCGACCGGATGCGCAAAGGTCTCATGAGGTGACACCTGGATGCCTGAGAGGAGCCTCCTCAGGTATAGCGAGTAGTATGGCGAGGTAGCCTCCACGTCCAACCCTTGCCTCGTGAAGGCGCCGTGGTGCGGAGTATGCAAGAAGGAATCCTCCGCGTAGGACAAATGACGATCGACGACGGCCTCGACATCTTCAAGGGTGTTCCTCGACTTGAGCGAAGACCCCGGTTGCCCGTTGGCCTGCGCGCCGCCTCTCGCGCTCTCCGGCGAGTCGATGTTCTCTCCAAACTTGACGAACCGGATGGAATAGTCCTCCCATGTCCTGCTGGCGCCGTTGCTGTCTCTAATAGTGACCTTGCCCTGCACCTGCTCGCCAAACGGCCTCAGCAGCTCCCACAAGCCGTTCTTGAACCCCTTCTCCTTCGCCAGGTCGTCGGTGTCCTTGGAGGTGTAGATCGCAACGTGAGGAACGTACGCCTTGACGAGCAGGTTGCGCGGATCGCCGGGGCTGTCGGACGAGATGTCTATCAGAGATCTGCCCGCCGGGCCGCCGAAGACGGAGCCGGACATGGTGCTGCGGGCTGGCGAGCCGCGTCCCATGGGCGATCCGGACCGTGAGCCCGGCGGGGTCAGGGTCGAGGCGAAGAGGGGCGCGGCCGAGGGGTGCGATCGGCGGTGCGGCAGGCTGACTTCGGACTGGGACAGCGGGTGGCCCTCCGGCACGGACTGCCTCTTGGGCAGCCTCACGGTGGAGGCGGCCATCGGCAGCGCCTGGATCGCATCGGTTGGTGACGCATCGTTGTCCGGGGACTGCATGGGGGAAGTGGTGGTGGTCCGAGGTATATCAGCCGCGGGAACGACTGATACCCTTTTCCGGCTCGGATTTCTCGCAACTTCTGCGGATTTGCGGTTCTTGTCGATATCGTGGGGGTTGGGAAGACGCAGCGGTTGCGGCTCTAGATTAGACCTCGTAATCCGTTCGAGTGGCTTCGGGCGACGTAATCATAAGGGGGGGAGGCTCTCTCGAGGGTGGATCGCAGAAGAAAATGCGTGGTTGGATCAGTCCGGAAACTTGAAAGTCAGTCAGCACCATCCGGATCGCTTCCACAATGTGATCGTATAAACATACAAAGACTGTTCCATCACGAAGCCACGAAAGGTACAGCAAGCTGCCAGCAATCCAAATTACCTCCAGAAAGCCGTCGTTCAGGCTCGGGGCGGGAGACAGTTGATCCTCCGATAAGTGACTAGCGCCCCGTCACATGCACGTCTAACCGCGGAGGAGAGTGGGGGACCCTTGTCCCTTCCGCGGCCCCTGCCTTTTCTTGGTTCTGGCGCCCGTGCGTCGCGAACCGGTTGTACAGTGCAGGTTGCAGCTGCATTAGCAGCGACGCATCCAAGCTCGCGACTTTCTTCTAGATCACTTCCACCCAGCTTCCAAAACGATACCCACCCCCATCCGCATCTTGCCTTTTCTAGAAGTCACAACCTCCAAACATGCCGTCCGACCTCTCCTCATACCTAGCCACGCGCTACCTGGTAGCAGATCCTAAGCCCTCCAAGAAGCGCAAGCGCAAGGCCGCGACCGAGAATCAAGGCCTCATCATCGCAGACGACGACGACAATTGGGGCAAGTCCGCACAAGACAACGATGACGACGAGAGCGGCCCGATGCTCGTGTCCGGGGCCAAGTCAGCAGAGTTCCGCCGCACGAAGAAATCAAACTGGAAATCCGTCGCCGGCAGCGGGCCCTCGAAACAAACAGATGACGACGAGAGCGCCGCCGCCGCAGACGCGATCCTCGCCTCGGCGGCCGCAGAGAACGCCGCCGCCGCGCAGGCCGACGACGAGATGCCGGTGGTAGAAGGCGGCGGCAACGATGCCGGGGTCGTCAAGATGAGCGACGGCACGCACGCGGGCCTGCAGAGCGCCGCGGCGGTTTCGGCACAGCTGAAGAGGCGGCAGCAGGCCGAGGAGGCCGAGTTCGCGAAGCTGAGGAAGTCGGGCAAGGAGCAGGAGACGGTATACCGCGACGCCACGGGCCGCAGGGTGGACGTGTCCATGAAGCGCGCCGAGGCGCGGAAGCTAGCGGCCGAGGCGGAGGAGAAGGAGAGGCTGGCGAAGTTGGCGCCTAAGGGCGAGGTGCAGCTCGAGGAGGCCCGGAAACGGAGGGAGGCGCTCGAGGACGCGAAGCTCATGAACTTTGCCCGGACGGCGGACGACGAGGAGATGAACAGAGAGCTTAAGGAGAAGGAGAGGTGGAACGATCCAATGGCGCAGTTCATGGTCGAGAAGACGGGGCCGGGGGCCAAGGGGAAGAAGGGCAAGAAGAGGCCGATACACACAGGCGCTGCACCGCCAAATCGGTATGGCATTCGACCGGGTTACAGGTGGGATGGCGTGGACAGGAGTAACGGGTTCGAGGGAGAGAGGTTCAGGGCATTGAACCGAAAAGAGCGGAACAAGGGGCTCACTTATGAGTGGCAAATGGACGAGTAAAATCGCACATGTTACGGTGTTAGAACGCCGTGTTTGGCGAGGAGTTTGATGGAACTCATTTAATGATCATGGCATGGCCAGCCTCCTTCACATTTGATCTTGAATTCCGACATACACCCCCGGCTTGTGACTCGCAACCCAAATTAGCATCCCTACCTCCTTGGCTGAAAGTGGAAGTTTAGACTGTCATAGTCACAGTGGCCGTGTGTAGCCTGGCAATCACTCGAAGCTAAGATCGGTGGCAAAAGCTGTAGATTTCGTAGGGGACAAACATGAGAGCTAATAGACGAAATAGGCAGACTGAAAGAAGCAAGCCTGTTCCTCGCCAATGTATCATGATACGGTAGCTCTAAGCTCTAAGTCTATCTAGCCGATGGATTCAGGAAAAGGTAACCTGTTCCTGCGTGCCGGCGGCTCGGACACGGCGTACTACCTATGACTTGCGACGGAGTACCTTATCAGGCCCGTACAGGCAATTCTCTCTGACGAGCTTGATCCAGTCCTTGCGGTCCATCTGCCCCGGACCGTCTCCAATGCGACCAGCGAACTTTCTCATAAGATTTCCAATGGTAATACCATTTGGAAGCTCCGGCAGAGCATTGATAATCTCCCAGGGTTCGACAGGGCCGGGAGATCCAGCGCGTGGAGAGCCTTCTGGAATAGGTGAACCAGGCTTGGAGCCTGCCGCAAGGGGTCAGCATGTCTTGAGAGTTGAATGATTGGATGTCTGAAAGAAGACTTACCAGGTGCAGCGGGAGCGGGACTACCGGCCCTCGATCCCACAGGGGTTCCTCTTGCGCCACTTCCAACGAGCTTGATCTTCTTCTTCTGCCGCAGCTGGCCATCAGACATCTCTCCTGCCGTTGCTTCGCCATCACTCATCACACCCTTGCCCAGGTTGCTCTTGCCCGCCGGGCCTTGCGACAAGGGAGTCGACGAACGGCTTTGGTGAACAGAAGCAGTCTGTTTCTTGATCTTCTTGCGAGAGGACTCGTTTCCACTAGATTCCGACAAGTTGGGGGAGCCGGGACGCTTCAAAGATTTGCCCTTTTTCAGAGCGTCTGTATGTTTCGGTCGGCCAGACGGGGTCGTGTTGCCCTTGGAAGACACACCCGAGGCGTTCTTGTCCTTTGAGTCTCCCTTCTGCTCGTCTTCCTTCTCCTTGTCCTTGTCCTTATTCTCATCATCTCTCTTCTCCTCGTCGGAGTCTTCATCGCTCTGGGTCCACAGTTAGCCAAAAGCTGAAAATGCGTGTCGGGTTGAACGTACCGAGGAAGACTCGAAAGGATCATAGCCACTTGAGTCGGATTGATAGATGGTTTCCTTCTCTCTCTTGATGAGCGCCTTGGTAGTCCGCTTGCCCTCTTTGCGACGCTCCTCCTCAGCCTTTCTTTCATCGTCGAGCTCCTTCTGAACTCTGTTTTCATCAGCGTCGCCAAAGAGATTGGCACCCATCTGGTCACGGCGAATACGTTCAGTCGCCTCCTTGAAGTCCTCGTCATTGTCGACTTCCAATCCCGGGGCTTCGTCGTCGTCCTGGAACTCATCTCCTTCCATGTCGATCTGATCGTGATCCATCTTCTCCTCGCGAGAAGCGGCACGGAAAGTGCTGCTCTCCGTCTTGATTCTTGCCGGGCCGTAAAGTGCATGTCTAGTTGCCTCCCACTCCTCTTGCTCGCTCTTCTTTTGCTTATCGCGCATGTACCAGCGGCCGACATCCGTTTTCTTGCTCATCAAGGCCTCGGCTTCTTCCAGTCTCATCGTGTTGAAGTGCGGCTTCGCCGTGAATTTATACCACTTTTCCAGGGGAACAGCCGCAAACTTCCCGTCTCTGGTAGCAACAAAGGCGACGGTGGTCTCTGACAACGGAGCGACGTAGGATCCAACCCAGACATTCTTGCCATCAGCGTCTTCAAGATGCCAAGGGAGTGCCTCCTCATATCGCAATTCCTGTTGCTTCTTCTCCTTCTCGGTTCTGGGTTGTCGGTGGAATTGCACATCCTCCTCCTTCTTTTTCTTTGGCGCGGGTTTCTTGTCGAGACTGGGGTCCTTGAGACTCGGCGCACTCTTTGCCAATTCAACGGCGCGAACAGCCTCGCGCTCAGCCTTCAGCTGTGCCAATCTCTCGGCCTCCTTCTCGTCGACCGGCGGTGGCTCGGGTGCCTCCTGCTTGACCTCGCGGCCAGGCGGCGGTTGACGAGGATCGCGTCGCTGGAGCGTCACAGGTCTGGTGAACTCATCTTGGTTCGTGGGGTCGATTCCTTTCTGCTCGAGGTCCGCCTTGGAAGATGAGAGCTTCATTATGTGATGTCGAATGCCGTCCTTCAATGCCTTCTTTGTGGTTACGATCTTGTACTCTCTCACGTTGGCCGGAGGAGGATCGAGCCAGCCACCGTTTGCCGCTCTTCTAGTTTTGATTTCATCTTCGGTCTCGGGACGCTGATGACCGAGATGGCCTGACGCGCCCGGAGAAGGTCGAGCGCCTGCTGCACTCTGCAGGGTGTTCGGCGCAGGACGCGAAGCCGCGGGTCGGGGTTGGCCAGGGCGTTTTCGGGCGACTAGAGGGTCTCCGCGAGGTCGTCGCTTGATCGGAGGAGGGCGAGGCGGGCCGTTGGGGTTTTGGCCGTTCGGCATGCCGGGCGGTGGCGCGCTCATCTCGAGGGCGTAACTTGCTGCTGGCACACTACCAGCCGACCGTTGTTTGATGGAGCCACGGGAGTCTCGTTGCGAAGGCGTCGAAATTTCGATTTCGGTGAGGCAGTCGGCACCGTGGAGGCCAGACGAGTCGTGACGTGAACGGAAGAGACGGCGCTGCGGGCGCAAAGTAGTTGAAGCACGCCGAGGACAAGTAGCAAGGCTATGCAGTTGAAAAGTGATGTCTCTGAAGAATGCTTTAAACTCGCCCAATAGAACTTTCCAAGTATTTGCTGCCGATGCGATGTGGATTGGTAGTCGCGAAGAGGGAGATGATGACAAAGAGGAGAAGCGGCGACGAGGACGGCGTGGTAGCGGGAAGAAGGTTATTGGAAGGCGCGCCTTGGAAGTTGAGCGCACCTAGCCAGCCAGCCCAGCTCGGGGGAGCTTACAGAAAAGCTGGTACTAGTGGGTCGGCTGCTATTAGGACGACTTGCATTGTATCCGCCTGCTTCTTTTTGGTGCGGAGTACTTGCACGTCTCAGCTTTTTGCAGGGAACTGTACCTAGGTTTTTAGCGCGGGTGGCTCACAGTGCCTGGCAATCCACCTCAGCAGCAGGAGCCGCATATGGAAGGGGCTAGCCTTGCTGGGGAAGAACGTCATAGGGATGAACTTGCGACCATGCTGCACGTTGCGATTGTGTGTAACTCATCAACTCAGGTAGGGATAAATAGTAGAGAAGCAGCTTGAGAGGCGTCCATGACTGCGTCAAGCTACGTAAATGTCCGCTTTTGAGACTGATTGAACTCGTTTTCATCGTTCAAGTTATAAGCTCAAACTTGGCGCTGGACCAAAATTACAACCCCAGCTACAACGGCTGGAGCAACGGCGAGGTATTGCAGTCGGATGAGACAGAATCAAAGGACGACTGACAGCATTTATTCCAGGGGCAAGATGTATTGATGTAAGAGATTACTAAAGGCTACAATTATCATAGCAATGTCATTCTATGAATCAATTATATTTGCGCCTGTGCTTCATCTACACGACGTGTTCGTATCGCGCGTGTGACAGTTGATCACTTGACACCTCGACATCACTTACCTTTTCAACACGCTTCCAATTGAGTCGGAAAGCTTATACCACCAACTCTAATCAATCCAGGGACTTTACTTTGACCTCGTTCCTGCCGTCCCATCAAGGCCAGTCGACGCCGACCAAGCTTCGCACAGTCCAAAGACGCCCGAGCACGCCAAACTTACACAGTATCCATTTGTTCTACACTGTAGCCCCTCACCAAGGGATGTACCTTCCCCACGTCCAGCTTTCACCTCACTCCAGATTTACACTGCACGCTTGAATGAGGTGATCAGCAATCGGAAACTGTTTTCTACCCTGCAAATCAGCCTTCCTCTTGGTCAAGTCGATCAATAGAACAACAACCACCTCATACCTCAACTCTCAGCCACCGGCCATGTTCCCCAGACGTTCCTGACCAGGTGAGAATGCAGTGCTGCGGGCCCGTAGCAGAAACCTCAAGCTCACTCAACCCCACAGCAACATCACCATCGCCAAGCTCTGGCCAACTACATCGCATGAGTACGACCGCAAGCAGACATCGCCATCATGCAGAGTAGTAACGGGCAGCCTGCCGGCCCCAGTGCCCTCGAGAATCGCCTGAGAAATTTGATTCTCACCAACGCTCCCCCTACAAACGACCCGCCGCAGTTCTCTGACACCCCGCGAACGGCCGCACCTCTCCCTGTCGGTGCTGCTTCTCCGCAACCCGCCAACAATGACAACTCTGCCTCGGCCCCCGTTGATGGGAAGCTCCCAGGCTCGCCCAAGATTTCTAGAAAGCGCCCCAATCAAGCCCAAAGACGCCAGATGAACGCCCAGCTGTCAATTCCCATTGACCCTCGACCTTCGCCGCCTACCCATTACGGAAGACCTTTTTCCGGATCTCCGGGTCACTCGTCTCATCCTCCCGGCTTTCACCAGAATGGCGGCAGATCTCACCACGCGGCGGCCCCTTACCATGGCCAGGGACAGCCGCAGGGTCAGTATGCTGGAATGCAGCCGCACACGCCAAGGCGTGATGGACCTCGACACCCCGGAAATCTAGACACCTCTCGCTACCATGGTGATCAGCCTCACTTCGCGCGTCAGGACAATGGATCGCCCAGATATCCGCGCAATCCTCACGGTCAGCTCTACAGTCCCCGTGGCTCCCAGCACCAGTTCCGTCCCGAGGAGCTGGAGAATCAGGCCGCCTACCTGGAGGGCCTCTGCAGCACTCTTGTCGCTGGCGCGGAGATTGAACGCGGCGAGATCCTCGAGAAGGAAAACTTTCGACTCAAAATTGAGCAAGTCTGTCGGGTTGCCATAGCCGAGTATGAGCAGCAACAGAATAACATTGAGAACTTCCCTCCTCAGTCCGTGGAGTTGAAATGCTTCGGCAGTCTTTCCTCAGGTTTCGCTACCAAAGCATCCGACATGGATCTTGGCCTCGTCTCGCCGCTTTCCCAACCACAACCCGATGCCGCAGGCTCACCCATTCCCAGGCTCATTGAGAAGGCTTTCTTGGAACTCGGCCTTGGCGCTCGTCTTCTCACTCGAACCAGGGTGCCGATTATCAAACTTTGCGAGAAACCCCCCGAGAGACTGAGACTGGACCTGCTGGAAGAACGAGACAAATGGGAAAAGGGCATTGTCGACGTCGACCATGCAGACGCAGCCGATGAAGATGAGCATGTCGACACTGAAGCTACCCATGCCAAGGAGGCTACCAACGATCAGCCAGACGACTCGGCTGATCATAAGACAGACGCAACGTCCCCCACGGCGGGAGATGCCTCCGAGTCGAAGCCGAGCATGCGCCAGTCAGCCAACATGTCTCTACCCGCTTACTATAATGTGGCGAAGCGGGCATTGAGAAAGTTGGGAGGCCGTGACGTTACTGTGTCAAACTGCCGCGAGCTGACTGAAGAAGACTACGTACTCCTTAATAAAGTGTGCGAGGCCTTCTTCGCCGGTCTTCACAATAGGGAACTGAAGAACAGGTTGTCGGCTTATCACTCGCTGTCCTTCAAGCCACTCGCCAACGTACCCAACTACCGTTCGTTAGCCGGCGTCTACGCGCAAATGGAAGGCGAAAGAATCGTCATGCTTTGCGAGGCGAACACTATCGTTGGTAGTGCTGAGGATGCTGATGATTCTGCTAACGCGCTCATCGCAGCTTGGAAGTCCCTGCAAGATCAGACACACTTTGGCATTGAGCCGCTGACTTACACCAAGCATCTTCAAATCCAATTGGAAAAACTCAGAAAGCTGCCAACCGCACAACTGCTCACCCTCGAGCAGAGCCAACACGAGGCCGCTGGCGCGTATCACAACAGAGCCTCCAAAGTTGTGTCGCAGCTCAGACCCCGCGATGCCGCCAGCTTGGTGGCTGCCCAAAATCTCATCATCGAGAAATTCGCGTCCGGCATATGGATCAACAGCATTCGTACGCAGGTCGCAGAGTTCATCGAAGCCTCCCCCGCGAATATCAGCATCCACGCCGTCGCCCGCCGCCACAAGAGTCTGCAACTCGCGTCAGAGCTCGAGAAGGCTCTGGACCATAATTTGTACGATGCCACTCTCGAAAGCGATATTAGAGATTACATCTCTGTCCTTCGTGGTCCCATGCGTAAGAGCAACGCGGAAGATCCTCATTATGACTACGTCATCCCAGTCACGAAACAAAACATCGAAACCATCAAACGCATGCGCGAGATCAAGGACCCGGCTAAGATGTCCGTCAACCAGCCCCGCGACCCTTACCGCGACAAGCTTGAGTTTCCCAAATCCGGCGTGGGCGTTCAGTGCGATATCAACTTCTCCGCTCACCTGGCCCTTCATAACACTCTGTTGCTGCGGTGCTACTCCCACACCGACCCTCGCGTCCGGCCCCTCGTCCTGTTCATCAAGCACTGGGCAAAGGTCCGCGGCATCAACACACCCTACCGCGGCACCCTTAGCAGCTATGGCTACGTCCTCATGATGCTGCACTATCTCGTCAACGTCGTCCAGCCCTTCATCTGCCCCAACCTCCAATCACTCGGCCCAGCCCCGCCGCCCGAGGGCATCTCTCCCACCGGCCTCGATGACAGTATCATGTGCCGCGGCCGCTTCGTCGGCTTCTGGCGCGACGAGCCCGAGATCCGCCGCCTCGCGCAGATGAACCTCATCAACAGCAACCGCGAGTCCATAGGCCACCTCCTCCGCGGCTTCTTCGAGTACTACGCCCAGAACGGCTCCATGAGCACGTACCCCGGCCGCGGCTACGACTGGGGTCGCGACGTCCTCAGCATCCGCACTCCAGGCGGCCTGCTCTCCAAGTCCGAAAAGGGCTGGACCGGCGCCAAGACCGTCATCGAGTACCGCCCCAACGCTGCAGTCAACTCACCCAGCACCGAGGCCCCTCCCGCAGCAGCGCAGTTTGCTCTCAAATCACCCATCGACCCGCCCACGCCGACCACCCCGTCCGCCGCGACCGCATCACAAGATGCGCCATCCCCGACCGCCGGGAGCAAGCCGGCCGTCGCCACGCCCACGACCGCCGCCGCCGTCACCGCCGCGTCCCACAAGAACGGCGAGGTGAAGGAGGTGCGGCACCGCTACCTCTTCGCCATCGAAGACCCCTTCGAGCTCGACCACAACGTCGCGCGCACCGTGACGCACAACGGCATCGTCGGCATCCGCGACGAGTTCCGCCGCGCATGGCGCATCATCAAGGGCGCCGGCACCGGCAACTTCAGCGAGGAGCTGCTCAAGGACGTCGCTGCGGTGAAGGAGGAAGACGAGAAGAGTACGTTCGTGTCGCTGCTGGACGAGATCCACGGGTGGGAGCTGTTTGAGTGAGTAAGGGAACGATTGTGTGTATTATGGGAAACAGAAATGGCAGTGTATGGGATGTAACTTTACTGTGTTTGTAAGAAGAAATGTGGCATGTGAGGACGGGCGGACGGACTGGAGGGCATGCTCTTTAGGGACGATGTCACGAACGGATCATGAGAGAAAAAAAAAAGAGGAAAACCAGAGATGAGATGAGATTGAGTTGCTTGTATTATTATTACCCTGTGTAACTACAGATAAAAAAATCCTCAAACCGTTACCAGTTACTGGCAAAGGTAGTGAATCAAGTTGGCACAAGTCAAAGAATATTTCACGGAGGAAAAGCATGTTCGAAGGTTTCTCTTACCCCTCGCCCACCCATCCCGGAGGTGGTGAACGCCATAAAGGCAGACTGAGCGAGGGGTCTTCTTTTAGTCGAAAATTTGATCTACCAACGCTCCGTTAAGGACTTCTTCTGGGATGAAGATAGCCCTTGCTGTCCAGAAGACAGCATCGTTGGGGGGGAAGAGACTCTCCTAGGAGATTGTCCAAGAAGTCAAGAAAAGGAAATATTAGTGTAGCACACACGAGACACACACACCGTAAAGGTTGCGGTCGGATGAGGTATCAAGATCATAATTCATGTCTAATACTGACCATGTTAAAAAAAGTTTCAAGTGGCAGACCATTCCCAGGTCGCACTTTTGTGTTGCCGCCATTCTGGCTTTTTTCCACTGTGCCGTTGCCGCCTCCCAAACGCCGCGCTAGAATGCCATCACACCTCCCAAGGATGCCAATGAAAACGCACACGATGCCCAGAGTCCAGTTCTTAGACCAAGAAAGAAATGCAAAAAAAGAAGCCGTGATGTTCTGGCATAGAATGACATGATTCCGCCTCACGCTCTTTTGCTGAATTCTTCTAGTCCAGGATGTGCTGGTACAAGGGAGAGATTGACTCGCCGTAGTGGTTGCGACGGATGGCCTCGGCGAGGAGGAAGGAAAGATCCAGGACGACAAGCTTGGGGGTGCGCTTGGCCTGGTCCTCGGGAATAGGGAAGCTGTTGGTCACGATGATGGCATCAATGCACTCGCATTTCTGCATCTGCTCAAGACAGTCACCACCAAAGACACCGTGGGTCGCCATGCAGTAGACCTTCTTCGCGCGGCCCTTTTTCACCACAGTCTCGGCCGCAGCGATCCAGGAGCCTGGCTTGTCGATCATATCATCCACGATGAATACGGTCCTGTTCTTGACATCGCCGACCAGGGTGATCATGTGCTCGACCTTGGGGTCCTTGAGGACCTCATCTTCCTCGTCTGACTCAGGAACCGCGTCGCCGGAGCCGCCCAGCGCATGGGGCTGAGGAGCGAAGAAGGACGATGCCTGAGACATAGCCATCGGGTCGTCGTCACGGACGCTGCCGCCCGCGGTCGAGGTAGCCGGCGATGGATAGTCGTCGTCCACGATGTGGCCTTGGACAAGACGTCCGTGGGTGACTTCGTGAGCGCGGCGGTCATCATACTCCGCATCGCCCTCCTCGTCGTCATCCGTAGCACCGTTGGTGGGCTTGGACTGTGTAGGGGTCGTTGGCCGGTCATCCATGGTGCTGGGATGAGAGCGCGGGGGATTGGTGTGCTGAGGCGAGCCGTGGGCGTCGGCCCTGACTCTAGCAGCGCGACCGGTGGCAGGAGGGGTGGTTGGTCTAGGGGCAGGCGGAGTGCGACTGCTCTCCAAGACAGGCTCGCGGTCGAGATTGTCAAGGTGGTGCATGATCATGCTCGATGTCATGTTGCCACCACGCTTCTTCTCGGTAGTGACCATTCCAAAGTTCAGCTTCAGGGCGTCCGCAAGCGATGTCACACGCTTGGTACCGCCGGCGTTTTTGGATACGACAACAGCCTCCTTCCAGTTCGGCACGTTGTGGCGGATCCACCTCGCCAACAAGGGCTCAGCGTGGAGGTTGTCGACGGGACACTTGAAGAAGCCCTGCATCTGAGACGCGTGGAGGTCGACGGTGATGACGTGCTTAACGCCAGCGACGCCGAGGAGGTTTGCAAGCATCCTCGCCGTGATCGCACCGCGGTGGGACTTCTTCTTGGACTGGCGGCTGTAGGGGAAGTACGGCAGCACAGCTGGAAGGGGAAGGGTTAGCGACGCGATAATAGTGGGTTGAGTGAGCAAGAGGTTGTGCTTACCAGTGATCTTGTTCGACGAGCCGCCCTTGCAGGCCGAGATCATGATCAACAGCTCCATGATGGTGTCGTTGACATTAGCGCTGCCGGACTGGACGACGAAGACGTCCTTCTCTCGGACGCTGGTCAAGATTCGCACGCTCGTCTCGCCCTTTTGTGTGACGGGTTAGCCTCAACAGGGAGTCCAAACAAGTTTGGAATTAGTCCAATCAAGGCAAGAGCCGGAGAGAGAAGAGGCCGCGACAGGTCGTGAGTCCCATCCTCGCCGACTCCCCGCCGTTGGTGTTGACGGCAGCAGAATTTTGTGTCTTTTGGGGATTGGCCAAAGAACAAAGATCGCACTTCAGCTTACATTGGAAAATTGGGTAAGCTCCGCCTCGGCAGGAGCCATGCCCAGGTTCTCACATATTTGAGTAGTGAGGGCCGGGCATGAAGAGCCCGCGAAGATGAGAGTGCCGCGCATTTTGCGAAGAAGAATGCGAGAGGGTCGAAGAGTTTGGGTTCGCGTAGCGGGGAGCTTTTATTTGCGGGCTGCTGCGAAAGGAAAAATTGAGTTGGGCGCAGGGGGGGGGAGGCCGGGGGTGGTTAAGCCGACAAACGGGGTCGGGCCAGCTGAAGAGTGGGGGACGGCACAGTGCGGCTGTCATAACCTGGCGGATGAAGCCATCATTCGTACTGTATTTATCCGACCCGGACAAGCCTCGTTCGCACCGAAATTTTCAGCTGCACCGTGCTGGGCACTGGGACCCCGCGATGCTGCTTGCGCCCCTCCGAAGCAGGTGCAGCCAGTATCAAGGTCGTGAAGAAGGTGCGCCTCGATAGGCAACGACCCAACCGTTCATGCAGGGGGAAAAGTTTGGGAAGAATATTCGCCAAGTTTAGAAGACTATTGGTGTTCTATATATGACTCACTACCCGAAAATACTCGCCTGCGAATTTTCATAGATGATTTTGAGGTTGGTTTAAAAACTCCTCCACGCAGTCCATTCACTATTTGTTCCCGCTGACATACGCTTGGAAGTGTAAGATTTGAAGTGCGCTCAATGAGAAACGGAAATTGAGATGGGCATCCCTCACTTGATCCACCACCTCGCTCCATATGGGGTTCTCGCTCCTGTGGACGGCGACAGAGTTGTGATCGACGGCCCTGCACTGGCGTATCACATCTACCACCTTTGCACCAGGAGCAGCACCGGCCTTCCTTCCTACCAACTGCTCAGTGACACTACCATCGCTTGGCTGGACAAGCTCACGAGTCACAACATCTCCATGTACCATGCCTTAGCCAATGCACCATCGTATCTTGGAAGACTTACGCGTTGCAGAGCTGCGATCTACTTCGATGGCTTCCTCCCGCCATCAAAGATTCCTGTCCGACTGGACAGAATACTGAGGACTTCAACACAACTCAAGCTCTTTCACTCAACATTCCCCAATGCTTGTTCAGCCAAGCAGGTCTCAGCCACACACCACAGGCAGCCTCCTCTCTTTCCGACAGACGCACCAAAGAGAGAACAGCCCCTGACCCCGCCCCCGCCATTCCTGGTCGCTGCCGTGGTCGACAAGCTCAGCCAAACTGACAAGTATGCGGACTTGGTGCGTCTGGTACCGGGCGAGGCGGACGCTTACTGTGCAGACGATGTCCTGAAGAACGGAGGAACCATCATAACCTCCGACTCTGACCTCACAATACACGACCTCAACGAAGGGGCTGTTGTCTTTTTCAAGGATCTCCACATAGGCTCTGCAGATGGAAAGGATGGCCTCCTTGGGTTGAAGTTCTGTCCCTCGGACGTGGAGAAGCGTTTGAAGCTACCAGAGGGACAAGGCATGCGGCGGTTTGGATACGAACTTTCCAAGTCCAGCAGGCCAAAGTTCTCGCAAGTCCTCGAGAGCTGCAAGGGAGATGTTGCTGATCCGGAAGACTTCCACAGCTTCTGTAGGCCATATGAAGCTCTGGATACAACGGATTGGAGCGCAGTCCCCGTGCTTGGGAGCTTGAAGAATCCCAAGCTTGATGCCAGGCTGTCAGAGATCGTCCTCCAATTCGTGGGCTACTCAGGGGCCTCCGCTGCCTCATCTGAGGAGAAAGGTGCAGAAGGGTGCATGATGTGCCTTCCGCCACTCCTAGACTGTCCTGCTCGTGCAAGCGCATGGGATAGCAGCGCTTCTGTCCGGCAGTTGGCGTATAGTTTGGCTTCCCTGCTGAAACCAGGAGCGTCGCCCCCTGTCCGAGAGTACAGAAGAGTGTACAACGGGATGAATCAAGGGAAGAATGTCATCATTCTTCCTCGGACATCTATCAAAGACTACACCGACTTTCTTTATGACACTCTGAGCCAAGTCAAGAATAGTCTGGGAGAGGCGGAGTCACTTTGGCAGACTGTGGCTCTTCAACAGGTCCTGGCTTGCTCCAAGGTCGACGGCAAGTACGATGTATGCGTCGGAGCAGTCAAACAGGCTCTTTCAGTGGAGGCAGGCTCCGGCCTCATCCCATGGGACGTCGTTCACCTGTCAGCGCAGGTCCAGGCCATGCTCTACTCCCTCCGTCTCCTTTCTCAGGTCCTGGTCCTTCTGGATGTCGTGAAACCCGCAAAGGTGCCCAAAGGCCTTGACAGGCTCCGTGACCTTCTTGAATCCCTGCCGTCTTTGACGGAGTGGCCAACAGTAGACGGAACCCTGGCCTTGCTTGGCAAAGGGAACCTAGCTAAGCTTGCAGAAGCACTCGAGATACCCGAGAGTGATTTGCTTCCTGCGAAAGAGGCAAAGAACAGGAAGAAGAAGAGGAAGAAGATGGCCGAGACTGAGCCTCAAGCGTTACCGGAGAAGAAGAGGTCGTCCAACCCATTCGACGTTTTGGGCGATGAGTAGAATTAGAGCTACTCTTAGAAAATCAAGATAGTTGCATCCAGTTGGGACATGAATGTCAGCTTCGGCCGTCTGTATCTTGGGCATCTGGATACCTCCGCGATCATGCTTTTGTCTAGTTAGGTTCTCTGTAAACGGCTTATCACAAACCTGAAAACGAGTGGGTTTTGTTGGGTTGTTACTTCGCTATGCCCCCCCCCCCCCCCCCCCCCCCCCATACACTGAGGCACTCTCATCTTGTCAATGGCGAACAGATGAACGTGGATCAGGCAAAGACAATCTAAAGCAAGATTGGCTTGCAATTTTCCCTCCATAATGTCCGGCATCCCTCCTCATATTCCTTCGCCTATTGTGTCTAGGCGCCGAATAGCGAAGACATGCAAGCAATTCTTTCAGAATCGTCATGGACCATAGACCGTGGCTTTGCGCGACTTGAAGTTGCCGCCCTACGTGCTGAGAATAGTGTCAAAACTCTCCCCATTGTCCCATAGAAGTTTTGCTTCAGGCCTAGTTGAAAAATATATATAAGCAACTCGGCTTTTCTTTTCTTTATAGATATAACCCATTTTCGCAACATAAAAAGATTCGGCACCCTGTCTTCCCACTGAAACAATTAACCAATCACTGGTGCCATCTCGCAGGTGTCATGTAAGCTTGGAGAACCTATTCCTAGGTATTTTGAGCTCCTTTTATTTAGGACAATGAGTTCTCTATTGCAAACGCTGACGAGCCAACTTACTTTTCCTCGTCCTGCGCTCCAATACCTATGTTGTTTCTTCAGCAATACTAGAGCAAAATTCAAAGACGACAGCAAGTTTTTGTGAAAGGAGACTTTCAATGAGAAAACTGCATCAGTCCCTTGTAACCCGTCTCACGTCACTGCTGATTGTGATAAAAGTTTCCGAGTCCAGCGTGCCCTCAATTGCTATACCATCGATGGACCGCAAACGAGCTGGTAGTTAATGACCCAAGAACTGAAACATGATGTAATCTACCTTTCTGGGAGTTCTTGCGTGAACCACAAAATCAAAGAAAAAAACAGGGTAATAGTGTGATGATAACAAGATGGAGCCAAATAGCAAGAACTACATAAAAAGCACACGTCAGGTCTCTAATACTTTGAACACTGAGGACCACCCCCTGAAATGTAGCTGGAAGCCACAGCAACTCCACTCACGCCGAAGCAAGAAGATCGCTGTTCCAGTGTGACGAAGGACAGATCCAGTGCTGTCTGGTGGAGTGGACTACAAATTAGAAACAGGAATTGAGATGACATGATACGACAACGCAATTGTACAGGAAGCCTTTGGAAACTTTGTCCACCGGGACAAAGAAGAGCCGCGAAGTTCATACCAGATAATCAGTCAATGTTCAAAATCATTTCAGCTTGCCATCGATCCTTGCCCACCGTCAGTCCCTCTCACGTATCCCCTTTGGAATAACGCTCAACTGCGTACGAAATTAAGTTAAGGAAACGCACTTACCGTGTGTACTTCTTCTAGTGGACAGCATCTGAGTGCTCGGCCGATCCCACACCACCACACCGACGCCATCTGGAAGCGACTTTGCTGCTCTTCCCCATCGTGTCTGATTCTCTATGATGTACAAGACCCTACCACGAAGCCGAATCGAGTTACTCAATACGCAGTAAATGAATAGCATAAAAGCTCGCTCGGGGGAGCGAGACCTGTTTCTCTCAGCAGCCAATGTCCGTCGTCTGCGTCTAGGATTTGACAGGCAAAGGCAATTTTTAGCAGGGTGCTCTCAAACCATTTCGGAAGTTGCAACCCCAGGCAGCGTCTCCCACTCCTCAGCGGTACGCCTGGTTTTGCTTAGTCTCTCCTCATGTCTCTTGCTTTCTGCATATTCAACTTTGATACGCAGGGTATTCCAGTACAGTTTCCGCACGGAAAGTGCGTGTTGGTCCACTGCGGCTACGCCTCTGCGGAGGTGACAATACCTCGAAAGAAGTTGCATACTACACTCTCCCGGCCTTTGTGGCGGCGAATGAAGAGTACGATTCCTAACAATCTGCCCTCTTCACATCCAACGAAGTAAGCACGGCGCCTACTTATACCAGAAGCTGGGCTCTAGATCCTGTAGGATCATCGGACTTCCGACGCATCATACCTTCGAGTCGCAGCCATCTTTCGCTCTCATGCCTTCTCAGACACATCCGTCCGATACGAGAACCCCTCAACCAGTGAGCCGGGAACGTAAATCGGCACTTTCAGATCGCCATCAACACCCGAACCTCACCTATAAAAGCCCAAGTCCCAGACGACTCCCTCTTCCACAGAAGCAGACACCCCATTAGTGCGTCCAGGGGCGATAGATTACAGCAACCTCTAATTCTGTGTCAACTAGCTCATCTCCGTCGAGTTCTCGATGCTCACCGGCAGCAGGCCCAATTCTAAGCCCCGAAATCTTCATCCGGCCATCGTCACACATCGCTTCTCAGCCCCTTACAAGTATTATTGACGAATAGACGGATAGCGCTGCCCATGTCAACTCTTGCAGACATCGCCTTGCTGCTGGCCACGGTAAGAACAAAACTTACAATCAGCGAGTATCACCGATCATCGAATGTTCTTCGCCGCCCCCCGGTCGCCCCCCATTGTCGGTGGTTCAAAATGAACAACAAGATTTGAGCCAGGCTTTTATAGGCAAGTAATACTTAATCAGCTGAAATTCAGGCCGCGAACTGCATATAACTTCAAACCCCCAGCCCAGATATGTTGCCCCTCCTCTCCCGCAGAAATCATAGTGTTGTTGGCCCCGGTTGTAGCTGTCACCAGGATTCAACCTATTCAACTGGGAAGGCCACCGGAAAGTTACCGTCTCGTAGCCATACCGTCCAACGCCCCCTTCAATTGTCGGTGGCTAGGAAAAGAGAAGAAAGCTGATCTGCGCCGAGCCTTTATATGCAAAGAGTATCTCCGTAACCTCCTTAAGATATCCAGTCTCGCGTCCAACGCCTTCGAAGCACGCCAAAGCGAGACTAGAGTAGTTTCGTCATTGTTGTCTTCAAGTTTGGCTGTCGTTCTAGACAACAACTGGATCATATCACACATCACGACATCATCACCCATCAAAGTAACCAGAATCTCAAACAGCAAAGCCACTGTCTTTTCATCCTTTGTTTGTGTATTTTCTGAACTGCAATTACTAAAGGGACACCGTAGGCTTCTCCCCCGTCCCGATGTTTCCATCCCGTACACCTCCACCCCCAAGTTTAGTATCAGTCAGGTAGGTTGGTTTGTAGTAAAAGACCGCGTTTTTTCCCTCCCGGTTCTCCCAACCCCAGCCGCCGTCCGTCTTTCCGCCCCTCTCTCCGATTCGTCGTTGCGTATGTAAATATGGTTGTACTTAAAGTAGCCGGGAGACCTTGATCAAACAAGAGGTTCCATCAGCGTCGAAGAGCAAGGCGCGGGGGGTGGTTTCAGGCTCCGGAGTGGTGTTCGATTCCATGGTCGGGGAGAGCGTGATGTACGAAGCTTGCTCGTGTGGTTTTTGTAAAGAAGAAGAAAAAAGTTTGCGCAGAAAGAGTTCGCTCTCGCTTCCTCCCAACCCTAGTTGTTCGCGTGCGTTCCGGTGCTTACGTCGTTCCGGTGGAGCATCATAATCAAAGGTTTCGAAATTGTACACTGCTTATTCGGGCATGCGTACGTACAGTCGTCGGTGTGTTGCCTCCAGAAAGGTGGCGGCCAGTTGTGATAAAAGTGCAAGTTTATGCCGTTTGGCTAGCAGGGCTACGCCGAGACCAGGTCTCGCCTCCACGCCCGCGGTAGCCGCCGCGGCCGCGGCTAGGGGGCGGCGTGGAGGTGCTTGCCTCAGAGTACGAGGACTCACGGCCCTTGCCGCCTCGGCTGGGTCCGGATCCTCTTTGACCGCCTCGTCCACTCGAGCGTCGTGGGTTGCTGGCTGATCGGGAGAAGGGCAAAGGAATCGTCTTTGCTTCGCCCATGCCGGGGAGCTGAACGCGATAGACGCTGCCAACAGATGACATCTCGTGGGGGAACCACAGAGCTCGGATCGTCGGTTCAGCATCCGACACCCAGAAGCGCCTAGGCAAGGGCTTGGCCGGAGCAGAGGCAGGGTGCCACGCAGCATCGGGCGTCTTATGCGGGAGCTTGATCTGAGGCAGAGATCCCATTTCCTGCTCCTCAAAGCATTCCTCCGCCATCGGCTTCGTTGTGAAAGACTTGATGTCGTCTGTAAGGTTTTGAATAACTGAGCGCGGCAGCGACACGGTTGCTGCGGGGTTGTAATACCCTGTATACTCGAGAGCGCTCTTACTAACAGGCTCGACACCGGGGGCTCTCGGCGGCGAGTTCGGCTTACGGCCGGTAAGAAGGTTGTTGATTCGATCCTGCCAGTTTTCGTGCTCTTGCTGTCGCGAGGCATTGTTCTGCTGGTAGGCACCGCGCGTGTAAACATTGGGTTCCTTGTAGCCGGCGGGGCTCGCCCAAGCAAATGATCCGCCGGACCTGGCTGCTGTAGGTTCAGCGACTGCCGAAGGCGGCAGCTTTACCACGTATCTCGGGCGGGGAAGGGAGACGTGGGGATGCGAAGCGTCGCCATCGAAAGCAGGATGGCCGTACACCTCCGGCGGCGGGGGCGAGGGCGAGTTGGGTCTGGATCGCTCAGCAGGATGGTTTGAGACGTCATTTCTGCTATCCTTGGGGGGGAAGAACCGGGATGGCCGTGCCTGAGATGCGGCTGGTCCAGTGGGAGGCAGAATGGAGCCGGCTGCAACATCGTGATGAACAACATGAGCAGGTTCACGCCTGCCCTCTCCGGAAGGTCTCCAAGTATCCTTGATTGCGGGTTGGGCCTGTTCAATAGTGAGACCTCGCTCGTTGAGCTGACGGTCACGCTCGAGACGCTGAGTTCTCCGCTCGTCGAGAAGTGATTTATCGCCATCCAACACTGAGTTGGCCCATCTGTTCCGCATCTCGTTCAAGTCACGATTGGGTCCGGGAGCCGGGCGAGGCTGAGTTGTCGGAGGAGGCTGGTTCTGAACACGCTGTGCGCTGGGCGGCGCAATGGGAGCGGGGCCTTGCCTAGCTTGGGTCGGAGGCAGCTGGCCAGCTTGTGACTCAGGGAGGCGTCCAATGTCAGTGTTGAATGTGCCATTTCCTAGACCACGATCATTGTTAGGAGATCCCCATACGTTCTTCGCCTGCTGCCCAGCAGAACCCCAGGTCGGCAGGCGGTCGGGTTGCTTTGGAGTTTGCGCGTCCCACAGATTCGGCTGTCTTGCGTCATGTCCAGATCTTCGATGTTCGGGGTCGCCAGTCGTAGGTCTTTCGCCGTAAGGCTTTTCGCTGGCGCTCGTCACTGTTGTAGGTACGGTCGACGGGCCAGAGCTTGCCGCAGACTCTCTAGACTGCGATACGGTGTCTGAACTAGCGGAGCCGTCGCCTTGCTGAGCCGGGGGCTGAATGGTGGCACTTGCGCTCTCTGGAGAGTCCTTCTTGGCACTCTTGCGTTCCGGTGGCGGTCCCATGGCATCCAGCTTGGCCTTGATGCGCTCCTTCCTCGCAGCCTCCTCACGTGCCTCCTCTTCACGTCTTCGTTGCATTGCCAGCTCGCGCTTCTCGCGCATAATCTTCTTTTGCAATTCCAGATCCTCTTCGAGACGAGCCATTGGCGGCGGCTGAACCGGACGTCCCTCGGGTGGTCCAGCTGAGTGAAGGCTGGCGTAGTTGGTACCCGGGGAAGCGCGGGGCTGCCACTGCTGGTTCGAGTGCATCCGGGGGCCATGCTGAAGGCCTGAGGGGGAGAAGTTCCGCGGCGAGACGGGGCTATCGATCGAGCCTGTAATAGAACCTCTGCGCGCATTGAGCAGATCTTGAGGAGGCGGAGGCATTTCGTGCTTGCCAGGTCTCTGCATGTAGGAACCGCTTCCGCCACTGACGTTCGAGGATCCGCGGCGTCGACCAAAGGGGCCATCGGGCATCGTTGTCCTGCTAGTTTGGAAAGCCGCAGAAGGCTCAGGATGATCAGAGTGGGAGGGGCGTTGCAGAACGGGAGGCTGTCTGGCATCAGATCGGAACGATCCCCTTCGGTCATTGACTGGTTCATAACGACCAGACTGGGAGTTGAAAAGCTCCCGGTTTCCGCCACCAGGCCCTTCTCTCCACGCAGACCGATTGAAGTCGTCGGCGGCGATTTCTCTCGCATACGGCGGCGGCGTGTTGTTGCGGCCTGGCTGATCTCTGGGGGCGAATCGGTGTCCTGCTTGAGGCGGGGGCTCCGCGACGATGGGAGGCGCTTTTTCAACGGGTGGAAGAGGCGCCCATGGCGACTTGACGGGTGTTGGGGGAGCAGGTGGCTTTGCGACAAGCGTTGGTTTGTCGGCTGAACCGCCCTTGAGAATCAGACCCTTTCCAGAGGCAAGAACACCGGGTTTCATGGACGGGGACGGGGCGTTGCGTGGAGGCGCGGGCGACTTCGGTTTCTCGATCGGTTTCTCTTTTGGAGGAGCTGGCGCGGGCGCGGGCGCCGGAGTCGGTTCGGGAGGCGGAGCGGGAGTCTCATCAGGGTGCGGCAATGTTGTCTTGGTACCGTCGGTCCAGGTGATGGTCTCGGGCGCCCAGTCGTCATCATCGTCCTCAATGTCCGCCCAATTACCTTGCGCCTGTGCGCTTTCCGGGGCCAATCGATTCGCCATGTGGATGCCATACTTCTTAAGTTCCTCATCTGTGAATTTCTTGGGCTCCGGAGGCGGAGCAGCTGGGGATGAAGATTAGCAAAGACCAAAGCCTCCACGATTTCCCGACAGCCTTACGTCGATTTTTGTTCCATACTGCGCTGGGGTCCGGGCCGGATGCGTTGGTACCGTTGGCTGCCGAAAGTCGCGGAACGTTGCCAGTGCCGCTGCCCGACTTTGCAATAAGTCGGGGTCGCGACGAAAGGGTAGAGGTGCCAGAAGGGGAAGAGCTCAACAAACTTGCGGAGCTCTTGTCGGCGGGTTTCGAAGCGGTACTACCGGCGGCGGCGGCAGCGGCGCCTTTCGCGGCAAGGAAGGTCTTGTTGACAGACACAGCCTTAAAGGTCGCGGGTTTCTTGACGGTTGATGACGTCCTTCCGTGGCCCTTTTCTCCATCTCGAGCCCTCGATGCTTCCGTATCTGAGCCCCCACTCACGCTGACATCTGCTGAGATGGCCTCTTCGACACCGGTGATGTGCTTGTTCTCGAGGTCATCGAAGGCTGCGGGGCTGCCATTCAATTTTGCGCGGTTTGGACCATCGTGGGCGCCGCTGTCGTTGGTCTGTTTGCGCAAGTTAGCCATCATGATGCGGCATGGGTGTTGGTTGGAGTTGGGAGGGGGGACGTGGGGACCTTCCGGCATCTCTGCCGTCGTGGTCTCCGTCCGCAACTCCATTGTGTCCGTCGCCGTCCTAGCTCTAAACGACGCCCCTCGGCGTTTTCAACCGGCAGCGCTGGGTGACTTTGAGGGGGAGCACTCACGAGCTTGGGTTCGGAGGAAGCATCGACGGGGGCGAGGGTGGCTTCAGTAGCCATCATACGTCGTGCTGCGCTGCGGAGGAGGAGCGAGGTTGGGGTGGGCGGTCGCTTGCCTCGAGTGGTCGGCGTTTCGGGGTAATAATCGAGCCTGAGGTGGTTGTCGAGGTTATCGTCGGCGCGGTACTCGTCGCGATCGAGGGAAGGGGAATCGTCGCGGATCGTCGTCCCGATTGTCGTGGGATTCTAGGTGGGAGGTAGAAAAAAGGGAGCGCTGAGGCGAGGTGGTGTAAAATGGCACCGATGCGGCTGTGATGGTTGTGAGGTTGATTTTCCAGAGGAGCTGCACCTAATCAGGGAATAGCGTGCGCGTGCGGCAGGGGAGCACTGGGCGCTGAACCACCTACGGGCTGGTACAGGTAGTGGTCATAGGTTCCCGTCGCACTCCCAAGGACGGCACTTTAGTGTACCTTAGGTACGTCCTGACAGTGCTCGTTTGGCTCCAAAGGCCGCTGTATCTTGTTTTTCTTTTATCTATTTCATTTGTTTCTCGTAAATCTCTTGCCTAAATGAACCCTGTATTCTATTTCCTCACGCATCACCATCTGGGGGTATTTTATTGCAACATCGTAACCCAAAAGAAACCATGGGCACAGACACTGCTCGCAGGGACACAGCGCACTTCAAGCACTGGACCGGGCTGAGGTGCCCTGCCTTGACTTTACCCATTAGGTGGCACGGTGGGTGGGTGGTGAGAATGAGGGGAGGCAGGTGAGGGAAAAAAGAGTGGAACCTGCTGGGGCCTCTCCGCCGACGTGGACACACCACCACCGACCCGACGGCTTCGTGAGGCTGTGACAGTGCGGCCAGATGACTCACTGTGCGCCACTAGTACTGTGCCGCCAGTCTCTTCCCTGCTCTTTCCTCACGAGAGGCAGGCACCAACCAACGCGGGATTCCCCGACATCGAATGCCTATTCTTGGACTTTTTGCATTGATCGGCCTGTCCCCCAGTCTGAGCATCGCAGAGGGCCGCGAGTGCGCACCCGCACTTCTCCGACTGACACTTGTTTTACAGACCTAGCTTACAAGGCTACTGACTGCTACCAAATGTTGGTCGACGACAGTTGTTACCTGGTACCTTAGGAGTCTTGTGTCGCCACTGGGATGGATGCATGTGTATGGCGAGCTCAAACTCAATGCCCCAGTCCTCCCCTTTCCCAACTCTTCCCTTTTGCCCGTTGCATCCCGTCTTGCGAGTGGTGGTTGTCTGACTGGTCGGTCGATTGGTTTGTGGGGGGTGCAAAGACTTGACTGAGTATTACGCAACACTCACTCACTTTTCGATTAATCTTTCCATTAGCTGAAACAAACTCTCGGCACCTGTGGTCGCCTCTGCCACTCGCTCGACTTGTAGGTGGCCTTAGCCGAACCGAGAAATCCGGGGTCGCATCTGAGGGGTCACTGCATATCCGAACATAGATGAGCAGACGGCACATACTGCTTCTGAGAGCTCTTGAGACAGAGTGCGTATGTAACGAAGACATACAAAATAACTGAGTAGTGCGGGATGCCAAAGTGTAAATAAAAAAGGAAAACAGAGCTCACGAGTCGACTCGTAGCTGTCGGACGGTCGAGCTTCTCTCAATGTGAGATGTGATTCATTGAGGCCGTCAGACCATGTCATGAAATCTCAATTACACGAGTCGATGGATCTGACACCACTAATGCTAAAAATGGACATAGACATAGCGAATGAACCGTACAGCTGGATATAAGTATACCTACCGCAGCAGCTACAATGCTGAGATTGGACTAGGCGCACTTAAGCTTGGTCATACTCGGTGGAAAGGCATAAAGGCAGATATAGACTTGTGGACAGTTGCCTGCGAGACTTTTGATCAATCTTCAGCAACGTAGCCCATGCATTGTAAGCTCTACATGAGGTCAATAAAGCTAGCGTTGGAACTTCACAAGTCGTCAGACAAAGCGTGACAAGACACAAGGGAATTTGCCGAGGAGCTTCCTCTCGGAGAAAATAGAGCTTCTAATTCTTGTATACACAGTCCCAATGCCATTACACAGCCTACGGGTCCAGGCTGGAACTACACATCCGATCGGGAGAGAGTAGCTTAGTGAGCATTGTTCTTGTGGTGGCCTGTCACGGTTCAAGAGACGTCAGCAAATCCCATCCGTTGAAACGTTTACACCTCGTATCTCTTTTCGTCCGAACTGCCCCGCGCCCGCAGGGATCCCTAAAAAAACACAAAGGCGAAAACTTACGGAGGTGGAAGTAGTAGTTCTGGGCGTAGCCGACGACGAGGAGGAATCCGATGGCGTGGATGATGGCTGCGCGCGACCTGTCAGCAATGTCTCTTTACACATTCGTCGTCTCGGAGGAGCTCGCAACATACGCTTGGCAGAGGCGTTCTTGCCGTTGAAGTGCTTAGCGGCGTAGCGGCCGAGGATGCCAGAGGCCTTGGCCTCGGGAGCCGGGCCACGGGGGAGCTTCTCGTAGAAGTTGACGACGCGCTGCATGCGGACGGCGTTGGGGTCCGCACCAAGGGCCTGGATCGAACATTGCGCATGTTAGCCAACCATCCCCATCAATCAACAGACATCATCAAATCCGGCCAGCGTGAATAAGCTCTGCCCCCCGCCTCTTCCAACCGCATGTCGCAACTGCGTGCACCGCCTGCCGTCGTCTCGCGATCCTGCCAAAGCTCCGAGGAGCCCCGTCCACCTCTTGACCCAGTTTTCGGCCGTATCCTGCACCATCCCGCCCGAACCTCCGACTTTCGCGGCGTTATCTTCGCACCACCTCGGCCATCCATCAAAACACGTCAGAATCGCAAGAGATATCGTACCTTGGGAGAGGCGACCTAGATGCATCCCAATTAGCCAAACTGCAGAGACACCCCGCCGTCCGAGAAGCTCTCGCCAAACGACACCGGGCGGGCGGAAAGGGATACCCGAGAGCTAGCGTACCTTGGGGGGGATAAGGGTCGAAAGACCGCGGCGGGTGACGAAGCTCATTTTCGCGAGGAGGGCGGAGGTATCTATCGGCTAGGGATGAGCAAGTCAATTGACGGCGCGGGAGGGTATCAATTGACCTTCGTTTCGACGTTGGGGGGGTTGAGATGGCTGCGAAATGCGGGTGGATTTGCCGAACGTGAGGTTTGAACGAAAAGCACTCGTTTCTCTTCGGGTCAAGGTTCTTGCGGCTAGCCAATCAGTGTGCGGGACATCGGGTGAAAGGTGGGTCACTGGGCGGCGGCAGCGGCAGCCAACCCAGGCAAGGCTGTTTGCCGAACGTCAACCACCATCACCAAATCGACTACAACCGTTTCCGAAGGAGTCGCCGATTTCGCCATCCCCCCGTCGCAATGGCTTCCCTCCGCGTCCAGGGCGCAGCCCGTCTGCTGCGCAGCGCCGCCCCGATGCGGGCCGCCCTCCCGCTGACTGCTCGCCGATTCGAGAGCTCCGTCGCCACAACCACCGCCGCTCCCCCCGCCGTGGCTCCCTCGACGCAAGAGAACGCGCCCGACTACACCATCCAGGCTGACAAGGCCACCTCGTGAGGATACCCGTACCGCCCGGGCGCCCAATTGGGAATACCCGGGACGTCGAGAACACACCAATGGCTAACCTACGAGCCTCCAACAGCACCTTCACCCCCGTCCCCAAGAAGATCCAGGACGCAAGCGAAGACGTTCCCTACCTTCAGGCCGCCGTCCTCTCCGGCGCTCCCGTGGAGCTCCAGGCCCGAACCGTCCGGTACGCACGTATCCCAAACCACTCCACACACGAAGTCTTCCCCCAAAGACATCAGCACGGGACCCGAATGTTTACTAACAAATAATCACCAGCATCTACCAAGAGGCCAAGCCCGCGACGCAGTCCGGAGACTGGCAGGGCCACCACTGGCGCATGGACTGGGACATCCTCCCCAAGGGTCACAGATGGGAGAACCCCCTCATGGGCTGGCAGTCGTCCGGCGACATGATGCAGGGCACCAAGCTCAACTTCAAGAGCAAGGAGGACGCCATCCACTTCGCCGAGAAGCAGGGCTACGAGTACTTCGTGCAGGAGCCGCAGTCGAGGAGGATCCGCCCCAAGGCCTACGCCAACAACTTCCTCTACTCCCCCAAGAAGCTCAAGCACATCCGCACCAAATAGACGACCAAGCCAAAAAAGAAACTTGTACTGTACATAAGACGCCCTGCAAAGAAACTTTTTTTTTAACACCTTCCAATGGTCTGTTCATTCTCATGGAACGCGCGTATTACGACTATGTGATGGAATATACATGAAATATTTCTTAGTAGTAGAGTTGAGTGTACAACGAGACTTTGTTGAAGCGCATTAGGAAGGGCCAATGTCAGCGGACTTTGGCGGTCCGCTATTGGTCCGTTCCGGGCCCGCCATGCGAGATGTGTATCCGAGCTTCGTTGAGCTCAAACCATGGTTGCTCGTAAAATGAGAGCTCCGCCTACAAACCAGCAAATGCTTTTTACGTTTCCAGCACGGCCTCGTGGTGGCATCAGTAGCAGTGCTTTAGACAGCAATCGCGCAGCAGAAATAACGCCATCCAAGCTCCTTCAAGTCAGACTTGTGAAGCTCTGGACTCTGTCTCGGCTTTTCACAATGCACCTAGACATGGAAAGGCGCGCAACAGGGGCACGAGATTCAGAGAAGAGCAATTAATAGTGACTATGCCATTTAAGCTTCTATTGTTTGTTCGGTGCGCTGTTTATCCCGAGTATCATGATATCGTTCGAGGATACACCGATCCTCCATTTCCCAACGCCTTGCTACCTTGTCCCTAATGCCAATTATTCCGAGTCGTGAAACTCATCAAAAACACCATCGTAATATGAATCTTCGGACTCGTAATGTTCCAACGCGTCCTGGGTATCAGCCGAGTCGGAACGAGGTTCGTTCTGCTCCTGGCGTCCCGGCTCAATCTAGGAAACAGCCGAGTCTGAGCCCCTTTGAAGACGCAGGGTCATTTTCACTGCCTGCACCTAAGAGGAAAGTACCATGGGGTCGTGGACGTCAGCGTCGCCGTCCCCGTTGAGGCCAATGCTTATTCTGTCTGGTAGCGCCTTCTTCTCAGCCCGGGCAGTGTTTTCAGCCCAGGCACGCATCCGGATCAGGTTCCGAATCGAGGCCTCCCTACGCTCTGTCTCACGCTGCAGGATAGCCTTGTTGACGTCGTCTGCCACGCCGCGTCTCAAGTCAGGGTGCAGTATGGCGGCCAGCTGGGGCTCAAGATCGCTGTGAGGGAACACCAGGAGAGCCATTGTCTCCTCCAGATCCTTGAGGAATCGAGGATCCGTAGGCGCTCGAGGACCAAGGTGGTGCGTGGCAAAGGTCAAGGCGGGAGTGATATCTCCGCCGGGCGTCGCCGTACACGACCGGATCAGTTCGACGAGCTGGAGGCGCAGAAGCGCAAAGTGAAGGGTGGGATCCCTGTCCAGAATCTGGTCCATCTGTTAGTCGTTGCGACAGAAATATGATGCACGTTTAACAAGACGAAGTAGAAAAGGTAGCTCATTGAATAATGGTGTGCCTCATCAAAGGGCCCGAAGGCGCTATGAGTGGTGCATGTAAAACTCGGTTTCTAATCACAGCTCGGAGGGGAGACAGATTCAAGTAAAATCAACATACCTCAGAGTCAAAGTCGTTCAGGGCCTCGATGGCAGCCTGGATGCTTCCAGTGTGGATAGCTCTCTGAATCTGCTGGCGAATCTTCACCGTCTCATCGATCTGGTGTTCTTGCAGGTTGGCTTCCTTGCTGAACTTGTCGGCTGCCCTAGAGTAGCCCTCCATCGTGAGGTAGTCGAGGATCAGGGCGTTGATGTCGCTGGAGGTCCATGTTAGCATGAGCCTCTTTTTGCAAATCAAGTATGTGTTGCAAATGAAAGGTGAAGCAGCAGTGTCAGGGTAAAACTTTATATCGAGTTCTCCGCATGTTAATTGCTAGGAGAGATTCCCATTTGATAGTCGATCATCATGTGAGCTGGATGGGGGGAGGAGATTCGCGCGCGAGACGGACTAGCGTGGAGCTAGCGTGAAAGAGAACGGGCTTACCTCTTGGGCGACTTGACGTCCTGGACACGCCTTTCGAAGGCATGTTTCATGGGAGTAGCGGTCGACGCAGACGAAGTCTGAATGACATCTTAGCCCACAGCCCCCAGGGAAGGGAGGCAGCTCCAACGGACCATGATTCTCTCCAGGGTCTCCCGCACGAGGCGAGCAGCAGCTCTATTCCAGACTGCTATCGCTGTTGGGTCGTTGATGTCTGGCAATCCTGACATGCGATGTCGGGGATGAGGCGTCCGTGCAAGCCTAAATCATGAAGAAAAAAAATGTGAAGCGGAATCAGAACTTGGCCGTCGTCACATTGGGATGGCCGGTCGAGGCCCCGTGGTTTTGTTGTTGGAGCTTGAAAGAAGCTGCAAAGCGGAAGGAGAAAGGATTGGATGTGGAAGAAGGAGAAAACGTCAGAACAAAGAGAAAGAGGCTGGAGCGGAGCTTTATTTGGTTCCAGATTTTGCGGCTGCAGCGCACCAATTGCAGAATCAGCCGGTGGGGGAAGTGGGGCAGACTGGATTACATAAGTGAGATGGGCCACATGAGCACCGCTGCTGAAAGCGGGCTGGAAGGGCTGGCGACAGGGCAAGAAAAGCACAGGGCTGCAGATAAAGCTGCTTGAGATGGCGGCGACCTGAGGTGCATCGCGCCTCGGACAGAGCAGCAAACGCAGGAAAAATACAGGGTAAGCTCCACTACGGGCACAAGACAGGCAGGTACGAAAGCTAAATGGAACACTACGACTCTCCAGCGTTTGGGTGCGAAGCCTCAGTGCTCCTCTCTGGGCTACGTCTGGGCCCCTAGGTACCTAGGTAGGTCTAAGCGAAAGTCACCTCGCTGTAGGTATGGTAGGTTAGAATGTAGGTAGAAGTAGGTAGGTAAGGGAGTCTCCGTAGATCAGTGAGGAGGCTGCGAGCGTCTAGAACCGGTGTAAGGCGACCGCCGATGTTTACCAGGTCGGTTTAGAGTAAAGAGGCACACGACACAGCCTCCCGTTTACAACTCCCCCTTTCCTGCCTTTTACATTCATCATTTCAGACTTTTCTTGACATCTTCCAACATAACACTATCAAATCGCAACTACAAAAAATATCATATGCTTTGCGGGCGTAGTAGCTCTGGTCAGCAACTGTCCCGACGCAACTTTGCCAGGACCTAGGTTACCTTACCTTGCCTTTACAGCCAGGTGCTCCACACTGAAGGCTTGTCAAAGTCCAGCATCCCCTCAGCGCTTATCTTTGGAGACTGGACCCTTGAACTTTTGCCTCACCTCACCACCACTTCATTCCTCTCTTCCATTCTTATACCCTTCTCTTCCTTCATTCAAATGCGAGGAAGCAGAGACCTTCAAGACCGACCGGCAACCCCTGCAGCGTGCCCCTCACCCGTCGTCACTCCTGAGCTGCAGGAACTCGAGGTCCGAGCTGCAACTATCCGCCATCGCCTGTACCCCTCCACGTCGGCGAGCTCCGAAATGGCAGAGACAAACGGCACAGAGTCTCATGTGACGGTCCAGAAGCGAACGCACTACTCACCACCATGGGCAGACGTCAGCATCATTGGCATCGCCGGCAGCTCGGGCTCGGGCAAGTCCACGCTGTCCCACGCCATTGTTAGGAAGCTGAATCTGCCCTGGGTGGTGATTTTGTCCATGGTATGTGTGCAATTTTACCCCGCCAACCACCACCGCATCGCATCGCCCCTGACTTGTGATATTAGGACTCTTTCTACAACCCCCTCACTCCTGAGCAATCTAAAAAGGCATTTGCCAACGAATTTGACTTTGATTCACCAGAGGTGAGTTAGTTTCCGCGAGTGTGAAGAGCGGTTGTTGACGGCTATCACAGGCCATCGACTTTAATGTGCTTGTGGATTGCCTCCGAGATCTCAAAGCTGGGTAAGTGACAATGGTCATGAGATGACAATATCGAACATCAGAGGATCTACTGTCTACTGTCGATGAAATTTCTTACCGAATTTTGACTTACGCCTACCAGCAAGCGTGCAGAAATCCCTATCTACTCCTTTTCCAAGCACCAGCGTATGGAAAACACCACAACAATCTACTCCCCCCACGTAATCATCCTCGAGGGTATCTTTGCCCTTCACGACCCGCGCATCATTGACCTCCTGGATATGAGAGTAAATATGATCTCTCCAGATTTCGGTTACCGCCTTCTCACAGCTGTCTAGATATTCTGTGAGGCCGATGCTGATACTTGCCTGTCTCGAAGAGGTCAGTGCATAATAGCGATGAATACGTATGCAAGGATGCAGAAAGCTGACCTGAGTTTCTAGTCTTGAGAGATGTCAAGGAGCGTGGCCGTGATGTGGAGGGCATCATGAAGCAGTGGTTCACCTTCGTGAAGCCCAACTTTGAAAAGTTTGTCGAGCCGCAGCGAAAGGTGGCAGGTAAGGCCCCTCAGTGTTATGAAACTCTCTACCATCCGTGCTGACGATGCATAGACATTATTGTCCCAAGAGGAATTGAGAACCGAGTTGCGATGGGTGAGTAGACATGAGCGTTGTGAGTGAGCGTTGCTAAATCAACGAACAGCCATGGTCGTTCAGTACATTGAGCGAAAGTTGATTGAAAAATCGACCCACCACCGTGCAGCCCTGACACAGCTTGAGCTGGCTGCCGCCAGCGAGCCTCTGTCCGACAGGGTCGTAGTCTTGGAACAGACGCCGCAGCTGAGGGGCATGAGCACCATCATCCAGGACATTGACACCTCAGGCGAGGACTTCATCTTCTACTTCGACCGCTTGGCTTGTCTCCTGATCGAGCAGTGAGTGCATCATCCTCGACCTCTCGGGCAGCAAACTAATGATGCAGGGCGCTCAACAACGTGCACTTTGAGGAGAAGACGATCGCCACGCCACAGGGATATAAATACAACGGTCTTGTGGCCAAGGGCAATGTAAGTGCAGTGCTCGTTCTCCGAGGCGGAGCCGCATTTGAGACGGCCCTGAAGCGGGTCGTCCCCGACATGAGGACGGGCAGGGTCCTTATCCAGTCCAACGTGCGGACCGGAGAGCCTGAGTTGCACTACCTCAAGTTGCCCGATGACATTGATGAGCACGAGGCAGTCTTGCTCATTGATACGCAAATGGCCAGCGGAGGCGCGGCACTCATGGCGGTGCAGGTCCTCGTGGACCACGGCGTCGCGCAGGAGAAGATTGTGCTGGCTTGCTACGCCGCCGGAAGGCTGGGAGTCCACCGTCTGGCCAAGGTGTTTCCCGGCATCACGATTGTGCTCTGCAATATGCTTGCAGACATTGAGGATCGTTGGGTCGAGAAGAGATACTTCCGGTGCTAGCCTTGCCCTGCCCTGCCCTGCCTTGACCTTACCTCGACTTACTCGGTGCTAAGGCACGCATGTAGAAGATGAGGCTGCGTCCTTTATCATGTGCTCCAGTAAATAATACCCTTACTCATGTAGCAACAGGAAGGGTCTAGCAGTAAAAGCCGCATATCCCATAGGGATGCCAAGATATCTGACAGAGCCTCCACCGGGATGTTGCGAATGCGACACAATGCAGCCTTTTTTTTCCAGGCTGTCAGACGTGAAGAAAAAACGCAGTTTTCGTATGCAAGATCCGTCAATCCGTGTCTGGCAGCGGCATCGCTGGTTTATCAACGGACATCATTGGCCAGCGGCCCATCTTCAATTGGCCGAAGGAGGCACCGAAGAAGTGGACAAGCACTGCGAAAGGTGTGGGGTCTGCACGCTTGCCACGGCAGCCGGCATGGGTTTTTGACGCCGCTGACTGAGGTCTTTTGGCGTCGCCAGGGTCGCCATTATCAGATTTTGCAGGGAGGCAAGCTATCAGCTCGGCGGATCAGGGACGCGGCGCCGACACGGGCCCAGAACTTGGGACGAAAGTCCGAGAAGAGTTCGGTTGACGACGGCATGCTGTTTGCCTCTCGGAACGGGCGCGAGGCACATTTTCAGAATTTTGAAAAACGATGTCGTTGAAGAAGAGGATAGCCAGAGTCCCAAGGGCAAAGAGAGAGAGACGGGAAGAAGACTGATGAAGACGCTGGGTGCTGCTTAGAAGCTTCTGGCGGTAGGCGCCGTGCTGCATAATTGCATGCAATGGAAGGCAGGTTTTTTCGGGTTAACCGACCTATGACGACACTTTTGGCTGGAGTCGCCGGGAAAGGAGCTCCTCGGAGGTTCGAGGTTGACTACTACAGCACCTTCCATGTCGCCAGCGACCAGTGACAACACGCCCTGCGCATGCAATTGACCTAGTACGGGCAAGCATCATTACGCATACGTTATGTCCAGGGCAGCTGTCCCGCCAGTTCCATTAGGTCGCTCTTTTTTTCGTAGCCATTAAGGTACATTACACCTTGATTTTCTCATCCTGATCTCGAACCAAGAAAGCTTCCTCTCTCCAACGATTCTCCCTTGTCTGTCTACTGTTGCTGCACCTGACTTCCACGATCGACCCTCCCACAGAGCTGTCGTGCTCCCTTCGCTCGTTTCGACATGACATCTCCCTGTTGAATCATCAGGACATTCATTCCGCTCGAAACCAAAGATACACGATAATCAATAAATGCCTCCAACCACCTCGGCGCTGATGCGCCTAACCCGCGCAAGCCGGCAGACCCCATCGCCAGCCAGTCTGCTCAAGGCCCTGCCGCCATGCAGACAGCCGCTTGCGGCGCTGCCGCAAAGACGCGCCTTCACTAATGTCCCCCAACGATCTCGAACCCGAACACCCCTTACGAACTTCTTCAACGCCCACGGCCTGCCGAAGAGTCCCCTCGTCCGCGCTGCCTCTAGCTCTACCACAACCACGACCACGACTTCCAAACCGAAATCCCGGCTTCTATGGCTTGCCTACCGCGGCGCGGCTTGGCTCGGCGGCGGCATCATCTTCGTCGGCCTCGGCATTGTTGGCTTCTTCATCTACGACGCTTCTACCTACAAGGAACACCCGGACCAGTTCGAGATCCACGTCTCAGAGCTAGCACTGAACCCCAGACGCGGCGGGCCCAAGAACCTGCCCATTGCTGACGTACTTATCGACGACCTGGACACCGAGGGCATGAAGAGCACCAAGGACAAGCCGAAGCTGGTTATTCTGGGCGGCGGCTGGGGCGGCGTTGCCATGCTCAAAGAGCTGAACCCAGACGACTACCACGTAACTGTAATCTCGCCGACGAACTACTTCCTGTTTACGCCTATGCTGCCGTCTGCTACTGTTGGAACCCTGGAACTGCGATCTCTGGTTGAACCTGTCCGCCGAATTCTCGCTCGTGTGAACGGCCACTTCATTCGTGCTTGCGCAGAGGACGTCGAGTTCTCGCACAAGCTGATTGAGTGTTCGGACACTGACGAAGCTGGCAACACGAGACGTTTCTATGTTCCCTACGATAAGCTGGTAATTGCTGTTGGATCTACAACGAACCCGCACGGTGTGAAGGGACTCGAGAACGCGCACTTCCTCAAGGACATCAGCGACGCCCGTAAGGTCCGGAACCAGGTTATGCTCAACCTCGAGAAGGCCTGCCTACCTACCACATCCGATGACGAGCGCAAGCGTCTCCTTTCCTTCGTTGTCAGTGGAGGTGGCCCTACCGGTGTTGAATTCGCAGCCGAACTCTTCGACATGCTCAATGAGGACCTCACTCAGCACTTCCCGAAGCTCCTTCGCAACGAAATTTCCGTCCACTTGATCCAAAGCCGTAGCCACATTCTCAACACCTACGATGAAACGGTTTCGAAGTATGCCGAAGAGCACTTTGCCCGCGACCAGGTCGATGTGCTCACCAACTCGCGCGTCAAGGAGGTTCTCCCCGACAAGATCATTTTCACACAGAAGCAGCCCGACGGTTCGCTTGTCACCAAGGAACTGCCCATGGGCTTCTGCCTCTGGTCGACGGGTGTCGCCCAGACCGACCTCTGCAAGCGCCTGTCTGCAAAGCTCGGCCCGTCACAGACGAACCGTCACGCTCTGGAGACTGATACTCATCTCCGTCTCAATGGAACACCCCTGGGCGATGTCTACGCCATCGGCGACTGCTCAACTGTTCAGAACAACGTTGCCGACCATATCATGACCTTCCTTCGTGGCCTTGCCTTCAAGCGAGGCAAAGATCCCGAGACCCTCGAGCTCCACTTCACCGACTGGCGCGACGTTGCCAACGACGTTCGCAGACGCTTCCCCCAGGCCATTGGCCATCTCAAGCGTCTTGACAAGCTCTTCGAACAGTTTGACAAGGATCAGTCCGGGACCCTCAACTTTGGCGAGCTTAGAGAGCTCCTGAAGCAGATCGACTCAAAACTCACCTCGCTCCCCGCAACGGCGCAGCGCGCGCATCAGCAGGGACAGTACCTTGCCCACAAGTTCAACAAGATGGCTCGCACCTCGGAAGGCCTGAGGGCGAACCAGGTTTTCGACGGTGATATCGACGCAGTGGTTTATAGAGCATTTGAGTACCGCCATTTGGGAAGCTTGGCATACATTGGTAACTCGGCCGTTTTTGATTGGGGACAGGGCTGGAGCTTTGCCGGTGGACTGTGGGCGGTTTACATGTGGCGATCCGTCTACTTTGCTCAGAGCGTCAGCCTGAGGACGCGTATTTTGCTTGCCATGGACTGGGCCAAGCGTGGCCTCTTTGGAAGAGGTAAGCTCTCTCATGTTTCCCTAATGATTGGACCTTTACTAACACACATCAGATTTAATGACCTACTAAAATCAGGACACGAGTGTTGTATGATTTTCTTTTGTGTTAGCATACCCTGGGGAGTACGAGGGCATAAGATGCATCCCCAAGAGATACCGAATCATGGGGATAAAAGAGTTAAAAAGGGGCGTAGACGGTCTCTGAATTCCATTTTGTCGTTAAAGATCCAACCTGTGCTTGGCCAATTGAGTGAAAGTGAATGCCCGGCGCTTTTGTATTACCACTTTTATGATGCCTTCTATCGTATATACCCCCTTTAAATCTTGAAATCCTTGTATGACCACTTTTCTGTGACTTTCGACCTGGCCTGCTTCTTGAACGGAAGATGTCTCCGCACCTCAACCTTGCCGCGCAGCAACATACTACGGTACCTATCCTTCAGCAGATTTCCTTCGGGCTTCAGCAACCTCAGCGAATCCTGCAGCTCGTCCGGCAACACCAGCTCCAGGTCCTTCTCCGGCAGCTTGTACTTGCCGAGCTGCCGTCTCCTCAGCGGGGCGTCGTCGTCAATGTCCTCGTCGTCGTCGTCCGCGTCGCTGCCCTCGCCCACCTCGCGCGCGAGCTCCAGCGCGCTCTTGGCCGCGTCCCGCTCGGCGAGCTCCGTGGCGATCTGCTTGATGCGCTCCGCCTGCGCGGCCTTCTTCTTCATCGCGAGCTGGTGCTTCGCCTCGCGCTCGGCCTCCTTGCGGCGCTTGATGCGGTTGCGCTGCTGCGGCGTCTTGCGCTGCGGGCGCTTCTGCGACGGCTTGTCGTCGTCGTTCTCGACGCCCGACTCGAACCCCTCCCACGCCGAGTCCTCGTCCCACTCGGACAGCTGCGCGCGGCGGTCGGCGGCGTCAGCCTCGGCGGCGGAGCGCGCGATGGCCTCGCGCTTGAGGCGCTCGGCCTCCTCGGCGGCGAGGCGGGCTTCTTCGGCGGCGACGGCCTTGGCGGACTCGGCCTCGAGGCGGTCGGCGTAGTCGTCGAAGGTGGGGTTGTAAGAGTAGCCGCCCGAGGGCTTGACGACGGCGGGGAGCGGCTTGCCGGAGGCCGTGAGGGAGATGGGCTTGTGCTTGAGCGTCTTGGGGGGCTTGGCCTTGACGACGGGGGGCACGAAGTTGTCCTTGTCGGCGGTCGCGGGCTCGGCGGCGGGTGCGGGGGCGGCGCCCCAGAGGTCGTAGGTGGCATCTTGAACGGTGATGGAGGACTCGTGCTGGCCGTCGGCGACCTTGCGGAGGCGGGCGAGCTCCTTGTGGGAGACCCAGTCGGTGGTGCGTTGGCGCTTGACGGGGAGGAGGCCGTCGGAGGTTTTCGAGGGGGAGGAGGAGCGCTTCTTGCGGCCGGAGACGGCGGGGACGGCGGAGCGGGCGGCGATGATTTCGTCGGACTTGAGCGTCTTTTTCGTCTTGGGCTTCGGGAGGGCCTTGCCGACCGTGTCGAGGGCGAAGAGGTCTGCCGAGTCCTTCTCTGCGACGACACCACTGTGGCATGGATTAGCGACTGGTGCTGGGCTGTAGTTATGAGGCAGAAATGGGTAAATAGCTCACCCGGTGATGATCTGCTTGTTCAACTCATCGAGACCGTCCTGTACATCGGTCACGTCGACGTTCTTCCTCCACGCCTTCTTTCCCTTCCTCGAGGGCTGCTTGCGTTGCTGCGGCGCTTCGCCGTCGCCCGAGAGGGGCTTGAGAACGGGCATCTTGGAGGGTTATTCAACGGGACTGGGGATGTTTTGCGTTTCGTTGGGTATCTCTCGTTGATTGAGGTGTTGTCGTGAAAAATCGTCGACCAGCGCACCCTGCAGCTTGAACAAACGTCTGCTTCGCCTTCAATCTGGACCGCAGGGACTTTCTCTTCACCGGCGGGGCCTAGATCCCAGCATCCCAGCGACCAGAAATTTTTCGTTATCGATATGGAGGTTACATTATCGGATTATCAGCACGTGATTGGACTAGTACGGCGGGGACCCGCTTCTCATCGGTCCCTCAATGGATGACGGGGACCCTGCTAAGCTGCAATGCGCCGCCCAGAATGAGAAAGTTGACCTCCTTTTACCGTCGAGTTGCTCAATTTCCAGCTTTGCGACCAACTCTACGAGTTCCTCCCATCTCCGAAAGGCCTCCCTGGACTCCTTATTCCCCCAGCGTCCCTCCTTTCCCCCCTCTTCCTCTTTCTCTCCCTTGCATCCAAAACTCACCTCCTCCCGGGCGAACCTATCCGTTAGTGTCGACCGTGTTCCCTCCACCGATACTACGTCGAGCTTCCCTTTGATCATCGCGTATACTTGGCAACCATGGCGTCCGGCGCAGGCGGGTCTTACAACAACCCACTCAAGAAGTTCAAGTACGATGCGCCAAACATGACGGGTCAATTTGGGGATATCAATGCTGACGGCTAGGACAACAGGCTTGTCTTCTTGGGCGAGCAGAGTGGTACGTTTTGGCCCTGGACGAGCCTACCCAGCTCTTTCTTTGATGCATAGCACCCCTCGCTAACACCGTCTTTGTTGCAGTCGGCAAAACCTCACTCATCACGCGGTTCATGTACGACTCCTTCGACAACATGTACCAAGCGACCATTGGCATCGACTTCCTTTCCAAGGCAAGATTCCCCACGACATCAGGGTATGTGGAGGGGGCGTTATTAACTCGAACTACAGACCATGTACCTTGAGGACCGGACGGTGAGGTTACAGCTCTGGGATACCGCCGGCCAAGAACGATTCCGCAGTTTGATTCCCTCGTACATTCGCGACTCCAGCGTGGCGGTTGTGGTCTACGACATCTCAAGTATGTGACGAATGAAGTCAGGGAGTGTCGCGAGATGGGGAACCGACGGCTAACGACCAACGGTTGTAGATGCGAAATCCTTCCAGAACACCAAGAAGTGGATCGACGACGTGCGCGCCGAGCGAGGAAACGACGTCATCATTGTGCTCGTGGGCAACAAGACGGATTTGAACGACAAGAGAGAGGTCACGACGCAGCAGGGAGAGGAGGAGGCCAAGAAGAACAACCTCATGTTCGTGGAGACTAGTGCGAAGTTGGGCCACAACGTCAAGACGCTGTTCAAGAGAATAGCGCAGGCGTTGCCCGGCATGGAGGGCACAGATGCTGCCCAGCAGGCCTCAAGCCAAAGTGAGTGCTTTTCTTCCGATCTCTCCCCCACGAGCGGCTTACTAACACGAATCCCCAGTGATTGATGTGAAGACGACCCCTGCCGCATCCTCGCAAGAGGGATGCGCGTGCTAGATGATGTTCTTATTCGAAAAGAAAGCAAACGAGACTGGAGTAGCCCCCAAAAAGATGAAAAGACGAGCGACCCGTGGCGGACCGGACGACGCGGGGCTGAATTGCCGTTACATTACGACACGACTGGCGGGGCGGGACATCTTAAGCATAGCGTGCAATGAGGATTTTCAGCATCAGTTACAGTTTGTATAATAACGGGCTATAATCCACGGTCGTTAGTACATACCTACATTTAATGGCTCCTTTTATTCCTCTTCACCATTTATTTGGGCCTTTGCGAATTGAGCAACACCTATGTGTATGGTATAGGTGGTGAAGGTAGCAGCTTAGCTAGCATGATATGCTGGACTAGCTCAGTGCATGACCTGCAAACACTCCTAAACGAAATAAGCTTGGAGATTGACGTGTGGTTCACCGCCCGAAATGACACGAGACTACCTAATCAGCCTAGGCTCTGGCGATACTCGGACTCCGTAGGACCGCTGTGGACTGTCACCGAGTGCCAGGGTCCGTCAAGGCCCAATCGACTGGTCGAGAGCGATCCGGTGTCCATCGCTGGTGGGGTCGTGGAAATCGATTTGCACTCGCCCGCTGCGCTGCGCGGCGGCCGGCGGGTTGCTGCTCAAATCCGCGTACAGAAAGCGAAGGGGCGCTCGGACACACGCCCCGGGGAGTGCCATCATGACGGAGCAGGTGGGGCCCCATCATGTCATCGAAGGGGGAACGCAGGTGCAGGGTCTTTCCACCCTTTTTTTCTCGGAGCACCATGTCATCCGGCGCAGCCGCTTTGGTTAAATGTGACGAGCCTTTTGCAACGCTTTTCGCAAAGCTTCCCAAACATTACCAGAGCTCCTGGACCCCTTCTTCTGACGCAACCCTTCTTTTCCCCTTCCGCCTCCGGGTCTCCCCTCCTTCAACAATCCACCTTACCTACCTACGCGGTTATCGATTCCACAAGGAAAAGAGAAAAAAAAAAATCAAAACGAAATGGCGCTTTCAAGATTCAGGTTGCGGGTTCCGCGCCCAAAGGTTGGTCACATCATCGCTAACCGCCGCGTGCATCTGCCATCGAAGCCCATGATTACTGACGCAAAAGTCACGCGACACAGACATTCCTGGGCTGCATCAGCCTGCAAACCGGCACCGAGATCATCTCGCTGATCCTGCTATTCAACCGCCTCACCGGCCTGTACGGCCTCCTCGCGATCCTCACCGGCTACGAGATCTCCGCGACGCAGCTGTCGATGTACATGTACTCGGTCGGCGTCATCGTCTGCCTGGCCATGTTCCTGCCTCACATCCGCAAGAACAGTCCCTTTGAAGCGCTCGGGCTCGCGTGGCTGTACATCATCGACACCATCCTCAACATTGCTTACACGACCTTCTTCGCCGTCGGCTGGTACCTCCACAGCACCGCGCTCGACAAGCATCCGGGCAGCGCGGGCGTGCCGGCTGCCGCGGAGATCGCGGAGGAGGCGCTGGCGAACGGCGCGCCTGTCGTGCCGGACGTGCCCAAGACGACGAAGCACATCGGCCCGCAGGAGTCGTGGATGAGCCTGGGGCTGATCATCACCGTGACGTTGCTGAGGGTCTACTTCGCGGTCGTCGTCATGTCGTTTGCGCAGAGCGTGCTGCAGCGGTTCACCGAGATGGGCTGGGAAGAGGAGGGACGCAAGAAGGGCCCCGATGGACCGTTCAGCCCCGGCGAGCCCGATGGTGAGGGCTACCGTGGTCGCATCGGCAGAGTGATGCTTGCCCTTGGACGCAGCTACTGGCTTGACGAGAAGGCGCAGGAGGAGTGGGCGAGTGCGATGAGCTCCAAGTTTAGGCACGCAGGTGCTTAAGCTTAAATTTTCCGAAGCATATTAAGCGGAAGCGATTCCGAGATAGAAAAAGGTGGATTCGCGGATTTATCTTTTGGCGGTGGGCGGGCGAGAACCAATGTGGGCTCTGCTGGGTATCGGTGTCGGCGGGAACGGTGACGGCTTCGTCGGCGGCAACTGTGTTGACGCAGACCCGCCCCGCCGGCTGGCGGTACGGCTATTGTGCGGCATTCTCAGCGGGCAGCGATGACGGAGGCGAAAAAAAACGGCGGTCCACGATGGCGCCATCGCGGAGTGTCATCATTCGGCGAGATGGAGAATATGTAATGTGGACGGTTGTGGATCACGGAGGATGACACTTTTTTTCTCTTCTCCTCCTTCGGGGTTTAGATTATGATTTGAACAAGAGTGGTCAAATGGCCATCGGCGTATGGACGATTGGGTAAGATGATTCCTCGAGCTGGCGATTGGGAGTGGGACTTTTGGGTCGATTGATGACTGGGTAGAGATGGCAACCAAAGCCCGATCACGGGAACAGCATACCAGATGGGATGACCTATACACACGGCCTCGACACATACATAGTAATACACGTACGTTAATTTATCAGGATTGGTGGAGGGAAGGCGCATCGTAGTGCAGCATGGGGATTCGGGGAGGCTGCATTTGCCCATCTGGCTGGCGACCTAGGCCGGGACTGCTTGGAGAAAATCTGCTGCTAATCCAAGGCTCACCATTTGTAATCCGAAAGATTCCCCGGGGGGAGGAGGCATGGATGGGGGGGACGCGAGACGGGGTTCCACGACGGGATATGGAGCGTTGCACTAGCACGGCCAGGTACCCTCTTATTGAGGCGTCGTGTGTTGGTTGTGACTCGCCTCCTTGCTGTGTAAGACGCAACGCAGAGGTTCTCTGCTAGTAGAGAGTCACACAGTCTACAGAGCAGAGACGCAGCAGCGGCTGGCGTGAGGCGGCTGCTGCGAGGAAGGGTGACCGACAACGGCGTTTTTCGGCATTCGGCCATTGGTTCCTGGTGTAAGTGCAGGTGCTAGCAGTCTAGAGACTTGAATACTTTTTTTTTCATGCCTGTAATACAGGTCCCTCGCTTTTTGGGGAAGCACGGGAGGTTGCTCATCTTACGTCAAAGTATTAGTGAGTTCCCCGGCCACTGTGACCTTGTAGATGAGAAGGTTGGGGTAAAAGCTAGCGGTTCATGGTCATGTCTGGTTATACGAATAGCAGTCTTGGAGATGTAGAATTGGTCATCATGTTCATCCCGAAGTCCAGCGTGAGGGACAGCGTGTGGAGGAAACAGGAGGCACATCTTCCAGCTGGCAGCTGAAGAAAGTTGCCTTTGTAATCCATTCCCCGTCTTCCCCAAGGTACCAAATAGGCAAGCAATGCCGCACACGGTACTTGTTTGATACTGACTGAGGGTGTCAGTGTCATGCCCTCCCCCCGTTTTCCCAATGCATGGCCACCCGCCCACCCGGCCGGCGCCCCCATGGCCAGCCCATTGCTCTCCCCAAAAATGGGAAAAGCGCACCCAAGCAACCCAAGCAATCCGCGGCGCCAGGTTTCGACAGTGCGGCAGGACAACCAGCGAATGGACTGGGGGAGACGCTGCGCTAGCCGATCACGCAATCGACCCTGATGTCGACAAAATTCATTGTTTTCTGCGGGGCAAATTTTGTCGGTGGGAACTGCGCGCCGCAGAGACAGCCGGCAGCCAGCAACAGCTCTCTCTTTCCCATTGAATTAAAACCAAAAGCAGCACGGTTTCGGAGCTGGTTCGCTGTTCCTCCCTTGCTCTTTTTTCCCTTACATATCGTCACTTTTTTCCCCTTAAAGACCCTCCCATCTTGTTGGTTGTTGTTGTGGTTGTTGTTGTTGTTGCTGCAGCTGCTGTTCTTTCTTGAAGTTCGCCTGTCTCTTACACACAGCAACACCGGCGAAGAGGAATCCAAGGAACGAAGCAGAGGGAAACGCATAGGGGCCAGAACGCAGCCTTCTTCCCTCGAACTCCTCCGAAATATCTCCCCATACCCATATACCCAGACAAGCCGACGCAATGGCACCGACAAGAGGCCAGATTGAGACGCCTGGAGAGGCCGGTAAGTTTTGGTCCTGTTCCTGACACCCGGCCGGTTTTACTGGCTGCAAGCCCGTCCTCCTTCAGCGCTCTGCCCACTGTAATTCCAGCAAGTCTACAGCGGGACCGGATTGCGACCAATCACAGCCGTGCTATTTGTCGCAATCCTGCACCCAGCAGCCCGCTAGCAGTGGGCGGCCCAGGAAGAGCAGGACGGGCGGCGATGAAGATGGAAGTCGACGATGGTGAGAGACAGAAGCTGATACGATACGCAACCAGTCGCGAGAATTGCCTACCTTTCCAGCGATGTCGTCGTCTCCGTCCAGCCTTCACTGGCTAAGGACTCCGAGTTCACTTCCCACCTGAAGCGCTACGTCGCTCGCGGCGACAAGAGCCTCGTCGCAAAGAACGCCGTGCCAGAGGTGAGCAACACCAGAAGAACCCCCCGCCCTCGTTGCCATTGAGTCTGTGGAAACTGACAATTGCTTCTCTCGTCGACAGGTCCAGCACGTCAGGCACAACGCCGACCCCCTCCTCTCCGTCTTCACTCCCACCCGCGCCGGCAAGCTCGTCGCCGTCACGACATCCTCCACCGTCCTCCTCCCGGCCATCGCACACCTCTACAAGCTGGCCAACTACCCCGTCGTCCTCCACGTCGCCCTCCAGCCCGCCGGCTTCCCCGACTTCTCCAGCATCACAGCCATCCGCAATTCGGGATGGACGTTCCTGCAGTCAGAGTCTCTGCAGGAGGCCCAGGATATGGCCCTGACAGCCCACGCCCTGGCGCTGCGCTCCGGCAAGGGCGTGATTCACTTCTTCGCCTCTGCCTCCAGCGACGAGGACGCCGCCATTGAGGCCGAAGACCCCGACTTCGTGCGAGAGATTCTCGACGTTGATGCTGCCAGGCGGTTCCAGCAGACCAACGGCACGGAAGCGGCTGTCGGCATCTACGCCGATGACGGCCGACTGCCGGTCGCGTCAGACCGTCCCGACGTGCCGCCGACCGGCTCCTCCACTCTGGGTGGTCTGAGCTCTTCCGAACTCGCTTCGTCCGTGCACTCCAAGCTGGCGGACTCGTCCCGCGCCTCGGTCCAGTCTTCCGCCGAGCACAGCGTCACCGAAAGCCCCCCGTCCGTCGTCTCCTCCAACGCCACCACCATTGAGTCGGCCCTGCCCGTCGTCTCCTCCGAGGACATCCTCAAGTACGCCAACGGCATCTGGGCCCAGATCCACCGCGCCACCGGCCGCGAGTACAAGGCCTTCTTCTACGCCGGCCCTTCCAACGCCGAGAACTGCCTGTTCGTCTTCGGCTCCGGCGCCTACTTCTTTGGCGATGTCATCGACCAGGCCCGCCGCGGCGGCGACTTCTCCAAGGTCGGCATCATCACCCCGAGACTGTACCGCCCGTGGTTGAGCTCTGCCCTCGTCGACACCCTGCCCAAGTCCGTCAAGCGCATTGCCGTTCTCGAGCAGATCCACCGCAAGACCACGAAATGGGGCCCCGTCCTCATTGACGTTCTCACGAGCGTGAAGAGCGGCTTCGGTGGCGTCCAGACCGTCGTCGGCTACCAGCTGGGCTACATCGACCCCAAGACCGTCATCCAGGCCCTGCGCGGCGTCCTCCAGAACCTGAACCTCGAGACCCCCGTCCAGAACCTCGAGGTCGGCCGCAAGGAGGTGCCCCAGGAGGCTCTCGAGTACGGCCTCGAGAAGCCCAAGGTCGAGACCTCATACACCAAGATCCTCGACCAGCTGTTCGGCCAGCGCGCCTACGTCGCCAACGCGCTCAAGTCCAGCAACGCCGGCATCAACGCCTCCATCCAGGCCAGCCCCGAGTTCGGCTTCGGTTCCCTGCTGGCCCGCAAGGAGCGCCGCGGCCGCTTCGTCAACGAGGTTAAGGAGGCTGCCAGCAGCAACCAGTTCGTGACTGAGTCCCCCAAGAGCTGGCTCGCCCGCTGGGCTGCCAACGCCGACGATGCCAAGAAGGCCAGCGAGATCGCCGACGACCTGATCCCCCGCCTCGAGACCGACGGCTCCTCCATTGCACGCAACCTGCTTTCCAGCAAGCGCCTCTTCCGCAAGGAGTCTCTGTGGCTTGTGGGCTCTGATGCCTGGGCTTACGATCTCGGCAACTCTGGTGTGCACCACGTCCTGGCCTCGGGCGAGAACGTCAACATGCTCATCATCGACTCGAGTCCCTACTCGGAGCGTGCCGCTGCTGATGCCAACCGCCGCAAGAAGGACATTGGTCTGTACGCCATGAACTTTGGCAACGCCTACGTCGCCTCCACCGCCGTCTACGGTTCCTACACTCAGGTCCTGCAGGCCATGCTCGAGGCTGACCAGTACGACGGTCCCTCCGTCATCTTGGCCTACCTCCCGTATAACGGAGAGGCTGACTCGCCCCTGACTGTCCTCCAGGAGACCAAGAAGGCCATTGACGTCGGCTACTGGCCCCTGTACCGCTGGAACCCCGCCAACGAGGCCAAGGGCGAGCCCCTCTTCTCTCTCGACTCTGAGCGCATCAAGAGCGAGCTCAAGGCCTTCCTCGACCGCGACAACCAGCTGACCCAGATCATGAAGAAGGACCCCGTCTTCGCCGCCAACCTGTCCCAGGACTTCGGCACCGAGGTCAGGGCCCAGCAGAAGCGCAAGGCCAAGGACGCCTACAACCAGCTGCTCGAGGGTCTCTTCGGCGCTCCTCTGACCGTCCTGTATGCCTCTGACAACGGCAACGCCGGCACCGTCGCCAAGCGCCTCGGCAACCGCGGCAAGGCCCGTGGCCTGAAGACCACCGTCATGGTTATGGAGGACTACCCCATCGAGGACCTCCCCTCTGAGGAGAACATCATCTTCGTCTCCTCCACCGCTGGCCAGGGTGAGTTCCCCCAGAACGGTCGCCCCCTCTGGGATGCCCTGAAGGACAACACCGAGCTGGACCTCTCCAACGTCAACTACTCTGTCTTCGGTCTCGGTGACCGTCACTACTGGCCCCGCAAGGAGGACAAGATCTACTACAACAAGCCCGCCAAGGACTTGGACCGCGTCCTCTCCAACCTGGGCGGCAAGCGCCTCGCCGACACCGGTCTCGGTGACGACCAGGACCCCGACGGCTACCAGACCGGCTACAACGAGTGGGAGCCCAAGATCTGGGCCGCGCTCGGCGTCGACAACGTCGACGGCCTCCCCGAGGAGCCCGCGCCCCTGACCAACGAGGACATGAAGATCCAGTCCAACTACCTCCGCGGCACCATCGTCGAGGGTCTCAACGACACCTCCACCGGCGCCATCTCCGCCTCCGACCAGCAGCTGACCAAGTTCCACGGCACCTACATGCAGGACGACCGTGACGTGCGTGACGAGCGTAAGGCCATGGGTCTCGAGCCCGCGTACTCCTTCATGATCCGTTGCCGTCTGCCCGGTGGTATCTCCACGCCGCTGCAGTGGATCCAGATGGACGACATCGCCAACGAGCTCGGCAACGAGACCATGAAGCTCACCACCCGCCAGACCTTCCAGTTCCACGGCGTCGTGAAGGGCAAGCTCCGCCCCGCCATGCAGGCCATCAACCGCGCGCTCATGACCACCATCGCCGCCTGCGGCGACGTCAACCGCAACGTCATGTGCTCCTCCCTGCCGAACCAGTCCGCCTACCACCGCGAGGTCTGGGCCTACTCCAAGATCATCTCGGACCACCTCCTGCCCTCCACCTCGGCCTACCACGAGATCTGGCTCGCCGACGAGAACGACAAGAAGACACAGGTCGCCGGCGACGCCGTCCAGGACTTCGAGCCCCTCTACGGCCCCACGTACCTGCCCCGCAAGTTCAAGATCACCATCGCCATCCCGCCCCACAACGACACCGACGTCTACGCCCACGACATCGGCCTCATCGCCATCAAGGGCGCCGACGGCAAGCTCGCGGGCTTCAACCTCATCGCCGGCGGCGGCATGGGCGCCACGCACAACAACAAGAAGACGTACCCCCAGATCGGCCGCATGTTCGGCTTCGTCTCGACGGACCAGGTCCACATCGCCTGCGAGAAGATCATGCTCGTCCAGCGCGACTTCGGCGACCGCAAGAACCGCAAGCACGCGCGTCTCAAGTACACCATCGACGACATGGGCCTCGACGTCTTCCGCGGCAAGGTCGAGGAGCTCTGGGGCCACAAGTTCGAGCCCGAGCGCCCCTTCCACTTCCAGAGCAACGTCGACACGTTCGGCTGGCAGAAGGACGAGTTCGGCCTCAACCACTTCACGTTCTTCATCGAGAACGGCCGCATCGAGGACACGCCCGAGTTCCAGATGAAGACGGGCCTGCGCGAGATTGCCAAGGTGCACAAGGGCGAGTTCCGCCTGACGGGCAACCAGCACCTGATCCTCAGCAACGTGGCCGACGAAGACATGGACGGGCTCAAGGCGCTGATGAAGCAGTACAAGCTGGACAACGTGCAGTTCTCGGCGCTGCGGCTGTCGTCGTCGGCGTGCGTGGCGTTCCCGACGTGCGGCCTCGCGATGGCCGAGTCGGAGCGCTACCTGCCGGTGCTCATCAGCAAGCTCGAGGACTGCCTCGAGGAGAACGGGCTGCGCCAGGACTCGATCGTGATGCGCATGACGGGCTGCCCCAACGGCTGCGCGCGCCCGTGGCTGGCCGAGGTCGCCTTCGTCGGCAAGGCGTACGGCGCGTACAACATGTACCTCGGCGGCGGATACCACGGCCAGCGCCTGAACAAGCTGTACCGCCAGAGCATCAAGGAGGACGAGATCCTCGCCATCATGAAGCCGCTGCTGAAGAGGTACGCGCTCGAGAGGGAGCAAGGCGAGAGGTTTGGCGACTTTTGCGTGAGGGCTGGTGTTATTCGCGCGACGAAGGAGGGACGGGACTTCCACGAGGGCGTAAGTGATACTTGTTTCTCTGATTAAATTGACGATTTGCTAACAATGATGCGATAGGTCCCTGACGAGGATGAGGAGTAAATGATTTACAGATGAAAGAAGATGATGATTTTGGTGCGAGGCAGATGTGTCACGAAAGGGGGGAAAAGAAATCTTTGTAAAATGTTGTGTTTTTTTTATATCCGTCAAGCTTCAGCATTGGGGGCAGGCGTTTGCTAGTGCTATTTTTTATATATCATATATATCACGTTTGAATCTTGTTCAATCTTTGGGTGTCGTGGCAATGAATGCGAAGTGGATTGCGTGAATTCTGAGTCTCGACTGGACGGTTCGAAAGTGAGGGGGAAGACCCAGAGACGCATTTCTGCCTATATACGGACGCTTAGGCGAGACTTTTTGATGAACCAGGCAATGCGGTAAGTGTGATCTCTGGACACGGCTTAATTACACCAAAGCTGAGGTCGCTTAGCCCCCAAGGTCGATGCTATGTAGATGTGTGATCCTGGTCAAAAGATTGGCGACGACATCGGGTTCTGGCGGTTGATTCGAGGTGAATACCCCCAAAACGATCATGAGGGACAGGTTTGAGCAAGCGATGAGGCATCCTTGTTACTGGAAACTGCCAAATGGCATGCAAGCATCATAGAGGCTGAATTAGGTCCTGGCTTGTCGGCTTCAAGAATGGAAAGGCTCATTGTGGTTTCTCAGCTTGAGTAATGGTCTCAGGCGCTCATTATATACCCTAAGGGATCCCAAAGTTCCCTTGGTTGGTCAAAGGAAGGCATGTTTCCAATAGAGCAAGAGCAAGAGCCTGTGACTTCTTTGTGTTTTGCTTTGCGGCCTGCGACTGGTATTTAATGGATTTGGCATCTCAGACAAGGGAATCTTCTCGGTCACAATGCGCACAATGCTTGGCTCAGGAGCAGGAACTCAGGAAAACCGCGCTGACACCTCTTTGCAGAGATGGATGGTGTCACCAGCGCCGTCGTGTGCAATCCCACAATACTCAAGGTTGGTGGTATGCAGCTTAGATTCTTCAGCGGTTTATTTGATATGATACTCTCAAAACGATAGTGAGCCCTGGTAAGGATAAGCATGTAATGAGATCTGCTTCAGCTGTGACTTAATACTGTGAATTATTGACCAACCTAGTTCCCACTAGTCAGGTGCAAGAAAAGGGATGAGAATGTTGATGATTGGGTTGAAGCTTAACTGTACGTTAGGCACCAGTTATATGCGCACATAATACCAGGGTGAATAGAGACCCGTGAACTGTGATTCATTAGTGCTATGTATCATACAGCTTGCTTTTTCGGTCTCATCTTGTCCAGTCTCACTACCTATCTATGAAAGTCTGGGGTGCCTTGGAAGAACGCCTCTAAAAGTTACAGCTATTGCATTCACCAGACATATGCAGTGATTAGTAGATGTGAACCTTCCTTGATAAGCAGGCCTTCCAGCTTGCGTTTCTTCTTTGAAGAATCCAAGCCGCAATTCATCCATTGTCTGCACGGTCCGATTGCTGGCGCAAATGTTGCGCGCCAGACGTATTTTATGGATGCTCCAGGTCTGCAGGCATCAAGGCACCTGGTCTTCTTTAGCCGGCGGTGGGCTACACAGAACTTGAGCTCTCTGTCTCTCTCTGATGGTTTATTCGTGCAGATTTTGTGAGAGTCATAATTCAGAGGTGGCGGACGAGGCTGTAAGTAGTATTACTCCGAAAATCTTTCCCTTCTATCCTCTTGACTTCCACTGGACTACAGTATGGAGCGTACGGGGTCAATCAGAGAAGACCGACACTCGATTCGCCTAAACCATCAAAATTTCGTGTTTATGAGGAGTTAGAGAAACATGAGGGAAAATTAGGGTCTTTTTATACTATAAACCAGCCGCAGTCCTCATGTTCTAGGATCCCACAAGACTCGCAACACTGTCCATCACACATCTACATCTTCCTGATATTGAGGACACAATGCTTACGAGTTAAGACCTTGATATTCATACCATCCGCGAAGTTGGTTCATCAATTAGATCACAATTGTATTAGGCACTTTGTCTGTGACTATTAAAGCTGGCGAGTTTCAAACTAAAATTTCGTGGCCACAGATGAGCCACTTCTAGCTCTTTGGTCACTACAAATCTTCATGATTAGGATGGGAAAAGTTGCCAGAGATTCCAACTCATTTCATGCGTCATATGTTAAAGACCCGACCTTCAAGGTGCCTGAAAATCGTGCTCCGTTCCTCATATTTGGAGTTTGCTGAGTATTCTCTCTCTACCTTACCTTATATCTCAGTATCCTGTACGTCACCCAACTCAGGGACGAATGCTCTGATCTGGCATGCGGGTTTGATAACCAAACATCTCACGAAGTTTTGAAAGAGAACTATTTGAGCTTGCGGTCTTTGGTTCAGTGTTATTATACCAATCCCCGCAGCCGAATGTACTGAGCTGCTTTACATGCTCGATTCTGTAATTTCCATGAATAGACTCCAGCAGCATCTCCTCCAACTCCTGGACGTTGCTCCGTGTATCACCCGAGCATAATGTCTACGAATCCAGCGGCTTTCTTCCCACCAGGGTATATCTGCGAGCTGCAGTCAGCCAGAAAGTAAAGCAAACGCACCAATGCCCCTGAAGACACACAAAACAATAAGAAAGTTACAGCGTTCTTACATGGTCAGGTAGGAGTGAATCTTTTGGTCCCTCATATTCTTGCGCACGTCAATGAGAAAGACATCCACCTCCTCCTTCGTGTATCCGTGAGCGCGCGTCAGCGGTCCCATAGCCAGAGCTTCTGCAGCGGCCACAAAGTTGTGGTAGTTCCACTCCCCAATCTTCTTGTAGTGAGGGTCTTTGGGCCAGGGGTTCGACGGCCACTTGAAGCGCTGAAGCGCAATATCCTGAAAGCCGACCTCCTTCATCATGTCCTCCATCAGAGGCACGTCGATGAATTGCCGACCAAACTTGACGCACGCTTCTCGGACAAGGGAGCTGAACTTGGCCAGGGGTTTCTCTGGGGAAAGGGTACCGTCGTCGGAGGCGAAGAGGAAGTCGTTCTCTTGGAGCTCGAAGTAGCCGCCTGGCTTGGTAAAGCTACATGGAGCGGTTAGAGGTTTTTGGACTGTCTCCAGCGTGCTGCGAAGCAGAAGAAATGTGACTGAAGCCCGTATGGACTTTCTGCATGAGATGATGTAGAACTCACTCATAGGCCTTCTTGAATAGCTTCTTCCAGTCGGCGATGGACCCATTGAGAAAGCGGAGGTGGATGTAGTCGAACTTCTGTGAGTACAGCCAATCTTCCTCGACGTCGTCGACCTCAAACTTCAGATTGGGAGGAACACTTTGGATTGAAGTCAGTTTTCTCACCGTTTCAGAGGCGCATACACTGCAAAAGACGACGTAAGGCGGACGTACTCTCGTGGCTGGATAGGAGAAAGGTCCACACCAAGCACCTGAAGGTTGCGACGGTCAGGCAAATTACTAGTGGAAATGTAGGTTTCCGACGTGACTCACCTCAGCGTCGGGATGCTCATCAGCGTATTCGATGGCCCACAAGCCAGTTCCGGTTCCCAGATCAAGAACTCGGCCTACTTTGGCGTCTGGGTCGCATGGAGGCGCGAAACCCAACTTGTTGTGGAATGTGAGAAAGCAGATCTCGTTTTGCATGTCTGAAACTTGACTTAGCGAGGTGGAATCCGAGGTGCATCAGCTCACAGAGAACATACCAAGCCTCTCGTTCTCTTCAGCATCATTGGGCCAGGCATATTCTGGTTATCAAACATTGGTAAGAGATTTTCGAAGCCAGGACTCAGCCGTATCGTATGGACCTACTGCCATCTTTGTATGTGTGATACGACCGCCCATTCTCGATGCGGTTTTCTAAGATCGAGGTTCTCAAACTGGTGACCTCCGAATAGAGGGACTTTTCCGTTCCAGTCAGTTGGGCCAAGGGGATGAATACCCAGAGCTGAACTTACCTGAAGGTCCGCCTCGCTATCATCGTTTCTGATCTGCCGTTGGTTAGGTATGGGACGGGCTACTCAGGCGTTCTCACGCACCTCGTCGTCGGGGACAAGCTCAGCATCTTGATGTGGGTTCGCCATGGCTTACTGCTCTGTCTTGAGGCTCTTTCCAAAGTGGGTGAAAGATTGAAGATGTTTCTGCAGAACGTGTGACTGAAGAAACAACCAAGCTTTTTTGAGAGCGGTAGGGTCGGCAGACAATCGGCTGTTGCCCCTCATCTTGGCCTGCACGACCTGACGTGAAGAACCAACAAGCGAACATGCATCATGCATCGACGGCGAAGTTGCCTTATTGCGACCGAATGTGGGGCACATGTGAGCTCAAGAGGAAGGAGAAGATGATCATTATATGAATCCAGATTATCCCTGGCGATTGGAGGCTCGCGTAGTCGGGATATGGGGTGCCGGTGAAGTGTGCCGATTTCCAACACGTGCAGGAGATCCGCAGTCGAATGGAGTCCAATTCTGATGCGCACCGATGCCATCGGAAGTGAGGCATTCTTCAGATACAACTTCATCAAGTGCGGCTCAATCTTTAGATCCAAGGTTAGGTATATGATTTCAGCGCTTGCAAGTAGGAGTAGCCTTAGAGATCAATACTAGAGAGTTGAAAAATAGCTAAAAAGAAAAAAAAGGAAATAACAATGGGCGGCCACCGGAGATATGTAGAGCCACCTAAAGAACTCGAACCACTGAGCTTTGCCGAAACCAGGCATACAATCCACCGCTAGGCTATCTTGCGACGGTGGTCGCACCCATTGTTGCGGATTCTGGAAGGTGAGTTGGCTATGAGGGAAGGAACTCTCCAGAGACAGCAAGTGCGGTGAACTCGGCTGCACCTTCCAGCTTCATACCTAGTAGTATTGAAATCATTCTTTGGCAATAATCAATCCAACAAAGCTGGCCTCGATACTCAAATCTCTATCAAAGTAAACTCTCAACATTCAAAATAAGAAAGGTGCAGGTGATACATTACGAGCATACTGGGGTGAACGGACCAGTACATGTTCTTGAAGACCATGCCCCTCAGTGCCCGCGGTCTACTTTGCGTGACGACTGCAATAGGTGGACCGTGGCGCCCATATCAAGACGAAAAGATAATGAGATTGACATGAACAGCGGCTTCCAGATGCAATATACACCGCGCGACAGTAGTACCCATCGATACACAGTCTCCAGTAACGTGAAGGTTGTCCGGAAACAATATCCCAACAGTTCCAACCAACCCAAATCGTGCTCTGCTATCTCAGCACCCACCAGTGTAATATCAAACCGTGCAAGAGAAGCATCGACGATAACATACTGTACTGAGAGTTGCGTTTCAAGAGGATTACGAACCAATTGTGAAAAGATGAAGTCTAAACATGACTGATCAGGGCGGAGCTTGAGAAAGTTGCCCGGACACAGACCCGGCAAATCGGTGTCCGATGATCTCCGAGTTACACCATCACAATCGGGGGCCGGTTGCGAGCGGCTTACATATCAAGAGCCACGCTCTTTGTCCGAATCTCTGCGACCGTCAAATTCATTACGACCAAGGAATCCGGCAGAAAGAGATTTATAATCTTCGCTCCCAGATAAACCGTACTCTCGGACCAGAAATAATATAGAGACGGCGACCTCTCGACTACGAAAGCAACTTTTCCATCCCATCCATCAGTGCGAATTGATCACATCAACCCAGCTTCCAGCCGTCTTTTAAGATCAACATCAGAACGCCCATGAACCATGGCGAAGGATTTGCATGACAACGTGTCTCGCGTCAAGAGATTCAATGCCATTGGTACAACTCTTTTTGTTGGCCTGCGCGCAGCAGACATTTTGCTTCAGCATGCTCTTCTTCAGCGCGGCTGGGCCAAGAATTTGATTGAACTAATTGGCGGAACTTCGTTGAAGTCGAACATCGTCCTCAACCCAGCGACTTCGCAAATACATCCTTACTACGGCATCGTCACGTTCATGGCTTTTGGTAGCAGCTTCAAGCAGATCTACACCTCTCTCGCCATGTCGGAACAAGACATGCCACCATCATCGGCAGTAATCATCGCGCTTTTCAACACGATCTTCAACTCGCTCAACACCTGCCTGTCTGTCTGGACCGCGACATCTGCGCTGTCCAGCGCCACAACTCTATCGGAGGTACTGGGGTCTCCGGCAGTCGCGACCGGTCTCGCATTTTACCTGATTGGCATTTTGACAGAGGCGGCCTCGGAAACGCAACGCATGATTTTCAAGAAGAACCCCGCCAACAAAGGGAAGCCATACGCCGGTGGCTTGTTTTCTCTTGCAAGGCATATTAACTACGGTGGCTACACCATCTGGCGTACGGCCTATGCCTTCACCTGTGGCGGCTGGGCCGTTGCCATTCCGGTGTTTACCTTCTTCTTCTACGATTTTGCCACTCGAGGTGTCCCAGTGCTCGATAAGTACCTTTCGGAGAGAGTAAGTCCCTACCTTAGTCTTCATAAGACTTCAACACATTACTCACCTTCTTTACTTAGTATGGTGATTCGTGGAAGACTATCAAAGCCAACGTCCCTTATCGTTTGATCCCCGGCGTTTATTAGGCCTTTGACTCGCTCAATATCAGGCGCGATGGAGATAGAAATGCGGCTATCGGGGCGACTTCATGCAGGAAAGATTAGGGGAGGGGGGACTTCTTGATGAATTGAAGTACTCAACTCTTACTCAATGTGTGTTGCGCTTCAATCTTGACACTCATGGTGACTGAGACTCTTCACCCCAAAGCAACTAGCCCGGTCAGTGCATACAGGGGAATACCACCGATCTAACGCAAAATTTAAATGGAACTCGCTGGCCAATCTTTTGTTTCCGTAAGAATCCAAATAAACTGGGCGGGAAACCAAACGGAAAGGGTTGCAAGAAGCCCCAGGGTTGAATCATCGAAAGACTTGAAAAGAGTAGGAGTTTCTACAAGCTCTTGCGTGGAGGGTAGTTCCAACAACGCACCTGGTCTGTTTCGGTTGGATAAACACTGCAGCTAGTCCTATTCCTCACCAACGCTAACTGTCTCTGTGCTGAGTGCAAGCTGCAACATGAGGGCACAGCAGGTTCTCCGGAAAGCAAATAGAACTTCCGTCAATCAGCTAGCCAATTACGCGTCATTTCTGGCACAAAGTTTGATTGAATCCTGGATGCAAGTGTTCCGACGGGACGCTCTTCCGGCGGCTGCCCTGCTTCAGGGCCGAGTTCCGTTCTTTACGCCTCTGTGAAGCATTGAGCTGTGGCCTTGAAATAAACAGGAACCCATAAAATCCAAGCAAGAGACTGAAATGTAAATGATTGAACATCTCCCTCAATATCAAATCATTAAAATTTGACGAGATGTTGACATTTGGGTTGACTCTTACCTTGCTCTTTTGCACTAGCGTTGCTGGTCAGGTTGATCCATCACCGTCGATTGTCATCGATGCTGGTACAATCATCGGTACAACAACGTCATTGCCATCTACGACGGCTGTTGTGCATAAGTTTCTCGGTATACCTTTCGCGCAGGCGCCTGTCGAAGAGAATCGATTTCTCCCTCCAAAAGCACTGCTGAAGCATGATGAAAGCCCGCTGAATGCTACAGCGTGGGGGAGCAAGTGCATTGCTGTCACTGGAAGTAAGTGGCATAATACAATTCGTGAATCGTGAGCTGACAAGATCAGGTAGTGATGGGCCTCCTGAAAGCGAAGACTGTTTGTTCTTGAACGTGTACACACCAGCTGGAGCGGGATGTCACAGCTCGGGTCGGCCGGTTCTTGTGTGGATCCATGGCGGATGGTTGCGGGAGGGCACAGCCAGCCAGCCCATGTTTGACGGATCCAGATTCGCCGCCGAACAGGGCATAGTTGTTGTGACTTTCAACTATCGTCTCAATGGTGCGTTGAATGATTCCGTTCTCGAGGTAGCTTGCTAACCATGAGATACAGTATTTGGCTTCCCAAATTCTCCTCAACTAACCCTGGAAGAAGAAAATCTCGGCTTTTTGGATCAGCGAATGGCCCTCCAATGGGTCCAAGAGAACATAAATGCGTTCGGCGGAGATCCATCGAAAGTCACGATAGCCGGAGAGTCCTCGGGCGGATCTTCAGTTGACCGTCTCGTCACTACCATTCACTCCAATCCTCCATTCCGCGCGGCGGCATGTTCGAGCGGCCAGGCTACAGTAAGCGCAATTGGTCGGGAGTCTGGCCCACTTTCATGGGCTGCCCTTGTGTCTCTTCTTGGATGCACCGGCGAAGACCAGATTGAGTGCGTGCGTGCAGTCGACGGCAAGACCATCCGAGACTTGATCGTTGCGAACGGTTTGGACTTCAGCCCGGTGAACGACAATATCACCCAAAAGGAGCTTCCATACCTTCCAATTCGAGCCTCTGGAGGCGTTGCCCCGGTTCCGCTGTTGATCGGCTCGACAGGTCAGGAGGGAACTTACTTGGCTCCTGCTTATGGCCTGAATCTTTCGGGTGTCACTGAAAAGATGCTTACGCAAGTCATTGGCGTATTCACTGGCAACGACTCAGATCTCATATCCGCTATTATGCAGATTGTTGCCGTCAAACAACAAATGACGGGCATTTCGCTGTTTGGTGCTGCTGCTCAAGTCTATACTGAAGTGGTCTATCAATGCGTGAGTCTTGATCCTTTTGCTCATTAGTTCTCTCATCTGTTACTAACCAAGACCCCTTTGAAGCCCGCCCTTCTTGTCTCTCGTGTTTCATCTCAGAGCAATATTCCGACCTGGAGGTATTTTTACAATGCCTCGTTTCCGAGTCTTGCTGCCGCGGGCTACACTTCTGATGAGCTGGGCGCATCCCATGGAACAGACACGGCTATGATCTGGGGTACTTACCCTCAAGAGGGTGCCACAGATTACCAAAGAGAACTCAGTCGGTATTTGCAAAAGCTGTGGGCAGGATTTATCAAGGACCCTTCAGGCAAAGGCCCCGGCTGGGAAAGGGTGGACGCAGATGGTAACAACATTGCATGCATTGGGTGCACGGGAGAAGTTGGCGAGCTGAATCTCATCGCATCTGCCACTGTCGATGGATGGTGTCCAACGTACGAGCCGTTCTTCGGTAGAGTCAAGACACCATTCGTCAAGGCTTAGGCGACAGGGTTCATTTCGTTGATGGGTCCGGAACCACGATTCGTCGAACCATCGTCGCGCATGGCTTTGTTGGAACCGTGACCTTCAACCAACATAACCCCTGGTAGAGATGCCCGGCAGGTAGCATCCGGCCACCAACACCAACACACGCATGGTAATGGAGCCTCGTAAGAGAAATTAATGCCAATTCTATCACTTTTCATTGATACGCGCGCTGCTTCCTATTTTGGCAAATGCAGTATCCACGGACAACACTGCAAATGGCTTGTTCACCGCGAACGTGCATGACTCTCCCCGGCCAAGAAGAGGGGTAGAGAGATAAGTCCACCTTTCGTGGGAAGCAAAACAATCGTCTTGTGCAGAACTCCGTTGTGGTCTCTTTCCCCTTCATCTTCATCACAACTATTGACGTCGATTGACCATGTGCAGCGACAATAGGTCTTCGCCTGCGGCCGACGCCGCCCCGGCTCTTGTCCAAGCCAACAACCCTATCCAAATTGTCCCTGATGAGGTAATTCAGACATCTCAAACTGGTATCACATGTTGTACATCTTACTGATAAAAGTATACCTCAGTCCACACCCGACGACGTGTCAGCAATTGGAGAGGTAGGCGACTCGTCTGGTTCTGAAGCATTATGTGCTTACATTCGCCTCCCAGAGCATCTCATCTTCCAGCGCTAGCGTATCTAGCTCGATCCTTGAGTACCGTTACGAAAACGGTCGGACTTACCACAAGTACAAGGATGGCAGTAAGTATGGCTGAAAAGCCGTCGGAACGGTTGGTTAATGAGATCAGAATACATGTTACCCAACGACGAGCTTGAAAACGATCGACTTGGTAAGAATAGGCCCATGATGCGCGTCTATCTTCGCAGAGACTGTGGTAGGCTGATTAATATACAGACTTGCAACACAACCTGTTCCTGTTGACATTCGATAACACGCTTGGGCTTGCTCCCCCCTGCCAAAAGGATTCCTCGGTGAAGCGTGTCCTCGACGTTGGTACCGGCACTGGTATTTGGGCTATTGACTTCGGGGAAGATCACCCGGATGCTGAGGTACTTACATGTTTGTCCTTAGCTTCAATTTTTGCAGTGACTCATTGGTATGCTAGGTCCTCGGCATGGATCTTTCGCACTCAATGCCCGAATAGTGAGTCGATAGTCAATCGAACCTGAATCGGCCACTGTGCTGGCCGGCCCACTGACTTTTTCCAGCGTTCCCCCGAACGTCAAGTTCGAGATTGACGACTTGGAAGAGGAGTGGATTTATTCGCGACCGTTCGATTACATCCATAGTCGGATGATGAATTCCTCAATTAGTGACTGGAAGGTGTATCTTCAGAAGGCATTCAAGTAAGTTCCTTGGACAAGACGACCGTTAAAAAGCTCTGAGTAAGGATTCGACTAAAACCCAACTTAGCCATCTCTCCCCTGGCGGCTATTTCGAGCTACAAGAGCCTGATCTTATCCCGCATTCCGATGATGGCACTCTCAAGCCGGAACATGCGCTGTCGAAGTGTATTGACCTGATGCTTGAGGCTGCTGTCATTTTTGAGCGCCCTTGGAAAGAGATTTCTACGCTTGCTAGAACCATGGAAGAGGTTGGGTTCGTTGACGTGAAGATGCATGTTTTCAAGTGGCCTTCAAATGGGTGGCCTAAGGATCCTAAGTATAAGGAATTAGGACTCTGGAACAACGAGAACCTCTGCTCCGGCTTCGAAGGACTGTGCATGGCACCTTTTACTCGAGCCCACGGCTGGACGAGAGAGGAAGTTCTTGTGTTAATGGCAGAAGTGCGGAAGGACTTCAGAGACAGATCTATTCACGCCTACTGGCCTATGTAAGTGTCACGACACTACCCACGTTCGACTCGCTAACGGAGTATTAGCTACTCTTTGTATGGAAGAAAGCCAACGGAGGGGGAGACCGAGAAGTAGCCATACGATCACTTGGTGTTACACGTGGAACTTCCCCGGTAAACAGCGATGTTTGTCGGGCAGTGTTTTGTAACAAATACACAATGGAGTTTAGCATAGCCTCATCTCTGAACCTGAATGGAAAGTTTTCTCACATGTCAGGGTTTAGGTGATTTTTCTTCAACATAAGGTAGTTTTGAGGCTGGTACTTATTTGGCCGTCGGTCAGCCCCGTACTCGTTGGAATAGCTTTCTAAAGCTGACTTATGACCGGCTGATGTACCCGACCGAAATTTTAACCAACCTCCAACAGATATGGAATCCATGACTGGGTCGCATGTGGGATGATCTCGGTTTCATCCTTGTAACATGGTACGCGCGTAGCTTCCTGTGCTGAACAATGCAGTCTCCACTGACATCGCTTGAAATGGCTTGCTTGTCACCAACGTGCATGACTATCACCCATGGCCAAGAAGAGGGGTAAGAAGTCTGATCACATTTCAAGGGACAACAAAACGTGGCTGTTTTCGAACCTCCTTGCTAAGCGCAATATCAATGTCTCCATTGCATTCGAGGTCGCTTTCTTGGAAAATGTGTGGTGATAACAACGAAGCAACTCCTGCTGCGCAGACGCCTCCTGTTCAGGCCAACAACCCCATCGATCTCGTTCCCGATGAGGTGTGTTGCTGGAAGCATCTCAAGTGTATCAAATGGTTCTGACGGCAAACGTTAGGTAGTCGATGACGGTGCCTCCGAGCACGCAGGAGTAAGCGTTTGCAATGCCTGATTTCGAGCATTTGGTTAACGAGGGGTAGAGTATCGCATCTTCGAGCGCCAGTGTAGCCAGCTCGGTCTTCGAATTTCGAGTGGAGAATGGTCGAACTTACCACAAGTACAAAGATGGAAGTAAGTTTCTTCCAGACCATAGAAAGCCTGTCATTATCAGCCATATCTTACCGATGCAGAGTACAACATTCCCAACGATGAGTCAGAGCAAGACAGACTAGGTAAACCAACGAGAAACTCTTCTCCTTCAAACAAGACGCTCAAACTCAACTGGACAGATCTCCAACACAACCTATTTCTGTTGACGCTTGATAACAAACTTGGGCTTGCACCCCCGAACGAGCCAGACTCAAGTGTCCAACGTGTGCTCGATATTGGGACAGGAACGGGGATCTGGGCTGTTGAATTCGGAGAGGACCTTCCTGACGCCGAGGTAACGAATTCCCGCACGTTTTTCAATCAAAACTGATGATAAGATCAGGTACTTGGCATGGATCTTTCCCCATCGATGCCTGAATTGTATGTGCCGCAGAAGCCAACCGGAGGAATATGAATTCTAATATTCTGCAGCGTCCCACCCAACGTCAAGTTCGAGATCGACGATTTGGACGAAGAATGGACCTATTCTCGTCCGTTCGACTATATCCACAGTCGAACGATGAACTCTTCTATCAACGACTGGCCACTGTACCTCAAAAAAGTTTTCAAGTGAGTCTTGACTACCCCAAGTTTCTGATTATCGATGCTGCTATGAGTTATATCAACATACTGATAGCTTCAGTCACCTTACGCCAGGCGGATACTTCGAGCTTCAGGAGGCCGACCTCTTTCCCACGTCAGACGATGGGACCTTGAAGGATGACTCCCCGTTGATGAAGTGCACAAATCTGATGTACGAAGCTTCTGTGAAGTTTGGACGCCCATTTCAGCAGATCCCGCCTCTGATTAGAATGATGGAAGATACTGGTTTTGTTGATGTCAAGTTGAATAGGTTCAAGTGGCCGACAAATTCCTGGCCTAAGGACCCTAGATATAAAGAGCTAGGGATATGGGCCAACGAAAATTTGACTAGTGGTCTCGAGGGGTTCTGTATGGCCCCTTTCACAAGAGCCCACGATTGGACGAGAGAAGAGGTCCTAGTATTCTTGGCCGACGTCCGTAAGAACATGAACGATAGGTCTATCCACGCATACTGGCCCCTGTAAGTTGATGCATTTGTTTAATATAAGTAGTAAATGCTAACCGCGTTCTAGCTGGTCGGTCTATGGCAGAAAGCCAACAGAAGAAGAGGCCGGGGCGACGGAGAGCTAGTGTGAGGTTCTGTGTCGTTCTTTTCCATCCGTAAATCTTAAGTCACCAAGGTCGCGTGATTTAGCAAATCGAAAATTTGATTCTAGCTCCCTGCTTTGGTGGAAAATTCTTGGCAACGAATTTCATCCTCACTGCCAGAGTTCAATATCAAACTTTTTTGATTATTCTGCCTTTCAGAAAAAAAGTCATCAAGCTTTTGTGGAGCTCTTCTTCGACTCTGCCGTAAACACCTCGGTAAGTGAGGCCAAATCTAGAACAGGGGTCCATCGCTGTGCCACAATCAGCAGATTAGTTGTTTTAAGAAGCGAAGATTTCTGTACTCGCCAGGGGCTATCTATTTTCTTTCAAATAATCAACCTTCGGGAACAAACTATCACCTGCTTGCGGATGGAAGATGACTTTATCAACTGGCAAACTGGGAGAAACACACCTCAACAGCGCACACCTCCGGATAATGTCCACTTTCCACCTCTTTCCCTTGCTTCCCCTTGAAATGCGCCAACGCATATGGGAGTTGAGCATGGAACCAAGAGATCTTCCATACCGTCCCAAGCCTCGCCCTTATTTCAAAATTTCATGGCCAGCACCGGCGCCAATACCGCCTGCCTTACAGGCGTGCAACGAATCCCGGACATATCTTCAACGTCACTATGCAAAGGCATTCCAAACGCAGAAAGATCCAAAGAGATATATTTGGGTCAATTTTGAGATCGACAGTATCTACATAGATCAGTATCATCTCGAAGATCTTGCTGCAACAGAAGAGGGCTCTTCCATTCGTCAGCTCGTTATCTCCGGCCAGTGCGTAGAGCATTTCTGGTACAACCATGAGCGCTGGCTACGCGAGATGAATGGTTTACAGAATGTCACTATTCTTTACCATGAGACAGCGCCAGAAGAAAAGGAGGAGGACTGGTGCAGCGACTGGGATGAGCAGATGCGGTATTGGTATTCCGGCGATTTCATGGAAGAAGTCGTTCAGTTCGACGCCAAGGTAGTGCATCCGCTGTGCCCGCCTTTCGAACTCAACAGACACAACTACGAGGAGGCCAGAGAGATGGTTTTGAAAATACGGCAGGCTGAGTTAATTAGAAGCTATGAAGGGAATCACGGAAACTAGTTATTCTCCCAATCTCAATAGAGCTACTACAGCCTGAGCCCGAGATCCTTCTTCCCTTCTAACTTTGAGCGAACCTCGAGCGCACCGCAGGTATATATGGACTTAGGGCTGCTCTACGTTCAATCGTTGGACAGAGCTGATGCACCTTGTTAAAAAGAAAATAATCAGATAGACGACTCTTATTGAATACTAGATCTCGAGCGGAAAACCCAGATTGACACCAAGCTTCTCCGTCATTGTTCCTTCCACTATTTTCATGCTCCACTGATAGGTATCAAGAGAAAACCCGGAAGCTCCTTACTGCCAGGCAAAAACAACTCAAGGGAAATTTGCGATATTGCATGTCTTTGCTCGATTCATAATGACCATTGTTCCGGATATTTTCGCCATTGGTGATGGCGAGACCCGTCGGCGTGTTCTAAGCATCACAGGCTACGATACCAATAGAGGTGATTAAGCCCAATACTGGCGTGTTTGAGCCGAATGCTGCTGAAGATTATTACGAGGAGTTATCAGAGTGACAGCAAACTTCAATATTTGTGAAGCTCGCACCTGGGAGCTTCAATAAACACTTTCACGGAGTAGGACAAGAATCCGAACTGTTCGTATTGTTATCCAGCCTTGAAGACAATCTCGTATGCAATCATTTCCTGTCCGTTCCCGCGCAGTATTCTCGCATTTAAAGGGCACATTCACTGACCTCGCACAATCTGCTCGGTCTTCGCTGTTTCCACCTTATCCGTGCGTTTCCGGTCGAGGCAAGGCGACTTCTCACTTGCAGTAGGTTGTCTCGCCTGTCATACGACAACTCCAACCCACGCTTACCATACGAAGCCGATGACCTCGGAGTCTCGCATCCATTCGCATTCAGCCCTACAACTAACCAGACTGGTGTAAATGGGCAGAAGTTCTGTTCAAGCTTTGACAAGCTGCAATCGCATTCGGCGCCACTATCCGACATTAACGGATCTTGACCTAGGCTCGGTCTTGGTAGACGCGCTTGTTCCAGGTCTGTGTTTCGCACTGACTCGACTCGTCCCATCTAAGGTCTGCAAAAGCTCACCTATCGTATCTGTTTATCACGAGCTACGGAAGTACCCGATGAACCTTATTCGTGTACGGCAAAGCTTTTTGAAGTCGCGGAGGCGACCGCTGCAGCGATGGCGTCTCGGGACAGGCTGCAGGCATCGGGGACGCGGCCGGGCTGACGACTCGCCTCAAACCAGCCGCCTGACAACTTCTTGACATCTGTAACGTCTACTAGTGGTCCCAATTCCATCTCTTGTCGGCAAAGTCAGATTTTGATTGGCAGACGAACGTAGTTGAATCGATGTATCACCGGTGCCGTTAGCCGCCCGAACTACGTCTCAGTAGCTCCCCGATCGTACAAGGTCCCCGACGAAGTGACTCAAGTGACGATGCTGTTGAAATATATTTACTGAGTAACCAAGATGATATCCATTCAATCCATACACACTGTGACTTCTAAAATCGACCTTTGATCCAGCCACTTTCTTTCTTTGCGAGTGTAGTCATGGCTCTGAAGGACACATCCGCAGGAGCGGCAATCTACGTCCCCGTTATTCTTCGTTACGTCTATGATCCTCTCGTACTAGGCTTCTATTGCCCATGTGCATGGCAAATATCATCGAAAAGACTAAGGGGCTTTTTCAACGGCCACATCACCAGCGCCGGTGCTCGCTCAAGATCTCGATTTCTCCAGCAACAAAGCAATCTCTCAAAGTCGGGCTCCTCACCATGCCGAATACTCGACATTGGAGTGGGAACCGGATACTTTATCAAACACGCGCCAATTCCAGAGGGCACTCAAGTAACCCTGGTGGACCTGAACCCCTCGGCTCTGCACGCCGCCTCATTACGCACGCTCGAGATGCACCCACATGTCACCTGCAAAACATCGATAGGGGACTTCTTAGATCCTTTAGCCCGGGGACTCTCGTGTGAAGACTTCAATGGTGCCAAATTCGACGCGATCTCAGTCATGATGCTGATTCACTGCGTGCCGGGTCCACCGGCCAGGAAGGCGGAGGCATTGATACGATTGAAGAGTCTTTTGACTCCCGACGGCAAGCTCTTCGGCGTCACAATTCTGGGGAAGGGTGTCAAGCACAACTCGATGGGGAAGGCCCTTATGTTCTGGCACAATCTATTTGGGGTTTTTGGGAACACAGAGGATGACATGGAGAGTTTTGTCGGGCCGCTCAGGGAGGCTTTCGAAGACGTCAGGTGGGAGGTACACGGAACTATGTTACTGTTTGAAGCGAGTAGACCGAGATGTTGATAAGATAATACACGTGGTTGTCAGTTGAAGATGAAGAGCGAGTCGTGTGCAGCCCTCCCCGACATCGAAGTACACAAGCCGACTAGTACGACTCATTTTACTTTGGCACTTCGCATTCGGTTCGCAAATCTAGATTCCTCTAGTGACGTGACGTGGATTAGAGTTGCGATGTGCCTGACACCGCTAGAATTTCGCGGAGATTGCTAAGTTGCCTCGTGGCGCGGAAGTTTAATGTTGGCTTTGATCAGACGAACTATACTATGGCGAACCTAGCTCAAGAATAGACGCGATTGGTTGTCAATAAAAATAAGAAGCAACTTTCCTCGGGTTCAAGCAATCATCCGAGCTTTACGATACTGTCATTGCCTGTAGAAAGCACAGCTGCACGACGTTCGAGAATGATCGCGTCCACCAAGACTAACCGCGTTCAATGGCAAAAGCTTCTCGGACTTTCACTGTACCTCAGACACGAAGCGCTCAAGCTCGAAAGCCAAGCGAATGTCAACAGCGTATTATTAATCCACAAGTTGAACGGAGTAGCAAGAAAAGCAGAACATTCACGAGCGCGACTACTGTAGTAAAGAGGCGAGTTCCCAGCAGATTGAAGGAAAAGTTTTCTGATTTATACTATGTACTCGAAAGATATTGCGTAAGATTTTCCTAATCAGTATCCCCTTTTTTCTAGGGTGTAAGGACTATGGAAACTTCCTCAAAATATGTATCCAATGGAATGAAAGCCAACGTGGGCGGAAAGTAAAGTTCAGCGCTCACTCCCATATGCAACTTCTCATTCTACAAGTCAAAGTTCCAGCCACCAGTGTAGTTAGAAAAGAACCCTTCAGGATCGTACTTGGCCTTGATCTCCTGCAACTTGCTATAGGTGGTGAAGGTCTTCAGGGGATCTTGGTCGTAATGCGCATCATTGATGAACAGCGGCAGGTCGTCGGCAAAGGGCACACTCTCAACCATCTTCTTGAAGCTAGCCTCGAGCTCGGCGGTCTGGCCGCTGGTGAGGAACGGGCTGGACTGCAGAAGGAAGCAAAGCCACAGCCAAGGTCCGTCGGGCATCTGCATCGCATTGCCGCCGTTCTGGCTCTTCGATGCGTCGGTAAGACTCTTAGGGATGGGTTGGTAGTCAATCGACAAGAGCGTGTACTTGCCCTTGTTGTCAGCGCCCCATTTTGTCCAGGCCTCGTGGGCGGAGCGATAGGCGTTGTCGACCACGGCGTTTCCGGTCTCGCTCCCAGGGAATGGAATCCGGTACACGCCGTTGCGGAACTGGTTCTTGCCCTTGGACAGCTCGGCGCCGTTGGGCAGGGGCATGTTGATCACCTCCTTGTACGTCTTGGTACCCAGGGTGTTGAGCAGGTGGGGAATTGAGGTGAAGTTGGCAAAGGCTTTCTCTGCGCCGGCCTGGTCACCGTCGTAGACCATGAACAAAATGGCAAAGTCGTCGAGGTTCAAGTCTCCGAGAGCGGGAGTGCCCAGCTTCTCGTACGTTCCGATGATCGCGGCCTTGGGATCCTCGTTGTACAAGGTGAAGTTGGCGATGGCGTTCATGACGTTCTGAGTCTGGTTGAACAGGTAAATGACGTTGCCGGCATAGAGATTTCCGATTGGGCGTGTCTGGATCTTGTACTTGGTCACGACGCCATAGGCATTGCCGCCGCCTCCGCGCATCGCAAAGAAGAGGTCCTCGTTTTCGCTGGGCGAGGCAGTCACGATGTCGCCGCTCGGCAGCACAACCTCCAGTTCCCGAAAAGAATCAACGGCCAGGCCGTACTGGCTCGAGAGGTAGCTCAAGCCACCCCCGAGAGCCAGTCCTGAACCAACACCACTCAGACGGGCTCCAACAACCGTCCTGTTGTACTTCGCGAAGTAGTCGTAGATGTCGCCAAACTTGCCACCGGGCTGGTATGTTCCAAGCGTCGTCGTTTCGTCGTAAGTTCGTTCATTCATCTCGGTGAGGTCGATCAAGACGCCTTTGTCCACGCTGGAGAAGAAGGTGTTGGGGTTGTGACCCTCCGTCTTGATAGCGAAGCGCGACCCGGCAGCGCGTACCGACTTGAGGATGGCTGCCACATCCTGGGCGGTGGTTGGAAACACCACGCAAGAAGGGTTGTAGCCGCTCTGAGCCGTGTTGAAGTACTCATTCTTGCTCTGGATGTAGTCGATCTTGATGCTCGTAGCAACCTTGGTAGTTCCCAGCTGGGTCGTCAGATCGGTGCAGGCCGTGGAGCCAGCATCTCGCGCAGCCAGTAATGCGCTGGCTGTGTTAGCGAGACCAAGGGTGAGGGCGGCTAAGACTGCGCGCATCTTTGCTGTAAGAACAAAATGAAGGGGAGCGAGAATGCGACTGTTCCTGACACCGCGAAAAAGAGTGACTGCAAATTGACGCTCAAGAACGAAAAGGGTCAAGAACCTCTCAAGAGGATTCACAAGGCTGGCTGTTTCTAAGCGTTCCACTGTGGCCGGCGCCCTCCTTAACCGTTTTTGTACTCCGAGCCACCATCGGCGGTCCATCTTCGTCGGCGACCCCCACAATCACGGGCGTCGCTCGGCCAGTTCATCATTTCCCGCGATATAAGGATCGTCGCAAGGATGGTGACCCCGTTTTCGCATCCTCAAATACGAAAACGAGCAGAAAGAAAGGAAGATGCAGCCTCGGGACGAATAAAGAATTATAATCACTGCTATTCCACCAAGTCAGATATTCACCACCTTACTCGGATTCGTTACTCAAGCGGCAATGGCCAATCGCATCATTGGAATCGCGCAGAGGAGTGTCACCGACATGAAAATTACCCCGCAAGATGTCTTTCAAAGCCCAGAACATGAAGAGACATACCGGTTAGTTGCCGGCTGATGTTGCCTTCCTCGGTTGTCGAACCACTTGCGTGAATTGAACTGAGGAACAGTCTCCTGATATCAGAAGAGCGTCTTACAGACACCCTCTAGATGGCACATGCACTTTTGCCTCGGTCAGTCATCATGATGTTCCTGCTGCCCCTTGTGATATTCGTTGTTTATTCGTGATAGCTTCCTTTGCACCGAGTTGCAAATTAATTCCCAAAAAGTATCCGTCTATCCGTTGATTGCCCTTCCTCTATCAGTTTTCAATCTAAGCCCAAAAGCAATATCAAACCAAGCCTGTGTCCTTTTCTAACCTCTATAGTGCCCTTTCTTGAGTGTTTCCAATTTTCCAGCTGCAGTTGTGTCAACGTCGTGACCGCTTTGTGTAATTATCTTGCCATGTCCTTGTTTTCCTGTCGTGATTTCGTCCACTGTTCGTCGCGAGTCTTAGATCAAGTGCCCCATTGCGTGCCTAATCCGATCAGACCACGCTTGTTTCCGTAATCGTGACCACTGTCTCCCCCTTCTTGGCGGCGGTTGTTACTTTCTTCTCCGTGTATCTCTTCTCGATTGCCTCCAGACTGTGGCCCCGTGTTTCCACCATGTAGAACGCTACAACGACTGTGCAGAACAACGAACAGCCCGCAAAGAGGAAGTATGCGCCGAAAGAGGAAACCGAGAGCAGTACCGGAGTGATCAGCGCTACAACATAATTGGCGAACTGTTGGCCGGTGTCAGCAGCTTTTCACATGAAATAACTCATGGCAGTCTGCTAGAGAGATCGGCCGAGACTCACCCAATTGGCGCTCTGAGCCAAGCTCGATGCGCTGCTTCTGGTCTTCCTAGGCAGGCTCTCGACCAAGAAGGTGCGGAAGGAGAGCGCCCAGGTAAAGCTGTAGACGATGGCGAATAGGTAGATGGATACGATGACAACCCACTTGCCAGCTCCTCGGTCTGCATGAACTTCGTCGGCGGCGTACAACGAGCCCATGAGGACCATCAGAGCAGTGATTAGCACACCGCCCAGGAGACTGGAGGTCTTGCGTCCCCAGCTGTCAGCGAAGAACGTAGCGGGCACAGTCGTGGCCAAGATGACCAGCGCAGACACGCCGGATGCCAGAAACGTCGCCTTCTCGCCGTCCAACCCCGCCTGCGTGAACATGATTGGCGCGTAGTACAGTATTCCGTCAATTCCGCTCCATTGTTGGAATCCCATAAGGAACAAACCGAACAACGTCCTGCCCCTATACGGGGCGGAGAAGGCTTCGCGGAAGCCGGCGAATGCTTGCCTCAAGACTTCAGAGACCGGGGCGTTGGGATCATGTTCTTGGTCGTCAGATGAAAGCTCCAGTATCTCTTCGCCTTCTTTTTCATTCAACCCGAGCTTCTCGACAACGCGACGGGCCTCGTCTTGCCTGCCCTTGCTCATCAACCACCTTGGAGAAGGAGGAACGATGAAGTAACTTCCGGAGAACAGGAATCCCAAGAACGAGGCAACAGCCAGCGGAAGACGCCACGCCGCAGATGACATTCCCAGCGTCGCCGTACCATAACACCTGGCAATGACATGTCAGTATTTCCAACATGAGGACGTGCTGGGGCAGTATACATGAAGTATCCAGTCACGATTCCCGTGACGATGGCAAACTGCGGCAAGGCAGTCATGATGCCGCGGATGCGAGCAGGCGAGATCTCGGAGACTTGAACGTAGACATTGCTCAAGAACATGCCCTCCCCAATGCCCTTGATTAGCCGCCCAAGAATGAAAACACCCAGGAAAGGAGACGCGCACTCAATGCCGGTGCCGCATCCGTAGATGAAAGCCCCGAGAGCGAAGAGGCGGACGTGGCCGAACCGGTCGGCCATGACGCCGGAGACTAGCGCCGACAGGGCGCCGGGGATGAGGACGGACGAGACGATGACTCCGTGCATGGTGGGGGAGAAGTCTCCGAAAGTTTCACGGAAGGAGGGCATGGTCGTTACGGGGCCTATGCTGCCCGTGTCGAGGCTAACTCATGGAAAGTTTTCATCAGCAACGCCGGCATAGTTGTTGACGGTGAGAAGGGCAAGTACACACCCGAACAGCATGGCGACACATGATGAAATGATGCTGGCTCTCACGTAGAGAGGAGCCGATAAGAATTTCATGTCAAAAACGGTACTTGAGATATGTTGGATGTGATTCTCAACGGGCACGAAGCATCAATATTTTCTCTTTGACACCGCAAGATGACTTTTTTTCTTTGCGGTTAGCATTGGCAAAGTCAATGCCAAAAGCCGGTGGGTGAAAATTGGGTTTGAGCCCAACGCCGCCCGCCACAGCGCTTCGCAATGCCCGATTCATCGAAACCCACTTGTAGAGTTTTGCCTTATCGTGGATTTCGGGCCCGTGGAGGTCCACATCTCATGCCGATAGGGTCCATTGGCGTTGTAAAAGTTGCCTCTTTCGGAAACTTTGGCGGAATGGCGCATGTGAGTAATGATTTGTCTCAAAGATAAGCTGCATTACAATGGGCCTAGAACGCCGTGATCGTCGAGTCAAATGGCGTATGAGAAAGGTGTGGATTGGTTCTGTCTTCGTTAGTAGCGGGCTGACGCCGCCAAGATCTCACATGCTCTCAACCATTTACGTAGACTCGTTTGAAGAGGCACGGGGTTACACGAAATGGAAGGGTCTTGAGATGAGACCCTCGCGGGAAAAATTGACGGAAAGCAACACCAAGTCTCTATTAATATCTACAGGCCACCACACCACGCTTCAGTTTCAATGAGACCCCGCTCATTTCCGTCGTGCCTTGAACGTTTTCAAAGGGTTTACTTTCCTAGTTCCGACCTTCTTGCCACGTCCAAACTTGCCCTTCTTATTCCTCAATTTGCCGCCAACCTTTCTGAATGGTACCATACCGACCTCGTTTGAAGTGAGCGAGTCTTTGCCCTCCTTGGGAAGCAAGTATTCGGGTATATGCTTAAGATGGGGCTGCTGTCTTGCTGTCCTCAGCTCTCCGTCGTGACGTAGGTGCTGCAGTTCTGTAGGGTTCTCCTCGAAGTATCTGTAGAACTCAGTCAGTCGTGTCTCACAGAAACAAAGGCTGCACCGATAGTATGTGCTTAGAAAGACTTACCTCTTCAGCTTCTCACTCTTCAAGAGCTCCTGCTTCAACTCCCTCATACGCGCCTCTCTCACAGCCACCTTCGTGACTGCTCTCAACGCATCGTCCAGACGGTATCGGAACGCGTCCAGATGCTCCTTCTTGAAGTTGTATGGCTTCACCTCCTTGCCCTGCTTCGCTTGCTGTCTCTTGATCTTGGCTAGTACCTTCTCGTCGTTCTCCGCGGTCTCGATGCTGGTGGGCATGTGCTTGCGGTACAGCTCCTTGGGTACGTAAAACGAAAGGGCCATGCCTGTCCTTCCAGCACGTGCTGTCCGACCAATTCGGTGTGTGTATGACGATGCTGACGTTGGCAAGTCAAAGTTGACAACGGCTGCCACATTCTTGAAGTCGATGCCTCGTGATACGCCAAACTCGACATCCCGCTTTGACGACTTCTTCTTGTTCTTCTTCTTAGACTCCTTCTCCTTCTCCTTCTCCTTCTCGCCCTCACCGTCTTCCTCCTCGGCGTCCTTCTCTTCGACGCCCATAGCGCTCTTCTCGTCGGACGCGATAATGATATCATAGACACCGCGGTTGAACTCCTCGAGCACGTGTGCTCTTGATGTAATGGGGAGCTCGGAGTTAAGGATACAGCTTCGGACCTGGAACTGTTCGAGGAAGAGCTTCAGGCGGTATGATCTGTCGACGTCGTTGACGAAGATGAGACACTTTCCCTTGACCAGCTTCAGCTTAAAGATGATGAAAGCCAACAAAAACTTCTCGTCCTCGGCGCAGCTCACAACGAACTGTGACAAGTTATCACCCTCCGTTTCCTCGTCGTCCAAGTCGAGGACGGTCGGTTTCCGGGCGAAAATTCCTTGCAGAGAGGTGACATCGGTTGACAAGGTTGCGCTCATCATCAGAAGCTGAACACCCTTGGGGAGCTTCCTTGCGATGTTCTCCAGATCCTCGTTATAGCCGTATGAGAGGATGAGGTCCGCCTCGTCGAGAACGAGATACGAGAGCTTTTCGAGGGACAAAGCATCGTTGAGAATATTCCTCCATGCGGTGGCAGGTGTGGAGATGACAATGTCGGGGAAGTTAGACAGGAGGGAGCGTTGAACAGCATCGGAGATCTTGTCGACAAGCTTGACGGCGTGGATGTCCTTCGCGCAATAGGCTGAGAATTGCTCAATCGCTTTGAGAACTTGGTCGGCGAGTTCGCGTGTCGGGACTAGAATAACGGCAGTCGTGGCGGGAGAGGAGTCGGTCTGGAGGAGGGCTAGTTAGCAGCGGTCGCCAGGGCGTTGGTCTGCAGTCTCTTACCGTCTTGCGTTTCAGGATGCTAGACAGTACGGGCAAAACGTAAGCGGCGGTCTTTCCAGAGCCACAGGGAGCCTTAGCGACGACATCCTTGCCGTCAAGAGCGAGCGGGATGGCCTTCTGTTGGACTGGCGTCGGGTCCTTGAAGCTCTCCGCGGCGACACCCTGCACCAGTCGCGTGTCGAGGCCAAGATCGCTGAAAGTGAGTTCCTTCACGGCAGGCTGTGGCTCCTGAGTCTTGGCGCGCTTCTCCTCCTTCGGCGCGGAGTCGTCGGTCTCGGTATGCTTTCTCTTCATTGTGGGAGTGGCAGTGGTGACGGCGGTGGTAGCAGCGTTGTCGATGCGACGATGTAGACGGCGATTGAGTTGAGGCGGCTGCACCTCAGCCAGAAAAAAAATCTGGAGGGGCGGGTCGAGACTTTTCTTATCTTATCGGCAAGCACAGACACTGGACGCACGGTTATGTAAGCCAGTACCCACTATCTCCGCCCCGGGGCCGGGGTCGGAGCCGGGACACGGACGACAGCGGCGGCGGACGTGCCGGACAATGGCAAGGACGATGAGGGGCGACGATAAGAGAGATGGCAACAATTGCGATGATAGAGACGACAAGGTCATGATTTTACATTCAAGACAAGGCGGCAAGTACGTATGACCACAGGTAGAGGAAGCTTTGTCCAAGGGAGCTTAATTCAGACGAATTATAAAAGAAATTAGTTATTGTAAATCTACCGGAAAATATTTGGTTGCGAGTTGCGCTAATTCTAATCGATTTTATTTATTGCAAGCAACACGCTCTCTAATACGCATCATTTACAAGATCGCTCTCGTTTCCATGAGTCCTTGGTCATGTGATACTGGTCGACAGGCCTAGATAAGAAGCTCTACAGCCACCTTCATCGACTATTTCATCCGCGCCCAGGAGTAAACAATGCCGCTAACAAATCCAATCGCTATCGCAGAAACGCTACCCACCGTTATAGGGGCTGAAAAGAAGATCAAGCCACTCAACGCAACTGGTAGCTTATTAAGGGCGCCTACCATCGAATATGTTGTCGAAGAGGTGACTCTAATGCACCATGCGGAGCTATACGAGATGGTGATAGCACCAAGGCCTGAGTAAATCATGCCGGCTATGATACTGTGTCGCGACGAATCGGGAAAGTTCTTTGCCAGGTTGGCAGCAGACCAGTCTTCCACCATAAGGGAGCAGGAAAGCAGGACGGGAATTGTCAATAAGTTGTTGTAAAACATGGCTGATAGAGTCAGTAAGAAAGATCCATAAAGTAAACCAGATGAACGTACTGTCCCAATCGCTAAAGTTCATCTTCTTGATGATCCTGCGCATTGACAGGAGATATGCGGCGCTGCACACAATATTGATGCCCATCCAGGTATATCCGACATCAAGATTTGATGACAGGCTTGAGACGCCTTTACTCAAAGACGCGTTGGCGGCGCTCTGTATGTCGGCCCATGCTGCAACGATCGAGCTCAGGACCATTAGGCAAAATGACAGGAAGGCCAGTGGGGTGACCTTGCCTCCGAACAACAGTACTTCGCCATACGCAATGACGATAGTGGTGAGATTTTTGAAAATGGTGTAAACCGGGACGGACAGAAATTGGAGCGCTTTGTTGCCGGTGTATATCATGCTCACGAGAAGCAGAGAGATTGGAAACCCTGCATGAGACACAGAAGTCAGCAAGTGGGGAAGCAATGAATAAAGAATGACGACGTACACTGTTTGGCTTTTGTGTAATTAATGGGAGCCAGATTCCGAATCATTCGCAGTCTTTTGGCGAAAATAATCGCAGTAGTCGAGACGATAGCTTGGACGGCAAGGTAGAAGAATGTCAGGTTCCACGAGCTCCCTGATACAACATATTTGTTGACGACTGTCATGCTGATAGAGGACAAACAGTACGCAACGATGGATAAGGCAGTGCTGTTTTCGATTTGCCTGGTCTTGGTTGAAGCGCCATTGTAGTCGCTCGCAAGCAGACCAGAAGCGGCCTTATCAGATGGTTTCGCGTCGCGGCCATCGTAAGCGTCATCCGGGATGTTGATGACATGGTCCCCCTTTTCGGGATTAGACATCGCGAAGAGTAGACGAAGGCTCTCGATAAGATGGAAAAAACGAAGAGCACGGGAATTCTGTGAATAAATTGTGTTTGAATTTTCCGTTCCTATGTGCCGCTGAGAAGGTTATTTGGAGAAGAGCGATAGCGAGAAGAGGGGTTTGCGACGTGTGCTTGATTGTGGCTGTGTTCAGTCTGCAGTCAGCCATCTCATTTCCCCAATACGAATTTCTGACCACACTTGGGGAGGCTGTGTAGCTTGTGCCGCAATGTCACTAGTGTCTCACTTTTATCAATCCATGTCTTCGGTTCATCTCAAAACATCCTTCTTTTCAGATAAGTCAGAGAGAAAAGTACAGCAGTTCCTAGGTTTGAAGCCTTGCCGATTGTTCTTGTCAAGTCTCTCTGTGAACTTGAGCGCGTGAGGTTAATGCGGCTGCTGATATCTCGGATCATTTAAGCTTCAGAGCACTTGATAATAAGTCCGGCCACGTATGGAAAAGAAAACATATTGATTCATAGTTTTTCCAAATGAACCAAAAGCAATTGTCACAGCGGTGAACGTATCGAAGGAAGAACTCCTCTGCGCACTACGAACTTCATTTTCATTGGTATTAAGTATATTCTAAGTCTACATTCTAAACTGCAAAACCCATCATCAGCTGATCAGGGACAGAACAGTGTTGTGCAAGAGCTATAAGTTTGCGTTTGACAGCCTGTGATCTGGATCCTTGCTTGAAACCTCTTACTGCGGCTTTCCAATCACGTTCTTCTTCCAACCGTTGTAATTGACGATCTTGGTGTCCGAGAGGAGCTTCCAGTCCTTCTTGCAATCGACTTGAAAGTCCAGAGCTCTGTCGTTGACAAGGTCTGTCGGGATGAGCAGCTGCTTAGCCCCCTTAGCAAACTTGACGGCGTCGTTGGTTTTGTCAATCTTGGACATTCGAAGAGCGCGGTTGAATGCTTCGTCATCGACCTTCTTATTGTTGACAGTCTGCGTGGACGCCCAATCGTACTGCGCACCGATTTTCCACCAGGTGTTCTGGGGAATCCACGCTTTGATGGTGTTGTCAACGGCGATTCTGTTGGCAGTAATAAGACAATGCCTACACAAGAGATACTAATTAGACGTGAAGCCTTATTTGCGATGTAACGAATGCTTACCAGTCACCAGGGTTTCCTTCCCACTGCCCAGGTCCAGGAGTGATGTAGACACCTTTGCCGATTTGGGCTCCGCCAGTGGTCAATGCCGGCTTGTAAACGATTCTGTGATTCTGGTTGTAAATCTTTGCTTGGTCCTGATTCACTCGTTAGCTTGCAACTCACTGAGGTCACCACTTCATGGGACACCTACCGGATGGACGGTCCTGTAACCAATTGTGATGCGGTCTCCTTGAAGCGTTGATTTCGGCTTCCCTCCCAATCCACAGCAGCCTTGGCGAGGTTCTATGGGCGCTGAGACAACGCTGCTAACGAGAACCGCAGCCGAAAACAAAGTAAAAATGTTGGGAAGAATCATGATGAGGGCTCTATTGGATGAATTGGCGAGAAGTGAAGTTGTGTGATGATTCTGTTTGATGCATGAGTGGATGATGCTCTCTTCTTCGACTAACAGAGCTTCGAATGTCGGATTTATAGCTCTTTCAAAAACACCATCATTTTTTGGGATCTATGTTGAACTGTTCGTACGTTAGTGCCAAGAGAAGTCCTGAGCGATGCTATCCTGCTCGGTATTAAGCTCGCTGCGCAACGCACGATGTCGGTGGGCCTTGGATGATTTACGCACCGCCAAGATATGGGCCTTTTCTAAAGTTAGAAGACACTTCGAGGTACGAAAATCATTGCCAGCTGAAACTAAAGAACCGTAGCGATCATGATTCGGGTATAACGCGATCTATTTTGCGAAGATACTCTGTTCTTCAGACCGTCAAGGTCAAAACCGGTGACAATGAGGCCATAAGAGCTTAGTTTGACAGTGTCCAGATGTCCTTGGCTGGCCACCCTCGGAATTCTCGCGAGAATTTCACCTCCCACTTCAGCCGATGGCACCCATAATTATTTATTGCGCTTTGGTCGGATATTCCCGTTCAAGATGCCGGTTACCATTCTTTCAACAAGGCCTTGAGCTTCAATCTTGCGCAAATAGATGTGCGCGTCGTCAAAGATGAAGACTGAAGAATGTTCTGCGTAATGCTCAGCCGATGTCGCGTCCTCTCCCTTGCCACAAGCTCCCAAGACTGTAAGGTCTTCTGTGAAGGCTCAAAAGGCCAAGTAGACTCAATTGTGAGTTTTGTCTCGTTACGGAGGACTTCGTAACGAAGCAAGAATCCCTTGCCCACAGCGCCATGCCAAATCTCCATGGTGTGCAATCGTGGCATACGCCACGCTGCCCTACTTGCCGCCAACAGTAATTCGTTCGTTTCCATGGAACCCGTCCGTCTTGTCGGAATTTGAGAAGTAAGTGAGAGACTTCTGAGCCTACCCCACAACCTCATCCCGACCGGCAAAGCAGAAATTCTGGTTTCGGAATAGAACGGTCGAAAGAAGTCACTCGCTTCTACCGCGTGGGATATGGCAAGTGTTTGCAGATCAAAGCTGGCCCTAAGTGCAAACCACCCAGTTGCGCATTCCTTGGCTTAGGTTTTCGGCCATGCAACCAAGATTCCTGAGCCTCCCATATGAACACTGCGAAGACCTTTGGCGGTAAGTTCGCCAACAGAGCTCCGCATGCTTGATTTCTCTCTGCTTGACCCTCACCATCGATGCTTCGCCACGGCATGTATCTCACACGCCTCAAGCCGTCCAGTCGCTGCAAAATTTTCTGTATCGCAGAGGATGACAGAGACCGGAACATGTGGCGATTCATTGAAAATCCTGAGATGACTGGAACGTGCGGTAGCGATATCTCTCCGTTCCGACCACAAAAGTCGAGTAAACTTCCAATGAGGCGTTGTTTTGAGCCGAAATGCGAAAAGACTCTCGATCGTTGTCGGTGGGCGACAACGCTATGACTCTGGGCATTTCGACTGGACTGATCGTCGATTTGTGCATTACGAAAAGAATGCTGAGTGTCACTGGGCGAGCTAGCACACATCTCAAGCCAGATGCCGTGGCCGGTCGGTAAAGTCCAAGAAGACATCACCGAGAAGAGAGATACCAGTCCTTCGGTGAACCTGGCGTTGTTTTTAAGGATAATGGTTTCGTCTTCTTTCTTATCACATCCATCACAGGTGTAATTTCTCAAAGAAATGTGGAATGTGATCTTTCTACACGCTGATACCCGGCTGTCGCTCATATAGGACTGAAAGGTGATGATTTCGAAGGGAGAGTACGGGAGATTGATACTTCGGAATGTAACTTTCTCAAAAAAGGCTTTCCAGTCTAGACAGGCACTGGCGTAGTTGGAAAGTCGGCCAGTCCCGTGGCCAGCTTGGGAAACCAGGAATTCCAGAATGATGAGCCGGATCTCGGCGGGCAGCGTCTGCCATTGGAAGCTAGTGTTACCGCTCATTCGAACTTGGTTAGTCGATTCCTCTGTTAGGTTTTGCCCCGCTGCTTGGGTAAGGAGAAGCATGTTCTTTCGATGTCTATTTGTTCGTAAGTTGGAATTAGTCGAAGATGTGATTCAAGGCAAGGCAGGTTCGTGGGGTGTGAACGGGATTGTTCGTGTTCTGATTTGCCCCTTGGTATTGTCCTATTCAATGGCTATTGAGATATAATTGTGGTGAAAATTAAGTTTTCAAAACAAAGTGTGTCAATGGAGTCGGCTGATTGAAGTTGATACCTGTCTGTACCAGTACCTGTTTGTACTAGGACCCCTCTGGTGTGTGTGTTAGGGGGACCTTTCCGGTCAACATTTGAGACGACTATTTTCAGTGATAATGTACAGGATTCTGGATTCATCTAGGTCTGGCGATGAAGTCACTTATAGAGAAAAAACTCCTTTTCTTGCGAGGTGCTGAAGCCGGAAGTTTTCAAACCCAAAAGAGGTCTAAGACAGAAGAATACATTGAACATGACTTTCGTTGGAAACTACAGTATGTGCGCTGCCTGCATCTGCAGGTCCTGAATGCAGAATCTCAAGGTAACCTATCTCCGTTACGCGGTGCAAAAGATGTGGATTAAACGTGCTTCAACTCCAGGAGCAGTCTAGGAATTTATTTATTACCAAATGCCGTTTTATCGTTTGAAGCTGGAATCGACTACCCAGTTGGAATGAGTTGGGCAGTCTCACTGGTACCACGCATTTGAAGGAGTTTCTTAACTATCAGACTATGTAGTTTGCACTTAGATACTAACAGTTGGCTTTACTGCTTAAGCGCAAGCTCTGGATAGCTCGGCAAGGGCCAGCCTCCCTTCTCCTCGCTGGAGAACTTGGTCGCTATTTCAGGGACGCGCAGTAGGCAGAGGATCCAGACAATCCAGTGCAGGATGAGAACGCCCCAATACGTGTTTGGCATGGTCAGCCTGATCATCGGCAGGCTGAGCTTCTGACATTCATCGATGAAGGGGCGCAGAACCTTGTCGTAGTTCTCAAAAGCGAGCGGAAGATCATCTGGATGCCGACTTAGCTCCCCTGCTAAGACATATGCTCCCACGAAGCTGCTAGTTGTGCCCATGGCACTGAAGGGCGAGGGACAATGTGCCGCATCGCCAAGAAGAACAACGCGGCCCTTGGACCATGTCTTGGTCTGGACCTGGACAACTTCCTGGCTGTAGAAGTTCTCGGTTGTCTTCATGCCCTTCATGAAGCGATCCGTCTGCCAACCAGCGTTTCGAAACTTGTGCGCCCAGAACTCCTTCTGCTGCTCCACTGATCCCCTGTGAATGAGTGACGCCTCATTCGAATGGTCTTTGATGAAAAAGTAGACTTGCGTTTCCGTCGGGTTGTGAGTCCTACGAAAGACCATGCGTCCTTCTGCTGGATGGTACACTCTGCCGATATTGTCGTCGCCGTCGTCGCGCGGAATGAACCAGTATGATGCATGCAAACCCAGATGGCGGTAAGGGTCCGGGGCGTCCGTTGGCTGTGTGGCTTTTCGAATCCTTGAACCCTGACCATCGGCCCCGACGAGTATGTCGAAAGTATCGGACGAACCATCAGAGAAGTGGGCGATAACCTCTTTCTCATCCTGCTCGAAACTCTCGACAGTCTTCCCGAAAATGTATTCGACATTGTCCTTTGTCGCGTCGTAAAGAATGCGGACAAGATCACCTCGCATAATCTCATACTCAGATGTCCCACTTTGAGCACCTTTGCCGGACGTGTTGGCCATAAGAGTGCCGACAGCTTTGCCAGTGGAATCAACTATAGCCATGCCGGCCTCGTCGACTCGGTTCGCTCTAACGGTGTCGAGAAGTCCCATGCGCTTGAGGACCTCGATACCTTGCTCGCGGAAGTCGATTTGTGCTCCGGTCGCTCTCAGTGCCGGGTAACGCTCAACGATGGTAACACGATGGCCTAGCCGTGCAAGCCAAAATGCCAATGCTGGCCCAGCGCAGCCACCACCGCAGATGAGAACTTTGAGGCGGGTCATGACGATGAATATCAGCCGTTGTTGAGACTGCTAGACGGAAAATGATCCTGGGTGGGCTGCCTGATGTGTCTGACACGCATTCAAGGGCGCTTTTAAATGGCCAAAGTAGCTCCTTTATAATCATGAGGTCTCTTTAAGACTCTAGACATAAGCATTTGTGCTCCCGCTAGTCCTCAGCCACCCATCTCATGCGGCAGATCAATCGCCGTTTCCGGCCAAGGGAAACACGGTGTGTACGTAAGCCAGCTCTAGAAACACGACTTCTTTGCAGCTTTGATATCTGTATATATGGCATTTGGAAGGTCCTTTCACAGTTGGGCAGTAAGCTCGGGACATTACTGGTAATGGCGGTTAAGATGAATACTCCATCTGTTAGCAGCTTGACAGTTGTTGCAGGGATGACATGATCCTTGCAGCTGAGGACCCCCGAGACTTGCATGCCTACTTACGGCTAGCAGGCGCAGAGCAAACCTGTGCTGCTATTGTCGTCAGATTCCGTTGCTTATCGACTGGCGGTGCTTGACTTCAGATGAGTATCGTCGAGAACGTTAGGCGAGCCCTTTGGTCTGATTCGAAGTCTCCCGAGTTACTCAGGCTGCCCCTGAGTAATCCACAGAGCGACATGTTATGAGCGGGCAGGCAATCTTAGATAGTCTCTTTTCAATATCGCCCCCCTGTATATCCATCCCGCTCCTTGTCTCAAGGGTCCAAATGCTCAGCTGAGCCTGGCCCTGCTCCTTGTTGGGGCTTTCTGAAGCGCATGACCTTTTAAGCGACATGCGGCGCAGAGCTTTCCTCGACAACCCGATCGGCTATCATACGCATTTTCTTCTGTGCATACCCGTATGCTTCTTTTCACCTGGCTATCACCGACTCATCGTAGAACCTGTCGTTGCCTTGGATGAGTGAACCTGTGTGGCCGAAGGAACATGGGCGATTCGAACGATGTCGCGCACCTGGACCGCGCGTCTGTTGAGCTGAGATTTAAGAAGACGAAGATCAGGAAGCCGAAGAGGAAAGACGGAGGGCGATTGGATGAAATGGCTCAATGTTTGCTTGAACATCAGACCGGTATGTAAGAAAGTGCTGAATATGTCTCTAGTTGCAGATATTATCTCCCAATGCCGCACCCTGAGCCATGCAATGCTGACATCCGTCCCATGAACAGGCCTTGCGTTTCACACCGTCTGGCCCCTTCTTCTTGCGTACATCTTTGTCCCTGCGGCCCGTCCGTTCACGTCGAAGTTCTTTGAGCTTTCTTACTACAACCCAAACACAGGCAAATATGGCGCCGGCCATAACGATCTCTGCTTCGTCGCTCTCTGTGTGGTGCTCTGCATCGGTATCCGCGCGTCCTTGATACACCATGTCCTCTCACCCCTTGGCAAGCACTGGGGTATCAAGAAGGAGAAAGATGAGACGCGATTCGCGGAACAAGGCTGGATGCTGACCTACTATGTGGTTTTCTGGCCTCTGGGAATGGTAATTCTGACACCGAGCATCAACCGACCACAAAACTCATGAAACTGACTGGCTCTTAGTACCTCTACTGCAAATCACCTTATTACCTCAATATGAAGGAGTTGTGGTCCAACTGGCCTCAGAGAGAGCTCGATGGGCTTATGAAGATATACATACTGGCTCAATGGGCGTACTGGGCCCAGCAGGTCATTTCCGTCAATATTGAGGAAAAGCGTAAGGACTACGTGGAAATGCTGGTCCACCATGCAATCACGCTGTCTCTCATTGCCGCAAGCTATGCATATCATCAGACACGAGTCGGCCATTTGATCTTGGTACTGATGGATGTGATTGAGTTGATCTTCCCTGTGAGTTTAGTCATACGAAAACGCTGCAGAGGATTCTTGCTAAGAATACAACAGCTGGCGAAGTGTCTCAAGTACATCGGCTTCAAAAAGGTCTGCGACGTGGTCTTCGGGGTTTTCTTGTTTGTCTGGGTCTTCACCCGGCACGTTTTCTACCTCATGGTATGTTGGAGTGTCTACTACGACCTACCCAAAGCCGTAGAGATGCCGTGTTTCCGGGGCGCACCTGGCGAAATCGAGAGCCCATTTCCTGCACCAACAGAAGGCTGGTCGCATCTTCTGGAGCCACTTAAAGACCCAACAGGAACTGTGTGCTTTACTGACGGCGTCCGCCGAGGCTTCTTGACGTTTCTGCTGGCCCTCGAGGTGGTCATTTGCGCATGGTCTTTCTTCATCATCCGGGTCACGGTGCGCGTTCTCAAGGGCGCCTCGGCTGAAGACGTCAGGAGTGACATGGAGGAGGCTGAGGAAACGGAGATCGAGTACGAGGTGGTGGAGGCTGTTGAGAAGGAATTGGGCGTTGAATCCATCGATCTTAAAGCATGGGAGCGTCGCAACGCCAAAAAGGATACGGGCTCGAAAGCGACTAGCGTCAGGCTTCGCAGCCACAGTGACCGGAAGGACTTCCTGAACAGGATTGGTTGCGAGAAGCAGATTGATTGAGAAACATGAACGGGATACCAGCTAACGACTCTTGTGGATACTTCATCCGGGGAGATTGTTGTTCGAAAAAGTAAGGTATCACGACTAAAGAGGTTCTTGCAACCACCACAAGAGTCCAAGATGAGTCGTCAACGCGACTACCGACGAGATTTTGTCTTGCATTCACGAGCCATCTCAACGTTTTTTTACTACATCTGCAGCACAGATCAGCTCATACTCCAATTTCAACATGCACGATTGACGCAAGGGGAATGAGACATCTTGACCGCACGCTTTTCTCGTCGTTTGCAACCCTATCAACCACTAAATTTGGCGGAGGGAACAAAGTTGCATCAAATCTGTCAAAGCAGTACTACGCGGGGCTGGGAATCTCTTCCGCGTCGGCCAAGAAGAATTTTAACGACGCTTTGTTCATATTTGGACCCATACTTTAGTAGCAGAAGCCGATCTAGGCTGCTAGATGTTGACTTTGACTCTCAACTCCGTAGACCGGCTCACAGTGATCTTGAGTTGGAAAGGCAACAACGTCTGCTGGCAACGAAAAGTCTTAGAAGGGGCTTAATGGGGCAATTTTGACTTGGTACATAACTCTGGATATGATGACACAAATACGTTGACCCTTAATGTTCACGTCGGGCTTATTTGAATGAAGATGTGCAGCTTATAAATCCAATGACCACTCTACAACTACAGTCCGCCCTGGGTCCACATTCAAGCCGCTTGAAAAGAGGTGTTGCGAAGGAATCGAAAGACATGACCGAAGCCTAGACACCATGTTCTTCGGAGATGGACTAGTTTCTCAGCCATACATAATAGCAGGGCAAGATTTCTAAGCTCCGCTTGGAATGCAAATGGACTATTAACATTTCGTAGGTGTTGTGTTCATTGGGAGGACTAAGAATGGATGCACTCGATTAAACGGTGCTGATGAGCGAGCACATCTGCCAAAATGACGTGGACAGAGTAATTCATAGCTACAGGCGTGTCTCTTGGTCTTGAATGTACCTACCTAGGTATGTAGTCAATTTCAGGACAAGGACGGCTGACACCAAATAGGTAGCAGCAAATATTCTCCTATCTTTCGTCGTGTACCCGTTATCGATGTAATTCCCCATGCTTTCTGTCATCTCTGTACTCTGAATTTCTTGTTGGCTTATTTCGCGGAGAGGACTGGGCTGACCAACCAGAACAGAATTCGGCCGAGTCTGGTGCCATGCAGTCATCAACGAATGCCAACCACAGCAATTGACTTAGGTACACCCGGCTTGGTAAGCACTAGTGATCTGTCTGCTTCCACCTGGCCTCAACTTTGGATTATATGCCTGAAGCTCTATTTAAGGTAATTCGCAGCCCCAACTGGTATTTGGTTAGAACCCCCCCTTCTGGCACCTGTGGACGTGGACCTCATAGATAGCAATCTACCAAGCTACAAGACTACGCACAATTCAAGAGGCTCTACATCGAAGAAACTCTACGTCGCAGCTACAAATTCTTTCATGATGGCGTATTGCGATTTTTGTGCAAAGCTCACTGTTGAATATCTTTTCTACCAGGATATCAAATTCCACCACGATCTTAAATCCCTCAAGGAGAGCGCCGAAACAGGCTGTGATTTCTGTGGTCTTTGTTGGGTCAGTATTAAGGCCAAATGCATGCCTCAGTATCTTACTGAGCTCCTCAACGGAGAAAGACCAAGCTCACTTGATGGAGACCAGCCATGGTATCCCAGCATCTGGCTTCATGGTCAAATCGTACCTGTTGCATCGGATAGTTCAGATGGCGTTTGGATCACTTGCGGACGAAGTCGGACATCGGTCGACTTGGGTTTGTCAGAAACCAACCCTCCCGGATCCCCACTAAGCATCAAGCTATCGTCTTACGCGTGAGTGTGCAAGATTCGAGCCCCATTCAACAAACACTATGTAGAGTCTCATCAGGCTGATAGATGCAAGTATTGATGGATCTGCCGCTGCCTCGATATATCCCGAACGATGCATCGCTACAGACCCCGACCCCGACCTGTACATCTCGTTCACTCTTTCCCGGCTAAAAGACTGCCGCGAGAAACACGCTCGCTGTGCAAGACCACATTCACTACAGATGCCCACACGTGTTATTGAAGTTGGAACGGACCGTAAATCCAGGCTTCGGGTTACAAATGGTCTTTGCGAACCATATGTGGCGCTATCTTATTGCTGGGGACCCTCGACAGATACTGTCAAATTGACGCACGACACTTACGATGATTTCATCATCGAACTCCCGGAGCAGAGCCTAACAAAATCTCACCAAGAAATCATTCAGTTTACTCGGGCCCTTGGATTTAAATACTTGTGGGTTGATGCCCTCTGTATTATCCAGGGTGACGAAGACGACTGGGCTTTTGAGTCCAGGCGTATGGAACATGTCTACGGCAACGCGGCTCTGACAGTGGTGGCCGCACGCTCTCCGGACTCCCGTGAAGGCTTCATAAAGCCTCTAGCTGGGATGAAGCGGCAGCCATGTCCGATTCCCCTATCGCCTTCAAGTGAGGATGTTCTCTATATCGATCGGCCTACCAATTTATCCATTGGTCCTACGACCACCCGCGGCTGGTGTTATCAAGAAGAGTTTCTCTCCAAATACACCATTCAATTTGCCGAGGAGCAGATCGTATACAATTGTCGGACGTGGAGCTCTTGGGAAGACGGTACGACTAAAGTCTGGGGCTCGCCCGGCATGCCGTCCCCTCCAGTCTTCCCATCCACGGCCAAAGATGTGAACATACGGAGGGAGCAAACGCTTACCATGTGGTATGCACAGATCGATAGGTTCACACTGCGCACTTTATCCAATCCCCACGACGTTTTTGCCGCCATAGCCTCCATCGCCAAGCTCGCTGTTGGCGTTCTTGGCTCTCATTATGTTGCTGGACTGTGGGAAGATGATATTGCCAGAGGCCTTCTTTGGAAACCGCGTCATCACGTACACCAAGGCTTTCGTATTCCTCCTGTGCGCCCTCAGCCTACGAGGCTGGCCCCTCCACCGGTCGTACGAGCACCATCATGGTCATGGGCCTCAGTCGAAGGTCCAATACACCACCAACACACAGGCAGGAAATTCAAAGATTTTGAAAAGCCGGGGTTCATCAAGATTAAGCCCGATCTGGAAAATGATAGATGGACAGTCGATGCTTATTGCAATACGGCTACTCTGCACATGCCACACTGCGAGCTTAGTCTGATTGGACATGTTGCCAAAGCATTGGTTATGAACACACCGACGGCTGACTATGTTTCAAGCAAACAACGAAACTGGTGGAAGTACTGGTGGAAGAACAAGGCTAAACATTACGGGGTTCTGCTCGCTGACGCTGAAGAGACATGCGCAGATGACAGCACCTTGGCTGACAAAGTAATCGCCATCGGTATGTTTGATGTGCCCGACGAGGCAACCCAGGAGGTTTGGTGTCTGAATATCATAGAGAGGGAAGGTTTGATGTTAGTCAAACAGGGAGAGAAGTGGCGGCGCATTGGTTGGTTTGCACTGGAAAGGGTATCATGGTTTGATGTCCGTCATGAAAGTCAGATTAGGCTGGTATGAAACCATAGCGGAATGCGTACTATCATGTACATTTTCATACTCCAGTTTTAATCAAGAGAAGTCTTGTGACTCTCTCAATAGCTTCAACAATCTTCGCGATCCACTCGATCGCACCTTTCATGTCTTCAGCCTCCATGCATTCCACGACCCCGGGGAAGATGACTCCATCGTATCCATACCAAAGTCCTGGAGCAAAGATCTGATGAATTCAATGTCAGCGACCTGCTGTTTGATCTAGTAAGAATGGTACTTGCCATATGTCGATACCACTCCCTCCCTGGCAACCCTTCGCCTTTTGGCAGTAAGAAATGACGCTCAAGGTTGAGATACTTTGTATTTACGCCGCTATCGGGTTGCAAGCTCGTTGGAGAAGCTTTGGTGTTTGATCTCGTGTCCACTTCGAGAGCAGCAGCATGAAATCGACTGATCACTCTGTCAAGGGCCGAAAGGTCAAGCAAACTCCCGTATTTGGTCTCCAGTTGTTTTGAGTGGTGCGCAAGAATCTTTGGATACTCCACAGCCTCAAATAAGATGCTTCCAGTACCAGCGAGCCGAATAGTGAGAAGTCCCCATAGTTGAGCCATGGCAAGATGCTTCTTGAAGCCCACATCACCAAACTTCTCAACCCAGTAGAAGCTGTCATAGTTGGAGTGATAAGGGTAAACTCCTTGACCCTGGCGATTGAACAGTAGGTCGACGGAGGGAATGCCAAGATGGTTGAAGAAAACTGTGTAGTCGCTCCCGGTCCCCATGAGGTCAAGCACTGGGGTCGGACGCCCAGGGTCGGTCCGACGTTGATCACCAAGCCAGTCATCGTATACAGTCTTGCCTTCGTGGATTGGCGACCGGATCAATTGGGTAACATCCCTAAGGACGCTGGCCAACAGGGGGCTACCTGTGACGCCGAGTACTTGGCCGCCATTTGTAGCCTCATCGACGTTAAGGTCTGGACAAGAGTCAGTCGTAATATCTGAGTGATTAACGGTTCCTAGACTTACATGCGACGCAGTTCTTGCTTAATTCTTGTTGATGATGCTCACCCCATTCGGTGGAACCCACCAAGCCGTACTCTTCATTATCCCAATTTGCCAGTATTCTACATCCGTATTAGCTGCCAGATTCAGCAGAAATGGTGAGTTACTATTCCATTTTCTGAACACTTACATCTTGCGATACGGTTTCCAACCACTCTGACACAGCCCACCCAAAGCGCGGGCAACCTCGTTCATAGCGGCTGTCCCACTCACAGGGTCGATCGCACCGCAACACCAGGAATCGTGGTGGTTCCCTAGAACAATGCTTTCATCTGTCATTCCTCGGATGGTACCTATGACATTATAGATCGGAGCGTATTTGTAAGTCCCTATTCAATATAGATCAGTATTATTGATCCTTGCGGCTCCAGTGATTATGCATTGACAAATTGCTAGAAGCATCGTGAAGGGTCGGAGTAAACTCGAATGCGCATCAAGCGGGATGAACGTAAGGCTGACCATCTCAGACAGGAAAGGAAACTTACCATGGTTGGCTAATGAGACTCGCACTTTGCTTGGTCCAGTAAAGTAGTCGATGTCAGCAAGGCACCCTTTCCAATCACTCCCTTCGCCGCCCATGGAAAAGGGACTCAGACCCTGTCCGTTCAAGGCCTTCAAGAATGGAACAGCATCGGCATAGGATATCGGAAGGGATGGTATTTTCGGTTTGGCGTGTCCAGGATCTTGACGTTCGACATCATTTCCAGGCAAGCTTGGGTACCCAGGGGTCGTAGGGTCTCCAACAGCTATCGAGAAAAAGTCGACGCTTCCTCTCTGAATAGACTTGGGGTGCCTAGCTGGTCCATGTGGAAAAGACTTGTAGCCATTGGCCTCGGTGTACTGCCCGTCCTCTTGTGGATCGTTGTACAATACAACAGCAGCAGCGCCGTACTGCTCTGCTGCCCGAACCTTCAAGCCTCTGAAGACTTTGGCGTACTTGCAGATGACAATCTTCCCCTTGACTGAGATTCCCTTTGACTCAAGAAGCTCAAAGTCTCTCAACTCGCCAAAGTTTGCGTAAACTAACTCAGCGCAGGCCTCGCCATTGGCACTGAAGCCGTGAAATGCCGGGAGACCATTCTTGGGTGATGACGTGGGATCTTCAGGAACCTCGTCTTCTGTCAATGAAGCTTCGAATGCTACTTCTCCGTCAGAGTCGAGGAGTTGCAGTCTTTGTGACACGGGAAAGTTTTGAAGCACATCGTATTGTTCCAGTTCCGTGGGAATGCCGTATGATCTCCAAAGATCTCGGATGCGTGTGGCGTGGGCCAGATCGCCGGCGAGATGGGGTTTTGCGCTGTATTCTTTGGACCAATGACGCAGGTTGGCTGTTGTAGGTGTCTCCAGCATTAGCCGTTCTGCCTCTTGTTGAGTCACCTTGATCTCCATGGTTGGTGTTCACGTTATGGGAAACGATAAATCCCCGCATGGGGAAACGCGACGTTCAAAGGTCGTCCATAGTCAGCTCTATATGTAAGGAATCTGCTTGTAGCAGTCTAATTCCTGCCCCACCAAACGCGGGGACCTCGGAGACCCAGTCAGAGATAAGAGAAACAGGTGCTCCGGTGACTTGGGACAGCTTGAAATGTGTACATAATGAGATGATGAATATCGGGAATTGTCTTGGTTCAATTTGTCTTCTGCATTTTAACCACATATATCTACGATCAACCGCATAAACATTTGGATGCAATCAATGTAGTCCACAATGTCGACCTTTTCGTCAGGCCGGGTGTTGTACTTTCCTCCGGGACCACAGACTATTCCCTCCATACCTAGAGTTTTGAAGAGATGCCCGGCGTCAGACCCGTAGAAACAAGTTGGCGCAAGAACACCAGTTGGTTGCTCTTGATTCCGAATTTCACGGTATGCCTTATTCAAAGACGTCACAATGCGCGACTTGGGTGAAACCTCGAACGCAGGCATCGTCGGCTCAAATCTTTGGCTGACCGTCGCCGACATCCCGGGATATTTCTCAATGATCTTTTCGACCAGTTCCCGGATGTCAGTCATTACGCCGTCTTGGGTTTGACTGGGAGCATATCTCGCGCTCCCGGCAAGCCTGCAAACGTCCGCAACTTGAGCCGGCCGCCATTCAACCAAGTCCTTGCCAAGAGCGCCATGAACAACGCCCACTGAACACCGGTTGCATTTCTCATGCTCGCTGCTCTTTGCCCCGCGGAACTTCATCTTGTCCATTTGCAAGATCAGCTCGCATCCAGCCAGAATGGCGTCGGAAGCCTCCTCTTTCGCGGACATGTGTCGCGTAACCCCGATGATTTCGATCTCAAAGACCAATGCTTCTGCATGCATGGTCACAGCTTTGATGTCTGAAGGCTCACAGTTGACGAAGTAGTCAGCCCCTTGCACCCGACCCTGATCAATCAGAGCCATGGTGCCGACGCCTCCTTGGAGCTCTCCCACAACATAGGTCAAGACCACGTCGCCTTTTGGTCGCCATCCGCTTTGAAGAAGCGCTTCAACGGCACAAAAGTAGGCCGCACAGCCTGACTTCATGTTGCTGACTCCAATGCCGTAAATGAATTCTTCGTCGATTTTGCCTTCCCAGGGGTCCACCGTCCATCCTTCAGAGACAGGGTTCGTGTCCAGATGACCATTGAAAAGTAAGGTCTTGGGTGTTTGTGAACCTCCAGCAACTCCTTTTCCTTTCCAAATTCCAACAGCATTTTGTCTCCGGCCTTCGTCGAAAGGAAAGACATCTGCTTCCAGGCCGATGCTTTTCATCTGGTCGGCCATGAATCTTGTTGCCTCCAGTTCTCCATCAGTCTGAGAGTAACTCTTGATCTGGATGAGCCTGGAAAGAAGGTCGAGACAATGCTCTTGGTCGATCTCCGGCACTTGCATCTTGGTATTTCGTCGTAATTCTTGATGTTGCCCTAGGTCTCGTGGTGTTGTAACGGGTTGCACTTTTGCTAATCAACCAGCAATGGTTAGTCAACAGACTTTCGTCCAAAGCTTCGAACTGCTGTCTTTCTGTTCGTACGAACTGTAAGATTCGATGATGTTTGCGCATTACGAATCGCCGCGATAAGCCGGATATCGGTAACCGCCGAATCCACCGCAGATCGCTGTGGTTCCCCGAGGATAACTCTAACAACCCCGGACCTGGGGTTGGCTAGCGCGACTCTATTGGCGATGCTCTTATCAGGGAAAACAAAAGTCTGTAGGATCTTAGAGCTGGTCAATCCTTCTCTACTGTCCAATGAAGGTGTCAAGTAGCCTAGGCCCCCGGAAGTCGATGTGGGACTCGAACATTCAGTCATGGAAGGTCCACGCCGTAACTACTATTAGCTTTGATCTTGTAACAGGTTATTTAATTGTATGCAGATCGGGGTGGGTTTCCGTCAACACAGTCTAGCTGTGATTGAGTACAGTCTTATCAAGCGAGACTGTATGCGAATCTGCCGACGTCGTCGGACCGGCTCCGATAACCCGGAAGAAGGATTAAATCCCTAGTTGCCACAAGATAAGCACCGCCAAAATGCTGACTCTAATTGATCTAATTGACGGAGTCTGCAGTTTATCTCCGCACACAGCACCACAATTGATACGCAGTTCGGCACCTATGATCCGAGTGCAAATGGGACTCGAATGATGCCGCATATCTACTACTGGGATCCTTGTTTGGGGAGAAAGGGAAACCGTTGAATATGTATGTGAACCAATTTTCGATCACGAGCAGCGAAAGGAAAGCGCACGACTCTGCGCCAGAACAATTTCTTGCCGACACGGCCACCAGCAACGATGAAGGACAATATCGAGGCGGCCCCAGAGGCACGAGACTCCGTTCTGGAGGAAAAGGGTGTTTTGAAGGATCAGAAGGCCGACGAGGGCTACGAAATTTTCGAAGAGGGCGTTTCGCAGTCGATTCCACAGGATGTCGCCGATGCAGTACGACGCAAGATCGACATGCATCTGCTGGTGCTCATGTGCGCACTTTATGGCCTCAACTACGTCGACAAAGTCGCCATGGGATGGGCAGTTCTTTTCAACTTCAGAAAGGATCTTGGGCTTGTTGGTGACGAATACTCGTGGGCCAGTTCCATGTTCTACTTGTGAGTTCCTCGAAAGTCTAGGTTGCTAGAGGAGCCGCAGCTGACGTCTTTACCAGCGGCTATCTTGCTGCCCAGTATCCTGCCAACTATTTGCTGCAGCGTTGCAAGACTGTCCAGATTCTGTCTGGAGCAGTCATTGCTTGGGGAATCTTGATGCTCGCGTGAGTGAAGATCTGCACCTTGTTGCGAATCATCTCCGTTCTCTGCACTGCAGTTAACCTCATTATGCACATTATCTAATCAGGATCCAAGGCATCTGGGTTTGCGAAACTTCGCCGGACTCATGGTGGTGCGCTTCCTCCTCGGCGTCACGGAAAGTGTGGTCACCCCTGGATTCGTCTTGTACACCTCCATCTGGTACACCAGAAAGGAGCAAGTTCTCAGAACGATGCTGTGGGCCGCAATGCAGGGCGCCTTCTCCATCGTCTGCAGCTTGCTATCGTACGGCCTGGGCCACATCACAAACACGGCCCTCAAGCCGTGGATGTACATCTTCCTCGTTCTCGGGATCCTCAGCATTATTGTCGGAGTCCTCTGGCTTCTGTTCATGCCCGAGACGCCCAACAAAGCGCGCTTCCTTACTCATGAGGAGCAGGTCATCGCTGTCCAACGCGTAGCCCAGAATATGACCGGTATCAAGGGCTATGAGTGGAAGTACTACCAAATGTGGCACGCCCTGATTGACGTCAAGACATGGCTCATCTTGGCGTTCGTTCTCTTCACCCAGCTTCCCAACGGCGGTCTGACGTCGTTCGGAAGTCTCGTTATTTCGGGCTTCGGTTTCGACTCTTTCAGGACTCTCTTGATCGGTCTTCCATCTTCCGTGGTTAGTGCTGGTAGCATGATCGTGTGGGGCACGATTTCCATCAAGTACGGAAACTTGCGAACTTGGGGCATGATCGTTCCTCTTCTTCCCGCGATCGCTGGCATTGCCGCAGTCTATGGAACTATGGACACGGGGGCGAACAAGTATGGCCGCGTGGTGGCTTACTGGCTGATCAACTCTTATGCAGTGACGGTAAGTCAGCTTGGAGCATGCGTTGACGGAAGGACTGTGCTAATTTGTCTGCAGTGGCCATTCATCCTCACGATCGTCGGACAGAATATCGCGGGGCACACGAAGCGTGCCTTCACCAACACGCTGCTTCTCATGGTCTTCGCTGCCGGAAACATCGCTGGACCGTTCTTCTTCCGCAGCCAGGACGCACCGAAGTATGTCCTGGCCATCGCCATCATTTTGGTGTGCTTCTGTGCGGCTCTCTTGACGGCTGTTGTTCTGAGGTTTTACATGACGTGGGAGAACAGACGGCGGGACAAGAAGTATGGAGGTGTCGATGGAGCTCAGCGTGTAGACGGAGTCAGACTCGGAATGCATGACAAGACCGATCTGGAGAACCCTGACTTCAGATATGTTCTCTGAATGATTGAAAGTGTCTGTCCACGGCTTCCGATCGCTACTATGAATATAACTCTGATAATCTTATTAATATTTGAGAGCAAATTACTTCACTAAGACTTTCTATTGTTTTTGTGCAATCGCTTTCCGCATGGATTCTTTTCCAAAGCCTAAGCGGGCCCTGCACCTTCCCTCATGATCTGTGTCTGCCGCTTCTTCGCCTGCAGAGATGCATCCCTTGGATTTTTAGCTTCAAATATCTCGTCCAACTCTTCCAGCGTGAAGCCTTTAGTTTCAACGAAGAAGAAGTACATGAAGGCGATTTCGAAACTATCCCACGCCACAAAGAAGACGTAGAACCAGTAGCCAATCTGTTCAGATACGTCAGCATCTCACTCGATTACCCCCAATCATGAAAGGGTTAGGAAGACTCACGCTGGAGAGAGCAATCGGTCCAACAAACGTGTTGAGAAAACCGGCAGCGCCAGCCGTTAGCTTGAATGTGCCCATTGCCTTGGCTCGCATCTTGTTGCTGACCACTTCAGCCGGGTAGATGGGCTGCATGGGCGTGAAACCCGCGGAGAAGACGGCGCCGAAGACGAAAATGAAGACGATGCTGACGGTGGATGCAGTTGTGTTGCCATAATCAGTGTAGCCGGCGGAGCAGCCAGCAACAATGGCCAAACAGACGGTCATGCCTGCGGTGGTGGTGATAAGCATCTTTCGGCGGCCGACAACGTCATGCAAACGAGATCCAGCGGTGGAGAAGACCCATCCAATGACGGAGTACACGATGTTCAAAATCAGCTTTGTGTTGGTATCGGTGATACCCACGCCGGAAAGCATGATCGGGAGATAATACGAGACTAAAAGAGGCCGGGTATCAGCTTTGATCATCTTCAAGGGTAAGGTTCATGGGCTTACTGATGTTATTTCCGCTGAATTGCCCAAACCATGAGAACGCAACGTTGAGCATCAGTCGGTACCGGCTGGAGCGAGTCTCGACAAGAACCCTCAGATCGAATAGGTCCCTCCATGATGGAACGTGTGCCGGGTCAACTGAGTTGATCATCTCTTTCATTTGCAAGTCGACGAGAGGGTGGTCGAGATCACCATTGGTGTGGTAGGTCGCGATGATGTTCTTCGCTTCGTCATGGCGATCCTTCGCAACAAGCCTGCCCATGTTAGAAAAACCGCTGTATAAGGCGGAGGAAAGAGCAAGGATCGATACTTACCAACGCGGAGACTCCGGGAAGAATTTGATCAGCAGACAGACCAGTCCAGGACAGACCATCTGCAGCCAAAGCGGAATTCTCCAATCCAAGTCCCTCTTGTCGCCAAGGTGCAAGTGGCATGCGTAGACTGCTGACGTCGCCAAGATCGAGCCCTGTAATGTCGTACATTAGGGCCAACCATCTTTTGACTACCATCTCTTATGAAGAGTCTACGTACCACGTTGTAGAAGGTGTTGTACATGCCCGCGATCGTACCTCGGTACGCGGCAGGGGAGATCTCGACCAGATACAGAGGCGCTGAGGTATGGGCGCAGGTTGCTGCGAAAGACAAGATGAACCGACCGCCGATGAACATGGGAAGACTGGTGGCTAAGGAAGTCACGATGGTTCCAATGCAAACTCCCAAGCAGCCAAAGAAGATGTGCCATGTTCTGCCGTACCAGTCTGCCATCCAGATGAAGAGGGCGCCGCACATCTGGCCGACCTGTGATCAAACGTTAGACTACCTGCGTACTGGAAGACATCACCAATCATACGTACCTGGAAGATAGCAAAGACTATGCCCGTGCTTGTGTTGCCATTGGAAGGTAATCCGAAATACGCGGTGTAGTTGGGCAGTGCGTTGATGGAACCCATCAGAGAACTGTCAAAACCTTCGAAAAGTTGTCAGTAATGTAGGTTTAAATTTCACGTAGCTCCACATACCGTTCATGGTTGAACAGAGGAACACCATTGAGGCCAGAAGATACAGCTTCATGTATCCAGGTCCTCGAGGATCAGGTTTTTGCGTCGCCATGATGGCCGCGTATGTGTCGGCGCCCGTGTCCGCATCGTCAATATGCTTGAGGACAGCGTCGTCCTTTGCCCGATCTCGGTCCATCATGCTCAGCTACGAAATCGACCGCCGTTCTTCAATCCGTCAATTGACTTGAATAACGGAAGAAAAGATACAAACTTTTCCGAGGACGGGAAGCCAGACAACGGAAGTTGGAATCGAACGCATTTGCCCTCGACACTGGCGCATGGGTGCTTCAAAAATTGGGACGCGACTCCTCTAAATAGGCCCAGGTGTTTGGAACCATCTCCGGCCAATTCCGCCCCCAGCTGGCTCCCTGTAAGAAGTTGGGGCCCCAGATTTGCATCCCCGGAGACTCTCCGGTGCGCGTGCGACTCAGTCCCACACGGGTTTATAAATCCTCGCTCTGTTTGAGGGGAACTACGGGGCTGTGGTCTATCGCACCACTTGGTTTCAGTCTAAACTAGCCGTTTTCTGGGTGGTGAGCCAACCATGCAGCTGTGGATATGGGCCTTTGCCATTCATTTGAGCTCCATTGAGATCATGTGGAACTTGAGCCTCCAAAGTGGCGAGTTGTTTGGTATGATTTTCTGAGAACTTGGCCTGTTGTTGCTGAGGTCGTATGCAGGCCTCCAGCCCTTATTCACCTTGCATCTGTTGCGATATGGCGACATGCATCATTTGTTTGATTTCTTTATTCTGTAGGTACCAGTTGAGTAGTCCGGTTTCTACATACAAATTACGACTACAGGTTTGAGAGTCTCCTTTCGAACATCCTTCACAGTTTAGGCCTCAATTCTCTTTCTACCTTCTCGAGGCCAGAACTTCCGCTGAATAGCTGTGCCTGTAGTCCATCTGTGTTGATCTGAGAGCCCCAGTGTTAGTGTGTTACTTTCAAACCCAATAGAAATACAACTCACATGTCTTGGATTAAGTTGATCAACACGCTCTACCCCGAGCAACCTCATTGCAGTGACTGTTTCATCTGCAAGAACTGCAGAACACCTCGTCAGTCTCTTTCATAAAAAAGGTCCTTGTTTACGAAGGGAACTCACTTTGCAATGCCCTCTCAACTCCCGCCTGACCTCCAACAGCCAAGCTATAAAGCGCGGCTCGGCCAATTCCGACACCCTTAGCCCCCAGAGCCAGAGCCTTGACAACGTCCGTTCCTCTCTTGACACCTCCGTCGATCAACACATCGATCTTGTCAAACACCTGCGGACAAAACTTGCGTATTTCCAGCAATACTTGAACCGGCGTCATCGTGGTGTCCAGCGCGCGTCCGCCGTGGTTGGAGATGATGATGCCCTTGACACTCGGGAACAGCGTAGCCGCATACGCATCTTCGTGCGTCTGGATCCCCTTCAGAACAATCGGGAGCGACGTGTGCTTGCTGAGCCACTCCAAGGTTTTCTTCCACGTCAGCCCCGACTCCGTGCCCCAAACCTGAGGCGGCGCTCCCCCCGCGACCTCGGCCATCTTGAACTGTTCGTCGGCCTCTCGTTTCCCGGGGAAGGGCGCGTCGAGGGTGAGCACGATGAACTTGATTTGCGGGATGGCGCGAATCTGAGCCAGCGTTCTCTCGGTGGCCTCAATGTCTTTCAGAACGTACAGCTGCCAGGCGAAAGTCGCGTCTGGGCCTGCTTTGACGATTGCCGAGGGAGACATTGAGGCGTTCTTGCTGATGATCTGGAGCGCCTGGAATTTTGAGCAGGCTGCTGCGATACCTGCTTCGCCCACCGGATGTGCAAGTTTTGCCATGGCGGCGGGAGACACGTAGATTGGCATGCCGACTTTGTTGCCGAGGATAGTGGTTGATAATGAGCACCGTGTGCAGTCGACAAACACGCGCGGCCTCAGGAGGATGGACCTGAAGATGGTGCTGTTTCCGATTTTCGTCACTTCGTCGTCGGTGCCGGACGCGTAGTACGAGATGGCCTTTGGGCTCAGCTTTTTCATCGCATAGTGCTCCATCTCTGATATGCTGAGAATTTGTGATACTGGGGGGACTGCTGGTTCGAGCCCCTGAGATGCGGACTCTGATGATCCATTGGAAGAGCCTTCGCTACCTGAAGTCTTCTCCATCTGTTCCGCCGTAAAACTTCCGACAATCTGGTCTTTTTTGAGATACTCATCGATGATCTCAACGGGATGGAACGAATCAAAAGCGTCAGACGCATCTTTGCCCGCGTTCTTCAGGAGAATCGCCTTGCCGCCGGGATGGACGGCGAGGAACGCGGTGATCTGCCAGAACCAAGTCAGCAATCTCATTCTTGCTGGCGCTAAAATGTCCAGAAGTGTTATTTATTCCATGTTCTCACATCATACACTTTGCCGTGCAGTGCAATCCAGCAGTCGTCAACAGTCTGGTGCTTCTGCACTGCAGCAAGTTAGCAAGGTTTCAGAATCTGAGCGATCGCGGCCACATACCCTCAGCGAGACTAAACGTCCGATCCATTATGACGAGTTACTGAATTTGAACGGTCTCCTCATGCAGACCTTTCGCCATCCCACCAACAAGACGCAGGAATAAACCACGAGGTTCTTGGTGACACGGCTTTACCCCGTGACCAACCCGGTTCGTCTATTTGCCAGAACAGCACGATTCCCCGCCGCCTCGGTCCTCCACATGGTGCAATTTCCCCAATCCCTCGCAGGGATGCTGATACGGGCTTTTAAATCCCCAACTGCCTCATCCGGATGCGGGGATGTGAGTCTCCTTACCCCAAGTGGGTCTGCTTCTCCGAATTGCACCACTGTCCAGGTGCAGGGGGTGCGTCCGGGGCCGAAGTCCTCGGCTCCTCATCGTGCCGACGACTCCCGTGTGAAGGCGACTGTGTCGTTCGAGAACGACAGGACTTTCCGATGAATCAGATGGTTTTGGCTGATATGGTTGGTGTTGAAGTTGAGATCAGTGCTTACTCCACTCTGATCTTACATGCAACACAAAGATGCGTCTCTTACAGCTTGACTTGATCATGCGATGGTCTTTCAGGCAACACTGAGAAGGTTGCTCGCTGATTCGGAAAGTCCCGACTCAGGTACTTTGATGTTTTTACCCAGAAGATATCAGTCTTGATAAGTCGGTCCAAGCACTTGACTCCAGGGGTCTTTGCTGCGCCGGCATGTCTCTTACCTATCTTGCTCCTGCAAGATTAACAAGAAGCCTGTAGCTTCAAGTCGGTTGGTCAACTTCAACAACCTTAGTACTGCGACACAACCAAGTCAAGTTAGACGCAGCCATTCCGCACATACGCGAAAGCCATGCAGTCTGCCACTCATCTGTCCCAAGGCTTCCACAGAGTGATGTTTCGAAATCTTTAGCAACATAAGCTAGTGTCAAGTTTCCCAACTGTCCTTCCTCTCAGTATCAGCCAACTCTCTCGCCTTTAGATACCACATGCGGCTTCCGCAAGGGGAAGTAACTAGTCAACGTTCACAACGGGCGAGGTGGTGTAAGGCAACCGAGACAGCTCACGCGACCGGAATGTTGCCCACTCGACTCAGCCTTGCGAGGAGTCTCGAAGGCATTCAGGGAAGGTTTTGCGGCTCAGCTGGTTTTACCGTGACTTCGACCCAATCATTTCTCTCGAGAAATGGGCTTCAAGGCATATCTTATTGGCGGCCGCTTGCCGCTTGCCGCCCACGCACGACTTGCGGCCTGATTCCGCGCCAAAAATTGGAGTGGCTCCGAGTGGCTGGTTGTACCTCCCTCGGATGCCTGTCTGCTTGGGTCCTAGGCGGGTTTGTCTTATATTCTTGATCTGGGCATTGGACGTTACTGGGGCATGGCATTTGAGTTGTCTTTGAGTTGGGCGTTGAGCCGCTCAGTCTAGAGACTACCCGCCGAGCCTAAGCCACGTATGAATGCGATGTTGTGCGAAACCCTGAAGAAATGCAAACATGAAATGGAGGGATCTATTTCCGAGACAAAATATCAGCCGCAGTCAACTTGGCAATGAGAGAAGTTATTTAGATAGTTGGGTTTCCCTCAATCTTTGCTGGCCCATGAACCCAGGTCTGCATCACTGTCTCGTTCCACTCTGGCCACTGCGCAGAACTACGTCGCGTTAAGGGGCTATCCAACGCCTCGAAACTCCAGCTCACTTGCATCACGATGGAAGAATTTGGTGGTTACCACACCACTACACATGTCAACCCCTCTGGCGACGGCATCTCTCCAGTCCCAACACCTGCACCACGAGTGCGGTTCAGAAACGCCGCATTAGCTCCCAGAGACCTTTCATTGACTTGCGGTGTCGTGCGTGATCTTTACTCGAGTAAGAGTGTACCCATCCAAAGTAAATTCTAAACATCAGCTACCAACCATCACACAGCCGCGAGCCCTTACATATGCCCATCGTCGGCTCCCTGTCAGACCTCCGGTTCGTGGTTCGGATGCGGGTCCTCCAGCAACCCAGTAACCGCATGCTACGATGGCACGGCGACTCAATGTCGGTCTGGCTCTTCGATAGGAATCGCAACTCGGTGTTGGTATGTATCACCAAGTCTCCTGCGCCCTTCTCTAGTTTGGATATGGCGTGCGATGATTGGGAATGGCCAGATGCTAATGCGGCAGGGAAATTTCCTTTTAGCACGGTGACCTATGGTGGTTATTCGCCACGATGTGTAACTTACAGCAAATGGGTGTCCTCCACATACGCGACATTGAAAGGTTGCTACAACGACGACTGGGCGGTTGGCACGTCAAGGACAGCGTTCGTAATGTCAAGTGTGGTCTCGCCGGTTCCGACACGTACTGTGACGGTTGTTGAATATGTTTCGAGGCCCTCAGACCCGACAACAACTTCTGCATCCGACTCTTCGCCATCCTCAGCCCTTGCCTCAACCACACCGGAGGCATCGTCCTCCGCTTCGAATGAGTCTCACAGCAACACCGGCGCCATCGTCGGCGGAGTCGTAGGCGGCGTCGCAGTCATTGCCCTCGCAGTGTGCGTCGTCATCTGGCTCATCGTCCGTCGAAGAAGGGGAGCCCGCACAAACGAGCCACCTGCTCCAACGAACGCACCCGAAACCAGCCAGCCTGCGATCCAGCCATATGCCACCACATCTCCGGTCCAGCAACCTACAAGTCCCGACGGCCAGGCCAAAGGCTGGAACCAACAAAACGCCCAGCAGCGACCCGTCTCGATGTCTCCTGTCCCACAGTACACCCCAGTGTCGCACTTCAGTGGTGTGAGCGGGGAAGGCGCGCGGCATGAGGCCTCGGCTGTGAACGCGAGAGGAACAGGAAATAACGCGGCTGAGCTGGGTTGATGAAATGTCATTAGGAGCGGTCTCGCTCAGCTACGAAGTTGGCGACCGCCGGGGTGTAATTCTGCATGGTCCTTACGTACGGCTTTCTGTTGCGACGGAAACGCATGCCAGGTCTCGGATGGTGGGAACTTGCACGTGTGCACAATCCAAAGGACAGAGTCAACGCAGAAGTCAATTGAGGGTACTAGTGGGATTCCAACCACGAGAAGGTTTACAGCTCCAACGCGTAGAAGTGGAAGGCGGTGTCATGTGTGACTGGGGAGTTTCAGAAAGCATGATCATTCGCAGCTCTCAAGCTCCAGGTTATATTCGTTAGTAGGTGCCAGTAGTTACACTCATCATGTCAAGCTCATCCCAAATGCGCATCAACATCGCTCAAATACGCGATACAACCCCTTTAGATCAGCAACCTCCAACACAGCCGCCTTCATCATCGATGTTGTCGCAACTAACCGCGCCTTGAAGGCTGGAAAGAAGATATGCTCGACGGCCCAACGCACGTTTCTCCGCCGCATTGCGATCTCCTCGTCCATGTTCGCCGTCTCCTCGTTGTCCTCGGCGCCTCCGATGGTTGGCGGCAGCTGCTCGGGCACGTAAAAGGTCGCAAGCTCCTTCAAAAAGAGCTCAAAGCACGGCTTCTCGTCATTCCAGTTGACGCATGGCCCAAGGCGGAGCAGGAAGCGGGGCAGCTTGACCATAGGCGGAGTGTAACCCTTGATCAAAAGGGGAATGCTGAGTAGCTCTCCCGCAGGGCTGACTTCGAGGGAAAAGTATTCGCCAATCATCTCACGCCGCTCAATAAGCTGTGCGGCGACCTTTTCGACGACCACATCCACGTCAAAGTCTTCTTCCTCTGACTCGACGTTGTTCTTCTCCATCTCGGCTCCAATACGAAGGACCTCTCGTAGGTCAAGCGGGGGAGTGAAGCGGATTGTGCCGAAGTTGCCAAAGTCGGTGAGGCCGACTTGATAGCAGTACTCGAAACAAGCGCGGCCATAGTCAATCAAGTACAGCTTCACGCCGCCCTGGATAGCTGCTAAGCGCCGCCGCTCGTCGACGACACCGACGAAAGTGTGGTTGGCAAATATTTCGGTGAGGTCATTGTGCATGTCTTCTCTGACCTCGGCACGAAGCTCTTTGACGCTAGTAAGCTTCATCTGAGCGAAAGGCTTATTCACAATCTCATACTGAATGTTTTCTGAGACGGACAACGCACTCTCACCGGCGGATGGCGGCGCTTTGGATGGTGTTGCAGCAACTGCTGCAGCAGGGAGCATGCTGGTAATTTTGCGCAAGCTTTTATCGGTACGGACGAGGTTGTTGGAGTTCCTTCGTGGCCGTTTGGAGCCTGGCGTTTGTTTGTCCGGGGTACTTGGGCTGCCTTCAGTTTCCTCCTGGTTCGATATGTGCATCAGCTGGCTACCTGGCAGCAGGCTCTGTGTCATGAAGGTGCGGCTTGTGTCCACCTCAGCGAGTTTCGACCGGATGTGTTCACAGATGGACTGGATGATGTCATCCTCGTTGAGGAAGTGCACTTCCCTTTTGGTGGGATGCACATTGACATCGACGCGGGAAGGGTTAATCTCTAGGCTGAGGTAGATGAAGGGGCGGCCTCCCTTTGGCAGAAATGTGGCGTACAACTGCTCAAGGGCCTTCTTGATGTTGCTAGAGTCCACGGACCGGTGATTGATGAAGAGGAGTAGAGTAGTCTTCTTGATGTGATAGTTGGCATTTGTTGCCCAGCCGTTCGCTTTGAAACCCCAGCGGTCTTCAGAGGTGTCAAACTCCATCAACTCGTTGGCAACGCTTGATCCATAGATCTGGCGAATGCGATCGACCTCGGTGGCAAGTGCTTGTATGGAGATGCTTGTGCCCGACTCGCCATGCTTCTTACAGGAGAAGCCCACTCCCTTACAGTGGATGGCGTAGCGGCCCACGACGTCAATGATTTTGTTGTACTCTTCGGCGGGGGATCTGAAAGCTCTTCTACGGGTCGGGACGTTGAAGAACAGGTCTTCGACACTGATCTGGGTGCCCTGGCGACCGGCGGTTGGCTTTGGGTCGGCGGGCTGACCGGGTTTTGCGGGCGCCAGCTTGCCATCGAGGTAATGAGCACGCCATGCGCAGTTGGAATCACTGGTTTTGGTGGTGACGGAGAGGTGTGCGATGTGGCTAATACTTGCTAGTGCCTCGCCTCGGAAGCCATATGTGGCGATGGAGGTGAGGTCCTCGAATGAGGTAATTTTGGAAGTGGTGTGACGCTCGCAGAGAATCTCCAGGTCGCCTTTCTGGACAGAGGTCAGAGCAAGCTTGAGGGTCAAAGATGCGGAGCTGAGCTTACTTGGATACCACAGCCGTTGTCGGTGATCTGCAGAAGTTTGAGGCCGCCCTCCTTGACAAGGACCTCTACTGAGGTGGCGCCTGCATCGACGGCATTCTCAATCAGCTCCTTCAGGGCATTGACGGGAGCGACGATGATCTCTCCAGCAGCGATTTTGTTGACGACGTTGGGGTCAAGGGCCTAGCAGCGGGGTTTAGAAAATGACACATCAAACGAGGCGCAAAAGTGCAGCTCACGCGAATGCGGCGGGGCGCACGAGACTCATCGGGATCTTCCTCCGCCTTTCGTTTCGTGCCGACAGGGGAATCGGTATCCATCACGTCGGAGATTTCCTCTCGATCTAGCGCGGGAGGTTGGGTCTTGTAGGTGCGGGCATTGAACTGAGACGGGGAGGTGTGGTGTGGTATTCTGGTGGTATTCGCGGTGGCGTCCAGTATTCGCAGCGATGGAAGTGAGGCGAGGACGGAATCCCCACGAGTGCTCCACGATTGGTAGATGGGCAATCTCCTGACTGTGTTTCCTTGCCTTGCACAAGTGCAATTACATGTCCACCTGTCTGTCGTAGGTCGGTGCAGTCGTGTCTTGCCTTCCTCGGCCACAGCTCCTGGAAGCGTGGCCGGGTGGGGCCTACGTCGCGTCTTCAGATGCGTCATCACGTGAGCAATTCCTTAATCAGCAAAACCACTTAAGGTTTGCTCCCTCAACCTGCCTGCTACTGCAGGGGCCATGCTGCCAATGCAGGCAAGAACCGGGCTACTTTCGTCCCAGCTTGACGTCCGTACGTATCCGTACTTTGTACGTCTTCCTCGCCGTGACATATGCAGCGCTCGCTCGTACGAATACCTACAAGTCTTCTATCCTTGGTCATTCCAAGCCACCGTTTGACCGACGCATCGTTGGAACCTTTGACGACGTCAGGCTTTTCCAAGACATCTCGTATCCATGACTCTGCCTCCCCCTCCGCGATTCATTCGACAGGCGCATAGTGCACCTCACAATGCTGCAGCCACAGAACTACGCCTCACACAACCAGATGCTCTTGGCCTTATGATGCAGCTCCTTGCGAGACATCTCGGTAATCCGCATTTCGCATGAAATTCGCGAACGGAGCTCTACGCCAGCAGCACGGCCTCTGGCCTCCCGAGGCTTCCTCTGAACCTGGGCTGCCGCTCATCTGATCTGCCACGGACGGCCCTCTTGTTCAAAGGTGACGGGACGCCCGCGTTGCAACACCACGACTTGCAACCTGCACTACCGAAATTGCTACAACTCTGATCACCAGTCGTCAACTAAAATACCCCCACCAGATCGTTCCTGACAATGTGCGAAGATGGCAAATCAGAAGCCACAGCAGAGGCCGGGGCGACCTCGTCTCGCGTCCACCCGCCGAGTACAAGGTGAGTCCCTGATGCAATCGGGTCCACCGCTGGGTGTCACGTCTGACAGCCGCCTTAGCGGACGCAGCGGACGGAGCTCAAGACTGCCCACGCCGGAATCTCTCCTCCAGGACCCAGACGGCCGCCGTGTTGCTCGCACTTTTCTCGCCGATAGCTTGATAGACATGCATCTGCCACCTCGAGCAAGCCCATCGTCTCCTCGACCAAGAAAGAAACGGGGCATCGACCAAGTCGTCAGTGGTAGCTTGCCTCCATCTCCAGACAAAATGTTTCTCGAGCTAGACGAGCAGCATGAAGAGGCTAAGAGGGCCAGACCTACTACCCCCGTCCCACACCGAGACCCCAAACCTGAAGAAGTCGTTGTCGAGGGCCAGGACAGCAAGAGGCAGAGAAGACTGCCTATTCGTGGCAGCAACCCTACGCCCGAGGCAGCACCGGCATCCGCAGCTCAAACGACTGACAGCGGCGGCAACGGCACGTCGAGCAGACGGCCCTACCAGTCAAGCTCGAGCCCAGAGCAGCAAAAGGGTTGAGATTGAGAAGCAAATTTCAGTTGCCGTCCACCCACCCACCCCATCTCATGATGCCATGCTTGCAGTAGCAGGACGACCTACCGTCCAACGTCCACCGGCAGTGCAACATCGCCCCTCTCTTATCAGACTCGACTAACAGGTGGTCTAACGGCAACCTTGGCCCCCAACAGGGCTGTCACCCTCGCGTGTCTGGCGGCCTGGCCTTCCTGGTGCGGGCTTCACCGTCCGCAGCAAGCCACACACTACTCCCCAACAAGACTCACCAGCGACGCAGCATCCAGAGAGACCCTCCCTCATCTCGTTCAACTCGCCAGGCGCTGAGAGACGACATGAAGCTGTTTGGGCAGGAGTATAGCGCACGTCGCTCGCTGCAGCAGGCCAGTAAACCCACGTGTGTGGTCGACGTCCAGCGGTCGGCACCGCCACCGTCCGGCGCCCCTCCCTCATTTCCCTTCCCCGGCAAACAGGCGGCCACAGGACGTGTTCGCCATGCGAGGTCCGTTTCGAAACAACCTTAACGCTCGACGCCTTTCCTGTTGGAGGTGTGACCCCCAACTGAATAACGTGCCACGGTGCCCAGTTCAGCAAGCATCGCCTCCCCCTCAGGGCATCTGGGCAGCTTAGCGTGCTGGAGTTGAACACACCAAAACGGCAGAAGCCCAGAAATAGCCAACATCATGAAGATCTCTCGGCCGCGCCTCTTTTGTTTCAGGTCATTCTTCTAGCCATATTTTTTTGTTCTTTTCTTTCTTTCTTTCCCAATCTTTTCCCCTCCTCTTCGTCTTCGTTTATTTGCTTCTTCCGCTTCGCATTCATGCTCGCTCAATCAAGACAAGACTTCGTGTTTGCCGTCGGCCCATGCCCGAATAGCAAATAGACAATTACAGACCCCTGTCGCCTCTTGCCATTTCCAGCGTCTCGCATCCACCAGCTTTCCCAATGTGTCTGTCAGCGTTTCAACTCTGGCATTCTGTCTCCGTTGCTCGGACGAATGCGAACATTACGGTGTCTCGTCTTCCCGACCTCCCCCTATCCTCCTCATTCCAAGGCGCTGCAGTCTTCTGTTCTCTGCCCATCGACGTCAATCATGAGACGGACAACCGTGGTTTGCAGGCCTCAACTACAGCTCCCTGATTCCTCATCTTTGCAACGTCAAGGGGGCACTACCGCATTCAGAAATGAGAAGCGCCCGCCCTGCATGCACAATGACCGAACGAAAACTCTTCGGGCCACAAACTGGCTGTCCGGCTCCGTCTCGGAGATTTTTCACCACCGTAAAGGGCTCATCCCCTGCAGTCTTCATCCCATCCCCCTGGCTGGTTCCTCTGGAATGCCCCACGCCCGCCGCTAAAATCCGTTTTGTTTCGTTTCGTTTCCTCGTTCGTTTTCCGCTCCTTGCTCTCGGTTGGCTCTGGGGTAATAAACAGAGGAGACCGAGGTGAGAAACGGCTTGACCTACCTACCTACGAATACTAACGGTCCCCCAACTCCCCAAGAAGACGACGTTGCTCCCCCCTACCTCCCGCACACTGTCCCCCTGAACATCGCATCTTTCTCACATTCAATCTCATCTCATCTCGCAGTCCCGCTTCATTTCACGGCTTCTTGCTTTGTTGGGCATGGCTCCCACTTCACGGCCACCCAAGCAGAGGAACGATCTGCAGACGACGCTCTTCTCGCCCAAAGAAACGGAGAATGTGCCCATCAGCTTGCGCCATAATATACTACTGTTCTGGCCCATACACAGATGCGGAACTTCAAGAATCAGCCACGACGGAGGGAACACAGAAAGAACATGGGAAACACGAAATCCGCCAGGCAACATATTGAACCAATGGCATGACCAACACATCCCAACTTCACAGAAAACATTCACGGGTCTCCGAGGGGACATTCCCGAGCAGCCAGTCAGACAGCCGTCGTCACTCAACCGTCTTTCGCTCCCAGATCGCCCCATCTGCCTCTCCTCTCGCTTCCTTCTATTAAGATCATGGATCTTGCGTAAAATGGTTCGTCGGCAAACGCGAGCGGATATCAAGGCGTGAGCCCGCTTCGAATGAGTCCAATACCAGACCCGGATTATACCATCCAATGCGGATGCAACTCTACACTAAGGGCTCGTCCAAGGGGCCACGCGAAATGACCACACACCACCCACGCCAGAGGAGGAGGGCTGGCCATGCCATGCACCACTTGCATTGGGCTGGCACGCACGTCGATGGAGTACATTAGACGCACGCATCCGCATCCGCCGGCCGCCCGGCTGGGCGCCTACTGGATGGATGAAGGGCTTTGACAGACTTGACAGCGGACTACGTGTGAGTGGCCAAAGCCTTTTCCCTCTCTCTTATGAACCAGGTGTTAAATTATCTACGGGCCTGCTCGCAGGAGAATCTTTCTCCTTTCGTCTCTCTCCTCTGCTTCTCCCTCTTATGTACCTCCACCCCCCTTGGCTCTATTACGTTCATTCCTCTCCCTCACTTTCACTTTTCCCTTCACTTTTTCCGTCTCTACGCAGCGATGTTCCCACCCTCGCCTGCATTACTCCTCCACCCTGGCCTAGCCCAGCCCAGTGCTGTGCGTATGGAGGCTACCCTTTCGAGGTAGTATGCTACATTACGGTCGCATACTTCGACGGCGAAAAGGACATCAACCTCCACCCGGGACCATGGAACATCCACGTACAGCAACAAGCTGTGGACACCGTCCGAAGTCCTCGGGATCATCAACCGGGCCTTGACGGTAGATGTTTCGCCGCATTAACCCCCCACTTCCGGTCCCCAGGGCTCCGCATTTCCCGGACCCTGAACACTGCGCAATTATTAAGGCCAACTTCAAAAAGCGCTCGCTGTCCCACCCCTCCTCTCGCCCGCCCACGGTCTGGCCGCATTAGACCCCTCCTTCGAGAATCGAACCGGAAGGACGAAGGTTTGTGGTTGTCGGACAAGGAGGATTTCAGCTGTCGCCCCAAGTGTGGCCACATTCCGGGGCTTAGATGATGATGACGCCTCCCGTCCGCGCGTCGTTCATCCACTGGACGGACTTGTTTGCCTGTCAGGCCGCATCATCAACATCGACACGGGCCCCCCAAGGAATTTTCTCTCCAGCCATTGCCAGCCAATTTGCAGCGACACCAAGCAGTATCGACCACGCGGGCCGAAACCAGGGACATGAACAGGAAGTGGTTCGACCGCCTAGGTCGGATTCCCTTTCGCCTTCGACCACCCCTCCATGGGGTTCCAGCACTCGAACGATGTGGACGACTAAGACTAGGGCCGAACAGGGGGCTTCTCTTGGACAGCAAGGAACACGCAAGACCTCGATCGGGAACAAACACGAAACATCGGACACGAGAGCAACATGCAAGACAGCCGGCAAAACGCAACGGGTGATCTCCTCTGTTCTCAACAAGGCAAACGACAAGGGGCTAGAACCCATGAGAAACAAGACAGCAACGCATGATGACCGCCCTAAAATCATTCACTACCATTTATCACCCACTGCCGGAAAACAGGACAGCAGCCGGAATATTCCTACAACTCTTTCAACATCTTTCATGCAGATAACCAAACAGCCCCCAGAGAGGTTGAAAACAAGAACGAACGCCACCGACGGATGCCACACTATCCTCCGCAAAGGATATTTGGGAAAAAGACAACAAGAGAACAGACAGTTATGTATGACGACGGCCGGGCTGAAAAAAGTGGTTGTACAGGTGGTATCTCATTTGACGGCTTGTGACCGCCGGGGAAAATGGAACGATGGTCTTGAAAGGTGAAGGAAGCGAAGCTTGGTACAAATACAAGAGACGGACGCACGACGCCCATCCCGTATGGTTTTAAAGGTGGCCAAGAGGGACCAACGAAGAGGGAACTCGACCCGGACGAGACTCGATCGACACTGCGACGGAGGGGAGGCACCGGGCCGGAAAGAAGCGAATCATTATCGACAACGAACCGCTAGGGCGGAGGAAGAAGTCATCAATCATTGCGGACGGCGCTGCTGCGGGTCCGGCTGTTCAAGCAAGCCGCCGATGTCGACACGACCGGAGGACCGCTCGTCTCTTTGCCACGATGGTTCCGGTTGAGGAGGCTGATGCGGGCCAGCGCGGATCGGAGGGAGCTGGAACGAGGGCTGCGGCGGCCGAGTGGTCGGCGGTAACTCACTGCGGGGAATCTGGTAGGATGACGGCCCGACAGCGTAGTCGGGACGGCTGGGTGAGGCCGCGTATGATGGCATGCCAGGGCTAACGCCCGGACTCAGTCCAGATGCCATGTGCGGAGGCTGTCCCGGAGACGGCCGGGGCGCAAGTGTGCTCTCGCCAAACCGAGGCCGAGAAGGCTCAAACGTCGCAGATATCGGCGTATGTTGGGCATACGTCTGTGACTGTGGGGGCGGCGGAGCCTGTTGCTGGTACGAGTACGGAATGTCTCTGGCGTGAGGTGAAGGTGAGGGATACGGATATCTGGGTGCAGCGTTCAGTAGGAGCACGATAAAGTATATCGACTCCCGCTTCGCAAGTCCCATGCGGACCGAGAACGACCGGGGCTGGCCATCGCTCGATGCGAAGACGAAGAAGTCTTGACGATCCAGTTGGAAGCGGGACAGCTCATCCGCCTCAAACCGCAACGACTCGAAGACGCGCTCCTGCTCGTGCTGGCCAAAAATGGGTGGCAGGTACACCGGATCTTTCCTAGCCCGCTCGTCCTGCATCTGCCGTTGGTGGCTCTGGACCTTTTCTCGATCCGAGGGCACGACGATGTCGAAGAGTTTTCGACCTCGAACGCTGACGATACCGACAGCATCCGAAAATGTCTGCGAAACTCGTGCAATATCCAATTCCATTGTCAAATACACGACCGGCTCAGGCGCACCCGGCGCTGCGGACAGGGGAGGTGCGTAGAGGTTCGCATCAGCCGGCGAGGCCCGTTCGAGGTATCGAGGCGCAAGGGGTTCGCTTGGTTGAGACTTTAGAACGCGATAGGACTGACTACGTCGGATGGGGTCATCGTACCCTGAGATGGGACCGCCAGAAGAGTACAGACTCAACGGCCTCCTTGCTGCAGCTGCATCCTGCGGATGCGGATATGTCGAGGGCCCGTACCGGCCCTCTCGGTCATCCCTCAAGCGTGGGCGGCCACGCTTCTTGTGTTGCACGTCGACGCAGGCGTCTTCCTTGCCGTTGCTCGTGCATCGTGAGCAGGGTCGTTGAGCTAATTGTCGCGAACACGCAAGTCAGCAAACTGAACTGAGTAAGTACTCAAAAGCAAGACGACCGCTCCATGGAGAATGATCGCTGCAAGTGCAAGACAGAAAGACGCGCATGACGTCTTCCAAACTGTCCCAGACGCGAAGCGCTTGCTCGTGCCTGTAAATCCGCGTGGCTTAGACGTTTGCGCGGACGACGTTGTCCCCATCCGCCTGCTGCGTCGCATCCGACACGTCAATGACACGCTAGCTCAACCCACTTGGATCATCCCGCGAACCACAGCAGACACAGCAGCGATCGGCTGGCGGAATCCACCCAAAAGAACTCCTGCTCAAGGGGAATCTCCTCCGCTTCTGTTTCAGACGTGGCGCACGCGATAGCGTTCGATAGCAACCACACCAAAAACCTGCCGCCTTGCGATTGGCGAGTTCACCCAGATCCCAACCGTAATCAAGATTCGAGGGTTCGAGGGTCGCTCCCGGGGGGCCCGGTTTGTGACCCGCCAGTCTCCCAGCTGGCCGGGCCGAACTGCCGGCCGGGCGGCGCATCAGGAACCAAAAGCCTAGCCACCGTGGCCAGTCAGTCGGTTGCCAAATTCCTTGGCTGTTCGCTGCTGACGGTGCTGCTTGCTTGAGATGGGAGCTGAAGATAACCCGTCAAGGCGCTGATGCTGGCAGGTATGACGCCGACGACAAACGTTCCTCGTTCGTCCTAGAAACCCAAAACCACGGACACGCCGTGGACCAGACCAGACCAGACAACCTTCACGTTGACGGCGGCGCCATCCCATTGCCATGCAACCACCATCTCAACTTCCGTCCGAGTTTCTGCGAATGATCCGCCCGAACGGGATCGTCTTCCCCTCAGGATCAGTCTCAGGTCCGGGGGTTGATCCCTGCTCCGCGTCGAGTGTCGCACGCTCCGGCCAGCTGCTAGGTTAATGCCGCGTCTAAAATGACACCTGCAATCTCAACGACCGGTAATGATGTCAATTATCCTTCCCCCGGAGGAACCAAGAAGAGTGTGAGTCCCCTCCCAGCCGCATGCACGCACCCACACACGCGGGTCACGGTGCCGTGCCCTTGCAGCGGTTCCCATTGGTATCGCATATCTATCCCAAAACAAGAAGAGAATGAAGATGCGAAAATAGCAAAACGAGAACGAAGGAAAAATTAGTGCCCGCGGGCCGTACATACCGTCACATCTAAGAAATGTTAGCGTCACCGTATCAAGACAATACCGGCCCGTTTCAGCGCCGTTGTGCGGGGGGGAGGAATAAGATCGCCTTACCGAAGATGGGCTCTCTTACATGGCACGCAGGCTGATGCCACATGGCCCTTTGTCTTTCGTTGCGTCTTGGGAGACGTGTAGGGAGTATTCTCCTGGGGAGGCTGCTGCGGCATCGGTGCCGGGTAGTGTTGGTGTTGGGACGGAGGCGGCGGAGGGCCGGGCATTTGCATATACGGCGGCGGCCGTTGTTGCAATGCCTGGCTTGCCATGTGGGCGTATCCGGATGGCGGATTTCGCAAGTGGTCGTCAGGGCGGGGGTAGGAGTAGGCCATTCTGTCTGGCTGCTCGGTATGATAAGGTCGTGCTGGAGGCGGCGGGAGAGTCTGCGGCGGGGGATGTCCTCGGATGTCGCCCTGCTGTGTAGTCGGTGGTGGTGGCGGTCCTCCCCTGTAGGCATCTTGCGGGTTGATGGACGGATAGCTGCCATGCGGTTGTTGCCCTCGGTCACCAACCTCTTGGTTTGCTTTGGGCGGGAGTGGAGGAGACCCTGACATGGGCGGAGAAGGGTAGTCTCTGGGTTGAGCAGGAGTTTCGAACTCTGCTCTTGGAGGAGTTGCCCAAGTCAGGTCGAGGGCGAATCGCGCCAGATCGGATATGCCTCGGCGCTGGCCGAGCGAGTTAGACGACGTATCGCAATCGCTGCTGGTGGCTTGCATGGATGTTGTGATGCCGGCTTGAGCGAGCGTCCAGGTCGAGAGGCTCTCCGCGTCTTGTTCCAGACGACGGCCCGTTTCCCCAGACTCTTTCAAGACAAGACCGGTTCTCTTGCCCAACGTTTCCAATCTTTTGCCTCCCGTGAAGTCGATATCTCCAAACAGGTAATCCGCGAGAATTGCTGATTAGTCCAGATGCTACTGCTTGCCCTTCAATGCGTCGGAAGACAGTGTAGCTGCTGCTGTTATGCGCTTTGGCGTTCGGTGTGGTTGGCCCCGTTGTGTTCGGTTCAACTCGGCAACGAAGATGCACAGATGGCCGGTGGCTTTGGAGAAGCGATCTGTCTGCGGATAGGGTTTCCAAGAAGTCTCTGCCTTTCCAAATAAGATCGACGGCCCCAAGGTCGGTTCGTGATTCTCAGAATCAAAGGTGGCAAGCTCAAGAGGGCTTAAAAAGGGTGCTGATGAGACCCGTGTGTGCGAGGCGCGCGAGAAGGTTAGGCCACGGAGAGGATGCCGAATCGACGGGTCCAGAGAACGACAGGCGAGCGATGGAGGGATGCAGCTGCTAGCTACTGCGGTGAGACGACGACGACGACGATGCTGCAGAGTGATACTCGCACAACAATGCTTCGGGCTCCAATGAAGCTACCATGCGGTGGTGATGGTGGTTCGTCGAGAAAGATGGGTGTTGCGGGCGGCTGCAGGATGTACCACGGCGGAACCTCAGGCACGGGATGCGGAGGCAGTGGTAGGTGAATATACTTGGGACCGGCGGCCAAGTGTCAGTCAGTTCAGTCGTCGATGGTGGGAAGTTGGATGGATTGGTTGATGAGAGAGAAAGAGAGCGTGAGAGAGAGAGAGAGAGAGAAGGCAGGTGTAGAAAAGGGAGAGGGAAGAGACAAATTAAGTCTGTCCCGCTCCGAGATCTGAATTTGTCTCTCTTTTCTCGGTGGCCGGAGTGAAGAGTGAGCGTTATTTGTCGAGGGCTGGATGTTGGAGAAGGGGCCCCGTAGACTTTTTTTTTGGGAGCAGTCGATCGGTGGCTCCCGGTCGGTTTTTGTGCGACTGGAGACAGGCGTGCTGGGCCTGGGAAGGGGGGCAATTGAGATGAAGCTAGGGTGGTTCAGGGTTGATCTGGACGAGGGACAGGTAGCTCAGGGAACACCCTGGTCCACGTCTTTAGAGTGGCTGCTAATCAAGGGTAGAGGGCTATGCCATCACGATCCCCTGCCTGACGACAATTCTCCGCGCGTCTGTGTGTGTGAGAGCCAGAGAACAGCGAGGAGTGGTGTAAGGTGTAAGTAAGGGTGTGTGGTTTGTGAACCGTGGCCTGGTCTGGTCGGCTCGACAGGACCAGGACTAGCCCGCGGTCTGTGGGCGGAGAGACAGCGGGTGGTAGTGTGAGTGGGAGCTCGAGCTGACCAGCCCGTGCCTATGTAGTTAGATGGAGAGCAGCAGGCGTAGTCGCAATAGCCTGCAGCCCGATGGACGATGGTCAATCTGCAGATATCTGTCTGGTGGGAGGACGAGGGAGAGGCGCGGAGCGACAGACAGAGAGGCGTGTTCAACGCGGTCGTGGTAGGCGGTAGCGATGGTAGCGCTAGGTCTGAGTGTCCCTGGGTGAGATTAACCAGGCACGTATGAAGCCACAACGTAATAAGACAGTGGGGGAGACAAGAGTCAGTGAACGGGAGGGAAGTACATCATCAACGGGCAAGGTACGGGCTTGATGGAATAAGTAAAGTAAAGTAGGTAAGGTACGGTACATAGGTAGGTAGGTTAGGTTGGGTTAGGTAGGTGGACGGGACGGAACCGCGGCCGTGGTGGCCAAGAAGCCAATCGCCAAAGACAACAGCGGGCAGAAAAATAAAATAAGGAAATCATAAAGACAGCTTCCTCCCCGTCTCCCCCTTTGGATGTGGTGGTGGTGGTGGTGGTGGTGGTGTATGTGCGTGCGTGTGTATGTGTGTGTGTGTGTGTATGTGTGCCTGTCTGTCTGTACCTGTGCCTGCATGTACAGTAAGTGGTTGCGACTTGCGAGCGAGCGAGAGAGCTCCCAGCAGCAGCAGCAATGTGCAGCGTGCAGCGCTCCAAATTTGATTGGGGAGGCGAAGGAGGGATGGTTCAGGTGGGAGTGGGCAGGGAGGGGTGCACGTTGTCTCGCATGTCGGAGCCGGTAGCAGATGGCAGATGGCTGTATGGGTATGTGTGTATGTACTGCGTCTGAGTAGTGCGTAGTGAGTATACATGTAGCCGGGAGCCAGGAAGAGGGAAAGCCAGACTCGCTGGTGGATGGATGGGAAAAGGACATCGCACACTGCAGAGTACTCCTGCACGGCGCCTGGGGTGAAATGGGATGGATGGGATGGGATGCAGTGGGATGGGATAGGATGGATTGAAGGATGGATGAATGATGAGTGAATGGATGACAGGCCAACACCTAGGGGTGCTACTCTGCATCGCCGCAGGCTCGCTGTACGGTGAGGAGTTGCCCGTTGAGTGAAAGGCAGCTAAGGTAGATACAGTTACGCATGCGCTAGAAAAGGCCAGAGAGAGAGGCCGGGCCAGGATCGATACAAGCAGCCGGAGTGAGTGGAGGGCCTGCGAAATTGATATGATGGAATCGTGGCAGAGAGTCCACGGTACGAAGAGTGTGTTAAATTGGGGGCTTGGGTGGGGGTTTGAATTTTTTCCCCCTCTTCTCCTTCCTGGCTTCCTCTCCTGGACACGAAAGGAGACGGGAAAGTTGTGCTCGAAAAACGACGAAGGTGTCTTGTTCAAAGGTGGCAGCCGCGGCATCTTGTCTTCCAATTTGAATTTGGTGATGGATGACAGTGCCGGACTCGATAGGCTCGAATAAGTCAGAATCGGTTGGCAGCTGTCATCGAGGTGTTCCTGGAGCTCAGAGCGTCTTAGCAGGCGAGGTAAGACAGCCAGAAAGCGGTACGTAGCTGCACAAAGCATGGCAAGCGTGGCGGCCAAGCTCCAGCCAACAGGGAGGGCACGCAGAAATGATGGTGTGCCGCCGCCGCCGCAGCACAGTATGCCTGCCACGGGTGTCGCTCTTGTTGCTGCTCGTGGTAATTATGGGTGGTGGGGACTCCTGGCCGTGGCCGTGGTCGTCCAGGGTCCAGGGAGGAGGGGGGGAGAGAAGCAGATGAGCGGACGTGGGTGCGTGGAACGAGGGGCCACGGGGGACATGGGGGGGAAGAAAGGAAAAGGGAAGCAGAGAGGGGGGCGTGAATGAATCATGACTGATTGGGGTCGAAAGAAGGTTGTGGGATGTGTGGAGAGGCGAGCGGAGGGATCGACCTGCGAGCGCAACAGAGAGATGAGATGACGGGTTTGAGATGGTGGCATTGGATGAAAAGGAACCGAACACTGTCATTAATCGCCAAGCCGGTATGCGGTCTGCGGTCTGCGAATACGCAGGAGGCGGGAGTCGAGGGCCTTTCGCCGTCCGATTCTTGGAATGCAGATGGAGATGGAGATGGAGATGGGATCAGGCCAGGTAAGGTAGGATGAGAGATGGAAATGGGATCAGAATAGAATGGAACATGAGGCAAGGGGCCCGTATGCGTACGTACCTTCGACGGATGCTCGAGGGTAGGCAAGGTGGGTACGAATAGGGCCAGATAGGTACGGATAGCTTTCTTTGGGCAGGCAAGGAAGCCGCGCGCAGGTAAGGAAGCGTCCAGTGTGTGTTGTGTGTACATCTGTACATCCAGTATCCGTACTGCAACACTCGTCGAGGTGAGGCAGGCAAGGTCGGTATCCATGGGCGCTATCCGCTCATTGGTTTCCATCTCCGGAGGCCCTGCCCAACGTTGCAGGGCAAGGAGGCTTACACTGCCGTACCTAGCTGCTCGGTAAGGTAGGTAAGGGAAGCGATGCTGGGCATTGGTCAAGTCCCTACGGAAGAGTACGCCGTAGGTATTCGCAGCATGCTGGGTGCAGGCTCGCCTGGTCTGGAGCCGCAGAGATCCGCCGCCCACGCCGTCCGCCGCTGCCGTTTTGCAATCCTCCCATGCCTTGTCTTGGACTGACGTGCCTGGCTCTGTAGGGTTCGGTGGCTCTGTGCGGACATGCGTGTATTTGTCTCGGATGTCTTCTGAGATTTCGATGCACCACGAGACAGTGATGCACGGTTAAGGTAGACCGGGAAGAGAGGGGGTGTCTTAGGGAGGGAAATGGTGGTACGGGACCTCGAGAGAGGCAAGCGGCACGTTGCGCCCTAGCGCGTGGCCGGGACATGTAATTGTGGGCGCCGATATGGATGACATGCCGACGAGCATGCCAGGCCGAGGCCGGGCGTCGTCGGTACGGGCGGGTGCGAGATGCCTTGATATCGTCCTATCGCGCCTGTCTTGCTTCACGACGATAGGAGCCAGTTGCAGCTCAACTTGACGCATAGTTGGTTGGGCCTGTCAGCATTCGTGCCTGCGTCGAGTTGAGCTGAACAGTCCGCAGTACGAAGTGCAATGTGCCACACCTGGGCGAGAGACACATGCAGCAGCGCTGCTGTGTTGCTCCTGTAAAGCGAGGAAAGCCTGTCATGGCGATGGAGATTGAGTGGTTGCAACCCAAAGCGAACTCGGGCTCCTCGTTCTCGGTATGAACGCATCCCGAAAAGGAGAAGTCCCTCTGCGTCGTAACGTGCTGTGCCATTGTGTCGGTTCTGGATCACAACTGTGACTGGGCGGTTGACGAAGGCGCAGATGAAGGCACTGAAGAAAACCAGCATGTGCCTGGCTGCCCTGGCATGCTTCAGCCGCTATCCATGGATGGCCCGTCCTGTGCCTGGTCACCGGCCAAGATGAAGTTTAGCTAACGAGCGGTAGCCACTTACCAACCCGTGGCTGACGGGCTGGCCGGGCGGGCAAGGCGAGCAAACGAACGGGAAGAGGGGGGCTGAGATGGGATGAGAAAATGGAGACGGACACGGAGACGGAAATGGAGCTAGGGCTGTAGCTGGAGCTGGAAATGGAGCTTGTCGCCCTGGAACAGGATCTGGACCTGAACCCAGACATGTAGATGGGGAGAGTACCTACATAGCGCAATCCGTAGAGACGAGGGACGGAAGGAAGGAGGAGACGAGTGGACAGCATGGACCAGGGTCAGCGGCCGTTGGCGAAGGCCCTTGAAGAGTCCGCCGTCGCTGTCCCCGTCGCTCCATGGCTATTGCCGCCATTACGCTGACGTCTCCAGCAACCTGGCTGTGGCTGACTTTGACTTGACGACTTGCAGGCTCTATGTGCGAGCGTGGGTGGTATTGTGGGCTTGAGGATGGCTGTGGCTATCCGTGGCCTCGGTCATGGAGAATTGCGGGTGAAGGACGTGCACTTGAGACGGAGATTGACAAAGGCGCCGGCGCCTATTAGTCGTGTCGAAGCTTCTTCTCGTTGTAAGATAGGGCCGTTGAATACCAACGCCTAGCTCAATGACTAGGGCGCGGGCGGTAGAGACAACCACTTCCTTGCCTTTGTCGACCAGGCACTAAGTGGGCGGAGGCCTAGCCAGGTGGTTGAGAATCAGAGAAATACTTCTTTAGGTAGGTAAGGTACGCCGCTCTTAGGTAGGACATTTCGCAGCAGTGAGACAAAAAAGTACACAGGGACACCCGTGCTTCCTTTTCTTGACTTTTTCTTTTCTTTCCGCGTACGAATATTCGCACCAAGACTCTCCTTAGACTCCGAGACTGAGATCCGCATCACCATCTGCCATCTTCCAAGGGCCGAATCCCGGAGAATGTTCCGAGAGGACGTAATGTAGGCGATACAAACCAATCAAGCTTAGGTAAGGGATCGTCAAGCCTCGGCTGATCATTCTGGTGCTATCCGTATTTTTTTGGCGGGAATTGTGGCATCCGTGTCGGTTCATTGAGATTGAAGCCAAGGACACGGCGGAGGAGGAAACGCAGATCCTGATGCCGGTTCTTCCACCAGACCGGTCAGAGATTGGTGGTGGCGGCGGCGGTGGGTGAGGTGGAATTGAAAGGTGAAGGTTATCCACGATTCCTTGACATGACCTCCCCTAACCCAAGGCGCCACCACTTTGCATTTGGCACCTGGCCAGACGAGTGCCATTTTCCGTCCAAAATGCAGTGCAAGCAGGCATGTCAAGGACACCCGTGTTCCAGATGCAAGGGAAAGAAAAGAAGCGTGACGCGTGATGCGGTACGTACCCGTCATCTCAATGTTCTCCGTCGGGGAGGATGGGATGACCAAGGTAAGGCGTTCAATCAGTCCTGGGAGCTACCGGCGTAGTCGTCCAGTCTCGAGGTATCTGCAGTCTTTTGGCTCGCCCTCTTGACATTCTCCTTCCTTGGCTCTCCTAGGCTTGCCTCCTTTGCCAGGTTCTGGCCGTTTCCGTGCGTGCGTTGGCGGTTCAAACAGGGTCTCATCCGTTCAGATGGGGTGCTTTCCCGTCCATGGATGCCAGTATTAGTAAAGACTCCGGTTCGACAAAGGATCCGCCTCAACGGCCGATTGGCTTCCTTGCTGCAGCGATGGGGTAGCCCAGTCTCCTTCTGGTAAGTCCCCGGGCACCTTCATCATGGCCCCAGGCCATCACCATCACTACCGCCTTTTCTCTCCGGCGTCAGGTATCCGCAAGACACCGGCTTTGGTTACTTGGATCATTCTCTAAAGCATCTCGCCCAACAAAGACGTGACAGGCTTCCTTCCTGCCGTAGTGCTGGCGTGGCGCTCGACTCTGAATCTTTCACCAACGTGCCGTCGGCTTGAAGCAATTATCAACAACGGTCTCCATGTTTGGTCTTCGGGTTCGTCTCTGAAGTTCAACGGCCGCAATCGAGGCTGAGCTACAGTCCGAACGAGATTTTGTGACGTTTGGTTGGGTTGACTGAAACCGGAAGAGTCTGGTTCGAGGTCTCGGTCGAGAGAGCAGAGCTGTTGCGGCTGTTATTGAACCTGTTGCACCCAAAATGCTGGCTTTGGGCCTTGGTCGATTCGGGCTAAACCACCTGCATCAGTGTCGGCGTTTCTCTTCGTTGTATGCCCGTTGCAACTTGCAAGCAATATGCTGACCACAGCAAGACCTGCCCAACAATTCCGTCGCTCCTCTTCTGGTGCGCATGAAAATTCAAATGGCTGCCGCCGTCTCTTTCCTTGCGAGGTCCATTTGTCGTCTCCAATCAAGAGCACTCTCGCATAGGTACCTGCGCGGGAGCTAAGACGTCAACCCCCGCCAGCGCTCAACGGTCATGAATCGCACCATTTCCCTCTCAGTTGAGCCGTCCGCATCAGATAGGTAGGCTGGCCCCGGCTATTCATCCGCCAACACAGTAGAATCGTTCCGAGATTTTTTACGTCAAGGGTTTGGACTCGCCAACCGCGGTCACCAAACCGCCGTGAAGGCGGGTTGAAAAGAGCAGATGGGAGAAGAAAAAAGTTGTCTCCACCCCGGTCGACTCCAATATCTTCCAGTACCAGCGACCTGACGGCAAGGTGCTGAATATGCAACTCCAATCTCCAGCCATCCATCCATTTGCCTTAGTGCTGGCCCAAGTATTGCGCCGCGCCCCACGTCATGCGGGAACGGCCCAACTCGGGCTGGCACAGCTTGGGCTGGGAGGCCAGATACGTACCAGGCACCGAGGTCGATGCCATCGCCAGCCAGTGCTTTCGACAGATACGGATACACTTGGATGGTCGAAATTGGGCCTGGGTGTCCGGTGCCTGTAGCGCTGCAGTGCGTACAGAGGGGTGTGTGTGGTGTGGTCTCTTCCTCACGCATTCCCCTCACCACTAATTTGTTCCCCCAATTCACGGATGGCAGGGCCAGGGCCAGCTGCGACCTTCACGTGGCTTTGCTCGGTGACCCTTCGTGGCTCTGCTGTTATTGCTTCTGCTTTTGATGATGCTCCCGCAGTACTTGCCCCATCATCTTCCGGTCTCCATTGTTCGCTTCTTCGCAGACTGTTTTCTTCTAGGGGAAAACCATCTTGGTTGTCAAATCATTCCTTTCGGTTGTCGACAGAAGATGATGCAGGATTTGACCAGTCGTAAATGTCAGAGGAACGTTATCTACGCAACTGTGCCATGCTGCGGAGTATGTAATTAAAAAGTGCCGGCATCGCGAAAGTATTGCGATGGAGCTGCCCAGCTAAAGCTGTCCGCATAATACACTCGACCGCGTGAAGTCTTGAATTGGAAGGATGATGTCGACAGGGGTTAGTTAATCGAGTACCGGCTCTCCTCATGCAAGAGACCTCACCACCATCTTTGGGGTGAGACGAAGCGTCCATGCGGCGGCAGCAGGCATGCAGGTTGTTCACGTCATGGCCGCACCCGTCTTCTCGTTCGTCCCGTTTTTACAACCGCCATTGGATCATTGGATCCCACCCACGCCCGCTCTGTAGTATCTGCGTGTATGCCCAGGATTCGGTGAGCTCAGGCACCATTGACAGTCATATCAGCGAACTGAGCATGATTCTTCGTTCGCCGTCACTGCCCCTCTCTCTAACTTGCAAGCGCTCGTGTCTAGGCCCAGGGTTGAATACCCCGCCAGCAAAACGACAGCCGATATCCCCAGATCTGCCTCCAGATGAGAGACTTATGAGCATGCAGTGGGACGCTGCGATTGAGTTCGCGGCAAGCCGAGTGCGTTGGAGGCGTGACGTTACCATGGTCATTGGATGCACCGCTCAAGCCATGGTTCATCGAAAAGACGCGAAGCGGAAGGCCTTTCCGTGGGTTCCAGATCATCGAGAATGTTAAGCCTTCCGAGGTACGAAAACCGATAAGAACCAACCGCATTTTTTTGGTCCTGTCGGATTTAGAGTTTCATTCCGTAGGGCTTTATTGTCAATAATATGATCGACTTAATTCCCTCTTCAAGCTCGTTGCGCACCCCGCAGCTGTCGTGCAAGTCGTCTAAGAGTCCATGACCGTCATGCAGCACTATTACCCCGAGATTCTGCTATGCCACATGCCTGGAAAGCTGTTCGTCTGTCTTCATAGACTTCGTCGTTCATCCGAAAGCCACATGCCCGCCCACGCCTTTAGGCATGTACGGCACCATCTTGTTGTTCTGTCCACTTAGGCCGTTGGCATGTACATACTCAGTATTTGCAAGGTCCACCCTTGATTGTAGACGTGATTATAACGCGTCCCACAAACGATCGTGGCTGTTGTCTCGCTGCGAAATGAGCTCCAGGTAGCCCGTTAAGATTGTCTTCGTCAACGTCCTGTCCGTCCTGTCGACATGGTCGGAAGCCGGGAAGCCTAACGACAGGGTTCTTTGCTGGGTGCCACGCTGACGACCATGCCGATGTGGGGCACACCAAAGCCACTCGGTATCGAGCCAGACTATGAAGTTGCCCGTGTGGGATTAGCTTCGCCGTGACAAGATGCAGATGCCAGCGGTCGTCACGTCACCTTAGTGAGTCTCTGTCCCTGGTTTTGCACGCCTATGCGCGGCTCTGGAACCCATTTCGAAGAGTCGTGTCCCAGCCACAAGAGTGCGTGTCTGCATTGATGGTGTTCTCGGTCTACTCTCCAAGTAGATTATGCACTGGAGAGGTGCTAGAGTAAAGCAGACACCAGCCGGCCCCAGTATCGATCTGCAACTGCTCGGCTGACTTTTGGGCTCCGCGCAGGTTTTCGTCCGCTGGCCTGGACCCAGTCGTCCGCGCCGTCAACAAGTAGGCAGCGCCACAGAAGGTCTTTTCCACCCCGGCCCCGGCAGAGGTGGTCTCTCCAAAGCTCAATGTGGACACTGCTGGACTTTCGTCTGATCATGCCCTGTCCAGATCCCTGGTTCCATCCACCTGCAGCCACGTAGTAGATCATCAGGTCCAGCTTTCCAGGAACGATAAATTGCGTCGCTCGGCTTGTGCCGTTACAACAGGCACGACCAGATGACTTCAAGCGATGAAAGCCAACGACGTCGCGCATTTTTTGATCCTTCGCTTGCTAGAAACCGAGGCTTCTGACGGTTTGCCTTTTACCGGGACCTGTTAATGCTCAATCGCCCGAAGATCTGCTGCACCTGCTCGTCTGAAGTCCCCATGTAATGTTTGATCTTCTGCGGTTCCCCCGTGCCCTCACGCATGTAGTCAAAATCGTCCGAGGAGGGAGAACCTTATTCGATGTGTTCTCATGGCACGCAGGACTCTCGGCAATGCTTCGAATTTGACGTGGCACATCAGTTTTGACTTGTCGCAGGTTCCCGAGAGCTTGGTACTCGTCTGCATCACTCTCAAACAGCCCCTCCGTGCTGGGTTTGCGAAGTAAGGGGTTATGAGATGCCCACGAACAGGTCGAAGGATAGACCGTAGACGGTTTGGCTCGCACATTGGGCGAAGTTGCCGTATCGTATCAAGTTCGTGTCGATGTATGTCTCAGAATACTCCCCGCGACAGCTGTCACTGCGATAATCCATTGCCTCTGGTCAATGCGGCCAGGTTTCTTCCCAGACATTCTGACGCATATTTCGTCTGACCTCAGCACGTCAACGTCGCGATCCACATGAGCCTGGGATCATGCTCAGAGGTAACAACCGGGCCACCGAAATCCTTGAGTCATCTCCTGCCGTTCTCGACGCCTTTGTAGAGCTTTGGCGCTTTCTCAACGAAGGTTTGCTTGTAGAATTGAAGTCGTTAATCGAGTTTCCGAGGTTGGTGGTAGATGATAGTCGCCGAACTACAGGGAACGGGCTCTACAGCCACTAGAGAAGACGCGAGCAATGCGTCGTCGTGCTACGGCTCGGAGTCCCTCGTGTTCTGGGGACGGTTGTATGGATTGACCATGAATTCGGTCGGATCTTGGAGGCCAGGCCACACACACACCCCTCTGCTTGTGTCTAAAAGCAACCCCTCCCACGAAGCTCGGGGTGGAGAGACGGAGGGGCAGGGGTAGAACGGGGCATGCCCTGGCACGTTCGTCAAGTTGCGGGAGGTTTGGGCGCGGGTCGTTGCAACGCTGTGGAAGAGAAAGGTTGTGCCAAAGCCGGGTCGCAACCTGGCCAACTGCCACAGCGCAAGTCGAAGTGTTACGTGTAATTTGGGTTAATATAAGTCAGGGGAAAGCCAGCTTCGCAATGCGCTGGAAACGTCGCTCAAGCATCGAAGCAACAGTGAATGAGTCAACATCCTGACGGCGGGTTAAGCTCAGGGTCGGCGGCCGCGATGCGTTGCGGAGGAAAGGCGCAAAACATGCCGGGAGCCCCGACTCCCTGCGTTGATGCTTGGTCGCTTGTTTGATTCCGCCCGGAGGTTTTTTTGACTTTTTTTTTTTGTCCTCTCGTTCCGAGAGGCCCATGTGCGGCATCGAGAGGAGGCGCAGTCATCGGTCGGAAGTGCCGCCAGTGCCCACAGCAGCGGCTAGGTCCAGGCATGCACCTCGTCTGTCCATGATGAACTGGTGCCGACCGAGGGCCTTTTGATATTTGGGTGACGCAGTGTCTGGGTTAAACAACGAGATGCTGCCAGCAGTGCCAAGCTTGAAGCTTTTGGGCGCTCAAATAATTGAGAAAGAGGCGGACGAAGCGATTCGTGTTGAGGTTCGCTAGGCGCGGGGGCCGTATGAAAGGAGCGGCGGGTGTGAGAGACGGCATGGTAGGGGCCAATGGTTGCAAGGGCAAGCGGTGGTACCGTACGAATACGGATACAGAGCAGGTGATGGTTGTGAGTGACAGCGAGTATTGTCGAGGTCATTTGGGACAGTGCCGATTCTGGCAGGACGGTACCCGTGTAGGCAAGTGTAAGGCTGATTGCTGGGCAGATAGGAGATAGATGATGGAGCTCCGAGGGGTTCCATTGCGGTTTGATGGTGTAGGTATGGTGTGCCGTGTGCCGTCAACCGTAGCGAGCCGCAATTTGTGTCGTGTTGGACCAAGGGCATGGACGGAAGACTTGAAGGACTGAACCCCATCGTATCTGCGCGTGGGAGGGGAGAAAAAAAAGCAGCAGGTCAGGTCTGGACCCAGAGCTAGCGTAGACCAGGAGGATGACGGGCATGGGGCCAGAGCGGAAGGCCAGGGTGGGTGGCAAGATGCGCAGCAATATTGGACGGGGGTTGCGTAGAAGACGAGGTTATTCGGAGATGCCATATTCAAAGAGGTCGGTGGCAGTGGCTGGGTTGCGGTGGGCAGCGGTGAAGGTGGACGCGAGCGCCGAGAGGAGAAGAAGCCCAGTCCCGTCGACGTAGGCAAGGTTGACGATGGCCCGGCCCCAGTTGCGTTCGGTGAGAGAGGCGGGGTGGGTTGTGGTGGTGGTGCGGTGCCAGCATCATGACCATCCATGGATATCGGACGAACGTGGGACGGGATGGAATGGGATGGGGGCATGCATCGTGCCAAGCTTGCAGAAGGAAGAAGCCACGCCAGATGGAGCAGATGAGGCAATCAAGAATACGATCTCACAGCTGGGGCCGAATAAGGAAGCAAGCAGTGGATAGGTAAGGTATCCGTAGCAACTTCCACGCCTTCTATTCTACGACGTACGGATACTGTGGACGGATAGTGCTGGTAATGGAGGGAAGGCGTCACTCGACTGCGGGAAAGTAAGGTCAGGTCAGGTGGTGAACGATAACAACCCACCTCACAACGTCATCTGGTGGTCCTGAATATCAACACCAACTCTATCAGTAACTTCTAATGTTCCAAAGCAGTATTCTGGAAGGAAGTGGTTCGCTCTTTCCGTTGGCGATAGCTACCGTACCTGCCGTAACTACCTTGGCTTAGGAGGTCACCTGCTGGTGATGAGATGAGGTACCGTGTACCTACCCGTACCTACTCTACCTTTACTGAGGTACACACAGGTGGGTGAGGTGTGGCTCCTTCTTTCAACGACTGTGCCTGCCAGATCTGGCAGTTTGAATGATCTTGGCCAATCATAACAATTTGGTCACAGATATCTCCACTCCCGGAAAGACCCCACTGAGTGAAGGCGGGCGGGAAGCTGCAACGGCGCTCGGAACTTTTTTTTTTCTTTTTTTTTGTACCTGTGATTTTGCCCTCTTCTTTTCCTGCCGTTCGCTGCCACCAACAATGAACCCAATCGCTACCTACAGACACTCCAGCTTCACTTCGCTCTCGTCAGTTGTCTCGTGCACCACGCGGCAGGCAAGATGACGGTGTATTACCGATATCTCCACAGCGGCATGCCAGCCGTATGTGGACTGGTTTGAGGGGCCTGTTTTGCTTCTGTCCCCGTGTTCACTGGAAAGTTCGTACTTACTTGTTGGTGTCTAGGTACACAGAGTACAGAATACATGCCATACCGATGGATACCAGCCACCAACCAACGGCTAACGAAACGACGCAGAAGGACGGGTACAGAGTCTGAAGGGCTCAAAGCAGGCCAGGTTTTTCCTTTCGCAAGTCGGACATCATCATCCAACTTAATGAAATGCTCCGACAGAAACACCCCAGACCCAGGGTATCTCGGGCACAATCTGCGGTCGACAGGGGCAAACATCAGACAAAAACTCCCCGGCGCGCATTCCCAGCCTTGGATATGTTAAACGAGAAGGGTGGAGGGGCGGAGGGGAGGGGAGGGGAGCTGCAAAGGCCCATCCCCTGCCCCTGCTCCCCCGTCGCGTTGCGTTGCGTTGCCCGCTGTCCGAAGCCCGCAACCGCCGTCTCGAGCCTTGAGGGTTGAGCCTTGAGCCTTCCAAGCTTGTCGCTGAGGTGCATTTCGATGACGCCTGGAAGGGCTTTCCAGTCTCCTCCGCCAATGTCACTTGCCTGTAAAAATAACAGGACAGGACCCCAAGAGCACCCAAAGTCAAGCCGCATCCCTTCCACGCAGGCACCTCCCTGGCACACGCCAATATCCCTACGAGGAACTAAGGCAGCCTAAGGCGGCCTGCTGGGAAGGACCAATTTGTGCAATTTCAAGTCCCTCTCAGAACGCTCTCTGAATCGCGCGCCAACAGCTTCACCCCCAAATCTGCTCCACTTCACCTGAATTCCTAACAGACCTCATCACTCGGCCGAGTACTGAATTATCTGCATGACAAGGGATGCGCCCGGCTCACATCCTGCAATCAATCAAATTATCAACCGGCGACCCCCCAAAAAACGAACACCTCTGCGAACACAGAGTACCTGCCTAATTATCTCCTCTTGTCTGCCCGCAGAAACATCTGTCAACCGTCACCGAACCCGACGGCAAGCAGGGCAGGCCCAAGTAGATTGATTGAGACCAATCTCTCTCGCCTCGCTCTCTGTGTGTCCTTCAACCACAGATTCCACCTCGAGCGTCATCTGCCACACTGCCACACCCTCGGCATCAATTCAAACTGGTTGGTGACGAGGCCAGGGAACGACAATGACCCAACAACGGCACAAGCCACAAGGTCAAGGCCCTCGCATAAGTGCCCAGCTGCAGTTCCAGCGCTGGGTTCAGGCTCACAAACTCCGAGCCCTGCTTCCGTACCGCACCCGATGCGAGCATGTCAAACTTGTCATCCCATCTTTTCTCCGGCTGACGATTTCCCCGACCCGCGGCATAACGAGTCGCAGCCTGTGACGATCGTCGCCAAGCCTCCTTGCCTACCAAGTTCGACCCAAATTCATCCGTTCCATCTGCGTCTGCGTTCCCCATCTCTCTTCCCCGCTGGCTGCTGCTCTACCACTCTCCAGGTCCAAATTGCACAGGACTTCGGCGGCCTTTCACATGGCTTTTGAGTTCCGACCGAGCACCTTCACCGACAGATAGTACTCAGAACTACATGAATGATACCTCCTCACCTTACCCACTCTGCGCTAGCCGACAACGACACAACGGGTCTCCAATTCTTTCTATTTGCATCCGTACGCCGACCCCAGCATCCATGTCAACCGCAAAAGAACTCCGAGTGCAACTCTGCTGAAGCAGCCATCAATGCTGAAATGGCGGGAGGAGACATGGGGGATTCAGATGCAAAGACTACAGACGAATGGCTCCATTCAGATGAACACCTCGCCTCCATTTCCCCCGACTTGACGACTTTCCATCCCACCTCCATCGCACAGGAACTCGATGAAACTCCCCATTGGCTCATTGGAGTAATGGCAATGTACTGATATAGTGGTTTTCCCAGCACGGCCATCTGTTGCAACGCGATTATTCGGGGCCAAAGTTGCACTCGCCAACTTTCCGAGAACGCAACATTGCGCACCAGCAAGTACGGATACTGTCTTGATTCAACGTCTTCCCAAATCGGCATGACATCCCCGCTGGGGCCAAGGGACTTCTACACGCATCTCACTTATCAGTTTTGTTTACAGGGTACCTTTCTGTTGGCTTCTGACGCATTAAGGAGGCACATGAAGGAGGCACGTTCAGTTCTTGAACTTGACGAGTCGGCCTACCTGTCGATTCATTCCTGCAGCCACTCTCAACGGCATGACACTAGTTGATGTCAGTGAGCGGCATTTAAGACATGCGTCGACTTTAACGACAAGCTCCAAGCCCGAGCCTGCGACTGGGTCAGAATGGTAACATGCTCACCGTCAGATTGTCGTTTTGCTTGACCGCCATTCGTACGTACTGACTCAAGCACGAAACCGGGGCATTTACGTCGGCCTCATTGTCCACGTCTGCCGAAAAGTATCAATGTCACAAGGCCTGCGCTTCCTTTTGCCAACCATGTCGTCAACTGCATTCAAGAAAAGGCCCCGCCTGTCACGATGCTGCTATTGCACCACGAAAAAAGGGTATGACAGGGTAGAGGACCCTGATCTGGTCGGGACTTGACAGATGCGCTCGGGAATATCTTCGTTTCTCACGGACCTCTTTGCGATCCCGCAAATGCCTCAATCAGCGCACGCGATCCAGACAAGCGCTGTCTTAACCAACCTCATGTATTGCCCAATCGAGTCAACCCGGAGAATTTTCCTTGTCCCAGGAATCTTTCAACCTGGGACACGGCGTCCCAACGCCGTTCGTCGGATCGGTTATTGCTCTTAGCGCAAGAAGTCCAAGATTTGTTCCAGGTGCGGACGGGACGGGGGCCCACGCAAAAACTGCGTACGCATAACACTTCTGGGCTGCGCTGCATGAACCTTCAGCGGTCAAGTCGTGCCAACATTGTCGCAAACCCGTTGATGCGAGGCGATAGGGCCTTGCGACATCCCCAGCATTAGCTACCGTGATGTCAGATCATAAGCGGCGATACCACCGTACGGGCGAGCTACCGAAAAGGGCGTTCGCCTAGTCCTCAACAGTACCAGCCAGTTGGGAATATGGTCAGTCTTACAAGGCCCTGCCTGTCTGGTGTATCATCCTGCAGATCGCCAGTAGGTTGACCCAGCCCCTCATTATTCACTGCACAAAGATACATGCCAGAATCTGTCCGAGACCATGCTGCGATAGCTGGTCGGCAGCAGTCAGTCTTCGTAATGAGAATAAACGCAGGTCAACATGGGCTAAATCAATGATGGCAGCGATTCCCACTGGTCAGCGTCTGGGCCGCGGAAGGCGTGGATGAGCCTCAACCTTGGGCATTCGCAACCATCCTTGCGAGGTTGATTGGCTCAGAAGATGGGACGAATTTAAAATTGGGCGACAAGGGACCATGGGACGGACTGGTACCGAATGTGGCCCCGTGTCTGGCTCCAGGGTGGTTTGGGCCGATCGTCATGCCTGCTGTCCTGCAGCGGAATCCTGAGTCCCGGAGCCCTATATCTGATCTCACCCTGATCATAATATAGCTGGGTGTGCCAGATTCGGTTGCCTGCCACATGGTACGGGCAGCAGAGGAACACCAGAAATACTCACCCAGATGTGAGTGTCAACAATGATGAACATCCGGAAAAATTCGGCGTCGACGAGACGCTGTTGAGTCTATAGCCTAGAGATCACTCTGAAGATTCGTGATCGAGTCTGAAAGCCCGTTACTATTTCCATCCACTACGTACCCAGAGGTGGTGCATCCGGAACGGGCCCCCCCGCCGTGGATGCTCGGCGTCACCGCTGGTTTGCGAGCGCGCCAACAGCCGGTCACAATGGACTCATTGATTCTTCAGATAAATCAATTCGCGGGGCTACCTAAGAAACGCGCGCATATCAGGCGCCGTTTCGACTCGCATGTGTCAGTCGCCTGCACTGGAGCAAAGCGGTTGTGCCGAAATGCAAGGACTCCCGTGGGCTTTGGCTGCGTTAGCACGTCGTAGGTTCGCGGTACGGGATACAATGTGGCGACAAATCAGCAGCAAGGACAAGGCCATCAAGCTTAACAGGAGGAGACAGGCGGTGACAATTCTCACAAAAATGGCCAGGGCAGAGGCCACTTGGAAGTTGGGGGTGTCTTGACAGACGGCACGACGGCTCCAGATCTGGAGACATGACGCACAGCCGACTTCACCAACGTCTAGACTCACTCGGAAAACCATGATAGGTTGCGGCACGACAACGGATGCAACTGTCATGTCCTCACCGGCCAGCCAAAAGAGACAGGCCACGGCTTTGCCTTAGACGATTCCATCCATACCATCATCCATCGCATCGGCCAAGGGTCTCTGGGCCACTCGGTGATTATCATCCCGCGCGCATTGGCGGTGGAGTCGTTACGAAGGCCTGTGACGGCTCCACCAACCTGACGAGCACATCCGATTCTGATGGCCTGCGCTGCATGTGCCCGTGTGGCCGGCTGCATGTTCAGCGTGGAGTTCTGACAGACATCAGACGAACTTTTCAGGCCCCTGTCCCAGGCTGCAGATTCACCCGAGCCGCTGTGAAGGGCTCGCAGATGGATGACAGGGACGGCAAACCACCTACCGACCCCTGGCACTTGGTATTGTGTTCTGTGTACAGAGACTGTACATGTACATACTCTCTTGCTTCCTAAGCCTCACGTACCTCTCTCAACTGTACCCGCACAAAGCTTGCTTGGTCGCGCACACTCCAGACATGACAGCATCTCCGGCTGGCGAAGATTGGCGCCTTGCTCGGTCGTGAATGGCCATGCTTGCCCCTCTTCGAGTTCACCCCAAGCCCCGGCATCACAAAATGACGCGCCCCGTCCGGTCAAGCAATCCCCCTCATGATCGTTCAGAACGATACCATATCGGATTAGATGGAGCAGGGCAATTTGCGCATTGTCGAAGGATCTTGTGTTGCCACGGATATACGAACGACCGTGGGTCGCCGCGGCTGCACGGCAGCTGGAACACATGTTCGCCAATATCAGTATCATTGAGTGTTTCCAACGATTTGGTGTCGTAAGGTACTCGGAGGTCAATGCAACACAAGGAAGCTCGCGAGCCATCAGGTCAATATGCCTCCAACAAAGCCTCTTTGTGACACTTGAGGGGGGCCGACAATGGCGTTCATGGCGACCCTGATCATTTCCCTTTTGTTTGTCACTTGTCAACAATGCTGAACCACGCCCCCGAGGAGCCCACTTGATTAATGGACCAGGCGCAAACTTGGCAACTTTTGATGTTGATCTTGTTGGGCAGCTGCACTGCGTACGCGGCAAATGAAGTCGGGCGAATTGTCAATCAACAATAAGCTTCAACGACTCGACAGACCGAGGCCAATCTCTCACGATGTGGAAATAGGATGCTAAATGACTGGAGCCTCGAGGTCGCGTTGATAAACTTTTGAGCAGGCTGGTGAGTTCGCAAGTTTGCTCCGAGATTCATCAGAGTTCCCTACAAAGACTTGCGGAGTGAAGCTGCTTAGCTTCGACGTCATCGCAGTAGCGTTAGGCGGTAAACGCTTGACAAGGAGGCTGAAGCTTCCGCCCCCCATCATAACATCGTCGGGTCTTTGATGCCGTTGATTTGACTACAAGCGCCAAAAAGTCTCCTCAAAGACAAACCGCCTCGTTCATGCTAGCATCTGTGGGAAAATAGCCCGAGAGACCACACTACTGAATATCTACAGCCACATGGCCCCCGGCACTTTGTACGAAGGCGCTCCTAGATCTGCCGCTAGACGCCCGTCAGCAACTTTTACGGCTCGAGAGCGTCGAAGCCGTTGCTCTTAGCGTCTGAGCAGAGGCGCAATGGCGGATGGGGCGTGTAGTGTGTAACGACACAAGTTCAAACTGGCACGCACGAACAAGACGCCAAGCTAAGGACGTTCATCCGATGTTAAAATTGCGATTTCAAGCCACGATGGGCTTGATGCTGTCAAGGTTCTAGTCCAAAAGATGACTATTGAGCCTCTCCCGGCTGCCTGGTGTCAAAGAGTTCGAAAAACTCATCTCCAAACACGAGATTGCCCTTGCATTCACTAGCTCTAGAACGCCCCGACTTGTCTCTTTTCCCTTTGCCTTTGGAGCCGGCACAGCCCGTCCATGAAAAACGAATCCCCCGTATTCCGTAATTTCGGAGATATGGAGGGGGAAGTGGGAAGATATGTTCCGCCCGCGCCGGCGCGAAAGAAGGCTGCTCCCGGCCCCATCATTCCCGTCTTTGGGATTCTGCCAATAGCCTCCCAGATCTTCTCAAAAGTGAGAGGAGCCAACTCCCAATCAAGGAGATATGTGGCTGGAGATCGCAGAGGCTCTGGCGGGGGGAGAAGGGGCCGGAACTTTTCCCAGGAGATTTCCTCTTTCTCTGGATCTTCTCTCCAAACGGGGTGGTTTTCGATCTACAGAGCTAGGCAGCGACGAACGGACGGGCTCGCGATGAGTAAACAAGAGCCTCTTTATTTCGCCGTCGAGCCGCCGCCGCCTCCTGCCATCATTGACGACGTGAACGCCAGAGACAATAGCGTGGGGAACATTGGAATCTCCGTCCTGCAGACTATCACCGGTCCGGCGTGCCCTTCAGCAATGCCCGCCGAGATCTCTATCTGCGTTTCTTCCCCGTGAGAATCTACACTTCACCCCCTCCTCTAACCCGCACTACGGCCTTCCCGCGGAGGTTGAGAGGGACTGTGACACAGAAGACATCATGCATAGGAGAAAGAGAGAGGGAAAAAAAAAAGAAGTCTCCGTGACAACATGGCCATCCCCCCTCTTCCGTGCTACACCAGACCTACCGGAAGATATTTCGCTTATCGAGTCCCAGTAGATTTCTGGTTCATGCTGTAGCACGGGGATATCGACAAAAGGGAAGGGGGGCGTGTGCATCCGGCTGGTGTGTGAAGGGCTCGGATGACGACGACGGCCACGGCGTATGTGTCCATGCCAGCTGAAGAAGAAGAACAAGAGGCCCTGTGCTATGTTGGCCGGAGGTAACTGTCTATCTGGTGCTCGCGGACACTTCGGGTACTTCCTTCGACAATGGCAGCGGAAAGGACCGTCACAGATGCAACCTTGCCTCTGTTTCTCATCCACCGGGTTAAATTTGCTTCAGTCTACGCCCTCATTATACGTCAGCAGAACCGGGCCATGAAGTTCTTGTAAGGGACAATGCTTTCACCCGGTAGCCTCGTGATTCCCCCAGAGAGGCTAATAAGTTGAGGGGCGGATGCACCCTACACTGGGAAATATTGTCAACCCTCACATGCCCCGATTTTACTTCGACTCAAGATAACTACTAAGCCTACTACTTCCCCTTCCCGCACGCTTGGAGGCGAGGGGCTGGAGTGACGGAGCCACGACCCATTGGACAGGAAACTTGGGAAGATGATGATTGGGTTCCCGAAAGTTGCCGCGGCCTGCTCTGGCTGCGGGCAGCCGTTTGAAGAGCGGAAGCATACCGGCAGAGCATTTGAGATAACCAGATTAAAAGAAAACGTACGGGCGTATTGCGCGTGCTTCGATTTCGAATGACGGACAATTCACCGACGGAAGACGAGGGATTGTTGGGATGCGAAAGCGAGTATACTCTGGCAATGACATGGACGTGGTACCTTCCCGCAGACATACAATAACGAGGCGTTGAGTTGGTATTACAAGTAACATTCTTAGATTCTGTTGCGAATTCAGAACGGGCAGGGAGGGGACGTCCTTCTCGACTCTTTGTATTGAGGGCTGAGCATTCAGATATCAATATTGAATTTCAACCACGCAAAACGAAAAATAAAAAACCCCTTCTATGGGTATTGTCCTGTGTGAGATCTTCGTTGTTTCATACTGATCCTACGAATATAGCTAATTACAATGTATCCGATCTTCGCCAACTTCATTCGTGAGTTATCCTCTTATTATAAGGGAATGATTGAAATTCAAAGCTCGTCATTTGACAAAGCCCACCTCTTGACCGCTTCAAGCCGAGAGCTTGGCCCGTCTTCTTCATGGGCTTCTGTGTCTCTTTTACGCGTACTTTCTGCAACGAATCTACTATCTTAGCACAAAATAGAATAACGCCTTTGGCATCGATACCTACATGAAATCATACAAGAACCCCCCCTCTTCATAATCCATGGTCGATCCAACCTCCTAGCCTTGGGATTACGTGTCTTCCAGACATAGGAGACACGTAATATATACATACGTATAATATCTCAAGGAGAACAAAAGAAAGGAAAAAAAAAAGACATCCGTCTGCTGAATCTCTCGGTATGGATTTGTATCTAAGAATCCCGCCGCTTCTTTCACTATTCCACGTCCCTCTATCTACAGCAAAGACAAAATTCAAGAAACGAATATACTCGGCAACGGTACCCTCCTCCCCCGGCCACCTTGGCAACCTACGTACGGGTCGGCGTATTAAGCGTTGTAACACAACATGGCCATGGAGAAATAAATCCGCGAGCTTTGAGCGGATGCACTCAATCTGCTACACCCTCAGCTTGATCTGACGAACATCCATCCGAGGTGCATGAACACTGGGCCAGTGACCCTGCGCTGAAAACTCTCGGGGAGAATGAACTTCCCTGGATGGGGCATTGTGTACACGATACGATATCTCAAGTTTTTGAGTAAACATGATCACTCACGGCCATGTCGCAAACTCGTCTGAGAGTAGAATACAAATTCTTCCGCGTCTGCGAAGCTATCAAAAATGTTTACATACAGAGCGGCTCCATACCATGGCTATGATGGCCGCCGCTTCTCACTGACGGGGCGCCCCTCATTCTCCCTCTCACATGCCCCGAGACCCAAACAAAATAAGATGCAAGAAACAAAAGCCATACTTTGGATAAAACGCCGAATGAAACCGAGACCTCTTGTCCGCATCTGCCGTGCTATGGCGCTTCCACTTGTTGATAGATACACTCTGGTTTGCGTGGGAGAAGAAGCGGCGAGGCCTCGGTTCCGATGATGATGGTGGTGTTGAGTTGGGTAGTACAAAACCGCGGCTGCTGCGTCTCCTTATCCTGGAAAATGGTACGTTTCCACGCTCTCTTGATTTACAAACGACTCTCGATGGGAGGGAACGGCTCAGCGCCGGGCCACTGGGAATCGGGCCAGACGAGCCGGATGGCCTCCCAGATGTGGCTGAAGTAGGACAAACGTCAGTTACACTGCGTGATCAAAGGGAGCGGTTCCAGGACCAGGGGGTGATGAGTGGGTTGCGAGGTTTGCCTTGAGTCGCACCGCGTCGGGGAGACACAACGCCATGGGACGGACGGGAGGGCTTGTTGGTGGAATGGGACGACTTCAGGAAGCGAGGGGGCAGAGAGTACAAGGTAAGGGGGTGAGAGTGTTTGAGGTCGGACTTACCTGACGTGGAGAATTTCGAGACCGTCCTTGACCTCCTGCGGGAGATCTTTCACATCCTTCCGATTCTGCGCGGGGAGTAGCACCGTCTTGACACCCGCCCGGAGAGCGCCGATGAGCTTCTCCTTGATGCCTCCGACGGCAGTCACACGGCCTCGCAAGGATATTTCACCCTGTCGCACGAGCATGTTGTGTCAGTACACAGCTTATCAGGGAGCATGTTGGTAGATGAAGACTTACGGTCATGGCCATGGTTGGGGGAACTGTCTTCCCAGAGAACAGAGAGATGAGGGCGATGGCTTGGCCAATGCCACTGCTAGGTCCGTCCTTGGGAATGGCGCCAGAGGGACAGTGGACATGGATGCTGCGCTCCTTCATGATGTTGGTCGTCGGCTCCGCCGTCAGGCCCAGTTCATAAGCGTGCGCCTTGACCCAAGAGAGGGCGACCTCGACGCTCTCCTTGAGCACATCTCCCAGCTTGCCGGTAAGCTGCACGCTGCCGTTTCCAGGCATGTCGGCAACCTCGATGAATAGGATACTGCCGTTGCCGCCCGAGCTGTACGCCACCAGGCCGGTCACGATGCCGGGTCGACTCGTCTTCTCGGCAATTTCCTCCTCAAACCGTTCGCTACCCAGGATGTCCTCAATGTCCTCAACCGTCAGCTGTGCTTTGTATGTCTCAAGCTGTCCACCATCCTTGGCCTCGGCGAACTCGACCGCCTTGTGCCGGCAGACGGAGCCAATCTCACGCTCCAGGTTGCGAACCCCTGACTCACGGGTGTACGACTCGATAATCTTGGATACCACGTCCTTGTCGAAGTGGACCTGGTCTTCCGACAGACCGTTGACCCGGATCTGCTTGGGCACAAGGTGCTGCATTGCAATGTGTCGTTTCTCAAGCGTCGTGTAGCCTGGCAGGTAAATGGTTTCCATACGGTCTAGGAGGGGCGCCGGGATGGTGTTCAGGTCGTTGGCGGTGGCGATGAACAGTACCTTGCTCAAGTCAATGGGCAACCCCACGTAGTGATCCGTGAACGAGTTGTTTTGCTCCGGATCGAGGACCTCAAGCATCGCTGCGGAAGGGTCGCCGTGGAAGTTGGACATGCCCAACTTGTCAATCTCGTCCAACAAGAACACAGGGTTCGCCACTCCAACCTTCCTCAAGCCTTGCACGATCAAGCCGGGCATGGCCGCGACATATGTCCGTCGGTGGCCACGAATCTCGGCTTCATCCCTGACACCACCCAGTGAGATTCTGTGGAACTTCCTGCCCAACGCGGTGGCTACAGATCTCGCCAAGCTGGTCTTGCCGACACCCGGTGGTCCAGCCAGAAGCATGATGGGTGACCTGTCGACCATGCGCCTTGACCGGAGAACCTCGAGCTTTGTGTTGGCCAGCTTCGTTCGCTCTTCCTGCTCCGCATCGACCTTCTCCTCTTCCTTGGTCTCGCCCTCCTTGTCCTTGTCCGACTCCGGCGGAACCAGCTCCTGCTCGGCCTTCTTGATCTGCTCTTCGACATCATCGTTGATGGACTGCTTGAGTCTCAGGACGGCTAGGTACTCGACGAGGCGCTTCTTGACCTTGTCCAAGCCGTAGTGATCTTCGTCAAGTTGCTTGCGGGCTCTCGCCAGGGTATCGGGGCCCAGTCTGTCGTCTGTTGTCACGGTCCAGGGGATCTCGGCGAGCACGTCGAGCCACGTGCGAGTGACCTGATACTCCTGGTTCCCAGGCATCATCTTCTTCAACCTCCTCAGCTCCCTGTCGGCCATCTTGGCAGCCTCCGGCGGCAGCTGCGCCTTATCCAGCTTCTTCTTGAGCTCCTCCAACTCATTGGGCTCCTGATCCTCGTCTTGGTTGGGGCCCATGACGCCGTTGGGACCAGGAGGGAACATGGTGTTCGGCGGCATCGGGATGCCATTGGGACCGACGCGGCGCGATGAGCGGTCGTTGATCTTGTCCAGGAATTGGACAGGCACGCTGGTAAACGTTGTGATCTTGAAATTGTTCTTAATACCCCCGACCTGACGATCCAGCAGCTCAATGACCTTGGCAAGGCGGACCTTAACATCCAGGGCCGCAAGCACCTCCAACTTTTCCTCGTACGAAGCCTCGACGATGTTGGCCATGAAGTCTGCCAGGTTTCCGGCGTCCTTGAGCTCCTTCTTATTGATGAACAGTTCGAGACGTCGAGTCAGCAGGGGCGACAGGCCGCCGGGGCTGTCGGGGCTTCTGGGGAGGAGGGCGGATATGCGGAGAATGGTGACGAGCTCTCTTGATCGCAACTTCAGGAGGGAGAAGAGCTCCTGCATCTGGGCATCTGCAGAGACTGTGGCCAGGCATGTCAGCATGTGACGCCATTGGTGATGTTGGGGCACGAGTACTGACCTTCATCGTGGAAGTACTTAACCTTGGCCTCGAAGTGCGGCCTCTCCTGTGTGACCTTCTCGACGCGGACTCTCGCGACGCCCTCCACGCGCAACGCAAACTCGGCAGTTCCTCTACCCTCGATGCCGGTGATGCGAGCGGCGACGCCGTAGTTAAAGAGGTCGGCCTTGCGGGCGGTACCGGGATCGACCTCCTTGATCAGAGCCTCGTCTACCTGATCGGCATCCTGAATGAGAAGCTGGCCGTTGGGGCCGACGAAAGGGGAGGAGACGGGAACGCAGGCGATGGGGACGGAGTCGATGCGCTCGTTGGGGGCGGCGGAGGCTGCGCGCTCGTAGACGTTTGCGAGAAGGGCGGGGATATCGGGTCGGGCGGCGGTGACGGGAATGCGCTGAGTGACACCGGGCAGCAGGATGGTGCCGCGGGCGAGGGGGATGACGGGGAGGGTCTTGGTTTGTGATCGCGCCATGTGGAAGCCGTAAAAAGGGGGCTTCGGATATCGTGGATGGGCTGTTGTTGTCTATCGGTTCACGTACACCAGGAGTGGTGACGATGGGGCGATTGAGAGATCGGTAAAGGCGTTGGCAATGGTGTTTGTATTAACGTTGCGCCAAAAATGTACGTAGAATGCAATCGAAGTGGCTTGCTGGGCGGAAGAAGAACGTGACGGTGAGGATGTCGCAATCGAGCAGCGTCGGTCGGGTGGCAGTGGCGGAAGGAAAGGGAGTTTGGGTTTGATGGTGCTGGGATGGTTGATGTCAGAAGCATCGGCATGGGGGAGCCGGCGGCGGAGAGAGAGGAGAGAGCTCCCCGGTCGCGGCAGGTGGTCCAATGTCTCCAGACTGCCCGCGAAGCGTCCACGCCCACTGCCCAGTGATAGCGGTGCAGCGTCACTGCAGCGGGCCAGTCGTTGTCAAAGCCGGGGTGCGGGAGCCTCCACAGCGCCATCAGCCGAGGCTAATCTTTGGCTCGGGACCCTGCCGCCACACCGACCACCGAACATGGGGAGAAACTCGTGGAACATTGCCCAATTTGTCCGTGCTTGTCCATGAGCGCTGCGAATGATTCTGCCAATTCGATGCTGTGTCTAGCCTATAGAGTACTGTTCGTTGAGGTCAATCTGTTCGTCCAATGCATCCATTATCTGATGGAGTTCTTCAAGATCCATCAGCCGTGGCTGACACCGTGATCCCGCCTCAATATTCGGACGAAAGCAAGGGTGGTGTTTGAGCTGCCTCGACTTCAGTCGGCTTTCACTCACATCAATGTTGCATTCGACTCAGAAACCAGGTCCAGCATTGAATGTTCTGGCTGTCATAGAAGACTCAATTGTTCTTCCATCATGTGACGCCGAGCGGACTTTGGACCTTCATCTGCGAGTCCAAGACCCTGAATCGGGTAACTCGCATTCCGTCTCATAGTAAACACTTCAAGTTGAACGCGACATATGAATGAGAATAAAGCAAAGAATGACGGGTAGAACCCCGGGAATATCTGTCATGATCCTTTGATGACTGTATCTTGATCCAGAGTAAAGAGCGGCTGCACATGTCTTGAGCAGCGTCTGCTCACTCAACTGACTACTTGCGTTTGATAGGCATTTACGGGGGTAAACAACGCGAAAAAGTACGAATCCAAGACTCGTGTTGTGATTAGAATCGAATCAATGTCTGCGTCACGCCAGCCATGAAATAATATAAGTCTCCTTCAACTGACTATATCTCGGACCTTCATCAACCAAGTACTTCTTCTCACTTCAACGGGGGTGACATCAATTTGCATCCCGGCACTCAGCAGCACAGACCACATTCCGTCTACCTTACATAATCACCACCCCACATCCACCCACCTCAGCATTCCATCCAGTCGCAGGGCAGCAACATTCCCAACGCGGGGCAACCATGCAATGGCACAGGCACCCACCGCCCGCCGCCGCCGGGTCCGCCGTTCAAAGTCCAGTCATCAATTAACGCGTAAAGACGCGTCCCCAGCACTAAACCGCCCTTTCACGCATCTCGACAAAAAATCACCCCTCCCCTCCTCGACCGCCTCCTCCATCTCCCACGTCACCAACCCTTTATACCACAATTACAGATACAATGGGTACGTCCAACCGACCGTCTCCACCATCTTCAATCCAAAGCAGAAGAAAAATACTCTGTCTTACTGACTTAAACCAGCTGCGTACGGCGGATACCAAAAAACATCATACGGCGCCCAGGGAGGCGACGACGCCGGCGGCTTCGTCTACGGCGGCTCGCAGCAGAACAGCCAGGGCGGCGGCGGCGGCAAGGCGTACAGCGAAGAATCCCTCCGCCCCGTCACGATCAAGCAGATCATCGACGCAGAGGAAGCCTACCCCGGCGCCGACTTCAAAATCGACGGAGCAACCGTCACACAAGTTCGTGTTTGCCCCTTCTCTTCCGCCTTACTCTCCCCCTTCTACCCTCCCAAAATCACTTTCTTTTGCTGATTTTCCTCCTTCCACACAGGTAACCTTCGTCGCCCAGATCCGCCAAATCTCCCCGCAACCAACAAACATCACCCTCAAGCTCGACGACGGCACGGGTCTCATCGAGGCCAAGAAGTGGGTCGACACGGACAAGAAGGACGACGACGCCGCCGGCCTCGACCTCGAGGGCCACGTCCGCGTCTGGGGCCGCATCAAGTCCTTCAACGGCAAGCGCCACGTCGGCGCCCACTTCATCCGCCCCGTCACCGACTTCAACGAGGTCAACTACCACCTCCTCGAGTCCACCTACGTCCACCTCTACTTCACCAAGGGTCCCCTCGGTGCTAACGGCGCCGCTAACGGCGCTGGCGGCGGCGACGGCATGTTCGTCGACGGCAACGACAACTACGGGAACGATGGCGGTGCCGGCGGTGCTGGTGCCGGTGGCGGGTCTGCGCACGCGGGCAAGCTGAGGGGGTGCTCCGTCGCCGCGCAAAAGATGTTCAACTTCATCAACAACGCGCCCGGCGGCAACGAGGGCGTGCATATCAACCAGATTTCGACGGGTGCGGGCCTGAGCATACGCGACGTCATGGGTGCCGCGGACGAGCTGCTGGGCCAGGGTCTGATTTACACCACCATCGACGACGAGACGTGGGCTATCCTCGATTACTGATCTGGTGGCTTACTTATATCAAACGAATGGTTGTTGGAAACCGAACGGAGCAGAAGAGTGTGTAGGTGCGGGTTGCAAAGAACGCAAAATGCGTTGGCGGAGGGCTGATATCCAGCATGAGAAAAAAAGAGTTGGCAAGGTGGGCGGAAACACGAGAACGCGTCCATTCCCCAGTTGGAGGAATGAAATGAGTGAATTGGTCGTTATTCTAATGAATGGCTACAGCTAGTTGGTAGATACAAGCGAAGCAAGAAACCAAATAAAAAACATTCGCAAAACCGGGTCACATGTTCATCGCCCGCTGCGGCAGAGACTGTGTGCGAGAGTCAAATAAATATGCGCCGATGTTGGATCGGGCACACCCCTCAGGGGAGGTTGAACACTTGAGCGTAGGTCAGTAGCAGACTGGACGCAGGCGCAAGCCCGAAAGGACCGAGAAAAACACCCGAGAACAATTCCCTAATTTGTCAAGAAGAAAACAACCACATCATCTGACATCATCACATCACTTGTTCCATTTCAGGGGAAAGGTGACTGACAGGCCTTGCACCACGAAATCACACCAGTGACACTTCCTTCATGACCGTGTTGACTTGCATCTTGATGTTGCTAGCCACGACGGCCGAGTAGACCCCCGTTTTGCGGGGGATCGGTTCGCGGACCATGACGAATAGGCTGACGGGGGTGTTTCCACGGGTCAAGCGGATCTCACGCTTGTACTCGAAGCCGAACTTGCTGTAGTAGACATTGTTCGAGAGGGAGCTCGACTCAAGGTACACGGCGCGGTTTTCCGCGTCGGCCTGTGCTTGTTAGTGGGATTTGCATGGACGAAGTAGAGAGGCGATCCTCATGACGGACGCAGAATCATGGTGTCAGAGGGAAGAAATGGCCGAGACGTACCCTCTCAATCATGTCGTTAAGCAACTTCCGCGCATACCCCCTGCCTCGGGCACTTGGCTTGGTCCCTAAATAGACCAGATAGTAACAGTCATTGTCCCGCTCGCCCATGACCTCATGCTTCGTGTCGTGTAGCAGTGGCATTAACTCGTCATAGTAACGACTCCTGCCTTCCGCGGTGAGCTGGTAGTAGAGCCGCCACATACCACTTCGGAGGATAGTCAGCCAACCATTGTCGACCGATCCGGGAGGCATCCTGTATGTATCCGTCTGATGTTAGCTCAGAGTTACCGCGATGTCAATGTCGGAGCATCACTCATCATGAGGACGTGTAGTTCTACAGCTGGTAGGGCCCAGTATGATGAAGCATCAAGATTACTCACCAGAGAGCGACGCCGTCGTGGTCGGGACCTATGGTAGTGACAAGTCCATCGTAACAGTGAGAGGCTGTGATGTAAGTCATGATGTCGACATGCAGCTTCCACTTGTGTTCTGCCGAGTAGCTGGCCATGTCATCGGCGTCGAGGAGGTACTGGCTAAGTTCATCAGCAGCAAAGGCATGGGCCAGCGAGAGGCCGGCCTCCTTGCACTCCGACATGCCAATAACACGCACGGTATCCTCCCATTTCGGGGGAACGAGAGAGCGTTTGAGCTCGACGAGGGTGACGCTTTTGCTTACGTGCTCCATGACGGGCTTCTTTCCAGAGAGCCTGTCTTGTTCACGAATCTGAACGTGGTCAGCCACAGTCACTGCGATGCGTCGTCTCTCCACCGTGAGACGTACTTAAATTCTGTATACTGTCGCCCGTGTGTACTCTCGAGAGCTGCGTTCTCGAGACGGGCATAAACCTGGATGGATGGCGAAGGCAATTGAGGCTGGTGCGAAGGTCAACCGACATCAATAATGATTTGACGGGTCAGATCCTTTGGATGGGTGTGGGATCGAAGCAACGATAGAGGGTCGTTAGCGTGATGCTGTAAACGACGCCTTCACGAGGTGCGATGAACGATGTTATATGGGGACTGGCGATGCGTTGTCAAGCAGAGATTCAGATGAAGATGTATGGGCGAGAAAGAGGAATAGTTTGAGAGATCTTGAGTAAGTGCTGTGTTCGATTGAAGTCGAGTGAGCAGCAGTCTAGCAACAAAGCACAGCCCGTAGCTGTGTTCTTGTCCAGAGATCTGCCCCCAGAAACTTGGGGCCTTGAGACGAGGAACTCTCGATACAGATAGGACTTGATCCTTGTCCTTGACCAGGTAGAAACCTAGGTGAAAACTGTACGAGAGCGAACCTATCCAAAGTGTAATGGTATGAAGAAGAGAGTGTCAGAAAGGCAACTCGCCTGGAGAGCGGAGAAGAAAGAGGATTATGTAGTTCGGGGTGTCACTAGACCAACCGGACATGGTAGGGATGAGACGAAGGGAGAGTAAGACAGCAGACTAGGAGGGTGGAGGGGCAAGGAGCCCTGCGCGGGATGGAGCTGGGATTGGGGCGAGGACTCAGACAGTGGCGGCCGTGGGTAGCGGGATGTTGAGAGGAAGTGTCGAACAGCTGGATCGGCCGTTGCTGTGCGTCTACACGGTACAACCCGTCTGCAGAGGAATGCTCGTAGGTATGCTGCTATCTGCTGTAGAACAGAGGCCGAATAAGACGAGAACGGGTGATGGACACCGACGACACACTGAGTCGTGGGGAGGTTATGCCGGTTGCACCGACAGTATGCGGGCAGCTTTGCCTTTGGTATCCGCCTTGGCTTGCCTCAACACTAGCCAAAACCATGCTGATGGGATTCGATACCATCCAGATATGCCGTAATGAAAGGCACGAGGACAGCGCCGTATAAGCTCATGGGGGGGTGGGCAGACCAGGATGACCTGGGTTTAGAGCTCAGGAGAAGATTGCTAGCTGTGTCGGAATAGAGCATGTGTTCGTGTGCCGCATCAGCACTGGTGGTCTACTGAGCAAACCGGCGTGGACGGGTATGCAAGTCCAGCCAACGCCGTTTGCCCCTCTAGCGCGAAGGGATGACCGCCGTGTTGCTCAACTAGTATATGCAGAAGTCAAGTGGTTGAGGAGTGCACGGCGCACAACGGATGAATCCTGAGTCTTGCTTGTTTGTGTCTTGGTGACGGGAGGATGGAGTGGGGTGTGCGGGGAAAGGTTGGCCAGCTGGACCCAGAGATAGGGACGCAAATCCCAGGGTTCATCAGTCGGACTGCTCTCTGTGCCCCGTATCTTGAACCAAACACCCTGCAGTCCAGGAGCCCGCCCAATCGATGCGGATGCACATGCCAACAACGGCATAGTTCGCTGTGAAACCTGACGCGGCCAAGGCGTTCCACTGTGCCTATCAGCTCCGACGTGGAGCCACGGCCGTCCCGGGCGGTGTCCGGGCGTACCGCACCGTGTGCTCCGTTCCGCCCCCAGCGCTGAGCGGGCGAATCGAAGCAGGGCGAAATCCAGGCCGGCCCCAACAAGGCTTCCGCCGAGGAGGGTCTGCAGCTTTGTCAGGTGAGGGGGCTTGGCATGCTAGAGGCTCTGTACGGCATAGGCTCGCCGAAGCGCCCGATCCCGAGGAATGCTCAGATAAGGCAGCGCTGCACCAACAAGGTATATGATGTGACGAGTCGTTGACATCGCAGCTTCACACGTGGGGTGCATACGCCAAGCCCATAGACGAGGATCGCCTTACCGTTGCCGTGTCAGACGCAATACTCTCTGGCTTTGTCGTGGTGTTTTGCGGGTGGCGGATCGATCTCGTCTTACGTCGGCGGAGAGGAATGGTGGGACGGAAGGCATGGACGTTGGCAGTGTTGTGTAAACATTTTGGCCCTTGAAACGGGGCTCGCAGCCGTATGTAAGCTGTCTGCAGCAAGCACGAAGTTAGCCTAGTCAACTGGAATTCCATCGTTTAGACCGTAATCACCGCAGATGAGTTTCTGCTGGGTAACTAGGTTGATCGTTGAAAACACCGAGTCGGAGGGGCTTTGGGCGAGTAGTGATGCGTGGCTGCTTAGTGGCACAGGATGTCTTGGCGCTCCGTGAAGCATTTGTACGACGTGGGATTGCGCGACGTCCAGGTACGGAACGTTGGGCATCGGATGCGGGATTGGGCTGCGTGAAGATCATGGCTTTTCGTGGGGTATACAGCGACGACCGCTGTCAAGAAGGTGAATGAGATCTGATGGAAAACCCGTCTGATGAACAAGAATCACCAAGTCGGACTGACGCAGACGTGCACGCACATTGGCTTCACCATAGCGGTTGGTTTGAGAAAGAGGGAAGACAAATGTTGCAGTACATTTGAGGAACCAAGGAGTTCCACGCGGCCGGTGGGTACTTCGTCATTGCCCGTTTGCTGGGAAGGGTGTAATCCGGAGCTGCTTCCGAAAGCTGAGGTAGGCAACCTGGCGAGGGAGGCACGCCGCTGACAGAACAATCCTTCCCATTTGGAGCGGTAAGTACCCTATCCGGCCCCATAGCTCAGGTTCACTTACTAATATCCTGATTGACTTGTTCTTTCCTGTCATTTCCATCCGAGCACAAGGTAACTGACCATGCAATGTAGTGATGGGCGGTCATTGTCTCGGCAGCTTCGCCTTCGGATACATCTTCAACATGTCCGTACTGCCGCCTTTCGACAACTCGGTTGAATCACGCTCCTCTAACCCTGCAGGACCCGCGACGTAGAGACCCTACGACCCGTGTCTACGTATCTGGCGGTGTCGCGAATTTCACTAAATGATACCAGTCTCCGTGTCTCAATGCTCCTTTTGGCTCGTCTCTACCAAGGCTGACACCCATATTCATAATGTATAACAAGAAAAAGGCGGCGTGTTTGGATATCTAGGTTATCGTAAATCAAGGAAAAAAACAACGTGAAACCGCAGCCACACCTCGACATAACAAGAAACTCCCGCGTCTAAATGCTCATATCCTGTTTTTTTTCTCATTGAAGCATTTGTTTCTTCTTCCATCACTTACATGCGGCGAATCTCCTGCTCGTTGGTGTACTTGTCCAGCCCAGACTCAAGGCTGCCCCACCACTCGAACAGCATGCTCTCGCAGATGAGCTTGAACCACGGCGTGAACTTGAGGTCGGGCTGCTTGAACAGGTTCTTGAGCTCGTCAGCGCTGACGTACTGCGTCGCCTGGACCTCGTTCTTGTTGGGGTTGAGGTCGACCTTGGCCTTGATGAAGAGGATGTAGTCGACTACAGCACCGTCCACGTTAGCGTTATCTATTCATACACACTCCAGGCTCTCAAAACTCACTCTCGTGCTCTCCCCACTTGCCATCGCTAGGCGCCTTGTAGTGAATGCGCGTCAGGAAGTGGAAGTCGTCGAACGGCACCTGCTTGGGGTCGATGCCGAGCTCGTGCTCGAGCTTGCGCCGCGCCGCGTTCTTGACGCCCGCCACCGAGTCCTCCAGGTTGCTGCCCGTCTCGCCGGGGATGCCCAGCGGGTGCGAGCAGCACGTGTTGGTCCACATGTCCGGGAACGTGATCTTCTCCGTCGCGCGCTGCTGCAGCAGCAGCTTGTTGTCCGCGTCGAAGAGGAAGACGGAGAAGGCGCGGTGCAGCAGGCCCTTGTCGATGTTGGTCATGAGGTGGCCTGTTCCGTAGCGGAGGAGAGATTAGCCCTTGTTCGTCCTTGCCGAGCACACTAGATGCCTCCCAGAGGAAGGCAAGCTAGGAAGGGGGAAGAGGGGGGAGCTCTAAACTTACAAGCCTTCTTGCTCGCGTTGCCAATGGGCTTGTCGTTCTCGTCAAGGACAATGCAGACCTCGTCCATCAGGCGAATCTGCTCGGCATCGTGACCGCTCAGCGCCTCGGTGCTCGTGTCGATGTCGGGGAACAGGCGGAGGATCGACTCGGCCGTGATGGCCTCGGTGCCGGTCGTCGTTGTCGTGGTCGACATCTTTGCTACTTTTCTTTCTCCAACACTTGTTCGTTTCGTTTCGTGATATGGTGGGTGGTTGCGCGCGCGCAAAGCTGTGCTTGTTGCTATACACAAAGGTACAAATTTACCGTAACAACGAAATACAGCAAGAGTCAGGCGGGAAGGTCCCGGGAGATTGCCGTGCAATATATAGAATCGAACACACAAGCAGCCGCGGTCGGAGCTTCCCTCCAAAAGTGCGAAAGTGCGAGGATACCTAGGGTGGGTGTGTTTGAAGATCGGACAGTTTTCCCACACACGCCCCTCTCAAGTTTAAAATGGCGGCGAGCAGAGAAAAAAAAGGAGGGGTTCAAGCTTCGTTGGGACACTGATTGGTGTTCCTGGTTGGTCTGGCTACTCGACAGCACCAAGAAAAAAAAACAGTGCCCCTCAACTCCCTGCCCCTGCACTGATTAAATGACCCGCGGCGGTAGCGCGGTAAGCGGCAAAATAGGCACTGGAGCTGGCGAGCTATCAATTCACTGTTTGCTTTCCATCCCTTCCAACACCCACTTTACACGACGGCGGCCACATGGATGTAAGCAGCAAGCATTTGGGAAAGCTGTTTGGGAAAATCACCGCCTCGCTTCGGCCACGGGGTGGTGCAAGCTGCTGAAAGGAGGGGTTGGTCGAGGCCCCCGGCGCCCTCCCCACCGAGCCAACCAACCTTCACTCTTGGGGGCTGCTGTCATGTCATAAGGCATCGACCCTTGCAAGACCAAGCCCACCACGGATACTTTTTCTGCAGCGAGCGTACTGCGGATATCCGGACACAAAGGCTCACGGAAACATTGTGAATGTTTCCGCGCTTTCAACTCATAGAGCATCAACCTATATTCGCCATAAGTGTTTTCTTGAGCTTGATAACAACACTTTAACTAAACTACACCAACGTCCCTCATCTACTTCCAAAAACCCCTTCGAGACAGAAAACAGTCCCTCGGCACGGGTCCTCAGATTTCCAAAACTCTCCAAGCCCGACCTCCGCATCGCTCTCGCACCGGTCAAGCCCTTTAGGAACCCTCCCACCATCTTGAACGAACCTACCAAAACGAGGGCAAAAAACCACGGACGTCCGTCATCGTCTGAGCTTCCCATGTCACAGTCGTAGAAAACTTCCCTAATCCAAAAAGCGCGCCTCCAGAGACACCGCTAAGGTGGTAAAAGAACGGACTTGAAACGCAATCCTTCGTTCGAGGAGTTCTTCTCCTGTCGTTCAGATTCAATCCTACGATCAAGGTAACCACCAATTCAATGGGACATTAACTTGCTTGCCGTGATACTCATCAAGTATGAAGAAAACGACTACAAACTTGAGACGCTACAGAATGCATCATGGACATCATCGTCGCGCATTATGATTAAAACAAGACCTCCTCTTTCCTAGGCAACTTTCCCCCTTCATCTGTGTATGTATATGCTAAAGCAGAACTTTTCTTGCCTAAAACGATCCGATCGCTCCAAAAACGCAACAGCAATGTTATCGTATATGCCACCCCGCAAGGACTTTTTGTCATAAAGCAAACCCCCCCCCCCCCCCCCCCAACGGCCAAGGAGCCCCTCTCGTTTCACTGGGCGCTGTTCCTCGACTCCGCTTCCCTCGCCGCCTGGTTCCAGTCAAAGAGGACGACGAAAGCGTACTCAATCACAGAGACACTACGTTCAAAACAACCGTCAGCATTCGTTTCATCACCGAGGGAGAAATGACCCGCTTCACTGTCCAACGGGAGGAGAGAAATGTAGCAAAAACACTTACAGCGCAAGACCGCCCGTGACGCCGGTCCACAACCCCTTGAGCTTCCAGTCGAGCCCGAACCCGGTCCCGAAAGACACCGGCAGCGCAATGAGATAGTACACGACCAGGTTGGTGTACCCGCCAATAGCGGGCCGCCCGATGCCGCGCAACAGCCCGTGAGCACCCGCGGTGAGGCCGTCAAAGACCTGCATCAGCGCGCACAGCGGCAGCACGTCCGCCACGATGGCGATGACCTCCTCGTCGCTCGTGAAGAGCTTGGGCACCTGGAAACGCAGGCTGCTGAACACCGTGAAGTTGAACAGGCCCACGATGAGAGCTGCGGCGAATGCCTGGCGCAATACGTTAGCTTATCCTACTTTAAATCCCGAAACAAGTGACAGAAATTCAGACGATTCAAGCGGGAAGGCTAGTGGAAACTTACCACTCTGGCGGTAGTCTTTGCCGCATCCACCAACCCTGCACCGATGAGGTTGGCAATTCTGGTGGACGCGGCGATGCTGACGGGGAATGGGATCTGGTACGTGATGGCCGTCAGTGTGAGCACGATGCTCTGCGCCGCCAGGTACTCTGCTCCAAAATGGCTCGAGAACAGCGTCAGGACCTCGAACGCCATGTACTCGGCCTCGATCATGATCATACCAGGCAGCGCCAGGCGCAGCATGGGTCCCCAGTTGGACAGGGCGCGACTGCTGAAACCGCCCCAACATTGAGAGCCGTTGACGAAGCGCACGTAGAGGAACAGCAGCAGCGGAAGCAGGTTCTGGGTGAAGACGACGGCGACGGGCGCGCCAATGTAGCCCCAGTTGAGATGCCAGACCAGAAACCAGTTGACAAAGACATTGATGGGCGCCGCAATCAGGAGCACCCACGTCGTTGCCTGAAACAGGCCCTGCGCCTGCACGAACCGCTTCCCGCCTTCGAAGCAAACGAAAGCTGGACCGCCTAGAATCAGCACGCGCAGGTAAATGCCCGCGAGCCGCGCGGATTCAGGCTCCGGGATGATGGCGCCTAGAACTGCGTCTCCGAAGAACCACAACACGGCCAACGGCAGGAAGCACATGAGCAGAAAGTACGTCATGCGCTGCAGCTGCAGACCGACCAAGTGACGATGCCCAGAGCCGTACGCCTGGGCGCAGAGAGTATCGAGACTGGTTGCGAGACCCTGGAAGGGGGCATAGCAGGTAATGGTCGCGGTCATGGACGCCAGACTGACGGCGCCGAGCTCCATCTTGCCGATGCGACCAACGGTGAAGATGGACACGACGTTGATAGAGTACTGCAACATGAACGTAACAACTAGGGGAGCCGCATACTGAACTATAGTCTTGGACTCGCGCTGCCATGTCGTCCGCAGGTGGCCCGTCGCGACGGCAGCTTCCCATTGCTCGTTGAGGTGCTCGTGGCCGTCCTCCGGGGCCCCGGGCGCGGGGGTGGTACCGGCCAGCAGGGGAGTTGACTCGGTCGGACGACGGACGACAATCTGCGGGGCTTCCTCGTCGTGAGGCTCAAGCGGGACCTTAGTGCTGAAGAGACGACGATATGCGCGGCGGTAGAAAGGCTCGTGTGGTGGTCGGGGGTGTTTTGGCGGGAGAACGTGGTTGTCGCGGAGTAGACTCCTCTCAGCGTCGCGTGACTGCTTCTTCTCGACGCGGGTCAGGAATGGCGGCTCCTCCAAGTCGACAGTCTGCGGGTTCATGACCGGGCGCGATGTGCCAAAGGCGACACCGCTGGGTCGGCGGTAGAACAGAGGTCCTTCCTGCTCGTCGGACTCTGAGGCGGAGCCGACAGCATCCTCGTTCTCGTCGACATATTCTTCGTCTGAGCACTCTGCCAGATCCCTGGCTAGGAGTTCTTGGGCGGTTGGTGTTCCTGAGCGGAAAGAGGAGCTGAGCTGCGAGACGAAGTCGCGGCTTGAGGATGCCGCCTTGATTGGGATTGAGCGGTCGTCGCCCATGTTATCGGTGGTTGATGTTGATCGCTGAAGATCCCCTTCTTTTCCCTATTCAGCCGGCCGACAGTTTTCTCTAACTCTTTTGTTTGTCAACGGTCGAAAGTCCGCCGCAATGATGTAAGTGATCGCAAAGCCAAATCCAATCCGGCCGGAAGCTCGTGTCTTGAATGTCTTGTGAGACGGCGGCGATATAAACAAGGCGATGAGCGGCGTGTGTGCCGAGACCGGTGTGCTCACTTCTCCAAAAGGGCCGGTTGCGCTCCCGATGTATTACTCTTATGCGCCAGCAGAGACGGACACACAACGTCGCAGGCGTACCAATTGCCCGTGAAACTTCGTCGTATGATTCGTTTCTTTTTTTTCGTCTCTCAGCAGATCAAAAACGGCGACGACAATGCCAGGAAGCAAACAACGATAGGAGAAAACTCGGGGAGAAAAGGAGTCGGAGGAGGGTACCGGGCAGACTAGATAGATAGATAGGCAAGTAAGCGCGGCTCGCTGCCCACGGCGTGGCACACCTCCAGCAAGGTTGGTTGATATTGGACGATGCAGTATGAGTGGTTCCCGAGGCAAAAGCTGGGGAATCTGACCATCTTAAGACGCGCCCGTAATAATTGTGAGCAAGATCGCGCCGGCCGACAAGGACGGGAGCTGCGTTTCCCAGGGTCCCCCCCTCCATCCGACCCTGCTTGCCTCCCCGGCGGTCGCCATTGCCCGCCGTGTCCCTCTGATCTGTCATGGGAAAGTGCGGCTAGACCATGGCGGTTGGTGCTTTCCATGTCGCCATACCCACTCGGACCAGCCTGTCTGCCCGCCTGCGATTGCGCTACCTTACTTGGCTGCCCAGTGCCCACCACCTCGCCAAGCCACCCCGTCCACGGGTTGTCCTGTCATCCTCCTCGGCCTGCCTTAGTCGCTATTGTGAGAACGTGCCGCCTGCCTTACATTACAGAGTACAAGCTTGTCACTTACAGGGCGCACGCACGCTCTCCGCAACTGATCTCCCATGCAATCAATCTTGGAATCGCCTGACTCACCAGCCAATGACATAACAGGGAAAGGCCGCTGAAATGCTGCATTAAGCATGTCTCTCACCGTCTCCCCCAACCTCAAGTTCAGCTCTTCGCTTCGCCGTCCATACCAACCATGCACCATCACCCATCACCAGAAAAAAACATCCACCGCCCAAACACACCCCAGAGATAACACGAACACGGCCACCCTCCGACTCCGCCGCGCAACCCGACCGGGACCCCGGATTCAAGCACCGCCCAACGGCCCGACCAGCCCATCGCCTTTTCCTCCTTCTCTCACCTGGCCACCACCAAAAAAAAGTACACTATCCGATGCGATGCCTGCTTGCCCATCGCCCCTCCCTCCTCACCCCGACCCCCGGTCCCCCCGCCACGCACCCGATGCTTGTCGTTGCCCACATCTGGATGGCCGACCCTCCCACCAACACGCACTAGCGAAGCCGAACGACACCCAGGAGGGGCGAACACCACTGTCGCAACCCGCAAATCGGCGTCCTACGCCGTGCCGTCCCCAATCACTCCCTCAGCTTGGTGTTGCAGCTTGCAGTGGAGGGCCTGCATGCCTCTCCGTCCCCCGTCAAGGGTCCCCCCTATGCCTATCTATCCCGTCTTCCCCGTTCCCCGTATCGCGAACAGGCAATATCCCACCACCAACCATTGTGACGTGTATTACGTACAAGGAAGACGGACGACAATTCATCGTGGCCGCCATTATCTCCCTCTTCCTCTCTCGTTCTGTGACCCAAAGGGCAATTTTCGGCGTGGCCTGAGCATTCTGGGCTGGCTAGTTCGCCTGCTTCTGTGCCAACTTTGTCAAAACTTAAGCAGTGGGCAGCATATCGTGCACGACATCACCATAGTCATCATGGCAACTCGCTGCGCTGGAGAGTAGCCTCTGAACCCTCCAACCACCAGACCTCAGTTCACGGCCTGACAATGAAAGAACCTCCCTTAGAAAGGGTAAAACAACGCCTTGTCATTGCAATATCGATCCGTCTATTCGTGGGATCCCATCTGTCTGATGCTGTTCCGCATGCCACTCGCAGATGTAGAATTACTATACAGTGTATCGTGTCCCAGCCCCGAGCCTGAACCAACGATCCCAAGACCCCAAATCAGTCATAACGCTCTATTTGTCCGCCTCCCAGTCGGGGTTCTATCATTCGTTAGCATCAATCCTCGAACACATCCACGGAAATTAAATTAGCTCACCTTCTTCAGAATGACCAGTCCCTCTAGTGTGCTGTTCAAGCTGATGTACTGCTCGTCCTCAAGCTCGGCACGCTCTCCGTACGCCAGGACGACCGGCGTGCTCTGTGTTTGCCAGCCCGTGATCGTCTTGGGGCGACCGGCCTGGCCGACAACATCCACCGCCTGACCAACGCGGACATTGACCTTGAGGGGCTTGAGGTCCTCGTCCAGCGTCACCAGGAAACGGGGATGCATCGCTGTGACCAGGAAGTAAAGCAGGTAGTGCGAGTTTGATGTGATAAACTGCTTCGCGTCGATCATGGCAACCAGCACTGAGAGCAGACCGGACGCGGCAACACGGGAGAGGACGTTGCGGTCCGTGTGGAAGGGGTTGACAGACATGGTTCCCTTGCCCATGTGCAGAAGACCCTGCGCGATGCGCACCATGAAGAGAGACTCCTGGTCGCGGTGGTAGAAGCTGGCCAGCTGGCGGAGCAGCTGAGCCAATCTGGCGTTATTGGTGCCAGCACCCAACAGACCCATGGCGAAGATGGCGTTGATGGCAACATCGTTGTCGTTGTCGTGACTGTATCTTGAGAGCGTGTCGTAGACCTTCATCTGGGGGTTGCTGGGGCTAATGAGACCCATGGCCAGGGGAACTGCCCTCCTGATATTGGGCTCGCCGTAGTGCATGAGGTGACCGAACTGACGCAGAACCATCTCCTGGCCGACATCCTCGCCCATCGCAACGAGGGCAATACCGAGGACGGCATACGACTGGAGGAGCTCGTCGCCCTTCTTCTCGTCAGAGTCCTCAATGTGCTCGTTGCAGATGTGCAGGAGCTCCTGAATCTTCAGGACGGCACCAGTGCCTGCCCAGGCGCAAATCTCCGCCAGAACGGCTGTGGGCTTAGCCATGGGGTGATCAACAGCCTTAAGTGTCTCAAGAATGACATCCACCTCCTCTTGGCGGCCGAAGAAGAGCAGACCAAGACCAAGGGCAAGGAATCGGGTCCACTTGTCGGTGAGCTGGTTCTTGCGCTCGTCGTCTAGCAGCGTGGTGACGATCGCCTCGCTGACTTCGGGGTTAGAGGAGCCCGTGAAAATGAGACCGCAGGACAACGCAGCCATGGCGGAGATCTGCATCTCTTGGGAAGAGTCGGTGATGATGGGCAGCAAGAGCTCCAGCAGCATCTCGTTGTTGGAACCCGCGTAGGAGAGACCCAAGCCCATGATGGAGGCCGTCCGGACGAGGGGGTTCTTGTGGTGCAGCTTGTCCTCGTCACCCAGCAGAGCCAATGCGGGCTCAGAGTCAACGCGGGCTCCGGAGTTCATGATACCAATAGCAAGCATGGAACCAGCCAGGATCTCGGGCTCTGCAGCGTACGTGTACTTGTCGATCTTGTCCAAGCCGGCCTCAACATCCCACAGAAGCAAAGTACCCAAGGAAGCCACCGTCGACATCATGCCGTCACCCTTCGTCTTCCAGACCCAGCTTTCCTTATCCTGCTCCACCAGCATCATCTTGTCGTTGCCAAAGCCGGCATTAACAAAGGCGTTCACAAAGGCAGCGGCCAAGTTGTGCCTGGCGGAATCCAGGTTGGTCATTCCAGCAACACGGCTGCTCTCGAGATGGCTCTTGTAGATGTCCTCGGTCGTCTTGGGGTCAAGGATGTTGAGCTCCTTGCCCAGAGACTTGAAGTGGTCAGAGAGCTTGAGGTTGGACAAGCACTCGACGATCGCATTGTCGCCCTCATCGGTGGGCAAGTCCAGCACGATCCGTTGGCGCGCGATCAAGAATGCAAGCTGCTTCTTGAGGGCGGGGTCGCCGGCCTTCTCGAAATCATCCTTGATCAGGTCGATATCGTTCAGACGGATAGCCAGGGTCATTGCCAGAGTGTACTCCTTGTACTTGAGGTAGATGTCGTGGGCGGTCCTGAGGAAGAGCTCGTTGTCGGGGTAGGTGAGGAGGTTGACCATGCTGACCATGTACAGGCACACGCGTCCGTACGTGTCCTTGTCGAGGTAGTTGGGGATCTGGTCCATGATCTCGAGTTCGCTCATCAGGTCTACGGCATCGGCCTCGGCGTTGCTCTGGAGGAACAGAGGAATGAGGATCAGGGCGAGATCGACCAGGTCCTTCGTGGGCTCGTCGGCGTTTATCCTCTTTCCGTAGACCTCACCAATTTCGAGGGCCAGATGCCTGGTGTATTCGTGACCCCAGGAGCCAATATCGGATGAAGGTGCCAGCAGGCGGTACTTGAGGGTATCTTGTCGGTCTTCGTCTGAATACGTCATGCCAATCACTGACAGGACATCCGCGAGTGAGACCTTGTTGTCGCCCTCTGGCCAGTCCTCGTACAGTTTTGTCATCGTCTCGTAGTGTGGTCTGAGGAACTTGAGGGGCTTCGGCACGGCCGTCATTGACGAGGTCGACGTCTTGATGAAGTTCTTCATGGCCTCCAAGGCCGGCTTGTAGAGGGAGGAGTCGGATTCCTGGTTTCAATTGTCAGCATACAATCCGATAAAACCCTCCTTGGCGAGACTTCACGCACCGTCAGACGCTCGACGAGCATGTCCAGCTCGTTCTTGAGCTGTTGGTCCTCCTCGCTGAGCTCCTCCGCGGCTGCAAACGGTTAGCCACCTGCACCTTCCAGCTCGTCCTGAGATGCTCTCACAATCAATGATTTTCTCATCCTCCTTCTTGCCGTTGACCTGGGTCTTGTCCTTCTTGCCGTCCTCCACGGCCTTGCCCTTGCCCTTGTCGGCGGCGGTGGGCTTCTCGCTGTCCTGCGCCATCTTGACGTAGTGTTGTGGACTCTGGGCGGGCGGGATGCGTCCTCGGGATTTTTGTCAAGAATGGGCGCGGAGATGGAAGTATCGATAGGAAATAATACACCGGTCGATGATTGCTGTCGGGAGAGGTTGAGGTCGTGAGTGGTTGAAATCGAGAGGGATGGAAGGTGGGAGAGCTTTGTTGTAAAGCTAAGCAACATTGAAGCTCCCGTCCCTGGTTACGCGAGCAGCCTTGCAGCCTGCTTGCTGTGCACAGACCTTCGAGGCACGTGACCCGGACTTGTCATCAATTGTCCTGCCGGTTCCGTCGCAAGTATCCCGGGGCCGGGTCTTATCGATAAGCCATCCCACCTTGATGGTGGGCAAAATATCGAACTCTTCGTTTGACTTGGGCCGCGAAACGAGGTGTGATATCTCGGTTCCCCGTGCAAGCGTCTATTTCTAGGCAGAGAAACCCCGTCAAACCCGACTCGGACAATCGCAGACTCTGAAAGATGCATTTGGATACCAAGGCGCTGCGCCATCTGGCGTCTGAGGACTGGAAAGTCCTCGCAGCTGTACGGATTTTACCCCTTCATGACCCCTCGCAGCCCACTTACAGATGCCCCAGGTTGAGCAAGGCAGCAAAAACCACGAGCTGGTTCCGACCATGTTGATCGAGAAGCTGTCGCGACTCCGTGGTGGCGCAAATGGCGTGCACAAGTCCATCTCCAACCTCGCCAAGGTCGGCCTCATTGCCCGCGTCAAGGAGGCCAAGTATGACGGTTACCGATTGTCCTATGGAGGTCTCGACTACCTTGCCATGCACACCTACTCGACGCGAAAGGAGGTCTACAGCGTGGGAAGCAGAGTCGGTGTTGGAAAGGAGAGTGACATCATGATGGTTGCCAACGACAAGGGCAAGCAGCTCATCCTCAAGATCCACAGATTGGGTCGTATTTCTTTCCGTACCGTCAAGTCCAACCGAGACTATCTCAAGAAGAACCAGTCGGGATCATGGATGTACCTCTCGCGCTTAGCTGCCATGAAGGAGTTTGCGTTCATGAAGGCGCTCAAGGCAGAAGGCTTCCCCGTACCCGACCCCATTGCCCAGAACCGACACACCATCGTCATGTCCTTCATCGACTCCTTCCCCCTTCGCCAGATATCTGCAGTTCCGGACCCGGCTCCATTGTACGCCGAGCTGATCGATCTGATCCTGCGTTTGGCCAAACATGGACTGATCCACGGTGATTTCAATGAATTCAACATTCTGATCAAGGAAGAGACGACCACCACGAAGACAGAGGAAGGCGAGGAGGAATCCATCAAGCTAGTTCCCATTGTCATCGACTTTCCACAAATGGTTTCAATGGAGCACACTAACGCTGAAATGTACTTTGACCGAGATGTCAACTGCATCAAGCGATTCTTCCAAAAGAGATTCCACTTCACACCCACCACCCCGGGCCCCTTTTATAAGGATGCGAAGAAGACGGTTGGAAAGGACGGTGCGACCCGCCTCGACGCAACCGTCGAGGCATCTGGCTTCACCAAGAAGATGGCCAAGGATCTGGAGAAGGCCATTCAAGAGCAGGCCTCATCCAAAGACAATGACCTGGACGGCGAGGCTGGAGAGGAGTACGATGATGAGGAGGAGGACGATGATGATGAGGAGGAGGAGGACGACGACGAGGCGGAGGACGAAGAGCCTGTTGTCGGTGGCCATGAAGACAAGGCTGGCGAGGGACAGGAACAAATAGATACCCAAAAGTTTTCGAAGTTGACGGTAACGTAGACATGACACATCACTTTAAAATAAACCCGATTGAAATTCGTCCATCCCTCTTCGTGTCGCCGTCAAGCATCACATGGTTGAAATTCGATTCGGTGTTGGATGGCACGTCACAACAAAACATTGGACAAATAAGTACGGCAAAGGACAAAGCTCCGTCCCAATTGAATTGCCCCCCAAAAAAGCTAAAGTACAAGAAGAATTAGAGCTGGCCCAACCGGGCTGAATGCGGCAAGAGTATCAGCTACCTCAGAGCATAACATGTTCCCTGATCAAAAACCGATACTGCCATTTGTTGCGGCGCCCAGAATACCCGAAGACTGTGCGGCAAAACGTGAATGATGTACCCCGAAAATGCAAATGCTCCTGACAATTCTCTCACTTCTGCTCCTTTTGCTCCTTTCTCTCCTTCTTCACAACGGGCGAAGACTGGGTGCTGACAATGACCGGTGTGGTCGCGTCAGCATGGATTGTCACGCCCTCGTCGCTATCGTCGGCATTGCTGGCCTCGACGGAGACCTCAACGGCCGATCTGCAGAAGCAAGTTAGTCAAGAAGAACGCTCCAATGGCGAGGGTGGTCACAGTACTGGGGTTTTCCCTGAACAGTGTTGCCCGCCTGGTAGCCCTCAGACTTGACGCCCTTGCCCATGCGATCCAAACCGCCAGTCAAAGAGCGAGGCGCATATGCGCTGTGCAAGGTCAGTGTTTGCCTTCTGAGACAGACCGAAGGAACACTCACGTGTGGGCGGTTGCATGCAAGGCACGCTTCCAAGCTGGCTGGTTGTACATGTTGGGCTGGATGCCAACAAGAGGAGTGCCATAGGCACCAATGTTGTACTCGTTGGTTCGGAACTGGCGACGTTCGGCAGTGACACGCTTCAACTCCTTCTGACCAGGAGTATCGGCATAGCGGATGTTCATGACCATTCCCTCTTCGCCGATGGGGATGCCGTTGAACTGCTTGATGACAGCGTCGCAGACGTCTCTAGACTCGAAGCTGGTGATGTTGTCAGTGCCAGATCCCAAAGCATCAGAGACGAGAGCAAGCTTACCGAGCGAAGCCAACGCCACGGCTGTTGCCCATGCTGTCACGAAGGATTTTGGAGGACATGATATGGTAACCCCTGAAAATGTCGCCGAGGTCCTGGGAAAGTCAGCCAAGTCAATCTTGTCTGTGAGAATGATGGCACTCACGTTCTCGGTGAGACTCTTGGGGAGGTTCGAGATGTACAAGTTGGTAGATCCCTCGTCGCCCTCCGCCTTGAGACGAGAGTTGAAAGACTCCTAGAAGAAATGTCAGACGATTCCCTTGCATGGAGGAGTGACGAATGACTTACACGAGCGAAGCCGACCTCGTATCCCAGACGATGGAAGCCCCGAATGCACATCTCCGAGTCGCGAACGTCAAAGAACTTGGCGAAGCCAAAGCCCTTGCAAGCACCAGTGGCGGTATCGATGATGGCCTTGGAAGTCTCGACCTCACCGAAACGAGATGCGAAGCGGTACAGGAGCTCGTCATCAGTGGTGGGGTGAAGACCACGAATGTAGACATTGCGGTTGCCGGGGATGCGGTTCTCCAGGCTCTGGTCCAGAGTCTTCATCTGAGCAGCAGGAGTGAAGACGGCGGGGACAGCCTTGGGGATAGGAGGCTCTTGCTTGAGCATCTCCTCCAGGTTGCGGTCAACCGGAATGCTGATGACGCCGTGCTTGGCAGCAGGTTCAACGAACATGCTGGGACCAACGATCTGTTGGGGAGATGGAGTGGTGTAAGTAGAACGATCGAGAGCAGCGACGCGAGGGCCCTTGTCATTCTTGGCACCGTTGTAGAATGGAGTGGTAGGAGCTGACTCTGTGGTGCTGTAAGAACCACCGCTGTGACGGCGGTTCTCAAGACCAGGAACGTCATTGTGGTTGCGGTTCGTACGATCCTGGAGGACCGCGTTGCCGCTGACTGCACGACCAGGTGTGAACGGCATCATGCCATAGGGGACGTAAGGATTGAACTGTCCAGGGGCAGCCAGATAGCCGCCGGCGGCGGGGCCATAGGGACCTTGAGAGAGCTGGTCCATGCCCATAGCGGCACCGGGCAGATGGGGAGCGAGGATGTAATCCTGAGGAACCATGTACGTATGGGCGCTCATCTGGCCCATGCCGGTGCCATTGTGACCCATGCTATGGCCCAGAGACATTCCCTGGAACGAGCTCATGGCACCGGTCAAGGAGTCGACGTTGGACACCATGCCGGGAAGCTGGTTCTCAGGATACTGAGGGACGTGGTTGCCGGCTCCGGCGAAGGCAACGGAGTGCTTGGAGTCCATGGCGTGAGTCTGATAAGACATAGTCATGTCCGAGGTCTGGAAAGGCTGCTGTCAGCGACTCTATGATTGCGAGGAGACGACGCCCGTGAATGGTGGTGTGACAGGGAGGTGTTCCGAGAGCAACTTACTTCGAACGATGCCAGATGCTTCCAAGAAGCGGGGAGAGTGGTTAATTGGGGGAACCTGGAGGGGGAACTCAGTCAATTAACGATGCATTGACCAGCGGAAGTCAACGAAGGTGAGGACCAGTGTGGCTCCAATCTGGGGCATGATGACAGGAAATGGACGCCCGTTTTCCTGGACCTGGCATTGGAGGAACTTGACGCAGACATGGGTGCAGATGAGGTCCAGGACACGGGGGAAAGCCCTTGAAGTGTAAAGGGGGACAACGTCGGATGTCATCGCCACTCACCTTTGTTGTCTGGAGATGAATCAAGGCCTTGGAACCAGGACGAGCTCGATCGACGCCGACAATGGCAAATGTTGTTACCAAAGACTCTGTGGAGAAGCGAGTGATCAGTAAAAAAGATGGAACAAGCTATCGGGAGCAACTGAGTCAAAGAGACTGTGGGAGAATGGTTGGAACAAGAGTGGTGGTGATGCTGTGGTCGGGAGAAGAGATGGAGGAGGGGGGATGACGGGAGACGAGGAGATAATAAAGGGGCGACGGATGCTGGACTTCATACCTAAGGATACTTGCTTCCTTTCCAGTCAATGCCCCTTTGAAGAGGAGGAAGCTGCCAGAATGGTCTTTCTGGAAGGCAATCTAACGTATTTTGATGCTTGGTTGGGAAGGAGATGATGTTGTTGGGAGGAAGACACAGAAGGGGGTGACGATGTCAGCGAAGACACCGGAAGGTGATTCTTTCCCAGATGGCCGGGGCGGGAACTCCTTGCGGGGCCTGACTTCCTTCACAGATGCTGTTCCTGCCTGTCACCTTCCCATCAGCCATGTCCCCGCGGGTCTGATGCTTTCCCAAGTTGGCGGGACCCCCTGAGGAGCATGGACTTACCTGCCTTGAAGTATGTCACCGGCTGCCCTCCTTTCCTCGGGGAAATGTATTCAGATCCTTCCTGACTTCCCACTTCCACACAAGCAAGCGACAGTGATAAGGATGGCTCGATAGGACCAGACTAGCTGATTCCTTCTCGACGAGATGTTTGCTGACAATACCGAGGACAGGGGAAAGAAAGGAGCGACTCCGGAAATCTCGACTTGTCTCCTTGGTGGCTACAGCCAGCAGGGCCTGGAGTTCGACTGCCACGTTCTTGAATGACGTCTTGGTGCCGATGCTCCTACCGGTGTGCAACCAGAGAGTTAGGAGAAATGAATGGGTGCTGTCCCGGTTGGCTTACTGTCGTCCTGAGGAGAAACACGGCGACTTCTTCGATGAGACCAAAATGCTCGCAGCAGTGAAGGTAGTTGAACTCTCTCCCCAGTGTCTTGTCAATTGATGACAGAAGATATCGACCAGTTTCTAGTAATGTTGATGTCTGCAGGCGCCGTCAGTTTCTCCCCGGAATCATAAGTCAGAGGCAACCAACCTTGGCCTATGATCTCGGCCGAGTGTCTTCTTTAAGTCGTCCGAGTGCCACGGTGATGCTGTTGGCGACACGCGTGTCCGCAACTGGTGGTCTGCGTCGGTCCGATATCCAAGAAATATCCCCAAAGACGAGGCTGCAAGTACCCAAACCGACAAGGAAATCCCGATATCAAAAAGCAACCGCCATGCACCGTCCGTTTGTCCTAAGAATACCGATAGCCGCTCAACCACGAACGATTTGTCAAGCAAGCGAAGAAAAGTTTATCTGGATGCCATCTTCCGAACAAATAGAGGACACCTGGGCGGGCAGGAGGGATATCTGCCCTTCTATATGGGATGCTACGCATCCAAGTCACGCTGCTTTGCGGACCGGAGCCCTTGCCCTGCAGCCAAGCGTGGTTGTCATAGAGTGATGGTCCACCCGCCTCGTTGCTTTTCTGATCACTGGCTCTGAGACAGGGTTAGCGTCAAGAAGCAGAGAGAGAGGTGGCTGTCGGATCACAGAGATTCAGGAAAGTCGGGCTGCCTGTGGTGTCTCTCCTGCAAAGGGACAGCCTGAAGTCTGCGACCTGCAGTTGATCCCCATCGACATCAGTGTTCAGATGCAAGCCAATGGCTGGCAGAGATCACTGCGCACACTGCATCTACATTCGCAGGCAAAGCACCTCTCTACCCACCACGCCCACACGGCTGCTGGAAGACGACTGGCCACCTGACATCTGGCAGTCTCGAACACCAGGATCAAGGGTGCACATCATTGCATCGAGGCAGCCGAAGCCGAACCGACTTGCCAAACGAGACGTTGAGTGCCAGGTAGAGGCAATCTGCAGTGCGGAAGATGGGTGGAAGGTAGTTCGTCCAGATTGGCCGAATCCGCGCTTTCTTATTTTTTGTTGAGAACCTTTCACTCGGAGACGAAACAGGCCCTAGCCACCTTGGGAATAGGAGGCATGCGGCTTGCACTTCACGATAGTCTGGGGCTGGCGTGATCTGGCGCACTGGTTTTGAAGGAAGGCCAGAGCTGTCGGACGTGGCGAAGCGGGTACCTGAGACCTTTCTGGAGGCACATGGCTAGACGAATCCTGCAAGATGGCCTTCTCCGGTCATGCTGCGTCTCGAGAGAACAGGTTTGCAATAATCCCCGGTCTTTGAGGGGGTAGTGACATTGAGCAGATCATAGTAGTTGTGCGTCGGAACCTCGACTCGGTTCCAGAATAACTCTGCGGAGCACAACCCAGTCGAGCCACGAGTCTTGCCGTACGGCTATTCCAATTTCGAATCCAAACCAACCGAACCGAAGAGAGCAGACGAGCCCTCCATCCCAGCGAATTCCCTGTGTTTGGCTGAGACCTGAAGACTAAACATGCGTCTTCCCTGCTTAAGCCGGCGCCAGGAAAAAGAAACGACAAGGGGTGGGATGGAGGAAGCCGTGCCGCTCATTTTTTCACGCACTCCATGAGACGAACCCAGATAGGATTCTCATTGAACCCTGCTCGGTTTTCTTCTGTTAGCTGCTCGTCGTCTACCTGATGCTAGGCAAGCTTTTCGTGAAGTCACAAGAAAGTTTTTGAGGCTGAAATCCGACGAAAACGACGTTAAAGCACGATATACACACTTCCCGCTGCCCAGGGCACCTTTCCCCATCCCGCTAACCTGCGGTCCAGGCCAAGCTAGGCCAAAGACCGAGAGAGGTCTGTCAACTATCTACTCTGGCCCAGGCGACAGAGTGGACTGACTATCGAAAGACCTGTCACCTTCAGCGGCGTCGTTGGCCGGATAGTTGGGCAGCCACCCTTCTGCAAAGAGACAGACAAGATGATAGGTGGGTAGCCCTGAACTTGTCCAAAGTGGCGGTAAGGAATATCCGGGCTGTCAGAGGCAAAGATTGCAGATTGGCTGGGGCGGAGATCGATCTCGCAGCGGCAATCAGTGGTCAAGGCAATCGTCGGCCTGTGTGATGCAGTTTACTGCAGGTTGTTGTTTTGGTGTTGGTGCATTATGTCAGGAATTCGTACCCCTTGCCTCTCTGCCAAATAAGTCGTCCAGACATATCACAACAGCTGCCAGAGAAGATGACAGTACCGCTGCCTCTATCTCAAGGGGCCAAGACCTGTGGGCTCATTGGACAATGATGATGCCCATTTTGGTTGGACTGGTCGGCCGCATGAGGGGGGTGATGGAACAATATGCTGCCTCGGCCGTCTTGCAGCGACGCCCGAGTCGCCATGTCTTGGGCATTTCCTCGAAGCTCCACCGCCAAGATAGGAGCCGGCAGTCCCGGGCCTCTACCATTGCCAGAGACACCAGAACAGTGTCGCACGGAATTGCTGCGAGATAGTGGGCGGCATCTCGTACGGGACGGCAGGGAAGCCCGTCTCCGATCACAACCAGACCTAAGTTGGGGTAATGCTCCTTCGGCTTTCCTTCTTGCCCCCCCAGTGTCTTGATTGTTGTTGCCCCGGGGCCCCTGGCGACGCATCTGATCGGATCGAGGTGCGATCTCACATCGTCGGCAGCCTGCTATGCTGGGGGCCTTTCTTGATCCCTTCAGGCCCGGTCGGGCAGGCTTCATGAAGGGGGCCGCCTCGCTTATGTGCGATGTTTACATCGGGGAGGGAGGGGAGGAGGCAGACTCGATGTTGTTTGCTTCCCAGCAAGACCGGGATTGAGACCCGGCAATGGACAACCCCCCCGACACCCATCTCTTGGCATCGAGGCCCTGCTAAGGTTGCGGGGGCGATCGGATCCCCGTCCCGTCCCGCGCCCGGGTCTGGCTTATTTCGTCCCAGTCACTCGCTCTCCGGTCGTTCAACCCGCTCCTCACACCGGTTAACGACAGGAATCCCATCGCGTCACCCGTATGTGTTGCACTGTGGAGCTTCCATCTTGACTGATATCTGACCAAACACCAAGAAACCAAGAGATGAGAAATGTTTGCCAGAAAGCTCCTGCATCATGCGAACCAGAAGCAACCCAAGGCGGGGGAGACGACTCGAACAAGCGTGTTTGTCAATCCTGACGCACTCCCGTCCCAATGGCGTAGTGAGATGTACTCTGATATAGCAAGAGAAGCATATTCTCATGGCTGGGAGCTATTTCATGGTTTTCCCAACCTGACCTGCTCACGAATCAAGGTCTGAACGTTGTAAAAAAAGAAGAGCAGCTGCAAGCACCCGCTGCCCCCACCCTTCACCAAACCAGCTTATCCGCTCGCGGATACCAAAATAGGAAAATGTTCTCTCTTTTCGTGTCCTTGGGGGGAAGTAGTTCACACGTCACATGCAAAGTTGCCTCATCCCAGTGGAAATGTGTGTACTCATGAAGGTCTATACTCTGAACGAAATCATCTCTCGGTACAAGCTCCAAAACCCACGAGAAAATAAAAAGGTGTACCTACATGTGAAGATGAGCAACAGCAGCGGGGGAGACCAACGGGAAAGAGTTCAGGAAATAAAAAAGGTTATATGCCAAATTGAACCAATTAGCCGCACCCGCTCTCTTCTCGCTTTCGATCCCGAAGGATACGAGGGACAGACAACACACAAAAAGGACTGGGAGCAGAGCCCTTTATCCCGAGAAAAAAAAAATTACTCCCGTCATTTCCCTGTTCCAACATGCAATAACATACGCCGCCCTATGCTTAGTAGACGTGCGCACACATCCCATACCAGAACCAACCACCATATATCCTAATAGAGGACCTATGCCGTCCAGTCATACGCAAGCAAACATCTTCTTTTCTTCTAACGCAATACCCCTCCGCGTACTGTGTGCGACCGAGTCTATGACCAGACATCCTCCTGTTGCAAAACGTTAGAAGAGCTTTCGTCACTGAGGGGTGTGTGGGGCATGAACGTACCTGGTACTGGTTGGCTGCCCTCATGTTCTTGACAATCTCCTCCGCCTTAGCCTCGGAAATGCCGCGCTGCTCCGAGAGGATCTGGCCAAGGACAGTGTTAACCTCGCGGGCCATGTTGGCGGCGTCACCGCACACGTAGAAGTAGGCCTTCTTCTCGAGCAGCTGGTTGATCTCCTCGGCGCGCTCCTTGAGGCGGTGCTGGACGTAGACCTTCTTGGGACCCTCACGGGAGAAAGCGGTAACGAGCTCGAACTTGTCGCCGAGAGCCTGCTTGTATTGCTGTGGGAAAGTGTGTCAGCTTGGTCGTCCCTTGCATCACGAATGGGGCCTGTCTTGTGTGCGGGGTGTCTTACCTCCCACTCCTCCTTGTACATAAAGTCCTCGGACTGTTTCCTGCATCCAAAGAAGAGAATGGTCTTGCCAACATCGGCGCCGTCCTGAGCGAGCTTGGCGCGCTCCTGGATGAAGCCGCGGAAGGGGGCAACACCAGTTCCGGGACCGATGCAGACGATGGGCTTGGAGGGATCCGAGGGCAGCTTGAAGTTGGAGTGGCGAACGTGGACGGGGACGTGGATGCCGTCGTACTTGTTGCGGGGACCGGTGATCTCGTAGGTGAGGCCGAAGGCGGTGGGCTCCGGGTCGTTGTTCTGCTTCTGCTTGAGAGCCAGGAGGTAGTTGGTGGCGACACCGCGGAAGGGGGTCTCGCGGCCAGGGACCATCTGGTTCTCGACAACGGCGGTGATGGAGATTTTCTTGGGCTGGACCAGAGAAGACGAGGAGATGGAGTAGTAGCGGGGCTGGAGCTTGGTGAGGCCTTCAATCCAGGCGGAGAAGGGGATGTTGGTCCACTTCTGGCCGCCGCTGACGGAGTCGAGGAATCGGGTGATGTTGTAGAAGTGGGTGCCGGTCTTTTCGTGGAAGTAGTCCTTGTCGCCTCCGAGCTTGATCATCTCGGCCTTGATCTCCTCGGAGGGAGCAAAGGCAGCGAGCGTAGAGACGAACTGACGGGAAACAGGGGCGCAGATCTCGAGGTGGTAGCGGATGATAGCATCGTAGGTGGTGGGCGTGGGGAAAGGAACCTTGGCGGTGGGCTCGAGAGCCTTGACGCTGATGACCGAGTGTCTCTTCTCCGTAAGTCCGACGAGCTCGAGGAAGCTGTCGACCTCCTCACCGGGGTTCGTGGGCCAGATAGCAATATGGTCACCAGTCTGGTAGGACAGGTTGGATCCGCTGATGTCGACTTCCAGGTGCAGGCAGTTGCGGTCCTTGACGCTGAACAGCTCCTTGGACTCGGCGATGGGGGCAATGTAGGGGTTGTGAGCGTTAAAGGGACCCTTCGCGGTACCCTCGAGGTGCATCTTGTTGGGCTCTCCTACGTAGACCTCGGGCGAGGAGGCGTCGAGTCCCTCGCGCTCCATAATGCTGAAGGTAGGTTCGTAAACAGCCTCGCGCTCCTCCAGACCCATCTTCTCGGCCAGGGCAGCCCACATAGGGTCCTTCCAGGCGAGGAAGTCCTCTTCCATGGTGCCAGCGCCGTCGTCACCCTCGCCAGCCTCGCCGATTCTGTTGGCACCGAGCTTCTCGAGAGCCTTGGTGACGTTGCGAACCATGGAGTTGTAGTGTTCGTAGGTATTGTTGCCGAGACCGAAAGCGACGAAGTTGAGGTTGCTCAGAGCGGGATCGTTGCCCTCGGAGAAGGAGACGTCCTCGCCGGTGATGAACTCGTAGAAGTCAACAGCGTTGTCGGTAGGCTCGCCCTCGCCGTAGGTGGCGAGCACGAACATGACGACCTTGTCAGAGGGGATGGAGTCGAGGTTGTCGTAGTCGTAGTCCTCGAGGTCGGCGACCATGGTCTCGAGCCCGAAGCGGCTCTTGCCCTCCTTTGCGAGTCTCGAGGCGTAGTCCTCGGCGGTACCAGTCTGCGAACCATAGAAGACGATGCAGTTCTTTCCAGACTCATCCATCTTCTCCAAGATGTTTCTCGTCTTGCCGGCCTTTGCTCCATTGGCATTGGCGAAGGCGTTGGCGTAGGGGTCCTTGACGACACCCCAATACTTGCCCTTTGTGAAGTAGGCGGCCGTCCCGAGGAGGATAACGGCCAGGACAACGATGTCCAGCGTATCGAGTTCCGCCATGTTGGGCCGTCGGACTCAGGTGAGGCAGGTCGTGAAGACCGACGACAAGTCCGAGGGGAATGTGGTTTTTTTTGGTTTTTTTTCCTCTCGTGGGGAGGATCGTCGTAGACCGAGAGTGGTTCGGCGGGGTTGTTGAGAGAGGTGTAGTGGACAGAGAGGTGAGAGAAGCGAGGCAGCAACAACAAAAACCTCAGCGGACGTGCGCCAGGCAGAGGATCACCAGAGCGCAACAATTGCCGAGTTGGCAGCCGTGGACGAAAATTGACCTCTCTGGGCGGTTTGGAGTCGGGTCGAATTTAGGTAGCCGCGGGCAGTTGCGGTTGTTGGAGGGAGTTGGGGAAAACAAGCCCAAACCTCGTTCGGGGAAGGGAATACTGCAATCGTGTTCACATGGGATCAGCGGGGGTGATTCGACAATCGCCCGTGTGGTGGTCTCCAGCACACTGAAGCCTTCCCCCCCAACCCCCAAAAAGAGATGCCGAGTTTCGGACACTGGACGGCGCCGCCTGAGGCAGTCGGGTGGGTTCCAGGTCGAGGTGCGGTGGATGACGGGTCCAGCGCCAGCGCAACAGCAAACAGCAGTGCTAAACTTACGGTGGACGGGCGGGTACTTTTTCTTTTGGCTTGGGCTGGGGGACCAGGAGGAGCAGGAGGAGGTACTTACGCTTTTAGTGCTCTACGCGAACTCAGTGTCGTACGGTCAGGAAGGGGACGTGTGTACTTGTTCCCGTTACCACGATGGGTAGGTAGGTGTTGTACCTTTTCTTTGTGTCCCTTAGGTGGGTGGGTGTGTGGTCGATGATGTAGCAGATGAAGAAACACAGACGAGTGTCTTGGCCAGAAAAGAAACGCAACAACCGTTGGATGGGGGTTTGGTTGAAGAGAGGAATGAGAAAGAAAAAGATTTGGAAAAAAGGCTGAAGAGGAATAGAAAAAGTTTAAAGAGCTTGTTTGTGCGCCGGCCGAAGAAGACAGCGAGGATGGATTGATGCGACGGGACTGACTGGGAGGACGGGACGGACTGCAGATCGGGAGCAGTTGGAAAGTGAGATAAGGGTCTGGCCGGGACTTGGGATCTTGGGACCTGGCAATGGAACCGAGTACGCCGTATTGTGCCAAGTAGTCGCAGCGTACGGGGTGTCTGGCAGATTGGAAGCTGGAACTGGGCTGATTCGGAATGGAAATGCACCGCCAGCGTTCCGAACGTTGCGTCTATCCTGACGAGGGCGCGCGGGATTCAGCCCAGACTCCAGACTCCATACTCCAGACCTACTCCAGGCGTTCAGTGACCACTTCCATGGCCATGGTGGCTTGCTTCCCACGCGCGGTACGCTAATTTCCCGCAGCGGACTCTCTCCAGCTTCTACTTTCCTTCCTCACCATCACTGCCACTTGCGAAAAGGTGCGGTACGTACCCGGACAGTCATCCGTTCTGCCCACCCCCGCCTTCGCTCTGTCCACGCCTCCGCCGGTCCGTCCCCAGTCCGACGGCTTAGTCAAGCGCTGATTGGACCACTCAGGTGGGACAGACGGACTTTTGGACAGCTTCGAGTGGGTCTCGAGGGGTCGAAGCCGGAATGGCGCCACGCCAGGCCGCTGCCGCCAAAAAAGTTTACGCTTTCCATTGTCTGCGTGGTGCGGCAACGGTCAATGGCAATGACACTTGCACTTGGCGAGAGCAACAGAAGCGCATGGAAAGCCCAGAAGCGCGACTCTTCTACCTTACCCAGTACCTTAGGGTAACAACTCACTTCTCGGGCAGTTTACCAGCCAACGGGTATTTGCTACGCTGCTCAGGTACTCCAGGTGGTTTGTTTCTGACAGCCTCGGTCGGGTCTGACCGGTGAAGCAGGCACTCAAGCAATGCAACCGCACATCTGACTCGGGCATCTCGTTGAATCATCAATGACAGCGCAGCCGACTGGCAGACGATGCATGCCTAGATGGAGATCATGATGGATCCCGTCTGCCAGCCGACGTCGATTGGGTTGGGGAAAGCGAGCCAAGGGGACCCCGCGAGACCGATAACGAGCACGCGCCATGCTTGCCCGTCGTTTGTGTCTTGTGTGTCTGTATGTCTTGCCTCGTCTTGTCGCTGCTGTCAGCCTGCTTCTGCTTCTGCTGCTGCTGCTGCTGCTAATTACATGAGGCCATCCCGCGGACCACGAGCACGGCCACGCCCACGGCAGTTGCGAATGCTGTGCCTCATTGATTAGCCACGGGCAAAGCCAAGGAGCCCTCTCCGTCGTCGTGGGGGTTGCCGTGTCGTGCCTGGCCCGCTACCTTACCCAGCCTCACATCCCCCTCCCTCGCCTTACTCGAACGTCTTATTTCCATCACTTTCCGCGTCCTCGGATTCCGTCGCAGGGACCACCGGTATTCCATTCCGGGCCACCACATGGTTTCGTCCCGTCTGCGTCCGCGTCCACAACGCCGGCATCAAATTCCAGCGTCAGCGGCCTCAATCAATGACAGCCACACTTTCGATTACGTACTGCGCCTCTGACGTACGAACCGCGAACTCTGATCACCTTACCTACGTCCCTGATTCCTCGCGGAGATCGGCGGACCACTCAAGCATGGAGGGCCGCCCCGGTTCCAGACACCGTGTCAGGCGCAGCACCGACGGCGCGGGCCATGCCACCACCCTACCCTCTGCGCCTGTTTCTGAACGGTAATCCCGCTTCTTGGCTGCGGCATCACCACCGTCCGTCGAGTTCAAGGCTGTCGTCGAAATGGAAGAGACAGGGACATCGGACTGGTAGAGGGTACATGCCCGAACACGAATACGCGTGGTGCATGAACCACAGCGGACCTGCGTCGGCATGTACTCCTCTAACTCTCGGCCGAGCGATTTCCACGATTGTCCGCCTGGTGGAGTCGGCGCCCCGGACGAATACTCGAGTCCGCTCCTCCCATGATGCCGGGCCGGTCGGCAGTCGCTAAAGGGCCATTGCAGATCGTCACTGTCTGCCTTCATCCAGCTAGGTCGCCTGCTGGCCCAACCCGAATAACCCGCCGTGAAACCGGACTCCCATCGGCGGCATTCGTGCCAGGCTTCGTTGAAAAATATGGACCTGGGATTCGGGCCACCTGGCCACTCCGGCCTGTCCAACATCGGTTTCACCGCATTTCTTCGACTTCGGTCTCGGACCTTCACACAGTCCTCTCGCTACCCTCCGCCGGTGAATGCCCACCTGGATCCCACCCCAGCCATCCTCTCGCTTTCGTCTATCGCCGATTAAGCCCACGGCTCTGTGCCATCGACGGGATTGCGAATTGCAAGCGACATCACCATTGCATTCAGGCACACGAGGCGGCAGACCCTGAGAAGATCGCATGTCTTGCATATAAGAGGGCTGACAGGCAAGCCCAGGGGCATCTATCAAAAGGAGCCATCGCCAGCCGCTGCCGTCGCGACGCAGCATGCCGTCCGCTCGCTGTCTCACGTTTTTCTTCTCCCTGGCCCCCAACGAAAAGTTCTAGACAAGTCGTTCATTTTTTCGGTTGGTCTCTCCGCTGCGACGATCGAACGTTTTCGTTTCTTTTCTCTGTTCGACAGCGTGCGTCTCACGGCATGTTACGTTCACTATTGGGTACGGACAACTATGATCGAAAAAGGTGTCGTCATGTTGCGCGAGCCGCACGCTGCACACTACTATATTCGACTCCTCGCAACTGCAGGTGAGGTCCGAGGAGCACCAGCAGCGAACCGGTGCAGGTCAGGTGCAATCGATGGTCGTGATGATCGAGTCTAGAATTGGCGATGCCAATAATTGCCCTTGGCTCATTTCATTCAAGCCGGGGTCGATACTGTTCGGATATTTTATTTCCAGCCCACATGTATGATGCGCTGCTGCGGACTATCCTCCGAGAAATGATAATCGTCCTGCAGGTGCCGCTATCCGTCTTCAGCTTGTGGCTGTCAAGTGTGAGCTTCGCAACCTCGTCTCGCGTGCGACAAACTCTCGCTGTTCTCAATCTCGTCCCTTCTTCGGCAGAGTTGATCTTCAGCGGCAGAGATGAACCACTGCACATCCCATTCGGTCGGATCGGCTGATGGGCGATGAGACGCGGGTCTGCTTCTAGAGTTCATCGTCGGCCGGCGGGAGCGGCCACTACCGAAGGCCGCCCATCAGGTCAAATCTGCAATGCTGCGTGGCCGTCTGCATGGCCGCCGACACGGGCCCCGAGCACTTCAAAAAGCCACGGACTAGAAGCTCAGATCGCATCGCAGAGGTCGAGAGAAAATTCCCGCCAAGCGATAGGCAGTGCGCCGCGCTCTTTTGCCCCTTGCGTTAGCCCCGGATATCTCTTGGACCATTCCCCTTCAGGGCGGGCATTGACGATTGGGCCTGTGACTTCATCTTCACTTTGCAAGCTGATGCGCAACACGAGATGGCCCGGCTGGATTGGATGGAATCGGCCAAAGTTGCCGCCCCAGGTCACTCCCAGCAAGCATCCAGGGCCACTCGAAAGGGGTGAGGGTCCATCCGTTGTCAATGGTGCCCCCCCCTTCCCTGTTGGCTTTTTGGTTCTTGACCCTCAGGGACCAATGCTTCCCTTGACTGCCCCTCGTCCACCCGTCGATGGAGGCTCTTGATTGGTTGCTGCCCTTGCATAGACAGCCCTTGTCGCGTGGCCAATGCCTCTCTGAAAAATGTGATGGTCCTTGAATTGGGCTGCGGAGTGCGGACTGTGGGCGAGGCAGGATGGTTATTAGGGGCGGGTTTGGCTCTGGCTTGACACCTGAAATGGGCCTGAGTGGACTGGTGCGGACGCCGAAGCAGCAGCAGCAGCAGCAGCAGCAGCGCAACGGCCCAGGAACCAGCAGCGGGAAGCGTGCAGCGGGAGACGCGCCGGCCAAGGATGAAGGATGATGGCCCAGGCTTCATTTCCCCCCAAAGTCCCAGTCGATGGTGCAGAGTGTGATCTCATCTTTTGTCAGAAAAGATGGGAGTCTTGTTTTCGATTGTCCCACCCACAGAACAGAGGCCAGAAAGTCAAGAACAGGAGACGACAGCAAGAAGCATGACATCGGCATGGGTTGGGCTCCTGGCATTCTGCTCATGGTGGTCTTGTGTGAGGCCTGTCGACGACGAATGAGGGCATCGAACGGGGACCCTGAGCAGAAGAAAAGCACGGAGTTCGGATCGGATGACTTACCCTGTGAGGTGTGTACCGCAGGTCATCCCTACCAAACCGACAGCAGGACCATCAAGACGAGGTACTTGGTCCGCTGCACCTACAGGGCTGTTGACAGGCGTATTGACGCAAGAAGCAGAGGTATCCAGGACCTACGGGCTCGCTTGAGGGTACTGAGCCTCCCCTTACGGATACCTTGCCTTATGCTTCTTTTCCTCCCCTAGCCCGGATGCTACCCGCTGGTCATATCCAGCAGTCCCGTCCACAGAAATGATGAATGGCCCTTGCCAGGTCACTTGCTGCGTATGGAGGAGCCCGTAAGTGAGGAGCACATGGTGGCCTTGTGCCCGTTAATGTAGCACTCCCGGTACCGATGTGCGAGTGTCTCTCACCCGCTCACCAACCACCTTTGAGGACTCTGTCAAATAAGGCAGAGGCCGACGTCAAGTGGTGGTGCTTGCTTCGTTTTATTGATTGAATTGATTGATTAAAACCGATTCTGGCTGTTGATTGACTGGACTGCTCGGCCTCGCTGCCACCATTTGCCTGCCTCTTCACTTCAGCCTTTTTGACTGAGTGAGGTTCCTCCCGTTCAGCTTCTGTCTCCTTTTTCCCATCCGTCATTCATCCATCCAGCACACCCACTCCGAATCCCTTTTTTCCCGCCGCCTCTTAATATTTTTTTCAAAACCTTCTATCGTCATCCTCCGCCCTCCGACTCCGTCTCTCACGTCCACCTGTCCTCCTCCTGCCGGCCGCCAGTGACGGTAACACGAACCTCGAATGTCGTAAGACCCGGATCATGGGACTCGATCCGACGCGACAATGGGTGAGTAGTATAAGCCTGCATTACACACATTACCTCACCTCCCCCATATGCCGCACCATACATCACACACCACAAACATACAAGCGTATGCGCATACTGTCCGTCATGCCTTACGTACCGCGCCTTTCCCTGATACCTTGACGGGCCGCGGCGGTGGATGATGGATACATGGGCGTTTCGCTGCCCTCCATCTCGTCTCGTGTCGTCTCTTCTCCGGCCCGCCATGGTCTGGTCTGGCCTCGCCTCACCCGATTGCTTGTGAGCCGTCGTCCTCGGTCGACTACTGATCGGGAGTACACTACACCACCACCGCCGCTACCCTAATCCGCCGCATCCACACACGCGCAGCACACCCGATCTAAGGGCACACAGACACGGGTCTAAACCAGCCTCGCGCCGCTTTGCTCTCTGCTCGCTGCCTCGCTCTGTACCGTTGGTGGGCGCTGTGCTGTGCTTTGCTCGCGGCTCTACACCTTTCGACCACCAACACCATCGGGTTACTGTTATTATTGTTGGCGTTGCTGTGCCGTGTGCCGTGTGTGCGCCGCTCTCTGTTCTCTGCTTTCACTGCCCTTCTCCCCGGCTCTGGCCTCTCGCTTGCCTTGCGCCCTACATACCATTGTTTCCCCCCTTCTACTCCATCGACATCCCCTTCCTCTCCCTCTAAGGCCCCCCGTCCCCCTTCTCCCGGCCCTAGGCTTGCGTTGGTGCGTGCCGGGCCTTACATCTGTGCACCTTCAAAACGTCTAACGCATCCAAACCTCCACCCCGTCTCCGTCCCTACACGCAGCCAGTTGTTTCACAAGAGAGGGGAAAGGCCTGTCACTGACCATAAGACGTCGTCTCGTCTAGCTCCGTCCCAGACGACGCTGCCCGATCTTTTGCAGGAACCGCCGTTAAAGTTCTCTCCGCGATCCGTCACCACACTCGACGAAGAAGACGAGGAGGACGACGGTTGGGATCGAACCCTGAGGCCCGCCGCCCTGGAACCGCATCCTCGCTCCGTCACCCACTCCCGCGAGTCCTCCATCGAAAAGCTCTCCCAGCCGCTGCCCCCGGTCGCCGGCTCGAACCTAACTTCGCCTCGGATAATACACAACCACTCCCAGTCGCGCTCTGCCATCGGCGGCGTCATCGAGCGAGTCGTCGACCCCAAGAGCGCCTCCTACGGCCATCACCGCCAGACCTCTATAGTCCACGGCATCCAACACTCTAGAAATGGAAGTCACGCCAGCTCTTCTTCGAGCCCCCTCAGCCCGCAGATGATTGCCGCTGCCGGCGCGAGCCTCACCTCAGCCTCCTCAGACCGTCCCGACATGCATGCCGTCGGGCGATTGGACCCGGACGCGGCCCCGGGGCCGCGTCCCGGCACCGCCCTGTCCGGCACCGCCCTGTCCGGCACCACCGTCAACTCCTCCGGCGGCCATCACGTCCCCGAGAGGACCTCTTCCGCGACCGACTTCACGAACCCTTCCCTTACGCAGCGGAAGATGGAACGAATGCACAGCAAGTCGAGACGCGACCACGCGCACCACCACTCACACTCCTCGAGGCACCACAAGGACGAGCAGAAGACCGTTGGGGAATACGCGCTGCATGTGCTCTTCACATCCGTATGGCCCTTTCCCCCTTGCGCCGGCCAATCTGTGTAATCGCAGTCACTGATGACTATTGCGTGTTCTAGTTCATCGCCCAAGCCGAGGAGAAGCTCAATGACTGCATCACAGTACCATTCGAGCCCGAGCCGCAGGTCGAGCAGATCTGCGGCCCCGGAGTCGATCCCTCCTTCGATCAGATCATTACCGCCCTAGGCCACATCGCCCGACCACGACCGAAACCCCTGATAGATTCCATGATGCTGTGGAGGAAAAGCAAGAGCGACGCCGCCAACGAAGCCCGGAGCCAGCTGCAGCAGTCGAGGGGAGGAGCTGCTCCCGTACCGCTCCAGCGCAGAAACACCGAGCCGCTCCAGCCCTTGTCCGGCGGAGGACAGATGGACAACGGGCTCACGAGTCCGCAGACCTCCCTTGCTGCCAGACAAGAATTCGTCGCCCACGCCGAACGCCGCTCGACGGTCTCGATCTACATCCTGTGTCGGGTTTTGTTGGAGGTCATCAGCCAGACGAGTCTGCCGTTTTTGACATTAGAGATGGAGGAGAAGCTGGAGGGCATTATTTTTGGGCAGCTCAAAATCGCCGATACCGATCAGCTGATGGTCAGCCCCCTGAAGCTCGCTAATTGGAATCTTTTCGCCCAGCTGCTAGGCGTAATGAGCGAGATCAATTTCAAGGGGGTCACGGACAGGTTTCTCGGCGACATCGAACGAACTCTCCAGGAGTTGGTGGTGAAGAGCCCGACTTCCCCGGCGGGCCGCGATGCCGAGGGCAAGATTGAGCTGGTTCTGGGCGGAATGAAGCACCTCAAGGTCAACATGGTCCCGCAGGAAGCTTGGGAGCAGTGTTGCGAATTTCTCGTCATCGTTGGACGCCTTTTTCACCGCTCCCACGGCCAGCGCGTAAAGACAGCTTTCTGCCAGGTGCTCGAAGTATTGCTCCTCTCGGTGGCGTCCAAGGCCACGAACCAGGACCTGGCTCATCCGAAATGGATCGAGGTTCTCGGTGCCATTGGCCCTCGGCTGGCGCAGATGTTCATCAAGCCCCGGCACTGGGGCTTTGCGTTCCCCCTGACGGCGACCATGCTCTGCGTATCCACGCCCGAGACTTTCGGATCCCAATGGCTCCAATTGATCTTACCGCTGCAGCCGAAGCTGAAGGATCGCTTCACCCGCCCACTCTGTCTCCAGGTCATTTCGAGGCTGTTGTGGACATATCTTTACCGAACAAACGATTCCCTGCCAAACACGACGAGGAAACTAGACGAGGTGATGAAGTTGGTCCTGCCGCCCACGAAGCGAAGTCTGATTGCCGCCGATTCAGCTGTTGCAGAGCCCATTATCCAAATCATCCGAATCATCGGCTACAAGCAACCGGAATACTGCTTCAAGCATGTCATTTTCCCTCTCATCAACGCCGAGGTGTTTGTGACGAACAAGGAGCTCAAGGTTGAGCAGCTGGACCCGGATCGGATGGTCATTGGCATCAGAGCTTTCCTTGCCATCATGGCCGACCTCGAAAAGGGGGATCAGGGACGACCACCCTTCCCAGTCGCATTCCCACCACCATCGCCGCCAGAACGCGTCCCTACATCACCCGTCATGGCATCACCACATAATTCTCTGGGCACCTCCGCGCCCGGAGACGGCGAACAACTCTCTCGCCCTGTGCGCACGTCAGCCCTCAGCGACGTGGTCAGGGAATACTATCATAAATTTTGCGAAATACTCGGAAAAATCACCATTATTTGCGACAATACCTTTGGCGGCCAGGCTGTGTTGGACGAAAAGTTCAACAGCCCAGGCCCCAAGACTCCCATTGCGGACACATTTAACTTTTCGCGGCGAGACGACCATCAGTCTCCCGCAGATCACAAACAGGCGTTCTACGAGCTATTGCATGTTGCGGTTCAAGCGTTGCCCCGTTGTCTCTCTGTCGATATACCCTTCAACTCATTGATCAACCTTCTCTGTACCGGAACTGCACACGTGCAGTCCAATGTCGCGTTCTCGTCGGCCCAGTCGCTCAAGGCCATTGCGAGACAGGCCCATGCCCAGCAAGTCACAATGGGCTTTGCGAGGTTCATATTTAACTTTGACGACCGATATTCTACCATGTCCGACGGGGGAATGCTCGGCCCTGGCCACATTGAAAGTACTCTTCGCCTGTACGTTGAGCTGCTACAAATCTGGATCGAGGAAATCCGGCGAAAGACTCGAGATGCCTCGATTGACCAACTCGAGGCCAGCGACAAGCGTGGGGCGAAACTCGATCTGTCTGGTATTTGGGCAGAAGTAGATCAGGCAGAGGCCCACGGACTGTTCTTCCTCTGCTCGCAGTCTCGGAGGGTGAGATACTTTGCCATTACGGTTCTCCGACTCATCACCGATTTCGACAAGGCCTTGCAGAACCAAGACAAGGATACGCTGAGAGTCATTGACATCCTCGAGAACGACTCGATGCAGGTGATGAACTTCAAGGACGAGGGTCTGTCGGTCGCAGAACGCAGCAGACTTCAGAGGGGAATGCAGAACAGCAACAACCGCGGCGCACTCGTGGAGCTGTGCACCAGCGATGTGTCATACGACACCACGCTGTGGTTCAAGCTCTTCCCCAACCTGATCCGCATAGCGTACGAGAAATGCCCCTTCACAGTCACCATTGGCCGGGACCTGATCTGCAACCGAATCCTGCAGATGTACAAGGCCATTGTGCTTCTCTCGGAGCCTTCCAGGGGCCTCTATTACGGATCTGATCCTGGCAGCGCCCGCATCGCCGGTAGGACACCGACGACACAGCCCGAGATCCTTGTGGAACAATGGAAGCTCTACCTCATCTTCGCCTGTACGACCTTGGCCGACCCGGGAGCTGTCGTTCCCGCCAACCCGCAAGGGACACAGCATACCCGAAAGACGTCCAAGCCCACCTCGGCAGACAAGATTGTCTCAGCTCGGGTGCTATTTAAGTACCTGATCCCCCTCCTCTCCGTCTCCTCGGCTTCTGTGCGAGACGCAGTGGTCCTCGCCATGGGTTCTATCAACATCCACATCTACCGCACGCTTCTGGAGGAGCTGGCCGGGCAAGTGTCGCGCTGCAACGACGAAGCCCGCGCCCGCATCCATCAACGCACCAACAGCAGCCCGCGCCGCAACCGCAAGATGGACCTGCTCAGGACGGAGATCACGCACGTGTACAAGCTGACCTGCCACTTCCTCAAGCAAGAGGATGTCTACAACGACGAGTGGGTTCTGACCAATCTTGTTACATACACAAGAGACCTGAAGCTGTTCCTCATGGACGGCGAGGTGCAGATGGACTGGGAGTTCCAGAAGTTGAGGCGACACTACTGCGGGCTCATGGAGGAGCTCTTCGAAGGCATCAACAGAACCAAGGATCCTTCTCGCTGGATGACGTTTGAGTCCAGGAAGTCCGCGTTCTCCTTGATGGAAGACTGGTGCGGCTTCTCGCCGAACCAGACACAGATTCGGGTCCGCGAAGATACCATGAGACAGTCCCTCATCGACCAGCAGTCCCTGGGCGAGAGGGGAACGGTCACCGCGGCCATGGAAATCGAGAAGCGCAACCTGCGCACCGCAGCTCTGAGTGCCATGGCAGCCCTCTGCGGCGGCCCGATGAGTATCACCACGGAGAGCGGCAACACGCTCCAATTCGACGTCCGGAGGATGCTGGCGTGGATCGAGGCCATTTTCAACTCGGGCAGCGACCGAATGAACGTGATTGGACGGAGAGCTCTGCAAAACCTCATCGTTCATAACCAAGAGTACCCGTATCTGTTGGAGCATTGTATCGCGCGTTGCTACCTGACGGACGTTTCCAAGGTCCAGGAGAGCTACTTTGCAGTGGTCACTCAGGTCCTGCTGGAGCACCTCGACTACTCGTGCCCCTTTTGGAAGCTGCTCGGCCTTTGCCTCTTTACCTTGGGCAACGATGAAAGCGAGATCCGATCAAAGTCCGCCCGCGTTCTGAGGGCACTCGAAGAGCGACAACAGCCGGGCCGCACTTCCAAGATCCAAGACTACGACATCAGTATCTCGGACAAGACCAAGGCGGTGTACAAGCTCGCTCAGTTCGAAATCTCCAAGCGACTCGCCAAGCAACACACGGAGCTGGCCTTCCATATCTTCTCCGAGTTTACTCTCTACTTTAAGGATCTCCAAGCGGCATCTCAACGCAACGTTGTCGCTGTCATCTTACCCTGGATTCAGTCTATCGAGCTCAAGGTCGATCCGAACGGCGGCCCGATCGCTCAGTCATACGTTCTCCTGGCCAATTTGCTGGAAATCACCATCAAGTCCAGCGGCGCTTTGCACAACGAAGTCCAGGCCTTGTGGCAGGCTCTCGCTACGGGGCCATACCCCGGAAACGTGCGGTTGATTCTGGACTTCATCATTTCGCTGTGCCTCGAGCGCCGAGAGCAGAACTTTGTTGAATATGCCAAGCAGATCGTGGTCTTCCTCTCCAGTACGACAAGCACCCCTGGGATGAAGGTTGTCGAGTTCCTTCTCATGCAGATTACCCCCAAGGCTATGGTGCCAAATGAGAAGAAGGACGCCATGCCGCCGCCGCCCGACATCGGTCTGCTACCTTACTGTGCAGACCTCGGAGAAGCCCTCCCTGTCGGCACTAAGCAAGCTGGGTTCTCTTTGGGACAGCTGTCGCTCATCCTCTTGGTGGACCTCATGGTGTCACCCGTGCACTTGACCCCGGACAACGTCCCGGTGCTCCTCCAAGTCGTCACCGTTCTCTGGGACCACTACACGCCTCTTGTACAAGAGCAAGCCAGGGAAATGCTAGTCCACCTGATCCACGAGCTCGTCATCTCGCAACTAGATGACCAGACTCCGCCCACGGCTCGAGCGTCGATCGAGGATCTCATCGACCTCATCCGTCGCCACGATCGCTCCGTCGTCTGGGGCTACGAGGACAGCAACGGCAAGGCCGACGACCACGACAACAAGGTCCCCCCAAGCATGGAGTTCCTCACGGCCGAAGTCGTTAAGACCTTTGAGATGACGTATCCCGGCATCAAGGACCAGTGGGGCAGACTGTCCTTGACATGGGCGACCTCCTGTCCCGTGAGACACCTTGCCTGCCGGTCTTTCCAGATTTTCAGATGCATCCTCACCTCGCTGGACCAGTTCATGCTAGGCGACATGCTCGCTCGCTTGTCCAATACAATTGCTGATGAAGACACCGAGATCCAGACTTTCGCCATGGAGATTCTTACGACGCTCAAGACACTCATCCTCAAGCTCGATGCCGACAAGTTGCTCACCTTCCCTCAGCTGTTCTGGACGACCTGCGCTTGTCTAGAATCAATCAACGAGCGCGAGTTTTTGGAGGCCGTGGAGATGCTCAACGAGTTCCTCTCCAAGGTCGATTTCCAGCTGCCGCATGTTCGCCGTATGTTACTTGACGGCCAGCCGTCGAGATGGGATGGGCAATATGAGGGTCTGCAATCTCTTCTATACAAGGGCTTAAGGTCTTCAGTATGTATGGAGGCGACCCTCAGCACCATCGACAAACTGGTCCAGCTGCCGAGTGACGGCCTCATTGGAGATGATAGCCGGGTCTTCTTTGCCATCCTAGCCAACTTTCCCCGTTTCCTGCACGAGATGGAGCTGGATGAGCCTAGTGAGTCCGTTCTGCAGTCCGCTGAGATCCTATGTGCAGTTGCGGAAGCTCAGGGCCTTGGCAACATCTCTGTTGTCCTCGAGGAATACGTTGCCTTCAAATATCAAGGCAACAGCAGAGAATTTCAAAGCCGTCTCTTTGGGGCTTTGAAGGACCACTTCCTGCCCAAGCTGGACTTCAAAATGGTCATCTTCCTAATGGGCCTGCTCACCAATTCCACGGCCTGGGTCAAACTCAAGACAATGAACATCCTCAGCATCGTAATACCCGAGATCGACATGCGCAAGCCCGAGCTAGCCGGACACGGATCGGATCTTATCTCGCCTCTGCTGCGTCTGCTGCAGACCGAGTTCTGTATGGAGGCGCTGGAAGTCCTCGACAACATCATGACAATGTCGGGCAGCGCCATGGACAAGCAGCACTTGCGCATGAGCATGACGCGCTCGACGTCCAAGACGATCCGCAAGGAATACGAGCGCACCCAGAGCCTGTTCGGCATCCCGGAAGCATCCGGCTGGGCCATCCCCATCCCTGCCAAGAAGACGGATCTCACGCGCGCCAACATCCACGCAGCGTTCTACATGTGCCAGACCGCGGAGGGTATCATGACGGAGGCAACGCCGACGCCCGACGTCGAGTTCCATACGGACGATTTCCCCTACAGCTACTTCCACCAGATGCCCGACCGCACAGAGACGATGATGTCGGACGAGGGCCGCGGCGACGGCCACCTCGGCGATCTCGTGACGAAGCTGGACAGCCTCGACGACTTCTTCGATGACCTCGGAACGAGCCCGCCCAGCGACGGCCGCTCGTCAAAGACCATCACCGAGTTCTCGCCGGACAGCTTCGAGTCCGGGGCGCAGCTGTATGATGAGCAAATCCTGCCAATCCTGCACCAAGCCTCCAACAACAGCACGTTCCAGAATGGGTTTACTGACAGGCCACCAGCTACGGCAAGGGATCCGAGCAGCTCCAACACGATGAATCCTGGAGCCTTTAGCGCGTCGGCGGGCGGGTTGATGGCGGGCAACGGCGGGTCGCGGCCGGGTCTTCACCTGCGGTCCATCACGTCCCCGTCCGCGCCTGCGTCGTACCAGCCGCACATTAGCGAGTTCGCGTCGGACGACGAGTTCCCCGAAGACGTTTTCTCGGATGCGGACGACGAGCGGCCGAGCACGGGGCACGGCGGCGAGGGCTCCTTCTCGTTGGAGAACATGATCAAGCCGCTCGCGCAGAGCACGAGGTCGAGGATGCGCCGTCTGACGGGCGGCCGATCGCGCGAGAGCGACCGACAGCAGGAGCTGTTCCGAGCCGAACGAGCCGCGGCCGCGCAGGCGGTCCCGAAGGTGCCTACGAACTACTTGACGAAGATGCCTCCTCAGGGAGAGATGTTGTAGAGGTTTGGGGACGAGCATGTGGGATTCATATTTTGTGATTCTACTGCTACGTAATCAGGGGCGCGTGTCACAACCCTTTTGGAGGAAGATGTAAGAGAGCAACCGGAGAGGCGAAGCATTTTAACTACTACGTTGGGACATGGAGCGTGCGATTGCATATAAACAGACGAAACTTACGTATCTTCATATCACGACCAATGATGAATAGAGGAGAAGAGGCGACTGGAGGGGGGCGTACCTTACCTTACCTAATGACGAAAAAGAAGCAAGAAAAAGTTTACACGATTCTTTTGGGAATCACAGAATATTAGCATCTTCTGGTTCAAACGTGATTCTTGAAATTTTGTGAGACCAACCCTATAACTTTTGTCCCGGGGATATCATTTCTGTTTCTCTCCCTCCCGCAGTCTCGATGCAAATAAGAAGCTGGTGTCCGCGCCGCCCATTGACGGGGTTTCCCTTGAAACCCCCGTGTGTGGTGTTCTCTAGTATCTGTGCCTCGTAGAGTAGTCCTTGGGACTGACGACCAGACCGCGGCCCTTCTTCGCGCCGCGGTAGACGGTCTCGATGATGTCGATGAGCTCCTGCTTGTCCTCGAGGACCCAGTTGAGTTTGTTGTTGTTACCGGTGCCGAAGTCGACCATCATGTGCTTGTTGCGGAAGAAGAACATGATGGTGCAGGGGTCGTAGAGCTCGTACATCTGGTTGAAGTCGGGGACCTGGTCGATGTCGCAGACGTAGATGGAGGCGAAGTTCTTGACGCGGTCGGAGATGCGGTAGAGGACCTCGTCCTGGCGCATGCAGTCCGGGTCGTAGTCGCGGCCGAAGCGGATGACGACGAGGCGCTCCTCCTCGGAGAGGATGGCCTGGTCGACGTGCCAGCCGGAGTTGAGGTGGGGAATGACGATGGAGCCCATGGTTGTTTTTTTAAGGGAGGTGGTGGAATGTGGTTCGTGGTGGGTTTGTGGCGTCTGGGAGGGTGTTCGCGGGGGAGGTTATTGTTTGGGTTAAAGATGGGAGAGTCGCGATGGAGAGGATGGTGTTTCTAGAAATTTGGACGAGAGTTTGGTTGGTTGGTTAAGTTTAGGCGTAGGTAGGCGCGCCGCACGGCGAAATGTCATTGCGGGTCCACGGCCCCGCTAGATTGGTCCCCGCGCTAATCCCGATGCGGTAGATAAGATAGAGCGGTGGGTGCTGGCAGAACTTTTTATTTCTTGAAGGGTCTATCCACTGGCTCGCTTTCGCCGTGAAGCCAGTGAGAGAGCAGGAATGTGAGAGAGAGGAGATCTCTACATTCGCAAAATCTCAATTCAACACCACCGAAATCATGCCCAAACGACCGTCGCGCGGACCCGACGATGCGGCGCGCAAGAGGCAGAAGGTCGTGCACGAAGCGCCGACTTTTGAGGAGGTGAACACTGCAAGGCAGCTGCAGGGCCTCTTGACCTTCGACCAGGACCAGAAGCGTGCGAGACATGGTGAGTTTGGGTTATCTCGTTCCCAATTGCTTGGGAAAACTCCTCGAGAACCCATCTTGGCTGACCATATATCTACCCCAAAGGCATCCAATCCCTCAAAGTCTTCCTCGACGGCTTCAACACCCCCGACGCCGACAACAGCGACCGCTTCGCCCTCCTCCGGGAGTACCTCGTCGCCGCGCAGCCCCGCGACACGAGCGAGGATGCCGTGTACCTCCCCGACCTGATGGAGATGTGGGCGTTCGGCGCGCAGGCCAACAACGAGGGGCTCATGTCGGCGGTGCCCGCCGTGCTGGCGCTGCTGCTGCAGGTGGCCTCCTCGTCGTTGGAGCTGCTTCCGCGCGCGCTGGACCTGGCGCGCACGCTGCTGCAGGAGCGCCAGCTCAAGCTCGTCGCGCGCAACCTCTCGGCGCCCAAGGGCAGCGGGTACGTCATCTCGCCGACGCTGCGGCTGCTGCGCGAGGTCGTCACGATCGACGGCGGGGCGCTCGCACGGCGGGTGTTCCGCGCGCGCGATTCGACGTTTGCGAGCTTTGCGCGGAACCTTGAGATCCGGCACCTGGGATCTGAAGGGCTCGAGGACCCGTCGAAGCCGTCGGTGCGGACGAACGCGATCAAGCTGTTTCTGAGCTGTCTCAAGTACCTGCCGTCCGAGGCGAAGAAGGAGCTGTTGATGCTGAAGGAGGTGTTCTCGCACTTGACGTTTCTGTTGAAGGACGACCCGCCGTTTTTGATCTCGGAGATGCTGGGTGCGTTGAAGAAGCACGTGTTGCTGGACGAGAAGCTGCCGCGGGAGGTCAAGTTTCGCGCGTTTAACACCAAGACTCTGGACCGATTGGCGGGGTTGTATGCGTACAGGCATGATGGCGAGGGGGAGGTGAAGGAGAAGGTGCACGAGTTCCTGGTGTATGCGTGTACATCCCCAGGAGCTGGGGTGTTGTACTCCGGCACGGGGCTGTATCCCAAGGAGCTGGAGGACGAGGCGGCGCAGGATGTCAAGAGCTCAGACGACTTTGGGCTGGAGCGCGTCGCTTGGATGGACAAGTATAAGGACGAGGTTGCCGTCGCCAACTTTGTGCTGTCCGAGTTCATTCAGAAGTTGCGGCCGTGGTCGAGTCTAAAACACAGCGAGCTCATCGTCGCCATCTTCCAGGCGGCGCCGGAGCTGGTTGCGAGCTACTTTATCGGCAACAAGTCCTTCTCCTTCGAGCCCAAGCTGTCTATGACATGGATTGGGTACGCAGCCTTCCTCTTCAACACTGTTCACCTACCGCTACCGCCGCATTTTGGCCCTGTAAACGGGTACCGCCGCGTGCCCCCGCCGACATCGATTCTCCTCGACAACATCCTGCCGCTACCCCTGAAGCAACGTGATTTGGTGCGATGTCTTTCGCACAAGTCGACGCTGGTCTCCTTCTTTGCCGTCCGTATTCTCGTCCTGGCGCTGCAAAAGCTGGAAGTCGCGCTCAAGATGCACCGCGAGGCGGCCGAGTCGGCCAAGTCCACGTGGGACACGGCCTCCCGCAAGCTGATTGACGAGTTCTGCCAGAAGATCCCCGACATGAAGGAGGTCACGAAATGCTACAAGGCCATGGCGGAGGAGAACGTGCTCCAGCGCGAGGCGGCCAGTCGGCTGCTGCTGCTATACTACGAGGTCATCCCGCAGGTCGCCCTGCGCGCCAACTTTGACGTGTCGCCGTTCCTTGTCAACGCGCTCAACCGTCTCGACGGCAGGGCCGAGGAGCCGCAGAACCAGGCGCTCGCGCTCATGGAGCTGGAGAACCTGATCGCGATTGCGGGGTACTCGCCCGGCATGAGGTGGTTCGCCAAGGCGGAGGGGCTGGCGGCGTCGCCGTTTGTCGCGCTGCTGAAGCTGTATGTGGAGAACGCGCAGGGCAGGACGAAGCTGAAGCAGGTGCTGGAGTCCGTTGCGGTGCAGCACCAGCTCGTCCTGCCGGAGACGGGGCTCGCTCCCTTTATCCGCGCTGCGAAGGGTGTGAAGAAGGGCAAGGCAAAGGATATCGACTTTATCTGGGGGTATCTTGACAACTGCGCCGGACGGTGCGCCGCGTCAGCCCTGAAGTATGTGGACTTGATGCAGGAGAGCGTAGAGGACGGCGTTTCTGCGAGTTTGATACTGGGTGCCATGGTGGAGCAGCTCCCGTTCATCGCTGACAAGACGACGGATAAGAAGGAGTTGGAGCTGCTGTCGAAGTTCCTGTCGCTTGTGCTGAGTTGCGCAAAGACAAAGGGGGAAACTTCAGCGGCGATTGATGCGCTGGCGAAGAAGATGTCTGCAACACTCGACGGCCGCGCCCCGGCCGTGGTGCCCAAGTCAGATAAGAGTCTACTCGATGACGCCTCAGAAGAGGCGGACGAGTCCGAAGACACCATCAAGCTAGAACGACAAAAGGCAGCCACCGGCGGCGAGCTGGACGACTCGTCCCTCGAAGCCATCCTCGACGTGCCCTTCGCCGACGACGAGGACAACTCGGCTCTCCTGAAATGGAACTCCAAGAGCGTCGAGGACCTCGTCGACGACGGCCACGCCGCGGCTCTCATCCGCCTCCTCTGGTCCGAGCACGCCAGCATCCGCCAGGAAGCGCTGACCAACATCATGAAGATGGCCGCCCGGATCAAGGAGTCGTCGTACGAGGAGAAGGACCAGATCTGGCTCCTCCTCTCGGAGCTGGCCGAGTCGGCGCGCGCGCTAGTAGCCCGCGGGCCCGTCGCGTCGCCGCTCGTCGCCTTCGCGATCGCGGCGCTCGACGTCCTCCGCAACCCGCTGCACTGCCTCTACGCCAAGGTCAACACGTTCCTCACGCGCGGGCCCGTCTGGCAGGCGGACAAGGTGCCGCTCGCGCACGACATCCTGCACGGCGCGCCGTCGGACGACGACCGCTACTACACGGAGGTGAGCTGGCTGCTGGCGTACCTGCTGGAGGGGCTCCGGGGCCCGGCGGACCTGGCCGTGTTCCACCAGAAGAAGTGGTTCGAGAAGGTGTTTGCGCTGGCGGCGAATCCGTACCTGCGGGCGAACCTGCGGACGCGGATATTGCGGGTGCTGTACCGCGCGACGTGCGTCGAGGGCGGAAGCACGACGCTGGCGACGAGGTTTGGGATTGTGAGCTGGCTGGAGGCGCAGGAGGCGCGATACGTTGCGGCCGGGGACGAGGAGGTGGCTAAGGTGTTTAGGGCGTTGAGGAGACGGGTTTGGGAGACTTGTGATCGGGAGAGGGTTGGGGAGTGGAGTCGCGGTGGTGTTGTTGCGGCTTTGGAGGGTTGAGATAGGGGGTATGATGGGAGGGTAGAGGCTAATGTATTAAAATAAGGAGGTTCAGGAAGGGAAATCAAAATGAGAGGGTATATGGCATTCAACTACAACTGATATGCATGTGTCGTTCTGCTCTCCCCCTTGGTTTGTGTGGTACCACGTTGTTTACCACGTTGTTTCGAATTTCATAAGGCGATTATAAAGTGCTATCGCAAATGTTTCCTTTTAAGTTACTTGAAGCACAGGTTAACTACCATCGCAACTTCCTACTCTTGCTGTAGTCTTCACATTCATCTCTCCCTGCATGACACTGCTTATTTTTTCTTTCTGCGCGGCTATTTGCTGTTTGTTTAATCACTCCTATGAGATACAGTAGCAGAAGTAATAATTATGATAGTGGTAATAATGATAGCAGCAACGACGACGACGACGACGACGACAGCAGCAATAACAAAAATAGCAGCAAAAACGCCACTTAAGTTCAGTACCTATGTTACCATACCTAGGAAAAATAGGCAGTCTTATCTCTATGTATATGCTCATGGCTTCTGCTCTCATGTGAACACCAAATCTGTTCCTAGGTTTCTGATCGATATCTCTCGGGTGCATCAACAGCAGGAATACCACGAGTGTATCTTACACTTTGTAGATAAAGAAATAGGTGACATGTCATTTATAATTATTGGAGTTTGTGCAGAAACAATGCGATTCTATGTTTTCATTTGTGGTCAAGGTAGTACATAGTTATAAGTGAGGATTACCAGTAGCCTTTGGAATTAGTAGAAGAATAGATGCATGAATGGAATCGATCAGAAGCCGACGTCACTTGAACTGTGTCAGACCTCGTTCCTGACTTGTGTTGGAGGAGATTACAGTGTCAGTTAGGATCTGGTTAGCTTGGATGGAGAAAAAGCAAAGACGAGGAGTTGTAAAACTCAATTGTCTTTTGTTGGCAGTGTCTCTTGCATGTTTCGAGAACCAACATGCAGGATTATCACGGGATATGCCAGTCAGCCAAGTTTTGCATGAAGATTCGCATGGAGACGTGGTTGAGATCGAAGCAGGAGGTTCTTGTTCTACTGCTTGGCCCCCCCCCCCCCCCCCAGCCCGTGATTCAAAGATTCGACGCTAAGCGATATTGGGCGATTCGGTTAAGCTCCTGGAGGGAAAGTGTGGGGCACAATGACGATGCTGGGTCCCCTCCGATGTGATCTGGCGCTCTCCTCTCCTTCTCAGCCGTCGTGGGACCTACGAACCCCGACCCGGCAGCGCAGGTCGCGGCAGGTGGCCAGGCTGGCTCTGCAGGCCTCCATGCCGTCCTTGGGCCCGGGCGCCCTGGCCAGCAGTGCAGTGGCCCCTCGAAGAAACCCCACTGAAGTTTTTCTCACTGGAACATTCTGCCCTAGGCAACGGGGGATGGAGGAGGCGACGGCGGCGACGTGGAAAATAATATATTGTCACCTGAGCTGTGGCAGCAGAGGCAGGCAACTGGCAAGGGTGAGAGAGTTCTGGTTACCTAAGACCGGTGACTGTCCGAGGTGAGCCCAGTTAGTCACCGCGTTCATGCCTTCCGTACCTGCCTACGAATGAATACCTTCCGTTCTATGGCAAAGCTGCTCTGTTCATGGGGAAGGACCTGACGGGAGTAGCACGGGAAGGAGCCATGGCCAAAGGTGAGGAGGAGGAAGGTAGGTAAAAGGGAGGTGACAAGGTAAAGTAAGGTGAGGTAGGTGAGCCAAGGCAGGCAGGGTAAAGGTAATGTAGCAGCAGGTCGGCAGGTACGTATCCCTGCGCTTGGGCGTCCCTAGCGTCTTCCTTGCCTGCCACGCAGCTGGACTGCCATCCACAACCGGGAGGCACGCACTACCTGCCTCCACTACCTGCCTCAATGGAAGGAAGGAGCGCAGCGGGTGGCAGCTTCTCCTGCCATTGCCGCACTGTTGGTGCATGGCTGCACCTGCCCTGCACCTCTAGGAGGTACCTAAGTAGTAAAGTACGTATGGCTGGCTGGTTGGCACCTGTGACCACTGACCTGCCTGACTTGACCCGACCTGAGCACAGCACAGCACCTCCTCCACCAGGTTTCGTCCGAAGTGCCAAAACCTCCTTTGACCACCATCTCAACACGCCCTGACAGTTCACTACCACAATCCACCTTCCATCGTAATATTCTTCTTTCTCGACCGCATCTCTACTGCAACTCTCGACCCCAAACAATTCCCCCATCGCAACTTCCAACTCGTCAGCCTTGATTGCCGATCCGCACCGACACGAACGCCTTCCGCACTCTGCAGCGCAGCCCGATTGGAGCCCATTCGGTCTCCATCCTCCACCGACCGGATTGGACTGGATTGGACTGACGACAGCCGACTGACTTGACACCGTCCTCGACACCACCACCTACCTCACCTCTCTTCTCTCACTACCTCGCCTTCCCACTTACCTACCACACACCAACACCAACACCACCACCACCACTGCTCCTGCCCTACTACTCATCGTGTAACGTACAACTTCAGCCTGCCGTCGATCGCCTGCCTCGACCGCCCACCCGCCAAATAAAACCCATCCCTTCATCTCCTCCACCCGACTGGTGCAACACCATCGCGCGACTCCCTTCCACTCGGTGGATCGAATCCCCCTACAATCTGCCCATGCAAATATCATTGCCCACGGCTTAGTATCGATACTTTTCCACAGCACTTCTCGGATGCGCCTCGCATCATCACACTGCGATGGCACTCCAATATACCGCAGAGTTCCTTGTTCATCTGCGCGAATCACCACTATGCGTCAAGCCGCCTAACCTGCCACCCGCAGAGGATTGGATGGGGTATGCTTCCGCCAAACCAATCCCTCTTCACCATGCTGCCTTCTCTAACCCGCTCAACAGACCGCCTCCCGACAATACTCGCACCCAGAACAACAACACAAAGACCACCGACAACCGAAGAAGCCACGATAACCCCCTCCTCGACCAGACGAATCGCCGCCCGGCCACTGACCGACACGCCCCCCGAAACAGCGCAAGTATGTCACCTGCCATCCCCGCCTCGCTCTCTCACGAGCGCTCTTGACTGCAGTTGCTGACCCATCCTTCAATCGCAGACCCAGACGAGATCATCCTTGGCCCCCCGCGAACTGCCTTTGCTTCGGCAACCCTGCGCAACAGCGGTGGCAAGCCCTTTGAGAACGACAAAGACCTCAAGAACGCCGATTCCCCAGGCCGCTTCAATTTCCGCAACCGTAATGGTGATACCCCCGAGCCTGAGCGATTCCGCGACTCGAGAAACAGCAACTTCCGTCGTCGTGGCGACAATGATCAGGACAATGAGGGATGGAGCACGGTGAAGCCCCGCAAGAGCTTCGGACATGAGGGCGCTGAGCGCTTCCATGGTCGCATGGGTGCCGGTGGTGGCGATAGGCTCCCCAACGACAGGCGAACCCGTGACCGCGATGCTGAAGGCAACAGAGAGCGACCCCAGCGCAACCTTGACCACCATGAAAAGGGCAAGGACCACGACGAGGCTGAACCCCGACCCCGAAATGGCCTTAGCAGGGGCAAGTCGGAGCCCTGGTTCAAGAATGATACCCCCGCTGCCAGTGAAAAGCCTCCCATGACGGCTCGCGAGCGCATCGACCGCGCCAAGAGCTGGAGAGATCGGGACCGGGATTCTGCGCCGCCTGAGGAGAAGCCCAGCGGCCGTAACTATGAGCGTCGCTGGGACCGTGGTGATCATCGGGCCGAGCGCGAGCCTGAATGGTTCGACGAACCGGCTGGAGAGAAGGCTGGAGGCCATACCGAGGAGGACTTCAAGAAGTTCATGGAGAGCATGAAGGCAAGCCGTAAGGCCCCGGCTGAGGACAAGGCACCAGCTCTCGCTGAAGCTGCAATCAAGGCCGAGCAACCAGCTGTCGCATCGGCCCCTGCCGTCGAAATTGGCCCCGATCAATTCTTCCTCAAGTTCGCTTCGACCGCTGGACTTGATGTTGCTGGCTCCCCGAGTGAGCCTAAGAAGGAAGCTCCTGCCGCCAAGCCCAAGACTGGAGGTGGTAAATCTTCTCGCTTCACGTCCTTCTTCAACGCTCCTCAGGAAGACCCTAACCGCAAGCTTCACACTGAGCCACCAACTCCGATGGCCGGCCTGCCAATTGGCGGCCCCAGCATGCCTGGTCAAGCCCACGACGGAGAGAAGGAAGCTTTCCAGGCACTGCTCATGAAGCTGCAGCGGTCCAACATTCAGTCCACGCCTCCTGCCCAGCAGCCTTTCCAGGAGCCTCCCTCGCTTTCCCGCGAGCAGACTCACTCCAGCGCTGTCGCGTCTCCTGAGCCCTTCCAGCAATATGGTGGAGAACGTCCTCCAAACGTTCGTCCTCCTATGCCTCAAGGCTCCATGTCCATGTCGGATATCCTTGCTCCCCGCCCCATGATGCCCGGCCAGCAGCCTGCTGCGCGCCAGGACCAGTTGCTGCAAGAACTTGTCGGACAGCGTCACCAGGCGTCTAGCTCAGGATCTGGCAGAATGGAGCCGAACCAAGGCCGCAACCTCAGTAACACTGAGTTCTTGATGAACCTGATGAGAGCTCAGCCCGAGCCTCCTCGCACCGAGCAGCAACTTCTCATGCGCATGCCGCAACCTCAGCGTGCTGCTCAGATCCCCCACGCTCAAGAGCGTGAGCCCGATTTTATTCAGGGCGGCCGTGGCTCTCAACGCCAGATGCGTGGCCAAGCTCCCCCCGGCTTCATGGATGATGGCTTCCATCACCCCGAGCCCGAGGCCCGCATGCAGCCTACGCAAATCCTCCAGCGCCCTCCCCCGCCCCCTGGCCTTGACCAGATGAACCCCAACTGGATGCAAGGTGGCGGACCTGGACCTATCCCCCCTCCCCAACAGCGATCCATGATTCCCCCTCCCGGCCTTGCTGGTGGCCCGGGTCGCAACCACCCCATGGGTGGCATGTTCCCGCCCAACTTCCCTCCTGGAGCTTTCCCACCCGACGGAATGGGTGGTCCTCCTTCTCGCAACATGCCGCCTCCTCCGGGCTTCTTTGGCGGCCCTCCTCCCGGATTCATTCCACCTCCTGGCATGCCTGGCTTCCCTGGACCCCCGGGACCTGAGGCGCATGGCTTTCCCTTCGACGGACGTATGCCTCCTCCGGGCGCCGCGCAGGCGTTCCGCAGGCAGTAAACCAACCTGAAATCAACCTCGGCTTCAACGTAAAGCCGCACTGTCGCAGCACATCAATTGCTGCATCTACCTTGTCTGAGTCTACAACAAACGTCCAGATGTGTTTCCTGTGAGGAACAGATTTGAACCAACACTACAACAAATGTCGGTACGAGCGACCTCTTGCTCGTCGAATTGCTCAACTACCAGCAAACCTCATCTCTAATCCTCCGTAATATTGCCTCCCTAGAAGAACTAGGGTGGCCGATCTCTTTTGAGCCCATTGGTCTCGTGTCCACAAAGCACAATGTCTTGCACAGCAAGCACGCTTCATGGTCGCGAAACACACAATATCAGCGCGGGGCAACAGCCTGGCCCCGCTCATGACTTTGATGGTACTTTCGGCTGGAAAGTAATTGAGAACAAAAACCGGATTGATGAATTTCCGGAGGAGGATGGGAAAGGAGGCGTTGGATTCTCTACCATGGTAGATATGAATGAAATGAAATGGATGTCTTGTTCCCTCGCTTCCATAACATTGTCCTGTTCTGATTGCCTGTGATGGAGAGTGCCTGATGCGTGACGACCTTTGTGTTTCCTTGAACATGCTATTAAATGAAGCAGCTGCCTCTCTTGGGAGCCTTGTTAGCTCAGCTTTCAACAGATCACAAAGTCATGACTTGAAATGAGAGTTTTCCATGTAAGCAATACACCCTCAAGAGTGACGATGACTTGAGGCAGTAGAATAAGTCTTTTTTTCCCCCCACTTTCCAATACCAATCCTCCAAATCACAACATGAGTGCATGAGTGGCTATGCTGATCCAGGTTCTACGAAAACAGCCGTTCAGATGATGGTGCGCGTGGACTTTTCACCTCTCCTTTGTCTAGATTACCTTCAGTAGACTGCACGCACATTCTTCTTCTGATCACGCTGATGAGTAAACTTGGACAGTTCGTCACAGCTATACAGACACATGAGACGGTGAGAAAAGAAGGTGTCAAGATGTATCGTATAATTGTGTGTTTACTCCTTACATGAACGCGCGCGTAGTTTCAACACCACAGAAACGCCACGCTACCAAGGACGACAGGGAGACTGCGTGCCTTTTTGCTTTTGCATCCTGAATTTGCTTGCTTCTCTCTTAGCTCTTGTCCTTGTGGCTCTTCTTCATTCCCAAAAAGTTACGCTTCTTCTTCTCCTTCTCGCCCTTATGGGGCTTTCCTCCGTCCGTCGGCGCCGGCGAGGCTGCCCCGTTCGATACTGGCGAAGGCTGGTTGAGGCTCATTTGGCTCATCTGAGCCGTCGGCGGCGCGACCGGGCGCCCGGGCAAGCCGCCTGTCGGCGGTGGCCTCCGACCGCCAGCGGGCAGGCCTTGCTGTGGTGGTGGCGCCATGCCGGGCCCAGGGCGGTTAGCCATGGGATTCGGCGGCGGAGCTGGTCGCTCGTAAACCCATGCGGGAGCGCGGGGTGTCGGCCGCTCCATGGGAATATCAAGTGCGCGCTTATCCTTGGTGAGATCACCTACTTGGCGGATGAAGAGCTGAGGAGTGAGCATGTGGCTTGTCGCCAAAAAGATGTCCTTGCTCTGGCGGGCAGAGACCTCGTAACATGCACGGCTCTCACTGAACGTCGCACCGCCAGCCATGAAGACGATGAAGCGTTGCCTGTTTTCCGGCGGCCGGCGTCCTGATGATGCCCAGTTTGGCCTACCTGCACGAAGCGATCCCTGCTGCGAAGCCAAAAGGTCCTCATTAGGGTCCAATGGCGGTTTCACATAGGGGAACGTCGTCTGATCCAGCGTGCCGCGGCAAAGCTCTTCCAACATTGTCTGCATCGCGGTTTCGAAGCGAGAGAGCGAGTATTCTTCGCTGACCTCTGCAGACTTGGTGTTCTTCGGGAATAGAGGCGGCGGGGGAGGTCGGGTATCTTTCAAAGCATGGACGGGACGTCCTCCCAACATTTCGAGGTTGACCACCACCTCGCCGTCCCTTTGTGGCAGACCACAGTGTGCCAGAAGTCGGTTGATATCTTCCTGAATGACGCCATCGCGGTACATAACGTAGAGCATGATGAGTCGCAGTCGGTCGCTGGGCGTAACGGCATCGTCGTCCAAGAGTCGCACAACCTGATCCAAGATGTTCTTGGGCTTCTTAAAATCCTCGTCCAAGCCCGTCGCAAGACTTTGTTCAACAGAGGCGATATCCGGCAGCTTATGGTGCTGGAAAATGTTCATGGCTTCTTGCGCCATGTTCAGATGAAGCGAGTATGCCTCCTTCATTTCCTGAAACTGCGGCAGGCCAGCCAACATGTCTCTGATGGCGTTCAAACTCGTTGTGTCCTGTTCGTCGTTGACGAAATGAGGGTTGGCCTCCAGGAACTTTCTGAAGTCTCCCATGAGCTTGTCGATGGTGTCCTTCATGTGTCGGTGTCGGTTGTCCACCCACACAGTGTCTTTGTCGGACAGCTCCATGTCCTTTTCCTCCACGTCTGCCGTTCCTTCGTTGGTGACCATGTGGTATGTCACCTTGTCGCCGTCTTTGATATCCAAAAGGTCGTGGGCCATTGCCTGGTAGGTGAACTCGTGTACCAAAGGGGCCATCAAATCCATCGATCTGTCCGTAATGATGAGGGTACCCGTCGGTCTCGATGTTTGCGGCGGGAAGTTCTGGTTCCATTGCGCATACTCGTCCAACTCCTCTTGGACGAAACGAGCAAGATGAGCGCAGAGCACGCTGGCCTCGTGAAGGGGGTTCTTCGGTCTGTAATAACGAACTTTCGGGTATTCGCCCAGAGTGACGCAGACGCCGGTGATCTGGTTGGGCTCGTGAGCCAAGTGCACAATTTCTGGTGTCCCAATCAACCTACCTTTTGCGCGAGAATCTTCATGTGACGTGCAACCAAGTTGTTGCACCCGGGGTGAAACAGGATCGGGAAGCTCCAAGGGTCTCTAAAGGTAACGAGGTGCGACTCGCGGGGAAAGAAGTCGATCGATAGGGTCTCGAAACCGGCGATGCTCTGTTTGGCGCCCGGGCAATTGTCAATCAGGTGGCGGACTCGGGGCTCAAGAACACCGATCCAGACCAGGAAAGACTTCTTATATCTGCGTCGCTCGATATCGTTGACGAGGATCTCGGCGATGTTCTCCTTGGGGGATAGGATGTAGATGGCGTCCATCTCGGGGTTCATGTCCCTCTTTTGTTCGATGCGCTCAATGTCTGGGGGCAGAGGTCAGGCAGGGCTCGTCGCAAAGAGACAGGGCCGGCGGATCATGGAGCAGCATACTGGCGATATTGTGGTTGAGGATGTCATCTTCCTTGACGACATTGTCAATGACTCTCTTGGAATCTTCGTCGAGAACTAGGACTTTCCACTGCAGGCGTCGTTAGCTTCGGGTGGCTTGTTGGGGATGGATCCAGAGGAGGGGTAGCTCACGTCGCCTCGAGTGATGTTCTTGATGGTGTCGATGACAACTATTTGGAGGGATTAGTTCCTGGACAAAAGGGCGGCAGCGGCGCGCAGTGGAGATCAAGCCGATAATGAGAAAATGCGTACCATCGTGGAGCTCATGAAGCGTGGAGGCACCCATCGTGGCGACTTGCCGCGTGGGCAGCGGCTCGAGGCAGGATGCTGAGCAGATGGGCGAGGTGAGTCGCGGTCGCTACAAGGCGGATCGTCGTGAGCTCGCACGCGGTGCAGAGCGACGAAGTGGTTGCAGTGCGCAGGTCGGCAGACAGGCGTAGAGCAAGCAGGTAGGTTGACGGGTTGACAGACGGGCGAGGCTGGAATGCGCGGTGCTGCGCTGGGTTGCTGCGTGGGATTCGGTGGTGGCAAGAATATGGACGTCCGGGCGAGGAGCGAACGGGTCTCTGTCCGACTGATAGAAGTTGCGATCGTCAGTGTCTGTGTCGCTGGCGTGGATTGTTTGTTTCTGTTGCGTTGCGGTGTCGAGCCAGCAAAGCAGACGTTTCTTTGGTCTGGCGGGGTTTCAAGATGGAGGGAGAACCGGTCACAGCGGTGGGACCCTCAATGCTCCGGACCAGCAGCAGCGACGAAGCAGGGTCAGGTCCGGTAAGGTGCTATGCCGTCGGGGCGATTCCTGCACGTTCTGCCAAAAGGTAGGGGAGGGTGGTCTAAAGTACCTTCTCAGATAGTGGTGGTGGGTGAGGTGAGTAAGGTAAGGTAGGTGTACTAAGTATGCACCTGCGGCAGGACAGTCAGGTAAGGAAGGTCAAGGTCAGGTAGCAAAGATGAGCACAGAGCAAGGAAGGTAGGTGTCCCAGTGAGGATAAGGCGTGGGATAGGGTGACCTGATTGCAGCAGCCGCGCTACCGCTACTTGCCCACGCGCTTCAAATTGAGTGTGCAGCCGCCGGATTGGCGGGGCCACCGAACAGGCCCCTCGCTAAAGTGGTCCCTATGCAATTCGATTTAGCGGCTTTCCCCCACCTTCGGCCCCCAAAACCAGAACGAATGAGGTCACCGCCTTTGCATTTCTCACAATCACTCCTTTCGAAGAATTTAAGCAATACAGTCGGCCTCGGGAGATATTCCTGTCCTCGCATGGATCATGCTGTCTACGCCCGACAGTCCCCTGTATGTTTCACGACGGTCCGCTACCGATGGTCCCTCGATTATTCTCCTTATGCTTGATTGCTATTGTATGAATGAAACTTGCACAAATGGGAGTCTGCCTCCTCCCCTAGCCTGCCACTTTCCTACTCTACGCTTTGTCTCCTCAAAGCTAGAAATCGGGCACAATCGCCGGTCCGCCCACCGCACACCGCCCCGATCGGCACGGCACGGACACCGGAGCACGGGTCCAGCTCCGGGTCGTTATACGTCGTTGGTTTTCCTGCCAGTCAAACTGCTGTAATTGTAGATCTCGTAGCAAAAAAGACTTTTGCTAGCCGGGCACTGTCTACCACACACGCGTTCAACCTGTGGATCCTGTCGAGACCCCCTATTTTTCCAATAATAGAATGAATGTGTTTCTTACTTATATGCTCTCTTTCGTCGCTGTCACCGTTATCACTACTATTGTCATCTATCGCTTTCGTATATGTCCTCATTTATAGTCCCCATCTATCGTCGCGCTGCGATTGAAGCATTAGGGGACACTGCCCGGTTGTCAAAAGCCTCCCTCAAATGCGACCTAGCTCCGGAATACTCCAGGCCTTTTCCTCTTTTACGTTGAACCTGCTGAGATAAACAAACATCAGAGACACAGTCCCGCTATTTGGAAGCATATTCAGCAGATTCAACATCCTGATATGTGCTATAAATGCGAGACCGCCAATTTTTCCTGTGCTAGAGCGACTACTTTTCCTATGGCTATACTCTAATCACTCCACCACCGTCGACGTCGTCGTCGTCGTCGCTTCTATTGTTATCGTCGTTATAGTCGTCCTCGCCCTCATCGTCGCTGTCGCTAGTATCGCTTTCGATAGCAGTAGTGAAGTGCACAGGCAATATAGCCGCGTAGACACAGGAAAATTAGGCCGTTCGTTGCGAGGTCACTCATTTGGTTGCCACATCTTCCCCGGTCCCCCAAACTGAGGTTACAAAATGTGAGCCTCTAGAATCATTGATACGGCTGGCCAGAGCCTTGTTTGGTAAAAGTCATGGTGCTTCCGCCTTTTGTTGATTGGGTAGCCTCGTTGGGTAGGATGACCAACCCCTCAGCAGGCTGCCTAATCTCATGCATCCCACCAGCATCTTCTCCTTCCATGATGATGACCGCAGCAGTAACAGAAGCACGAACAACAGGACTACACTAGACGAACATTCTCTGCCCATTTCGCCATGGCCGAAGTGGTAGGACTAGTATCTGGCATCGCCAGTCTAGTTACTATGGCTATGCAGATCACCAAGCTCAGCTACAGCTACATCGCTGACATACGTTCCGCACACAGCACACAGAAGCAGTATCTTCGCGAAGTTTCCGCATTGACCGAAGTACTCCTACGAAGCGAAGAAGTCTCTCAAAACCTCGAGAAAGAGAACATCGGATTGAGCCGTCCAAGCGACTTATCCAAGAGCGTCGTGGCAGAGTGCGCCCAAAAATTGGACAAGTTATGCGTTGAGCTCCGGAAGCCGTCGCCGAGCATATTCTGGCCGATACAAGAGAAGAATCTGAAAAAACACATTGAGGATCTTCATCGCTTCCGGAGCATCTTTGCGGATTTTCTGTCAGCTCAGGCGCTCACCGTCGCGACTGCCACGCACCAAGAGGTTACGCGCCTTGTCAACCACCAAGACCAGACGGACCTTCTGGAATGGCTCGGCAACCCCAAGGAATCCTCCAGACTCATTCCAAATCCCCTGTCGAATACTGGAGCCCGGTTTTTGAGCTCGGAAGCTTATAAACAGTGGACAGCTGGAAGCAAGCCACCGCTCCTTTGGTGTCACGGCCCTCCCGGAGTCGGGAAGTCGATGCTCGCTGCTGTAGCCATTCAAGACCTGGGCGCTCGTGCAGGCTCTGTCCCTGTTTTGTATTACTTCTTCGACTTTGGAAGTCGAAAGGAGCAAACCAAGGAAACAATTTGGAAGGCCCTGCTGCGCCAGGTCATCAGGAAGGGAAGCGCTTCTACAGTACAGAAGCTCGTCAATTTCAGAAATGAATTGGGTCTTCATCGGCCCGCCGGTTCAAAAGACTTCTCTGATGCTTTGAAGATCGCCTGCGCAGATCAGCAATTTTCTCTGGTTCTCGACGGCCCCGATGAGATGGAAAACTCGAGAGAACTCAAAAGCATTCTGGTTCCCTTCACCAATGCCAGCGTTCTAGTCACCAGTAGAGACACGCCAGAGATACGTTCGACAATGAGCCAAGCAACAAAGATGGAGGTACAGGCCGATTCAAACGACATGAGGGCCTATGTCGCCTCTCGATTCGAAGAGTGCGATTTGGATGATGTGATTGAAAGACACCCCGAACTGGAGAATGAGATTCTTGAAAAGTCTCAAGGAATGTGAGTTGAGCCACGAATTGAATGGCTAGGCAAGTCTAACAGTGCCCAGCTTCCTGTTTGTACGGCTTCTAGTAGATCAACTTGTCGAACTCAGTACCGTCAAAGAAATGCGGAAAGCCCTGCAGGTTTATCCGACTCATCTCGACGAGGCTTTCGAATCAAGTCTTCAGAGGATCAACGCCCAGTCCAAATCACGCAGCAACCTCGCCCATCGGGTCATGGGATGGATCGTCTCTGCCGAGAGGAAGCTTCAAATGTCGGAGCTCGCTCATGGGCTCGCCACCGAAGAAGGGATTGATGTGACCGACGAAGAGAACTTGGTGTCATCCAAGACTATCCTCAAGGTTTGCGGGGGACTCGTAGCCCTACAAGGAACCGCAGTCGGCATGGTGCATACCACTGTACACACTTGGTTGCGCAACCGATACGATGGTCTTTATCAGAAAGACCTCGCGGAATCATGTCTGAGATACCTCACAATGAGTTCGTTTTTAAGCGGAGTTGTACAAACCTTAGACGAGATGGATCAACGCTTGAGCACCTTCCCCTTCTTCTCCTACGCCGCTCAGAATTGGCGAAGGCATTTCGGCAGCACAGAAGATGTAGCCGATTCCAAATCCATTGATCGGTTACTCGACGATTCGGGACTTCGATCGGTTGCTTTTCAGGGCGCAAACTACAACAACAATCTCAAAAGCCCAGTAGTCAGAGGGGCAACGTTCGAGACAATACCTCACGGCGGTTCAGCCTTACACTTTGCATCATACTGGAACCTGCCTGCAAAGGCTGAGAAGCTGCTATTGCACGGCGAAGAAAAAAACGCCACAAACGCACAGAAGTGGACTCCGTTGCACTGGGCGTGCTTTGCTCAAAGTCATGAGGCTGTCGAGGTTCTTCTTTCTTATGGAGTCAACACCAATGCGAGGGATTCAGGAGGATGGACACCTCTTTTTTGGGCTGCCCTAAAAGGCGACACAACGACAGTGCAGGCTTTGCTCCGACACGGAGCGAGCCACACTGAACGCGACAATCACGACTGGACAGCTGTGAGATGGGCCGTAGCAAGTCTACAGACTGACGTTGTCAAGATGTTGCTCGAGCATCACACCAAAATTGCGTCGAGCTCTTACAACACACCAAGCCTCAGAAACCTTGCTTTCGACGATGCACGCGCCTGTATCACTTCAGATTCTAGAACCATCGAACGAGACCTCATTGATGAATTGGAGGGCACTTTGACAAAGTCAGATGCTTATATAAACGAATACGACGACCTTCCCACTATGTTCCAGGAAAAGACCTTTGACATAAAACGCCTGTGGAGAAGCAGGCGCTTTGATCCGCCCGTCTGGAATGCATGGAGATCCATGTGCACAGACAGCGGTATGCTTGGTCCGGATTACTACATTGATTCTTACACCCAGGAACTGTCTTGGAAGTCAAGAACGTTGCAATCAGCTATCAGAGATGGCAAGCTTTTAGCTATAAGGCTTCTCATAGAAGCTGGCGCGGAGGTCAACCACGCGGCTGAGCAAACACCTTTGCATGCAGCAACATTCAAAAAGGATATCTGTTTCGCAGAAATCCTCATCAAGCATGGGGCTCACATAGAAGCTCGGAATCATTACAACTTGACACCATTGCAACAAGCGGTTAGCAACGGCTTCGAGGAGGTCACCAGGCTTCTGCTCTCAAACGGCGCGAATGCGAACGTTAGTTGCAATGAGCCCCCTGTAAGATGTTATGATAGGTTCCTCGAAGCACACTGGACTGCCTCTAAGACTCCTCTGATGCTCGCCTGTGGCATGTCAGAGTTCGACATGGATGGCTCAGCTCAGATGGTCAAAATGCTACTCGAACATGGAGCCGATCCCAATATCGAACACAAAATGGACGAGGGGAAGACCGCGTTTAACTACGCAGCTGAGGCCAGAAGTCCAAAGATTCTCAAGCTCCTTTTTGATGCTAGCTCCAACTCTGGCGGTCTCGACCAAGCTCAGAAGAGACGTATATACGATGGTCTTCTTCGGCGCGACGGTGAACGGCCAAAGTTTGACTCGAAGAGGAATTTGATTCCGGTACAGCGCAAAGAATGCCTGGAGATTCTGCTTCAAGCTTTTGGTCGCGACTTTTTCAACCAAAAATCAGATTGTTGGTCAAGAGATGGGATGTACACCCCACTCTCTCTTGCTGCAGTACATAAAGACTGGGAGATCTTCCAGGGACTTCATGCTTTGGGAGCAAGTTTTGAAACGAACGCTCCCCTTGAAGAATGTTTGGATGTGGCACTTTGTGGGCGACAGTTCTCAGCTGTAAAGACACTCATCGCAAACGGTGCCGGCATTCCATCTCGTGATGAGCAGCCTGAATCAACAGCCACAAGATATAAGTGGATTCAACACTTTCGTCTCTTCTTTCAGAATAGTGGGATAACCTCCGATGAAGTAGACCAAATACGAGATATCATGGAGATACTTGTCTCACGCGGATTTGATATCGACGCGACTGGACCTGACGGATGCACGCTTCTACAATACGCTGTCCAGATAGAATCCCCTGAGCTTGTCGAGTGCCTCCTGAACATTGGAGCTAACCCATACCACACAAACGAAGCCGGAATAGACTCTTTCCTATTGGCTTGTTTAGGGCAAAAGGTCATGAATCTGAGATGCCTGCTAGGTCAACCCCAAAAACCCACTTTTCCGGATCATTGGGTACAACATTTGACATAGCCGGGGCTCCAGAGGACGGAGACTTCCTTGCTGAAGCCAGTAGAGCACTCAAGTCTTCTGGCGAAATCAATAAACAGTATGGAAAAAGGACTCTGGTTTTTGAAGCTGCTAGCATGGACAATTGGGCATTTGGAGGGGTGGCGGACAGCTTACAGCTCGAAGACATTGCAAAGTTCGGGGATTTTCCGCAGTTGTGGGATAAGTTGAGAGTGGGCACCACTATGGTTGACATAAAGGAGGTCACCGACGAAGAGTGGATTGCACAGACGAAGGGTGAATCGCCGAGGAAGATAAGATCATCGACGAAGAAGCCTTCTTTGATGAAAAGGCTGTCACTGACGAAGAGGAGGTTATTGGGGAAGAGGAGGTTATTGGGGAAGAGGAGGTTATTGGGGAAGAGGAGGTTATTGGGGAAGAGGAGGTGATTGGGGTACCCATCAATACTTGCTTTATAAAGAACCCAAGGGATGTGATATGATACCACTGAGTTCATGTGATATTTGTAATTATCTAGCCATTGGGCCAATCGAGCAAATGAATCAGGATCGTCGTCGTCGTGGGCATTGATGCGACCATCTTTGTACAACTTCTGCATGCATGGATGACTGGGATCGAACACGAAGTGGTGCATTACTTTTTGGTCTCGCTGACTGTCTATTGGGTATCATTCATCGGCCTGTTCCAAGATATCGATCCATATCCTCGCTGCCATAAAACATCTGCCTTAACTTCTCAGCTTTCTTCTTGTCCTCATCTGCCTTCTTCCGACACTGCTTCGCGTCCAGCGTCTGGGGCTTCTTCTTCTCAACTCTGCCCGCTAGCGTCTTCGGAATCTCTAGTCCCAAGCCGTACTTGTCTTCCTTCTGCTTAGGCTTGATAGGATATTGCATACCCTGTCCCGCCGCACCGAGGCCCTTCCGTGAGTCTGGATCCCAGCCGTGTGATGAGAGGTACGTCAAGCCCATGCGCGTGCGGTCCAGTGCGGACGGTGGATGTGAGTGAGCGAGGCAAACTTGATGAGCGATGGACGCCTCGTGCTTCTGTCGTGCCGTGGCATCTTTCTTCCCGCTTGTTTCCTTACTTAGTTGCTTCACGGCCTCTTCTTCAAGGGGCAAATCGCACACGGCGCACACCTGCGCCTCCGGTGCTGGAGTTTCCTCGGACTTCTTGGGGAGAACGAGGTTCAGGTAAAAGTCACCTATTGATGAGCCCGAATTCGTTGTTTTCTCTGGATTGGTCGTATTGAGTGTCGGATCTGATGCCTTGACGAACTGGATAGGCTTCCGCGGGATGCCTGCGCCAAACGGCTTCTTGTGGTGGAGCGGCACATCGTAGTCTTCATCGTATTCTTCGTCAACATCGTCTGGCCTCTGCATCTGCGCCGCCATGGCACCAGCAAGCCTGATGCTCTGCCCAGAAATCACTCCGAATGACGATTAGACCGGTGAACTTGAATGTGCTGATGCTGGGGCTTTGTAAGATGAGAGGGTGCTGATGGGGAAAAGGTCGTCGTTGAGGCCAATCCACATCGAGGCCTAGGGGCGAGGGTTACGTAAGCCGGCTGATGTCCATCCATCCCCTGCAGCTGCCGGCATGGGCGGGCCTGCCCCTGCTGCAATTCGGAGGCTTCCCCTGACTCCCCTGAGGGCACGTCAAGAATTCCACTTTTTCTAGAAACCAAGGAAGCCCAGCGAAGTGGCCTCGTCACAAGCCTTTGCCTAGCTTCCACAACGAAGCTTTGGGTGCGATGCTCAACTTCTGAACCCCTTACGAACAACCTCACCTCCGAAAGCCCACTCGTTCGCCATGCCCATCGACTACATCGGCTACGTCTTCGCCGCCGGGCCGCCGGCCTGGGCCGTCGAGAACTGGTGGTTCATCCTCAAGACGACCACCGCCGTCGCCGCCCTCACCCTCATCAAGCTGTATTGCTCCGGCGCCAGCAACCCCTCGGAGCGGGACATGCACGGGCGGGTGGTCATGATCACGGGCGGCACGTCAGGCATAGGGGCTAGCACCGCCTACGAGCTCGGCCGGCGCGGCGCCCAGCTCGTCCTCCTCACGCACACGCCCGTCTCGGACCCCTTCCTCGTCGAGTACGTCGGCGACCTGCGCGCCCGCACCGGCAACGAGCTCATCTACGCCGAGCACGTCGACCTCGCCTCCCTCCACAGCATCCGCAAGTTCGCGACCAAGTGGATCGACAACTCCCCGCCCCGCCGCCTCGACATGATCGTCCTCTGCGCCGCCACCGTCACCCCGCCCGGCACCGCGAAGCCGCGCCTGACCCCCGAGGGCCTCGAGGAGACCTGGATGGTGAACTACCTCGCCAACTTCCACCTGCTCTCCATCCTCAGCCCGGCCATCAAGGCGCAGCCCTTCGACCGCGACGTGCGCATCCTATTCACGACGTGTCCCTCCTACATCGGCTCGCCGCCGCTGACCGACGGCGCCGCCCTGAGCAAGACGGCCTGGTCACCCGGCGCGGCGTACAAGCGGAGCAAGATGGCGCTCATGGTCTTCGGCCAGGCGTTCCAGAAGCACCTCGACGCGTACAAGCGGCCGGACGAGCTGCCGATGAACTCGCGGGTGGTGTTCGTGGACCCGGGATACGCGCGCACGCCGGGCATGCGGCGCTGGCTGTCGCGGGGCTCGCTGTGGGGCCTGTTCATGTACCTGGCGGCGTACTTTGTGCCGTGGCTGCTGCTCAAGAGCCCCGACCAGGGCGCGCAGTCCCTGCTGTTTGCGGCGATGGAGCCGGGCCTGGCGCGCGGGAAGGGCGGCAGGCTGATCAAGGAGTGCCGCGAGGTGGACTTTGCGCGGAAGGACGTCCACGACGAGGAGGTGGCGAAGAAGCTGTGGGAGGAGAGCGACAAGCTGATTGAGAAGACGGAGAAGGAGCAGGCGCTCGTCAGGGCGAGGCAGAAGGCGGCGGAGGAGGCGAAGGCTAAGGAAGCAAAGGAGGCGGAGAAGGTGCAGGAGGTGGAGGACCTCGTGAATGCCATCAAGAAGGGCAAGGAGGCGCAAAAGTCCAAGGGCAAGAAGAAGACCAAGAAGGAGACATGAGGGAACCGGCGCTCAAAACTATACTAGATCCAATTAATGACAAAACTCTAGAGCCATTATTGTCTGGCTGCGTACTGAACATGACTTTATTGCTGCAGACCTGTGTCGCGTGCCTCGGCTGCTCACCCGTTCCCCAAAACCCGCGGCCCCACCGAAGCCGAAGCGTCGGCTTTCTCAGCGAGCTATCGCACGGCCGATCCGGGGGGTTGGGTTGGGGTAAGGGGGGCGTAACCTTTCCCCGCAACATTAAAGATGACGACAGACCCTATCAAGGGGTTTCTAATGCCGACGTCGAATTTTGAAGTACCCTAGATTCAACATATTTACACACATGATTCGGGGAACATGTCGAACTCTGCCGCACCGCCAGCCATGACGAACCACACCGCAACGATACCGCGACTGGCTCCGCCTCCGCCACCGCTGCTGCATCTCCAGCCACCAGCGCAGCACAACGCGTCCGTCAGGCATCCCGTCTTTTTCACTGAGAAGCTGCGGCGGCCGCCATTAGTTCTGAGCCCCGGGATGGGGATGAGTCCGGTGGCGCACGGGTATGTCTACCAAGATGGGAGGAGGGCGGACGGGACGTCGGGACCGAAGTTGTGAGAGGTTGTCAGGAGCGATACGTTCGGCGCGATGAGTGTAAGTGATTCCAGGAGGCGAAGAGGACGTTGCCAAATTGACTGTGTCGTTAGATTGAGCCGGGAAGCAAGCGTCGTCATCTAGAGGCTTGGGGTTGGACGAGGAGTGCCTGACCGGCCTGCCGTTTATCCGGCTATAGATCCAGGGCATCTGGGAGTTGGTTTAATGATCACGAAGATTTGTCAGAGGGCAATTGAGTGTATCGTGGCCTGTTGAGCTCATATGGTGATGCTCATACAAGGTCTACGTTTGGCGTTGGGGTTGGGTCTTTGCTGTGTTCGTCTTCCACGCTATCCGCGTCCTGTCATCTCAAGCGAGCGTCCATCTGTCGTGGGAGTGCCCGGTTTCTCATGCTTATTTTCATTCGAATGCAAAGATCGGGCCAATTTTCTACCCTATGCCTGTTGGCTCGTTTGTTCTATATGGATGCCTATTGCGCCAAGTCGTGATGAGCCCACAGCTGCGTTGACACTGCCAATCCTTTTGGGAGCAATCCGCGTAATCCATGTGCTTAGGTTGCCTTGGTGTATCTGCCTCAGCCTGGGTCGTGTTTACCTAGTACTTTTGTAGCATTGGCGCAATATTTCACTGTCTAGGTCACACTCGTAGAACTCCCATGAAGCAAGCCTCAATATGGTAAGCATAGAAAATCATGTATATTCGGATGTGGTCCAGCAAAGCCACAAACGACAGTCCCAGGGAATCATTACCACAGGTAGCGCCCCTCGAGGTGGTAATAAGGATAAAAAAGAAATTAGAGCCTCCCTGTTTTGCTTCCCAAAAAAAAGTAGTGTTGCTTCCCGTTTTCGCCATTCAAACCATTTGCCCAATCTGGAGAGGATACAATTCTCTAACACCATCGAAACAAGCGCCATTCACCCCGCGCATACGCGCCACCGCGCGCGTTACCCCCCTCCTACCCCTCAGTTCTTCACCGCAATCACAATCGCCATGACGATGAGGATGACGACCAGCGCAAGCAGCGCCATCAGCTTGACGTTCTTCCACCACATCTTCCTCTTCAGCCCGCGGCTGCGCACGCGGAACTCGCGCGCGCTACCGCCGAGGCGGTCCGTCTTGTCGACGAGCAGATCGATGCGCTCGCCGCGCTCGAGCAGGCCCTCGATGTTGCGGGTCATGATGCCCCTGACATCGTCGATCTCGCGCTGGACGTTGGAGATGGCGTCGTCCTTGCCGCCCGAGGTGGTACCGTAGTCGACCATGAACTTCTTGAGCTGGCCGTTGTAGCTGGCGGCGCCGTAGTTGGGCAGCTCAGCATAGTCGGTGGAGTCGGCGGGGAACTGCTCGAGGAAGCGGCGGCGGATCTCGAAGAGGAAGCCGAAGGGGATGCGGCGGCCGAGGGAGGCGTCGGCGATGACGAGGAAGGTGAGACCGCCGGCGGAGGGGTAGTCCGGGTGGTCGGAGGGGGCCTCGGCGATGTAGTGGATGTGGTGGGAGCCGTGGGTGTAGGTCAGCTTCTGGGGGCTGCTGTGCTCGATCTTGGGGAGGATGAGGGAGGCGAGGGAGGAGGTCTGCGAGGAGGCCGACGTCGTGCATTCGGAGAGGATCGTGTTGTTGTGCGCTATGCACGAACTGGATTTTATTGTGGTTAGCAGAAATGCGCGGTGGTAGCTGTGTCGCAGGAATTGCGGTTGTCGGCGACTCACTAGAGCAAAGGGGTGATGGGCGTCGACGAGGAAGCCATGGCGATTGATACGGGGCGACCCGGAGAATCCTTGGACGTTATCTTGAGGGTATTCTTCGAGCTTTGTAGTGCCGCAAAAAAGGTCCAGGCAGCTGTATTCGATGCGACGAGGTGGGATGCGTACGTAGGTGGTGGACAGGAAGCGAGAGTCGGGCGTCGGGGAACGGGACGGTGATGGGCGCTTGTCGCAGAATGGCAGCGACGACGAGGGAATGGAATGCGTGATGACGACGGTCAATCGGAGGCGGATGCGCTAGACCGAAGTGGGGCGACCCGCAACCTTTAACCCAGGGCGAATCAAAGCGCTGGCTGATAAGGCACAGCGGCAGGGGGGCCATTGGTTATCGCGCCCAAAATTTCTATCACCACTTCGTTCGCGGGTTCCATTCAGTCAGAGCTTTCTGGCGTGGAGGCGAAGGTGGGCTGTCTGCCGTCTCCGATTTTGCCTCTCTGCACCAACAACATCAAAAAACTGCGGCATGTTCTTTGCATGTCGCCGACCATGCTTCTTTGGGTAGAAGATAAGCCACCATGAGAGCGATTTTGCGAAGCGCGACTCTCTCCGCGGCGAGAAGTCGTGTTGCGCCCAGCCATGGCTTCGCAACGTCTTGCCCGGCCGCATTCAAGGTAAGAAAGACAACGCACCCTATCATACTCCTTCATATTCTCCAGGCTGACTTCCGAGAAGCAATCGCTTCCGAATCCAAGATCTGCCCGGCAATACAACAAATACCAGGCCAACAAGAGCAAGAACTATGAAACTTTCAGGAACATGATCCTCTCCCAGTTCAACGTTGTCTTGAGGAACATGGGCCCCTACTCGGATACGAACCCCGAGTACCGCGACTTTGGCATCAAAAGCGAGAATGGGCTCAACAACGAAGTTCAGCTGTTCCGCGAGACGATACAGAAGTCAATACACATGGCGAACAAGGGCTCGACATTGCGAAAGGAGAACCCTCTGTTCTGGACGCTGCGGAATGCATTCGTCAGATCAGACGTCAAGGGACTTACATCGGAACTGAAGTACTCGTTTCAGAGCTTCATGATGCGTCAAAGGTTGACCAAGGTGACACCGAGACAGAAGAAGCTGGCCGACATGCGCTTCCCTATGGAGTGGTTCCCGGCCACGCGCGCGATGCAGCGCACCATCCACCTCCACGTTGGACCGACAAACTCCGGTAAGACGTACCGGGCATTGAAGGCTCTGGAGAACGCAAAGTCGGGAATCTACGGCGGGCCTTTGCGTCTGTTGGCCCACGAGATCTACATGCGGTTCCAGAACAAGGGGAAGCCATGCGCTATGGTTACGGGAGAGGAACAGCGCATTCCGGAGGACGAGGACAACTACTTCATCAGCTGCACGGTCGAGATGACGCCACTGAACCGGATGGTCGACGTGGCGGTTATTGACGAAATCCAGATGATTGGCGACATGGATCGAGGCTGGGCGTGGACGCAAGCTTTGCTCGGCGTCATGGCCAAGGAGGTCCATCTCTGCGGTGAAGAGCGTGTTGTCGACCTGATCAAGTCGATCTGCGCCAGCATCGGCGACGAATGCATCGTCCACAGGTATCAGAGGTTGAGTCCCCTTGAGACAATGAAACAGAGCCTTGACAACGACCTGTCCAAGCTGCAAAAGGGAGACGCTGTCGTGGCATTCACCCGAGTCAACCTGCACGGTCTGAAGAATGCCATTGAAGAGCAGACGGGGCGTCGCTGTGCTATTGTCTACGGCTCCTTGCCACCCGAGACCCGAGCCCAGCAAGCCGCCCTGTTCAACGACCCGGACAACGACTACGACTTTCTCGTGGCCAGCGACGCCATCGGCATGGGTCTTAACCTCGAGATCAAGCGAGTCATCTTTGAAACTGCAACCAAACATGACGGAACACAATTTCGGGTGTTGAACACGTCTGAAATCAAGCAGATTGGCGGCAGAGCAGGCCGATACAAGACTGCCAGACAAGCCACCACCAGCGACGCCGGCGCAGACACGAACGCGGTCGCCCCAGTAGAAGAGAAGAAGATGGGCTACGTGACAACACTAGACCCCGACGACTTGCAGACGATCCGCAAAGCCTTCCAAAACGAGGCCGAACCCCTGGAGACGGCGGTCATCCACCCGCCAGCCTTCGTCATCGAAAGGTTCTCCGAGTACTTCCCGCCAGACACGCCCCTCAGCTTCATCCTCCTCCGTCTGCGCGAGCTGGCCCCCGTCTCGGAGCGCTACTCCGTGCACGTCAACGAGCGGTCCATCGAGATTGCCGACACCATTCAGGAGTTCCCCATGACCGTCCAAGAGCGCATCACGATCCTCAATGCGCCCGTCAACAAGGACAAGGGCCAGAAGGAGATCGTGCGCGCCATTGCAAAGCGCATCGCCACGCGCCGCAACGGCGCGCTCTACGACATCAAGGAGATCCCGCTCGAGCTGCTCGACGCCTCCATCGACGACATTGGCCAGCAAGACGGCAGGAAGTACCTGCGCGCCATCGAGACGCTGCACCAGGCCATCACGCTGTACCTCTGGGTCAGCTACCGCTTCCCGAGCATCTTCGTCAGCCAGACGCTGGCGTTTCACATGAAGGACTTCGTCGAGGAGAAGATTGCGCACTACCTCGCGACCAACACCGTCTTCCAGACCGACATGAACCAGCAGCTGCGCGACAACCAGCGCAGGCGGGCGCTGAAGAACCAGTCGGAGAAGGACAGGCTGCGCATGGAGCGCGACGAGCTGGAGGCCATCGAGAAGTCCAAGGTCAAGGCGCCCGCTGTGGAGGTTGATTCGTGGGTTGAGCCCACGCCGGAGGAGGAGCCCCTCGTCGGCGACGAGAAGGAGTACGAGCAGCTCGACGAGCAGGTGACGAGCGACGAGAACTGGGACAAGGTGGATGAAAAGCTGCACGACGCAGAAACTCACGACCGGAGAGAATCACCGTCAGCCGGTTGAGATCCTCCTGTAAATCATATTGTAAAACCATCCATATAAATCACATAGACGGGCAGCGGACGAGTGGCATTCAACGGCGCAAAAAAGGGATGGGGACGCCTTTTGGGTACGATACGCAAGGACTGTAAATCAACGCTGGCCACATGAAGGAACAAGCGCCGCTCTAGAATAGAATATGTTCATGACACCTGTTCGCCTCCTTTCGTGAATGCGTTGTGTCTCCTATGTTCGTTTGTTGACAGGGGTCTCTAGCAACCCGGTACCCCAAGCTCCAACACCCCGCACTAAAAGCTCAGGCGGCAGCGGTTACCTCACCGACCCCACCATACCTTTCGGCTCTTGGACCTTGGTCTTTGGAGGGGCAAACAGCTTTCTCATCCTCTAACCTACACCTCCAAACTCGCCTTCACAACCCCTCGAAACCAGCTCTACAACCCATCGCAAACCCCCAGATAACAAACACTACACAGACGAAGAAAAAGCCGCCCAAAATGTCGTCCACAAACCCAGACCCCTCCACCTCCGCCCCGGCCTTCATCCCCCTCGAAGCCAACCCAGAGCTCATGACGACGCTCCTGCACAAGCTGGGCCTGTCCCCCGCGCTCGCGATCCACGACGTCTTCTCCCTCACCGACGCCGACATGCTCTCCTTCATCCCGCGGCCCGCCCTCGCCGTGCTGCTCGTCTTCCCCGTCAGCGCCGCCTACGAGAGCCACCGCCTGGCCGAGGACGCGCTGCTCGAGGAGTACCAGGGCAAAGGGCCGCAGGAGCCGGTGCTGTGGTTCCGCCAGACGATCCGCAACGCGTGCGGGCTGATGGGGCTGCTGCATGCGGTCAGCAACGGGCCTGCGAGGGAATATATCCGTAAGTTCTTCTCGACATCTGCTGCGCGAGTTGGGGAGAAACAGATGAGCTGATGAATGCTGGTGTGGGAAACAGAAAAGCCTTCCGATTTGAACACGCTGCTCGAGAACGCTGAGCCCCTCGACCCCGTCGCCCGCGCACAGCTCCTCGAGAAGACGCCTGCGCTGGCCACGGCGCACCGCGAGGCGGCTTCGCAGGGCGCGACGGAGGCCCCGCAGGCGGCGGACGATGTTGATCTGCACTACGTCTGTTTTGTGCGCGGCAACGACGGCACGCTGTGGGAGCTTGATGGTCGGCGCAAGGGACCCCTCGCGAGGGGGCAGTTGGAGGAGGGTGAGGATGTGTTGAGCGAGAAGGCGCTTACCTGGGGACCGTTGAAGTTCTTGGAGAGAGAGGGTGCAGATTTGCGGTTTAGTGCTGTTGCGCTGGCTGGTTCTATGGATTAAGCGGTATCTGGCTTGGAAAACGACGATGGCAGGGTGAGCTATAGTGGAATGGTAAATCGGGTATGGCGTTTAGGAATCGAGTTGACCAGGTCATGCCACGCAGTCTCACGCAAAAAGGCACACTAAGGGTGAATAGCATCGTTTGTTGTATTGGTACTAGGGAAAGACTATTCGAATCATAGGTATTTCCTCCTCATCCCATGCATTCTTGGGCCTCGGTGGGTGTCATCTACTCCTTCGGGGACTCACAAGGTGGCGTTGGTGCGTGGTGGAGATCGGTTTCCTCTGGACACTTATCTTGACACTTGTCGACTGTCTTCCGGCCTTTGTCTTCTTGGCCCTGTCTCGATACGTCGTCTCTTTGCTTCTCAGTCGGTACAAAAGGGCCCAACTTCGAGAAATCAGAGGACGGCTTCCCGCGTTTCGAGCTCCGTTTCTGCACTCGCTGCGAATTTCGGGGCATTTTGCCACTTGTCGGCTTGTGTTCCTTCTGATCCTTGCGCGTATTGCGGTCTGGACGGACGCTTCCAGCTGCGGCAGAGTCCGACTCCGACTTGGACCCAGAAGCTGATGATGCCGTTAGATATCAATCTCATCAACGGAGCTGTGGTGACTTACATCTCTGCAGGAGACCCTTGAACATTCGCGCCACCTTCTTCTGGGTTTCAAACTCCTCTCTGCCGATGGCTTTGAAAGTAGTGACTGCATCACCAGACGTCTCCTTCGCTCTGCCTTTGGCAGTCGTAAATACATCACCAGACTTCTCCCTCAGATCACCAGACTTCTCCTTCAGACCGTCAGACATCTCCTTCATACCGTCGCCGCCAAAAGTGCCGGGCACGGACTTGAACTCCGTAGAGGACTTCCTGTGGTGGTCGAAGAAGCCCTTCTGTGCGTCTTCAACTTGTCTGTACTGTTCTTCAGACAGTTCATTGCCACAAATAGTCATCTCAGGGGCAGTGTGTGGCTCAGTGCTTTGGGGAGCTGAATCCATCAACGTATCGACAGCATGCTGTCTACCGCCAGCCCGGGAGGAAGGCTCCTCGGACGGCTTTCCGTCGAAGTTGTTGTCGTTGGAAGTCTCCACAGTGGCAGCAGGCTTGCTCAAAGTTAACTCGATGAATTGATCTTGGTCTTCCGTGGGAGTGGGCACTGGCTCGGTGTAACCAAAAGGGTTTTGACTGCTGTTGGCCTGGGTGGGAGGTCTGCTAGCAGCTGGCGTTGGCTTCTTCTTGCTGTCGACAAGGGGAGCACCGTCATGCTCGGTAAAGAAGGGGACCTAGCCCTGCTGTTTGTCTGGATGCTGCTTGTCAGGACCCTGGGGAGTCTGACCGGATGCTTGGGGGTTAGACATTGGTGTTAAAGGAATGTTGCGTGCGTGGTTCAAGAAGCAATGGGTCTCAGAGGAGGTTCCAAAAAACGAGAAAAGAAATGTTGAAGTAGTTGTAGGAGTATTGGAGAAAATGTGTTGAATGTTGATGCAATTTGGGCAATGAATGCGCACAACTCGAGGATGGAGGTCAGTTTTGTCGTCGAGAGGAATGGAATCCAACAGAGGCACACCGATACTTGGGGTTTGCTTTCCAAAAGAGTACCTTCCTTCCACAGATTAATTCTTCACCTACAGCTCTTTCCAATCCGTGTTGTGGTTGGGAGGCAGCCAGCCCGCGTGGGCCTGCCTTATTGATCCAAGCATCGCTCCTTCCCAGCAGCACTGTGCCCACGCAGAGGAAGCTGCATCCTCAATGCTTTACTTTTAACATGTCACTCCTTTCTGTTCGCAAGCATCTCCCGCGAGGAGTCTTGTCGGATCCTGCAGTCGACCTGAGGCCCACCTGCCCTGCCTACCTTACCTACACTGTACGCACAATCAACTCGCCTTCAAGCATCACTCTGCTCCCACCCAGGAGCCGTCGACCAACTTCGGCTCCATGAAACGCAACAGCCCTAGAACCAACACATGCATCGGACTGCGCCACAGGAGACATCCGAATTTCAGGGAGAGACATTCACTTTTCTGCAGCAATCTGCAGGGGTACGCTCGTGGGTGCTCATGGCTGCTCAGTTGCTCCGACTGTCCAGGCACGTGGCAGGCACGGCACATGGGAGGAAGCTGCCCCGACAACAAGCAAGCTGACGGCCGTCTCGATGGACTCCGGGGAAGCTCATAGCCATCTGGGACTACCTTCACGAATGGCGTCCTCAAACACAGCTCATGTCCTTTTGACAGTGGCCGCCACCGAAGGACTGCCCAGACTCAGGCTCAATGATATTGAGCTTAGGGCTGAGCGGCCACACGACAGTCGTTCATGAGGCGGCGCCACGACACCTGCCTGCAACAGAGACTCGAACGCCCGCATGCTTTGGGACCAGACTGTCTTTGCGGGTGCTTCCTGACAGTATTCCTTGCATTCTTCAACCCCTCAAACCCTAACAGAGCTTGTCGGGCCGTTTGGTCGCGGAGTGAGCACTGGCTGGTTCGTCACGTCTCTGAAGCTTGTTTCCCCATAGACTCCGCAAACCAAGGACGACCTGCAAGACGAAGGACCCCTTCGCAACATCCCAAATCCCAAGCGGAGGGCGGCCACTACCTGCAGTTTGACAAGTCCGCTCGGACGCTGCAGTGTTCAACGTTTGGAAGCCGGGAGCACAGAGCACCGTCCGAGCGGCACCGGGGGAAGCGCTTGAATCTGAAGAGCCATGGCGGTCTTCACCGTTCAAGGAATGGCGGAAAAGACGGCGCGTGGTAGCGCCCTTCGTCTGCCCATTTCCTGGCCTTTCATCTCTGGACCCAGGGTCTGGATGATTCTCTTCCAAGTCATCCTGGCCTGGCCACTCCCAGTCATCGAGACAGAAGGAAGCAGGAGGGGTTGGCAGGAAAAGCAACGTTGCTGCCCCGCGCCCCGTGAGGAAGTTGTTTGTCGTGCGGCCGGATCACTCGCATAATGAGGCCATGGCTGGAGGTAAGCCAAGATCCGAGCCGGAAGGTCCGAGAAGAACGGTCAGGGGGTGGAAAAGCGGAGGCATTCAGAATTCGGATAAAGCCTGACGACGGTGTTCCACGTGGTGGCTGATCGCCGCTAACAGGCCTACCAGGCTAGCCGGATCGTTGCGTGCAACGCTGAATGCTTACCTGCTTCCGGCAAAATCCAGTTGAAAGCAAAGGCCGAGACGAGACTGCCCCCTGAGGCGAGGCGTTTGCCGTTGAGCGATTTGGAAGCTGGCGGGGAGAGGCCGCCCTGCTCCGTGCTGCAACGGACACCTACAGCTGGCAAGCAGGCTGACGGGGGAGGCCGAGGAAAACTTCGTTCGTTTGTGCACCCAAGAAACCTGCGGATGCGGGATGGACTCCGATGAGAAGTGATGAGACGCTTTGGCGCGGAGTAGACGTTTCTCAGTGGATGCTGCTGCAGGCCCGACCTGCATTCGGCCGAAAGATGACGGAGGTTCTTGTCGCGTCATGTCGGTGGCTGGCGGTCCATCCTCGACCCTTCGAGACAACAATTCCTTCAGATAACGAGAGCCAAACCAGGCTGGTACGTCTGTGAAGATGATATGATTCGTGGGCGAGTATGTTTGTCGCGAGAGAAGAAAAGCAGAAAAAGGAACACACTGAGAAGTTACGAATGAAGTGACTAAGCATCTGCTGTGGTCGTCCGAACTTCATGCATCCAACTCCGCCGAATTCCTAGGAGTCCGCCAACAGAACATCGGTTTAATCTCCTGTCGAGTTGCACCAGCTCCATCGTGCTGAGCCAATGCTGCAAAACATGGCACCGCCCCGGAGCTACGAGGCTATTCTCGGCCACCTCGTCTCTCCGTCCACTCAGCTGGGACCAACGGGTGGCACACCGCGACCAACCGACAAGCGCTGCGGTTGTGCACGCACGCTGATGGCCATGGACCTTGGACCGCGACTTGGCTCTGCTAGCGTCGGCCTCTCGATAAAATTACAGACGGTGGTGACCTGAACAATTCAGCATCCGTCAATGAGATTGACTCGCATCCTCGTTCAAGATGCAATATTTCCGGTCCAGTTTCACACGGAAGCAATGGACGGAGCCATTGACGACAATCAATGCTCGACGCGTCTTCAATTGACTCTGAACGTCATTCAGCTTGGCCGAAATTGATCGTCCATCATCCACCAGAGCCGCCACATTCGCGGGACAGCAGGGGAGAATCCCTGAACGATCTGCCTCTGTCTGCCTCCAATCACCAGGATCGCAGGTGTCTCACTCTCGCCCACTTGCAGCGCCTGCATCTGACGCAGGGGTTTCCTTCCCCGGGAAGATAAACAATGGCAGAGATATACTCAAGATGGACACGGCATTGACGGGGCGGCCAGCGCCTTCAGCCCACTAGCGGAAAATAACTGTCGTCAATATCGTTCGATTTGCACGTATAATTGGTCCCGACCCAGTACTGACTGCACTGCAATGCCGCTGCACTCCTACCTCGGAGACTCAAAGAGGGGCTCAACAACCCATTGTCACAGCAAAAAGGATGGCGGATAGCATCAGCTCAAGCCCTCGACTGTGTTTCCCGTTACTTTGGTTGCTTTCAGAAGCCGTTTCGTCGCAGGTTCAATGGAACAAAGCCATACGCTACCGACCGGTGCTGCTTCAGAACTCAACAGGGCCTTCTTTGACTTTGTCCCTGGGACACACTATATCGCTAGTCGCGAGTCCGGTCAGCTGGCGCTGCCAATAAAAGAAGCTGGCAAATGGGCTTCTTTCCAACCCTGTTCGATTGCTTTTTCTCCGAGAGCTGCGCTAAATTACGATTGCTACCCCTGACCTGGCCGTCCAAGTTTTCTTTTACTGGCCGCAATGACTGTCATCGTGGAGACACACGTACGCAGTTCATCTCTTGGGAACAGAGACCTCCTTGCCTGTTTGCTTTTCCCACGGCTTTTCGATCGCTCAGAAATTTTCCATCCGGACGACAACAAACACTGTGCCGCCTCGGCCCAGGGTGCTCCGGAGGTTGCCTCTCGACATCCACAATCTCGGTTTCTGACTTGGTACATTGTTTGTCAATGACGAGGAGATACGCTGTCCTGATCAGGACCCCAGCACCAGGGTTGCGGAACTCTATCGACATCCGTCTCAGACCTGAAGCTGACCTGAGTGATGCAAAGGCAGAGCCAGCTTGAAGCCTCACACATGCTAACGAAAGCTAAGGCAGCGAAACTGGCGGAAAAGCTGTTTCGTTCTGCTTACACCTTTGTTGTCACTTTCGCACGGGCCGCGGGCCATCCCATCCGTCCCATTGATGTCCTATCCCATCCGACTCTGCCCTCCGTTTGCTGACCTGTTTTCGAAACTTCGGGGCCTCAATTTCGTCCGAGCAGCAAGTCATGTCACTGCTGCGCCAGCTTGTTCTCTCCAGGTTTTGCCGACCCCTCATGAATTGTGGACGACCAGGTGCCCGGCTCATCATACAAACACGTAAACGAGGACTTGACAGGGAGGCGGCCTGCGTGTTGTACTCGTTTGACTTGGCCGTGGATTTGGACACGGTCGACGGGCCGCATCCATTACCATGTCTCTCTTTCGTTTGGGCAAATACGTACAAGTCAACCGCCAATGGGAAACTGAACTTGGCATCCGGACAGAGGAACTAGGCAAAGTTGCCTGGATATCGGGTCACAGCAGGGCAAGCGCAGGAAAGCTGGGTAGTAGCTGGCGTCGCAAATGCTTGGCCCAGCTCCGCGTGCTTCGTACCTTGCCTTACTAGAAGTCCTCTTATCCCGTCTGATCCCTTGGTGGAGGCTACGCCAGTGGCTCTCGATGAAGGAGGGTGTGCTACCCCATGCAACATGAAGCAGCCACGCTCAGGTACATGGATTCTTGTATCGCCTCTTGCCTTGAATGCACGAAGCCTTCAACCCGGTCTACCGTCTAACAGTCGCTCTAGCGTGGGCTCTATCTTGCCCATTCGCTCCGCTCCATCATGTATGCACTTCATCAGCCTTAGCACCCTTACACGACTCATCCCGTCGCATGGTCCCTCCTTTTCTTTTTCCATCGCCCGCCTAGAACTGACGCTATTCCTGCCCGTCCACGCAACTTTTAGACTCCCCGACCCCCCTCCTCTCAGCTCCCATCCTCTTCCTCTACACCTTCTCTCCCGACAGCTTTTGCCTTCGTCACTGTTGCCGTGGTCACAGTAGCCTTGTATTTTCGAGTCCTGGGCCGTGACACTCTCAAAACTCTCCTCCAACACCGCAATTCGTCGTATCGTCGTATCTTCGACAGCCATAGCATTACGCAACAAACAGACGGCGTGTCTGCCCAAGACAACCGCCACATGGCGGGCGAGAAACTGCGACCATGGGCCTCTTGAAGTTCTTCTCGTCCAAAAGATCATCGGAAAAGTCAGCAAACAACATTAAAGCGCAAGCCTACGATGCTACCACGGCCTCTCTACCCCCACTTCTTGGTAGGATTCCATCCCACCTTGAGTCGCTTTGCGAATACGACTAACACCTTCAGGAACCTACCCCGTCGCCGGAAATGGCCCAACCAACGTCTTTGAGGACCTGCAACGGTCTCACCACAAGATGAGCGAAACCAATCTTTCTCTTGTAGCCGGATCCGAAGCATCGGCACCCGCTCCGCCCGTGCCACGATTCCGCGATGCCAGCGTTGAACGTCCCAGTTCCGCTCCGAACGGTGCCGGACCGAGTTCATCGTCGCCATCGAGTCGCAGAGGAAGAGATTCTTCTAAGGGCCCACCGCTGTCGTTCAGAAAACCACGTCTCGGTTCTGTGACGTCGACGGGGTCCCCGGCACCGCGACGTGGAAGCCAATCGCCGGCGATCCCCTTCGAAGGCGAGCCTTTCCGTCCGCCAACAGCCCCATTCGCACACAACCGTCATTTCTCGATACAGAGCAATAGCTCCATGGCCCGGGGTTTCATCGACATCTTGGACGCCCAATCTGAGATCAAACCTTCCGGATTCCAGAATCGGGTTAAGGCGGCCGGCGTTCGGGATTATGGAGAGGATGTTGCTGACAGGAACATTGGTGAAAATGGAGTCGACTTGGCGTCTGCGAAGGTCCAGGCATTCTATGCCACCAACGGTGGTAGCCCTCATGATCGGCAAGATGGCGCGCCCGCACCGTCTGTCTCAATGGCCCAGTTTGGTGACAAAGACCAACCGTTCAAGCCTCCCCGACGCCACGACTCACTCGATATGGGCGGCCGAACGAAGTCTCTGACTTCGGCGAGCGTCGGCCAAATCCCATTCCGAACCACCATTTTCAATCCCGATCGATCGCAGAGGCACGAGACGATCATGGAAGACGTACCCGAATCGGCCCGCAGCCGTCGAAGACAATCTCTTGGATCTTACTCCCTTGGATCTTTTATCCCGACTACCCCATCGAACGGGCCGCTTGACGTCCACAAAATAGCCGATTCATCCGTCTCGCCTAGCACCAGGAGACAGAAACGGCGATCAACGACCGGTGGCGAGGCACCACTCAACGAATTGGGTATCTTCAGCACACGACCGACCGAATCGCCATCGTCGCCAAAGACATCACAGAAGCCGGTTTACGTGGTCAAGCACAACTACTCGCTGCCAGTCCAGCAGCGACCAAAGACCTCCGGCCATGCGCAGCCCGAGACTTATCAAGCGGTGAGGCCGCCATCCCGCGGAGGGTCAGTAGCCAATTCCACCTTCTCCTCCCCAACCCAGAAAACGCCCTCAAAACGACATACTCTGTCCCTGTCCGCGACAGGTGTGCCGTCCTTCCGCAACGGCGAGTTGTCGTCACGGAATGTGATTCCCGACGATGACAACGACGCAAGAGGGCGGGTCGGCCGGGTTGAGGTTGAGAGCTTTGTTGATTCTGGGGATGGGTCCTCACCGGCGCCTTCACCTCGTTAGTTTGACCGTCGATTTCTACCATTGTGTGCATTGTATGGGGAGATTTGCTGACTTGACTCCGCGACAGATGTGATGAGAAATGGCCCCTCGTGGCGTGAGAGCCAAGACGAGAGGTTGAAAGGCAACGGGTCGCCAAGGAAGAACAACAAGCTCGATGAGATTTGCGAGCATGTGCCGATCCGGACCAGTAGCCTGCGCCACTGGTCAATATCTTCCGCGACGCCGACCATGTCAAGCACCAGCTCATTTCCACGACCGCAGTCCAGACATACAGCCACGACGTCTGTCGATCTGGCGACCATGTCTTCGTTCATGAACGACAGCTGCAGCTCATTGCACAGTGGGACTGCTGACCACACCTCGTTCTGCACTGCCCTCGAGAGCGCGCTGCCATCGCCGGTAGACGCGGCCACACCGGGCGCAGGTTTCAACATTGATGACTACCTCTCGTCAGACGATGACGTTGACGCGGACTCGTTCATTACAACACGCCATCGTGACTCGGGCCTTGGTGCGACTCAAGAGGAGGAGCTCCTGTTCAGCGACAGCGGATACGGAGAAGCAGGTCTGCAGCTACCAGGTCTGTTTGACAGCCTGTCTGCTGTTCCGGAGCCTAGTTATGTATCACCTTCGCGTCCCAGCATGCGGCAGTCCCACAGCTTCGGCAGCCCAGTGCGCTTCCAAAGGAGATTTTCTCTGGATCCGAGGGTTGAAGCACCGATCTTCTCACTTGATGAAGAGGACGACGGGCCTGGTGATTATGACATCCTGCCTGCTCGGGCAGACCTAGCCCTCGGCAGGCGGGGCACCAGGAGGATTTCGGCTATCGGGACGGTGTACCAGAGTATCGAAGAGGAGAGAGAAGAGAAGGTCGATGTGAGGACGGCGATTCGACTAAGAAAGGAGGCCAAGGCTAAGCAAAGAGCCATGGCGAGGCTCAGCAGGGTGCAGCGGAGAAAGGCTGTGGATGATGACGCGGATCATGCTGATGTGGAGTGAGGGTCGGACAGCCAGGAGGGGCTAGTACCCATTCATATGGTCTTCACCTCGTGTTCTTTTGGTGGTTTCGGTTCAAGAGGCTGGACATGGGCTTGGAAAACATTCCTCTAGGAGTTTCGAGTGTGAGTTATACCCAGGGAGTATCGACGGACGGAACGACTTAGCGATTTGGATTTGGGACTTGGGATATAGAGAGACAACCGGCGCAAGCTCGGATGTCTGGGAACCGTAACGAGAACATGTATGACATGCTAGAATAGAGAGAGATTATGATACCTTTTTCTCCTGAAACGCATTGTCTATTACGCGCACTAGGCAAGGTGAGTGAGATGATAATAATATTGGCTGAGATGCTTTGCAAATGGAAAGGAACTTGTGTCCATCACGTTGTTCTTAATTTCCGGAGTTTTGTCATTCGGGCGGGTGGTGGCATAGACGATGACGGACAAGGGAAACAAAGTTGAAAGAAACACGGACGACGATGAGGAGGACGACGAAAGGGACGACGATAGACATAGTTATAATAACAAGATCGACAGGAGATATGAGAGGAAAGCAAATTTCAAGGAGACTATTAAATCGAATAATCGCGGTATGGCATAGCTCTGTACAGCTGCTGTATACCAGCTCACAGAAGAGGAGCCTTGATCTTGTATTAAGAGACGTGGTAGAGTATTAAAGCACCCCTTGTTCTCATTCCTTTGTGGATATACCACGAAAGAAACAAGAATAGCAGTGTCATACATACTAATGATAAAGACTCCTATGACAACACTACTAACAGTTGCCCTTTAGGTTTTATAGTAGGAAAGAAGCGAATAACCTACCTGCTGTAGAGAGCTTAGTGGTCAACATTATGACATCTTATGAACTTACGCTTTGATAGGCCTAAACTAGTTCATCTTCTGGTGTAATAGTAGATTGATTTAGTCTTCAGACTTTGAGCCTCCACGGAAAATTGCTATGATTCTTCTTAGACACACTATGCCTTGAAGCTGTTGATGAAACGCTATGAATTAAAAAGTGACCTAACAACACTTTGGTTTGGGGAGGGAAACGGCTAGTCTACATAACTGAAGTATCTAATGAAAACTCCATCATTAGAACTCGACCTGATCGAGAACCGATTGCTATAGCCGAGCCTCTAACATCGAACACCCAGCTATCAGAATTGTAATACGACGATTGACGATACTCTGGTGGAATCCAAAGCATGGGCTTGGAGTCCTTTTGTACCCAGGCACTTCGGTCTTGTTCAGACAACATCAAACCTTGAGGATTCGATTTCGTTATCTCGAGAGTTTGTGGTGTCGACATCGCTGCGCCCGTACTTGATAGGGATTCCAGATTGATTATGCCAGTTTGTGTAATGAGCTGCGACCCTGATTCTGAGAATCTCAAGCGGTAAACCTCCACACCTATAGAGAATGTTACTTTACAGTCACCTGTAGCTACGTCCAAGAGCTTGATGGTTTTAGTATATAAGTATAACACTGCCAGAGTGGCTCCGCCCTTAGAAAAGCAAAACGATGAAACTCCTTTCATGCTACCGAATTGTTTTAACGGGAGGCTTGTTGCTGCATCCCATACTGTAAAAATGTGGGAAGGGTTTTCGCCTGCAAACAAAATACGATTGCCATAATAGGTGAGCGAGGCTTCCCATAGTATGCTTGCATTAATACTGGTTGTTCTGAGACACTGGCCAGTGGTATAATCCCAAATTGTGAGCCTAGCTCGTGACAGCGATGCGAGCTGTTTTCCATTGTTGGAAAAGGCCACTGCCAGAATGGCCTTACGATTATTGTTTATGTAACCTATTGCGAAGCGGTGTCAGTGTATATGAATATGGGCACACGAAAAGCACCCATGCACCTTCTTACCTTTGGTCGCACTGAGTGAGCTTGGAGAAGTGGCAGTGGAAGGCAAATCCGAGACAAGCACATGGGGCTCGTTGAGCTGGTGCCTTTGCAGCCTTGTGAGATCCCAGATGCTGATCCATCGGTCCCATGAGGTCGAAAAAAGGTGTGTGCCGTCCAACGAGAAGGTAAGCGCTGATGCGTCAACGATAGGTAGCATCTGCAAGATCTTGCCTGTCACCCCATCTCGTATTTTGACATCCACTCCTGGGGTAGAACTGCGCGCAATCAACCCACCATCTCGTGAGCAGGCTACTGCAGCATCAAAGTAGCAATCTACATCTGTCCAAATGGACTGAGACGTCGTAATGTCCCATAATGTGAGTGCACTGTTCTCGTAGCAGTTTGCAAGTTGAGTGTCGTCGCGCAAGAAGGCCAGTCTCGTCCCCCTCCAATTACCATCTCTGGGCTGAGAGGGTAGCATCTTCAAGATTCGCCCAGATGCCGTATCGAATAATACGACTTGGCCAGTCTGTTTGTACGACGCAAACAATGCGCCGTCGGCCGAGAAGGCGACTTCAGTAGCAGCGATGGCATGTAATCCTTCGCACATAAATTGTCGCACAAGCTGGCCTGTAGCTGTATCCCATATCTCGACAATTTCACGTGATCCTAACGCGACGTGTTTGTCACCACCACAGAAAGATACATGCAACTTGGGCGATAATATGATTCCTGATCGGGAGGTGCCGTGAAACGTGTTGAGGAGTCCGCCCGTTGCCATGTTCCAAAGCTTCACAACGGCATCCTTTGAGACTGACGCGAGCATTTCTCCTTTGAGAGAGAATGCAAGTGATTCAACCCGGGCTTCGTGACCTCGGAGCGTTCGTAAGCATTCGCCGGTAATTGTGTCCCAGAGTTTGACGGTTTTGTCGATCGAGGCTGACGCCAGCTTTATCCCATCAGGTGCAGAGAGCAGGAATCTAACTTCTAACTCGTGACCTTCAAGTGTCTGTAAGCATGGACTCCACTCATCGTCTACCACCGGCTTCTTTATGATCCAGTCGGCGATTTCGCTTTCGAACTTCTTCCTTATGATGCTCTGCGTTGGACTGAAGACGAGTGCTGAGGAGTAAACTTCAAGGGGCCAGCTTTCAACCGCGACACGGAAGTATCGAATAAATCTTAGAGCGTCTTGAATAAAAAGCTTTTGCTCTGACATCACCGATGCCTGAGAAAATTTAGTGCATCAGGGTGGACTCCTTACACAAGTTCGGATGAGAAATACCTGGATGGCCCGCGCAAATTTGAACAGGCTTGCAATGCCACCAGACATACTTTTTAGTGGACTGAGTGCCTCTATCCAATGAAGGAAATGTTGCTCCAAGAAGTCGTAGACTTGGGAGTACTGTTGTTCGTTCAAATGTCCTCCGTCGCTGATATGCTCAAGCCAGTACGCACATGCGTATCTAGCCGGTCCCAAGGGGTCGGGCACTGGGGTGCGAATATCGTCAAGAGATTCTCTGGGTTCCTGGAGATCGTATATGTTTCGACGGCAGGTCTTATACATGACCTCTAGTGATCTCGACAAAAGAAGGTTATGCTCGTGATGAATGCCAAACGGCATGACTTCGGCCAGAGCATGCCCAGATATGAAGTCTTTTGCGGACTGATGAACAAAGTAGACGATGCCGTCCTTCACAGTCAGAAGAGAACCGCACTCTCCAACAATCTCCTCTAAGATCTCCGTCTTAGCGCGGAACTCTTCCAGCTCCGCAAGAGACATCAACTCAAGTAGCGTGACAGGTCGATAGACAATCGAAACAACTGCCAAGATCCTTTTACAACGATCCCGATCATTCGATTCCCAAGTCCGCTCCAACATTCTTTCATACAGAGAATTCAGCTTCCGAGGAAATTCTTCCACTTTAATCCGTGCATGCCGCTCAGAGACACCGGGTTTTCCAAGTTGGTCGGTGACTAAAGCAACCCAAAGAAAGGTGTCATCTGCTTTGGAGCTCAAGTGGTCGTAAATGTAGTTCCGTGTGCTGATATCGTACTTCTTTCGTGATGCCAGCTGATCCACTTTGTGGCAGATATACCGGTTCACAGCTGCAGAGATTGACTTCTCGTTAAGCTCTAGGCTGATACATACTTGGTCCGAAACATCTAAAATAGTCTCTTCGATGCTTAGCCAGTTGCGGCTTGAAGCAATGACTTTGACGTTCAATGAAGAAAGGCGTACGATGACGTCGAGAAGCTGACCAAGGCCTGTTCTGCACTCATCCAGTGCGTCGATAATGAGGATGAAGTCTTTGAGGCCACCGTCCTGCGCTATTTTTGTAAATGTTTCTTCCAAAACATCCCAACCGTTAGCGTCTTCAAACAGTCGCCTTCCGGCATGCGCATGCTCTTCGCGTATGAATTTAGAAAGAGAAGGCCTGTTTCTGAGCAACAGGTACAGAAGGCTGCGGAGCACTGCAGTCGCATTATTGAGACGCGAATCGGTCGCCTCGCAGAAGAAGTAGATCGTCTGCCATCTTGGCATGCGTGCAGGTAGTTCGTCAATGATGCCGCAAATAAGCATCGTTTTGCCTTTACCAGGGTCGCCTCTTATCCAGAGAAGCGAACTCTGCGTATCGGCCTGCCATCGGACAAAGGCCTCGTGGTCGAGAATCCAGCGGTATGAGTCGCGGAGGAGGCCCCCCTTCCTGCGCTCGATGCGGGTCTTGTCGTGACGTGGATCGGTGACCCATAAATCGGCGAGAAGTTTGGCATCGCCATTCTCCTGCGCAACTACGAAGACGTCAGCGCTGGGTATTGGATAAATCCAGGTTTCTTACCGAAGTTGATGAATTCTGCGTTGTATTGGTTGCCGGAGCCGGCGTTGTTGTTCTGGGTCCCAAAGCCGGTGTTGTTGCATTGGCTGCCCAGGCCGGGGTTGCTGATGTCGTATCTGGTGGCCATCGGGGAGAAAGTTGGTGATAGCTATGCGTCAACGCATCACGTCATTCGTCTGTCAAGTATTTTACCGGCTGAACGAGTTCGGACCTAAACAGGAAAAACGCACACTTGTTCATGGATAGGCAAAGCCAGCATATATCTAGGCCTTGCGTGTTGATAGACTGGTTTGCGTCTTAGGCAGCAGCATGGCTGTTATTGGGTCGAAAGGTCGCGCATGTCCGAAACACACATAACGCAGGGAGGCTGTTAGATGTCTTATCTGGGAACTGAGGCGTTGTTATGGCCTAGTGGTCCTGCAGCCAGCGAGTTGTCTCAGGCTGGTAGGTGTTGCTTGGCTTGATGGTTGGATCGCTCAAGCTCAATACACCCAGCTGGCCTTTCTATGACACACCGAAAGAGTGAGAAGCAAAGACATGGGTGCAGCAGTCCATGCTGATTTGTCATGGCAAGTCTCCTCCATGACACCTAGAATTCAACCGTCCGACAAGGCGGAATTTTCATGGTACCCATTTGGGCGATACACCAGGGTCTGGAAGCATTCAATGAACCTAAGAAGATGCCTTGGCGCATGTTGCTGCCTTAAATTAGGGGGATGTCTTACCATACCTCAGGCAACGTCCCCTGTCACATGGCAGAATGAAGTAAACTGTACGCGCCACTTCCTCTTTCGGAAGCGAGGTAAAAGATTCCTGGATATTCTCGAGGTAATAGAGCTACTCATGGGCCGCTTCGGCACTCAGTGGCGGAGAATTTTGCTCCTGCCATCACTATCAACCCAACTCAACCGTGTTGGTCCCATTATGACCACCGGATAAGTGAGGCCCCGGACTGTACTGCGGAACAGGAGACATTGAGTTAGGTCTCTGCTGAACCTGCTGTTGGCCCAGTCTCTTGTCCTGGCTGCCAGGGCTCATTTGAGAGGTCTCGTAGGGCTGGATGAATGGCTGGCTTGTCTCAGGATGATCCGATGTAGGTGATGGGTCATCTTTGTGGGCTCCCTTCCTCCGGCGCAGCACCAGCCACACAATCACGCAGACTGCCAGTGCAATGACTGCCACACCGCCGATCGCGCCGCCGACTATCGCTCCAATGTTTGTATGCGATTGCTCCGAGGCCGAGGATGTTGTTGCTGCTGTAGATGTCGAGGTAGTGGCAGTGAAAGAAGAGGAACTGGACGCTATTGACGAGGTGCTAGTGGTTGAAGATCTGACAATCTCGGTTGGGTTACGAACCAGGAACACTGTGCTCGAGAACTCGCCGTTGACTGCCAAATCGGTATGGAAGCAATCCTTTCTTGTTTCGAAGTTTACTCCCACCCCGTTCTTTCTGACGTAATCCACGCAAAGCGGCCGGAAACCACTTGTGGTAGCCGTGCTAACGGCTTCATTAGCTAACGTTATATGGGAAAAGACCATGCTAACGGCTTCTGGGAGTGGAAGTTAACATACCAGCAAACAGTGTCCGGATCGGGAGTGCCGAAACGACATTGCTGCAGTCCCGTCGAAACAACTTGTGAACGGTGAAACAGTGCCAAACCCACAACCGAGCCACTTCATAGACGGAAGACAAGTGCGAGGACTTTCGCAAGTAAATGGGGAAGGTGAAGCTAAAAAGATATAAGTTATGTACTGGTGTGAGTTCCATGGAGTTAATGCAAAAACTGACGATTGGAAGGATCAGATACAAACCCGCATGTATTATCGTTATCCCGTCGAACCAAAGCAGCATTCTTGAAACGAGGTCTTGGGGCAGGTGTGGGTGCCGGCGCTACAGATGGGCGTGGGGTTGCATGCTGCTCCGAGGAAAGCGTGCGTCCTGGAAAGGCATTATCGCGATCTGCGCCGTTCATGGCGAGAGTCGTGCACACAATCTCTGCAGTGAAAACCAACCCCAAAGAGAGACGCATTTTCGGGGGTAAATTTGCGGAGATAATGAGAAGTTTTGAGTGGCACAAAAGCTAGGAAAGACGAAATCAGCATTTGAATCCTAGGTTACCGTGGGAAAGCGCATCTCTAAATACAGTTGTCTGATGCCAAGCTAGGGGGTTACTGCCCTGATCTAGGCGGCGAGGAAGTTTGGACCTGTAGCTTCACTTTATTACTTGTACAACGCTCTGCGTGTCATTATTGGATACGATACACATATGAACCAAATCAGGCTGGCCCAAAACGCCATCCACAGAGAGCCTCCATTCTTAAGGGCGGGCAGAAGGGATGCACGAACCCGGTGGCTGCTTGGCGAGGAGGGGGTATCATCATATCTTGACAAAACTGTATCTCAGCTGAAGCCATTGTCGCAGAGATCTCTCATGCGATTCGCCAAGTCCAGGATGACTGCACGCAGCCTTGTGTCGAGCATGAAGGGCAAATCCCTCACCGTGTAAGATGTCTTAGGTACCAACAGCTACTTTGCATATCGCGTGTTGGGGCTGAACAGTAATTCCTCCCTTAGGGAGCCTGCTGCGACAAGAGAATCCTACCAGTCTATGAGTACCCACGCAGGTGGGAATAACGATGAAAGAGCTTGGTATTGTTGCTTAAATCGCCGAGCATCTCAAAACATCAAGTGGTCATCTCCAGCTGACACTCCGCTCCCGCTCCCGCCTCCGAGAAACGTGCTCCAATCCAACTCCGTCAGCTGCTCATCGCACCATCCGAACAGATCCATCCCTCCGTCCGTGGTCGCAGAAGGAGTCCGAATCGTGGACCCGGCGTTGGACCCGCCCTCGACTTCCGCGGTGACTGCTTCATACAGCGCTGCCACGATATCCGGGGCCCTGTCCGAGGCACGCATCCAGGGGCGCATCTCGGCGAAGAGTTCGAGGGCCTTGGTCAGACTTGCGCACCATGTTTGCAATGCAACGGAGGCTACGGTGTCCGGAGAGCCTGCGACTGCTGGAGGCGGATGATTAGGTGTTGTTATTGAGGTTATCGGGACCGAAGTCGATGCGCCCGATGTTCGCCTTTGGGCGTTTTGGTGTTGGTGTTTACGGGCTGCCGTTGCTCGGTGGGTTTCGATCGCGATGGATAATAAGGGGACCATGCATGCTTGGAAGAGATACCACGCCGAGTTCCAGACATGGACGCGGTTAGGCGTCCAGTAGAGCGTGATGGCGTCGATTGCTTCTGACGCGACGGTGCGGCACGATTCGACTAGGGAAAGCTCCTCTTGCGAGATGTTCGAGGCGATGTCGCTGGTTGCAGAAGTGCTGCCCCGTTTGAAGCTGTGGTCGTGGGCGAGGTAGAGCAAGAAGCAGCGGGAGAGGATGAGACGGACGTTGAGGTATCTGTTTCGCATGAACTCGCGGGCGACGGTCAACCTCGGCGGGGAGTTGGCTGGGTTCTTGAGGGCTTCGGGGAGAGAGGCGTGCCAGTCGCGGAGCTCGCGGTCGAAGGACAGCGCTTCGTGGGCGGAGAGCCGCGCGGGCTGGGCGAAGCGATGCTGGATTCGGTCGCAGATGTGGCAGAAGTGGCAACTAGCTCTCAGGGACGCTGCGACGTGGTCGTCTGGAGTGAGGGGAGTTGGTAGAAGCGTGTCCATGGTGCTGCTGTCCCATCTGCCGCATGTTGGCCGGCCGAGGGTCATGCTGGCCCATGTATCGAGGCAGAAGAGGCTCCACCATGTCCGCCGCCTGGTCTCGGTACGGATGCTGTGGTGCTCGGCAGTGTGTTCCGCTGCATGGCGGTGACTGCGGACGGGCTCGCGATGTAAGCCGAGGGCAATGGCCACGCGATGAGCAGCACCAAGAACTGCATAGGCCATGTTGGGCGAGTTGCGGTAGTGAAGGTAGTAGCCGCCGAGAAGGCACAAAGCCTGAAGACTCTCCATGTTCCCTGACCCCAGAGAGTCAAGACCGAGATGGGCGCGTGCTTGCTTGTAATATTGCACGTGTAATGTGTCACTCCCCGAGGCGACGGAACCGAGAGTGAAGACCATATTCAGAAGCGCGAGCCAGGAGTCATCGTGGCGGTTGCCTGCGGCGTAGGTGTTGCGAAAGTCGTCTTCATTCAGGATAGGTGTTATGGGGTGGATGTGTTCAAAGTAAAACTCGATGCATCGTTGCTCGCGGAGCGGATTCATTCCTTGACTGGCTGCGTTGAGGATAGAGAGAGGGGGTAGGCTTTGTTGATAATGCGGCAACGATGAGGACTCTGTCCATGACTTTGCGCGCTGGGCGGTGTGTTCTTTGGCGGCTGGGCAAAGACGGAAGATGGCTCTGAGCACGGCACTCATGGAAGTGACACCTAGATATGAGCGGCGATGTTGATCTGTTGCGAGTGAGATGGCGTTGATGTCGTCACTTGCACGGATGGTCGCTGTGGGCTGATGAGCGGCGGCCGACTCATCCCACCGCCTGTCGTTGGCGGGCTCGCCGTTCTCAGAGATCTGAGTCAAGTCATTCGGGTCATTATCGTCGTCGTCCTCATCGACGGCGGAGATATCAGTCGGCGAAGGATCTTGAGTGGTAGGTGGTAGGTTGTAGAGTGAGTCGCGAGGGATGAGGGCGACAAGCTGTGAGCGAGTCTTTCCGACGAGGTCTTCTACCGGGATGTCGGGGAATAGTTCGTTGAGAATGCGGGACTGAGCCTGAAGCTGCTCAGATGCCCTTTCAAGTGTACTATGATGAGATTAGCATGAAAGGCATGAGCCGAGGTTGAGTGAGATGAGACTAAGGAGTGAGGCTTACCTCCGGCTAACGGCATGCCGTTTACTGCGTTGCCTGTACTCGCAAGTATCTGCAACTTTGTAGTACTCGCAACTCGCACACGGATGGCCGCCGTCGCATTTGACTTTGCGCCTGGTACATTCCTGGCATGACCTATTCACCTTCCGGGACGGCATTGCGGAGCCTACCGCCGAGGCTGGCGGGCTTCGGCTGTTGAAGGAGTGAAACATTGCCGAGATCACCGACACCACGGCGGTTGCGATCGGCACTTATACGGCCTCGCGGCAAGCAGCTGTAACGACAACAAATGGGACGGGGCACATTTGGGGTAAGCGGAGGCTGATTCTATTGCGGCGGGAGAGGTGGACAGGATGGCCGCACGCTCTGCAAATGAGGTGGGTGGAAGAGGAAATGTGGGTTGAAGAATGGAAGGGTGAGGTGACTTTTGGGAGGAGACTTGGGTGGGAAATTTCGAGGGAGCTGACGCGGGGGAAAGTGGAGAACTGAACATGGGGAAAGTGTGGAGTTGGAGGACCTGGATTTGCTGCTCACTTGGAAGAGTCAGGGGTCGGGGGAGCGGCCGGGTCTAGACCGGGATGGGCCGGGGTGAAACCGGGGGAGCACGGTGCTGATGCCGGGCTGTCTTTTTAGGTTCAAACATTTTGCTCCACGCGAGTAAATCTCGTCTCTTGCCAACTTTGTTTTACTCATTCTTTGGGATAGTGAAGAATCAGTTTGAACTTGAAGTGCCGAAGACGGAAGATGTGGTCTTCTATGCGTTTAGTCGAGTACTACACTATCCTCCATGTATTTCGTCCTCGCCGTCGTCTTCACTGTCGTCCTCACTGTCGTCCTCGCTATTACCGCCCATGTGACTCTCGTCGTTGTTGCCATGACATTTATTCTTTTTGTCTCTAAAATCCTCAGGAATGGATGCCCATTTTCCCCTTCGTCTTGCTCGATACGCTTGAACTGTGACGAAAATACAGATATTCTCTCGAGACTGCGAGTCACTGCCCGGACAAATCTGCGAATACATAAAGGAAGTCTCTTATAAGATTTGTTTTTGGTTGAACCTCAAATGTCTCCAAACTGAGTTATCGCAGCCAAAACTCCGAGGAAGACTGTTATCATGTTAGCTCAAAATTAGAATAACATGGCTGGATTTGGAGCTGCGAGAGAGAACTATGACTCACCGGTAGCAGCAGTGACTATGTACGAGGAAATTGACCAAGCTGTCTGGACGACCGAATTAAAGTCATCTCCATCAGTCAGTGGTCGCTGCATGTACCAAATCCCGATGGCCAAGCTGACGAGAATGGGCGACATGCCCCAGAAGATGAACTTTGGCGCCGACCAGCTTAAGATGAGTTCAAGAGCATATATGCCCTCTTCTGGATCAGTAGATCCGGCGTTGAACTCCCTGTGCATCCACTGAATCCATCTCTGCCCACCAGGCTCGATGTAGTCTGCCTGATAGTCCGCAAACAGCAAAGCGAGTGTACCCTGCGTCTGGGGATGTAGCTGAACGGGAGCATGGTAGCCGACCTTGGGGAAACACCGATAAATGCCGAAGCCAGAGATACTCTTGAGAGAAAGAAGGCGTCGTGGCCACGGCCTGAGGCTATGCGAAGCCTTGTATATCTGCTTGAACATTCCTTGATCATCTCCAGTGTGAATAGGCAAAAGCTTCTCCTTCGGCATCATATTCGGGCCTCTTATGCCAACCGCAATGTACTTCAATGTCTCAAACTTGTGATTGGCAGGCACGCATTCTCTTTCGTAAACAAGGCGGTGATTCTTGGACTGAAACGAAATATTGAGAATCTTGAAATCGTAATTCCACCATTGGCCATTCGGATTTGGAGTGCGTTGGGGAGCTCGGCAGCAATGTCTGAGTGCCCTCGTGACGGAGTAACTGTTGCTTGACCCCAGGACCGTGAAATCTAATTTCTTTGTGTACGCTTTCGGTCGGACCATGAATGGCGGAGCTTCCAGCTTGATCTGCCTACCCACGCTTACCAGAGTGAGAGCGGGGTTGTCTATCTCGCGCTCATGGTCTGCGTCGTCGTCGATTATGATCCGGGTATGTTCGATTGGGACCTTTGCAATGTGATCCAGGGGCATAGTGACCCCCGCGACTTCTGGCGCCATTTTTGATTTCCGTAATTGATGATTTTGAGTAGAAAGAATGGAAGCTTGTTTCCTGGGTGAAATACACTTTTCTGTAGGTAGAGATCACTATCTATGCAGGGCAGGCTCGCTTAATGCTGACTTGCATCAACCCATGCCATCCATTGATCTAAGCGCCAGACTATTGCTAGACCGGCTGCAGGCAGGTCTTTGACTTGATCCCACAGCCTGATCTGACTTCTTGAAATCCCACCCCTGAGGGTGCCCGAGTACCAGCCGTCGAATTCAAAGACCGAGATATATAAAAGCCTTCGTGTGTTATATCGCGCGCCAGGGAGTTGCAGAGAATGAATTTCTCACAGTATGTGTTGCAACAATTCCAATTCTACTCCCCTTTGGTTCCATTCTTTGACGAACACCACGCCCTCGAAGGCGCATCATCCCAGTCACAATAAGAAATCCATACTTGGACTGCAGCTAAGGCGGTGGCAGTCAAGGCAGAGAACGCCGTCACAAAAAGAGCGACGATTGCACATTCATACATCCGTCGAGGAGACCTCCCCCGTTCGGTGTACTTTTGCCACCAAGTGATTGGAGTCGGATCATCGAATTCTCTCAACAACCTAGACAGCTGTCGTCCCCAGTAAGGATACTGCTCGTACAGTCCATGTAGGTCTTTTGGAGGCTGTTCGAACCCGAAAATAGACGCAGAATGATCCAGTAAGCGTGTATCAAGGTTCTCTTTAGACACCCATTTCTTAAGAAACTTCCGAGATTTCTTATCGCCGAGTGGTGGGAACAGGAGGTCTAGTGTTCTGAGAGTTTCGGATAGTAATTGAGGATGTAGACAGCCGCTTCCGCAAACGAGTTAGTCTTGTAGAATACACGGATTCACGACCACTCACCACTTCAGGGCATCTAATGTAGAGTGGCTCAAGTTGTCACTGTCATTTTTCAGCCTCTTGAGACTGTACTCAAGAAAGGCACGATGATGAAAGACCAGAAGAATCTTGAAGTCATCCCCGTACATCAGGTGTAGGTGATCTGACAGCTTGTTGGTTGGCTGAATCTTGATACTGGTTTCCCTTATCAGATTGGAGGCTCTGAGATTTCTGATATTGACAGGCTGGTATTGTACAGCGCCGATTAATACCCGGCCGTAAACACGATCCAAAAAGTCGACGATGGTCTCATCGCTTTTCCACTGGTAAGTAACAAAAGCCCCACCGAAAGCGAGCTGCGTTTTCGTAGCGGTCATGAAGATCATCCGAACAATACAATTAACGATTGCATTATCGTTCTGTACGTCCCTGATTGGGCTTTATATGATGTGGGACTTTGGGACCAGAGGTTCTGGTTTGATCTTGTTGATAATGTCGGCAATGTTTTGCTCGGAGTATGCAGCCCTGAATTTAGCGCCTTGCAGCGCATTATACTCCAGTGTACATTGGTCGAGGAATTTGACGAGGCAGTTTGTTTGATTGTTATTTTGATCAGAGCCCCAAATGAAATTAGCGATGTTATTCTCGATACTCTGTGTTGACATTTCGACTGACATGACATGAAGCCTCTGTGAAGACTTCATGGTTCCATTTGTGATGATGATGGGCTTTGCTCTGTTATCCACAAATCTTTCGCACTCGTGCGGTACTTAGCATGGCGAACTAGAGAGCTTTGTGGCCGTCTGAGACGGCACAGCCCTCGTTGCTTAAAGTAAATTGAGGTCTATGGGTGGCTGATCATGATGCAGATGACATCCAGCTGCAATTTTCATTGGAGCAAACTTGCTTCCAGAGGCGCAGCTGTTGCCATATTGACGCCAGTCAGCTGACGTTCTGCATCTTCATGTGAATCCGTCTGGCTAAAACCAGCCTCCGACGCTGACGTGTAACGTGCATAGCTTTCGTGCTATTCTTATCTTCCAGATGGACCCCTACGTTGCCTGATATCCGCCGACACCATTCTTCGCCCGGAGGCGACATGAAAAACCCGAGTGTGGACTGGCGACACATGCCCTGCGAAGGGTTATCTCTTTGCGATGCGAAGAACATGACGGGAGAACCAGGACCCTCGCACCATCAATGAAAGTAACGGAGCTTGAACTGTCCCTTTTCTTTGGGGTTTTATTGCTCCTGACGTACAGATACCGACACCAGATACCGGCTGATTACGTCTTCCACATAGCTGCCAAAGCCTCAACATTCTGCACTGCGAAATTTCAGAAACGCTTACACATCGGGAATAGGTTCATCGCTGCAACCGGGTCAAATCAGACGCATTTTCTGGATGAAATCTCAAATCCCACGACGGAAGCTATTGATGTATCCCTCGCACCTGCCACATCTCCGTCTGAGAATGCCACGCCAGGGTCTTCATCAGGGACAGACATGCAGTCAATAAAGATCCAAGAACTAGGGATACACATTCACAGCGATGACTCCTGCGATGACAACTCTGCTGGTCGCAAAGCGCAAAAAAAGATCGGTCCGTCAACCAACACTTCACGACCAAAGAGAAGGGAGAATTTCAAGACAACTAGAGTAAATCCAGACTTATCTCGCAAAATCCATCTCCCGAGGGCAAGGGTATTGCCGAGATGGAAGACACTGTCAGCCAAGAAGACACTACCAACGAAAGGTCTACCGCCACTGCCAGTCAAAATCGCCCCAGAAAGCACACATGACGATTTCTCTGTTTCTTCACAAATGGTCTCCTTGGTTCTGAATAACGAAGATGCTGCTGCTGTGTCAGTCCTGAGCGCTGCAGTGTCTCATGCCTCTTTACCGCCACCAGCCAAAAGTGTAACGGTCATATCAAGAGTCTGGCACGGGGGCTTCAAGTCTAAACTCGACAAGTTCCAGGCCACTACCGAGGGCGACTTCACGTCTGAAGAGATGGACACGATAGACAACTTCATTTCCATCCTGCAGTCAGCTCTAATGATAGCAGGTTGCAGCTTGCCAACATTGTCGGCCGACTTGGTATCGGTACACGCTCTCCCAAGCCACCAGGACCGGCCAAAAACCTACATATGTATCACAGGCTTGAGGACAGAAGCAAACATCAGGAAACTTGAAAAGGCACTCGGAAAAGCCGGTGTCAAACCAAAGCAGTGTGGACTTGACTTATGCTACCTCTTGGATCACATCTTGCGCTCATCAGCTTCGGAAATATACACGATAGCGGCCCATCAAAACATTACATATTGTGGCACCTTGATGAGGACAAGAATGACGGATAGGGGCACCTCCATTTCAACAATTGGGGGATTGGTAGTAATCAAAGGTAAAACGTATGCATTGACGACAAATCATCTCCCCTAGGACGAAGGTCGACCAGAACGGTATCAGCAGCAAATCGAAAAACGAGAAAACCTCCTTTTGAATCCTACAAAAATTATAAATGTTGGAAATTGGCAGCTAGCTCTGGTCCCACCTCTTGGTCGACTTCCAAATGTCATTTCCGAGAACCCAATCGATCTTTTTGAATCTTTTCCCAGATCACAAAGATCACAGGCCGTCAACAATTACTATCGCTTCGATTCTCGACTATTTTCCGGTCCCCGCGAGGTAGTTATAGCCTCCGGGAGAGGAGGATTGAAGCAGGGTTTGATCTCCAAGAGACGAACATTCATGCTGTCACAAGCGACGACGCCACAAAAGGTTTGGTCGATAGACTTAGGTTGCGACAGTAAGTAGCTGATTTTTCCAATTTCTGAATGAAAATTGACAGTGATTCAGATTTACAAGCTGGCGATTCCGGATCGTGGGTTGTTCACAAGCATGACAACGTTCTTCTTGGTGTCCTGATTGCACGATCATCTAATAGCGGGTTTTTGGCGCCGTTCACAGAAGTCCAGAAAGAGATAGGAGCTATATTGAGCCTGCCCCCCTCAGGTATTGGACTTCCTTCCCATCAACTCGACGAAAACTTCCCCGGAATCTCAGTACAAAGTATCGAAGAGGCTGAAGAGGACCTCGAAGGGCCCGCGGTCATGAATCCGGCTGAATCAAACGCTGTTGATTCATCAAAGAAGGCCGGAAAAACTACTGGGGCGACTTATGATATCATCGTCTCGGGAGTCGTTGAAGTCTTAGCAGTGGCGAGTGTGACTATTCTCTTTCTGAGAAGAGCCTGGCTCTCTGGACCTCAGTCCACCCTTAGACTGCTTGTCACTATAGCAGAGATTATTTTTGTATTCGGGTGTCTCATTCCTGTAATCAAAGAAGGCCCTACTTGGATGTATATCAGGCACGGTAAGATAGTGCGGTTCAACACTCACTATTTCATGCTACCGTTTTGGTTTCTTGTGGTAGCTGGATGGGGCGTTCTCTGGAGGGTAACTCTTACGAACGAATGCGCTGAAGAGTGGGTCTGTTTCGACTGCCGCAAGATACATTGGGTAAATATTTCAGCTTTCGGAGTACTCTGGCTTAGTTCCTTGTCTGTCATAGTGGGGGCAGGAGGCTGGTGGAAAACCGTCTTCTTGGTAGGATTCAGTGCATTTGCCGTAGGAGGCACGTGCTCGCCTACGCTGCGACGTCCAATTTACGAACTTGATGGGTTAATAAGAAGGATAATAAGTAAGTACGAATTTATGGTATGGTGGAAAGGACTAATACGCTATGATCAGAGTCTCACCAAAGGCCGCCAAAAACTGCATACGAATTCCTGTTTGCTGTTTCAACCTCAATGGCTATCACGACTGTGATATTTGCATCCGCTTTAGCCGCGAGAAGGAATCGACAGGGTCAGCGAGTAGCCTAGGATTCCCGCACACGATTCCCAGATACTCTCTACTCAAATAGAGAGCTTCCGACTCAGAGTTTGTGTGTCTTACTGGCGTGCGTTCTTTCACTTTTCTAGAGCCCGGGAAAAGCAGGACGATTGAGAAGAAAACCGTAAGGAATAGGGAAAGCTAAAGAAATAGTAAATAGGACTGCGTGGTCTACCTAAGACGTTGTTATCGTTTCTACGTCGAACGTAGGTGAAAGGACAGAGTGTGCCATTTGGTTTTCACCGACAGGATGAGGAAATAGATTTTCTCCTTGAGTGATTCCACTTCTTCACTTTTGAACATGGGAAGTAGTTGATGCAGAGTTCGTGTGCTTCAAGGCTATTTTTCCCCCTTGAATTGTTTCCGCGTAAACAGGCTGACAAGGTATGTTCCAATGTAGCTGCTGGGGCTACTAAATATTCATTACCCAGTCATTTTCCATCATGAATTTCGTCCAAATGCACCTCGGAAAATTTGGAAGGAGTATTCAAAAGAGGCTGCTCAACACCCAGCAAAACCTCATCGAAGAAGGCTCTGATGAATGTCCTCGTGATATTGACCATTCTGTTACCATCAATAGGCCCCATTGTAGCCGTCGTGCCGAAAATCTTCCAAAATGTCCGGTCCTCCCAGTCAGCATGCACGCTTCCATCTACGGAGAACAGGCGCCACCAGCCAGTCTGCCACGCTCGGTAATTCCTCCAAGTGGGGTCAGAGTTTGCATTGTGGCCGCCAAAGCCCAGAATCATCGATGGCTTCTTCAGGTCCGAGTCGGATGTGCTGTTCAATCGACCCCAGTTGGTACCGTCTACGTTGATAGCGGCGGCAACAGCATCGCTCTCAAGTGCTAAAGTGAGAGCAGCGGAGCCTCCGAGAGACACACCGAACGCGCCGAAGTCGGTGGTCTTGAAGGGCGCGTCGAGCTCTGCCACAAGAGAGGGGAAGTAGTCAATGAAGTGAAGTTGCTGCCTGAACCTGACGCCATGTAATTCCTCTACCCAGGCAAGAGTGTAATTGCTGAAGGCTGGAGAGAGGCCGTAGACACCCGTGCCGTTGGGGTACCGAACAAAAGGTTGCTCGTAGACATGGTCAAATGCAGCCACGACGTATCCTTCGATATCATGTCAGTGTGAGCACGGAGAAAGGAAGAAATCGCGAGCTTACCATGAGAGACAAGGTCAGAGATGGCAATGTAGCTGCCATCAGTCGGTGGACCCCAACCACCGGGTCCAAAGAGGAGCGTCGGGCCCGTTCCTTCGTCCAGATAGGAAGCATTCCACCGCAAAGTGGAAGTCAGGTGGGAGATGTTGTAATTCCATAAATACTCGTACAACTCAACAAGTTCAGGCTCGAGGTATGGCTTCGGGCAAGGTTTCTCGTCTGTGGTAGGATAGTACAACGTAACGAGGTATTCGGTCGAAACACCGTTCGGCCAGACAACGTCCTCCTCTTCTAAGAAGGGAACGACGAAGCGCTGAGCGCCAACGTTATACTCGCCTGTGGGAGCGGGGATCGGCTCTCCAACATCATTGAGTGCCCACAAAAAGAGCGTTGAAGCCCAGGAAAATTGAACCTTCATGGCGGTGTTCAAAAACAGAAGACGCCGGCTATAGAGAATTGACAAGGTAAAGACCTTGCGCGCATCAACGTGATAATAAGATACTTAAATAAGCTTTCTGGTAGCCTCATCTTCTGCCTGGTATCTCTTGGTTCTCGTACCCCTCTCGCAATACATGTCAGGAGCCACTCCCACACACGATGAAGCGGCGCGGTCAAATCAGCCTAACTTACGCGCGTTATCAAAGCCAACCTTACCTCAATAAGGCAGCTGGGCTGTTTTGTGCTGTATGAAATCCCCAGTCTACAAGGCTCGACCCCGCTGAGCGTAAGACAAGAGTCCGAATGTGCAACCTGGCTAGGTCAACTGGTAGTACTGTAGTGTGGGGGAATACATGTGAAGCGCCTTGGCATATACGCCCAGGTAAGCTGACGGAGAAACAGGTAATCTTGCCTCGCCTGTACCGAGGGACAAAGACTGATGGTCGACCTGCCTCCCCCGCCTTTGCTGGGCCATTTTCTGTCTTATCTTGTCGGTTTCTCCGAAGCAACCTAACAGCCCATGCTGTGTCCAGAGCTCAACACTATGTGATGCGAGAATTAAGATGGTAATGATATTTCATCATGCAAGAGAATCAGGTGTATACTCTAACATGGAGTAGAAAGCTCTGTTTTAACAGGGCTAATAAGGAAACGTCGCATTAACTCACAATCACAAGGAGTTTATGCTAGTAGTGACTTTTAAGGCTCTCTAACTCATGTAGTATCCTTTGTATCAGTATGAATGAGGAGTATTTTAATGGTGCTCCTACAGTCCTTCGAGAAAGACTTTCAAAACAAGGACGACTGCGGCTTTGACCGCCAGAACGGCCTCCATCCAATCTTGCTGAAGAGGAGAATGCACCCAATAGATGCCACCGGAATTGCAATAACCCAAAAGACCCAGAACAAACTCTCGCCTGCTGCAAACTTGCCGCCCATCGAGAAGATAGCTGCCACCAAAGATACAGGGATAAATAAGGCTGCCATCGAGGTGAGCTGTCCGGTGGTGATACTTTGCCTGACAGATATAGCTTGCATGTAGGTTTGAAGAATACCATCAACCCTGGATTTGTACAGATGAGTTGCTCGGAGAAAATTCTGCCAGGCATCCACCTCCCATGTGCTCAGATCACTGTCGGAAGAGTTGACACCAAGCGCATCAAGATTGCGTTGAAGCTCCACTCCAATGGATTCAAGCGCCGTTGCAGCGCGTACCAGGCGCCCAAAATCTTTCGGCTGCCAGGCACGGGTCCAAGATCTCCGGAACAGCTCGTCGGTGCTTTTTGCCGTGAAGGGGTTCTCCATGCTCATCTTTGTGCGCTCCTGGGCGATTTGAGATTCGATGACTCGTAGCCGAGCAGTCCATGCTGATAAAACCAGCACCCTACAGACGTCGGTGCAGCATCCGACATCTGCTGTCGAACATCGTAACCTCAGAGGATAAAGCAAGACCATATCATCGAAAAGCGAGACCATGGCTGGTTCTGGAGGATGACCTGCCCATTCGTTGCTGTCTTCACTAAGCATTGATTGAAATTGGAGAGAAGGGTACCATGACCCCCGTTGTCTCGAATTCCAGGGTAGACCAAATGAACGCAGGTTCGGGCTACGATCTACGTCTCGAGGTATAGGAGAATCTCCCCATTTGACATGCGTACCCAGGGGGGGATCGACGAGAATAATTGCTCATGCAACATTAGCTGCGTTGAAATGTCATTTCCAGATGAAACGTACCATCCCATGAGTCTCCATTTGATACACACCAAAAGGAAACCTGTTCCCAGCTTGTGGGGAGCTCACTCAAGTCGCCAAATATCGTAGAAAGGTTCAAGCGACGACGAGTGCTTGATTCCATCTCATATGAAGGATGTGGCGAATCCTCTGGGAAAGACCTAATTCCAACCCAATGCATTTTGATGAAGGACAGTGAAAATTGATTTCGATGATCGCAGTGTCTTGGAGTCCGATTTACTAGGTATCCAAGAAAGCCTCCAGGTTCAGCCCAATGAGCCGAAAAGAATACTGGAGGGACTCGCAACCTAGCCCCCAATACCTGAATGAAGTTTCTTGGGAGCCCTTCCAAGATGAATAGTCGACGCATAATAGGGTTCGATCCGGATGGCTCATCGAAATATCGTCTCAGCACCCTCGAAGTTTGAACTCTGTGAACCTTTGGCTTCGCCCCGTCTGAAAATTCAACAACAGCTGCTCTTCCCTCTTCTCGGAACGAGCCTGTCTGTGTCGATAAATTGCTGATGAAATCTGGATATTGACCCCTCTGCGAAGATTCCAGCAATGACCAATAGTGCTCCTCTTCTTCGGGTGTGTGCAACATGTTGGATCATTTATGCTTAGCTGGGATTCGACTAAGCAAAGTAGCGAAGTGCGGTGTTTGAGCACTTTTAGGGCTGGGTGAACAGGTCAATGAAGCTTGTCGGAAGTCTTGCAAAAAGCCTGGCTGCGCCGTCGGGCTATGTGATACTAGAACATGCGTCTGACGTGGCAAAACGGTACTGCACAGCTCAGACCACAGCATCTTGCATTTCACAGGCTGTCTGCAGAGTATCCCAAAATGATTGGCTTAGACATGAGGAAGGTCGTGATAAGCTGCATAAACTAGCTTACCTTGAGTGCCTGACCTCTCAGGACGACCTCGTTTTGATCCGTGTTGGGCAGAAAGTGCACTTTTGGAGAAACAGGTAATTAACAGATCCACTGACCCAACCATTGATCTAACCCTGCTCAGTTGAGCTCACCTCACCTGCTTTTCATCGCGGGCATACAGTCGTCTCTTACAACCCAACATTGAGACCAGCTGAAAGTTGATTTGATCACATGAGGCGGCTTTTCAGAAACCAGCAAATTATTTCTTTTCTCACATTATGGAAATGATACCAACCGACTCCGGCATCGGCCTCTCTGGAAATTTGGGAAATCAACCCGGCGCTGGTATCCCGCCGAAGTTTCTTCACTGCATGTCCTACATTTCGAAGGCAGCAACATTTCTGGCAGTAAAGGAACATCCCGACGCTTTGAAACTTGGCCTAATCAGACTTCGGTTGAGTCGATGGCACACGCAAATCAAAAAGGGCCAAGGAATCATTCTGCCAGAAGACAAACCAACCGTCGTCAATGAGTTGGAAAACCTTTACAAGATGCTCGGCGACGCCCCAAATGCTACTCGCGGTGGGTTGCCGAGGCGAGAGCTGTTAAACGCGATCGATCTTGTTGTCAGGGACAGATTGAAGGGTTTGACAATCGCAGAAACAACGCCAGGGTACCGGGGCAACATATTGTGGTCACCTGACCAGTACAAAGGAGTTGCCGAGATCATCGGTACTTTGGAGGAAATTACTGGTGCTCAAGGGCTGCGAGATCTGAGTGCTGAAGATATAAGAAATATAGACCCTTATAATGCGTATAGCAACGCGCTTAAGGGTGCTTCAGCAGATGTAGATCCGTGGATGACGGCAGTCTTCGAGGGCTTGCGAGTTTCTTCCGGGGTAACTTTGGTCAGCGGAGAAGGAAGCTCACAGCATCAAGAGATTGTCTCTCACAATCCTGAGAGAAACCCTTGCAGTCTACTGTGGTTATACTTTGACGATCGATTAGGACTCTCGGATGACTTTCACACCAATGAGCAGGATACCCAGCCTTCTTTTACTCATAGTTTCACTCCTAGTCGGTTCAGTGGGCGATGTTCAAATAAACCGAACTCAGAGACTACATGTAGGCTTAGGGAAGACAGAGACAGGGTACAGTGGCCGGACTTTGGAGGCAGCGAAGACGGAAGCAGGCGAGAGACGAAGTAGCCTTAGGGTGTCCCCTTTTGTTCTATTTCATTTTCGGTTTAAGTTGACAGTGTATCTCGAATACGTCAACAGAGAATCCGATGGCGCAGCAATCCACCACGCCGCAAAAGTCATGAAAACAGTGTAGGCGACAAAGTCATAGGAAGTTGGCAAGTTGTGTTTACGCTTCCGTCCCCTAATGCCGCTCAGGTATATCGCAGACTGGGTTACTCCAGGAAATGCCTGCTTTTCAAGGACCTTGCCTTCTTGGAAGCAGCATACAGACATGGAATACCGAAAAGTAGAAGCAAGCACCGCTTTTGATTGAAAAGTAGAAAATAGTACAGCCAGACATATTCTACCTCTTCTTCGAAGGTCTGGCATTCTTCTCCATCTTCTTCTGCTTCTCCACCCTCGCCTTGCGAATATCCTCCGCCCCCTTGATCTCCTTCCTGCTGCCCGCGCCGTCCTTGAACTTGCCAATCCTCTTCTCCTTCGCCTCCGCGACCCTCTTCTTCCGCACCTGGTAGTCGTCGCGGTACTTGTCCGCCTGCTTCGGCGCCTTCTCCAGCTTGTGCTTGTACCGCGGCCCGGACTGGTCCACCGCGCCGGGCATGTTCGGCCTCTCGAGCCCGCCGACCTGCATGCGGCCCAGCCTGTTGGCCTTGCGCCACTTGTCGAAGCGGCCGCTCTGGAACGTGGCGGCGATCTTGACGCCCGACTCACCGCGGATGAACTTGGAGCCCTTGGAGCCGTCCTCGTCGTTGGCGCGCGCGACGTACTTGTTCTGCTTCTTGTCCCAGCGCATGCCGCGCGTCTTGGTCGGCTCGCCGAAGCCCTTGGCCGTCTCGTCGTTGGTAAGGTCCATCGTCGCGTCGCGCGCGGCCTCCACGAAGCTCGACGTCTGCGCGCCCGTCGTGACGCCGTAGCCGCGCTCCTCGGCCGCGTTGATCGTGCGCGGCGTGTAGGACATGTACACGTCCGAGTCGCGCCAGGAGTCGGGCTGCTTGTTCTTCTTCTTCTTGCCTTTGCCCTCGTCTGCGTTGGAGATTGTGACCTCGAGGCCGTCGTTGTCGTCTGAGTCGTCAGAGTTGTAGGCCTCCATGGCCTCGTTGTAGTCTGCTTCCTCCCCCGAGTTTTCGTCTTCCTCCTGGTTGTCGTCGCCGAAGTCGCCCATCTCCGCGTCCGAATCTTTGTCCTCCTTCTTGTTGCCACGGTGCGGGGTGATACGTTTGCGCAGCTGCTTCATGACCTCCACTGCCTCGCTGTTTGAGCCCTTTCCTCCGCGTCCAATCTCGAAAATGGTCTCGGCTGGTCTGAAGCCACTGATCTTGGCCATCATATCGTTGCGAGCCTGTTGGGCGTTGTTGGCGGCGGCGCCGAATAGGGGATGCAGCTGGTTCCAGCCCTTGGAGCCCACAATCTCGCGAGCGCGCTTTGCGCTCTCATAGGAAGCCGAGTGTCGGGTCTTGAGGTAGAGCTTCTCGGCCTTGACGGAGACACTGCGGAGAGCTTCAATGTCGGCCTCCTCCTTCAAGATCTTGTTCATCCACTCCATGTTCATCTCAATTCTGTCACGTGAAAGTCCACCGACAACGACGTCCTCGGCGAAGGATGGCTTCTCGCTTTCGTGACCTATGACAAGCTTGCGACCAAGGAAGAGCTGCAGATCCAGTAGGTAGGGGGTATCGAGTTCGCGTACAATGCTGTAGGCCCAACCTCTTTGACCGGCACGAGCCGTACGACCGACACGGTGAACGAAGACCTTGGGCTGAGGTGGGAAGTCGTAGTTGATAACATTTGCCAAGACAGGAATATCGATACCTCTGGCAGCGACATCAGTGACTACCAGGATATTTGCGCGACCCTGACGGAAGTTTTCGGTGTTGATCCTACGCGCCTCTTGATCCAAAGAACCATAGACGTATGAGACCGCAAAGCCGGCCTTGATAAGCATTTGCGCCAGATATTCGACGTGGTGCTTAGTGGCAGCGAAGATAATGGTAGAGTGCTCCGTTGGCTTTCCTCTTCCATCACCCTCGCCGCGCTTCCGCTTCTTCGATGGAGCGATATCTAAGGGAACTCCATCGGGTGTGCCCATCGGCATCTTGATGATGTCGTGCAAGATGTGCAACAACGCCGCCTCCTTCTCGGCACCCTTGACGGAGAAGAATGCGCTCTCAAGATCGGGGGAAACCTTCGTTTCGGCGTCTAGTCTTACTAGACTCGGGTCCTGCAGACCGGCTCTGGCAAACTCCACCAAAGAAGCTGGCAGCGTGGCAGAGAACAGCAGACTTTGCCTCGACGGCGGGAGGGCGTGAAGAATCTCGGTGAGCTGGGCAGCGAAACCCATTTCGAACAGACGATCAGCCTCGTCAAACACCACGTACTTGATCGAAGACAAGTCCAGACCCATCTCGACCTTCAAATGCAGGAAACGACCCGGGGTCGCTATGACGATATCCGGGTTCGAGGACATGAAGCCGAACTGCTCCTCCATGCTGTCACCACCAACAAGCAGCACACACTTCAGATCCGTTCCCTTGCTGAACTCCTTGACAACCTTCAACGTCTGCAGCGCCAATTCACGGGACGGCGACAGAATCAGCGCGCGGGTACCGATCTTTGCGCTGTGGGCGCGCAGGCGCTCGATCATGGGGATAACGAAGGCGGCCGTCTTTCCGGAACCCGTTCGCGCCATACCGACGACATCTTTGCGGTCGAGGATGATGGGGATCGTCTTTCGCTGAATCGGTGTGGGCACAGAGAAACCCTTCTTCGTGATCGCGCGGAGGAGGTTGGCGTTGAGACCTTGCGAAATGGTTAGCTTGGCCGGAGATGCTGGTTTCATGCAATGCCTGACGTACCCATGGCTTGGAAACCACCGCCCTTCTTTACAGACTTTCCCTTCAGGTTGGAACTCTTGCGGAACGAAGCTGCCTGCTGCAGCGCAATGAAGGCGGCGTCACCATCCTCCTCGCCCTCTTCCTCGCCCCCTCCGTTCAGGATCCCGTCGAAGTCGAAGCCCGCATCCTGTCCGCCTTCGCTTCCGCTGTCGTCGGCATTGGTGTTAAAGAGGGCGTCTGCGATGTCGACTTCGCCGTCAGACGGGGTCGGTGATACTGCGCGACGGGGCATCTTGACCGGTATTCGACGAGCTGGTTTTCGTTGAAAGATTCTCGTCGACAACTGGGCCCTTGTCCTGTCGTGTTGGAAAGAAACGCCGGTTTGGAGGCGCCTCCAAAAAAGTCCCAAGAGCTGGCGGGCGAGACCCATCGAAAAATTTCTTATCGCCATCCAGTGTCTTATCTTAGCGTTCGTGGGGCGCCAAATCGACAGGGATGCGCAGTGGGCCCGGGCGTGTGGCTGCTGAGCACGCGGGCAGCCTCGTGCCCTTCGAACCTCCCTCAACGTCTGCCGGTCTCACACCTACACGAACCGCCGCAGCTTCCCAAGTTCATCGCAAGACTTCCGTATTGAAAGTTTTGATCGCCAGCTCTGCGCATCTACAACATGGGCAGCGAAGACGTCAAAGAGGAGAAGGATGCCCTCGACGCGCTCGAGCTCGAGGCGAAGGAGTTCGACAAGGTATGTCAACCCGCAAACGGAACCCATCCCCCTTGATACCTCGGCGCATAGCTAAATGACCACTCTCCCAGGATGCCGAAATCGACAGAATCCTCAAGGCCTTCAGGTTAGACGCCTACGCCGTCCTCGACCTGCAGCCCGGCGTGCCCGAGTCCGACATCAAGATCTGCTACCGCAAAAAGTCGCTCCTCATCCATCCGGACAAGACCAAGAACCCGCTGGCGCCCGACGCCTTCGACCGGCTGAAGAAGGCGCAGACGGAGCTGATGGACGAGAAGCACCGCGAGCGCCTCGACGAGGCCATCGCGGACGCGCGCATGCTGCTCATCCGCGAGAACAAGTGGACCGTCGACAGCCCCGAGCTCAAGACGGACGAGTTCGCCAAGAAGTGGCGCGACAAGACGCGCGAGGTGCTCATTGACAACGAGCACCGCCGGCGGCGGCAGGTGAAGGCGCAGATGCAGGAGGAGGGCCGCGAGCAGAAGAAGCAGGACGAGGAGACCGAGCAGCGCAAGCGCAAGAGGCAGCACGAGCAGGACTGGGAGGCCACGCGGGACCAGCGCATCGACAGCTGGCGGAGCTTTCAGAAGGGCAAGTCCGGGGACGGGAAGAAGAAGAAGAAGATGAAGCCCATTGGTTGATTGTGGAAGTCTGGTTGGGCATTTCGTTTCTGTTTTTCTCCGCCGCCTAAAATGGGCAGGCTGCTGGGAGGTGTTTATGGGGGTTTGGAGGGATAATTCCATTATAACTACACAGGTCTCGGCTTACGGATACACGATCACACACAAGCATGGCACGGTTTACATCAAGAGAGCCAGTGAGTTTATGATTGACCATCGCGGTTATGTCCCTAACTATGTCAGAAGTGCAATGCCCATGTTCCCCAAAAACTTTTCATTCGCTGTTTGCGAGGCGCATCTAGCCAGGTAAGCACGCATCCTTTTTCTTCCTCATCACGTCGTGGTATGTTCGCATTATGATCCTAAAAAAACATGAACTTTTGATGCACTTCGCCTCTATGCCATCCCTTTACCATCACCGGTAGGTCCAATTCAAGGCTGGTGCTTCTTCTTGTACGAGAGGAAACGCGCGAGGTTGAGAACAACCTCGTCCGCGCGCGAGCGGAGCTCGGGAAGCGTCCTCTTGTCGATCGTCTTGACCAGGGCCTTGACCTTGGGCTGGGCGGCCTCAAGATGCTGCAGGAAGCCGTCCTTCCAGAAGACCTCCTTGTCGCATGCAAAGTCCTCGTCGCCGTAGATGTCGAAAAGCTGGTTGAGCGCCTCGACCGCGTCCGCGGCCGGGGTCTCGGGCAGAGCCGTGATGACCGTGATGAGGAAGACGCCGATCTCGCGGTTGAGCTCCACCGGGGCGGGGTCCCGCGCGAGCTGGCCCAGCACGCCGATGCACTTGACTCCCAGACCCTGGAAAGGATCTTCGGGCTCCTCGTCCTTGGCCTTCTCGCCGTTTGCTTCCTTCTTGGGCAGGCTCTTGGTGGCGTGGTAGAGCGCCATGAACTTCTTGTGCTCGTCGCCAGTGAGGGGAGCGCGGCCGGGCAGGCTGCGGGAGACGGCCCAGGCGAGGCTGGTGACCTGGGTGGCGAGGTCGACGTCGGCGGTGTTGGCGGCGAGGATGGGGACGATGACCTTGCCCCAGACGGCCTTGCCGGTGGGCGTCCACGCCTTGAGGATGCCGGCGTTGTGGTCGTCGGCGAAGTCGAAGACGGAGATGGACCAGGCGATGTTGTTGAGGGCGGACAGCGCGTGGCCCTGGATCCGGAGGGCGTCGTCGGACTGTGCGGCGGTGGTCGCGAGCTCGATGAGTCTCGGGATGGCTTGTTGGATGAGTTCGCGGAGCGTGGGGACGTCGTCCATGTTGGCCTCGCCCTCGACCTCGTCGTCGGCGCCGGTCACCATCTCCATGTCGGCCATGTCGTCCTCGTCCATGGAGGAGTCGTCGTCATCGCCGCCGACGTTGTCTTCCTCCCCTGAGGCCTTGTCGTCGATGTCCTCGTCCATGGCGGTGTCGTCTCCAATTCCGTTCCATTCCTCGCCTCCCTTCTTGTTGCCGCCTTGCATGGATACTTGGAGGGTGGTGCCAATGTCGGCCAGGATCTCCAGTGCAAGCTGGAGGACCTCGGTCGGGTTGGACCATTGGCTCTTGGGTGGTAAGTCAGCTGCCGGCTCGGAGCCCTGGAGTGCTGATGACAGAGTCGGGATGAGTGCGGCGTCGGAGAGGTTCTTCTGACCCGGTGTGCTGTCGAACCACTCCAAAGTTGTGAAGATGTTGTGCAGAACACCACAAGCCAAGACGCCCTTGGGATCGGCAGTGGCTTGCAGCTTCGTTAGGGTCGTGAGGGGCTTGGGGTTCTCGTCGGCCACGACATCCTCTGCCAGACGGCGGTTGTCCTCAGATAAGGTAAGGAGAGCAGACAGCGCCTCGAGGCAGATACTTGACGGCGAGTCGGCGTGAGCTACAAGCGTGAAAAGGAGGTTCTTGATGCCCTCGATTCCAACGATGGCCTCGAGGATCTCATCTTGAGCCTCGGCGAGGGCAGACAGGAGTGCGACGACGGACTCGGCAATGGCCCATGTGACCTTGGCCTCGCCCTTGCTCACTGCGGAGCCCCTGGCCAGGTTCTCGAGAATCTAGTAAAAGGTTAACCAACGAGCTCACTTGAGATATTATATGAATGAGCACTTACAGCCTGAGAAGCAAAGCCGATGGCACTGAGAATATCCAGGCGGTACAGGTGAATACAAAAGTCGGCCTCTTCCTCCTCGGCAATGACCCTCAGAATGTCCCAGCCAGCAGCGCGGCTGTCGAGGTTTGCGTCGGTCAACGTCTCATTGAGAACGATGTGGACGATCTGCTCGCGCAGCAGCAGCTTCCGGCACTTTTCATCGGTGACGATGTTGGAGACGGCGGCGGCGGCGGCCGTGCGGGACTTCGGGTCGGAGCTCTTGAGGTCCTTGATGACGGGCAGAATGGACTTTTCCCTGAGGGCGGCCAGCTCGGGGTCAGAGGGCGGCTTAACGGTTTTGGCGATGGGGTCCTTGCGATGGCTCTGGGCGCCTCTGTTTCGTCTGGACTTTCCCATCGTGGCGGGGTTTGTGGGTGAATGAATAGCTCGAGACAGGAAATACGAGAAATGAATGACCTATGAGGTGGAAAATATGAGACTTTAGCTAAAAGTGAAGGGGGGTTATTTGTGTTGGAATTTCTTCGTGACCGACCTCTCAAAGTCGCCCCGCGATTGCGCTTCAGAAGAAAAAAAAAAATTAGAAAACGGTTGCTCGGGGCAGCCACATTGTGGCTCGTGGGGCGCCCCGCATCGTGGTGCACCACTAGTGTACTGGACACCAGTGACATTGCAACGCCTCACTGAAGGAAACGTGGGCGCACAGCTGTCGGGCCGGACTGAGAGTGAAAGTACCTTTCCCCACTCGTCATTAAGCTGTACCACGCTAAATTCAGGAACGGTACTTTGGTCCAAGTCAAGTCCCCCGCCAGCTCTTCGCAGTCCGTCTCTTCAATTCATGATTCGAGTAACACAACTTACTGCGACAAACTGCACGGCTTTCTTCGCCAACAAGCAACACCGCTGCGAGGTCACTGCTCTCCGTTGCCATTTTTGGATGATCTGACCGGCCATTCTCCAAGCCGGACGGACACCTCACTCGATCCTCCAACGGCACCCAGGTCCCGCGCGTCCGTACCCCGGATCCTTTGCAGAACAGCAGCCCAGGGTCCTTGGAAACGCCACCTTTCTCCAACTTTGCACGACGGGACCAGCTTCTCCTCAGCAAGCCGTGTGTTTCTTCGCGCATGAACCACGTCGCTGATCGCCGCCTCTGGAGCTCTCATCGCAATCGAAGCTCCCCCTTCCCGAGGTCCCGTCTCCCCGTCGCGGTCCGGCCAAGCTCCACAGATCCACCGTCCGACACTTGAACCCACAAAGCTGCAGCACGACACCCGCTTGCACAGCCCAGCAGCAGGGACGCCGGCGCAAGGAGCAAGGGGAAAGCAACCCTGGCCAGACGAGACGCACTTTCAGGTCAGGGACACGCTACTGCGCCATAAGGTGCGCAATTGCCGGCACCAGGGAACCGCCCGTCACAGTCACAGGTCGGGCAGGTCCAGTCCACGTCGGAGCAGAGGGAAGGGCGAAGGGACCACTTGTTGTTTCGTTCCACACGCCTTTTACCTGGCTTAGTCCAAGTCCACGTCAAGTCAAGTCGAAGTCCCGTCCTGACCTGTCCTCTTGCTTGGAGCTCGACATCCAGCTAGCTGCATCTACGAATCCGTTGACGGGAAGATGTGAGACGCCCAACCAACCCTCGGATCACCTCGTCCCCTCCCTTGCAGCTGCATTCCCAGTCATTACAGTCGCCCTGTCATCGACGCTTTGCTTTCACTTCTCTTCTGCCCTCTTCCTTTCTTCCCTTCTTCTCCCCTCCCTGCTGTGCTGCAGTTCCGTCTCCCCAGATAGAGAAGCATGCCGGACCCATGGCGACAACTACGCTCCTTCGTTTTCCTCAGCGATGAAGAGATGGGCAAGAAGGACGACGACCACTACCGCGGCGGCGGCAGCAACGTGAACCCCATGCTGCTTCGAAACAGAAACCCCCAATGGCAGCCGGCCGCCAAGATGCCATCCCGCCGTCTCTTCCGACGCCTCGCCTACCTCTTCCTAATCGCTGCTGGTATCTGGTACTTCCTCGGTGACCTCTCCTTCGCCGAACGACGACCCAACTTCATCTACCCGTACACCGACGGCCCCCGAGACTACATCCCCTCCCCAATCCGCGATGGTCCTCCCCGGAGGAGTGGCGGCGGTCGCAAGGCCAAGCCTGGAACGCCCATGCCCCCGATCGCCGAACACGACTACAACGGCCCGGTCAAGTTCCACCGTCTGGCGTCTTCGCTGCATGCAATCGCTGCGACCAAGGGCGGACAGACGATCAACCAGAATGTGCTTTTTGCGGCATCGAGCCTTCACAGCGCGTCAACGTTGCTGCCATTCGCCTGCAAAATGGGCATGGAGCTGAGGAACTATGTGCACTTTGCGGTTATGGGCCGGAGTGAGCTCGAGCTCGACGACATCAAGAAGATCAACGGTATAGACGACAGCTGCTACATCATCTGGCACGATGCCCGCGCCGACTTCTCCTCCCTTTCGACCGACGCCCGCCTAGAGCTGTCCGTTGTCCGCGGACTTCGAAACATCAACACCTTTATGCACCCGCAGGCGATCATGGTGGATGGCACCGACGACGAGCTCTTCCCGTTCCTGAAGGGCATGCGACAAGAGGCCGGGGCGCTGAAAATCCCGCTGATCGAGCTTCCCAAGGAGGCGTCGAAGCAGCTCTGGTGGTTGTCGAAGCTCGATAGTCCGTCGCTCGCAGCTTGGAACAAGGTCAGCGTCGATATTCTCATTCAAGCCCCGGCCAGCGGCTCCGGCAGCCTGCTGCGACTGCTGAGGTCACTGAACGAGGTCGACTTCACCGCGTTCACGATCCCCCACCTTACCATCGAGCTGCCGCAAGACATTGAGCCCGCGACGGCCAAGTTCCTTGAGGATTTCCACTGGCCACCCTCGCACGTTGCGAACCCTGGCAGGACGCAGATGTTGTCATTGAGACATAGGATACCGCGGCAGCGGATGACGGAAGAGGAGAGCTCCATCCGGTTTCTGGAGTCGTTCTGGCCAACGACGCCCAGGTTTTCTCATATTCTTGTTCTCTCACCGCAGGCGGAGTTGGCTCCGGGCTTTTTTCATTGTGAGTTACTTGTGCTTGCGTTTGGGTTACCTAACTGACTGGCCCTAGATCTGAAATACTCTCTGCTGGAGTACCGCTACTCCGGATACTCGGTAGTCCAGAAATGGGACCAACGTCTACTCGGCATCAGTCTGACCGCCCCGTCAGTCTACTTGAATGGCAAGAAGGCGTTTGTGGAGCCAATTTCTGATGGCCCGGACGAGATGGGCACCTCCTACATGTGGCAGGCGCCCAGCAGCAACGCCATGCTAATATTCGGCGAGAAGTGGGTCGAGCTCCACGGTCTGGTATCTCAGGTGGACGCGTTGAAGAGCTCGCGCGCGCCTGAGAAGATTCCAGAGATGGTGACCACCAAGGAGGTCAGCAAGATGTTCCCTTCTTGGCTAGAACACGTCCTACGGCTGTCTCGATTGCGAGGTTATTTCACGGTCTATCCTAGCGCCGAGACCGGGGCCACAGTAGCCAAGGTGCACAACGAGCTATACCGGGGCCCTGAAGAGTACGAAATGGAGGCCGACGAACGAAAGAAGCTCAGGGCGAATCTGGCAGAGTCAATACACACCTCAGAGTCGCTCGTCCGCACGCTGGACACCCTCCCGAACAACGGCACCCTCACCCCCTGCAAGGATCTGCCGATGCTTGGCTGGGAGGGCGATAGCATGGGGCTGCGGGATGTATATCAGCGGGCGGTGGAGTACATGTTTGCATGGCGCGAGGTCGTCGGCGGGTGCAACGCGGAAGCGAAGCAGAGCGATCATATTGACGGTTCCGCGAGGGACCTGTTCTGCACGCCTGACGGCAAGCTGAAGGGTTAAGAAAAGAAACAAGAATGCGCAAGACGCAGGCCGTGTGTATTTCACATGTATAGACTGCATTTCGATATATACCCACGGGGGATGGATAAAACACATCAGCAAGGACTGATGCACGGCGCGAGCGAAAGAATGGGGTTGGCATTGGGAAGCATAATAGGCGCTAGGGGAAAAAGAACTTTCTGAATTAACTGTTTCTTTATTTTCACAAAACATGCGATGCAGTGAAGTCCGACTTGAGCGTAGTGTCTGAGGTGTTGTTGTCGGTGCTGGCGAGCTTGGTGATGACCAGGAGGACTATGCACGTGCCCACGATGCTCAGGGCCACAAAGGAGAGGACAAGCTGTGTCCTCCAGCCGGTCTGCACGATGGCTGCTTTGCGGCTGTATTTGTTTACCGTTTCTGTTATTTTGGTCAGTTTTGGTCACCTCATTTGGGGTGAGGGACGATTGATGTGAAGAAAACGAAGAGAAAGCGACAGAATGATAGAGTGTGTGTGTCTGAGATGGGGAGAGAGAAAGAGCAGAGGAACTCACTAATGTAGTTCCCTATGCCGAGACACAGACACGAGACGGCGAGGCACCAGAAGATGACGCCGAGCGGCTTCGCCATGCGCAGCTCGAGCTCGCTGGGCTCGGATTTGAGGTGGAAGGAGAGGACGATTGCGACGGAGACGATGGACATGTAGACTGAGAGGCGGAGGTATGAGAGAAATGCTATGAGATTCTGTCAGTTTGGGTTACCGGAGGCTGAGAACTGAAGCACCGGAGGGAGCGGTAAAAGCAGGTGGGAGGGCGGCATCTTACTTCTCTCATTCGCGCAGTGGTCCCGCGCGTCGCTGGACTCATTCTGGAAGAGCAGCGGGCCGAAAATGGGCCAGGCGAGGAATGTCGAGGTGCCTGCGTGGCCGTAGCCGCTGTTGATGGGAGGTTTTGGTTAGCCTGGTGTTCGGAGCGTGGGGTTCATGTCTGTGTGGTTTTCTTCATTGCGACTTCATGAGATGACGTCGGGGTGTCATGGGATGAACGCGGGCTGGACTTGGACGTACCCGATCTCGCCGACCTCGACCGGCCGCAGGAGGCTTGAGGGCCGGAGGGGCGCGCAGCAGGTGAAGGTGAGGTCTTCGTCGTCTATTTGCGTCGAAGCCATCTTTCACGGAATAAGGGAATGAGTATCTGATGTCGCGGTGATGCAGAGCTTGGAGGAATGAAGCCCGTCGAAAGTTCAAGTGAGAAGGATTTTGGGAGGGAAATGATGGTGCTGGATTTGGTCACAAGCGCCATGTATGAGGTGATTGACGCACTGTAAAGAACTGGCGTTGCGTGGATGACAGATTGGGATGTGTGGGTAGATAATGGGCACTGTACGGCTGTCGCTGTTTGAGGACGGCGACCTTCGGTTTCGGCCCCACTTATTCGGGCGGGAGGGACTCCAACATTGCTCCCATCATTCGACGATGCCGGTCAGGCGTAGATGAACCCTTAATTAAAGAGGCCGCCTAGATTGCCTCTATGTGTGCGGCTATATCTCCTGCGTACTTTATCACTACTATAGTAGCGATAACAACGACAACGACAACGACAATAACGACGACGTTAATAATAATAACGATAATAGTGATGATGAAGATAGAAGCGACGACGATGTTAGGAAAGAGATTAGCAACTAACTTTTCACACAAACTACGCGTAGGCTCAGTCGGGACTCTCATTCTTCACTGGACTGTAGCAGTTGATCTCTGCAAACTCTATTGTGCAGTTGTTGTCTGTGTGTCGTCTTCTCTTGCATCCTCCCAGTCTTGCTTTGAGTCGTGATTGATGGCTGCTGGAGGTTAAAAAAAAAAACCGACAATTCGGTTTTAATAGCACAAATGTGACCAAAAATGAGAAATAGATCTACACCTCATCGACGTCAGATTTGATTGATACAAACACGCTTTCAGCTAGCTGTCTATGTCTTTTTCCATTCTTCTTCTTTTTTCCCTTAGTCTTATTACAAACAGTAAGAAATCAGTGTCGTTCGTAATTGTATGGTTTTCCTGTGAGAAACATCCGTCGAACGTCTCCATTATCATGCGAAAATTCTCGACAAGGCCTCTCCTGTGTATCTTGAAACCTGGAGTGAGCCATCCAAGCATCGTCTGTTGGAGAGTTATAGGAGCCGAAGTCGTACCAGGCAGCAATATGCGCCTCGTGCCCATCAAATGAGACACTGAAATCCGTCAGACAAAGCGAGCAGTGTCCGAAGCTGTCATAATATGGCGAATTGTCACTCTTTCTGTATGCGTACTGGGCATGTTCTCGAAAGGCCGTGAGGCCATGCTGTCTTGGGGAGATCCCCGACAATATCCCCCCGTCTACGGCGGCCATGTGAGGGCACAGCTCAAGAAACCAGAGCGAATGTGGCGTCATGCGCATCCCTTGAAGCATTCCGATTGACCACTTCTCTTGCAGCATGGATCGTCCGTTGACCAACTTGGGCGTAGCTTCATATACCCATGCACAGAATTCATCCTGCCGTTGGTGCGGGTAACCGCCGAATGCCTGCGAGGACGGCGCCAATAAGCTCTGCAGATGCTTTTGGTAGAAATCACTGAAACGCGTGCGCTTGAGGGCGAGTTGTATTTCCGCCTCGCGAACGGCATAGAAGCGTGCTAGTGTATGTGGCCTGAGGTCGCTTTGAAGAGAACATGAAAAATGGGGCGCGAGTCGGAAAGCTTCTAGGTCTTCCAGGTTGATTGGGTGGAGGGTTTGGCAATACGGGCATACCCATCTGTCAGGGATGAAGTTTGAGATCCCAGCCCAGAAATTGAACCTAGCGGTGGAGTGAGTAGCAGCCTTTCTTTTTCTCACCTCTAGTGCTTTGATGCACGAGGGACAGGTCTTCGATTTGGTGCAATCTGCACAACCCGAAGAGGGCGCGGCCTCGGGGAAAATTCCAAGCGCGCGGAGTTCTTTCTCCACTCGCCCATGGGTCAGCCGCCGGAGGGCTCCGCAGGTTTGACTGAGAAAATATACTTCGTACAGTTCTAGGTAGTCGGCGATGTCGTATATCAGTTCAGGAGGAAGTTGGAGGAGGGGAAATTTGGATGCGTCAGGTCGCCTGCCCATACCGAGTGCAGCTTTGACGAACGACTTGATTTGAGCCCCGAGTTTCAACATCGTGTATAATGGTCAACGAAGAAGAGCGTTGAAATTGGACAGACAGAGGATTCGTGAAGAAATGAATGAGAATGAGGATGAGGCTCGTCAGTTAGCGGGGGTGAGGATAGATCTTCGATGGTTTTATAGAATTCTTCTCAGCTACTAGTAACTAATCTCCGATACATATTGATGCCGGACTCTCAAGGTGTATATGGACAACCTCAATATGACACCTGTACATTTTTTTACATCAGTACAAATGTGCCAATGCCTGATGATTCAACCCTGATGAGCATACAACGATCATGTTTTGCGGCTTCTATCTTGCAGCTGGGTGGATCGTGGAGCCATTCTACGACCTTTGCAATCGCTTGCTAGCTGGAAATTCGCCTGGACCCCATTTTTCATATTGCTCGAACTATATTCAATCTCCAATGGAGACAGACGCCCGCCAATTTCACACATTCTGTAGCATCTAGAAAGCTTCGTTGCAAGAGGTTGAGAAGCGACAGGAAGACTGGTAACGGAGAAGGGGAGAAAACAAGATACAGCAAAGCGATGAAGACCAAGAAACTAACTGAACAATAGTTCTGGCCGGCCTCTGTAGCCGGGCGGGTAGTGAATGTACACCGATGGGGTTGATCGATGATAACGACGACGACGACGATAATGATAGGGATAGAGAGAGGGACAGAAATAGCGACAATAATAGTAAAATAATTATGATGAAATAAACTCCTAGACCTATCTAATAAAGAGAGTTATGCGCTTGGATAGCAGAACTCCTAAACAATAGCGTTAATAAAGAAAGAATGATAAGAATAGTACGATCGGTTTAAGAGTTTGGTTTACTGTGTTCAACGAATATCTGCAACCAATTCACCTTACTAACACAACGCGAATCTCTGGTGAACTATCAAATGATCCATTCCCGCAGTTATTTGACCCAGAGTGACCTAGCCAAGAGCCGCAAGAAGCGACCTGTAGCCACCATTGGCACTGACCGCCGCTCCATTAACCCACTTGCTCTCGTCGCTAGCAAGAAAACCGACGATGTGTGCAACATCGTCTGGAACTCCCATGCGGTACGCCGCCGAAGCGCTAGCCTTAAGCTTTTCCTCAAACTCAGCAGGGAGTGCGCTCATCGTATTAACCAGCGCATCCGTAGCGGTTGGTCCCACCACGACTGTGTTGAACGTAATACCGGTGTCGATGGCGAAGCTACCCGCAAAGGACCTCGTGTAGCTATCGAGAGTCGCTTTACAGGCGCCATACGTGATGATCGGATCGTTATTCGCTTCCCTTGCGGCGACGCTGGAAATGTTGATGACCCGACTGCCTGTCTTAGGCGCGTGCTTCATGAACTCAACAATGGTTGAAACCGGGGAGTACACGTTGGCGATCATCGCCTTTGTGAAGTCTTCTGCGGTGGTCTCTCCCGCCGGCTTGAAGTCTTGGAAAGATCCCCAGATGGCGTTGTTGACTAGGATGTCGATTTCGGAGACGTCCAGTGCGTCAATTGAGTCTTTAACAACTTTCGGCCACGCTGTTGGATCAAGGGCGTCAGCTTGAAGGGCAACTGCTTTCTTGATACCGTGAGCACGGCATTGATCAAGAGTATCCTCAGCCGCGGCCTTGTTTGATGCGTAAGTTATGGCGATCTTGGCAAGCCCTTTACGAGCTAGGTAGATTGCAATAGCCTTCCCGATGCCCCTTGAGGCGCCGGTGATGAGAGCCGTCTTGCCGCTCAGGGACCAAGGCTGAATGGCGATGGCGTTTTCAGATGAGGGCATGATGAAATCTGAAGAGTGATCTAAATTTTAGGAAAGATTTATTGTACTGTTGTGATTGACAAGGTCCAGAACATAGATCGCGTAGCAGACGGTTCCGCACTTATAATCGCGGCAAGTCTCCGTGTGGATGCGGTACCGGGTAGCCGGACATCTCAACAGAACCGTGTAATTCATGATTTCCAAGCAGTCGGACAAACTGCATCTAGGTATGGCAACTGAGATTGACTGCACCGTGTCGGTATTATTTGCATCCCCGAACGCCCGAAGCGCAGATACACACGCCGTCGAGACCGGTAGTCGAGCCCCACCTTCCTCCGCATCATGTCCGCCGGTTCTCCGCCCCATATCCGCAGATGCCCACATCAGCCCTCGACCGCTGTCAAACTTCGAATATGACACCATCTACGGGAGATGATATGATGGTCGACTACATAAACTCCAACTTAGCTTGCGTCCAGACAAAAACACCCGGGAATCTTGTTAATGTTCGGTGTCTTTACTTCCATTAGGCATCAGGTCAATAGAAGTGCGCCATCGACCTCACCCGGGGTTTCAACTTGGATACAAAGAGCAAATGAATCTCTTAAGCTCTTTCGGTACCTTTTTGCCAGCACTCCAGACTGTGAGCTTTTGACCTAAAAGGTCGTTGCCGTACGCGTTGAGTGCATCGAACCTCACGACCTCTTTGTAGGTATCAGGACCGAGTCGCTGGTGTAGAGAGAGCCTTAAGTAGTGCAGTGAGTGGTCAGTCGAGCTCTAGAACACTTAGACGGGGTCTTACAAATGAAGAGTTTCAGGCTGAAGGTGCTTCCGACAATCGGCGAGCAGGAGGTCTGCATTTTGATGTTGCAATGCTACTGTGGCATACCACGTGCGGCCGGGCTCGCGATCTTGCCAGTGCGTTGTCCCTGATCAGTATGAAGTTCCCCATCGTACAAGCTTTTGGTAACATAACCGCTGATCACCGTCCGCCCATGAAATGCCGCGCTGCACTTGTTGTGGGAAGTCCTTTAGATATATGTAAGCAGTCGCGGTAGGCTTGTCCCCATCCTTATGGTAGCTAGCCAGCCTCCATTTATAACCATCTGACCATGAAGCTTTAGTCTCGATATGGCGTATAGTTTCATCTCTCTCAGCACCATCGGTTATCCGTACAAAGCGAGCTGGGCCGCTCGTAGGATAATGATGGTATTCAATCGGCCTCGTTTGGCGACGGGTGAGTCGGTTCTGTAACTTGGTGATTGACTTTCCCAGACTTTTCACCATTGTTTTGTGACTTGTCGAAGATCCCTCCTTATCGTGCCTTTCATCAAACGACTCAAAATGCTTGGGTATTCGGGAAACCGTCGTAGGGTGGGTTCGTACCCAGCTCCTCAGGCAGCGACCTTTCGGATTTCTGATGGAATCCTCATCTTTTGAAGATTGTGATTTGGGCATGTCTGCTTTGCCACTGCTGTTGGGAGCCATCCTGGTTCAGGCGTTGACGGACGTGGTGGATTTAGTCGCGCGGTCCAATAGCTGTAGATTCTGTAGATTCAGCCTGTACTTTTGTGAGAATTCAACTTGCGAAAGCTATTTCTCTGGAAGGAACCTCTGTTTATGAAGTCTTTGGGTGTACCGTCCCGAAGGAAATTTTGATGCTACGTATTACCTTGAGAGCTCTCGTGGCGTCGTCGTCTGACCGGAAAAGCGAGGCCTGCCCATGCACATCCATTGTGCCAGCTTTAAGGCACTCACATGATATACCTTGAGCGTCTAGTATTAAACTTCTAAGATTAGGAAAAGCACCGTTTGCAGCAATTCCCGGCCAACTTCGCGTCAGCTGGGACGGCTGACGGGTCCAGTGTCCAGTCATGATAATGCGGTAAGTGGGGCTGAAGCTTGAGGATACCTCCTGCTTCAGCATCCTTGGATGGAAAATTTACGAGTTTTGCTATCTGGGCGAATGCGCTTAAATAACCGGGCAGAGACCCATCTATTTTACATTTGATACTTTATTTATTCTAGTAGTTTTATTTTCCTGTCATCCTTAGTGTCCGCTTCTCTCGTCCTTCTGCTTCTACCTATCTCTGTTGTAGTGATTAATAATGTATGCAGTCATCTTCGTTGTCGCCGTCGTCGTCGTCTCTAGTATTATCTGAGGCATACCCACTTACCTCCTCAAATATAGGAATATCCCACGGGGTAGGAAAACTCACATTTAGAACTGCTAAAAGTTCAACGCCTAAGAGAGAGATGATTTGGACTGAGATATTGGCTCGGTGAATAATAGAAACGACCGCCATTAAATTACACGGCGGAATTACATAGCATCATTCACGGGCGTTATTGGGGTGGTAATTAATAGGCAACATCCATGGATAGAAGAAATGTACACTAAAAATGTTCTTTGTCGCAGAAAGCTTCAAGCAAAGACTTTCGTCCATAATCATTAGGAGTCTCCCTACTCGCTCAGCTCTGTCTAATACTTTTTCACTGAAAGTGGCACCCCGGAGCTGCAGCTCGCCGGGTTCGGCCCCACATCTACCGACCACCGGCAAACAGTTCCTTGTTTTGGGGAGGGTGACGTCAGGAACATGGCAGTGATTCCTTCCACAACAACCACCGAGTTCGTTTCCAGAAAACTCTCGATGTTTCCTTTACTCGTGATCCAGCCAATACAATCTCCAGCTCAGGCCATCTGTCAAGCAGGAAGTGCGATTGAACTATGAGTCAAAACACCACGAGCCCAATTGTCCAAAAGCGATGTTTATTATGGGACTGGACAAACACGCGCGACCGGCCAACCACCATCGACCAACTCTTTAATGACTCCGGCGAAGCACAAACTCCAGCAAAGACGTCACCATTCAAATCGGTGCATAACTGAAACGCATGGTACCCACCGGAGTTGAAGGGTCGGCTCCCTTTCCGGCCCATGATTCGCACACGTGCGCAGATCGACACGGAAGAGTGGGATTGGATCCGTGACTCGGACGCGGAGATGGTGCACTACCTCAACGAACCAGAACGGCAAGGAATCACGCCTGAAGACGCCGCCGATTGGTGGCTGAAGAAGGTTGTCCCGGAGTTGCGGGACAAACGTGGGAAGAAACTTGTCGGACCTGCTTGTGCGAGTGACGAGGCAGGAGACAAGTGGCTTGCAACGTTTATGGATCTCGTGGGAAAGTCAGAAAACGGGAATCCAGACTTTCTTGGTGTTCACTACTACAGCGGTGATTTGGAACATGCAAAACGGTACATCACCTCTATGCACGAGAAGTACGGCCTCGCACTCAACGTTTCCGAGATCGCGTCCATTAGCCGCGACGGAACAGAGGTTGAGAGGTTCACAGAGAAGCTGAGCGAATGGATGGATGGACAAGAATGGATCGATGAGTACGGCTGGTTTGGGTGCATGGCACACTGTGCCGACGATTTTGCTAGCCCCGCGGCGCAATTGATGGATGATAAAGGCCAGTTTACGCCACTTATGAGGCTCCTAATGAAGACGTCGTAGTCGAAGTGTTACAAATGAGCGACGCGAAGATATGGTTTTAAGTATATAAACATTACCCACGATTTTCTACTACATCATGCTGGAGACCTGGCCAGGATTGAAAAATGCAGTCCTGCGTAGTGTCATCAACGCCCTTCCGCCCTGGCAGTGTCTATGAAGTGAGTCTTGGCTGCCCTTTGTCGTTTAGTCTACCTGCAGATTCTCCAACTCTGCGGTCTTTGAAAATATACACGTGGAATCTGGAATTCCGGAAACATCGAGAGTCCGGGAAGCTATAACCTCCGGGTGGCTCCGTCGAAATACGTACTTCAAGTCAACGGCGGGGGTCCCACTCGAGTCAGCCGCCTTCGACCCCAGATTCCATTTTATTACCCGATTAGGAAGTTCAAGTGCAAGTCGTGCATATGAATATGAGCGCCTGGTCCGTGCTGCTGCCCTTAAACTCTTGCGTCCGCGGACCATCGAGGTTTGTGTGTTCTGGCAAGTTCTTCGCAACCGTCTCAAGTTCTATTCCCTGCCACTCAAGCGTGTCTTTGACCATTCACATTCATTGCAACAAATCAAGCTCAATGTTCGCCGTTGACACCATGCATTTTGTTACGTACATTTCGCGTAACGATTTCCGCCAGACCACTGTTCTAGATGACCGCCTTACCAAGCCAACGGCCGCTATGCGCAAACCCGCAGACCCCGAAAGGTAAAGATTCGAGGATGCGATTACCTAGAGTCACCAGAATGAGTCTTGGTTGCCCTTTTCGGTTTGGATTGGACATGTTGATTCGTCCGATCCAAACTGCCCGCCAAGTCGTCATTTGTAGAGTTTGAGGCGGGCTTCTTCTAGGTTTGCCGCTGAACCAGTACAAATGTTTTGCAATGGTCTTCTTCCAACCGCATCTATTCGACTTATGGTACGTCTCTAATAACCGCTCATGGACTCACTACACCGGAAACGTCAAATTTTGTAATAATACGAACCGTCCTCTTCGCACATCCAGCCACTATGACTGGCACCAAGGAGAAAGGTCACGACTCCTTCCGGGTCAACTATCCAGATGACTCAGAGAGTGAACACATCTCTGGACAAGCTAATAAACCACTATCACGACCGCCTCATGCTCTAGATGTTGGCCAGGTTGTCACAGAGCTTGACGTTGATGCCAGTCAGGGACTGACCAGCGACGAGGCCTCTCGCCGGCTTGAGGAGCTCGGCCGCAACGAGCTTCGTCAGAACAAGGGTGTGCAACCGGTGAAGATCTTTCTGGAGCAAATATTCAACGCAATGACTTTGGTAAGTTAGATGTGTTTTCTTGGTATTCTTGAAGAAGCTTGCATTCTGCTGCCCAAGGGGCTGTGCAATTCTTCGGTTTGACTGACGCTTGATACTAGGTGCTTCTTCTGGCTCTTGGTGCAAGTTTTGGCATCCAAGCCTGGGTAGAAGGTGGAATTTTAGGAGGCATCATCGTTCTCAACATTTTCATCGGTTTCGCCCAGACCCTTCAAGCCGAGAAGACGATCAACTCGCTCAAAAATCTCGGTTCCCCAACCTGCAAAGTGTTTCGCAACGGCAAGACTATCGAGATCCAGACGGCCGAAGTTGTACCCGGCGACATCATCGACCTGATCACTGGCGACTCCGTCCCCGCAGACATCCGTCTCATCGAAGCTGTTAACCTCGAGGCTGACGAAGCTTTGCTTACCGGCGAATCCGCGCCTGTCTCGAAGATCCCGAAGTCGACTTTCAACGATGATACCGGCCCAGGCGACCGACTGAATGTGGTCTACAGTTCAACAGTGATCACGAAAGGTCGCGGCCGCGGTGTCGTCTTTGCAACTGGCATGTGCACTGAGATCGGTCTCATTGCTGGTGCTCTGAATGGCGGCTCGAAAGCAAAGTCGTACCTGAAGCGCAGCGAGGACGGCAGAGTTTCCGTGTTTGCATACATCATGGCAGCGTGGATGATGACTCGCGATTGGGTCGGCAAGTTCTTGGGACTGACCATTGGCACACCCTTGCAGAAAAAGCTGTCTCAGCTGTTTCTGTGGCTTTTTGCATTCGCTATCATCTGTGCCATCATTGTCATGGGCGCCAACAAATTTGATTCACGCAAGGATGTCATTATCTACGCTGTAACAACTGCCATCGGAACCATTCCTGTTTCGCTGCTGCTCGTATTGACAGTCACCATGGCTGCTGGTACAAAAAAGATGCTCGAGCGTCACGTTATTGTTCGGAACCTTTCAAGCCTGGAAGCACTGGGCGGAGTGACGAGTAAGTTTTCACTGGAATTCAAAATCCTTTTAGCAACATGTTGCTGATCGCAAGCACCATCAGACATTTGCTCCGACAAGACCGGCACAATCACGCAGGGACGCATGGTTGTCCGCAAGGCCTGGCTCCCTGGAGTTGGCACTTACTCCGTGCAGACGACGAACGATGTATACAACCCGTTCTCCGGCTCGGTTCAGTTCACCGCCGGCCAGCCAAGAGATATTAGTGCGGAAGCCGAAAAGCAACACGACGATACCACCGATCCCATTGACCCGCACCACGAATCTGCAAGCAACTCGGCTCTCCAGTGGTACCTCAACATAGCGTCACTGGCGAACCTGGCCACTCTGAAGCAAAGCGACGACAGCTCTGCGAACCCGGGAGAATGGAAGGCGACTGGGGCACCCACAGAGATTGCTCTTGAGGTCTTTGCTTCTAGATTCGGGTGGATTAGACTCCAGTTGACCCAAGGCCCTGAGGCCGCATGGAAGGAAATTGCAGAGTTTCCCTTTGACTCTGACGTCAAGAAGATGTCCGTAATGTTCCAGAATCTTGAGTCTCAGGAGATGCATCTCTTCACCAAGGTACGCTATCGAAAGACTCATGTCCTATTGTAAATATTATCACTGACAAACTGAGTTTAGGGCGCCGTCGAACGTGTCCTTGAAACCTGCGACACCATTGCTCTCGATACCGCTACCCGAACCCTGACCGAGGCAGACAAAGACAACATTCATGCCAACATGGAAAGTCTCGCTGGCCAAGGCCTTCGCGTTCTCGCCCTAGCGCATCGAAACCTTGAGAGCACCGTGTCAGCATCCCAGTTTGCCGAAGGCAAGATCGCTCCCCACCGCGACGTTTTCGAACACAACCTGACCTTCCGCGGCCTCGTCGGCATCTACGATCCACCCCGTCCAGAGTCGAAGCCCAGTGTGAAGGCATGCCAAGGTGCCGGGATCGTCGTGCATATGCTCACCGGCGACCATCCGCAAACAGCAAGGGCTATCGCGACCGAAGTTGGCATCTTGCCGTCGCCTGAGAAGTTCAAGATGCTGCCGGCCGACGTCGCTCAAACGATGGTGATGCCTGCTCACGATTTTGATGCTTTGACGAATGATCAGATCGATGAGTTGCCTCAGCTACCTCTAGTCGTGGCACGATGCGCACCTAGTACTAAGGTGAGGATGATCGAGGCGCTTCATCGTCGCGGCCAATACGTCGGTATGACTGGGGACGGCGTAAATGACAGCCCGAGCTTGAAACGCGCTGACATCGGTATTGCCATGGGCTCTGGGTCGGATGTCGCCAAAGAATCTTCCGATATCGTCTTGACGGATGACAACTTCGCCTCGATTCTCAACGCCATCGAGGAGGGCAGGCGAATCTTTGACAATATTCAGAAGTTTATCCTCCACGTTCTGGCAGCCAACATCGGATTTGTATGCGCTCTGCTGACAGGGTTGGCCTTCAAAGATCAGTCTGGTGTTTCGGTCTTCCAGCTGTCTCCCGTGGAGATCCTTTGGATGCTTCTTGGAACTGGCGCATTCTGTGAAACTGGTCTTGGTTTCGAGAAAGCGGTGCCGGATATTCTCAACCGACCTCCTCAGAATGTAAGTCACACTATCTAGAAGTGGCCCTAGTAATACTGAGCGCTAACGAAATAAATAGCTCAAATACGGCGTCTTTACACCTGAATTTCTGTTCGACATGTTGTTTTATGGTGTTCTTATGGCGGGCTGCGTTCTCGGCTCCTTCACAATTGTTGTGTTCGGGTTCAATGACGGCAACCTAGGCTTGGAGTGCAACAATGCCTTCTCAGAAGTCTGCGAGCCCGTATTCCGTGCTCGGGCTACATGCTATACGACGATGACGTGGATCTTCTTGCTGTTTGCTTGGGAACTGATCGACTCGCGCCGCTCGCTTTTCTACATGCCTGAAGGCTTCAAGGCTTGGGGCCAACACTTATGGGGCAACAAGTTCCTCTTCTTTTCAGTCACGGTCGTCTTCTTCGTCGTGTTCCCGACGCTGTACATCCCGGTTTTGGACCATGTCGTGTTCATGCATCACGGCATCAGCTGGGAGTGGGCTGTGGTCTTCATCGACGTTTTTATTTTCATGGTCGGTGCCGAGGCGTACAAGTGGGCCAAGCGGATATATATCAGACGGAGAGGAAACCACTCAGGTATCGTTGGATTCGGGGATGATGAGGAATCATCTCTATAGACCTGGTCGAAGTAGGTGGGAGGCGCGCAGTCAGACATGCATAGAGACAAAATAATGAGCTGATGCACCCAGACTCGGTTTTGGAAGTTTTGAACCCATACCTATGCTGCTGGTTTACGACCCAAGCTATCTTCGGCGCCTCTATCGTTCCACACAGCCATGCCTTTTGATCTCATGTTCATGTGGCCTTCCAAGGTATCGCAATTGGAATGGATGCCTTTGCACTCTGTCCTTCCCCTTCCCCGGGCTCATGTGACTGGTCCCCTGAGAGTTCGGCTGTGTTACCCTCTACCTCCAATTCCTCCGCATCTTCATTTCTCAGCTGCTCTCTCGTGGCCATTAGTGCCTTGCCAAGGCGATTCTCTCCCCAATTTCTCTGATTCACCATCGCCTGTTTCTCGTTGAACCCGATGGCCCAAATGCGGTCTTTTGGTGACGCTTCAGCAAGAACACGATTCCCAGTCCCCATCAGGACTTTCTTCAGCTGTGGGTTTTGCCCAAACTTGGCCACATTGACCGCTTCGACAACCGCACTCTTGACTTCATCCCAACTCGTATCCATGAACCCGACTATCTCTTTCCCCAAAGCCTTTTGCGTCTTGGGGTCCTTCTCGCACATGATTCGCGCCTGCCGTTCGGTGTCGCCGAAACGGGCCGCCTTGCAGTACATCATGTACTGTTCGGCGCAGGTGAATGTGACGCTGCCAAAAGGGTCGTTCTCATCTACAGCTCGCCCCACCAGCTGTGACATTTGCGGCTTCGAGACGGTGAATGTTGACGGGTACCATTGGCAGAACTGACAGTATTTGAACTTTTCTTGGGACATAAAGAAAAATACAGGAGTGTCCTCGGATTCTGATTCTGACGCATCGTGTGTAGGTGCCTTGGTTCGGCGAGGTTTGTTGCCTTGGTTGGGCTTCTTTGGCTTTTTGGTCTTGGCGGGTGACATCGTGGCTAAGTTCGTCGTTCCAAAGGTTGCAGTTGTGGAAGCAAATATGCCGTGGAATCTACCGATGACTTCCAGACTTTTGTCTTGTTTCGTCGAGGAGGCGCGGTGGATGGAGGGGGCAAGGACGATCGATTTGATGACTCCTCGCCGCCTGCAGCCTGACTGATCAGGGACCCTGAAGGCTTGCTCAACCGGGTAGGCTGCCTGACTGGATGACAGCCGCCAGTTCCCGAAACCTTGTTTCATAAAATGAAAACAAGAGGCTGTTGACATATTGAGATGGTCGGAGAAAGTGACAAAGGTATGTATTGGAAAACCAATAAAAGCTCCGGCGGTGGTTTGAATCTCCAGACCCAAAGAGAGCCTTGCAAACTACACCATTCGAAGTATAGAGAGCAGAGACTGTTGATTGTTCGCTATCTTTTCCTTACATCACACTCAGACATCGTCAACGGGCTGTTTTCTTGTCACAATCATCATGGTCCCGCTGACTCGCTGATACAGCTTGATCCAGAAATACTGGCTCGTAAACATGGGATTTTCCAAAGAGAAGGCAGAACAGCTTTGGAGCCCATAGTGCGGTATTCCTGATAAGCCACCTATGCCTGCCGATGGGCTGGAAACCAAGGAAATGCAGAAAGTATGGTGGGACTTTTGCACCAAGAAACTCGACACAGATGAGAAGGAGCCCTCCAGAGACAGCGACGAAGAGTGGAGTGGGTCTCTTGACGCCTATGGCATCAAACAGGATTTGAAGGATTCAATCATGGATCCCGTGTTCAGCTATCTTCGACTGTCGCAATCCTGTCGACACTAGATCAAGGATACCATGGATATGTACTATAAATGGCTTCAACGACGCGTATTCGAACCAGAGAGAGCGATGAGCACACGGCTGTTTTTGAAGCCAAAAGAGGGAACGAAGTTTTGCGACGACTACGAGTTTCGTCCAAAGCATCCAGGGTACATACCGCTATATATGATTGTAGATGAGGATCGTATTCACCATCTATTCGATGAGCAGGGCATTCTCGATAATCCGGATCAGCTACGAACCACTGGTGCATCGGACTTTAGCGGCTCACTTGGTTGCTTCTATTTCATCCACCAGTTGAAGCTGGCCGAGCTGCACGCAAGATACGCGGAGCGCGGGGCAGGGGGCGCTAGCGTTGCAATTTTGCGTGTTTTCGTGTCATTCCAAGAGTACTGGCGACTGAAAGTCAGCGGTAAAGCCCTCACTCTTTCGGGTCTGGATTGGCTAAGATTAGTTTGGGAGTGTCGTAAGGGATTAAGTTCCAGTCCTTCTAGGTTTTTGACAACTACGGCAAAGCAACCTTATTGTACGGGGACATTCCGCTGCATCGAGAACACCGGCGCACGAGGATCAAGAATGAAACTACTAGCGATGTTATTCGCAAGTTAACTTGGTCCCATGGTGGCATAGAGAGAGGACGGCAGTGTATGTTTTCAACAAGCGCGGGAGAGCGGTTTCTGAGAGAGCATGCCAAGTTTCGCATACTTGCGTATCAGGATCTGTGAGACCTTAAGAGCTCTTCCACGGAGGATTCACCTTGTACAATAGTCCTCCCAGGCATCAATGATTAGTCTACGTTCTCAGAAAGTTCTCATGGGCACGTAGGTTATATACCACTGATTGTTGCATAATGGACCATGAAATTGTGGCACCACAGGACCTTTTGCTTCCAAAGCACGTTCATCCAGGGTAGCAATTGCATTGAAAGACAACAGGTATTGAACCCAGGCAACGGGCTTTATAGCCTCAAATTGATCCGCGTTCATAGCTAAGCGGGCTTTTAGAAACTGCCTGTTCTAGGCCTTCAACTAGCATGAGAAGGCCTTTCTGCCAAAACATTCGCTCTTTCAAAATTAGTCTTGGCGCTCAGGTCTCGTACGAGATTCCGGGCATCAACTTTCGAAGTGAGGGTCAAGCATGGGTCAGAATAGCCTAGTATCTAGCTGAGAAGCAAATATGTCAAGTTTTAAGTGGGCGAATTGAGGAGTTTTGAGCATCTTTAAAAGGCCCTTGGAGCAAAGGTTCCTCGACTGTTTGCGCGAGTCAGCCTTATGGAACTGCGAATGACTCGCATCGCAATACCCCTGAGGATATCGCGCCCGGGGGAGCAGCACCGGCGGCTCGGAATGGCCAGTAGCCCTTTTGCAGGGTGTGCGACATGTTATTCCTACGCTGTCACCACTTTTAGTCCCTGATTGGGACAAGTAAGCGTAAAACTCGAACGGAATAGGATGAACTGGGCCGTGGGGCTTTACTGATCAGACGCACAGGTCGGCTGCTTCCGAAATTGAAACTTATGGAGAGCAACCTGCTCGATAGGGGGCCGTGAACCTCAGTGATCTGGAGTCCTCGGACTGGAAGGGCCTACGTTGAGCTTTGGAGGCATAAGATCACTTGATCGTACTTATCGTGTCACCAAGCATTCATATCACTTACTCGGAGCGGGTGTTGAAAAGATTGCTTTTTCTTTCAACTTTCTTTCGCCCGCTGATGCAGTTTGTGGTCCCACATATCTGTTGAGTTGAAGGATTTTCAGGCCGAGAATAGAAAAGCGTGATTGGCAGGGCATGAGGACAGAGACCAGGATAGAGATGGGCCAGGCGCCACTTTATAGGAGTTGCACAATGCAAGAGACGGGAGGGGAGATGCTTAGTGCCAATGAGCCCCAAAGCCTTGCTGCGTAGAACAAGGTAATAGCCTCGTGATGACCACCTTAAGAGCTGGAAATGACGCGGAGTAGGAAGAGGTGGGTATGATTTGCTGTGCCGCTGGAGCTGAAACATGAAAAGATGAACAGACGCTCTTGGCTGCACTGGCATTTGGTAATGGCTTGTTGGAAAGGTCGCCAATAGTTCCGCAAAGAGTGGCTCATATGGGACCCTCACTTCCTGTTCGGTATGTCAATGGAACGGATAACTTCCTTTTAAGGAAACATCAGAGGCGGGCCCCCGACCACATCATGGGTTACAACATCATGCGAGCACAGGAGGGAGGTTGATATGTCGCATTCTCGGCGCGCACTTTTGCTTCGAGTCCCAATTCTTTGGAGCCGGATGAAATGAGTATCTTGGCGACGTGCTGCAGGTTGAAGATAGATTCAATGAGGCGGCAGAAACGAGAACGGGGTTCGGACTGTAATACCGACAAAAGTCGCCTGTCGCGTGGTCGTGATCTTTGAGATTGAGTGTATATATACAGGTCTTTCTGCGAGGCCAAGAGGATCTATTGTTCGACATCTCTTCCACATCAAGCTTCTTCATTATCGGTTTCCTCCTGGGTACAACTCAAGCGCCAGTTTCTTGTCAGCCTCAACCCAATTTGATCACGTTGTATGTTGCCAGACACCAAAACATCTTGATCGCCTAGCGTGCTGACCTCTTCAAAAAGATCATGAAGTTCTCAAAGAAGACTATTCTCGCCACGATGGCAGCCCAGGCTACGGCACTGGTTCAGATGGAAGTTCGCTACAGCGACAGAATGGTTGACGTTGGCAACCTCGATCTGTTCGCCGTCACATGGCAAGCCATATACGGCGAAGCAGGCAACACCCGAGCCATCATGACCGATCGATCCTTCGGCTCCCAGACGAACACTTGTACCTGGGCCGAAGACTACGACCCCGATCTGACCGTCCAAGTCAAGATGAATGGCGCTTGGGGTCGGACTCCTGGCCTCTCCGACAACCAAATGCGTGACGGCCTTGTTCAGTCTATGTGGGAGGTTCTTCGCACTGTCTCGGACCCTTACGGTTACGAGGTCTTCAACGGTTGCCGCGGTCTTACCTGGATGGAAAGTGTGGGCTACCATGAGGATGCCGCATGTGGACCCAAGAGCGCGCGTAACTGCGAATACGCTTGCCGTAACGAGAACTCCCCTGGCTTGGCCCAATGCGAGAACCAGACATGGGGTCACAAGGTCCCTTCGACTCTGCGTGTCATAGCTTACATTGATGGACGCCTACAGCCTGATGACCTGATCATTGAGTTTGGCGCGACGAAGAACCAGGAGCCCGGCGGCTGTGGTCTTGTCGGGGAGGTTGCCGGATTTCTCGCTGGATTCATCCCTGTCGGAGGTGATCTGTTCGCCAAGGGCATTGAGATTGGCTGTGCCGAGTAATAAGGGGGCAGGCAGTTTTCATGTACATTGATCTCAACCTACACATACAAATACTCTGTCCATACATGGCAATCCGTTGCGACAGCATGGTCAAGTCACTGAGCAGGTGGTCTCGTCGGTTTCTTGAATTCGAAAACTCTCGCATTGCATGTGTCAATGCAAACTAGCTCTACTCGCACAAGCATAGGGCCGAACAGCTTCATTTCTGCCTCGTGCTGTGCTTTAACATTGGGCCGAGCACGTAACCTTGAAGCTCAAGAAGTTGTCCTCAATATCAGAAGTCTCCTCGCACGCTCCAATCTTGATCTCGCGGGCCCCTTCTCCGCAATCATTCGAAGAATACACAGTCACTGTCAGGAACTGATTAGCAAGCGGGCACAATATTAGGTGCCATTTAAGAGAGTATGATCTTACAGCTGCACCCCTCAACCATGTAGTTCAGTTCCACGGCCTTGACGATATTGTCTGGTGCCTTGAATGAAGGCTGGCATGTCTCCGTTAAGCCTTTGGTGATGGCCCAGATGCCCCGATTGCCGCTGCCAGCACAGACTTGCTCACTCCAGATGCGGAAGTCGCTGACGTACTCGTCCTGACGACGAATATTGGCCGCATTAGTTCCGATGAACAGAAGCGCGGCGGCGACAAGATTCCAAGAGAAACGCATGTTGTATGAAGTATTTGAGTAATGGCCGCAACGGTGAATTGATTCAAGTAAAATATTAATCTGTGTGGTGCAGGAGACAGATGTCCAGAGTTGGCTGCTGGGACTGTGCAATAGAAAATTGTCCGTACATGTAAGAAGGAACTCCCTTTATACTCAAGGCACCTCGCCCAGCACGATTGGAACCGGGAATCTTGTGCCTTGACGCTTCGACAAATGGAGCAAATCTCCATTCGTCACGGAATCTCTGCATTTGTTATGGACAGATGTGCATATCAATTTGAAGCTTTAATGGTTCTCGTATTCGGCTATCACTGGGCAACCCCGCGTTCTCACATCTAAGACCATGGACAATCGAGATGATGAGAAGAATTATAGCACTTTAATGAGTTAGGAGAGGCGTCCAACATCTTGGGTGAGATTCTGTTATGTATTGTTCCATCAAAGCGGCGCTCGTGGTTCGACCGAAACGCGGGATACAACGCTGAGAATGACATTACCCGGATCCAAGTTGCCCAAAATACTCTTATTAGGAAAGTTCCCCGCACCTGTGGGAAAGCATCCGATAGACGAAAAACGAGTATCGTTGTTCTTGTCGTGTGGTTAAAATCCTGAATAACCCCCCTCTTTCTTCCCTTCTAACTTTTTTCTTTATAGTTTACTACCTAGACGTTTACTTTATTAACGACTATATAACTCTTATAGAGAAATATTTAAAAACTAAGATAGTTTATAGAGAAACCTCTATAACTACTTATAGGGGTATATAAAGAGAATATAAATTACTTTAATTATAAAAAGTAAATATCTCCTTCTTTATACTACTATAACCTATTTTTCTTTTAATATTAAGATATTATTACTATACTACGTTAATACTATATATTACTACCTCAAGAAGAGTAATAGCCTCCTTATAATCGCCTAAAATCCTAAATAATACTGCATAGTTATTCACTAATCTTTATTCTAACACGCTGCGTTAGATTGGGCTAATAACTACTCACTCGCTGATCCAGTCAATTGAAGTAAAGTATGTAGGCAAGCCACCCGTTCCGCGACTTTGTTCAATCGGTATTGTGGCTCAGAGCGACTTGATCAAGTTCAAACTTCCCTGATATATGAATTTTGCTTACAAGCTTTGCTAGTCGGGACAAAGACATTAATGATGAGTTGAAGAACGATATGGACGGCACTAGAAATGAAAGTAGACTTGTCGAAAGTACTAACCACCAAAGCCAAAGGGCAATACACCGGACGATAACCAGTACAGCAAATCAAAACCAGACTCGGGTTTCACCACCTTAGTTAGATGTAACTGCGACGAATGGCAAAGCTTGGCAAAGCTTTTGCTTACGAAGTCCATTCTGCCCTGACGTCATGCTCTCTGGACAGAGAAAGACGTTTCATGTTTCATGGTTTCAATGAGAGAAATCGTGGCATCACGTAAGAAAGCGTCATGCAATCATTTTCAATGCTTAGACTTCGTTCGGGATAAACGTCACATAAACTCCGAATTACGCCGAGTTTCGGCCAACATGCCGTTCTACCCAGTCTGAATCCACAACGGGCTAGCAATTGCCGGCGCCGCATCTGCGAAATCTGCTGATAATTCAAGTTCGATTGGGCGGCCAGTGAGAGTAATGGAACCGATCAACCCATGTATTGTACACAACAAGTGGGGGCTACAGAAAGCTCACAGTTCGAGTTTTCTTTGAACTACAGACCTATCTTATTTCCTTCGGTTTCGGTTTCGAGTGGCATCGTCATCTCCACTAGGCATTACAAATTCCATTCGCCTCAATTACTGCTGAACCGAGTCGTATGCAGTGAAATTTGTAAGCATGAGATCGGCATCGCAAAGACTGCAAAATCGGCATCGCTAAGTCAAACAATTCCACGGAAATAGGGTTGGTTTGCAATATCCGAGGCTCAGTACTCATACTGCGGCGTTGCGTTGGATACAAAACACCAACTAATGGCATTGTTTCGCAACATTGCATGATGCACTCAACTTCCTTTCCTCCATGTCTCAATCTGCAAAGATGGCACCCTCAATGCAGCAAAAGATCGGAATTTTCCCCGCATCCGGAGGCATAGGCGGAGGCACTGTGAAGCACATCCTTAATCGCCTTTCCCCTAAGGATCTCGTCTTCATCGCTCGACACCCAGAAAAGCTTGCTTCTGAAGCGGCTCTAGGAGCTGAAGTACGTCGAGCAAATTACGACGACGACGCGACGGTCCAAGTCGCGTTCCGCGGGATCACAACTCTCTTCTTGATCTCCTACGCATCGGTCGAGCACGAACACAGAGTTGAGGTATGAGAAATTTGACCTCAAATGTGATGAAGCATCGGCTAACGAAATACCTCAAGCGACACAAACTTGCCATTGACGCCGCGATCGCAAGCGGCGTAGAGTACATCTTCTATGGGTCTTTGGGCTTTGCTGGGTCAGAAAGCAACAAAGAGACAGTAGCTCATGTTATGAAACCGCATCTTGACACTGAAAGATATCTTGAAGATTGCCGGAAGAGCCACCCAGGCTTCGACTTCACCATCATTCGAGAGGGTCTTTACACGGAGTCGTACCCACTCTACACCGCTTTCTTTGACCCCGCGCAACCCCGCAGCGAAGTCAAGATACCGCATGATGGCTCGGGGCCTGGAATCGCCTGGGTGAAGAGAGAGGAATTGGGGGAGGGCACAGCCGAACTCATACTACGCTATGTTCGAGATCAGAAGGGATTCGCTTACCGTAGCAAGACGGTGCTACTTTCAGGAAATGAGAGCTTGACCCTGTCGGAAACAGTCAAGATACTCAGCGAGATCGCAAATGTTCCCGTTACCATCAAGCAGGTCTCGGACGATGAATTCGCGACGCAGCCCCAGGTTCCCTCCAACTTTACCTATCGCGGAGTCGATTATTCCAAGGCGTGGGCGTCGTCATTTGAGGCCTTTCGAAGAGGGGAGGCGGCATCTGCTTCTCCACTGCTAAGCGAGCTTTTGGGGAGGGAGCCGGAGGAATTCGAGACCACTGTTCGGAACTCGATGTCAGCTTAGATAGGTAGCCTGTAGGAGGGCAAATGTCCTCAATCGTCATTGGGTACATATCCTTACCAACTGCTCCAAAGTGATGAATTTGCCCTGCTTCAATTCTTCACGTATCGCAACCGATCCTAATTGTGTATGTCATACAACTTGTCGTGCTTCTCTCTGTTTGGCTGGTGGTTGATCATATGACAGGAACTGGGCACACGTCAGCAACTTCACTTGTCTTAGACGATCACTTGAAATTTAGGCAACTACCTTGGCAATGATTGATAAACAGCCAAATTCTGTAAGCGATTAAAACCGATCGTTCTAAATTTGAAAGGTTTCCATTTGCGATGAATTTCTGACAGTTTTGCCAGTATGCCTACTTCCACCATTTCCGGCGTCGACCTCGTCAACCTCGGCCCATTGACAACGACGTGGACCGCCCCAACATCATGCGCTTCCGCAACACCTTCTGTACAATTGGCGTATGCTACCAATTACAAAGACGGCGTAGCGGTATGGTGGGATAACTGCGACGTGCAAACCGACATTTACGATGAATGCATGCCGTCTGCGCCCCCGGCAAATCGAGAATGGGCTTCCAGGCAAGCCGAATTGAACCCTCAGCGACTGGACTTCCAATTGTATCATTCACCAGGCGTTGCTTGTCCAGCAGATTGGTTCACCGCAGGGCTTGCTGTAAAAGAAGGACCGTCATCTTATACCGTGAACGGGAGTTTCGCCGATCCTACTTTCACGCGCGCATTTCCCACAAAGACCACTACTATGTCTCGAATTACACCGGGGTTCAGACCATCGAATGAGATGTTCCTCTCTGCAATGGAAGTTTCGGAGACTGCTGTGATCTGTTGCCCAAGGTGAGTAAAGTGATGGCTGTTATTCGACTGGAATTACTTTCCAATCTTGACTGAAGTTGATAATAAATGTCATAGCGGATTCACAGCAAGATGGGCCGGTGGCGCATGCTTCTCGACAGTCTCGAATGAGGCATACACTGCCACGACGGGGTGTCAACTTCAATTTGCAAGCCGCATTGAAACTGTGCTTCTTGAAACATACACCTTTTACGGGAGACCTATCACAGGTCTGATGGCATACACTACGGCTACAACTATGAGTTTCAAGACTACGATCGAGACTATCAAGCCTGCCGATAGCACGCAGTACATAGGATTAGTCACGACGCCTGCAGTAACTCTGGTACACAAGCAGAGTGATGTGGGAGAGATACCACTCACAGGAAAGACATCTCCAACCAGTACATCAGGTGCCGTATCTTCAAGCAAGATGAGTTTGAGACGGCTGGTCAAGGGGCTGGCGCTAGCTTGGGGTTTGGTAGCCGTAATCGAAACTGTGGCTGAAAGCCTTTCTTGAGGTTTTCAAAGACACCGCACATACCCTAGACAAGGAATATTGATGAATTCTGCTAGCCGGGCAGTGTCCACTACATAAGCAGTATATAATCCATATATCCTATATCTATGCTAAAACGACTATCCTCGCTGTTATTATTACTTTCGTTATCGCTATCGTCGTCGTCCATCGTCATTCCTATCTACCTCTACTATAGTCCTTGTTAGAGTATAGGTACACTACGATAGATTTATAGGGGAGGGACACTGCCCAGATAGCCGACTGACACTGCCCAGCTAGCAAAACTCATATTGATAACCAGGGCGATCCAGCATACCTATTGCTTAATTGTTGTCCAATTATCAAGGCAAGATACAGGTGGCCAAGTGGGTGTCTGAAAGCGAGGTGGCTCGGGACAAGGATAGGGCTAACCAGTTCGGCCAGGGAAAGCCCTCATTTGCGGAGACACAAAAAATGGAGCAAAGTACAACGAAAATATTCATTCGTAGGACCGACCGCGGTTCGAATGCGGGGCCTAGAGATATCTGCAAATAGAAGGACTGCAATCTCTCGCTCTACCACGGAGCTATCGATCCAAACAGAAACCAGATATCTTTACCATACCAAAATAATCCCTTGAATACCGCTACTTCAGTTCGCAGAGTCAACTTTTCGAAGCTTGCGCTTTGTTAGACTCTTGTTGTCTTCTCCATCTTGCTCCAGGGTGCCTTTCGAGCCTTGAGCGTCGATGATAACATCGTTGGAATATACCACGCCATCAAAGACCTCGTCAATTTCCTCCAATGTTCTGCCCTTAGTCTCAACAAACAGACAGTAGACCACAGCTAGAATTCCCAGATTCCAACCACCATTGATCGCGTAGTACCGCCAGGAGATCCGTTCGATCGCCAAAGGAGCGGTGTAGAGATTAAGGAAGCTGAATGCGTAACCGATGGCTTGGGCGACCACCACACCCTTGGCTCGCTGTGAGTATCGGAGTATTTCGGGTGGGTAAGTGTATGCCAAGATCATCCTGCAGCAAATTTAGTCACGAATAGTAAATGAACGCAAAAAAGCTATCTTACCAACTGGTAGAGACTGCAAGCAAGAAAAGTGCAACAACGACAATTGAGCTAATTGCGTATGAGTTGGTGTCCGGGTGGATTTCCGTGAGGTGAGATAAGCCAGATAAAAGACCAAACAGAATCACAGTTGCTGATGTGCCGGCAACTGAAATGGCATGTTAGCTTTGCGAAACAACACTGGATTCTCACTATTCTGGATACGTACGCAATGGCTTCCGAGCGCCGACCCGATCGATAAGGAATACACCAAGGATACTGCAAAAGGCCTTCCACAGCAAGAGAGCGATGTTAATAGTGATGATGGATCTCCTGCTGGAAACACCTAGGCTCGAAATGATGTATGACGAGAAGTACCTGAGCAGAAGGTTAGCCTTTTGTTTGTATTGCAAAAACACCAAGGAACCTACAGAATCATGTTTCCTCCAAGAATTTGATAGAATATGTTCGTCAAAACAGCAATGGTAAATCTCTTCATGTTAGAAGCTACGGAAAACATCAGGTTAGCCAAGACGTAGAGAATGGTACTTGCAATCGGCTCACCAGGTGTAATGAGTTCGCGCCATGCCCCTTGACCGCAAAGGGCCCTCCTTACTTCCCAAGGCCAGCCTATACATATCTGCATTGATAACACCAGCGTCATTCAGGGGATCCGAGGCATAGCTCCAGACTCCTCACAAGCGGCCTTCCTGGAGATCCAGGAGATAGCAAGGATACAGAACATACAGACCCATTGGTGCCCAGGGCACCAAGGGATAAAAGGAAACGAAGAGGCTGACAGCCTAGCTAAGGAGGGCACAACACTGCCAGCCCCAAGAGGCCTCCTAGCTACCCTATCAGGGATTAAGCGACTGGCCAAAGAACGCAAACAACACCAGCATAGGAAATGGTGGAAGCAAGAAGCACCCCCCCGTTATACCCAGCTGGGGCTTAAGGCCACCCTTGGCTGCCCTCCTGAACTAGCTCTACCAAGAGCTACCCTTCACTATCTCCTGGCAGCACGATCAGGCCACGGAGACTTTGAACAGTATCATCAACGCTTTAATCACACAGAGGCATTGCTCACCTGCTCCTGTGGGGAGGCTAAAGAGGCAGACCACCTGGTCTACTGCCGTAAGACCCTAGTGAGGAGGCAACGGTGGCCTATCCTCTACCCTTATAGCCGAAGGGAGCCTCTAGGACCTATAGGCTCCCTAGAGCGCTACTTTAAGGGTCTACTTATCGACTCTGAAGGCTTCCAGGCCTTCCTTGACGTGACAGACTTCTTCCAGAAGATCTGCCCGCGTTACTAAGAGATAGGACTTAACCTATCCTCTCAAAAACAACAGACTACCTATAGTCACCAGGACAGCAGATTGCTATAACGGAACTAGGGCACCAGTGGGAACTAGGGATGGATAGAACACATATTGGCCCTCGGGCAAGATCTGGAGGACGCTAGGAAGAGACGTGTACTACAGAGTATATAGCTAGAGCCTGCGGCCCTCCACGCCACATACCCTTCGGGAGGTCTGCCGCAAGGGCGGCTGCGCCCTTGCCGCCACGGCGTTAAATATCAAACAAACAAACAAACACAAACAACAACATGCCCCTTGACCGTCCTTCTCCTGATTGAGAGAAGCAACAATCTCCTGCGCTTCGGTAAGTACCTCAACGTTATGTACGTCGCCGTCAGCATGCAGACGGGCAAGGATCTCGGTTGCCTATGACTGGTCAGCAATCGGTATAGTTATACAGTCGTTGTACCTTACCTCTTCAGCACGTCCTTTGGAAAACAGCCATCGAGGACTCTCATCAACGAATGGCAAGAGAAAGAGTGAAATGATGGAAGGGACTGCTTCGCCCTTGACATGAAAGGTTAGACAAGTTGACGTAGTTGAGGAACTTTCGAGGACACTCACTAGCATGATGCCTCTCCATACCCAGTTGGAATCCTTATCGAAAATTCCAAGTACGATACAGGCAACCAAGAAGGATGTGAATGGAACAGAAACGAGTACTGTGCTAGAGCAGATGGTTCTATGCTTTGGCGAAGCCAGCTCCATCACCCACATAGGGGCAATGGAGCCGTTGACTAGAGAAGCGAATCCGATAATGAACCGACCGACAATGAGTTGTGGCACTGTTTGACGCTGTTGTCAGTTTTTGATTTGAAAGCTTTTTGGCCAACGCCACATACCAGCTGATGCTGAAGCTTGTAGGATGACTCCAACGATGATGCAGATGGAGCCAGCCGCAAGGCCCATCTTCCGTCCCCAACGATCCACCGCAGGCCCCACCACCGGGGCTCCCAAGACCGAACCAGCGCTGATAATCGCAACGTTCAGACCGATTAGGTCGCTATTGAGGTTGAAATCTGTATCGAAGCATTAGAAAAGCAACTCAGTTCAAGAAGGAGACAAACAATCGTTGTACGGCTTGACCGCGTTCAAGTTATTGATCATGCCGGCATCGTAAGAAAGAATACAAATATTCAGCATAGCAACTAAGACAACAAGAATGTGTGAAAAGACGGGCCCAAGACTAAGCACCGCCATGGTGAAATCGGGTTCAAACTTCAAGGTGGATAAGGTATTGGCTCTGTGTTAATGATGCAAAGAATGATGCAGTGGAGGCGTTGTGTATGTCGCTGCCTCATCGAAACTGATAGCAATTCGGTTGAAGACTGACGACTTCTTTGACACGCATGCGTTCAATTATATCTCGGTGAACTGTGCATTGGACAGATGCTTGCCTCACCCTCCATGCGATAACACTCCAACTATCTCGAAGCACTACTGGGGTGAGATAAGACGCGTTGGGTTAGATCGCTGAATCTTGGCCACTTGCTATCGCACATTTTCTCCGGGCCATCCCATCCCGACCAAAGTTGATTCAGGCAATGTCACAGTGCCAGCACAGAATTGCATGGCAAGTCCAAATCGACGCGCGTATTTCCCGAGCATGCCGAGCCCCACGGAAAACTTCGGCCGGGCATTTTGGTGGGTGTCCCATCTGTTATCGTTGAAGTTTCATCTTGCCGCCATGTCAATCTGAGAAGTTAACGACATTTTCGGGCTATACTGTTCATTAGCCGGGAAATGCTGAGGGCTGTTGAGGAGAGCGTTATGGTATTCGCCACCAGTGCCCGTAGTAATACATGTACGCAGAGACTGCGCCCTCTCACTCCGGACGCACACAAGGATAACAACGGGAAGCGATAAACAGTGAAACTAACAGAAAATGCAAAAAAAAAATAAAAAAATTAGAAATCGACTATCCCGAAGAAAAGCATAAGTGTGAGATGACTGTGGGAGATGCTCACTTTTTGGTGGAATGTGGAGGGCGAAATCTGGTGAACAGACTATTTGCACGTATCGTTGTAAGGTGGACTAAAACATAGGGTACGAAATTGAATTTTGAACTTTACAAATCAACGGAAGGCAGAATGTGCTGAACTGCAGCTACACCGCTTGAGCATGTTCCACTGCGCCCTCAATGTCCATAACATACTTCTTCTCGACAAGGTTAGGCTGAATCATACAACACTCATAATAATCAAATTCCACTGAGGAACAGATTTGGACTGAAGCAGCTGTATCCACCGATGTAAACAGAATCCATGAATATATTCGACATGATAAGTCCGAACGTTCTACTCTAATAAGCAATGAGCTTCTAAACAAAATGAAACATGTGCATCCTCCGGCACACCAAAACGGAATGCATCACCAATATCCGCCGGGGGGTGGAGGCACCGCGACATCCTTCAGGTGTCCATTGACCCCGTTCTTGATATCCTTCGCCACCTTGTCAAAGTTGCTCTTAGTGAAATCCAGCGGATCCCATGGCTTCAGTTTCGGGAACCTCTTCTGCGCCCATTCCTCTGGGGCCGCTTCGATGTCGTCCCAGGGAATCTTGTAAAACGCATCCCGATTCTTCTGGCCGCTTTCGTGTACCGCGTTGGAACGATGAAACCGAATCCTCTGGGCAGCTTCCAAGGCCAGCTTAACGTCGCCCTTGGACAACTCAAGACACTCAGCGACTGTCACGGCATCCTCCAGTGCCTGAGATGCTCCTTGACCAGCGGTAGGTAGGTTGGCGTGAGCTGCGTCTCCGATCAGAATGGTGCGGCCTCCTTTGCTGACCCAAGTATCTATGGTGGGTCGGTAAACGAGTTTGAAATCGATAGTTTTACCAATTGGGGTCACATCGAGAAGCGCTTGGGCATCCCTTCCAGGAAAGTAGTTCATCCACTTGACTACATGCTCCCTTTCGGCAATGTTCGACCAAGATTCGGAGGATTCTTTATCGTCCTGATATTGTAAGTCACGTCAGCAGTCTAGTCAATGGTGATTGAAGGGGTCGAAACTGCTTACCGGGTGGATCAATACCCAAGCAATATCCTGACCCTTATTCCAGACAAATGCCATGAGACTCAAGTTGTCATACATCCAGAATCTCACAGTGTCCCTGTCCTCGCGGTAGAGATCCTTCAACCCCGGGTGGCTTCTCATGGCCTCGTCGGTTTTGAAGAAGCTTCTGAACACAGCCCATCCACTACTGGTGCCATCTATCTTCTCATCGTCCAGTTGCAAAACCTGTCCACGCGCGATGGACCGAGGGCCGTCGGCTGCTATGACACAATCGGCCCACAATGTCTCTCCCGTGGACAGCCTCACACCAGCACGACGATCTTCCTCCAGGTACTCACTGACAGCGACGCCGATTCTGATATCCTTGACAAGAGTCTTCGCGTAGGCTAGGAAAATAGAGTGGATCTTGCCACGGTGACCGGCGTATGTAATGTTGTGCTCCTTGTCATCTCTTGCCCACGGAACGTTGACAATGAATTTGCCGTCGAATTTGTGGAGCTCCATGGTTCGGATGCGACTGCATCCAGTGTCGTGAATCTGCTGCCCAATCTTGCCATCATCCCATCGATGAATGATTCGTCCGGCATTCGGGAAGAAGTCCAGAATATCTATGTGATGGAAAATTCTTATTATCATATGAGGATTGGGCGTGATGAAGGGGCCGACTTACCGCCTTGGCTGTTTGAGTCAGGATACTTCTCAATCACGGTAACGTTCATGCCGCGCTGAGCACATTCAATAGCGGCACCAAGCCCGCCAAAGCCGGCGCCAACGATGATCACCTCCAACTTGTTGTTCACTGTCATATTGGTTGTAAATTTTGGGTCTCAGTGTAAAGATGCGGTGAGTGCAATGGTTCCACCTTCGATGGCGTTGGATCTTGCGCTTGAACCTTCAAGGGATATAAGATATCTTTCATGCCGGCGATGAGGCCATATTCGCCTGTCTAGACATGATCCTGCAAACATGCCAAGCCTGGCTGCTTCCGGAAAAAAAGGTCGTGGCCGAGGTCCAATTTGCTCTTCTTTCGGGATCTCCCCCGAAAAGCCGAACATGCAGCACCATGGGAAGCTTGGCGCCACACCTTTTGGGTTTTAATACCAATTTCCAGAAGTATCAGACGACTGTGATCTACATCCGTCTTTATATGGAATTTAGCTCCAAGGCCTTACTGTTGTGCCATCATCTACTGCCCCCCTTTCGGCGCGTCTCTACCGTGCCTCGATTTCGAAGAGGCCTCCGCAAACACAGCCACGTTCCTGCCACCAAATCCAGCGCGAAACAGCCAGCGGTGATGTCTAATACCACTCCAAGCAATAATCTAGAGACTGCTCAGGTCACGAAGCATGTATCACGCTTTGAAACTTTGCAGGTGCACGCGGGTCAAACCCCTGACTCTACGACGTTGGCTCGCGGTGTACCAATATATCAAACCTACGTCTTCAATTTTCGCAGTTCAGCCCATGCTGCGAGGCTTTTCAACCTAGAGGAAGAGGGCGAGATTGCCACACGCACTGGCAATCCTACCACCGCCGTTGTTGAGCGTCGGGTGGCGGCGCTTGAGGGCGGCGTTGCGGCTGTAGCAGTCTCATCCGGCCAGTCAGCAGTCTTCATGACTATGGTTGCCTTAGCTGGGCAAGGGGACAATATTGTAGCGACCAAGCATTACTATCATGGTGCTTACAACCAGTTCTCCTTCTTGCTGCCAGAGTTTGGTGTCGAAACCAGAGTGGTGGAGGAAACAGCAGAAGCCTTTCGAGCGGCCATTGATGGGCGCACGAAGGCCGTCTATATCGAAACTGTCGGGCATCCGAACTTCAACGTGCCCGACATTCAAGCCATTGCAAAAGTAGCACACGACAACGGTGTGCCCCTTGTGGTTGAGAACACGGTCGGGTGTGCCTACTTCTGCCAACCCATCCAACACGGGGCCGATATCGTTGTTGCCAGCATGAGCAAATGGATCGGAGGCCACGGCAGCGCCACGGGTGGCATCATTGTTGACTCCGGCAACTTCGACTGGAAAAACTCTACACGTTTTCCACATTTCAATAAGCCCTGTCCTGGCTTTCACGGACTGAACTTCTCCGAGAGGTTTGGCAGAGAAGCTTTCATTATGCGCATCAGAGGCCAGATTCTGCGGGACGTAGGTTCATGCCTCTCTCCATTCAACAGCCAGCAGTTCATTCTGGGAATTGAGACGCTCAGCCTACGTTGCGAGAGACACGCACAGAATACCATTGCCCTGGCCAGGTGGCTGGAGAAGCACGACAACGTTCTCTGGGTTTCCTACCCCGGGCTCCCCAGCCATCCGCACTATGAGCTTGCCCAAAAGTATTTGCCCAAAGGGGCGGGCGCCGTGCTCATGTTTGGCGTTAAAGGTGGGGCAGACGCAGGAGAGCAGCTGGTTGACAATTTCAAAATGATCTCGAATAATCCAGGGTAAATACTCCGCATGTTGAATCTCGTACTCCGTTCCCCTGCTAATTTCTCCAGATACGGTGATGCCAAAACAACTGCAATGCACCCATGGTCTACTACACACAAGCCAATGTTACCTCATGAAAAGATTGATCTGGGTGTTGCACCTGAGATGGTCCGAGTCTCGGTGGGGATTGAACACTTGGACGACATCATGTATGACATTGAACAAAGCATGCGGGCTAGTCCTGCCGTGGCAAAGGGCGATAAATGATTGAGAGACAATTAAATGAGATTTAAATCAACTAGTATATCTGTTTGTTCATTGTATGGATTCTTTCCAAACCAAGCGGTAACATTGCGTGACATGTTACCACGAAATCCATCTCGGGAATACCGCAATGCCTTGATGGTCTCACCTAATCTGAATTAACATCACATACGACCATACCCACTGGAAAACTCGGGATCCCGTCCGCTCTCCCATAGATAAGCCAGTGAGGGACAGAGTAGTAGTCGGGTCGGTGACGACCGGCGAATGCCTGTTGTTGTATGTTTTGTTCTTTTGTCTCTTTTTTCGAAAGAGGGGCGGGCTATCGCATGGCATCGATCGGTCAGAGGGGAAGATCAAACGACTCGGAGTAGGAGAAACAATCTTAAGATTTCTGCCATTTAGATACCACCTCTGTAATATCTTCATCCAGATCCTTGTTCCAAATCCACTTCATTCTACTCTGCAGGTTCTCTTTGATCTTTTCAAGATCATCCCCAGCCGCTTCAAAATGCCATAGATGTCCAGCCTCTCTGCTCGTAGACACTACTCTTTGGGTGCGATCTACTCTCGCAGCACTGAATGCCTCAAAAGCCGCAGGCAAATCGTTTGCTTTCTCAATGTATCGGAGAATCCTTCCCAAGACGTATGCATCCTCTACTGCCATTCCTGCGCCTGCTCCCTGAAAAGGAGTAGACGCATGTGCAGCGTCTCCAAGGAGACACAGTCGGCCTTTATGATAGGCACTGGTAGGTGGCATGTCGAAAAGAGCCCAAATGTCAGACTGCCCCATTAGTCGGACGATGTTGAGCACGTCCTCGCCCCAGCCATCGAAGCTATCCAACATCTGTGTCTTGGTGGCTGGAATAACCATGGTGTTGTGTTCCCATTCTTTGCATGACTGGAAGGCGACAACGTTCATCATCCTACCTCCTGCCACCGGAAATGTAAGCATGTGGCCGTGGTACCCGAGGTAGGCTTGACAGTTCTTCGCCTTCTCTTCGCCGAGAAGCTCCACCGCCTTATCCATTGGTACCATTCCCCTGTAGCAGTACTTGCCGGTGTAGACTGGTTTGGCAAGGGTGTGGTCCTTATCGAAAATGACGCTTCGGACTCGACTCTTGATACCATCACACCCAATGGCTGCACTGTGGTGGGCTGTCGATCCATCCGCAAATCTGAGAATAACACCCCCTTTCTCGTTATCCTCAACATTAATGACAGTCTTTCCAAATTTAGCAATTCCTGGAGGGAGAATTTTCTCCAACTCTTCAACCAGATGAGAACGATTGACCATCCAGCTGCCGGGGTCGGGATGCTCAACTGAGCAGAGATAAGTCCCGGCAACAACACCACGAGCTTTCGCTGCTGCATCGGGACCGTTCATGCCCACTCGGAAGTCAAACCAAGTGTTCCTTTTCTCTTTGAAAATGTTTTTGTTTGCGCGGGCTTCAACTGCAGAAGCCAACGGCATTGAAATTTGCCGAAGCGCTCTCACGACATTTGGCCCAAATGCGACACCTGCACCGATTTCACCGAACTTCGGGGCATTTTCGTATATGGTGACTGGAATTCTTGTTTGGCTAGTAATGCAGAGAGCCAAGCAAAGACCACCGATACCGCCTCCGACAATTGCCAGGTCGAAATCGCTTGAAGTCATGTCGTCCAAGATGATAGTAAGTTGGTTGGTTGAGGGTTGGGTGTTCAGAGTCCGTAGTTGGCCAGCACGAATAGTCGTTCAATGAATGCTTCTCTAGATAAGTCTTAATAAGAAGCAAGTTGGAATCAGAATTCTAGACTACGTTTGTGGATTCATTGAAAACTTGATAAGGGACGGAAGTTTGATCTCCTGGCTCGGTGAACCCAGGTGTGATTCGGAAAATGATGGCAAGTATACGGTGTCCGCTATCGGTACCTAGATCAGATAAGGCACCATATACCGCATTATTGTGTCCAATCCGATATTTTGGCATAGCCATGCTGCGAAAGTAGGAAGTCCGATTCGCCCGGGGGATGGTTTCACTCATCGGCCGAAAGTCCGCTTCTTAACACACACCGGTGTACGCCGACCAGTCACAGCTTTGGGCAAGTTTGACTACCTTCTGACATGAATGCTACATTCCCTTTCATGGAACTGACGGAAGACTCTGAATCATGTTATTCTGATCTTTTGCCAACATCTGACTCACTCACCTTCCAACTTGAATCTTCGACGCAGGATCAAGACACTGCAGCTTTCGATGGCTTCAATGGCGGTTCCATTTGAGATTTACTACCCTATCGTACGAGCCAAGCTGCAGCAAAATGCCATCGCAGTGGCAGGATGGACTTTGCTTAGCGCCGTGACCTTAGCAGCCTTGCTGATTTGGTCGGTGGCGGTGGGCAACAAGATGCCAAAGCTCCCCATTGCGATGGGCGAAGAATTACCGAATCAACAGGAAAGAATCGACATGTTCATAAAAGACACTCGAAACTTATTGATAAGTAGTTATAACAAGGTGAAGCTAGGTTGCATCAGTGTCGACAGCAATCCAAAGCTGACAGTTCAACCACATTAGTTTCAAAACCAAGTCTTCGGGATCACAACGACGGAAGGCTAGTTCGAGCAACATGAAAATATGACTATATTCTAACTACGGCTTAGGCACCAACATCATGATCCCCCTCGATCTCCTCCCTGGGCTCGGAAGCACGAAGTCTTTGAGTTTCGCAGCGTTTCTCGAGGAAGAGGTCAGTGATACAATGATATTGAAGGTCGCTGTGTTCTGAATAGCCGCAGTTCAGCATGAAAAGGTACACCAAAGTCGGGAACCTTGACGAGAAGCAAATTGCCATCCTAAACAAAAAGCTCAATCCAAGTCTAAGTGAGTTGCAACCAATCAACCTGCTAAGGAGAATCAGGTTGGGGCAGCACTGAGTTTTCCCAGATGAATATGTTCCGGTGTTAGTCAACCTACTTCGACACCACTGGCCATTGGATGAGTATAATTGTAAGTGAATCAAAAGAGTCACCGATATCAGCAACAGTGCAGTCGGTCCAGCTCAATTGATAGCGAAAGAAATGATGTGTCCTTTCTTTGACATCGGGGAGCGACCATAACCATGCTAATCATTATTCGAATCAGGCCCCGTCACTGTCAAGCCCTGGTCGCATGTGATGCGTCAGGTATCGCGCGTTTCTGCTCGAATCTTTCACAGTTCTGACGCAGCGGAAGATGACCATTGGTTGGATATTGCCAGTGAACATGTTCACTCCACGGTCGTGTGGACAGAGAATTTGAAGAAATGGCCTGCGATGCTTCGTCCTTGGGTCTATCGATTTGTTCAGGGACGAGGAATAATGACACAGCGCTTTGCCGAAGGTGAAGCTGTGGTGGCGGAAACGCTTAGGAAGAGGAAGGCGGGGAAGGGTGGCCATCTAAGCAGTCCCCCATCGCTTCTGGATTACCTTACAGACGGTGAACTGGGTGGAGACGACGTCGAAGCGCACACGGTCGCGCAGATCAACCTTTGTGTTGCTGCCATCCAGTCCATGGCCTCGACAGTGACTCAGTGTCTCATGGACCTTGCGACGTATCCACACTATCTGCCTGAGCTTCGTGAAGAAATTACTTCAATGCTTGCGCAGAAGAGTGGAACCCTTGACAGACAATCTCTGGCAGATATGATGAAGTTGGACAGTTTCATCAAAGAGACCCAGAGATTGAATCCTCCAGATCTTGGTGAGTGCCTACCTTGACAACGGAGGCTAGTGACGAGTTTTGTTTTAGTAACATGGAATCCTACCCGCAGCAAGCTTCCAGCGTAAGGTTATGTCGGACATCACTTTGTCGAACGGTCTTCGAATCCCAAAAGGCGCGCGCATTGCTCTACCGACCGGGGCAATCAACATGGACAGCCAGTTCTTTGAGGACCCCGAAACCTTTGATGGCTTCCGGTACTACAAGCTTCGGATGGAAAGTGAGGAGGCACGGAAGAGTAGCCAGATGGTGACAGTGGGAAAGAAAGATTTGACATGGGGCTATGGCAGGCACGCCTGTCCGGGTCGGTATGTTGCTGAAGTTGCAATGAAGCTGCTCATCATTGAGTACATCGTGCGTTATGATATCAGTCTACCTGCTGGTATCAAAGAGCGTCCAAAGAATATCGAATTCGAAGGGCTGGTGAGTATCTCAAATAACCTGGCTAGTGATTGGAGTTGCTAAACCACGGCAGGTCATACCAGACCCCAATTGGGAGCTGATTTTCCAAAGTCGGTAGATGCACGGGCTGCAGAAGGCAAGGTTCGACTGAAAGATTGTTTATTGAGACGAGGAAACTGTCATCTTACGCAGATGGAATTGTGTGATGTTTTATACGGGTTAAAAGCTGCATTATCCCAGACAAAGTAGAAACAATAAGATTTCGAGGTTTGATATTGGCCGTAACCGCTTACACCACAAGAATCTATCACATCTGCAAACGGTAATTATGACATCGAAAGAATGGCGTCGTAGGTATCGAAATTATGGCATCCAATCATCACTTTCACACAGATTTGAATATTACGAATTGGCTGTCCAAATCCAAGATGTATGAACATCTATCTGAGAGCTTCGCGGCAGTCCATGAAAATTCATGTGACGGTCAAGCTCCTTTCTATTTCATGGAAACACCACCATTCACAAACATGTACTCGCCATTTATATACCTGGAGCGTTCTTCAGCCAGAAACGCCACCGCCCATGCTACATCTTCGACAGATGCTGCACCACCCTCAACCGGTGTCTGCCGAATAAGAGCTTCTTTTGTTGTCTCCCATTCGTCAGGAGTGAAATGGTCCAGAAAGCTTTCCGTAAGTACCGGACCTGGCGCCACCATGTTGACTGTACAGCCATACTTGGGCGGCAGCTCCTGCGCCCAAACCCGCAGAATGGCATCGAGAGCGCCTTTCGTAGCTGCATAGATACCCTGCGTAGGCTTTGGCACTCGAGATGCGACCGACCCCACCATAATGATCCTAGAGCCACCAATCGTGCCTGACATATTTGGAGGTTCCGAAGGATGATACGGCGTAAGATATGGCAGAACTGCTTGGACCAGAGCAAAAGCCCCGCGGGCGTTCAGGTTCATTGCTTGATCCCATGCACTCAACTGGGAGTCCCAGAGGTACGCAATAGGAACCAAGCCCGCGTTGCTGATAAGGATATCGATGTGCCCGAATCTCTCAACAGCTTGGCGGACAAGTTCGGCAGGTCCATCGTCCGACGCAATATCCGCGAGAACCGCGATCCATTCAGTGTTGAGTTTCGATCCGACGTTCTCGCATTCTTCTTTCAGCGATGCCGAAGGATAGTTGAGAACGATGTTTGCGCCCCGAGCCGATAGCTCCGTAGCAATACCAGCTCCGATACCTCTCGAAGAGCCCGAAATTAGTGCTGTTTTACCGTGCATGGTCCCTCGGGGCTGAAATATGTTGACCATTGCCGTCCGAAAAGACCAAAAAGCCGGGTCAGTTCTGATTGAGGTGACGGAGGTGTTGGTGATGACGGCTTTGGGCTGACTAAAGGCACAGCAATAATCAGATTGAGGAGATAAATTACGGAGAAAGGAAAAGTTCGAACTTGGGGCCATACGTTCATCCCATTGCATTGGTACGTGCATGTTCTGATGTATGTTTTGTCATCGCTGGGTTAAATCTTGCGCGACCGCAGGATCTCAAGCTCGGCAAATTATCGCCGAAGACCACCGAAACGCAGTATGCAATGAAGCCGCACCCACCTGCATAATCCAAGACTACGTACGATCTTCTTTTTGACAGGATGCAAATTCACTATGAAATGGCACAGATTGCTATCGTTTTCTATTCAGCGAGTTTTGCGCTTTCGGCCCTGCGCTATTCCAATCAAACCCGACCCTCCTCGTGGTAAAACGATCATGCCTCAATTGGCATTTCGGGGACGTCCTTCAGACCTGGAAGATCCTCATACTTCTTGGTGAAAAATGCACGCGGAATATCTGGGCCCCAGCTCGAAACTACTGCCGCAACAGCCGGTTCATTGGCGTGTTTGGAATCCTCATTGACCAGGTCTCCATCAACATAATGCTCAACTACGAACCCAGAGGGATCAAACCTATAGAAGAATTAGAAAGTGGCAGTTCGTTTTGGTAGTCCTTGCGCTCTCTTACCAATAGTCAAAGATCTGACTGCCTAGAACATGTCGTCCGACGCCAAAGACGTTTATATGGCCCTTGCGAATGAGATAGTGATGTCCAACCACTTGACTATCGACATCATCAACTTCGAAGCTGCTGTGGTGCGCTTTGATTCCCTCCGTGAACTCGGGAGATCCTGCGATGAAGATATTCTAGGAAGAAACCAGATCATTAGCAAAGTAAAGCAGCCTTGGGCGGTGGAGGGGACAAACATGATGGTCTACAAATTCTTTGCCCTTGTCCAGGTGGATGAAAATCATGATAGTCTTGTTGTTTTGGGGGTGGTACAGGCAATCCGTCTTCTTGAGATTGAAGGTCTTGGCGTACCAGTCGAACACTTCGTGAAGTCTATCGACATTCACTTCGAACCCGTAGTGACCCAGCTTGTGGACCTTCGACGGTTGGTCCCGGTCAGGTCGCTGGAACTCTCCGAGCCGTCGCTTGTCTTCCCAAGTGTTCCACATCACCGGTTTTGGTACCTCCCTTGGCTCTGGGACTCGGTCCTGTTGCCCGTAAATGAGAGTGATCTCCTCCCCCACAAGATCCTTCACAATCACCACCTTCCCCCCACCTGGGGCATCGTAATCAGCTATGGGCGTGGATCCCGGAAGCTTGGCCGCTTTCTCTAGCTCTGCCATAGACTGCACAATCCAGGCCCCTCCCCTGAATTTTCTTTTCCCATCGCTGGTCTTCTCTGCCACGTAACAAAATTGATCAATACCAAAACCCCGGAAGTAAATCTTGGTTTCTGTCTCGCGCACAGGCGTCAGACCGAAGTCGGTGAAGAACTCCTTAGCCTTTTGCAGATCGGGGTGACCGTAGCGCACATGAGACAATCGATCAAGAAGGATTCTCGGGTCCATTGCAGGTGGTATTACTGGTAAAATGAGGTTGGAAGTTTTGGAGCGCAACTGAAGCAGCCAAAGCAATATGCGATTCAGAACACAGAAACAACTGTGATTTTCCAGATCTTGTCGAGAACTATTTCCCCGCATATACCATTATAAATGCAACAGCTGCAAGGTTTGGGGTTGCCCAAGATTCCTTCGGCATCTTTCGGTGTAGCAAGTTTCATCACGGAACCCTCGGCCGGCTGTCCCACCAGTTCTAAACCTCAAGAGAGATAGCTTATGTCATGGCCTTCGAGGACAAGTTCATATTTCTATCAAGCCTCATCGAGAATGCAAGCGAGATCAGAATTACGGACCCAACTCTTCCCCAAATACAGACAGGATTTTATCGCAACACTGCTGGTATCCACTGACAATGTCGTTTCATCGACTCATTCGATTTCTTGACGAAGATGGGCAGGAGAAGTACGGAGACGTCAAAGATGAAACGCCAGTAGGACACCTGGAAGGTAGCGTCGTGCCGCTCTTGACTGGTAATATCAAGTCCGGGTTTCATAAGTCTGATCAGAATGCGAGGGTTGCTAAGGTACTGATTTGCGATTGATCAATGCGTTTGGGAGAAGCTAAGCATGACTCTGTAGCTGCTATCACCACTGCCGGAAACGCCCATCATAATTTGCGCTGGTGTTAACTACAAGTCTCATGCCAAAGAGACAAAGGTGAGTACTTAACTGCAGTGAATGCATAGTTTTCAGAAACTCTCCTGCTGACGTGTGCTGCAGTTTCCCCCGCCTAAGAAGCCCGTCATCTTCGCAACCCCTCCTGACCGGCTTGCGGGTCCATTTGATGATATTCACATTCACCCGGATGCACAAGAGCTCCTCGACTACGAAGGAGAACTCAGTGTTGTCATTGGAAAAGACGCATATGACGTAAGCGAAGAAGAAGCCTTAGACTACGTCCTAGGATACACTGTCGGCAACGATGTTTCTGCCCGGAGTCTACACGCTCCCGACGTTTCTGGCTACCAGATGGGCTATGCCAAGTCCTTCGACAAGTTTGGGCCGATAGGACCTTATGTGGTGTCTCCGACTCTCGTCTCGGACCCTCAGATTCTGAAGTTAACGACTTATGTGAATGGTGACGTCCGGCAGAGTAGCGACACGTCGCAGATGATATGGTCATGTAGGCAGCTAATCTCTTTTGCTTCACGTGGACGAACGCTTCGCCAAGGCACTATCATCATGACTGGGACACCCGAGGGCGTCGGATGGCACACGAACGGCTGCCTCAAGGATGGGGATGTTGTGAAGGTAGAGATTGGACAGCTTGGTTACATCCAGAACAAAATGGTGTTCCAGAAGAAGGAGTAATTCGTATCTTAGAACGCTTATGTAGCCCACTCATTCTTTGGAGGGACTTGCGAAACTATTTTTATACCGTACGAGTCTCGTCTAGATCTTGATAGACCCTGACGGTCAATATCATAACATGGAGTTTAAGACTGAACAAAAAAGAATTGTCTGTAAATGGATACAATTATTGAACTCCACACACTTGTCGAATAGTCTTCTTGTATGCTGCTTCAGGACTTGATGCCAGCAGCAGTTAACTTCCGAGACTTGTGATTGACCCAACATTTGTAAGCGACTGCCCTGACGGAGATATTTGTCAAACGTCGCGCCCTTGCCAAACGCTCAGCGTATGTGAGATCGACATCCCCCAGCCAGTATTCCTTTGTGACATCTCAATCACGGGGAGCCATACAGTCCGAGATAATGGGCAAGGGCCATGAGACCTCCGCGGTCTCTATGCAGAGCTCATCGTGAGTTGCATATACGGGTCAATTGCAATAACAAGGGTTCGGGCCTGTCGGCCGAATTTCCCGACACCATAGAACGACCCCTGTCAGGGGCGGTCCAAGTGGGCTAATTCAATTCTATCTCCTCTCATCGCCTTAAAAAGGAACCGAGGAAGACTTCCAGGTGCGTGGACTGTATCACTTTCATCACATTGGTCAATCCCTGTGGCGCGAAATCATGTCCCGAGGACTCACAGCCGCCGCTAGTGGTGCCATCCTCCTGAGACGCGGCACCCTCCTCTATCATGGTGACCAAGACCATGTGGAACCGCTACGGGATACCGATATCCTTGTCAGGAACAACCGGATCGCCAAGATTGGAAAGAGCATTGCTGCCCCAGTTGATGCGGAACTTGTCGACTGCAGAGGCAAGATCATCACCCCCGGATTCGTGGACACGCACCATCATCTTTGGCAAACGCAATTGAAAGGTTGCCATGCGGACCAATCAGTGTTCGATTACATACCGACCGGTACGTGGGTATATCTGTGACTGTGAACATGTCGGTGTCATGAATCAGTTGACTGATGGAGGCGCGTATTCGCTACACCGTAGGCTTCTGGCAAAGCTATGTGTACACTCCCAAGGATATGTTCTGGGGCCAGCTGGGAGGCGCGTTGGAGGCCATCGCCTCAGGCACAACATTTGTCCTAGATCATGCTCACGGGAATCAGTCTAATGATCATGGTAAGCGCTCAACACCATGTGGAGGGGCAGGCTGGAGAACAATTTTCATCGTGTGTCTGATGCATTGAATAGCCCGTCAAGCCTTATCCGCAACCATCGCGTCTGGGATCCGCTCCATATTTGCATACTCCCATGCACCTTACTTCACCAAATGGGACGCAAAGAGCTGTGAGCTCTCTCGAGACATCATGCCAGAGTCCAGCATGGCTCATATCTTTGAGCTTGCCCAGCAGCAGCCGTTTGGCAACGGGAGAGTTCACATTGGATTCGGCTTCGACTATTGGTTCTTGCCCAAGGAAGCTGTTGTTGGCATCTTTTCCCAGCTTCGTGGTGCAGGCATTAAGCTTTTCACGTCTCATTACGCCAAAAACCCTACTTTTGGTACATCCAGCCCGTTTCTATTCTTACATATATGTTCGGGGCTCCTGGACGTGAGCTAACCGTCTTCCAGGGAACCACCCGCTCATTCACACATTGGCGGCGTATAACCTCATCAAGACACCAAGTGACATCTTATTGTCGCATGCTACAGGCCTCGATGAACATGAGAAGGCCAAGCTAGCAGAGACCCAGGTCCCCGTATCCAGCACGCCCGATACGGAGGCACAGATGGGATTTGGTTGGCCACTGGCTTTCACACCTGGTATCAACTACACACTGGGCGTCGACTGTCACACTAACAATACCTCCTCCATTCTATCGCTTGCCCGGACTGCGCTGCAGCTTGCACGTCAGAGGAACACCGTGAAGGAAATGAACGGCGGAGAGGGCGCTCCTCAGCGCATGGACCTGCGCCCAACGGGCAGCACTGAAGATGCTTTCAACGCAGCTACTATCAGAGCCGCACGCGCAGTCCTTTTGGGGAACGAAATCGGGTCAATTAAGGAGGGGAAACTGGCTGATCTCGTCATCTTCGATGCCTTGGGAAGCGTAGGCATGAGCTGTGTCTCTGAATCAGATCCCCTGACTGCAGTTGTTCGCCACAGCGACAGCCGCGACATTGAGGCCGTCATGATTGACGGAGTCTGGAGGAAGAGGGACGGCAGGTTGTGTCCAGTGACCGTTGAAGAGACAGGGGCTAGCCTGGCATGGCCGGCTATCAGGCAAAATCTACTGGCGAGCCAACGCGACATCCAGGAGAGGCAAAAGAATCTGAATGTCGACAAAGCGAAGGAAGCACTTGTTGCTATGTTTCAGATTGATAAAAGCAAGCTTGTGAAATCTTGATTTGGAAGATCTCGACCATAGTTAGCTATCCCTCAAGTAATTAGGTAGATCAAGTGACGGCAACTTGAAACCCAGGATGAGTTCACAACTTTGTATCGTCTTATACTTCTCATCCGGGATGCCAGGTTTGAGAGTCAAAAGGCCTACAAATGTGCCTCTCTTTCGGAGAGAGGGGCTCGGCAAGGTCTCCGCGGGTATATAAGACCTGTCCTGCCTAGGTGCCGTAGCTTCTGGTTCAAATTTCTTCACAGACATTTGACATCTCTCTGCGCAATCATATAGTCCTACAAATTTCCGCTGAATAAATTTCGACATCCACCAAGTAACAGGAACATGATCAACCCAATTCCACCACTGATCACACTTGAGGAGCACTTTGTCTCGCAGGATAATTTCAATGCTCTTTCTGAGCTGTACGCCGAACAGCTCAAGCACCTGCCCGAGGTTGCTGATGAACTGTTAGATGTCAGCCGGCTTCGACTGGCCAGTATGGACAAAAATGGCATTTCCTTCCAGGTCATATCGCATGCGCCAGGTCTAGGGCCGAAGCCGGCAAGATACAGCTCCTTGGCCAATGAAGAGCTCGCTAGGGCAGTAAAAGCACGTCCGGACCGGTTCGCCGCATTTGCCGTGCTTCCCATGGCGGAGCCCCAGGCGGCCGCTGCAGAGCTTCGGAGATGCGTCGGAATGGGATTCGTTGGCGCTCTTGTGGACGCCCATGTCGACGGCGTTCACTATGATGACAGAAGGTTCTGGCCGGTGTTCGAAGCCGCAGCCGACCTTGATGTGCCGATTTATCTTCATCCGACATATCCAACACCGTTGCAGTCGTCTGCTTACGAGGGTCAATACGAGCAAGGTGCGGCGCGAAGCCTTGGCAGCAGTGGCTTCGGCTGGCATCAGGAGACAGGGTTAGCAGTGCTGAAGTTATTTGCTGCCGGACTTTTTGACGAGCTCCCGTCCCTCAAGATCATCATCGGTCATTTCGGAGAGATGCTTCCATTTATGATCGAGCGGATAGCCAAGCTCTCGGTTCGATGGGGGACTCGGCTGCGACCATGGCGACAAGTATGGAGGGAAAACGTGTGGATTACTACTAGCGGAGTGTGGGAGCTAGCACCTATGGCCTGTATCCTCAGAAACACATCCTTGAGTCACATTCTCTATAGCGTTGACTACCCGTTCGAGAAGAATGAGACCGGCTTGGCCTGGATGAGAGAACTCCAGGAAAGTGGGCTAGTTACCCCGGATGAGCTCGAGATGATCGCGCACCGAAATGCCGAGCAGCTCTTAAAGCTGAGTATCCCGACACGTCAAGCTATGGTTTGATGAGGATACCGGGAGCCCCCAGCTAGTGTCAAAGTTTACGCCTTGCCGTAGAAGTCCGGATTAGAATAAAAATCAGATACTCCTTTCTTATTGCCTTCATATGTTCCGCTGTGGCTTGTATCTCTGCTTCCCAGCATTGCTCTCGCTGTGTCTTCATTTTGTCGGCTTTCCTATACGACCCAATCACTCAAAATTGTTCCAGCAGCAATGACAACCACCGAAAAGTCCACTGTGAAGGCAGTAGCCTTGGCTGGGGTAATTATGAGCAGCGCTTGGTTCATTTCCTATGCCAGACCACGTTGCTGATCAAACGTTCGTTCCCAGGCTGGCGGGAAGCTTGGCAGGCGAGTTCTTGACGCTCTCGTAGATGCAGGCTTCGACGTAACGGTGTTGGTACGCCGTCAAAGCATCCCCTCTAGCTACCCACCTGGTGTTCGGGTCCGTGAGATAGACTACGACTCAATTGACTCACTACGAGAGGCCCTTCGCGGCATCGATGCCGTCATCTCCACGGTCGGCAAGCGGAACGGGCTCGAAAGCCAATTTCGCCTCATCGACGCCGCGGTCATGGAGGGAGTTACTCGGTTCATTCCATCTGAGTTCGGCGCCGATCTTCAACACAAAGAGGTCCGCACATTTCCGACGTACCAAACCAAAATCGAAGTTGAAGAATATCTTGAGAAGATGGCCCGGGAGACCAATCTCACGTACACTTTCATATACTGTAGCGCGCTGTTCGACGAGGGTCTGGATTTGGGTGCATTTGCAGACTTTCAGGCCAAGAAGGTCAACTTCTTTGATGGGGGCGCAACAACATTCAACGCAACGAGAAGCGTTACAGTCGCTGACACTGTAGTGGCTATTTTGAACAAGCTCGAGGCCACCAAAAACAAAGCCGTTCGCATTCGAGACGTCTCCATGACGCCTAAGGAACTGCTGAAGGCCATTCAAGGGCTCGACAAAAATGCTGACTGGACTTCTGTCGCCATTGACACTGGGAAGCTCGTTCAAGGAGCACAAGCCGAGCTAGCTTCGGGGAAATTCAGTCCGAAGGCCTTCGCCGCTTTCGCAATGAGAGCCACGTTTGCGCCAGGGTTGGCCGGACAGTACGGCGATGACAACGACCTTCTTGGAATCAAGGACATTGCGAAGGATGACCTCGAAAACGCATTGAAGTCTAGACTCTTAGTTTGAACGTTGAATTGGGATGGCGTCTACAGAAATAGTGTATAGTTTCATTGGTACAATTGTGAGTGTGCATCTCTCCATCCTCCCTGTTGTTTCCTCTCGGTATGATCATAGGCATGTACCCACACGTATGTAGCGTTAGCTCTCAGCGAAATATAATCTGCCGTCTTCGCTAGTGAAGTCGCACATGTCATCGGCTTCTTCCAACTGCCTCATCATCTGGTCCGCCTGAGACATCGCACTCTGGAACTCCTGCAGCTGCGGACCAGCATTGGAGAATGTCTCAAGCGAAACTTGGTTGCCTTGCGTGTAGATGGAATTTTGCCTTGTCGAGAGACCACCTACCCTTGTCGGCTCTCCAATGGTGGAGTCTCCTCCTCTATATGCAGCAGGGTTAGAATGCTTGGCTGACAGAGATGACGACTTCCGACGCCTCATTCCGTTCTTTCTTCGTCTCCGAGCTATCTCGATAGTTTTCATGACAGAGCGCCACTGGTGCACTCGGCTATGCTTCGTTGAAGAGTCCCAGCGCAGCACCGCACTCTGTTCTACGACTCTCCAAGCCTTATCGGCGTCCCTACTCAACGGCTGGTTGCAAAGTTCAGACAGTATGATGGCAAACGCATGCCACTCATTGTAGCACTTCGTCAGCCATGACCAATTTGCCAGCAAAGGGTCAGTCCGTAATCTGTACGAATGCATCATGCACTCAATGGCCCCCTGGAAAACTTGGCGCTTTTGTTCGTCGGTCAAAGATACTCCAGTCCCTAACGGATTGAGCACCATAATTCGCAGATTGGCAATGATGGTTCCGATAAAGGACATTGTAAGCTGGCCGTATCGTGTAAGTGACCGACTTCGCAAGAATCATGGAGAGTGCGCTTACACAGTAAAGAGGCTCCCGCGACGTTGGGTCTTCAGGAAAACGAGCATATATAATCTTTCGCTGCTTCTCAACCCACGCTTCTTTATCAGTGGTTGTCATTGACGCGAAGCTTAACCCTGTATCCGGGTCGATGTGGCGTGTGTCGATCATGGTCCGCCACAGATTCGACGCCCAGCAGCGAGCAGCGGTGAAAGACATGTCCGTGATGCCATCTTGTTCCCTTGGGTATTCTGTCATGCCGGGGTACAGAGCGGAGTCGTTCACATTCATAGGCCGCCTGGAGTTAAAGCTACTGAGCTCTAAGCTAAAGCATCATTCTGGATCAGTAAGAGTAATTCGATGGGGGGTGAAGATTGACTTACAGTCCAGAGGAGCACGAATAGTCCTCAGATGCTGGCGTGTCTAGAACGCATAGGTTCCACCAAAGACGACGTCGCATCTCTGCTTCGAACGGCGGTAGATTAAGTGTGCTTCCATCCCGGTGCATGCCGAGAGACTGTGATAAACGGACAGCCAAGCCTGTCATGGTCCAGGAGTACGTGGGGTCGCGGCAACGAAGTAGAATCAGATAGACAACAAATGCTTGCAGGGTGAGCATGTCGTCCGTTTCCATCAATCTGGACCGGGTAAAGGCAGCGTCTGCGTCGCGCCTAAACCTAGTCAGTAACACCGACTGCTCCTCTCCAAACTGAAGTGGGGTGTCATCCTCTGGCAAACTGTTCACGGCGCCAAAGTAGATGACAAACATCAATGCTTCCACGTTGGGAGCTAGGTCCTTCGGGTTTTGTATCGCTCCCAGCACCATCTGTTCGACAGACGGTATGTGTAAAACAGTAGCCACGGGGTGTATATTTGACTTGAAAAGGTGCCAGGCCTTGAGTCTGTGATGTTGTGGAGGGTGTGATGAAGGGCTCTCCGTATCTCGAGTGCTGGTGCTGAAGATGAAAGAATACTGTGAGATATTTGGTGCCAAGGCTGCGCCCGTACCCTCGTAATCCGATTCTTCTTCGCTCATCATGCCGTCACTCATGTCGTCCTGTCATCAAACATGAGCAACCCGCATCATAGGTTCGAAGACATGATAACTTACCTCAGTATGCAAGGCTTCCCAGAAGGTTCCACTCACGTATCTATCCCGACCATCATCCTTGACCAACTTGCCCGTTGAGACTCCGTATGGTGACCAAGAAAGGTTCGATTCGGCTTCAACCTTGTCCCCATTCATTCTAGATGCATGGGTGCTGGAAGATGTGCTTGCTAGGGACTCTGCTTCTCTCGGTGGCGATTGTCCAGTCAAGGCGTTTGCATCTTTTGGCGCACTGAATGTAGTCGCTGGTACCTGCTGCTCACGATGGACGGCGCCTGTAGATCCTACGGAGTAGGGCGGCGTTGGGGGCGCCGGAGATGGATGCTCAGCCACGGTCCCTGGCCGTTGGTCTCGAGATTGGGCTGAAGATACGTCGGGGGAAAGGTTTGCTTCGCGAGCTGTAGTCGACGAAGATGAAATGGAGGAGAAAGGCAAAAACGATCCTTGTTGCACACAATCGGCCAGTGTCTTGAACATGGGCTCCAGGCGATGGAGCTGTTCCCAAAGTTGGGAATCGGTCAACATCTGGCGCCCAGCCGATGCGCTGTCCGATGGATAAACGCATTCGGCGCCGAACTTCTTGCAATTATGACATGGCTGCTTCTTATCGCATCCAACCTTTCGACGACGACATGCCATGCATACCCGACGTGGAAGTGCCTGAATGCGAGGTTGGGTGGCATCTTGTCCTGCTGTCTGCTGCTGTGACTGGCTCAGGTCTCCTAATTGTGCAGGATTCCAAGCAGACACGATGGAATCTGCCGTCTCGTGATTGCCGGGGTATGGTCGGGATTGGATGGTGTCCGGAGAATTCATGATTGCTCTCAAATTACAACGCACGAAATCGAATCTGCGAGCCTCCAGCGGCGGGTTTTGGGATGAAGGGAAGGAAGCAGCAGTTAAACCGGTCTATGGCTTCCACCCCAAAAGCATTAAGAGGGGTCGTCCGTCACCTGCACAGCTCCGGTGGATAAGGGAGCAATCGGAAGGTTGGGATGTTGACAAAGATAACAATGACGAACCCCCTCCCACTCCCTCTGAAAAAGGGGTCTCACTATCACCAGCCATGTGCAAGGAACTCAACGGCAGAAGGGGGCGCAATACTAGCCAAGCGATAAGGTACGCGGGTAGTGGAGCAGGCATAATGCGGGGGTGAACGAATCGAGGCACACCTGATTACCACCCTCACCCTCCTAGCGACGTGCTGAAAAGCCGGCACTTGTTGATGAGCCGTCGACGATCTGCCTGGGTGTTCTAAAACAATCTGGCGCAAGGCGAGTGGGATGTGGATCGGGTGTCCTGGTTGAGACATACGTAGACGGGATGATTTCAGAGCAACATGGTTCGCGCCTACGACTCCATTCGGAATGCAATGAAGAGCAGGGACAAGCCAAAGTCTTAGTAATTAGGTTCATCGAAACAATGCCGATCTTGTGACCAAGACTTGAAAACAAACGAACAGCGCTTGACCGAGTGGAGGCGTCTCATCCCTGTCCATCTTGGCCGTGATGGCTAACCGCGTAGCTCGGCCGACACCTCCGGCCCAGGCATTCCGTGGCCAGAGTTCAAGGCAATGACCTATGGACCTTTTTCGTTACCAGACAAGTTAAGAGACGGCGACCTTTGCTCGAATTTTCGATACAACACTTCGTACTTCAACGATTCATTTGACACAACCTCATTTGTGAATCAAGCTATGGCTACATCCTCAACCACAGGGACAGAGTGTTCAGAGTGGCTCGTCCGCGTCCCTGACTTTCCGGGTGTCGCGGAGCGGAGAGCAGCCGTGTTCCCGTAAGTCGATCACATTGCGCACAGGCTGCTAAGATGGGTATCGTACATGAAACATGAAAGCTGACGAACGCTGACAACAGCCAACACATTGAGAAGTTGAAAACAGATCCCGCCCAGTTTTGGGTGTTTGGGGGTGGGCTACCCGTATGCCGCCGGCCGAACAGGGATGCATCAAGCTAACATTCGGCGGTGCAGGAGCCACTCTGGCGGAGCCCGTGGACCCCGGCCGGCCCCCGCACATCACCGGCAGCGCCATGTTGATCTTTGCACCCACACGAGAAGACGTCCTGGATCGGCTCAAGAACGACCCGTTGACTAAGGAGGGCGTTTGGGATATCAACAATGTTCAAATTCACCCTTTCTTTCGCCCCAAGAGAGTTCCTGTATGAGAGTGTTGATGGGGATATCAGGGATACAAATGTCACATAATCGCTGCAGATGAAGGAAACTATACAGTATTGACAACCAGGCAATTACTAGCAGTGTTGTATGCTAAGCCACAGCCAAGATCATATCATGCAACCGAACGTCGCATATGCATGTCTCAAACAATCAAGAAGGCGCCTCAAAGTCCGCATGTCGGGCCCAAAGCTCTCTCCAGAACTCGCCTAGAATGCCGACACTCTTGGGGTCACCTGGAGGCAACAATTGGGTAACAAATATGGCTCCCATTCGCTTCTCGCGATTAATGAACCATCCAATATTGGGCATGCCATTCCAAGTCAAGGTCTTTGCGGGCAAGTTAGGCACGGTCCCTTGGGTAACAAGACCCCCTAGGCCAAATGCGACCTGAGGACATCCCGAGCTATCCCCAGTCAACTGTTCATGCAGTGACTGAAAGATTTCGCGTCAGAATTGAGACTCTTATTGGATGCAGAAAGAAGCGTACCTTTTGCTTGAGTAAGCCATCGTACATAGGTGATCCGTGCTGGAACTGCGGAATGAACATCGTTTCCACCGTCTCTACTTTCAGGAGTAGCGGTGTATCACGCAAGAGGTCCCTCAAAACCGATGCAAAATCAGAGCTAGAGGTTATCAAACCCATGCCGCCAGAATCATCCTGCGCATCAACTGGGTACGGTGATGAGATAGGTACCAGCTCTCCAATGTGATTGCGAAGCCACATTTGGGCGGCGTCCTTCTCAATGTCTGATCGCTGCCGCAGGTGGAAGGTTGATCGTCTCAGGCCGAGAGGTTTGAAAATATTTTCGTCCATGTAAATGCTCAAAGTCTTGCCGCTCACTCTCTCGATCAAAATTCCAGCCCAGTCGAGGCCCGCACCATAAACCCAACTACTACCGGGTTCGAACAGGAGTGGAAGAGAAAAGGCTTCGTGCACTCTCCCGCTCATTACCAATGGCTCCTCGCCGCGAGACTTTCGCCAAGCAACCAAAAGAGGGTGCATAGCATCGTAGGAAAGCCCGCTTGTGTGTGTTATCAGGTGGCGCAAGGTGATTTTGTTTGTGGCTGGTTTCAGCTGAAAAGATCCGCCGGGACCTTCAAAGATAACATCTGGGCTTTTCAGCTCAGGCAAAATGCTTCCGACCTCATCGTCTAGGTTTATTAACCCCCTTTCGGTGAGTTGCAGCACGCAAATCGTGGTGAGTAGCTTGGTGCAAGAGAATCCAGAGAATAAGGTTTCGAGTGTGATCTCCTCGTTACTGTCTTTCTTGGCTCGGCCGAGGCATCTGCTGAAGACAATACCTGGAAAGAGAGTTTAGAGAAGATACTGGTTACATTTGGAGCAGTTTTAGGTACCACTTTGGTTGAATACGGCGAGTGCAACACCTGGGAGGCCCGTAGATGTGTCTTGGGTCAAAGATACCAGTGTCTCCTCGCAGGCTAACCTCATCTTCTCGAATGTAGCACGACGGTGAAAAAGGTTTGTCCGTTCAATATGTCTCAGAATCTTCACAATCCTTCCATACCAGATTGCCAGATGAATTTTCTGTTCATATACTGGACACTAGTCGAAGGAATGATTACTTTTGACATGAAGACGGCTTTGCCTTTTTGCGGCTATTGTCGGCCACTTCGGCCGACAGCCGACAGGGTCGTATTTGCCCAGGAATATGATCTGTTAGCCTCAGAAAGCTCCTCTATGGATCTCTCTAAGTCATCGGAAGCTCTGCTTCGCCCCTTGGACTGCTTACCGAGTTGCTCGTTTCAACATTGCGCGACGTTCGGCATGTCCTGTACCGCCACTCGTTCTTGACCAGTGGGCCAGAGTGTTATTCTCAATATGGCGCATTCAAATGCTTCGTCTTCACAGCAGCCGCCTAATCCCGACCCTGCGCCGGCAGCGCCAACAGTAACATCAGCGCCAGCGCCGACAAGCAATGCCGGGAGAAAACGACGATCTTGCGATCTTTGCAGCCGACGGAAAGTTAAGTGCGATAAGCAAAAGCCGTGCAGAAACTGCGTCAAGTATGGCGGGGAGTGCATTTTCCCGGCAGGCAAGACAGCCCAGACTGAAGTTGCTGTAGCGCCTGAGCTTGTCGCGATGCTACAACGGCTGGAGAAAGTTGTTCAGACTCTTGAACCAAAAGGACCTGAGCAGCGACAAGGCAATTCAGCACCTTCCCCTCCTCAGCCAGAAGGGACCCGCGAGCACAAGCACCCCTCTCCCCCGGCTTCTGCACCGACCATCGAGATTCCTGCGACTGAAGTCGGCGTTGAGGCTCTTGTACAAGATGACACAGTCTGCTTTGAAGACTATGGCCAAGCTTCGGAGCCGTCGAAGGATAGTGTTCCAAAGACCAAAGATGGTGAGAACGGCGGCAGAATAATTGTTGATGCTGGGAGAGACACATACGTCAGACGATGGTTTTGGGAGACTCTTAATGCTGAGGTGAGCACTTTTTTGCCACATATTGTTGTGTTTACAGCTTCTCACCGCGGTTTTACAGGCTAGCAGTGATTCCGCAACGGACGATGAACGCTCAGATGTGGAAGAGTGTTGCGATTCCTTGCCGACGACTTCAAAATCCGGAAACCCAGATCCTACACACGCATCAATACAACAGACTGGGAGCAAAGAGCGCGTATTGGCTGTCCTCAACTCGCACAAACACCATTTATGGAAGGTTTACAAAGAACGCGTTGAGCCTCTCACCAAATTGCTTCATTTGCCTTCGCTGGAACAATCGACGATCGCGTCAGCCAGTCCTTCTGCCCCGGCTCCTAGACAGAGTTCGCGGTGCATCCTGCTGTCTCTCCAATATGGTGCTGTGACAAGTCTTAGCGAGGAAGAGTGTGGTGAAATCTTCAATCTCTCACAGGCACAGGTACTCTCTTTGATGCGTGATATAATGGGTCAAATGTTCTCGGACGCCATGCTCATTCATACTGGAGACATACAACCACTACAGGCATTGGTCTTGTACATCATCTTCCTTCGGCACCATGAGCCGAGACTGTCTTGGAACCTCACTGGGTTGGCCGTAAGACTTGCTCAGAACTTTGGAACTCATCGAGAAGGTTCTTTGTTTCGACTTTCGAAGTTTGACATCGAGATGCGGCGAAGACTATGGTGGCAGATCGCGGTCCTCGACACACCTTCTGCAGAGGACTACTCGGGCGAGTACAATCTGTTAGTACTTCCACCCGAGACCAACATGTCATTGCAGTTTCCTGTCTAACATACATGAACATACTCGAGATGAGCAGTTGTGATACACAAATGCCTCGCAATCTCAACGATACTCAACTGCATCCGGCCATGATGGAGTACCCACCCGAAACAAGAGGCATCACAGAGATGACGTTTACCTTGGCGCGGTGCCAGATAACTAGCATGTATCGTTGCATGATTGACTCGAGGAGGACCTGCGGAGCTACAGGGAAACCCTACTCACAATTATCCTTCCAGGAACGATCCGACTGGATCGATGGTTGTGAGGCAGCGTTTTCGCAGAAGTACCTGAGAGAATGTTCTCCCACAGTCCCTTTCCATTGGGTAAGTAATCACCTTATCGGGCTGGGTAAATGCAGCCAAATGGATCAATACTGAGGATTGAGCCCATAGGTCACGGTGATTCTTACTCGCATGCTTTTCCACAAAGTCAGATTGCACGGATGTAATCCACTACAAGAACCAGACGATTTGTCGGAAACCATTCGTAAAACGCTCTTCCTTGTCGCCGTTGAGGTGATTGAGTTGAACTACAAGCTGAGAACGGATCCGCGAACACGCCCCTGGGCCTGGCTCTTCAGCTCGTACACTCAATGGCATTCTTTCTCGTTAGTCCTCGTCTGGTTGCAACAGGACCCTCTCTGTAAGGGATCACGACGGGCATGGGAAGCAATTGAAAAGGCTATTGTTCTCAGATGGGAGCATCCCCTTTCGCTCCTGGGCGGCAAAAAGCCCCAGCAATGGCGATCGATCATAAGGCAGCTTGGGAGAGCACGTTCTATACGGCAAGATGCTCTTGGAAAGAGAAAGAGACGAGCATCCCGTGCATCCCAGCTCACGGGTGCACCTTCAGCAGCCCCATCGAATGGCGGCATGGCCGCCGGACGTCCGTCAGCTGCGCAGACCTTTCCTCAACCTATCCAACAGCAGCCCCATCTCTCACCACAAAAGGCATCGGATCAGACGGTTGGCCCGCGTAATGCCGCACTTGATGCTACCGAAGACGCGTACATGTCGCCAGACGCCATGATGTCGGGATTGGGAGACCACCAGTCAAAGAACTCAATTCCCAGCTTCAACTACGGCGATATGTCAGATATGATGGCACCGTCAGATACGATGATGATCGATGAGGAATTTTCAACTGAAGAATTTCAGAGTTTGCCCGACTTCTTGTTCCTCCAAAGCATTTTCCAGAACGCTAGCTAGTCCTTTGAGGAACAAATTGAACATGAAATGACTTCACTATCCGAGCACATTCTTATAGCTGTCCCAGTTCCGGATGTCAATTGATTTACGTAATCTTCTATAGAACATGATCAAGTCATTATCTACTTTAAGCCGTTCTGTCCCAGTTTGCCCTCTCTAATCTCTTTGTGTATCCCGCTGTTCCCTTCCAACCCAGCGTGAGTGGCGTCGTCCATACCGGGAATCACCATGTCAAAGGTGTCCCGAATGACCGCATACTGGAAGTAACCACAACGAGCGATTGGTTGCGTTTTCTTGACATCCAATTTTCCGTCCGTAAGCACGTCATCGTGGATGTGAACAGCTACAACTCTGCCGATGACGACGTCGACAGTTCCCATTGGTGGGTTGGCAGGCAACCTGATAGTCGAGTGATAGACGCACTCAAACTTCACTGGACTGTCTTTAACCATGGGAACCGGGTCTCCAGGCAGTGAATGGCTGTATTCCTTACGCAGCCCGGCGCGCTCAAACTCGTCCACTGCGTATCCAACCTGTTCTGCGGAAATGTTGACGGCTTCGCGCAAGTCCCATGTTGCGAGATTCCAGCAGAACTTTCCGGTCGACTCGACATTACGGACCGTATCTTTTCTTTGCATATCTGGTTTCTGGTTGGCCGAAAACATGACGTAGGGAGGATCAAATGTCAGGTTGTTGAACTGCGAATAGGGCGCAAGATTATGTACGGTAGAGTCCGTGGCCGAGACGGTTGAGATCCAGCCGATTGGACGTGGAACTACGCATGCTTTGAAAGGATCATGCGGGAGGTTGTGAGCAGTTTTGCCTGGCTCGTAGTACATAGTGGTGGTATTGTAGTGGCGATTGCCAACTTTAAGCAGAGAAAGTCTGATGTCGATGGCTTGTCAGTGTAATTAATAATAAAAAAAGCATGTCCATTTCCTCCGAGTCCCGGACGATTGGCTGTCTATGCTATAGGATATATCGACAAGCAGCAGTAATCTTTTCTTTCCATCATTGAGCTCGGCCCAGACGCGGCTTGTTCAATGCGGGGGTGGAGCACGCTCCGCAGCATCGGATGGAAAACCCGGCCGAAGAAACGAACCCCGACGATACAGAACTTGGATCACTAAGCTTTACTTTTTCGAGTTCCGGAGTTTATTGTACCTCGCCCGGTCCGAATGAGGCAGTAATTTGAAGAAGTCCGTCTGCAAGCTCACATACAATCCTCTCGGTCTCCTTCCTGCTACATCATATTCTGTTCAGCGGTTCTGTATCCAACCCCCACCTCCTGAGTAACATCACCTGTAACCCATTTCCCCAACGGTTTTCAAATCATCCTTTCAATCATGGAGGATGACGATGTTGAGATTGGTCCTGGCCGTGACATTCCCACGGACGGAATTCCGGTCAATTTCGTGCCGGCCAAAGCTGGCGAAACTTTCAAACTAGGACTGATAACCTGTCGGGTTTTGGAAGACGGGTCGCGAACCAGTAAGATTCCCCCGATGAGTCCAAATGAACTTTTGTGATGAAGGCGTCAGATTGGAGGCACGTTCCAAGTTGCTTGCTAACAAGTGTATTCCGTGTGACAAGACAATCGCATCGGCGCGGCTGAGTTCACCCTTCCACCAGGCCTCAAGGGGCCGCCGCCGCACTGGCATGAAATGCACGACGAAACTTTCTTGACGACGAAAGGAACTATTCGCTACCACATTCCTAAGCCTGATGGCACCGAGGATATCATTGACGCTAAGGAAGGTGATTATGTGACGGTGCCCGTCCGGGCTCCGCACACGTTCAGCAACCCAACCGACCAAGAGGCCAAGTTTTACAACACGTACACGCCCGCCTACTATATCAACTACTTCAAGTTGCTAGGAACCTACGTGAAGGAAGGAAAGCCGATTTCGCCAAAGGAGCATCTGGACGCAATGTCAAACTTTGCCACAATCCCGGTGCCTCGCAAGTACATGGAAAAGAAGTAGTCGGAAGATAGTCAAACGCTGCATTGAGTCATTTGAGCTATCATCAAAGCCGTCAGTAAATGGTCGCATTCTTAAATAACAGTGACGCGTGATTTCATCCTCAGAAATTCTTCTCAGTCCGCTCGTCATTTACTCTGGTTTGACGAGGACTTTTACTCCCCAGTTGCCGACGTTACTTATTGCTTCATTCTATTATTCTAGGGGCTTCATTTATATTGGTATTTCATCGATTCTTACGATCGTTCTTTTTAGCGTGGTTTTTATCGCCATTGTCCCTCTCGTCATCGCCCCTATCGCTTTCTTGTCCATATTGCCGTAGCCCTTATCGTTGCTGTGATCACCATCCGCCCGTGCTCGAAAAGGGAACAAACGATTTCGCGTGTGGCCTCTCTCATCCCATCACATGAAGTACACCTGGCTCAAACATGGCAACCCTGGACCAAACATCGGTATCGCTATAGGACGCTTATCTCAGATTTGTTCGGGCTAGCGTATGCAGGACACGGAGTTTCGGCCGGCGGGCAGCGGACGTCGCATTTGATTTTCACATTCGCTCATTGGCCACCGATTTGTCCCGCATTGAACCCCCACGTACGTGACCGACGGCCATGCACCTTTCGTTGGCCAAGGCACGGGTTGAGCGAATCCCGCCGAGACAAACGAGCATACTGGGACACAAGTGTATGGTAGGTGATTGAGAACGTATGTAGGCACATCAATGACCTCCCATCCATACCTCTTATCTGACGGGCAGTACCTCCGCGTCAGTATACACTCAAAACGCTGACCTCACTTTCTCCATATTATCACTCCTCAAGGCCAAACACAATGGCCTTTTTAGGGCTCATCTTTGTATGCTCTTTGGCTACTGTTGCCTTTGGCATCATTTACGTCTTCGTTGACTATGTTCGCGTCCTCCGACTCAGGCAGAAAATGGCTCCCGGGCCTTTTCCACTGCCCCTCTTTGGCAATATCTTTCACATCCCACCTATCAGACAATGGAAAAAGTTCGAGGAATGGTCCCTGAAGTATCACTCCCCAATCATCACCATTTGGGATGGCCACACCCCCATCATGATCTGCAATGATGCTTGGTCAATGTCCGAGCTTTGTGACAAGCGCGCAAATATTTACTCCTCCAGAGCCGTGAAGACACTAACCGGCAAGGTGTTTGGTCTTCACAAGTTCAATCAAGCCGGCCTTCAATACGGAGAGCAGTGGCGTATACATCGCAGACTTACCGTAAGCAACCGTTTCCGAGGGCAATAACAAAACAACGAACCGACATTTTCATCGTTCAAGGCTAATCATCCTCTTATCAAATAGCATTCTGCCGCAAATGCCCAAGTTGTGCAAACGTATCGTCAGATGCAAGCCAATGAAGCCAAGCTATTGATCAAGGATTGCCTAGAGGACTCTGAGAGGTTCGTCTCGAGTGCCTTGCGATTCACCGTCTCCATCGTGTCCGTCATTGCTTGGGGCAGGCGTATCAGCAGCGAGAATGACACAGTTCTGAAGGTTGCGCAAGCCTTTGTCGGCAGCGCGAACCTTGGTTTCCCGGGGAAAACGTACACAGAGGCTGTCCCATTTCTTACCAAGATGCCGCCGTGGCTGAATCCGCTCCCGAACCAACTCAGAAAACTTGCCGAGACCTCCAACAAGTACTTCTATGCCTTGTCTGCAGAGGGCGCGGAGGCATCGCGAGACAACTTTGCAAAGAGGCTCCTCAGGGAGAAGGAAGAACATGGCCTAAGCAAGGTCGAGATCTCGAATTTGACGGGAAACTTCATTGGCGCCGGTGTTGACACGACAACTAGTGCAATGTTGACATTCATCCTGGCCATGTGTCTTAATCAAGATGTTCAGACCAAAGCCCAGGAGGAAATTGACCGCGTCATTGGCCAAGGCAGGTACCCTGATTGGTCGGACGAGGACAATCTACCGTACGTTGCGGCTATCATCAACGAGACTCTTCGTTGGCGACCCCCGTTTGCGCTGGGAGGCCCTGCCCATGCTCCCATTCAAGATGATGTCTACGACGGATATCTCTTTCCGAAAGGGACTGCCATCATTGGCAATCTCTACGCCATTCAGCGTAACCCTCGGGAGTATCCCCAACCCGACAGGTTCTGGCCAGAGCGGTTCCTGGACGGCTTCAACAGGCCTGCCTACCCGAACAAGAGGGGTCACAACACGTTTGGCTGGGGCCGTCGAGTTTGCAGTGGAGAGGCTCTTGCGCAACAAAGTCTTTACTTCACGATTGTGTCCCTACTCTGGGCTTTCCGAATCCTTCCGGGCCTTGACGATCAGGTGAGTTCTTCGTGTTACTGGAGAGCCCTGGCTGTTCCATCTCAAACCTCGTGCTAATATATCACACAGGGCAAAGAGATTGTGCCGGACCCTGACGCCTACACAACTTCTCAGGTAAACCGACCAATGCCCTTCAAGTTGCGACTGTTGCCTAGGTCGGAGTCTATTACGAGACTTATTAAACAAGAGGCCCAGGAGGCCAGAATGGAGCTTCGGGCATACGATGCTGACACCACCGTCACGTTTGAAAGTGCCCAGTCGATTTCTCTCGATATGCCCATCTCCAAGGCAGAAAAGAACTCGGGCTTGTAGTGTTCGCATTGCACAGGCACGCATCTAGGAAAAGGAGAGCGGCTATTGGAATTAGATACATTAATCAGTATGCCTGGTGATCTTTTCTTTCACTTGACACAACTTTGTCATTCTCTAGGCTTACGTAGCTGTATATGTCGAGTTTGTCGGAATTCTAGGCCCCAAGCATACGTGCAAATTGCAACTGTCTGCAACCAAAAGGCTGCATACGTGAACTATTGATATGTACAACATTCTGACTATTTCTCAGTCATTAGGTGATAGACATCGTCAGCCATCCGCCTTGACGTAACGTATACCATGACCCGGTCAACCGGATGACCGCACTTAGAAACTCTTTCCAAGACCTGAGCCGAGATCAGCGGTGCACGGAAGCTTTGGAAACTTGCATAGTCGCAGGAGATGAAATGACAATAAATTTAGTTACAAATTTCTACCAAATATTGCTTCTGGATCCTCCTTTACCATGCCAATCCTTCAGGGGCAGAGCCGCCACGGAGTGCGGAATTCTCGCAGACACCCCGACAAAAAGCTTCATCTTGCTCTGCAGAGGACTTGGTTGTCTGGACAGGACCTCTGCGAGCAGGCCACCACTCTGCTCCGCGTTTCTTCTCCTCATCCACGTGCTCATGAAGCATTCCTTTGACTCTGCCAATGACATAGACAACGGCTTCCTCTACATCAGGGTGGAATGGCCCAGTCATGTAAGTATCGCTGTTGAGATTTGCCTGGGATCCATTGGCCAGCCACTTGTCCTCTGACTCGACCTGACTGAAGAAGTCGAGCTTCTCCTTGACTTGCTCCGGGGTCGCTGATTTAGATCGATAAACCTCGTATCGCATCAGGCTAGTGGTTGCAGATGTTGGGACGATGGACATCATGTAGAAGAATACCGGGCTGTGATAAATGTCAGAACCGCAGGCCTCCAATCAAGACTTCGCTCAATATGACAAGGCATAGACTCACGTCAAAGTGACAGAGGCGTTGGGAAACATGTACGTCGGGCTGACTGAGCCAGAGCGCTCCTCTCCCTTTGCGCCCAAATGCGCAACCCAATACTTTTCGAGGCCGTAGTTCATCTGCTTGTTGCCCTTGAAAAACGGCGCAAGTCCAGGATGCGCCGTGGGACAATGGTAGCACTAAGAACTTTCAACAACTGGCCAGTACCATACCGGGGTATTTCGCTTTGACTGACTAACCTCGTTATAGTTCTCAATCAATGTCTTCCAGTTGAACTTGCCCTCCATCGACCAGGTGTGATCGTACTCATAATCACTCATGTCAAAATTCTCCAGTCGAGGCTGGGTGTCAACGCCGCCAAATTGCTCCTCCCAGCTCAATGTGGGTTTTTCGGCGGCGTCCAGGTTCACCCAGAAGAAGCCCAGGCGGTCCACATGACTGTGAACCTTGTACAACTTGTACTCCTCCTTGTCGAAGTCCTCAACGTGATCGAAGCGGGGAGCCTTGGCCAAGTTTCCGTTCATGCTGTATGACCAGCCTGTGAAGCGGTCAGAACTACCTTGAAATCTTGCTATTCAATGCGAGGAGCCTTACCATGATATTTACAAGACAACACGAATGCTTTGCCTTCGTTCTCGTGGACAATCGGGAAAGCCCTGTGGCGGCAGATATTGAGAAATGCGTTGATGTTTCCTGCTCGGTCCTTGATGATGAAGAAAGGGTAGCCTGCCATCTCATAGCGGGCGTATTTCCCAGGCTCATTGAACTGGTGAATATGAGAAACGAGGATCCATGATTTGCTGAATATTGCTCGTCGTTCCAACTGATAGAACCCTGGCTCGCGGTACCAAGAAGCTGGAAGTGTGCTCTGCATATTGATCGATTTGTGATGTGCTCGAGGCTTGCCCAAGTCCTAGGATTACTGGTTCTACAATAACGCACCCTGTAAATTGAGTTCTTTTAGAGCTTGCAACTAGCTTGACGCTTCACATCCATCCTATACCACCTCGCAGCTCTAGCTATTGCTAATTCGCGTAAGCCACCGGCCGAACGATACGGAAGTACATAATGCCAAGTGGTATACTTCGGCATTCCGAAACGAGCCGAACGCCGACGATTACAAAAAGCACACCCAGAGATTGGAAGATACTGGGCGAAGGACTGGGCTCGGGTCGTCGGCCGAGCTTTCCGTGTCCTCCATCAGCCCCCGCCTTTGTCGGCGAGGCGGGGCCACCCTGCGGGCCTGTGGCTTCGACGATGGTACTCTGTACATTTCCCCAACTTCAGGTTCGTTTAAACCCACCGAAAAGACTTTAGTTCTGTGCAGTGGGAGTACAGCATCTGCTCAACCACCTGACTTCCAATAAAATTCTAGAATGACTAATAGTCTAACCATGTTTGGTCGCTAGCAAGGACACAGTGAAATGGTAACTTTCCGAGTCGACATCGGCACTTCGGCTGGCGGTAACCCCCAGATGAACAAAGAATCCATCAAAGGAGGTCAGTCGATTCATTCCACAGCTCTGACGGTTTGGGGACTACAAATAAACTCGGACAAATGTCCATAGATTACGAACGAATGTGATCAAAAAATAGCGATCTGGGATTAATCCTATCAACACTGTCCAAACCTGCAAGCATTCTGTACCCTGATCCTCTGCATGTGTCAAGAAGTAGAACACATCGCCTACTTTGATTCACACTACTCATCCTCAGTCTCATGTTCAACAGTTTGACGCCTCGTGAAGCAATCGCCGATGCTCTGTGCCACATCATGTCTGCCTTTGACGAGAACGACGCGTCTCTGCTCGCCTCCGCTGTGACCCCGGATATCACTCTAACTATCAACGGCAATGATGTGTCGGGCTTCGAAAACGTCAAGGCCCACAGCCTCAACATTGTGGGCCCGATGGATACGACCCATTTTGCAGCCAACATTCGCATTGACGTTGCGGACAATGACGCCGCCATTGCGACGTTGACCGCAAACAATCTGGCTCTGCATTACACTGGTTGGGATGGACTTGGCTCGAGCGAGAGAAAGTTGTTCGGAGGATCAAAACATGTCATCGAGCTCAGTGAAGACGAGAAAGATGGGCTTTACAAGGTCAATTTGTGGCACATGAAGACGGCATGGAAAGAGGGAGGTACGGGGTGGTTGCACCCAAAAGCTTGAGTTGCTTTCGCTCTTGCGAAAGTAAGTTTTTGTGGAGCTAGTTGGTTGGGTAATAATTTCCCCTTTTCATTGCTAACTCTCAAGGGTGTCCTAGCCATAGGTAAACTGCTGGAGATTTCGCGTTGTAACTCGAAAGTTTAAACGGGAAAAGGTTAGCAGGTAGGTTACCTTCGAACCTATCAAGCCCCACGCCTACTCTCAGCCATCGTGTAAGCAAATTTAACGTATTGAAAGTTGGGGTTCGGAGCGTAGAGAGAGACAGTTGTATCAGTCAATGCATGTCCTTCTTGATTGACTAAATGCTATGGTAGGGTATTCTCGAACTATATTATTTCATCTGATTCATAACTCATCCAACACTACTGGCGACTACCTGCTATGTCGCCGTATCCAACCCCATACATCGCCCTTTATCCTATGTCGGACGTGTTGGTTGAATCCATAAGTAATTGCGTTTGCAAACCCAATAAATTGACTTGAGCTCTGGAGGGCGGCCAGAACTCGACTTTGAGATGTGTTGCCAGAGGCCTCCATAAGACGGTTGACGAGGCCGGGAATCCACAACAAAACGTACATGACGGGGTACGCGTTGAGAAGCATCATGCGCTTGATCTCGCGCTCAACCTTTCTCGTCTGTGACCGGATCGGGAAGTCGCTCATCATCGTGGCCGTCACGTTCTCAGCACCGGGCTGCTTGCTGGCGACGTTCTTGAGGCTTGGGTTTTGGGGGAAATCTCTGGCGGAGAAGTCTCTCTTTGGTGGCATGCGCCACTCCAGAGTTGAACTCCTGCTCCTGGATCCCTTGCGCTTGGAGGACAGGTCAGGGAACCCGTACTTGGAAAACCGGGCGGACATGGCTGATGGCCTTCGCATGTCGCGATGGTAGGCAGAGGGCCCTCCGAACTGGCTTTGTTGCAGCTTATCCTCCTGCTCAAGGTATGAGAATCTGGCCTCGGAAGCCTGGCTCAAGTCCATCTCGTTGTCGTCAAAGCGGGATATCCTTGCGGACATTTTTCTCTGTCCCTCCACGTCATCAGCGGTGACAGATGCCCTCGCTGGCTTTGTAATGGGCTCGACCCCTTCGTCTGATTCAAAGGAGACAGTCCGCTCGGTCGGACCAACACCACCGCTGACCTTGTTCGACCACTCCTTCAATTCGTCGTCGTCCGGTGTCGATGTCGTCTTGAACGGTTCCTTGAACGTGGGCTTCGGTCGTTCGAATTGGTCCATTTCTAACTCAGGCGTTGGGATAATCTCGAATCCTTGCTTTTTGCGAATGGAAGAGGTCATGACGTTGCCGACACTAGAGCCAGAGTTGGTTGAATCGTAGAGGGGATCTGATGTGTCGACCATGGAGCGGAAGTGGCGGCCGAGGTACCACCAGACGTAGAGGTAGATGAGTATCGTAGTAAAGATGATGGCGAAGCGCCATCCGTGTGTAAGGGAGTATCGAAGGTCGGGTCGGTTGCGGGAAATCCAACACCAGTTGCCGCTTACGGGTTCCATCTGGCCCATGCCGGTCGCCGTGGCGCTCGTGATAATCGGGACCACCCATACGGAAGCGCAAATGATGAACTTCCTGAATGTCGAAGTATTGGGCATGTACGTCTTCCGTGTAATGGTGAGGAAAGTGACTACGGCTATGGCTAAGATGGAGAAGTCGGAGGCTTGGACAGATAGCTGCCCAATCATGCCGTTCAGCACGCATGCCGCGCCGGGCCTCAGATCTTTGTCTTTGATGAAGATGATTCCTGATACGGTATTGTTGAGAGAGTTGATGAACTCTTTTGGAAAGAGGCTCGAGTCAGCATCTTCCACCAAAGGAAGCCACAACTGGCGATCAATGACTTACCGGCCAACGTCAGGTTGAGGACGAGAGCATGGCGGAAGGAGCGTTGTTGATCGTGGTAGAAAATGAAGGAAATTAACACGCCCGTAGTTGCTAGAAAAGAGAGGATGCTACCCGTGAGGGTAACGGATGCGACTGCCGCATCAAAGGCCATCGTGAACCCGCACGCCGTAGATGTTGGTTAGCATCCACGCGCGACGACTTCGCGGCGGTCTCAAAGTGGGAAATGGGTATCGTCTTGTACGAAAGCCAGTGCGCACGTCTTCCAGGACCGTGGGCTGGGCGATATTGGTTATCCGTTACACGGATGGAGTCACGGGTCAGCGGTGCGAGTCATGAAGTCGTTGCGACGTGGGTCTCCATCCCCTGAAGCTTTTCTATTTATTGAGTGATTGACATACGCGATGCCATCTGAAGTCGAGAACCACCCGACGCGAGTCTAAAATGCCTGTCTTTACCCCAAGGTGCACCTTACAATGTCGGGATGTCTTGCAGGACAAGACGCTCTGGGAAATCGATGCCATTGAAGCACGACATGAGGCTGGTGATACGCCTCAGAGAGTTGCAAAGACAACACGCTGAGGTTGCAAGGGTCAAGGGACAGAGGCGCGCCCATTGTGAACTAAGACAAGGTCCCCCTTAATCAACGCTTGGCGTTTTGAAATGTAGCATCCAGCGTCTGGACCCGCTGCATAACCCGGAAATCGTTAGCTGATGTTCAAAACCGTTAGGCGAAGGCGCAGTTCCACGTGGATTCTTGTGTCAGAAAACGCATTCGGCACCCCGATCTAACCGCAGATGTGCATGTTGAAGGGTTCATCCGTCGTCCCAAGTCTGTGGGCACTCGAGCTGGGCGCGCGTCTGTCGCCAACTTACCAGGCCTTTGGGGTGGGCATCAGAATGGACATCCCTCACTTCGCGAAGTTGAGGTTATTAACCGCATGTTGCATTCGTTGAAGCGGCTTTTTTTCTCCTCATGTCGCATTCAATTCAGAGTCTTCTGATTATTGTTACGCGAGAGGCAACTTCACTGTTGATCTCTGAGTGTCCGAGCTCAATTCGGCGGTTATAATGCCGTCCGTTATCGACTTCGTTATCGCTTGGCTTGGCGGCTGCAAAATTTTTATGATCTGCTCAATAGGAGTCCAGCGTGTATATGAAAACACTAAATGTCGGCGCCGTGCAAGCACAAACCAAGACACCGAGCCGTTATATCCCGCGGACAGCCCTGTTGTCGGTGGATGTCAATATCAAGGTTTGGAGCCGGTGGCACTTCAAACCATGTACCCCTGAAAATACATTGGGTCTCCCTGCTCGCTTATGCTGTCTTGGCCTGATAGGAAGCAGGGTATTCCTATCTCACGGGCAGCTTCCTCTTGTGTTCATGGAGAATGCGAGCAGAATGTTCCACCGGCACAGTCGGATTTTGGAGTCCTTCCGCACCGGCTAGCCCTGTCACGTAATCCAAAGACAGGATCCCATGTGGTTCGGGGGCATCATCCCGCCTCACGGCCAGCCGTTCCTGACGAATTGCAACGGTTCTGGCCTATCGAGGACCAGTCTTCTGACCAATTTCCTCAACTCCGCAAGTTCTCAACCCCACAAGCCGGATGTTGTTCCTTGATTGAAGGCCGGCTGAAGGCTCAGGCCCCCGGTCGTGCACCTGGGCAATTTTTCGTCCCCCTCTTGCTGACCCTCCACACGCGGACGGCATGGGTAAACTGAAACCCAGGCCAACTTACCTCTCCTGGAAAGATTTCGCCACCCTCCCGCACAGGACCTGCTCTGGCGCGGATGTTCTCATATGCCGCAATAACGCAAAGTTCTATTTTGGTCTGAAGCCGACTGAACCGCGCGGGAATCGGAAGGCGAGCGAGCCCGCCCAGCCGAGCTAGACCAACCATCTCGCCAGACGCGGCAACGGTAGGGTTGCAAGCAATATACTTAGCGTGATGCCAAAAGAATTGCCTTCGGTGTCGATATCAGTAATCGGCACGCCAAGAGCGAGACTGTGCCGAGTGAGGCCGACGATGCCTTCAAAGTCCTCGTCTGAAAATCTCGCACCTTTCGCTCTTGGCTCCCCCAGACTTTCTGTCTCAAGTGGTCCATCTCCTGACTGAAAACGGAATGTTGTTTGGCCCCGTTCTGTCTTTCCTCGTGGTTCTGGCCCACGGTTAAAGTTGAGAGAAATTAATCCCCGAGTTTGTTCATTGTTGGCTCCGCTCTGCAGAGGGGCGAAGCGTGGCGGACAAGAAAAGCACAGAGCACATCGCGACGTACGCGAGGATTGTGTCGTGGTGCGCGGAGTTGGACATGAGTCGTGTGAGTGTATGATGTTCAACCACCATGTGTCCGAAACAACGAATGTGCCCTGCTATTACTCCCGACGTGATAATCCGCACGGATAAGTTCGGATTGAAAAAGTTGCCGGCCTGTCGTCTCTGGAACTGGCCCCTGATCGCCAAAATTTCCCCCTTATGGCTGACAATGGGATTCTTCTTCAAGATAAGGCTCCTCCCTGCATCTCGAGGAACATCACGCGTGGCAGTGCGTTCAGAACCTTTAACGTTTCGGAAATTCACACGTCACGGCCGGAAATGTTGCAAGGCAGTTGACGCGTATGATCACGATCGCGGATTGAGCTTAGCGCAGGACCGAGACTTTTTATGAAGCTGCTGTTGGCGTGGCTTGGCGCATCCTTCATCATTACAGAACACTGAAGCGTTCACGGTTTGTGTTCAATCGGAAGAAAAGACTAAAGTATGGAGTCATGGACTCGTTCAACCGAAGTTTCCTGACAGAACTAGGCAGACCCGGATGATGTAACCTTAGCCACGTTATCCCAGCGGCTGCAACCGACTTGCAAGCCATGCAAAATTATTCGCAACCGAGCAGCCCTCAGAAGAATGACATCCTTCCCCAGGCACGACTAATGCTGCGGCTGAGCACTGCTGAAAATGGTTATTGATGCTGAGGTTGGCTATACTCGATGGAACACTGCGATGACGAGTTGCTCACGTTGTCTTATCTGACATGATACCAGAGCTGAACATCTCGAACTCCAGTGGTTTCTCTCGTCCGGTGACTTTCTGTGTGATAATCACGTAATTACGGAGAATTCAATGCCGGTGGATACAATGTCTCAAGTACCAAAGATTCAGCTTAGCTGAGAAAATTTGCCCCGTAGGGCTAGGTTGAACCATGCGTCGACAGCCAAGTTAGTCTGGACTCTTGAACAAGGTTAAACAGACTTGAACGAACTCTTCGTAGTCGTCGTAGATGGTCGGAAGATACGGTTGTTTGAAAATGACTCAATCAAAATGGGTTTGTTTTCTGAAACTCAAATTGATAGGCTTCGACAACGATATCACATGATGCTGTTCTGGCCCAACCACCACTTCCGCTTTGGCAATTTCTTCATATTGATGAAAGTCCGAATCGAGTGTTGAGATCCCAAAAATGACTGTCTACTTAGAGTTACGGGCTGTTCTGGTGCCGAGTTCGGATCAATCATCCAAAGTCAAAACCCATTTTCCTTGCAGCTGAGGAGAAGTAATTAGTATTGATGGCGCGATACGGCTTTGGGAACTTCTTACCTTTCCAGCGGACATTGTCTGCACCAGTCTTTCCACGTCGTTCAGCTTTGCCCTCTGCACCTTTGGAACGACGGCTCGTCGCTTTACGAACTCCAACGCCTCCAGAATATCGGCTCGCGTCCCAACTGAGGAGCTCAGAATCTTCCATCCCTTCGCAATCAGCCAGAGAGGATGGAAGTTTACCAGAGCCTCATGACCCAGGACTGCCACACACATGAGTGTCCCAAACGGCGCAAGTACCTCGAATGCTTGTTGATATGCAGCCAGTGAGGTGGCGGCAACTACGATGGCTTTTGCTCCCTTCCCGCCCGTTACCTTCATCACCTTCTCCCCCAGAGTTCCGGGCTCGGTCACGTCAACATAGTGCTCAGCACCCTGCTCTTTGCAGATTTTGGACTTCTCCTGTCCGGCATCAATTGCAATAACACGGTATCCCATTGCATGAGCATACGCAACAGCTAGGGCACCAACGCCTCCGGCGGCTCCAGAGATTGCGAAATACTGTCCGGGAGTGACGTGGCAGCCCTTGACAGCCTTGTAGGCCGTCACACCAGCACATAGAATCGGCGCAATCTCCTCGTCGGGAAGATCGTCGAAATGTGGCGGCAGTCTGGCTAGATACCGATACGGCACGAGCGAATATTGGGCAAAGGTACCGTCGTAAGTCTTTCCGGAATGCATCGCCTTGACACATCGAGTCTCTCCTTCATTGACAAGATCCGTGCAGGCATCGCAACTTCCACAGATGTCGCGGGTCCAAGCAATGCCAACTCGTTGGCCTACCTCGACTGAGGGGTTGAGAGAGGAGACATTGGAACCAAGAGCAGCAATTTTGCCAACCCCTTCGTGGCCGAGGATGTTTCCGACAGGTCCAAAATGACCCAGAGCCATGGCAAGGTCTGAAGCACAGAGGCCCGTCACGGAGAGCTTGACGAGAACCTCATTTGGACCGGGTACTGGTCGCGGTTCATCGCGTACTGAGAAGGTCGGCGTAGCGTCAGATGCTTGGGTTGACTACGGTGGGTCAGTTGCCATCCTCGACGCAATCCGAGTCTCTGGTCGCGAGATGAACGTACAGTTAGAACGGCGGCTTTGTGCGTCTCCATCTCGATGGTCTTTGGAATCTTCTATGAATAATTGCTTCTATCTGGCGATAATGGACTGTAGTTGGTGAACTAGAAACGAGTTTTGAGTTTGACCTGATGTTCCCCGAATCTATGATGTAGTTCCTCCCTTCCCCGCCAATCCCAAGCGGGGGAAGTTCAGACCATTCGGATACGTATTTCCGCCCGTCGGACAGTCCCGCGCGGCCGAGGTCATGGCGGCGAAGTTTTTTCTCTTTTGAGAATGCTGTTCGCTCGAAGATGAATACTGACATGTCCTCTTTGACTCAATCTTGAAGTTGAGGTACAGTATCTCCATCGACGCGTGTGGCAGATGTGGGTTTCCGAGAGCCGCGGGAATTCGCTAGGCCCGGGTTATGGCGTTATCGCCCCCGACCCAGGGGTCTCGATTCGCTGCACGGAGTGAGACATGCCTGTACAGTTCGGGCTCTCTTTTTCTCTTCTTGGCCTTCGGACTATGTCTCAAAGGAAATGACAACGAGAAATTCATCAATCAGTCTTTTGAAGAACTGGAGTTGTGGGCACATATCGTGGATCAACAGGGGTGCTCCATGTAGGCAGAGCTGTCCGGCTGGAGGTTAATTGTGCATGTGGTTACCACATGAATCCCCCGGAAATTGACACGTTCATATCGTGCCGTGCTGACGGATGCTCAGTAAACGTCCAACCATCATCAACCTGGGTTTCCGCTGGAGGAAAGATCGCGAGAATTCGGCCATAATCGTGACATCATGATCCATGTAAGGAATCTCTTACATAAGCGCTGTCACGAAGATTCGGCCCACGGCGAAACATGAGCACCCGAAGTATCACATGACTGAGTCCAGCGATGGCCCCTGTCTCAGAACAGGCCAACAACATATTTTCTGTACTCATCTAATCCACCAGTCCTCACCGCTGGATCCTTGCGCCAAGGAACCGCATAGTTGCAATGTCCACTCAGAAGTCATCGTTCTCAAATAGGGGCTTCCAAATCCACCAGTCTGTAATTCGGCATCCTGGCGGAGGAGCACACGACCGAATTATACACATAGTCAACCGCGCTCTTAGGGGCGTGCGTTCGGGCGAGCATCCGGCACCTCACGGCGACGCAGCCGGGAAACGGCCAGCACTCACCCTCGATCTTAGCTTCCAGGGGATGCAGCATATTCCCGAAGATGTTGTTGATCTAACCAAGGAGGACCTAGAATGGTTCGTAGAAATTATCGCTTATCTTGAACGAAAAGGTGACAAGCTTACGCCAATGTGCGTGATAGGCTCACGATCTCCCACAATCTTTTGACCTGCCTGCCGACTCGGTTTGGAGCCTGCATGAATCTCCGATATCTGGATATTAGCAACAATGATCTCAATGAGTTCCCATTATCTGTAATGAAACCGTCATGTTCTCCCCAGACTCGTCCTAACGCTGTCGCAGATCTGCCAACTGAAGTCTCTAGAGATCTTAAATGTTGCTCATAATTCACTCGGGAACATCCCTGATCAGATTGTTTTACTTTCATCACTCAAAGCACTCTTTCTTCAGAGCAATCAGATTGGTTCATTGCCACTCAGTATCGGGTTGATGGAGTCATTGCAGCTCATCAAGATCAGTGGAAACCCCATTGAGTATCCCCCGCCGGAGATCCTCAAGGTACCCAACCATGCAGAAGAAGCAGATGCCATTGTCACCGCACGGATCATGAGTTTCTTCAGGTGTGATGCGTACCCTCAGCTCCTCATCCCAACGGGCAATCTCGATCTCATCGATGCCGCGGATGCTGTGGCCAGCTGTCTGCCCCGTTTACAGAGACTCCTCTCAATCGACCGCTTTGCCAGATTGACGCGGCATCAATTTAACACGGTGTCAAATTTGGAACGCCTGGTGTCGCGCAGTGGGCTGCATCTACGAGAAATGCAATTGTACATCCAATTCGCTTCTGAAGGTGATGAAAGTGCCCAGGAGGGTCTGTCGAAAGCTTGTGTGCGGCTTGTAAGATCCATGTCGCGAGTGTGCCTCGAGATCGGGAGCAATTCCGATATGATAGTTGACCAGGCTGGAGTCCAAGACGTTCTGCCTCTTCTGAGCCTCCTGCATAGCACCTGTCGGGACCTGAGGTTTGCGCTTCAAGCATTTACCCCTAATAAGTCTTGCGAGACCGAAGATACAGCCACGAGTATGCCTTTGACTGCTCAACCTGGTATAGCTGCTGCAGATATTCTCTCTGCTGCACAAGAACAGAAGTCGTTGTTGACCCATGGAACCAAACCCAACAGCGATAACCATGATCAGTCGCTGGACTCAGTCGTGCTGTCTCTCTTGGAGGCTTGTAAAGCGTACAAGGATCTTCATGATCAGCTCCGGGGACAGATTTCTGCAAGTTGGCGCAAAGATGACGCGCGAGAGCCTAGGATGTGTCCAGTCAGGTCTTGGAGCCAAGCCTGTGCCTCCTGCTCAAAGACAGAAGAGGCTGCTTCGATTCTCCGGAGCTGTCTACATCTTTACACCCCCAAAGCATACGCTGCGAACGACCCATCGGTTTTCATCGAGTTATCCTCCAGGTTTTTGAACAGCTGGGCAGACCTTGGCAAGGGAATGATGGCATTGAGAAAGGTTTTATATCTTTCGACGGACGTGAGAAAGCAGTTGCAGAATACGCAGACAACTGTGAAGCGGGCCACACAGCTTCTGAGCATTTGGATCGAACAAATCGAAAACAACACAAAGGCGGAAAATTACATTTGAGGCTTCGGGGAGACTTATTTTGATTTTCCACGCAAGCGAGGACGGATGAGACCGTTTTAGAACATGAGCTACTTACGGAGACCGTCATAGACGATAGAGAAAAGGTGATGAGACGGGAATGATGGGAAACATGGATGATTAATGCAGCAGGAATAATTAGAAGATCGGGACCAGTTGTCCCATAAGAATATTGTAGTGCTTGAATGTGAGACCAAAAATACCTTTTGGAATCTCTACACTAATCGGAATACTACGCACCATTTTTCCTCTCAGCATGTGAATGCTGAGCCAACCTCACCGGATCTGTAAGCATCAACGATGCTCTGAATAGTGGTATACGTTCCAGCCACGGTCATGAAAGATGCCAAAACCACCGTGAAGCAATGCAATAGACACAGACCCATCTTTGCTTTACTCAAGGACCGTACTTCCCAGTCCATGTACAGTCCCATAAACGCAGGAATAATAAGCTGTGGCACAAGAAGATGCAAAGTCAGAACTGGACTGTCATCTTGATCACGTGTGGGTGAACTTACACATGTTGGCATGCAGCAGATAGAGCCGATGAGACCAACCAGGTAACTGAAAAATGGCACTGCTTCAGCAATGACGAAGGCAAGTGCACTGATTCCCAAGGTTGATCCACTTGCGATGTCAGTTCCATATGTCCTCATGTAGTCTGCGGGGTACTCACAGCCATGTAGCCCAGTGAACGAAACTCTTGTTCTGCAGATGAACCGAGTTGCGGAGAATGCGAACAAGCAACTAGAAGTTGTCAACGGCTCAACTCTTTCTTAGCAGTGGCAAAGACGACTCACAAACTTGGCGGCCAGATGGACCCACAGCGTGGTAGTCATGATGAAGCCGGGAATGGAAATGCCGTAGGCTATCTTCTCCAACGTTCCGCCTGCGCTCCCCAGTGATGGGCTGGCGACATACTTGCCGCAGTACCTTCGTAGTCTTTAACATCCGTGTCATCTAGAAGGACCTCAAATGACTCACACGTAGACAACGGTCCCAAAAGAGACATAGCATGCGCCCAGGAAAATTTGAGACGAGAAAAGCGATTTGGTGAACGATCTGGGGCTTCTCATTTCTGCAATGACCGGCATAAAGGTAGGTGTCGAGCCATAGCCAACTAGGATATTGTAAGAAAAGATTTCGACCAAGTGTAGTATTGCAGTGCTTACCGAAGAGATTGATGGTGGCAACTACCCCAGGAACAAACGCAGGAGCACCAATGGAGTGAACCTCCATGTCATAAGGACCCTCCTGAGGAGCAGCGGCTGGTCTATCGACCTGAGTAACGCCAACTCTGTAGTTGAACGTCAGAATCCAGCAGGATCTAGGTGATCAAAGAGGTTGAGTCTTACACTACAATGAATACGGCCGTGAATATCGATGCAAACCCAATCCATGCCAGAATCGACAATCTTCCAAGCGTTGGAATACTGGAGATTAGTGCAGTACACGTTGCTGCGACGAGAGTCCAAACGATGTTGCAGACTGGGCGGTTAGAGAGTGTCTTGAATCCTTCAGCCAGGCCAACAAAGCCAGAACCAGAAGCTAGCCTACACCCATGGTCAACTGAAAATGGACCGCATTGGAGTCGGATAGAAGCTTACACCCAAGTCAAAAGAAACAGACCGCCTGCGACTTCGCGAGCCACGGGGCCACCCATTAGGGCAGCGGCATCGGCGATGTTGTGCACACCGGGATACCGCATTCTGAAGGCGTACATGACGTAGGCGTAATCTGCGAGTTGCCCAGATTGTAAGTGACTGCAGAGTGCAGGCGAGGCCCAAGAACATCAAAGAGCATTGCCGAGAACTCACAAGTCGTGAGGGTTCCCCAGCTCACAAGGAGAATAATTCCCGGCCCATATCCCACTGCGCTAAATGCTGACGGAATAGTCAAAACGCCGGTCGCGAAACACAGCTTCATCAAGATGATGACTGTGCGTTTCCTGTGATTATGCCTTAGCAAGATCTCTCCACAGCGAGAAAGTCATGCAATCGTGTTACGCATACCAGCCGAGAGCCCGGTATTGGGCTTGTTGGAAGACCTCACCGACATCTTCAACATCAACGGATCCGGTCTGACTACTGTCGCCAGGAACAGCATTGTTTGGGGTAGTCAAGTCTGGCTTCTCGGACAGATTCGGGCCTGAGCTTGTTTCGTAGGAGGAGGACATTGTGGCGGACGTTTGTCCTGCGAGGATTCTGAGGATTCTGTTGACCGGACAATTTGCAGGCCAAGTAGCGCCGATGAACTAGAGAATTGAGTAGCTCGGTATTCCAGCTCAAATGCGCAATGACTGCACGCTGTCTTACAAGGGATCACGGAAGGGGGCAGAGTGTTTATAGACACCAGAGGTCGGTCAACGACTCCCTATCACAGACTCTTCTTGTCTCCAAATGCCGGGGTTCATGACCAGGGCAAACTACCCCTCAAGCATGCGGAGAACCCTTGAAAGTTGGAGGTGTTGGGACATGCAAAGGACGTAGGTATCTGATATCTACATGTTCCACTAAGCGTGGGCCTAGGACGCGGCATTCCGTGGCTGTTGGCAAAGCATTCCATCTACCCCAAGGCCTGGCTGCAAGGTTATCAACCGGCCATGAATTCATTGGCAAGTGCAAGATAACGCTAGACAGAGGTGAGTGCAGATCTAGTCCTATTTGCGGGGAAGATTGCTTGGATAACCCCATGGAGATAAAGCCCCCAACACCCACAATAGATAGAGCGGGTTCCACCTCGCGGATTCCCGACGCTAGCAGATTTCCGATAGCGATGCCATGCCGTCGAGTGACATCAAGGGTTGGAAGGCTGTCCGGCCTACCGGCGAACGTCCTCAAATAGCCTAACCTGGTGCGATGCATAACCCCGAATGCTGGCTAGTAGCTCTAGCAATATCGGCGGAAGGGTTCGCTAAGAATAATGCAGTTCAGAAATATTTGTAGTGCGTGATGATTGAAATTCCATTGAAAAATCTAGGAATGGGCAAGAAACTCAGTCGGAACTGACGCCTCTGACAACATAACTTCCTCCGTTTATGGTGATCTCTTGATTTGCAGCCCAAATTTGGCTGTCTCTCTCCATGACCTCAACGGCCTGAAAAGCTCGTGGAAGTCTTGAGACATCCCCAGACTCGAAAGAAACCTCCCAGTTTGCGCTAGAAACGTTGCGATCCTCCCGGCGAGCCGAGAATGAGCCGTCGGGGAACTTCTGAATAGCCAAAAACATGCCTCCGACCTTTCCAATAAAAATGTTTCCATCTTCACTCTGAAGAATCCACGACATCTCGCTTGGTGCACTCTTCGATGTGATGTCCCGCCAGACCTCTTCATAGTCCGTCGGCGCACCGCCCTTGTGCGGGCAGGGGGTCGTTCCAATCTCCAAATCGTCTCCGTTGGGTAATTTGTTGAAGTAAGCGTCATCAGGAACGATGAGGTCAAGCGAATCAATGATGTGCGTCCACCGAAAAGTTGCTGAAGAAAGCCGCAGTCAGTTGCTTGCACACGAGGGACAACAAAGAAGAAAGCATGGTGCGAGTGGTGGCATACGGGGAGATTGTTTCAACATGATGCGTTCCCCGGCGCGGCTCCATTGTATGGTTTGATCTTCTCTCGTGACTCGTAAGTCGATGAAGTAGCCGCCGACATTGAGGGCGATTGTGTCGGTATCCTCGTATGCTGGTTCAGGAAGCCAGCGGATGCTGATGCGTTTAACAGCTTGAGAAGGCATGTTTTTGGCTTGGAAGGTTTAGGAACAGCGTGATGTAATATCAAAGACAAACAGGTTGAAAAAATAAAGTCATGGAGAATCAGGTTTGATGAAGCTTTTTCTCCGACTTATGCTCGGAAAATGAGCGCAATGATTAAGTGCACCGGCACCGGACTGCACTCCTTCGATAAACCGGCACCGAGACCCACAAAACGGCACCAACGCATCTTCCCGGGTCAAGTCACTCTGAAGGCTTTCTATTGCTATGTTGGCGCCATAAGGTACGCCGACGAATGACGAAGTATGCTCTGTTCTAGCTCTGTAAATGGAGTTCATCTCATTACAGGGCACATCCATGACACGCCTAACAACTTACGTAAATATTATTCTCTCGTCTTCAAACCTCAGCATTGCCAAGGACAGACGAAAACGCAGCATCGCGAAAGAAGGCAATATGAAATGTTTATTGCAACATTAGACTGACTACGGGTTAGACTTACTCTTCAGGGCTGTCCACCAATTTCGAAAGAGTTACCTGGCTGCTCTATGCTTGGAAGATGGAAGTGGGTGTGTTGGGTCTAAGTCACGTGTGATCTACAGATACTACTCCACGCACTGGCGGGCTGAGTGGTCAATTCTTTCCGACGGGCTCCCAACAGCTTTTGGGAAGCAAACCAGACAATCGCAGCAACCTGGCCCTCTTGTTATACTCGATCGATTGAACCAGTCGACTGGTATGCTGCACCCGAAGAAAGGGACGAGAAATGGATACAGTTGCAAGCCCAAAGTCCAAGAGGCACAAATCCATCCCGGCATGTGCTAGATGTCACAAATCAAAGCAAAAGGTAAAGTCTGTGGAGAACGGCAATAGGGCGCAGTGAGTCTAAGATGTGTATTCCAGTGTGATAGAGGAACGCCAAGATGCTTGCGATGCGTTTCAGCCGGTGTTGAATGTACCGCAATCAATCGACAAAATTCCAGTGAAGTTCCTCGAAGGTTTGTAACATCCTTTGATTCACACATCAGAAGATGTTTCGAGAGAGAAACTTATCGGCTTGCTGACTTGGATGATAGTGCTGTTCAATATCTTGAGCAGAAGCTGGCTGAACTCGAAACCCTTGCTACCACAAGAGAGGATATTACGAATGCGGCGTTGCCAACACAAGACGACTTGAATATCAACGCTGTAGAAAAGGATGTCCTCCAGATCGCTGGCATATCTGTTATGCGTTCTTTGTCAGCAAGTGGCTTCGAATGCAGTGAGAAAATTCAGCATAAGGCGAAGCTCTTTTACGGTTCTGAAAGACCTCCACTCAAAATTCCAATAGGTGGTATCTATCACGAGCTCAGCCCAAGAACGGCCGGGCATGCATATGCATCTCAATTTGTCCACTTCAACGCTCGAAGAATACCTCAGCATGTGGTAAAACGGCTTTTTGAGAATTACAAAATGGACATCCTGCCTAGATTTCCCTGCTTTGAAGAAGATGAAATTGGTAAATATTTCAACTTATTCTACGAGCAGGAACTATCCAAAACCACCAACGAAACCCTGGCAGACATCGCAGATTTTGTAGTTCCTATGGTGCTGGCTATATGCTCACTGACGTCCAGGAATAACAGCTTCGAAAAGGTTGCTGCCCTGAGCGAGGCTCTACAATCCGATGCTTTGCGTCACGCAGAGCGGATTTTGCAGCATGCATCCATCCAGTCATTGCAATGTCTGCTTCTCGTCATTCAACTCGCGCTGTTACTCCCAAATACCGCTAACTTATGGCATTCGACTGGGGAAGCTATGCGGATAGCAGTGTGCCTGGGACTACACCATGAGCCCGATGACCGAATTAGGAGGGACCACAAACTCTGCGAAGAGCGACGCAAGCTTTTTTGGGTTGTAGGTCTAGTATGGCATAAAATTCCGGAACAAATTCTAATATCTGAATCAGGTCTACCAGCTTGATAGGATCGTTTCCATATCTGCGGGATGTCCTGTCGCCCTAAGTGACGAACACATCACAACCCAGCTTCCGTATGGAGGGGGCAGTCCGTTCCATGGTGATACAGACAGCAATCATTCCGGAAACATTCAGAGCGTCACGCAAGAGCGGTTCCTCATGAGAACGCATGCCTGCATCTTACAGTCAGAAATACACGCCACCCAGTTCTTCGATCAATCCCTCCCAGACTACGTCAAGGACCACGCCGACTGGACCAATAAGACCAACGAAGCCGTTCAAAGGCTTGCAAACGAAGCCACGCCTGGATCTTTGACTGATCCGTGGCTAATTTCAGCACCTTATCAATGTCGCGTTCTACTCCATCGGCCATGTTCCAGAAACATTGTGGTGTCTGACGAGTCGTTACTGGCCGTTGTAACTGCAGCGACCAATCTGATTGCTCTGGACATGAATGTCGCTAAAGCAGGGGGGCTCGTGATGGCATTCGAAATAGGCAATCGGGATTTTCAAGCCGGAATGGTTTTGCTTTACGCTCTCCGGAACCACCCTGCAAAGCTGGAGGAAGCTTCGCTTACGGTTACAGCGGAGAGAGCGCTTTCAGATCTTGTGCACCTATTCGTACGTACTTCATGTGTTTGTCTTTCCACTTCCGTGACGGAGCCTAACATGGGCCAGAATCTGCTGTCCTCGAGATGGCCACCATTGGCAGACACTGCTGCATATATCAACGAGCTAGTCGATACGAATCTCCGCAATCCAGTCGGCCACAGTGGTAGCGCTTACGACATGAATGTTCTTGAGGAGCTAGACTGTCTCGTCACCCAACGACGAATCCACAGCATTCGTCATCGCAACGTTGTATTGCCACAGCAGAAGAAATCTGCTGCTGCTGCCACTCAGCCGAAAGATAGTGGTCAGCAGATGGGTGAAGGTCTGTTCGAGGACGAAAACTGGTGGCGGGACTTCATCAACGATGATTTAGTTACGAACGACAGTCTCTTTTCACTGACTTCACCAGATGCGGCACGGAGTTCAGTTTCTATCCTCCCGCACGAGAGAATTCAACATCCGACCGACCCAAGACAAGATCTTTCCAATCTAGAGAAGCAATTAAGATCAATCATCGACGCTCTACCTTCATGTAGCTTTTGTAGAGACCGACGAATCAAGTGTCGTCTCCAATTACCAGCTTGCAAGGAATGCCATCGCACTTCACGTAATTGCGTGATATATGACCCAATCCTTGGAAGCAATGTACCGTTAAAGTATGTCCGAAAAGTATTTCCTTGGATCTTGCCGGATTGCTAATGATTAAGTCTGAAAGGCGCATACACTCTCTCCTGGAACAAATCCGACATAAAGCTTCAACTAGTTCGCCAGCTCCTACAATCCGAACGAATGAAGAACGTGTGAAAAGACGTACAACGGGTGTCCTGCTGCCAGTGAGATCAGGCCCGCAGGAGGAGCTACTATGTGGTGATTCGCAACGCAAGTACAGCGATACGTTTTTCGGGACCTGGAGTGCTTTCGGTTGCCTTCGGCACTTACTTCAGAAGCGCCCATTCACAATTCCTGAGACTCTGAGAACTGCCAACAAGTGGAACTGCCACATCGTTTCGCCAATGAGATCGCCTTGGAACGGCGACATCACTAAGGCGTTAGCTGAAGGTCTTTTTCAACTGTTCAACCGATCTGTGAATGCATTTTTTCCTGTATTGGAATCTTCAACCCTTGACCGCATTCTCACTGGATTCTTTGACTTTTCAAGGTCGCAGCCAAGTACAGACACTGAGTTATTTTATCTGGTGTTGGCAATAGCATCTTCGGTTGGCACAAAGAGCGACCCTAGGCTGGTTGTATGGGCGGAGTCATCATTTGCAAAGGCTATTGAAGTCTTACACACTGACTGCGACCACGGCTCTCCCCCATCAAATGTTCTCCTCTTTGAAAGGACCTTGCTAATTTGCATCTATCTCCTCCTAAATCCACAGGCAGGTGACATTTGGCGACATCTGGGTTTCGCAATCAGACACTATCTGGACCTTTCCCATCGTCCCTCTACGGAGGAGTTAGACGAGGGTCATGGTTGGTTTTGCACTCTAACGAGGACATTGTATTGTCTAGAAAGGTATGCCCCCAAGTATTCCAGCCAACATCTGATAAGACGTCTGATATTGCCTTAGTCAAGTTTCTATCGCCTTCGGACGACCCAGCCTTCTGGCCATCGGCGATGGGCTTCGCAAGGTGAGTACAATGCCGTTCAAGTGCATTCATGATCTCGTCTGACCTTCTTTTAGGAGCTTACCAATCAAACTACTGGCACGATCAGAGAGCAGATTTCCGTATCGTCGTACTTGATTGCGTTTCTAAACATGAAAATTCACAACACTCTTTTAGCAAATGATGCGAACAGCCTAAAAGTGAAAAGAGACGACCTCCAAGGAGCCTGTCAAGAGCATCGTCGGGTCCTAGACGAGTGGTTCGTGCGTTGGAAAGAAAGAATGAACTCCGTTCCAGAGGTGGCAAAAGAGTCCTATGCCGGATTGATTTCTTGGATCGAGTTCAGTTACCACCATGGAATATTCATCATATCCCTCCTGTGGCCCACTGCAGGAGGAGATGCTGCTCGTGTCTGCAACGCTTTGTCCGATGCGGGCTTGCAACTTACGAGGCAACAGCAGTTGTTCGGACAATTATTTTCGGTTGCCCAGGATGACGCACCCATCCTGGTTTTTCCGATTAACTGGGCAATGTCTCACACAGTCTTTCAGGTGGGATTGTCCACCATCGATAGTAACTCCAAGTCATCTACCCAGGAGGAAACGGGCGCTAGGTCAACAGCACTTGAACGCTGTTTATCTCTGGTTTTGCAACTTGAAGCTGACTCAACGAATCTTCTGATGGGGCAGTCCGTCGTACTTCGAGAGTTGATTTCTAATTAGCTTAGGAAAAGAAGCGCAGGTGGCCTTGGATACCATTCTTATCATTTTCAAGAAATCCAGTTGGGCTGGGCTGTAGTAATCATCCAAGCCAGTCGAATGCAAACAAATATCGAATAATGCGACTCAAAAGACCGTCGAACACAAGTTCTGGAAACGTGAATCGTATTCCATGGCCGGAATCCAACGTGATTTCGGCTAAGCCTGGCTGCAACTCTCTTAGAAAAGGCCCAATCTTGACAACGGGGAACTGTCCCCGCTGGCGTATCCACCATCGGAAGGGCACCGTGGGTTTAAGAAAATTCTGCACCGAGCCATCTCTTCTACCAATTATTCACACACATTTCCAGTAATCACTCCGATATGGTGTAGTGGCCAACATGATGCCCTCTCATCTCCGAGAGGCAGGCATAGCCCCGAGTTCGATTCTCGGTTTCGGAACATTTTATAACTTTTTACATCTGAACCTTTTCTATTCAATTCCATAATACGAAGCTACACGGTGCTTCACGCTCTTCTCATTCGCATGAATCGTTGGCCATCCATGCTAATGAGTTGTGCAATATGAATCTTCTTAGACTTTTAGTTCGTCGCAAGTAATCGAATAAGAGAGTTATGAGATACCAGAATCAAGCCACAGCAATTGAAAGGAGACTAGTGAGCTGATCGATTCATCCGAAACGCCTCAGCTAGCCGCATTGCTGTGTAGCGTCCACGCCTCCGTCGTCATTGCAAATGTCTCAAAGCAACCTGGCGTGTCTGGGTGAATGGTCAATACCACCACGGCATTTGCCGGAGGGGCAGCCGTAACCAAAGACTTCCCACACCTTCACGGACACCTGCCAGCCGCGAAGTCTGTTGCAAATACCTCGTTCTCCAAAGTTGACATCAGCGTTTCGAGGAAATTTGCAGTCAATAATCATTCGAGTCCATTAAGCTGGCATACTTGGCCATCGGTCGGTTTCTAATCCACCTCGAAAGCCTGAAACGTTGAAGCAATGGCGACAAAGTCAGTATCGCCTGCTCCCAGTGTTTTCGCAACCTTCGTCCGCGGAGGCACCAGCAAAGCAGTTTTCTTTCACAAGAAGTACATTCCGCCGCCTGGCGCAGCGCGTGACAGATTTCTGGTTCGCATTATGGGCTCGCCAGACCCTGCCCAGATCGACGGCATGGGTGTTGGGCGTGTTGTAACCTCAAAGGTTGCCATCATTCGACTATTCAAGCGACCCGACGCCGACATCGATTACATCTTTGCTCAAATCGGTCTCGGGGAGGCAACAGTCTCGTATGATGCAAACTGCGGCAATATTTCTTCTGGTGTTGGGCCATTCGCGATCAACGAAGGCCTGGTCAAAAGCTCAATATGGTGCGATGGGAAAAGAGTTGTGAAAATTTACAACACGGGGACGGATGCTCTGCTGGTTGCCCATGTTCCTGTTGATCCAGAAACCGGACGTGCTTTGGAGAAGAGAGATTATGCTATCTCCGGCTGTCAAGGCACGGGTGCGCCTATTTTGATGGACTACTCCCAGGTAAGTCTGACCTCCAATTTCGTACGCGGCAGAAATTTAACGCAGGAAGTAGACCGCCTTGCCCAGGAGGATTCTTCCGACTGGCAATGCAATTGATCGCCTTGATTGTACGTTCGGAGCCCTTGACGCCACATTTTGTGAAGTTGGGAACCCAATCGCCTTCGTCACCGCAGGAAGCGTGGGTATTGCAGGGGACGAACCAGTCGACAGTATCGATTCTGATAGAGAGCTTGTGAAACGGGTTCGAGAAATCCGCGGGAGAATTTCCCAGAAGTTGGGTAGGTGCAAGGAGTGGGAGAATATTGATGAACAGTCTCCCATGTTGCCAATGGTAGCTGTGGTGTCTAAGCCGACCTCGTCTGAGGGCCACATTCAGGCACGCCTTTTGCTCGACAATCACTGTCATCCGAGCATGGCAGGCACAGGAGGTGTATGCACAAGTGCTGCCAGTCGTATCAAGGGGTCCGTCGTTAATCAACTTCTAGCCCCCGAGACGCTGATAGAAGATGAGTTCGTCATTCAGCACCCGGCAGGACATCTCCCAATCTCTGTCAAGACTGATGACTGCGAAGGCTACAGTGGTACACCGACTTTTCACAGACTGGGCTTCATGCGCACTGCAAGATACATCTTTCAGGGAAATTTATTCATTCCCTCAGATTTGGAGTAGAGGCTAAAAGCTCTATGCATGTAAAGTGATGATGTGCTTCCGGGGCGTTTTCATAGCTTAAGCGCTTAGGTAAGTTGAAATCACGATGAACAATGGACTCTTGCCAGCATATTTAAATGGGATGTGACACCCGATATTAGTGCAGCACCTTTCTCGTCTTGTGTCACACTCGAAGGAATAGCGCCATCGCCTAAGCTGTAAGTAAGCGCGATCCCTGAACAACGCCTCCGCGTCACTCCGCCTAAATACAGTAGTGCTTACTCGCCAATCTCACCGATATATAGAGAGCGACTGGCCCAAGGTCCTTGATGCATGATTTTGCGAAACTTGATGTCCGAGCATTCCGACACACGCTCATGATGCTGCTGTACCGCACCGCAACGCTGCTCTGGGTTCTCAATGCCCTGGCGCCGGGTGTTTCCGCGTCGCCCCAGAAGCCATGTCCAATCGACAAGCGATCGGCCCAAGAAGTTGTGCAGAAGCTCGGCCTCATTCCGAATGAAGAGAAGGGCTACTATACCCAGACATTCCAGGATCCCGATACGGACAGCGGCAACCGCTCAGTCAGTACAGCGATTTACTACCTTCTGGAGGGGTCCGTTGGACCTTCGATCTGGCACCGCGTTGATGCAGCAGAAGCCTGGCACCATTATGCAGGAGCTCCTCTCACTTTGTCCCTGTCATACGATGATGGGAACCCGGTAAAAGAGATAGTGCTCGGTCCTGACGTCTTCGACAATCAACAGCCCCACTACGTCATTGCAAAGAATCAATGGCAAAGGGCAACGAGTCATGGAAGATGGACTCTTGTGGGAACAACTGGTAAACTCTCCTCTCCGTGTATGAAACATCAAATTCTAATCTAGGGAAGTTGCCCCCGGCTTTGTCCCCAACGGAATTGAACTCGCAGACCCTGATTGGATGCCAAATGGAGCCTGATTTATGTGATGTGTACATTTCATGTTGGAGAAATAACAAAAATTCATCAGTCAACGTGTCAACATTCTTCTGCATTGGTGACGCTCTTAGCGGAATGATTATCGATGTCTAGGTACAAAAGCGTCATGAAAAGATCTAAGGGAGCTTTGGTTGACCTCTATATCTCGTCGTTCTTCTTGATGCTCAGAACAGGTTCAGCGATATCGACCTCGCACTGTCCAGGCAAAGCAACTCCGTATGAGTCGTATTCCAACTGTCCTGTTGTCTCATTAACAGCTACCCATCTCCTGTTGAGGAGGTCTCCATCCTGGGCCCTGTCGTTGAAGTTTTGTGGGGCGAACACAATGCTGCTAACAGCTTCACTGTAAAGAGTGACAGGAATGTCCTCAGCTCTGGTAAAGTGATGCATTCCCAAGTTGAACCATAACACAATGTCCTCGTTGTCAGTGCCCTCGCCATTGAAGAACTTGAGGAAGTCCTGCTGAGGCTTCATGGGAAGGTTGACGTTCGCATGGCTGTTTGCGTATGGCTCATTGTCATGCTGGCGAGAAAGTGCGAGATGCGACTTGGCAAATGGTGTTTGGTGCTTGGTCCAAGGCGAGTTCAGCGGGGTGAGGTGGATGTTAGACTTGCCTGGAACCACGCGGTAGCCACGCTTCTCACCCCATGCGTTCGTGGCGTTGGGGTTGACAATGCAGTACATGGCAGCATTGTTCGGCTGCCAGTTGAACTGCTGCTCCTCCGTCATGGTGGACTTCTGCAACTCCATTTGCTCGAAAGATCCGAGCTCGGGATACCAAGGCTGAGTCTGATTGACAACGACGAGCTGGCTGACTTCGAGGCTGTTCTTGGTGTCAAGAATGTCAAAGTCGGCCTTGTAGGTGAGAATGTGGTCGTGGAGTGACCCCATAGTTGCCTCCTGAATTCTGGGACCGAAGTTACCCTGGTCTGCGTAGTAGAATGATGACTGCAGGAATCCTGAAGCACGGACAGTGACTTCCAGAGAGCCATCTACATGAAATGAGTAGTCAAACATGTAGTCGTAGTTGCCGACAGTCGCGACGGATCTCATCGTCAGCGCGGACGCTTTGACGGTCCCAAGGTAGCTGAAGCCGTAGTCGTTGCTGCTTCCGTAACGATGGCGAGAGACAGGGTATCCGGCATCAGCCTCGAAGATGCAGATGGCGTCGGTGTTCACAACTGAGGAGTTGCCTTCGTGATATGTCACGTTCCAGAAGGTGCTGCCAAAAGGACAGTCGTATCCTTCCACAAGGGTGCCAAGGTCCGTACCAAGGCTGTAGTAGGTATCGTGGTACACAGTTCCGGCAGCCTTGGGAGTGAATCCGGCATATTGAGCAGCTGCCTCTTGAAGAGAGAGCTCGTAGATGACGCGCTCGCCCTTGAACTTGATGTCATAGTACATCAGTCCAAGAGTCCTGGAGTAGGATGTGTAAAACGACCACCCCATGTACTCGATGTACTTCTCTTGCTCGTCGACTTTGTAGCGCTTGCCACCAACCTCAAGACTCTGAGGTGCCAGCTTGTCCTCAAGATCTCTGACGCCCATGTCCGGCTTGTGGTCAAGAAGGCCCCAATCAGGAGTCCTTGTTTGCTTAAATGTCTCCTTCAACTCGCCTGCGTCCCAAGCAGCCCTGAAGTCGGCAACAGTAGCAAAAAACTTCTCGTTTGTGACAATGCCTTTCAACTTGTAAAGAGAGGAGTCCGTGCCAGTAACGTCGAGAATGACGAAGAAGTCCAAAGGAGTGAGGTACGTGGCAGTGTTGGGATATCTGAACATGACTGTGCGAAAGGCTTGGGTGCCATCATATGACAACGGCGTTCCGCTTGTGGAAGTGAGAGTTGTGCGGTTATCAGAGGAGCCATAGTAAACTCCATCAATGAGCTGGGAAGTGATATCCGAGATGTTGCTCATCACAGAGATCAAGAGCGGCTCCGACGCTGCCGTGCGAGCGTTGTCAAAGTAGCGACTGTTGTAAGGGATCTTTCCACCACTTCCGCCGTTGAAGATGTAGTCGAGCTTTTGGATCTTGGTAGCATTGCTGACCGGGAGCGGCCCAACCATGTACTCTTGCGAATCTGGCTCTGTTTTTCCGCCCGCGAAGATGACGACGCGAGCATATTTTGGCGGAGACTGAGCTGTGCCACTGAGATATGGCAGGACGTCAGACTTGTTGGTGTGAAGAGTGTCGATCCAGTAGACATAGTTGTCAGTGACATTTGCAATGCTAGGGTCCGTGAGATTCAGGCCCGCGGCTGGGTCATGAAGGAGGTTCCAGACAGCTAGATTGTCTTCAGGCGAGACTGGAGCCCAGACGTTAGTCTTAGGTGCCTTGACCTTGGGTGCCGATTCGTTGACATTGCAGGTAGTGATATTGGCTGCTCGCTTGAACTGTCGACTTGGGGCAGACGAGGCTATTGCTGGCAGAACATCCAAAGCCAGGAGGCTTAGCGCAAGTTGCTTGAAGAACATTGTGATGGCAAAAATGGGCGAGCTTTTTCGTCAACACCAAGCTTGGAGTACGTACTAAAAAGGACCGGGCAACTGAACGAGAGATGGTGGCTTTTATGAACGATTGTGGTCCGAAGTCGCATTGCCCTTCAGAAGACTCGGTTAAGAGATCTTTTGTTACTGATAGTAAGTATTGACGAGAGAAATGCTGCCAAGGCTCTAGACTTACGGAAGTTTTGCCGGTCCATGCCCTTGGGACGGACTTCACCAGTCACCCGGGCCGGGTCTAGATATGTGGCTTGGCGGATTGTCTACGAGGAACCGTTAGCAAACTTCGTGTCACTGAGCCCATCGTCCTTGCAAAGTCCATGTAGATCCAAAGTGCGGTATCTAATCTAATCTGCATGCCAAGAGTTCTGATGGACATCTCGCTGCTGTCTTGCATTATCAGACTGCAACCACGGATAGTAAGACGCACATAATCCTGCCATCTGATTTCTTATCGGCGCGGCCAGCGTCTTCGAAATCACATCGAGGAGTGTTTCTCATACGTAATTGCTTGAGATGACGATTTTGAGAGTACTTCGCGGGAAAGATATTCGATGTTCGACAGGCTGTACCCAGTTGTTTATCCTGAACCTGGCAATAGTTCCCCGCGTATTGGCAGTGCGGGGTTGAAGGCCGGAGACGTCGGGGCTTATCAGTGTAACCTCCCGCTGCTCGCGAACTCTCGACCTTGTCGTCCTAGCTCCCTCTACCTGACTTTCGTTCATGATGACAGCACTGTTCATCCGATCCGGTGTTAAAAGATTACGGAAAATTTGAGGATGACTACGTAATCAGCGGCAAATGGTTCGCCAGCATTGACATGTCTAAGGTAGGTATCTAAAGAATGACAGCCGTCGGAACATGGGGTGACCGGGGCCGACAGTGTTTTTCGGACAAGGGTCCGCTATCGCCCGAGCATCGGCCACGCCTCCCGATGGCGGCTCTGATAAGGACGGTAGAAGCTGGTAAATAGAGACGATGAGCGTTCCGCGGGTTCCATCATCGTCAGTCACATATGTTTGCTATCGGGGCAAAGATATGCACCTCGAACAACTCATTATGCTGGCTTCGGCTTCATTCAAGACCTTCTAGCGGTCATCACTCATATGAGGACTCGATGGGGCTGGAATGGGTGGAAGGCATCGCCAAACGGACGACGAATGAGTATGTCATTGACGCAATTAGTTCAATTGGGCAGTCGAACAAATGTCTTTGGCTTTTTAGTCAATGTTCGAAGTTAGTTCTCCTGAGTAGAGCAGTCGTGCAATGATTGTTGCAGACCGCCCCAGTCCAGGCAGCAGCAAGGCTGCTGGGCCGCAAGGGAGGCACTGACGAGCGCATTGGCAAGAATCCAGTGTTTGTATGTTAACAGCACTATTCTTATTCAACGCCAATGTCGCCTAGAGCTCGCCTAAAATCTCACGCTACCGTTAGTCGCAGATCGTCCATGTTGAGTCACCATTCGAACTACAGCGATATAAAAGCTCCAAAATCATTCCTGAAGGAAATCATTTGGTTTCTCTAGACCAACTTCACACGGAGCGGCAGCATGGTCAAAACCCAAGGTCCGACGTCACGCATCGTCGCACACGGAGCGCCGAGCAATGGATACCTGCAATGCCTGCCCTCAGAGCTCATTGCAAGAATAATCGAGAACCTCGACCTCAAATCGATGAAAAGATTCCGCCTCGCGAATCGTTTCACCGCTGCACAATGTTTAATACCGCCATTCTTGCGCTTTTACTCCTATCAGTCTGCAAGCTTGACGCCTACGAGCCTAGAGCATCTTATCGAACGGACGTCCAGCAAGATCGTCTCTCGAGCTGTCAAACATATCACAGTACATGCTACAAAGTTCGCTGCATCGGACTCTGGCAATGACGACGAAAGGCTTGTTGCTGAGCTCGCCACGGCTTTGGGGAACATTGGCACTCTGGGCTGCCTAGAGATCAGCCCCCAAGAGAGACGCTTTCGCAAATGCGGAACGAAGAAACGGCGCCCAAAGTGGCAACCGACGGATGCTCGGGAGTTTCAATCGGAAACTACGCGGGCTGGGGCGGGTCTTACAATCGTCATGTCTGCGGTTGCCCGCAGCGGTGTATTCATCAACGACCTGAAAGTGTTTTGCTCACCGGTGTCGTACGGGAGTGTGGTACAGACTGTTTTCCTGACCAATCTTCTGCCAAAGTTAAGGGAAAAAAACTCGAAATTCGAAGCGGCCGTCAAAGACGTGGAGAAATTGTCAATCAGCCTGGGTACAAGGAGGAACCCCAAGGAGGTCCCGTTCCGACTGGGAAGTTACCCAGTCATTCCATACTTGAGTGCTACCGACCGCAGGGCTCTTGCCAAAGAGAACTTTCCTGGCCTCGCTGGATTGCTTCGGTACATGAGAAATCTCAAAGTTCTTGAGATACATCTGCACAACACTCTCAAGGGGAAGACATTTGCGTACAGCGAGATGTTTGACTTGGTTGCAGACCAACTAAAGTTGCCGAAGCTGAGGCGGCTGACCCTCGACATGGTTCCAGTCAATGAAGCGTCTTTTCTCGTGTTTTTGGCCAACAGTCCAGACATTGAGGACCTGAGCTTGCGGTTCGTGCATATCAAACAGGGCTCATGGGAATCACTTTTGAGTAAAATCGCCAACCCTTTGACAAAACTGCAGCTCGACTGCATTTCGGATGATACGCGGGACAGCATCAAACTCTGGCCAGATGGCCTGCCTCGCATGCAGGATGAGGATGTAGAAGTTTATCATGGCGATGGAGAGCATGTGGATGCCTCGTCTCTCGACAGTGCTAAGAATTTATACAAGAGAGACTTCAACACCGAGGAAATACGACAAGGACTGGTTCTCAGGTAGTCCACTGGCAAAACCTGATATTGGTATAAGGGATAAAGCGAACAATAACACCATGCATGACTACCAACTGGATGTGGCCTGTGACAGGGCCTTGAGGAACATATGTCGCATGAAAATGAACTTGACCACCGAGGGCTGCATTGGCAATAAGGGCTTGGTATATCAAGCGATGTCTAGGTACATCGGGCCTGATAGGGTTTATTCTATGCTTACGGCCGTTGGCTTGATCTTGAGAATTTCAAACCAACTCCCCCCCTCTATTGTATGTGGCACCGTGAACACGCCGACACGTTTTCTCACAGGCTGCCCAGATTCGGGATTACAAATTTCAGAGAGAACAAGTCCAACATCCATCCCTTGGCCCTCGCCGGAGACGTCATCTGTTGGGGGATCACGTCCGTCGAAGAAGGCCTTCACGCTGCCGAGGAGCAGGACCACCAGGTCCAAATGCTGCTTTGCGCGTGAACGAGAGAGGTATAACTCAGCCAACCTGTCGCAATCTGGTCGGAATTCCGCACCAGGAAAGGGCTCAGAGTCGAGCCGGTAAAGTCCTATGTGCTTTGTCGACATATTGAACGATGGTATCTTCGCGTCTTCATGGCTAGTTTCTGTCACATACTCCGAGTCAAGCTCCACGGGCATGATATTTCCCTGCAAGTGAAGCAGATGAGGCTTGAACACTTCGTCGGAAGGCAAGGGCATGTCTGTGGAATATGATGTGGATGCAGTGACATGATGCCGAATCATCGTATTGCGCGAAACTAGTTCCACACTGTTGCATTTGAAATCTTTGGCCGGGCTTAGAGCCCCGGCCGAGCTCGGCCAGCAGATGTCTTTCGCAGTCAACAGCTTCTCGCCCTTGCTGAACTGCATGCTTGTCCACGACCACGAGGGAGCGTAGTAAGGTATGGATTTCATTGGAGAGTAGTCCGGTGACGTCTTTGGCGAAAGCCTATGTTGTATGGGCCATCCGCTATCATCATGAAGGCGACCGACGCTCCAAAGAAGGTCGTACGGTAATTTGGTTGCGTTGTCCTCGGACATTGAGATGCCGGCAACCCAATGCACGCGCGACTTCGGATCCTCTGCTTCGGCAGATAATTGAGAAAGATGACGGAAGAAAGCGCTTAACGTCAACTGTCTGTCGTCTCTCTCACAAGGCAGGTGCATGACACCGCGGAAAACCTCATCAACCATCAGGCCATTCAACTCCAAGTGCCCTGGGGTTTTATCCCAGGTACATTGCATCTTTCTATCCAGTTGATGATTGTGAGTTTCAGCCATACACTCGCAACGCTGGTCTTCCTGACATTCCCACACCATCTCAGAGTTTCGAAGATGGAGAACTCTTGGCGACAGGGCGATGCCTTGAAAGGAGGAATCGTTGCCAAATATTGAAATCATCTCATCTCGAGTGCGGCGGCCATAGTAATGCCGCTCCTCCCTGAGAAGTTGGTGAGCATGATACATGGAGTCTCGAGCGTAGATGGTGTAGTCGCGGCCGCGATGGTTTACCGGGATCGGGAAGCACTCAGGTGTCTTCTTGGGGTCCACATCGCTAGAGATAACTGTCCGAGGGCCAAAGCTGCTATGGCGAAGATCTTTGAGGCCAGTGATGGCAATGGTGAGAAAGGACCCGCGAAAGATTATGTCCTCTCGATAAATATGCCAGTTGCAATCCTCGTCATCATCCTGCACAACGCAAAAGTCTTTGACCCAAACGTATCTTATGCCCTGCTCATCGGCCACGATGAGGGTTTCCTGAATCGCCTTGGGGATCTGCCACCATTGGATCTTCTGCTTTCTCTCCTCCAGGTTCTCCCCCCGCGTCGGTGCCATTGGTGGCTCCAATTGCTGAACGCAGGAGTGCACGACTGCTGCATAGGGCTTCGTGTCCGAGGATGCGTCGACTAGTTTCACTCCCATTCGAGGATTCTTTCCGAGATCCAAAAGTCTCTTTGGCGCCATCGCCGTGTCATATTTACCACCGCAAAACGGCTTGCTGCAACGCTCGTGTTGTGAGAGACAGGATGAAAGCCATCCCTTGACGACTTTTTGTCGCCGGTTGGAGTGAAGCACTGGAGCGACTTCATATGCAGGTTTGAACATTGGCCAGGGAGATGGTTTATCTGGGGTTAATGTTATCAATATGTTTCGGTCAAGCTGTCAGAACATCGCTCACCTGGCTTGACGAAAAGGTCGCATCGACCACGAAGAATCGGCTGCGAAGCGTCTATCATACCATCTGGCCCTTGGATAGTCTCGGAGACGAAAGCTACCATGAGGACTTTGTGAAAGTAGATCGAGACCCTTGTCTCTTGATCCCAGTCTGGGTCGACTCTCCTGATCTTGTCAAGCCCAAATCGTTGATAAGCTTGGTAGATGATGTAGCAAAAGTGGCAGCCAGCCTTACTCGATCGCTTAACGATCGCAGCCCATACACGGAACCAATGCTTAGCGGCTTCGGGTTTGAAGCCGGGGTAGTCATCTTGAAGATTGGGGAACTGGTTCGGGTCTAGGTCATGACATACGATGCATGGGGGTTTCGACGGCAGAACCGCCTGTCTTGAGTCCTGGATACCCGCCATGGCTTCAAGGATCTTTCCAATGGAACTCCTTGTTTCGGCAAGAGGTCGCAGTGGTTATTGACGCTTTGTGAGGTTGGTAAGGCTTCGGTCGGTGTGATGCTCGAATGCCGAAAAAGGACAGGCAGTGAAGATGGAAGAAGGGGCCAATGAGGCAATCAGATGGTTCAGGTCGGATCAGTTGGACCCACCGTTACCGCTGTCATCTATGCCCGCTTATGTAATGTCCCCTTGGGATTCATATTACCGTGATTGATGCCCGTGGTCGACTTCAATTCGCTTCACCGATCAGGTTCTGAGATGTTTGTAGATTGATTTAATCAACTTTTGATTTGTCTATTCCTTGCGGGTATCTGGTTAGAAACTATCTGATCTATGAAAAACAGCGCTATTCTATCGTAAATGGCACCGTATTAAATCCCTTCTCTGGCGCGGACGCTCTCAACGCAATCCTGCCATCTGATGACCTTCATGTAGATGCACTCTATGATGGCAATCAGCACCATACCGCCGCCGAGACCAATCCAGGCACCGTCGAGCTCCATCGCAGGGGATCCCAGCTCGAGCCATACCGCCAGGGGCACAGCCCCGATGTAGTTGACGGCGAAGACAACACAGGCCGCAACAGACTGTCGGCCAAGACCGCGGAGGACGCCGTTACATCCGCAGATGATTGAGTCGATGAGTTGGAAGGCGCCGACGGCGAGCATGGACTTTGTGGCCAGCTCCTGGACGGCGGCGTCTTCGGAAAAGACGAGCCCGAGTTGGTTTCGGAAGAGGAAGAGGATGACGCCGTCGATCATGCCGACAATAGTGAAGACGGCGGCGTAGAGGCTACTTGCCCGACGGGCGATGGAGACGTGTCCGGCGCCGATGAGGTGTCCTATTCTAGTCGAGATGGCGACGGAGATGGAGAAGGGGATGTGCCACATGACGACCGAGATCGTGGTCAAGATCGTTTGAGCGGCGAGATGTTCGGTGCTAAGGTATGAAGTGCTGAGGGTCAAGATCTCAAAAGCAGCCCATTCGCCAACGTTAACGAGCGAGCCTGCGATTGACAGCTTGACGGGCGTGCCCCATTCCTGGAAAGCTTTTCGAGAGAAGCCGCCCCAACATTGGTGAGACCATTGGCCGAAGAAGACGATGTACATGAGCAGGAGGATAGGTCGGAGGTCGTTGGCAAGCGCCTGGCCGAGAGCGGCACCTTCGAGGCCCATATCCAACTTGAAGGCGAAGAGCCAGCTGAGTAGGGCGTTGACCGGGGCGCAGATGATGAGAACGATCATAGCACTCTTGAAGTCGCCCTGGGCCTGTAGAAAGCGCTTCAGAGCCTCGAACGCGGCGTATCCGGGAATTCCGATCAAGCTGACTCGCAGGAATGAACCGGCCTTGATAGCCAAATGATGCTGCTTGATGAATGCCGAGAGGATGCTTGGAGAAAATATCCAAAAAGCGCCAATGGGAATGGTGGCGATGGCCATCAGGATGAGCATGCGTTGGACATGAAGTCCGACAGCAGTGAGGCGCCCGGAACCCTGGGCTTGGGCGCAGAGAGTGTCGAGAGCGGTGGCCATACCCTCGTAGATGGCCAATCCGATGATGTTCATTGTTGTCAGACCAATACTCGCGGCGGCGAGGTCATCGGCGCTAAGATGACCTGCCACGAAGGTGGTGATGACCGTGAAGGAGTACTGAAGCAGATACGTGGCGATGAGCGGCAGCGAGTACTGACACAGCAGCCGTGACTCGGTCAACCAGCTGCTGGTGACGGGCTCCGACTTGGGAATCGGCTGGTCCGCCAGCAGCGGCGTTGTCTCGCCGGTCCGGTACTCGTCCTCATCGCGGTCGCGGTCGCGATCGCGGTGGTCCATGACGGGCGACCCGATTAGCAGCACCGTAATAGGGCGGCAGACGGGCGTGGGGTAACGGAGCGGATCGGAGGTAAGAAGATCGGTGGAAAAGAAAAGGGACGTGGCTGGCTTGACTGGGATTGAAGAGCAAAGGGGGACAGACGAGCAACGCAGCTGAAATTAGGTTGATGGACGGCTAAACCGCTACGCGCATGTGCTTAATTCTAGGAGAGGGTGTGCTGGTACATGTGGTCGACGTCGCCGGGAGGGTAAATCCGTGCGAATTGAAGGGAGAGAAGATGTGTTTGATGGGGACAAATTGAGAAACAGAGTTCCGGTCACAGCAGCTGATGAAGCCGGACGAGAAAAAGTTTTGCTCACAGCTGTGAACGGACCGGGTCTGTGGGGTCTCCCATCTCCACTAAAAACGCCTCAGATGCTGTGTGCCACAACGCCATGCATTCCGAGATCCGAACCCGACTGGTGGACGCATGATGGTCGCTGCGTCAGAGATGGAATGTGAGGGGGCCATGTTATGTAAGATATTGTGAGGAATACATCGAATAGTGTAGCAAAAATTGCGACGAAGACTCGTTGAAAGCGATTCCGAGTGAGTAGAGAGACTCACTCCAAGACGGGTATTGAAGCTCCCATGCTTATTGACATGGTGCTGTATCAACGTCACAACATCATGAATCTGAGAACCACTGTCCGCCGCTCAGCGCAGGCAACACCTCATTACTCTTTACTGATAATTATGTGATTGATGAGTCGCCTTATACTCCATTTACAAGATATCTACTTAGTAATTCAAGGCCTTTGCAACTTCTCGGTGTTCGGTGATTGGTCTCATTGCGGTTTACTTAGTAAAGCTGAGCTCCAACCCCTGGAACCTCTTACCTCATCCTCATGGAAAATCGGGTGTCAATTACTCACTGCGCCTAGATAACAGCAAAACACAGCCAAATACTGGGCTCACAACGCTAAAGGCATTTCACATTGGAAGTGACATACAAAGAACCCCCTCCATTACACTAAAAGCTGTTCACCCGACGGCCGATAACTGCCATGGCTGGGAAAAGTGGCCTGCCTGCGCCAAAGCTGCGACCCGCTATCGATCCACCAACATCGCACCACTTAATGAGGGTCACCAAATGCGCCGCGCATCTCATTTGCTCTCAGCCCTGTCGAACGGAGATGGTTGATAAATGAGAGAAAATAAGGACGGTCACCACTTTTATCCGCCGGGGAGCTATCTGGATGTGCTAAGGCTATTTCAATAAAATCTTCGGGGTCTTTCAGGCGTGAGTTCTCACTGAAGGTCTGCCTCGAACGACTGTTACATAACCCCGGGGTTTGTATTAAATCTTATTAAATGAACGACGATCTTTCTCCACTGTCTCATTGCGGTAATAGCTGCGAATGATGTTGGTTCCAACACGACTCTTGGATCTGGGGTTTCCTTTGAAATATCACGCCAGTTTCCACACCTGTGTGGCTTCGTTTCCGCTCCCTGAACATGGTGGAACTATCAGCGTCGATTGAAGGAAAACCTAAGCAATCTGCTTTTTTCAGTTGGAACAGCAGAAATTTTACAACCGATAGCCAGCCTCTGAGGACTTGTATGATCCCTCATGAGAACTTGATCGGCTCTCATGCCGCTGTGGTACGAGATCCTCATTACTCTCGGTTCTGTAAGCCCCCTCCTCCTTGTCTTTCCGACTGTCGTGGACATGTCCCTGTACCGCAACTGGCCAATCGGATGGGCGTAAGGATTTGCTTCGTGTAGCTCTCGATTTCGCAGCTCCACTCGTCAGATGTGATCCATATCGCGAGTTGGTTCCTCCGACGATCGCTGTGGCGTGGAGCCTGCCGCTCTCATCCCCGCCTGACGCGGTCAGTTGGTAAGGCGCCTGAATCGTGGCCACAGACGTCGAGCCCATGAGACTGTCGATGACTCCTTTCAGGCTCGGGATGCAGGCTGTCATCACAGAAAGGCCCAGTGTGCACTGCAGCCAGATGACGTGTGGTACAGCGTGCCAAGTGCTGTCCTTGTAGTCCGTGACGAGAGTGTGCGTGCTGATGAGTCCCGGGATTGATAGAATAGGAACACTGAAGATGACATAGTTAGCAAATGTGGCAGGTAAGAACTGGGTGATGAACATACATGATCCGAGTTCCAAACAAAGCGATGACCAGCAGCTTTCTCTTCACGGTGGTCTGGACCTTCCACATCATTGCGACTGGAAGGAAGCAGAGCACGACGTCGGTGGATATGTCCATTATTCCATTGTAGAGGTAGACAACCTCTCGTCTAGGACAGTTTTCCAGGCTGATGGCAAGCCATGGTCTAGGAAGTGAGCACTGAAGAGCTTCGGCTGTAATACCAGACACCATCCATGTGATAACTACACCGAAGAGTAGGTGATTGGCGATATTGAATTTACCGTGGTTATTGATTGACTGTATGAGCAGACACAAAGACAATTTGGTTGTGGCTGCTGTGGCAGTCGCGAAGATGGACGATGCGTAGAATAGCTAGATCAGATGACTGTTAGACTAGATGTTTTATACCCTAAAGGGAGTACTAACCTTGTAAAAAGCTTCGAGTTCCGTAGGGCGAAGAGCATTCTGGTGACGACCCAGTCCGTGGTTACAGGCCGTGATGACGAATGTGGTCTGCACGAATAGCAGAGCTACAGACATCAATAAGAGCACATCGTGAGCTTTGAGAGATGTGATGTTGAGACGGATGATGAGCTTGAGTGTGATGCCGATGATGGCGTAGATGAGGAATACCAAGGCAGAGACGACTGCAAGTGCAGCTTTGTCGTCTTCCTTCAACGCGTAGAAGGGCGGAGCTGGTGGGTGATCGAACAGCATGATGTTGCACGCTGCTACGACGTGACATTGGCACGGGGAGAACGCGAGTACTTCAGAAGATGACGAACTCCCTTTCAGCTTCCACCACCCCACCGGAAATCTTTGTCATAAAGTTCATGGCGGTTGATGTAGACATTGGGACGAAATTTCTGCCCAGTAAACTTTGAACAGTGGACGGTATACTCCGGGAGATGTGCTGGCTTCACGGTGTCCCCAGCTTGTGATTATTGGGCAGATCATAGCTGCCAGCATAGGATCAGAGTAGCTGCAAGGCCGGCTACTGATGGTGCCTTGAGTCGTTCCTACCGAGCTATCGGAGAGAGTTCTCGACATGAATCGAGGCAAGTGTGCCCCATGGATCGCAAGGCTTCTCCATCCCGGTACCATGCAAACTCTGTTCGCCGTCCCGAGGGGATGGATGAGTCGTTTAGTGGAAAGTTCCACAACAGTGGAAGAGACCACGTTAGGGTCCCTTCGTCTCCTGACAAGGGTTTTACGCACTGTCTGGTCATTCTCGCCCTGATTTTCGTCGATCCGATCTGCTTGTTTGGACGACTTATTTTGCTTTTCCTTGCAAGCAGGTTGCCCATGATCTTGGGAGCGGAAATTCAAGTGTTGGACACGTAAACCATGCCATCTGAAATTTCGGTTCTGCACCATTTGCATTCGACAAGGATGAAGAAGAAGTTTCCCGAGTGGGTCGAAGAATCATGAAGATATGTACGCAGGTGGAGTTGGAGAAACAAACAACAGCTGTTGGGACAGGGCTTCTTCATTTCGGTCATAGTCTTGGCCCGGCACCTTCGGCAGACAACTTCTATGGTCTACAGCACGACAAAGGTGATTGCCTTCGTACAAGAAAATATTGTGCCTTCGCGATCCAGTGCGTTGGGTGAATGAGAGCGGCTGATGTGCTTTCGAGGGTCGGCCCGTGCCAATTCTTACTTGGATGAGGCCTGTTCCAAAAGCGCCATGTTTCTAGTGAGGAACGAATAGTGGTATTCCCTCGGCTATCCAAAAGAAAACATGCATCGGCAGGATGCTAGCTCATGCTGCCTCAGCGGCTGCAAAAATCTTTCATACCAGCTGGTGAATCGTGTCAGAAAGATAATCTGAAATGAGAATCTCGCTCGCGGGAGCAAAATCCTTGCACCCGGCGATCAAGGGTCCTTAGAACCAAAGACTCACAGCGATGATCAGGATGGGTCCCGGCAAGCCGGCGTGGCCCGTGAAGAGATGAAAAGGTTGCCCCCGCATGTAACCCCCCGGCCCGAAGCCCACAACTAAGGCTACAGTTGGCGGGGATGACTCCCCGTCGGGAGATGAATCTGCTGAGAGGCTTCAGAAGGACCGATGCCGGCAGACTGAGAAAAAGCGCATGATTGGAGACAAGTCAGAGAAAAACTACTGTCATTGGTCTTTGCCAGCTGCAGTACTACTGTTGTGCGATTAATGGCTTCGCCTTCGGACCACCTCCGCCGGTTCGACAAACCCTTCGGCAATGCTGCACGTAGCTGGGTCTTAGACTTGCAGCCCCCCTTGCATTCAATCATCAGCGATATTTATCTGCGAACGGCGCAGCAATTGGTTTGAGTTTTCTTGTCCGCCCATGCTATCCCGGCCCGATCCTGTCATCCCAGAAAAGGGTTCGCAACTCCAGACCGTCGAGGTTGACCGACCCTTTGTCTGACACACTCTTTCTTCCAGCGGAACACTCGGCTTTGGTTTGCTGAACCTCATTCACTCAAAATGTCTTCAGCGGAAGGCATCGAGATGCAGCCGACCGGCAAGGACGCAACCAAGATCAATACGGCCGAGTCGAAGCATGGATCCGATGTGTACAACCAGACGAGAACGCAAAGAGTGTTCTCATTCTCGCAACTGTTTGCCTTCTCCCTGACATACATGGCCTTATGGGAGGGCATGTGCACGTAGGTCATACCCACTCAACAACCTTGACTTTGAGCGTGGCTGAACTGTTTAGGAACATGTACTTCGCCCTGTATAACGGAGGCCCACAGACATTCATCTTTAGTTTCATCATCGTTTTCTTTGGCGCCATTTCCCAAGCGGCCTCACTCGGTGAAATGGCTTCTATCCAGCCCGTTGCTGGGGCCCAGTACCACTGGACCTATCATCTGGCGCCAGCGAGAGTGAAGAGGTTTGCAACTTGGATCCAAGGATGGTCAACATGGTTTGGCTACGTTTCACTACTCGCCGGAATCGCGAATGTCACCATCATCCTGCTGGAATCTATGATCCAACTCAATCACGAGAACTACGTTCCCGGCGGCTGGCACACATCAGTGCTCGTCATTGCCATGTGCGTGATGCAGGGGCTGATGAACACGTACTGCTTCAAGGTCATCCCCTGGGTCGAGCTTGTCGCTGGTGTTCTCCACGTCTGTCTCTTTGTTGTTTTCGTCGTTGTCTTGTCGGTAATGGGCACCCGACATGACAGCAGCTTTTTCCTCGAAACCAATTTCGCGTCGGGTTGGACGGACAATTACGTTGCATGGAATCTGGGGATGTTAACCTGCGTTTGGAGTTTCACTGGTAAGGCTCCCTGTGCGCCGTCTTAATGACTTTGAACTGACAGGTGCTTCAGGTTTTGACAGTGCAATTCACATGAGTGAAGAGACCCGCAAGGCCAAGTCGGCTGTTCCTCGCGCCATGTTCTGGTCCATTTTCATGAATGGTTGCTTGGGCTTCATCATGGTCTGTGTCATCTTGGTCGCCATGGGTTCTGTGGATGATGCCCTCAACGCCTCCTCTCCTATCCTTGCCATTCTCCTGGCTATAACTGGCTCAAAAGGTGCTACGACGGCAATGATAACAGGTCTTTTCGTCGTATCCTTCAGCGTTAACCTCGCCAACATCGCCTCGGTCTCTCGTCTTACGTGGGCATGGTCAAGAGACGGCGGAATGCCGGCATATCTCGCCTACGTCAACCCGAAGCACCGCGTACCCATTCGAGCTATCATTGTCACCGTTTTCATTGTCTGCGCTCTATGCCTCCTCAATATTGGCAGCTCTAGCTATGTTGCATTTGGAGCTATCACCTCGCTGTCGTCCATGGCCCTCTACATTAGCTATGCCATCGCAATCAGCAGCATGCTTTACGCTCGCATGGCCAAGACTGGAGGCGTTGAACTTGGAGAGTGGAACCTCGGCCCATTTGGTCTATACATCAATGGTTTTGCATTGATCTATACACTCTATGTCATAGTATTTCTGCCATTCCCATCAACCATCCCGGTCACCGCTGAAAACATGAACTACTGTGGCCCAGTGATGGTATTCGTGTTACTGCTAGCAGTTGCTCTTTGGGTTGTCCGCGGGAGAAAGGCATGGAATGGTCCCAACCTCACGATTCTGGACTTGGTCATAGGTAATTCTTAAAGACGCTAGAGAAACCATTGAGATTTGGTTGTCATAATCTATCACAAATCATTGATCTCAAACGTAGACGTTCTTGCAATCTTACGACCTCGAGAGCTTTCTGGTCATCAAAAAAACATCGAATCGAGACAGTGTTAACTTGGTAAGCCGCTTCGGCGCCCTTCTCCTGCATCTGCTGGCTAGGTAGACAAATATTGAGAGCCTCGCATGATCATCGTGCTTCTCTCAGCTCTGATAGGATAGCCAGTTCTGTATCACTTCGTCTAATGTTAAAAGATGATCGGGGGCTTTCCATCGGGGGCTTTCTTTTCTGTTCCCAAAAGAACCAACCTAGCAGAACCAGTGCTGTCAATGGAATTGTGAAGGCGAAGTAAATCCAAATTTTTGGCGAAAGCGAAGATCCTGCGACTCCGTCGTGAATATTCAAAGCCAATCCTGGAAGCCTCAGTTGAGCATGGGGTCTCTTACCTTCCTGAAAGTCGAAGAAAGTCATGCTAAAGATAGAGGCAAGGAAAGTGCCCGGTAGGAACGTTGCTCCGAGAAGTGATAAAGCTTTCATAGCCTTACTATCTCTTTTGCTGTCATTGGCAAGCTGTCTCTGGTCTCCAGCGATTTTTAGGTTTAACTTAGCGTCGTTCTGAGCGATCTCTGCTGTAATGAACGATATCTAAGTGACCCATGTTACTTGGAAGCCAGGCATGTATACTTGCAGCTACTGACCATGCTCCTTTGGATGTTTAATCGTTCAATGGATACGGAAACGTAGCTGTCAAGACCAACAAGCCGTGCTCTTTGCAAGCCCAAACGATCTTGAAGACTGAAATGAAGGCTTTTCATCTCTTCCGACTTCTCACCTGAAGAAACGTGTATCCAAAACGACTGCATGGCTTCTTCCGCCGCACCCAGCATCCTTGAGTATAGGCCCGGTCGTTGATGGAGAACTTGTCGATGACACTCAGTCAGATCACTAGCGACAGCTCGGAGGTTGATTTTGCCGTCTTTGAAATAGCTGAGTCCTGCAGCGGTCTCATTTACACTGATGGCATCCTCCAGCCGCCTGATCCAGGTACGGCACTTCCTTTGACTGAGTTCGGATCTCATGGAGATGACATAGCAAAGAACAAAGACTGGGAATAGAAGAGGATGGAAGGTCTCATCAGCGCAGCTTTCGAGGTCCTCAAGACTCTCCGGAATGACAGATGTCAAGGTTCCTTTGACAAATGCTGTGGTTTGTCGACGTCTGAAGGAGTAAGAGAGAATCAACTGCCAACCTCGCGTCTTGCCTGTCTGGCGCGAGTCTTGCTTGCCGCAAACGATCTCTGTTAATCCCAATGTTAGTTTATCGTCTCAATGTGAGGTCCCGATCTCAATGACTAGTTATAGCTCCTTACGAAGATGAGGATCATTTCCATTAATCTCGGTGTATCGATGCCAGAAGAGGGGTCCAACAACGCTCGTCAGCTCTACAGCCTGCAACGGTAGCCTCATGTCCTTTAGCATGGACTGGAAAAGATTGGGATGTAACGACAGTGTCAAAGGGGTAAACGTTTTCGGGTCTTTTGCATTGCTTTGCAGGCTAGATGTCGGGAGTATCTCGCGAATCAGTCCTGCGGCTGAAAGGCCGAGCTCGGGGTGGCTCACACGAAACGCAGGCTGCTGGATGATTGTACACTTCCAATTCGAGAGGTTCGATCGAATTCACCCTGACAAAAGTTCAATATCCAATCCAGCTCGCCTAACACACTTGGATTCAAAATAATCGGCATTGGGAGAGTTGCCGTTGCCAGCTAGGGACATACCTCTCCGCGAAAGTATCTAACCGCTTCGGCATCAGAAAGAGACCCCTTGAAGATGCTCTTGCTTTTGTCCTATTTCGAAAGAGACTGTCAGCAGGGTGTCAGTTTCGAGAATATAACAGTACGCAGCAAGTTTGACGTGACTCACCACATAGCGCAGGATCTCGAGATAAGTTGTGTCTTCATGCACATGTGTGCACTTGGCCAAATGCTTTTCAAATACTCTTTGCTCCATACTGTGATGGCCGAATGCACGAGATCCTAGGCTGATTCCTTAGTGTAGATTCAAGCTCCAAAACTAGCGTCCAACGGGAAGGCTCCAGGCTGCGACATTTTGCAAGCGGTGAGACATGTACTCTATTGATAGAGGCGGGGGTATCGCACGTGATGTCAGCAGCGGCCTATCACGGCGCATATCAAATCCCTTGCACCCGTTGAGGTGCATATCGTGATGATAAGGGGCCAATCCCATTTAGTTGGTCCTCTGAGGCGAGTGACGATGAACTCAAAAGTTCCACGGAAGACTGAACCGAAACAATGCGGACGCCCGACGACTGTGTGTTTCGACTCCAGAGCGAAAGCAACCGAGGCGCAATGTCAGGTGATCGCCCCGAGTCGATCGGGGTCGTCTGAACTGGGCGTTTGAGGATAATATCAAATGGGACCATGACGACTTGGTGCTGACCTTTTCGAACGTTGACCAATACGAAGTGCACAGAATTCTTTCACCTTGTCTAGCGCAAAGAAATAGTAGGAATCAATTGGTGTGAGGTTGATGGGCAATTTCCTTGATAACCAACTTTAGCATAGCGTGCAGCACTCGCTTAGCATGTTCAAGCAATCGAGGCCCTCCCTGATATTCAGGCCAAGCCCTAGAGGTCGAACATGAGTGGACTGTGCCGCATCTCAGCATTTCAGGACCGGCCAGTCCCTTCAGCCAGGAGAGTCAACAATCTCACTCATGGCCTTTAAGTAAGGGTGCTCTGTCGAGGCAGAAAACCATGACCGTGCATGTTTGAACCAAAGATGCTTCCAGTCTCGAACCTTCGTTCAACAGGTCACCCAACTCTACCGCGGCAATGCCTTCGTCAACCGTTCAAGGTGCTATTCTTGTGAATGCCGGCGATGTAACAACAACTTGGACCGCTCCACCATCATGCGCCACCAAACCAGTCACTGTCCAGCTTGGCAATGGCGTTGATGTTGGTCGGGGGGGTTGGCAAGAAAACTGCACTCTGGAAGACCCAGGCCCCTACGATGAATGTGTACCCGACGTCGGAATTGCGCTTCTTAATCTACTCCTCAACGCCACGAACATATCTACAAGGAGTCTTGTTTTTTACCACTCACCAGGACTTGTTTGCCCATCCGCATGGACTCCTGCCGGAACGGCCATCAGATACGATGCCACCTCGTACGACCTGAGCGGCGTCTTTGCCGACCCGACCCTGACGATCACCAAGACTGCAAGCTCTACCGAGACCCAAACTTTGTCTCAGATAACCCCCTACATGAATCCCGTCCCCAACATGGTCATGTCTGCTCTCGAGCCCGGAGAAACCGGAATTTGGTGCTGTCCTTGGTGAGTGAACTGCGCTTTCCCACAACTTGTCTCTTTTGCAGTGCCCCAGCTCGTTCTGGCTCTCATCGTCTAAACAGTCTGACTGATTGATGTACGTCATGCAGCGGCTACACAGCACAGCCGTTCGGCCCTGGCTGCTATTCCGAATCACCCAGAAGCCTGTACACCGCAAATACTGCCTGTTCTGTCATCCTTCGCCCCACCGCCGCTACAAAGGTCAATGTTACATACACCTACCATGGTAGGACGATAACAGCCGAGGACTTTTCATGGACCGCGTGGACTGAGACTACGTATCCGACCACAGTAAGTTGGACTGGCTCTACAGCATACCCAGATGCCTTGATCACCACCCAACCAGTCATACTGGTACACAAAGCGCAGGATGCGGTGGAGACAGGAGCTCCGCAATGCCCGGTTGTGACAAATTCGACCTTGATTCTCGCCAGGCCAACATCCTCCGCAGAAAGCAGCTCAACATCCTCCGTTAAAGGCACCTCAACACCCACTACAAGCTCGCCCTCTGCAACAGGCACCACAGCGACAGGGACTTCGAAGGCGAACGGGATTCCGAGAGTAGCATGTGGTGCCATGGTTGCATGGTGGATCGCTGTTTGTATGATCAATACGTTGTGATGAATTAGGGACGCTTTAGGGGTTGGGCCAGTGCGGTTGGGTGCAAGTTTTACCTGTCCAATACCAAATATCCTCTATCTACTTCATATCCAGTGTCGCATCAAAATTTTTCAATGGTGCCTGTTGCCAAGAAGATGTTCTTTGGGCACAGTTGGTTCAAGC